>NC_080539.1:258394040-260794040 GCF_028640845.1 Ahaetulla prasina | reverse complement strand
GTTGTTTCGTTCCAAATATTCAAGTAAATTTACGATTTGCCTCACATTATATCTCATCTGCCTACCCTTAATAAATCCTGACTGATCATTATGAATTATTTGATTCATCACTGGCATTAATCTATTAGCCAATATCTTGGTAAATATCTTGTAATCAGTATTTAAAAGTGATATAGGCCTATAATTCTCTGCTTTAATACCATCTCGATCTTCCTTCGGTATTAACGAAATAAAGGCTGTCCTCCATGAAGGGGGAACATCTCCTCCCATTTGAATTTTATTAAATAACTCTTTAAGTGGTTCAACCATCTCATTTTGTAAATTTTATAATAAACAGCTGTTAAACCATCTGTTCCTGGTGCTTTACCGATTTTAAGTTGTTTAATTGCTAAGAAAATTTCCTCTGAAGTAATTAATTGATTCAATTCTTCTCTTTGATTTTCTGTAAGCTCACAAATATTTTGTTGTTGTAAATATCTTTCTATCTCTGTATCATCAACCATATCCCTAGAATATAACTTACTATAATACTCTAAAATGCTTTTTAATCAAGTTCTTTTGATAAACTTCCTTACCCTATATTCTATTTTATCAATCGTTCGTGATTTCTGTTTTTCCTTATTAAATAGGCAAGCCATCTTCCTGGCTTATTGGCATTATTAAACGTATTATGTTTTACATATTGTAAATTAATTGCTACTTGATCTGCCATCAACATATTAAACTGACCTCTCAATATATTTATTGATTCTTTTATTTTACTATTTCCTGGGCTATTTATCAATAATTGTTCTTTCTTTTAATTTCCTCTTCCAGTTCCTTTTCTTTTCTGCAATTTATTTTTGTATTTAATATTCATTTGTATAAGATTTCCTCTCATATAAGCCTTACTGGAGTCCCAAATCATCTCTATAGATGTCTCTTTTTCATATTCATAATAAAAATTCTTTCATTTGTTTTTACATTCATTTACATTTTGTTCATATTTAAACAAATTCTCATTCAACCTCCATGATCTCCTAGCCTCCTTTTCCCGATCAAATTCAATCCAAACTGGACTATGATCAGATAAAGTTCTTGAACAAATCTTAGTCTTCTTCACTCTAGAATACAAATCATTAGTAATCAAAATAAAATCAATCCTCGAAAATGATTGGTGCCTATCAGAAAAGAAGGTAAAATCCTCTCTTCTGTATTATGTTCTCTCCAAATATCTCTTAATTCCAAGTCCTCCATCATTTCAAAAAGCCTTTGGTAATTTCGCCGCTTGATATCTTCCTTAAGCTTTTTGTCTTTTGAGTATCCAACACACCATTCCAATCACCCATTAATATATATGATTTATAATCCCAAAATACTATTCTTTTATGTAAAAACTTGAAAAATTTTCTTGTTGTTGATTCGAGCATAAACTCCTATTAATAATGTCTTCTTTCCTCCAACAAGAGTTCAATAGCAATGTATCTTCCTTGCTTATCCACCTCAATTAATTTTGCTGATATATCCTTCTTTATATATATAACTAAACCATTTTTCTCCAAAGAGGAGGCAACAAAATGTACTCCCAGTTTTGAATTTATCAAATATTTCTGGTCTAAAGATCTAATATGTGTTTCTTGTAAACAAGTAATGTCATTTTTAAATTGTTTCAAATAATGAAATACTTTCCTTCTCTTCTGCGGTGAATTCAAACCATTAACATTCCAAGATAATAGTTTAATTGCCATTATCGGCCAAAGGAAACTTTTGGAACACTAGCCGCAAATCACATTTTGCTTTAGGCCTTGCTCCTCCCACTGTTTCCGTTGTAGTAGTTGCCAGTTGTTGTTGTGCCTTCATCTCTTGTTCCTTGCGTTTAGCAGCAGCTCTTATCAGCCTTTGTTCTTTTGAATCTGGACCCGTCATAGGTATTTCCAACACTTGTAATAAATCTTCTTCCATAGCAATCTGTTCTTGAACCTGCTTCACTTCTCTTTCCTTCACTTCAGTCTCCTTTCTTCTAGCATCCAGTGGAGAAAGACATCCAACTTATAATGCCTCAACATAAAATTCTCTCGCTTTTCCAACTGTATTGAGACGATGTACTTTCCCTGCATAATATACTATTATACCAGTTGGAATATCCCATCTATATTCAATCTGACGTTTTTTAAGTTCATTCACCAGGAAAGCAAATTCCTTTCTAGCCCTTAACATTTTTGGTGGAATTTCCTTTAATATTAAAATATCCTGACCAGCAATCTGAATCTTCTCCCCCTTATATGAGGCTTGCAAAATCTGATTTCTCACTGTTCTATTTGTAAAATAAATAACAACATCCCTTGGCAACTTTTTTGCCTTGCTATCCAAGAATTCACGATATATTTTATCAATTTGATAAGCCACATCTGCTGGACGAGCTGCTAATATCTCAGCAAATACTTCAGAAAAATTTCCTTAAATCCTCTTCTTTATTCTCTTTCAGACCACGAATTCTTAGAGCAAATTCCATATTTCTGTATTGTATCAAAACTATTTCATCATCTGTTTTTCCATTTTACTTTGAAATTCAGCAAGACAGTTGTGTATGATTTCTCAGTTCATAGAATCATAGGGATGGAACGGACATTGGAGATCTACTTCAACCCATGATCAAAGCAGGAGACTTATACCATCCTAATCAAAGTTTGCACCAGGCTACACTTTTAAGGTTTTATCAGAGTATTATAGTAAACTTTAAGCTCATCTATGTCATACAGCAGTGACATTTTTCTATTAAAACTGATTGTTCAATTATGTCCATCCCTTGTAACATTGCTGGAAGATATCTTCAGGAAAGCATATTCAGCCAGATATCATTCGATATTGGGGGGGGGAGGAAAATCATACTCTATTGGGGTCATTGCCAGCAGAAATCAAAAGCTAACAAGAGCTCTCAGACTGGGTGTCAGCCTCCACTCCAGTCTTCATATGCTTTTGAATGATTATATCAGTAGATAGAATGTAAACTGTTTATTTCTGTATTATAAACTGTTAAGGAAATGAGATGTATCATACCTCCGTCCAGGGTGAAGGAAAGGAGCCTATTAAGGGTGTCGGCTGACATAACAGGGGGAGGGATAATTAACTACTGTGTTTTATCAGCGCGCGCTTTTCTAACCGACACTGCATTCCTAAGTTGACTGACATCCAGAGACCTGTGGAAGAAGATTACCACGAGGGGCCGTGAAGGAGTTGGCATTGGACCAGACCAGCCTGACCTCCTGGAGGAGGAGGGACAATTGGGGGGATATGATATGTTAGCCATATTTTGTCTCAGTTCCAGCTTTGCTTGGCTGCTATCAAGACTGTAAAAGTAAAAGTACTTGTTTTCATTCCAAATGGAGTCAAGGTGAATTCTTTCCTTTTATTGTCGGAGGTAGCTTGACATTAAGCTGGAACTCACATCATGTCTACCAACCAGGATTGCAATTGCAATACCGGGGAGAAAACCCAAATGTGATGGAAGGCCTGCTGCCGGCTGAGCTGGGGGAGGCGTCCAGAGGAATTTTTGCTGACACTTTTAACCCTGAGCTGGAAAATTGCAGAGATCGGTGGATTGAGCAATTAAGGCTGGAAGAGGAGAAGTGGAAGCCAAGTGCCGAAAAGTTTCAGTCTGGAGTAACAAAGAGGAAAAAAAAGGGCACGGTGAGACTTTCGGATTGGCAAGAAGAGAGAGAGTTAACAGACAACCGCCAGTTGGAGCAAGCATTTCGTCTTTTCCGTGAGGTGAAAGAAAGACAAACAGCTCGTCAAAGGTATGAATCCCCTATTCGGTCCTCCAGGTGGGAGGGAGAAGAGGAGGAAGAGAATACAAAGGGGCCAGCTAA
The DNA here is from genome assembly GCF_028640845.1 of Ahaetulla prasina. Taxonomy (NCBI): domain Eukaryota; kingdom Metazoa; phylum Chordata; class Lepidosauria; order Squamata; family Colubridae; genus Ahaetulla; species Ahaetulla prasina. The sequence continues at coordinate 260,790,192 of NC_080539.1, read as the reverse complement.
AGGTGATTTCCAGGGTGGTGAGATTTCTGAAGACCCAGGGCTGGAAACTCTCTCCCCAGAGGAAGGTGAATTGGATGAGGGCCGGGCGCCACCTGCTGACCAAGCAAGGCCGCGCAGGGGAAGGAAAAAGCCAAAATTCCCCATATCAGAGAAATTTGATGGAAATGCGAAGGAGTTGGGACTGTTCCTGGCGAAGTGAATGACCACATGATAGACTGGGGAAGATTATTGGTCACAGGCAGCACAAGTGAGAGCTGTGACTCATAATTTGACCGGAAGAGCAGCTGCGTGGTATGTGTCGTTATATACAAACCACTCCCCTTACTGCAAAACTACGAGCATTTTATGACTGCACTGAGGAGGAGGTTTGAGGACCCCTGGCAGAGCAAAGGCCAAAGGTCGGATGAAAACCATCAGGCAAGGGAGGAGGCCGGTGGCTGATTATAACCAGGAGTTCAGTGATTTAGTTCCCTTGATGAGGGGGTGGTCGGAGGTGACCCTTGTAGACATTTTCAAAGATGGTCTGAATGGAGATCTCTATGAACTGTGTCGAGCACGAGCCTCTCCAACTACGCTGTATGGCTGGTACACCCTGGCAGCAGAGATGGAAATCGAGTTAGTGAAGGACCGCGGCAGAAGACAGCGCATTGGAGGGCCATCCTTGGCCGTTTCCAGAAGGAACCTATAGGGGCGTCCCTAGATTGGAGGGAGGAAGACCACGTTCGCTCGTGCTACAGATGTGGAAAGAAGGCCACCGAGCAGCCGACTGTAGAGTTAAGTTGATACCAAGCGCGACCTCTGGTGGTGAAAAGGAACCAGTGAAGCCAGCGGCTAAGGCGCGAAACCAGCAAAAGTGGGGAGGCGTTGCCAAGAAGGGCACGCCCATCAAGGAGGATGGCGAAGTGTCGACGATACTGACGACAGCAAAACCACGTCAGAGTCCGATGAAGACCTTCTGGTGAGTTGGGCACGGGGCCCTTGGACATTCAGTTAATCTACATGTACCCTCTTCGGGTAATAAGGGGAACTGCTAGCACTACTCGATTCTGGATGCACTAGATGTATGGTCAGTCCCGAACTAGTAGAAAAATGGAACTAAGGTTGAGAACCTTAAGTAGGCCCATAGCGTTTGCCCAGTTAGATGGCTCTGTGGCAGGGGAGGCCCGCCCATTTCAGAACGGAACCCATAGAAATGATAATAGGAGACCACCGCGAAATTCTGAACTTCATAGTAGCCCCAGGAATGGACCAACCCCTGTTGTTAGGCTTGTCATGGTTGCGGAAATGGAACCCCATATTAACTGGAGAACGGAGTCCACGCTCCGCTCCAAAGCCTTAAAAGGGGAAAAGGAAACCCAAGAAGGAACCTACCGTGACCTTGCACCAGGATAAGTTGGGGCAATGATTGAACGATAGACGGGAAGAAAGAATACCCAAGGAATACTGGGACTTGAGAAGTCTTTAGTGAGAAAGCATCAGACGTACTTCCTCCCATAGGCCTATTGACTGTGCCATAGACATCCTTCCGGGGTAAAGCTTCCAAACCAAAAGCTTATCCCATGACCCAAAAGGAATTGGGAGAGCTACGTAAATTCATAGACAAAACCTAGAGCGGGCTTTATCCAACCGGCTAGGCCTCGTGTGGCGCCAGTGATGTTCGGGAAAAGAAAGATGGCTCCTTTCGCCTTATAGTTGACTATAGGAACCTAAACGCGGTGTCAAACATATATCCCATGCCACTCATGAAAGATATGTTAGCACATTTAGCGAAGGAAAATTCTTCACCAAACTGGACCTCATGAGAAGCCTACTACAGAGTTCGTATAAAGAGGGGATGAATGGAAAACCGCTTTCAACTGTCCACTAGGATGTTTCCAGTTTAGTACTGCCATTTGGACTGCAGGGGCGCCGCATTTTTTATGCAACTAATAAATGAAATACTCCATCAGCATTTATTCAAAGGAGTTCTTGTCTACCTTGACGACATACTTATCTATACAGAAACAATGGAAGAACATATTAAACTAGTAAGAGCTGTACTCAAAAGTTATTATCTGCAGAACTATATTGCAAGCTATCCAAATGTGATTTCCATCAAACCAAAATAGACTACTTAGGTATTGCATTTCGCTGATGGATTAGAAATGGATCCAGAAAAGTGAAAGCTGTCTTGAATGGGCCCCCACGCACGCAAGCAACTCCAAAGTTTTTAGGATTGCAAATTTCTATCGTCAATTCATCCCTCCTTTGCTCAAATTGCTTTACCAATCACTAACCTCTTAAAACTAAAGGAGACACGAAACCCAAACCATCATTACCTCTCGAATGGACAATGGAATGTCAGGCAGCATTTGAAAAATTAAACGACTTTTTGCACGAACCTATTTTAAAGCACCCTGACATGGATGTTCCTTTTGTAATACAAGCTGATGCAAGTGATGTAGCAGTCGGAGCCGTTTTCTCCAAAACAATGCTGATGGTAATTTACAACCCTGTGCTTTCACTTCTCGAAAATTGACTGAAACTGAAAGGCGATGGGCTATTTGGGAAAAGGAAGCATTTGCAGTTCATTGGGCTCTCGGACATGGAGACAATTCTTAGAAGGTTCAAATCATCCTTTTGAAGTTTGGACTGATCACAAAAATCTAGAAGCTCTAAAGACTCCTAGAAAACTTTCACCTAAACAAGCCCGCTGGGCTCAATATTTTAACCGCTTTAATTTTACTTTACATTATATTCCTGGGGAAAAACTTAGCAGATGCTCTCTCACGCTTGCCCCAATACAATTGCACTCGCCCGAGGTGGTTCAACCAATACTTCCCGTGCAACAGTTGGCAGCCCCAGCAATAACTAGAAGCCACTCCAAAGCTGACCCTCACTCCCAGATGAACTAACCAAGTCGTTTAAAGAAGCTTTAAACACCGATGACTGGTACTTAACTCATTCCCATGAATGCACACTCCGTGATGGACTAGCTTGGATTGGAACAAAACTATATGTTCCTCTATCACTCAGAGAAACCATCCTACAACGATGCCATGATGCCAAAATGGCAGGGCATTTTGGATTTGTGAAAACTTTGCATCTTCTTAAAAGACAGTTTTGGTGGCCAAGTCTTAAAAAAGACATTCAAGCATATGTAGCAAGTTGCCCTATTTTGCATCATCCAAAAGACCTCCGGAAAACCTCCTGGACTACTTCAAACAGTAGCCAGACCAGGAACCCCATGGAAAGAAAATATGCATGGATTTCATAGTGGAATTACCTGAAAGTTCAGGCAATACTGTTATATGGGTTGTGACTGACCTTTTCTCCAAACAAGTCCATTTTATTCCATGTTCAAAAATACCCTCCTCAAAGACTCTAGCAAAGTTGTTTGTACAACACATTTATAGACTTCACAGAGTTCCTGATCGCATCATTTCAGATCGAGGAGTTCAATTCACTTCTCAATTTTGGAAAGAATTTTTACGACTCATTGGTTCCGCCAAGGATTAAGCTCTTCCCATCATCCTCAAACTAATGGAAGCTGTGAACGTTCGAACTCTGTACTAGAACAATACCTGCGATGTTATGTTAACTACCAGCAAGACAATTGGGCAGATCTCTTGCCTTTTGCTGAAGTTGCCTACAACAACTCAATTCATAGTAGCACGGGATTTACTCCTTTTAAAATAGCTTCAGGTCAAGATTTTGTTCCTATCTCGAACTCCCAAAGGAAGAAACTACTGTTTCCTCTTTGTCAGAATGGATAGATCAAATACAAAAGCACATGGAAAATGACTGCAAGGCGATCGACGACGCTCACCGTGCACATAAAAACAAGCAGATAAAAAGGTCCCTGAGAACAAATATCAAGTGGGCGATAAGGTTTTATCTTTCCATCAAATTTCTTCAAACCACTCAGAAATCTAAGAAACTTGGACCCAAATATGTGGGACCTTTCCCCATAGTAAAAATCATCAACCCCGTGACGGTACAACTAGATTTACCAAAAACACTTAGGAGAATCCACCCCGTTTTCCATGTCAGTTTGCTGAAACCTGGACACACGTCTACTTTCCGTCTAACCGTACACCCCCTCCTATACCAAGTCTCATAGAGGGAGAACAACACTTTGAAATAAAAGAAATTTTAGATTCAAGAAAACATAGAAATAAAATTCAATATCTTATTTCCTGGAAACACTTCCCGTTATCCCAAGCTGAATGGGTGAACAAAGAAGATGTTCGTGCATCGGAAAAGATAGCACAATTCTATAAAAAATATCCTGACAAACCCTAACTTCTCTTTTTTCTTTCTAGGACTGACGTCCTTGTTGCAGGAGGGCGAATGTCAGCCTCACTCCAGTCTTCATATGCTTTTGAATGATTATATCAGTAGATAGAATGTAAACTGTTTATTTCTGTATTATAAACTGTTAAGGAAATGAGATGTATCATACCTCCGTCCAGGGTGAAGGAAAGGAGCCTATTAAGGGTGTCGGCTGACATAACAGGGGGAGGGATAATTAACTACTGTGTTTTATCAGCGCGCGCTTTTCTAACCGACACTGCATTCCTAAATTGACTGACATCCAGAGACCTGTGGAAGAAGATTACCACGAGGGGCCGTGAAGGAGTTGGCATTGGACCAGACCAGCCTGACCTCCTGGAGGAGGAGGGACAATTGGGGGGATATGATATGTTAGCTATATTTTGTCTCAGTTCCAGCTTTGCTTGGCTGCAATCCAGACTGTAAAAGTAAAAGTACTTGTTTTCATTCCAAATGAAGTCAAGGTGAATTCTTTCCTTTTTGTTGTCGGAGGTAGCTTGACACTGGGTCTGCAAAACGATTAAGGAACTGCCAATGGGAAAAAAAGTAGTTAACTGCCTTGAATTGTCAAAAAACTTGATTATGAGATTATGTATGTGTGTATTTTGGTCATCAATCTGGCTATTTTCTATCACTACGTAAGTATAAGAATTAGAAAAAATATGCCTTGTACTCCAATAACAGGGATGCCACAAACCCTAATTCCCTAGCAGTTTTTTCTGTTTATCCTATGAATTAGATAGGCACATCTGATGATTTTTCTAAGAATACAATGCATTTGTCAACCTGACACCCTGAGCCACATCACTTTTTAAGTTATCTTGTGTAAATCTAACCCAGTTCTGTCAGTTATGGGTTGAACCCATAGAGAAAGTCTTGAAAATTGGTCTAATTCAATGAACCAAAATTCATTTAATCAGGAAAAACTGTGTCATGTGAAGACAGTGTGATAGCCAATTAAGATTGCTACAGATTTCTGCCTGCTTGAATAAGAGATAAACTTAAGTTTGGTAGTTTTTAAATTTATGATGAGGATAAGCATTCCACTGTGTGGTAAGCCCTTACCTAAGATGAAAGATATACAAAAACAGAGCTGCTGTCAGGAATCAGCATGTTGGAAGCATTTTGAAAAAGGCCTATTAAATTCCACTATTCCTTTCCTTCCCTTGTTATTGTGTTAAGTAGCAGCAGTATTTTTTTTTAATTTACTAGCATGAATTCCAGCTGGGCCTGCCTGCTATCTAATTCTCCTACAATGTCTTGTAACTCCTTTAGTTAATAGTTTTGCTCAGGAACAATCCTTCAAGACTACGGATTCATCATCAACGGTTATAATATGTGCAGTAATAACACATGCTCTCTCACAAGTGGGTTTTTTGCGGGACATGTTTCAACAATATAATGGGATGGTGGTAAGGGCAATTATACCAACTTGTTTTTTTCTGCCACTTTCCCCAGCTCTTGTATTTTTCCCATTCCCAGGTGAAGAAGAGGGATATTGTCACTCTGACACTTCTGGTACTTGTGGAAATCTCCAGCGTGATCAAGGGAATTTTCTTTGGGCTAAACTACTGAAATATATGTAACCTTTCCCTACTGACACCTAGCTTGAATGAAAAAGATGGAATGAGAACAAGCTAAGGGGAATGCATGCATCCATTTCTGCATTTCTAAGTTTGCACTGGAATAGGAATTAACTAATTGTGCTCAAACGGTATCTACTCTTGTACTAATCGCCCTGTGCATAGGATTTCAGGAAAGAGAAAGATGGAAAGGGAGAAAGGTGGGAGACTTACTGTCTTTACCTCCAGTCTATAGGGCTATAACTGTTGTGTTGAAAAACCAAATGGTTTGTTGTATAATGAATTGCTTACTGGGATTTTTAAGAATGTGTTTCCATCTTACTTATAAGCTGCCTTGAAAAGTTTTGCATCCTAAAAGAAGTACTAATTGTTACTATTATTTTTATGTTTAATAACAATAATTCAATCTGTCTCTTACACACTGATACAATCCACACACTATTATAGCACTGTTTTAGATTTGTAAACACTCAGTTGAAAAGTTCAAACAGGTTGTGTCCTGGTTTAAATTAAATTCTGCTGACCTGTGAGAGTAAGTCTGCCTGAACAACCCTGTGAATCGTTACCTGATTTGATGTCTACAGCTTCAAAGCCTTGTGACCTTTTAGACTGCATGCGAACACCCCCATTGCACCCCACCCAAGCTGCTTTTCTTTTTTATCCCATGACCTTCACAATCTGATGAACTATACCAGTTAGCCATCCTTTTTCACCTCCCTGGCCTAATAACTGAGTAAACAAACAAATCTCTTGGAAAAGGACTTCATATCTCCTGCTACATTTAAACTAGTTAAGTGTGACTGGAAAGCACCATAGATATTTTCAGTGACAGGAAGACACTAAAACTCCAACTAATCTCAGTTGGAAATATTTGCTCAGCACCTGCAATCAAACAATCTTATCCACAAATAGGTTCTTTGGTGCATTTTCATGTACCCAATGAAGGATTGAGGGAAAAAGAGATATAGGACAAATATCTCTTTGGCATAGCACTATTATTGGAATATGTTAATGATATGGTATACTAATTGCTGAAAGTATATTTTTGCAAAGGTATAAATTAAATTAAATTAAATTAAATCATGAAACATACGACAACGGTTTTGAATATCTACTTGCTATAGTGTTGAATATCTACACTTTTAGAAGCTGTGAAAAAGTAGTCAGATCCTCTCTGGATGCAGCAATACATTTCATCACCAGTTGAAAAAATGGATCGGCAAAGTAGGAGTGTTTTGGACAAGGTTCGTGTCAATGGGTAAATCATAAAAAGTTATGTGAGGTATTAATGTTAACATTTTTCTACTAATGGAGTCCCATTGATACTGTAAACCTAATGCCAAAAGGAGAAATATTGGCTTTTCGTTTCACAATTACTGTTCTGTGTACTAGGTATTTCACAGTATAATAAGTGCATAGTTGAAATCTAGGTATTAAAATAGTCAAGTCTCCCACTTTTTTTTCTTTATCCCAATCAGATATTCTTTGGTTACAGTTGTGCAAAGTACCGTTCAAATGATAAACTATGTTTTCTTACTCAGACTAGGAATTCATACATTGTTTAAATGTATTTTTATGATACATATAAAGACTGGATTGATATTCTGCCTTTCATTAGGTGTTCAGAATAACCCTCCCATTTTTTTTCTATAATAACATCCCTGTGAGGGCCAGTTAGTTTGAGAAAGTTTGACTGGCCCAAAATTTCCCAGTGTACTTCCTTGGCTGAGGGTGTACCTGAACGTAGATCTCTTCTAGACCAACACTTTAATTATTGTACTGGATTGGGTCTCAATATACCTCAACTGCGACACTCAGGATTAAGATTCTAAGATCTTGCTCAATAGTTCTCTGAAGGGACTGTAAGGACAAGGTTTCCTGTAACATTTCTAGATCTATTTTGTGGAGTGATTTGATGAGTACCTAAAGGAACGTACAGTAAAAAGAAGAAACAGAATCTCACATTACTGCTTTTTCATTACTTCTGCTTATGTATTAGAATAAAAAAGGAATATAGTAAATTGAGCATTTTGAAGCCCAGTTCATAGGAGTTACCATCTGAGGACAATGCATTAACTAGATTCACATAATGTGCTAGCCACTAATTTGCTTGATCATATTTTACTGAATAAAAGCAATTTTTTGGTTTACACAACAAATTAAACAAAACCAAACTGGCCACATTATTATTTAATGCCATTTATAAATCCAGTCATGATGCAGAGTCTAGGCCTTGGAAATTTTAAATCTACCAATATTTAATATGTATTTGACAAAATAAAATGAATGAATGAATGAATAGAATAGAATAGAATAGAATTTTTATTGGCTAAGTGTGATTGGACACACAAGGAATGAATGAATGAATGAATGAATGAGTGAGTGAGTTACTTCAACAACATTGTCTCACAGAAATTGACAATACAACTGCAAGCATGAAAATGAGTCCTCCTTTAGCTTCCAAGGGACCAGGGTGCCTCTGAAGGTCAGTGCTCTAAGCACTAAGAACCCAGCACAAATCTAAGCCTGTATGCACACCAATAGTGAAAATACCCTGCACAGTGTCTCTTGGCAGAAGGTTAATTTTCATAGGCGTTGGGGTGGCTCTTTTTTTTTTGGCAGGGCAATAAGGATCTCTAATATCATTAAACCCAAGTGTGAGGAAAAGACAGCAGCTAAAATGTTAAGGCCAGTTGTGTGACCTTCTCCAATACAGTTGGCCTGGCTGTTTGCCAAAACTTAAAACACCCTCCATCCCCCTCCTGCTAAAGCTTCTTTCTTAAAACAATTGTGGTCTTTGCCTTTCATGTCGCTCAACCTTTCACCTGCCAGGTTCCTAGCCCTTCACCCTTGACCCACTGCTGTGTTTGCTTAGCATTGTGCCAATCGACTTTAGAAGTCTGTGTGTGTGTGTGTGTGTGTGAGAGAGAGAGAGAGGAGGGAGGAGGGAGTGCAAAGGGAAGGAGGATTCCCAGCTCTAAACAAAGGAAATCCCGGAATGCCAGCGCGAAGGCGGTGCTCGTTCCTCCTCCCTTGCTCAAAAGCCCCAATAACCTTCACCAGCAAGGCAGACCCCCACGGGAAGGAAGGGGCAGGCTGACTCACGAGCATCTGGCTGAAGAGCAGCTGCTCCAGGTCGCCCAACACGGTGAAGCACGGAGGAGAAGAAAGAATGAAAGAAGGAGGAACGGCCCTCCTTTCTCTCTCTCTCTCTTCCAGCGCCACGGAACAGAAGGGGACTAGGGCGCACACACACGCCCAGCTTCTGAAGCACGGAGGAGAAGAAAGAATGAAAGAAGGAGGAACGGCCCTCCTTTCTCTCTCTCTCTCTCTCTTCCAGCAGGCAGCTCTTTCGCTTGCGGGGAGAGGAGGGAGGGAGGAGGAGGTTGGCTTGCTTATTCAACCCTTCCGGCTAGCCATCCAGCCCTTCCCAGGAGAAGGCGAGGAGTTTTGGGCGGCGACCTTTTGCTAAGCGGCAGCTGCTGCCCCAACACCACCAGTTGGGGCGGGGCAGGTGAGCTGCAGTAACTCCCGCCAGGCTATGCATTGGCGCGGGGAAGCCCTGGCGGTGCAGTCCTTCTCGGCTGAGGGAGGGAGGGTTTTCCCCCCCTCTTCTCTCTCCCGTTGCGCCTGAACATCTGCCTAGCAACAATGGCGACACGGGGAGAACCTTTTTTTCTACTGGTTGAGCTTGGCCAATCGCCGCTTGCTCTGAGTTGCTGCATTGTTTGTTCACCGGGCGTCTAGTTAAGAGTTTAAATATTTTCTAAGACACGCTTCCCCCTTCTCAAGGATATTCGGAATAGTAATCTTAACAACTAGATTCAAAAGCAAACACATTGGCTTTTGACAATTATTCTTCCTTGTCTAGTGCCAATGTTTGAAGAGTATTAAGGCTTTTGCAAAATAACTAGTTATCTTTTTCAAAAATGAAGATAATATTTTATAAGTCTGTTTTGTTCCTCAACCAAACACTTTCACTGATAGCCAAACAGTTGGCTACAATCAAGTTCTAAAATCCTCATGGCATCTAGTAGGCAATAGGGATGACTAAACAAAGAACTGTGATCCACATCTTGACTTTGCTCAGACTTTACTAGATTATGTTACAGAAACCATTTTTCTGATGTTCAGTGGTCTAACTAATCTTATTTCCAGAATTGTGATTAAACTGCTGAGGGATAAACCACCTAGCTGACACGGCCATCAAAGTCATGCCACCTACCGTGCTACATTTGTAAAGTGCCACTTTCAGGCAGTGTGAAATCTTAAACCAGTAGATGTTTTTCCTATCATCACATAAATCCCAACCTGGACCAGCAACAGAAACCAGGGAACATAGCAGGCATCTTTACGGGAAGCCCTGCACATTTGATTGACTCAGTTAATCTGACTTCAGGCAGAGATTGACTGTGTAATGTGGTAGAAACAAGAATCTTAGAATTCATCAAGACATTTTTTAATATAAAAAAGAACTGCAGACTTAGGATTTCAATTATCTTAAAAGAAGATCAGTGATATTCACAAACCTTATGTACAACACAGGTCTATTTTGAACTTACAACATTCAAGACAGAAATCTAAACTGATAAATAAACTAAAATAATAGGAAAATGCAAATAGTTTTCAAAACACCATGGCAAATTGTTCTTCTTTTCTAAAAGATTTTCAGCCCTAACTAAGTATTTGATTATCTCTGGCAAATACAGTATAACAAAAATTCCCCAAAACTATACTATGGAATTATTATATTTTTCTTAGTTCAAGTGTTACAACCTGCCATTTTAACATCTAGAGGAGTTAGAAAAGAATCTGATCATCAGGAAACAGAATATGGGAGTGGGAGGGAGCTAGAAAACAGATGATAGGATATTAAAGTGAAATCATGAAATCTGCACAGCCAGAGTCCAATGCAGGGGTCTCCAACCTTGGCAACTTTAAGACTTGTGGACTTCAACTCCCAGAATTCCTCAGCCAGCTTTGCTGGGAGTTGAAGTCCACAAGTCTTAAAGTTGCCAAGGTTGGAGACCCCTGGTCCAATGCAATTAAAAAAATGCACACATTCAAATTTAAATCAATCTAGTGATTTGAGATGTTTTGCCACATAGGACATAATGGAATAATAATTGAATAATTTGAATTTGCCCTTATGTATTGCCATACTAAATCTTAAGAGTTTGATTTGGATACAAACAATTCTCATCATCTCTGCCATTTTGTAGGTATCAAACAACGGAGTTTGAGAGAAAGGATTATTGGCAGACATACTGGTAGTATGTTTACTAAACTTTAATAAAATTGAAGTTGGAAAATTTTGCAAAATAATATTAGCAATAATAAAACTATTAAAAAATCACAAAGACTGTACAATTTGTATTTGTAAAAGGAAGGGCAATTTATGAAAGGGAGAGAGATCCATGTCTTGGTTCCTATATAGATTACTGCAGCACAGATTTTATTATACCTATCATTGAAAAATATCTTGCAGTTGTAACAAGCTTATCAGGCCACTAGTCAAACTTGTTATCAGCTAATAAGTGCATGATGTCATGATCACATTAAAGTTGGAATAGATGCACTGATTACCAACTTTTCCAGACCCATACAAGGTGCAAATATTTAATTTTATAGCTTTATTTGACAGTGAGGTTGCATGTGACATTATGAGACCAATATCTACCTGAAGTATCCTGTTGATGTCACTTTCATTCACAGAATTCCTGTTTGTCAGGCATGGGGGGAGTTACTCTTGTTTCACTTCTAAATTACAGAATGTGAATGGAAAAGAAGTCTCAGTTTTTCAGAAAGAAGTTAAGCTGTATCTACTTGCCTTTTTAAAGTGTTAATAGTGTTTCAATATTAGGTTTTTCTTCTTTCTTTTTATCATGCCACAAAGAAAAAGAGAAATGTTCTATTTTATAAGGGCAAATAGCTACAAAAAACAAAGTATGAAATTGGATACTACTTGTAACTTGTAAGCTAGATAACACACTGGAAAATCCATGTCTCCATGTAGTGATGAAGTGAAAATTAGTATTTGCATTATAATCTAGAAACAGGCAAATTCTTTTTTTCAACATGATGACTAAGATATATTAAATAATTATTATTTTATTATGATGATTAATTTTAATTAATTTAAACAATTTAGATTACTATTATACATTACAGGATGAAAAGAATACTTACTAAATAATAATAGAAAGCTTCTTATACTGCTCAGTTTATAATAAAAAGAAAGGTAGAAGGAAAAGAAGAGACACATATCGGCAAATGAAGTAAAGGAAAAATTATATAAGATGTGGGAATGCATAGCCAGTTCTCCTGGTGTATTTCTTTTTCCTCAAAAGCATAACAAGGAGATTAATTTGGATTAAAGCTGTTCCCCTGGGGAAAGAATTAGCACTCAATTCCATGGCATTTCTTTAATATAAATCAACAATAGAAATTTACAATCTGATACATACAAGGATGCACATTCTAAAATATTTAGTAGAAAAACTAATTCAAAAATTGCTAATTCTGTGTTTTGTTAAGTCAACACACAGAACAGTCTACACACTCCTAAAAAATTCTTTATACAATACAGGTAATCTTCGGCTCACAATCATTTGCTTTGTGACCATTTGAAGTTACAATGGCATTGAAAAATGTGAATTATGACTGGTTTTCACATTTACAACCATTGCAGCATCCCCATAATAGAGACGGGAAGTTGAACAACTAGCCTCATGGTGCGACCGAAACAATCTGGAACTGAACACACTCAAAACCGTAGAAATGGTGGTAGACCTTAGGAGAAACCCTTCCATACTTCCACCTCCCACAATATTGGACAACACAATATCAACAATAGAGATCTTCAAATTTCTAGATTTTACCATATTGCAAGATCTAAAATGGACAGCTAACATCAAAAATGTCATCAAAAAAGCAGAACAAAGAATGTTCTTTCAGTGCCAACTCGGAAAGCTCAAACTGCCCAGGAGCTGCTGATCCAGTTCTACAGAGGAATTATTGAGTCTGTCATCTGCACCTCTATAATTGTCTGGTTTGGTTCTGCAACCCAACAAGACAGACACAGACTTCAGAGGATAATTAGAACTGCAGAAAAAACAATTGTTACCAACCTGCCTTCCATTGAGGACCTGTATACTGCACAAGTCAAAAAGAGGGCTGTGAAAATATTTACAGATCCTTCAAATCCTGGACATAAACTGTTTCAACTCCTACCCTCAAAACGATGCTATAGAGCACTGCACACCAGAACAACTAGACACAAGAACAGTTTTTTCCAAATGCCATCACTCTGCTAAACAAATAATTCCCTCAACACTCTCAAACTATTTACTAAATCTGCACTACTATTAATCTTCTCATCGTTCCCATCACCCATCTCCTTCCACTTATGACTGTAACTTTGTTGCTTGTATCCTTACGATTCATATTGATATTGTTTCCTGATTGCTTATTTGTACCCTATGACTATCACTAAGTGTTGAACCTAAGAATTCTTGATGAAGGTATCTTTTCTTTTATGTACACTGAGAGCATAGGCACCAAGAGGAATTCCTTGTGTGTCCAATCACGCTTGGCCAATAAAAAATTCTATTCTATTCTATTCTATTCTATTCTATTCTATTCTATTCTATTCTATAATCACGTAATCCAAATTCAGACACATGGCAACTGGCATATATTTATGACAGTTGCACTGTCCTGGGGTCATGTGATCACCATTTGTAGCCTTCCCAGCTGGCTTTCAACAAGCAAAGTCAATGGGGAAAGCCAGATTCACTTAATGATCACATGGTTCACTTAACAGCTGCAACTATTTGCTTAACGAGTATGGAAAAAAAGGTCAGAAAATGGGGCAAAACTCACTTAACAACTGTCTTGCATAGCAATGGAAATGTCGGGCTTAATTATGGTCATAAGTTTATCTGTAACGAATTATGTCATTTTGATAACATCTATAGGCACTGTTTCCCTCACCTTTACCCTCCTCCCAAGTTTTTTAGTCTAACATTACACATTTATTTTCTCTAAAGTATCTTCTTTTTTCAGAGCTTCAGGATCACCTTTTAAAAATTGCTGCAGAAGGTTGAAAAAATGAACCTTCTATCTTAATAATAATAATAATATGAGGCTCCAGCAGAAAAACGGAAAATCATGGATCAATTACCACAAAGACAGGTTGTCAGTTCCAGCTGATTAGCTGCTACCTTGATTAAATGGTAACAATCTTTCAGCACTCTCACACTTTCATTATCCTAGTTCTATTAAGTGAGCACAGTATTTTTAAAGGGCATCTTTTTAAAAAGGTGAAGAGAAAAATGTGATTTAAGAGTCCGTTTAAAGAAGTAGAATTTAGCTAAGCTGATACATTAATAGAACTCCCAACTCTGCATTACAAGCAACACACATATTCAAATTTGCACCAAAAATTTAGAAATGCTCTGGAATAGAAATGGGTGGGTGAAGGAAGGGGATGAGGAAATTATGTACAACAGCTACAGGTAGTACTTATAACCACATTGAACCCAAAATTTATGTTGCTAAGTGAGAAGTGAGTTTTGCCCCATTTTACAACTTTTCTTGCCACATTTGCTAAGTGAATCACTGCAATTCTTAAACTAGTTATACAGTTGTTACTAATTTGGTTAGTAACACTGGTTTCCCCATTGACTTTGCTTGCCAGAAGGTCACAAAAAGGGATCATATGACCCTGGGGCATGGCAACATCATAAATGTGAATCAGCTGTCAAACATCCACATGTAAATCACACGACCATGGCGATGCCACAACGGTCGTCAGTGTGAAAAATGGACACACGTCAGTTTTTTCAGCACTGATGTAACTCTGAACAGTCACTAAATGAACTGTTGTAAATCAAGGAGTACCTGTATAGCATTTGCGAAGTTGAAGAGCTTATTTTTGTAAACACACATGATGGAAGACAAAGAAAATTCTTATTTTTGCATCCTTTTCCAAAAATGAGATTTTTTTATTCCAAGCAGGACTGCAAGGATAAATTTTTTATGCATTTTTGCCTCTCTTATAAGCCTCTGGAAACTGTGAGAATAGCTACCATTTAACTTATACAACTGTAGGCACATTTGAGTGTAGGAGGAGAGAGGCTAAAGATGCCTGTGACAGCTTGAAACACAATAGATAAAGAAATTATCAGGACTGAGTTAGATTTTAGTTTGTGGGTTTTATCTTGGGTTTTAATTTTTATATTTTTAATTAAGGCTTTTGAATAAGTTTTTTAATTGTTTTTAGAATTGTATTTATTGTATTTTTTGTTTTTAAATGCCTGTAAACCGCCCTGAGTCCTTTGGGAGATAGGGCGGTATATAAATATAAACAATAAATAAATAAATAAATAAATTTCAGAATGCAAAAGTTCATTTTGTAACAGTTTTGCAGATTACGTACTCTGCTCTCTTATTGCTGATAAAAAGCATTGAGCAAACACATTTCCAATTACAACTACCAAATTTTGAATAAGAAAATGTAACTATCTAGCGTGTAAATTTGTGTAAATGTATCTAAAGAGGTACATTTGCAAAGAATTGTTGCAAAAAGACATGCATGAACAAATATGTGAACAAGTGGATGACCTGAATTTGTCATGAACACTTTTGGATTTGAAACGGAGGTTACTCCTCATGAAAATTTCATTTAACATTATATAAAACAAAAGATTGAGAAGGCAGTAGTTTCAAGATTAAAACAAAGTTTATGATATGCTATACCAGTTAATAATATCTTAATTCTAATTTATGTAATCTGTTGAAGAGATAAGAATTAAGTTTTGTTTAAGTTGAAATAGTGCTTTGCCATTGCGTATTCTACAATTCTATATACTGTATGCTACATAGTTCTGAAATAATGAATTAAAAGGAAGCTAATGTTTGACTCTGAATCAATAAACATAGCATTTATTTTGTGAGGCAAAACCCTCAAGCTGAGACATCTGTGGAACTATAACATTACTGTATGCCACTAAAGATTATAGCGGAAAATAACTAACAACTTATTCATTAAACATGAAACTCAGTCAACTGAACATTTAAAAACATATCACAAATATCATTCACTAGTGCTGATGGTTGATACAGGTTGCTGCCAGCATCCTAAGTATCAACCAAGTATCTTCTTAAAATTATTATTATTGTTGTTATTGTTAACAACAAAAATGATAATAATTTTAAGAAGATACTTGGTTGATATATTTTATTATTTAATTCTGCCTAATAGTTTATGCATCCAGTTAACAGAATTCTATTGAATTATACAGATTGAATGTTTTCTAACTATTTTTGTGCTTTAACTTTCTCAGAACTTGAAAATGTTATTTACTGAATGTAAATGTACTGCAAGGACCATCGATAGAATTTAAGATACTAGTTTTTCAAAAAAACCTTGTGGTACAAAGAAAACTCTTGAAGAATTGGCCAATTTTTAAATATTCTTTTACTCAAACTCAGATATCATTTTTAACATATGCTTTTCTCCAGCTTCAATGATCCTTTAAAAATGTTGGTTTTCAATTATACAAGCCTCCACCTATTCCACAGGCTCTCACTGACAATTATACCCTTATTTTATGCATTATTCTAACCTAATCAATTCTGCCACAAATTTAGAAGTTGTTGTTGGAAGATAATTTTCTACCACCCGTACTATTATTAGACTAATAACTTGTATGTGTCATATTAAGTAGAGTGAAACATTGCAAATAACAATGCCATACTGATTTATGGCATTTCATATACATTACAGGGAAAGACAAATGGCAAAACCTGCTGTGACACATTTTATTTAGAAGGGATTTTCGTCACATGTATCTAACTATGGCACAAGTCCTGACCGGTAACTTTATTTACTGCTGCATCCTCATTCCATTGCTTTCATGTGGTCCTTCCTCATAAGTGAGTTGGCCTTAAATTGTCTGTGTGCTTCCCAAATTAGTGTTTTTCTTCTAATACTGCATAATTTTTGCTGGGAATATAATCTGACATGCTTCGAAGGCTATTCCAGTGGCAGATGGCTCACCAGGCATTATATCAAGCTGGCACTTATTGTAATGGTACATGGGAAAGACCTTGGGAGAAAGGCCAAAAAGATGCTGCCTAGAAAACGGTCAGATAAATCATAGTCTGAAGCTGGATAAAGGGAAAAGCAAGAGGCTCAGAAGGGATCCTCCCTAGTTTTCTTGACCTGTAAAAGAGAATTGTTGTTTCAAACTTGCAAGATTCTGTTAATGAAGCTTTACAATAAAGTAGAATTAGCTTATCATTTTTCTTGTCTGGTCCACCCGATAAGGCTGACACCCATTAATCAGTTTAAACTGTGGGGCACTCTCCTCTCCTCCTTGGACACTTTCTTTGTCCTGTATCCCGTAAATGCCATCAGCTATTGAGGAATGAATAACAGGCTCCTTATTCAAAGTTCTTTTGAATAGCAGCTGATGGACAGTGGTAATACAAAGAACTGTGTGGTGAAACAGCAGAGAGAGTTTCTTCTGGAATGGCACAGAAGAATGCACAGCTTGTAATAAAGCTCATTTATGAATCCACAATTTAATTGTGGTTAACTTTGTTTGCATTATTGAACCCGATTGGCCCAGAGGAAGGGATTATTTTCCTGAAGATACGTTCTGGTGGGTTCCATGTGCGATATCATCTGCAAACCCAGGCTCAGGGTGAAGGTGTGTGGCAAGACAAGAATCTCCAGTGGCTTTTCAGGTGTTCTCCTTAGATCGCTATGTGTGAGATGTTGTGGGCTATAGAGATTAGAATTAGATGGTCTTATTGCTTGTGTCCCACTTTACCTGTGGCAAAACAATCTCCCTATCAGAGTTAGTAGAGTTTGTGGCTGGGTTTGGCAGCTACATTGCCCAGGCTTATGGCCCTAAGGGAGCAAAATCTGCATGTACTGGGCAGTGGCTTGGGAGTTCATGACCATCATGGACCTGACACAAGTTATCCCTGGTCTGACTCATATTGGAGGCTATAAATTATACCTGGGTTTTTTTAATATCAGAGCAATGCCAACCTGCTCTGGAATTGGGAGACATTACCATCAGTTCCTTGTCATGTACAGATCACTGCCTGTTGATTGTAGACTTATTTGGTGCCTCACCTCTTCACAGGGTGAACAGTCCTTTCCAGGCACCTGATGGACCTTACTAGGTTCCAGAGGAAGGACAGGGTTGCAGCTGAGATTCTGGTAGAGGGTTTGACCAAGGCTTTCTTCACCACTTGAGAAGTCACTGGCCTTGGATCAGATCAAACTAATGAGGACTCTCTATGCCCTTGGAGGATACCCTGGTTTTCAGAGGAAATCCAGGTGATGAAAGATACAAGGGATATCTAGAACATACTGGAGGAAGAGTGAACCTGACTGAACACAGTAACAGCCTTTCTTCGTGATGATAACGCCAGATAACTGTAGTTATTTCTTCACCCTTATTGTGACTTCAGACAGCTGCTTGTGTCTCTTTTAGTGTAACTCAATCCCACCTGACTATGGGAATAGAGATGACTTACAATCACAACTGAGCCCAAAATTTATGTTGCCACATTTGTTAAGTGAATCCTTGCAGTTCTTAAATTAGTAACATGGTTGTTAAATGAATCTGGCTTCCCCATTGACTTTACTTGTCAAAAGGTTGCAAAAAGGGATCACATGACCCCAGGACACTGTAGCCATCATAAATATGAACCAGAATGTCAAGCATCCCAATGTAAATCACATGACCATGGGGATGGTGCAATGGTCATAAGTGTGAAAAATGGCCATAAGTCCCTTTTTCGTTGTAACTTCGAATGGTCACTAAATGAACTGTTGCAAATCAAGGAATACCTATAGCTGCAGGGCTGTTGCGAAGATTATTTTAGTCATTTGCTTGGAATTGGATTCCAGTTGCACAGGCCCTATAGATTTGTCTGAAGTACACTTTTACCTGGTTATCTGAGAAGCAGTTGAGCTCACAAAATTACAGAAAATTTAACAATTGGCTCTCAGTCTAGCTGTAGCATTGGCCTTCTGCATCATTGCACCTATACTGGACCAAGAGGCCTTGCTCAGAGGGACTCATGACTTAATCATCTCCTCTTTGGATTACTGTAATGTGCTGTACTTATGCCCTTGAGGGGTACTCGAAAGCTATAGTTGGCAGGTTTTGTGCTTCTCATTATGCTCATGTAACACTGCTGTTTTGTAAGCTGTACCAGCTCCCAGTAGGCTCCCAGGTATGATTCAAGGGCTATTCATCAGGCTGCCTATCACTGTCTCAGGTTGTTCCCTCAGATTTAGGTGTGAGGGCATTCTCTGGATCCCTTCCGTCAAACAATACCATCTTGCTGAGCCCTAGAGGCATGCCTTCTCTATGGCTGCACCTGCCCAGCGGAACAGTTTCCTTCCAGAGATCCAGATAGTCCTATCCGTTAGCCTTTTATAAGGCATTGAAAACCTAGCTGCTCTCCCAAGCATTTGGACCAGGAAATTAAATGAGTTCTGTCGGTGAGGTGGTTTTTGGTTCTAAGGGCTATTATTTTAACCAAAGTGTCATATATTACACATTCTTATTATGGTTTTAATTTTTGTACATTGCCCAGAGTTGCTGCTGTGAAGTGTATCACTTTATAAATAATATAAAATAAACAAGGAGAAATTCTGTATGGCTCAGGCATGTGCTATTGTACCATACTTCAAAAATAATTAAGATGCTTCACAATATGTTGCAGCACAAACATACAATAGTACCTTACTGCAAAAAGGCCACCTTTCCCAAAATCGTTCAGCACCATCAACACAATTCTAGAAAAAATCTAGTTGCATTAAGGATTTAAACTGATGCCAGATTCATGCCCTCTCCTGATTGGAGCACCGAACTCCACTGGAGGCACTGAATTTGAAACATTGCATAGCATTTACTGATACAGAGTAAATTGAACACTTTTAAATGTGAGGATATATAAGTTTAATATCTAAGTGAATGCTGCTGGGTGACTTTGATGTCATGGTAGGTTTAACCTACTTCATAGGATTTCCATGATGGACAAAACAAGGCTAGAAAAATAGGTATGCTGTTTAACCGATGTGAGGTGAAATATAAATTGGATAAATGAAATAAAAGTTGCCTAAAGCAAAATTTAGGTCACACTAATACAGCAGGATGCATGCTGATTGAATGAATATTCTGCTTAAGGACCCAAACTATTCATATGTATTTTTATTCATGTAAAACAAGGTAAGAGATGAGGAATCATCCTCATTCCTTTGCCTCCAAGGCTTTTTTTCATAGTCAAGCCCTCAGAGCCTATGTAATTAATTACAGGTTGTAATTGTACACAGGAACAGAAAGAAGGGAAGCATCTCCACCTCTATGAGCTCCCCATCCATTACTTTAAAAAATGGGAAATCATTCAACCTGGTTTAAGTTGGCCTTAAAGGGTCCAGGTTTTTCTGAAAATGTGTTTCTATTCCTGTGTGTACCATTATAACCTAGAATTAATTGCATAGGCTCTGAGGGCTTTTCAGCTTTTCAGGGATGGTGGGTGCATTTCAAAAGCTTCCCACTTTCAGCATACTTTTGGAAAGCAAGTTCGATGAGCACTGGTAGCATTGCTTCCACAGTGGTTGCCCCTGCACCACCTGTGCTCCAAGATTGTCAGGTAAATCTCAAAAGCTGTTAGTTCCTTCCTAACTCTGTTTTAACAAACCCCAGCCTGCTCACAGAGAATCAAAGTAAACAATTAGGATGCCCCACTAGGGTGAGCCAAAAGGCTACAGTAATAACAACAACAACAAGAACAACAACAACAGAGTTGGAAGGGACCTTGGAGGTCTTCTAGTCCAACCCCTTGCCCAGGCAGGAAACCCTATACCATTTCAGACAAATGGTTATCCAACATTTTCTTAAAAATTTCCAGTGTTGGAGCATTCACAACTTCTGGAGGCAAGTTGTTCCACTTATTAATTGTTCTAACAGTCAGGAAATTTCTCCTTAGTTCTAAGTTGCTTCTTTCCTTGATCAGTTTCCACCCATTGTTTCTTGTTCTACCCTCAGGTGCTTTGGAGAATAGTTTGACTCCCTCTTCTTTGTAGCAGCCCCTGAGATATTGGAAGACTGCTATCATGTCTCCCCTAGTCTTTCTTTTCATTAAACTAGACATACCCAGTTCCTGCAACCCTTCTTCATATGTTTTAGCCAATCTTGAAAGCAAAGGGCAAGTCATTCTTCTCACAGGCTTTGGAAATGACTTGACTTTGAAAGCAAGTTCGATGAGCACTGGTAGCATTGCTTCCACAGTGGTTGCCCCTGCACCACCTGTGCTCCAAGATTGTCAGGTAAATCTCAAAAGCTGTTAGTTCCTTCCTAACTCTGTTTTAACAAACCCCAGCCTGCTCACAGAGAATCAAAGTAAACAATTAGGATGCCCCACTAGGGTGAGCCAAAAGGCTACAGTAATAACAACAACAACAAGAACAACAACAACAGAGTTGGAAGGGACCTTGGAGGTCTTCTAGTCCAACCCCTTGCCCAGGCAGGAAACCCTATACCATTTCAGACAAATGGTTATCCAACATTTTCTTAAAAATTTCCAGTGTTGGAGCATTCACAACTTCTGGAGGCAAGTTGTTCCACGTATTAATTGTTCTAACAGTCAGGAAATTTCTCCTTAGTTCTAAGTTGCTTCTTTCCTTGATCAGTTTCCACCCATTGTTTCTTGTTCTACCCTCAGGTGCTTTGGAGAATAGTTTGACTCCCTCTTCTTTGTAGCAGCCCCTGAGATATTGGAAGACTGCTATCATGTCTTCCCTAGTCTTTCTTTTCATTAAACTAGACATACCCAGTTCCTGCAACCCTTCTTCATATGTTTTAGCCAATCTTGAAAGCAAAGGGCAAGTCATTCTTCTCACAGGCTTTGGAAATGACTTGACTTTGGAAAGCCATTCTTTTCACAGGCTGTGAGGGACAGGTGCAATTCCCAAGGGCGCTGCGCCCCATTCGAAAAACAGAGCGAGGAAGTGCAACCCCGCCCCCCGCGGATTAAAGCGAAGGACTGCGGACCCCTAAATCTCATACCGAATCTTTTTGCATCCGCGACACCTGTTATTTCCCACGCCGACTTTTGAGTAGAAAGGAAGCGAATGGCTGATGCATACCTGGATAAAACTCCTGCCGCTGCTGCCGCCGCCGCTGCTGCAGCCGTGTGCGCGTTTTTGGTTTTTCCTCTGCCCGGGCGAGCCTTTCTCCGAAAGGCCAGGAAAGTATGGCTGAGCCGCCTCTGGTTGCCACGGCCACATAAAGCTTTCAAAAAAGGAGCCGGGGACCAATCAGGCCTCAGGGCTAGGACCGCACAGCCCCGGGTCACGTGACACCGGGAGTGAAAAGCATGGCCAGGGTCCCCAGGACGGAGGCGAGCGGTCTTTGTATCGTTTCGACCGTTTTCCCGCCCCCCTCCCACCCTTCATTGCCGGCCTTTTCTTTAAGCTTGTCCCACAGATACGGGGAGATTACAGAGCCCAGGGGAAGAGTCGAGTCAATACGGAACTGGCTTTGTGCAGCTTCCAAAACTCCGATTTTCAACTTTGGGACGGGTTACTGCTGCCCCAAACAGCTGCTTTCATGCGGAAAGTTTACTGACTAAGCTACCCTGACCCAGAGATGAAAGGCCTGTCACTCAAGCCACCCCTCCCCCCCCACGCGCCCCGAGACAAATCCTAGATGCCATCGGTGCTATAGGTCAAAGCCTGCTCCAGCTGCGGTTCAACTTTTGCATGAGCTCCCATTTCCAGTGACAGCAGCACAATTTCGCAGCCTGTCTAGGTTATTCATAGACTCTTACCCTTTCTGAAAATAATAGATGTACGCTCCAGCAAAAAAGACAGGGAGGTGGGGAAGCAGATAACTTTCAAATGATATAAATTTGAACACTGCAAAATGGCAGGGCACCATGAGGAAGAGAAAGAAGGTTGCGGCTGCCAGAAATTTGCCAAAGGATGATTAGGGCAAAAAAAATGATACTTAAGAACACAAATAGGTGCTCTTTCGTGATCTTTTTGCTGTTATGCCTTCGTAGTGTCATGTTTTTTGCTGCAATGGCCACACGTTCTTGTCAAAGACTATCATGGCATTGGGCCGGGTTACTTACGGGACCGCCTACTGCTACCGAATATCTCTCACCGACCCGTGCGCTCTCACAGAGAGGGTCTCCTCAGGGTGCCGTCAGCGACACCCAGGGGAAGGGCCTTCTCCTGGGGGGCCCCCACCCTCTGGAATGAACTACCCCCCGGACTTCGTCAGCTTTCGGACCTCCGGACCTTCCGCCGCGGGCTTAAAACATATTTATTTAACTGTGCAGGACTGAGCTAGATTTTAAATTATCAGGTTTTAAATTGGGTTTTATTCTATATTTTTAATTCTAAATTAACGGGCTTTTTAGAATAAGTTTTTTAATTGTTTTTTATATTGTATTTATGTGTTTTTAAATGCCTGTACACCGCCCTGAGTCCTTCGGGAGATAGGGCGGTATATAAATTTGATTAAATAATAAAATAATAATAATAATCATAAACAAATTCTCTAGAGTCTAGACAGCACCAATTTCAGAGCCTTGTGATTGAAGTTCCTTCACTGGAGATTGTACTCCGAATAGTAATTTCCCCCTGATTCAAACTGGAGGAACAAAAAACTGCTTAGAGCAAGAAGTGAACACTAGGAGATTAGCAACAATTGAAATATAAATATTCATATTCTATATAAAAATCATTCTTTTTGCACTTTTAGCTAAGGGATGGGGAGCATAATACTTATTGAAATGCTGTTTTCTTAATTCTGCACCAATATAGTATCTCAAAAGATACTACTTGAGGGGGAAACCCTCAAGAAGAAGTATGTGCTAGGTACACAAGATATTATATGAAAAAGGGCCTAATTTCTCCTAATGGGAGCTAAGAAAAAACACTGATTTATATTGAGCACGCCCACAGTAGTTATTACTAACCATATTGACTAATTTGCTTAACTCTATTGTATTTTGTTGAATAAATCAGAAGTGAATACATAAGCCATTGATTACACAGGACATTAAGCCAAAACAAAACAACAGGCCAGCATAATAAGATATACAATGTCTTTACACCTGTCTTCTTTGAACAAAATGCAACATAAAATAGAATAGAATAGAATTTTTTATTGGCCAAGTGTGATTGGAAACACAAGGAATTTGTCTTGGTGCATATGCTCTCAGTGTACATAAAAGAAAAGATACCTTCATCAAGGTACAACAATTACAAAATTGAACAATACTGTACATTTCCACTCCAATATAAAATTGTACCTACTTCGCTTTTCAGAATACTTTTTTATTTATCAATTCATTTATTATTATTTTAAAAAATTTAAAATCGCTCATCTCCCTCACAGATGCATACATTTCATCACACATGACCTGGGAAAAGTAGATTTGAGGTTTTCTCCTACTATCATATTTGGGATGGGATCAATCCATTGAAACTAGATGTAAGGAGATTTATATCACGTAATTGGAAGAACTTATTTATAGAATGCATAATTAACAGAAATGGCTGTCAACAGTTAGGCTATGACTTTCAATTTAGATAATTTTAAAAGGAGACTAAACAATGGCAGAAAGTTGGTGGCTGCATACTACCTCTTGAATTAAAGGCAGCATGACTAAATATCAGTTGCTAGGGAACCAAAGTGAGGGAGTATCATTATCCTTAAATGTGAATTTGTTTGTGAATTTCTTGGATGCATCTTTTTGGCTTCTACGTTGAGAGAATGTAGAGATAAAATCTAGTAAGGTACCCAACTCCCCACAAGATTCAGTAAGCACAGAGCATGCTCACTAGCTCTGAAATGAAAAATTACCAGTGAAACATAATTGGGAATAGGGGAGACAAGTAGAAAGTCCTCCTTAGAGTAAAACATGGAATAGAAATACCATAGACTTTTCTCTTGGGAGAATCCACTGCAATATTCTGCTGAAGGCATCCCTTGAATTTCAGTCAGCATATTATAAATGCAGTTGATGCACAGTTACTGATGGTTAATGGTAATGGTCAGATACAAAACCCTCTAAATGCTATTAAATTCTTTGGCTTTGCAGAAATCTCCACCAAAGTACATAATATAAATCATTCATTTATTGCCTGGGTTTGCAGTGATTATGTTTGGCTCATCATTTTTTGTTTCAATTCATGCTGTCGACAAAGCAAGCAAATCTTAGATCTATTTTAGAGGGTTTCTATCTTCCTGAAATAAATTCACATAAACTGAATTTCTCTGTCCTTACCAGGAACACACAAATACAAAATATATGCTCTTTTATCCTATAATTAGAAGTTTTTAGTGATTGTTCATGTACATCAACAAAATCCATATGCTTGTAATATTTTGTTTCAGTTTAACTTAGTTATACTGGGACCACAATTTCATTCAATTTGTTTTAAAACTGTACAAACATGTATTTATTCATTATATTATTGTGCATTTTGCAAGAAAAATGAAAGATTTGAGGATGCCTGTCTTCATATTACAGTGGTATTATTATATTATCATAATTATATATTATATTGTCACAATATCTCAACAATATGCAAAATAACTTGGATTTTGAATATCAAGCTACATTGATTGATTACATGCCATCAAATCAGTTTTAATTCCACATGCGATTTTGGTTCAGCATGTTCTGTGAAAATAGTATAGACCATAGCTCTCAGCTAAGCATGTTATATGAAACAAATGCTATATCATCAAATCGCTATTTAAAACAAACTGCAGCTAAGGGCAATATCTGCATGGAATCTCTGAGTAGGAGAAATGTCTAGAATGCTAGCTTCATTTACCCATTTCTCCTAATATTAATTTCATTAAATTCACAACTTCCAAGTTTTTAAAAAAAGAAATATAAAGTCAATAGACTTTAACACAAGGAGATACATGCAACCTATACTTTTGCAAAAGGTTCAACCCCTGTTCAACCCCTGTCACTCAAACCTCACCCTTGAAGAGGATTTGGGAGCTACAGCTGGAGCAGAATGCAGCTGCATGGGCCTTTCTAGAGGGCCCTAGGGTGGCTCATGTAGCACCGTTCTTATGCAAGCTGTACTGGTTGCCGGTCTGCTTCCAGGTCCAAGTCAAAGAATTAATTATGACCCTTAAAGCCTTTATGGCATAGTTCCTGGGGAGAACTGAGAAACCATCTCAGCCCAATGGGATTAGTCTGCCCCACTTGTTCTGCTAGCAGGGACATGTAATGGACCCCATCCGTCAAGAAATGCCACCTGATGAGATACAGGAGAAGAACCTTTTCTGCTGAGGTTCCCCTGGGTGATACCCCTCATGGCCTTCCATAAGAGTCTCAAACATGGCTCTGCCAAATGGCCTGAGGCTTTGCCTGGTAATTCCAGTGAACAAAGAATAAGATTCCATCTCTACGCCATAGTATTCTGTTTTATTTTTAACATTTAATTTCTGTTCAGTATTTAATGTTTTGATGTTTTATATTTTGTTTTTATGATATTTATAAGTGCCCAGAATCATTTAACAGTGAGAGGGGTGGCATATAAATTTAATAAATAAATAAGCTGATTAGCACCATTCACTCAGAAATAGGCTTTTTCAACAAGCTTTGGCTGGCTGGCTGACATGAGTTTATATCTATACAAGCCTCCTAGCATTTAAGCCCAACAAACAAGCAGTCCTCTAATCTTTTCCTGATAAGTGCTTTAACTGATAATCTTGCTGTATGCCATCAAGTCCAAGAACACTATGGAGAATGGCTATGCTGAGTTTCAATTTTTTTTATTATTATTATTATTATTATTATTATTATTATTATTATTATTATTATTATTATTATTATTATTATTATTATTCACATTTTTATACCGCCCTATCTCCCTAGGGACTCAGGGCGGTTTATAGCCAGAATAAAACATACATATAAATACAGGATAAAACAACAATTAAAAAACTTATTAAATAAGACCGAATGTTTAAAATAGAAATACAAATAATAAAACCCCATTAAAACCAAATTCAAAATTTAAAAATTCTAGTCCAGTCCTGCGCAAATAAATAGATGTGTCTTAAGCTCACGGCGGAAGGTTCGAAGGTCAGGAAGTTGGCGAAGTCCTGGGGGAAGTTCGTTCCAGAGGGTGGGAGCCCCCACAGAAAAGGCCCTTCCCCTGGGTGTCGCCAGTTGGCACTGCCTGGCTGACGGCACCCTGAGGAGTCCCTCCCTGTGAGAGCGCACGGGTCGGTGAGAGGCAATCGATGGCAGCAGATGGTCCCGTAAGTAACCCGGCCCTATGCCATGGAGCACTTTGAAGCGCTTTTAATATGTGGGTTCTTCAACATCTTTCTATTTTGCAACATCTTTCTCTTCATATTTGGTCTAGGGGTTAAGACACCAGGCTAGCAAGTGGGAGATCATGAATTCAAGTCCCACCTTAGCTTTGAAAGCCAGGTGGGTGACCTTGGGCCAGTCACTCTCTCTCTCAGCCCAACTCACCTCACAGGGTTGTTGTTGTGGGGAAAAGTGGAGGAGGAAGGTGTGTTGGATATGTTCACTGCCTTAAGTTATTTTTTAAACAATAATAAAGGCAGGATATAAATAAATAAAATAATAATATAAATAAATATTTAGTGTCAGATACTTTCTTGAAAGCACTAGGGGTTTTGATCAGATGAGATGCTCAAACAAAAGTTCTTTATTCATTCCATTGTCTTGCCTTCCCAATGACAAGATTTTTAATTACTTTACATTGACAATAATGTGGTTGCTGTTGCTTTGCATTTCTAAGCCACCAGCTTACCCTTGCATTCATAAACAATCAACTGCCACATAAAACAACCAAAAAGCTATTATACATTCATCTGACTTGACAAAATTCTGGTGTCTTATTCCACCCATCAGAAACTATGTCACGCTAATTTTTAACTTGAATTGCCTGTATGTGTGGTCTGAGATGAAATAACAAGAGAATAAATTATCTCATATGAGCGAAGGTGTGGAACGTAAGAGAATCACGCAATAAGCAAACATCAAGGGACAAGGGAGCATAGTTTTAGAAATGACTCAATCTATCACTTAAAAACAAAACAGAATTTCTGTGTTAGTGTAAAGACTAGAGAACCAGGAACTGGGTGGGGTTACCCTAAAATGTCCTCTAAAATGGCTCGAAGTTTAGTAATGAGAGAAAGAACAGCTACTGTACCTCAACCCTTGAGATCCTTTGCTGGGCAAATCCCTTTGATTTTGACACTTTGTCTGAGATAATGTTCCATCTCTCAGCAGAATTACCTCAAAGAAAGATCCTGACAAAATTAAATGTATTACCAGAAGGTCTTCAGTCATCCCCATCACATTTGTCTGGCTACTGCTCCCTCCTACTCTTTTGGCATACCCTGTAGGTATGACCCTTTGTATCCATGTGGTCACTGAGAGTTGACAACAACTTGATGACACATAATCAATAGCACTGTTGAGCAATCAGTAAATACTGGATATGTGAAGAGGCAACATCATCAACTGTTGAACAATATCAGCTGGACCCATATCTTAAATGTCAACTCATATAGACACTCTTAGTTTAGATTGATAGAAATTGCACATCATCCAAGGATATATAGGTAGATAATTATCTGGTTACATTCAGGAAGCGTCTGAGGTTATTTTTTGGGGTGGGCGGGATTTGATGTCTATGTGTTTTGTTTCCATAGGTTTTTAAGAGGTTAAAAAAGACTATTATTAAATATTCCATATTTCACCAAATTCTAGAAATAGTCCTATCAAAGGAAAAAGAATAATTTAAAGTGGAACTCTTATAGTCGAGAGAAATTTAGATTTTCTCCCAGCAATCAACTCTCATTCTGCAGTCTTTTAAATGTGACAAACATAGTAGACAGTTATAATGTTATAATAGAAAATGGTTAGAAGATAATCCTATGAAGCCCTTTTAGCTCTCAGTTGAATTGCATTGACGGCAGAATTGATTTTTTTTATTATCTATCCTCAACTTCTCGAAATACGATAAAAATTGATATGCTGTAAGTCTGCCCCATTTTTCAGTATTTTCCTTCCTCTTTGACCTAGAGATCGAGTCAGTAGAAAAGATGTCCCTGTACTGGGTAGATCTGTCCAAATTATACTGAAATTTATATTTCAAAACTACGCTCCATTCAAACAGTGTTGTACTCAAATCTAACAAATGGAAAGGCTATCTAAACTTCAAACAATAATAGAAAATCAGAAATGGAGCTGTGGTATCCTACTAAATCCATCACTAATGTTATGATTGAAACAAGAATATAGTAATGAATCAAGAAAACAGAAAAGACATTGTTGCCTCATTACTCAGCAGTAAAACACCATAATACATGTATGAGTAGGTGTGAGGCTGAACAGCAAGTGGTCATTATGATGCAAAGCAATGGGATGGAAGGGATGATTATTCAGTAATCTAACCGTGGTTGTTTTGCTACTCAATAATCATCTCTTCATGTGGTTAGAAATATACATATCTAATGAACTGAATGTATATTAAATGAGAAATGCAATCTAATTATATGTACATGTATAAATATAAATCTATATTATGTTTAATTAATGCAGTGGAAAGGTGCTGACAATTGAATGTTGGCTTTTAGCTCCACAGGCTGGAGCTTTTATGGCTCCTACTAACATTTATTTTATGGAGGCTTTGCCTTTTGTCTCCCTGATTACAAAACAAACTGGAGAGACTCTAGATTGCAATGCATTGCTTTAGAGTACAGATGATCTGTTTTGTTTCAGTTTGTAGATCTCAAAGCATTTAGTTGGCTTGTACAGCTCTTAGGTGGACTAAATAGAGTCTTGAGAGAAATGACATTTGCTACCACACATTGCTGAATATAATATGCTGAATAAACAACCTGAATAAACTTTGTTTTTACAGCAGAGTAGAACTCAAAGATAGTACAAAGTATTCTCTCATTTACCTTGTACCTGATGAAATGATCCATAGTCCATTAACATTTGTACCATAATAAACTTACTTGGCATATTATCCCCAAACCATTTGTTGCTTCACTGTTTTGTATTATTATTAGTATTTCTGTAATTTATTAGCATAGAGAAAGCAGAACTGCTTAATTCATTAATTCTTTGCAGCTGTCTACCGTCCCTGTCCTAATGTTTCCTCTATTAGTATCTATTTTATGTATTCAATTCATGCTTATATATATTACCCAATACGTTCGTGACAAATAAAATAAATAAATAAATAAAATAAAATAATAAATAAATAAATAAAAGGAAACCATAGTCCAACGTACCAAAAGCAGAATTGTAAGAGGCAGAACAAAAATGAGAGTCAAACTAGACAAGAAAATGGTAAGAGGACACCCATCCACTTTAGATGAGTTCAAATTGCCAGAAACAGATGGATTATATCCCAGAATTCTAAAGGATCTGACAGACATGACCTTGCAACCACTGAATATAATCTTTCAGAGGCCCTGGAAGATCTACCAGAGGACTGAAAAAGAGCTGATGTGGTTCCAAGCTACAAAAAGGGTAAAAAGGGAATCCAGGAAACTGCAGACCAATCAGCCTCAATACCTGGGAAGATCCTGGAAAAGATAATCAAGCAGCGCATTTGTGAGCATCTAGGAATGAACAAGACAATTAATTGTAGCCAGCATGGGTGTGTCAAAACAGATCTTGTCAGACAAAAACCTTATTGTCTTCTTTAACAAAGTGACTAAATTAGTGGATAAGGGAAAGCTGTGGACATAGTTTACTTAGATATCAGTAAAGCATTTGACAAAGTAGATCAAGGCCTACTTCTTGGTAAGATAGAACAACGTAGGGTAGATAGTACCACCATCAGATGGATTCACAGCTACCTGACCAATTATATGCAGTGGGTTAGGGTTAGGGTTAGGGTTAGGATGGAACTACATCTACATGGAGGAAATGCAGTGGGATACTGCAAGGTTGTATCTTAATCCTAGTACTCTTCAACATCTTCATAAGTGATCTGGATGAGGTGATAGAAAAAGAACTCATCAAGTTTGCAGATAACACCACACCAAACTGGGGGAATATCTAAGATGAGAGACTTAAGATTCAAAAGAACCTTGACAGACTTGAACAATTTTAGGACAACCATGACCTGGATGATTGAAAATCTCCATAGACACGTTTGTGTGAAGTAATTCAACACTGTACCATCAGCTTAATATTAGATTATTTCTACATTCTACACCATGCAGTGTTTTTATACAGCGTATCTATTCAGCCCCATTGACTTTGCTTGTTAGAAGCCGGCTGGGAAAATTACAAATGGTGATCACAGGATCCCGGACAGTGTAACTGTCATAAATACATGCCAGTTGTCAAGTGCCTGAATTTTGATCATGTGACCATGGGGTCATGCAATGATTGTAATTGTGAAAACTAAGTCATAACTCACTTTTCTTCAGTACTGTTGTAACTTTGAACAGTGATCTGTTGATGTGACTATAACTTGTTGCTGGCAATCCTTATGATTTATATTGATATATTGACCATCAATTGTGTTGTAAATGTTGTACCTTGATGAACGTATCTTTTCTTTTATGTACACTGAGAGCATATGCACCAAGACAAATTCCTTGTGTGTCCAATCACACTTGGCCAATAAAAATTCTATTCTATTCTATTCATTGAATGAGTGGTTGTAAGTTGAGGACTACCTGTATTCCCAAAAGGAAACTACAATATTCCCTAATCAAGAGCCTGGGAGAAGAGCTAAGTCTTCAAGACTTCCTTAAAGAAGTTACTAGCTACAGTAAAAGTGTTACTGCTTAAGGTTTCATACGATCATTTAATATAAAAGATTGCTATTCCCATTTAATTCAGTATCAGATCTGTTTAGCTATTGAAATTGTGAGTTGAGTACCACTCCATTCTACCATGTACCTCCTGTGTTAACTCTCACATCCAAGTGAATCTCATTCTGTATTTAGGGGCTGCTTATCTTTCTGAATACAGCTCTTTTTTGTTCAGAGTAAAAGGGTTTCTTTCCCTGAAACAGCTGTCATCATAATTGCAAGTGAGCAGAAAGGCAGATAAAGCAAACAGCTATATATAGCTACAGATTGTCTCAGTTAAGATAAAAAAATGCTGTTTTGAATCGCATCCATAGGAACACGGCCACTCTACTGAAAAGTACAAAGACGCTGCAGCTAAAAGATAGGAAAAAGAAAACGCAGGCCACAACCTTAGGCTGGATAGATCCAGGATTGGGAAAATAATATTAAGTACGAATGTCTTTTTTCCACTCTCCCCTCCAAATAAATACAATGAGGTGTATTATTCACAGCACAAGCTCACCTGTGGACTGTTATCAAGGCTTTCTATAGGAACGTAAATATTCTGCTTTAACCCTTATAGAAATAACAGATTTTTCATTATAGAAGAATCACCAAAAAAGCAAACAAAACATTTAGAAACATATTGTGGTACATCAGAGTTTGGGTTGTGAAAGAAACCTGAAACCAGAGCACTATATTAAAAGTTTGTCTGGGCTGGTTTATTCCATCTCCCTGAGGGTTGCCTGTTCAAAATAACTATTTCTATTTATCCTAGCCGATGTACCTTTCAGTCTTAACATTTTTGCAACAGGCACAACAAAGTAGGAGGCTGTCTGCCATTGAGTCATTCACTCGTCTTACAGTCTGTAATGGAAATCTCTATGAATGCTGCATCCTTACATTATGCTAAAAATTAGTTTAGCAAGGATCAGCCTGTGCAGTAAAGAAATAAGAACTTCAGAAACATCTGCTTCCATTTTTCATTAAATACTGATGTGCTACCAAGTCAGTACTGACTCATAGTTACCATATATATGATGATGCTCTCTTGTCTTCATGATGATCTGTCCCCAACCTGGCCTGCAACTCTACCCATGGTGCACTCATTACAGCCTAACTGAGACCATCCACCTTGCCCTTTATCCTCTTCTTCTTTTTCCTTCCTTCTTCCTCGGAGTAAACTTTTCAAGTGAGCTAGATTTTTTCGTGTGTCTAAAATATGACAATCTGAGCTGGTCATTTGTGCCTCAATTAATAGGAAACCAGAGGAAGTGTGAAATAAAAACAAAGAAGCTGTTAAGAGTAAATGTGAAAATAGGCTGGCAAAAAAAGGAACAGAGGAAAACTAAAAGGATACCGGGTGGTGGGGGCGGAATGGTAGAAATTGCCAAAACGAGAAACCAAGAAAGGCAAAGATCTCAGGAAGGAACTGAACAAAGAATTTCAGAGAGTTATTCCAAAAGATCTACCAATTCAGAAGGCAGCCTCGAAATAGTATGCTAAAGGATGCCAAAGGACAAATTCATAGTAACTTATTCAAAGAAGACCAAACAAGATGAAAGCGTAGCAAAAATGTCAACATCCAAGATTCTTTAGGAAATACAGTCTACTTATAATCACTTCCAATAATAGTATTGGAAGATAAAGTTGCATCAGCTACCAAGTTAGTAGGCTAAAGCAATTTATGGAATATCTAAAATAATATGGCAACAAAAGAAAAATCAGTAAAGGTTCTAACAAAACTATGTTAACAAATCTGGAGAATGACACAATAACCAACAGATAGGAAGAGGTTAATCTATATACCAATACCAAAGAAAAGGAGATTGAACAGAGTACAGATAGTCCTTGATTTATGACTGAGCTGATAGAGATGACTTATGACTCATTATCTTTCTCGCTTTTTGCATAAGTGAAAGGGCCAAAATTTGGATAAACATTTATGAAAGGGTTGCAAAGTCTAGTTAATACTTGGTCATTGTCTGCAACCAGTGCTGAAATCCAGCTGGATCTATCTGGCTTGCACAAACCGGTAGTGCAGGCAGCAGAAGGCTCCGTCCACCCGTCGGGACATCATTACATTCCGTTTTTGACCCACAGGCTCTGCACATGTGCAGAAGAGGCACACGCACTATGCACACGCATGCTCCTGTTCCCGAACCGGTTGCGAAGGTAAGTGGATTTCATCACTGGCTACAATGTACCGAAGTATATATTCTCCTTCTCAACTATGGGAACAATCCTGAGAGTAGCAACAGTGTGTTCTTTTGGTTGCAAGAGTCCACTTTCAATCCATTTCAATCTGCTAATACATAAGGTGTCAATTTATAATTGATTTATTTCAATCTCCACTATATTGAGCTTTCCAATGTTCAAGCTTCTTGTATTCTGTGTTTCTAGGATAATTCTGTCTGCAGCTTCGGAGTTTATTTTCCTCTATGGTAACATCAGCAACTAGATGTCCCAAAGATTTTAATGAGAACTAGCTTGGTGTAGTGGACATCCAATCCTTCAGCTGTCCCTGTCTGCCTATGGCATTGTTGGTGATGACTGGTGGCATCAGGATGGGGCAGTGGTAGGAGCATGAGTGGGCAGTTTTGTGGGGGGTCAGGTTTGCAGAGGTGGCCCTCCGCTATGGTCCCCATTTTTCATGTGGCCCTTGGAAAAATTAATTGCCCATCAGGACAAAAGCCCAGAAACAGTGAGTTCTAGTCTTGCTTAAGGCACAAAATCAGCCAGATGTCCTTGAACCAGTCACATTCTCTCAATCCTAGGAAAGAGACAATGACAAATCACTTATGAAAAAAAACTTGATAACAGGGACTTATCCAGGCAGTCTTTTTTTTGTTTTTGTTTACATTTATACCCCGCCCTTCTCCGAGGACTCAGGGCGGCTTACAGTGTATAAGGCAATAGTCTCATTCTATTTGTATATTTTTACAAAGTCAACTTATTGCCCCCCCAACAATCTGGGTCCTCATTTTACCTACCTTATAAAGGATGGAAGGCTGAGTCAACCTTGAAGAAGAAGAAGTCAACCTTCTTGTCTTCAAGAATCAGACATGATTAAATGAAAAAAAACAACAACCCATTAGCAACTAGATGTCCCAAAGCCATCTAGTTGTGCCGCTAGCACTCTGAAAGAATCTCAGCAGGTTGAGCATCATTAGATATGAGGCATCCATCATCTGGCACTATATCATTAATTGCTTTTGATTTTCTATCTATGTAGTTATCTTAGGTAAAACACAGTATAGGTAGTCCTGGACTTACAACCACAATTGAGCCCAAAATTGACACTGATAAGCAAGACATTTGTTAAGTGAGTTTTGCCCCATTTTATGACCTTTCTTGCCACAGTTGTTAAGTGAATGACTGCTGGTGTTCAGTTAGTATCACAGATAGTAAGTGAATCTGGTTTCCCCATTGACTTTGCTTGACAGTCGGTCACAAAAGGTGATCACATGATCCTGGGAACTGAAACTTTCATAAATATGAGTCAGTTGCCAACTGTCTGAATTTTGATCATGTGACCATGGGAATGTTGCAATAGTCGTAAGTTTGCAAAATGGTCATAAATCACTTTTTTCAGTGACATAATTTTGAACAATCACTAAATAAACTGTTGGAAGTCGAGGACTATTAATAGTATCTGAGGGACATGGGCAGTTCAAAAATGTAATAAATAAATAAATAAAAAGTAGTTTACCATTGCTTTCTGCTACACAACATGAAATGATCTCTTTGCCATTGTCACTACATATTGGTGCTTAGACAACTTCTTGATAAGCTATGATTGCTAAAACAAAGCAATTTCATAATTTCAGCTGTGATTTTTCATGCCGGTACTATGCATTTCTGAAAAGCAACACTACTGTAGTGAATTGTTAAATAGTTAAAAGTAGTTAATAGACATTTACATTTTTATACATTTAGGATCAGCAGCTTCTTGCATCAATATTTTATCAGGCAGGATACAAAGAGATCATGTAAGGTAAAGGCATTTTCTTTTGGCGGAGAAATCTGTGAAGTTTTCAGCATACATTGATTGGCATTTGACCTGACCAAGAGGCCTAATAAGTTTAATTCTATATTCTTATTTTTTCCTACCATACAGAACTAATTTTATTGTAATTTCTCAGCTACCAGAATTAGAGAATTCCACTGATTTGAAGGTGTTGATTATTTATGTTATTTTTCTTAGCATGTGTTCCACATGATTGCTGGGTCTGCTTGTGGGTTTTGTTGTTGTTTTTTTTTTGGGGTTTTTTTTTACACTGTGCTCATCTAATTTTCACAGTGCAGCTATCTATATATGCTGCATGAGGGATTAATTGATTTGCTTGGCTTGTTGCAAAACCTGATCTAGTTAGGACTTAGAGGGTGTTACTGGCCTAAAACAGGGGTGAAATCCAGCAGTTCTGACAAGTTCTGGAGAACCGGTAGCGGAAATTCTGAGTAGTTCAAAGAACCGGCAAATGCCACCTCTGGCTGGCCCCAGAATGGGGTGGGAATGGAGATTTTGCAATATCCTTCTCCCAGGAGTGGAGTGGGAATGGAGATTTTGCAGTATCCTTCCCCTACCACACCCACCAAGCCACGCCCAGAGAACTGGTAGTAAAAGAATTTGGATTTCACCACTGGCCCGAAGTCACCAAGCTGGCTTTTGTATCTAACAGAGGACTAAAAAAACCTAAGTCTTCCTACTCCTAGTCCAGCACTAACCATTGCATCTTGCTCACTGTTTTTGTAAAGTTATTAGTACAATCATAGCATCAGAAATGAAAGTTCCAGAAAATCAGAAAGATCACAACAGGATACTAAAGGCATTAATAATAAAAATGAAAGTGTCTCAATCACATTTCATCCTGTGCTCACTTCAGCAGCACACATACTAAAATTGGAATGATACAGAGAAGATTAGCATGGCCCCTGCACAAAGATGGCACACAAATTCATGAAGCATTCCATATTTTTACAAAAAGAAAAAAAATCACATTTTACCCTGAAGAATTCAATCTATAGACAGGACCAGTGGTGGGATTCAAATTTTTTTACTACCGGTTCTGTGGGTGTGGCTTGGTGGGCGTGGCTTGATGTAGGTGGCAGGGAAAAGATATTGTAAAATCTCCATTCCCACCCCAGTCCAGAGGAAGGATACTATAAAATCTCCATTCCCTTCCTAATGCAGGGGAAGGTTACTGCAAAATCCCCATTTCCTCCTAATCAGCTGGGACTCGGGAGGCAGAGAATAGATGGGGGCAGGGCCAGTCAGAATTTTTACTACCAGTTCTCCAAACTACTCAAAATTTCCACCACCAGTTCTCCAGAATTGGTCAGAACCTGCTGCATATCACCTCTGGACAGGAGTTTTAAAAAGTAAGGCTTATATAGAGCAAGCATCGATAGAAAAAAATATTTTAATAGTGCTGTAACATTCACTCTTACAGCTGGAATATAAGATACTGGGCCAAGTCCCTACTCTGT
The DNA here is from genome assembly GCF_028640845.1 of Ahaetulla prasina. Lineage (NCBI taxonomy): Eukaryota > Metazoa > Chordata > Lepidosauria > Squamata > Colubridae > Ahaetulla > Ahaetulla prasina. Next base: position 260,752,913 of record NC_080539.1, on the reverse strand, counting down.
GGAGGAACCTACCTTAAAGCATCTTGGGTAGATGTCTGTCTAGTTTCTGTTTGAAGATTTCCAAAGAGCAGAGAATACCACCTTTATATAATGGGTTCTACTATCAACCTCTTCCCATCCAACCAGAATTTGCCTTTCTGATTTAAGACCATTATTCCCTGCACTGGGGACAATATAGAACAGATTGTTAATTATTTTTGTGCTTCAAAAAGTATACATGTTTTTGTGTATAATGTATTGTGAACACAGTCCATGAAAACCACCGCTATACAGTATTAAATTCATTGGTTTATAACATGCTACCATAGATGATTCTGCTGGGTTTTTTTTTCCTTTTACCGACTGATGGTGTTATTTCAATGGAAATTATTCAGCTAAACTGAATAATTAGTGCTAGGTTTCCATTATTAAGAAAACACAAGACAAAGGTATCTTAAATGACAGTGGTAATTTAACTGATTAGCAGCTTTTTATAGCAGATGTCCCTTTTATCTCTCCCAAGCTTATTAGTCAGAGATAATTCAGAGAATAAGGTTTGCATCTAAGCAACTACCTCAGTAGTGAAAACAAAATTTGAATAGTTACTTAATATGCATATGTTTTACTATCCTACCAGCCAAATATCCAATTTGTAGCATATGATGGATTGCTAGCAAACAACCTTTCTTATAAATTGAAACAGTTTGCATGGCTAATTGGTTGGAAGTTATATCTATTTTGCAAAGGAAATTTGCACATTGTTCACAAGCTTATAATCAACCAATACAGATGTGGAATCTTTGGTAAAATATACATAAAAACTACTTGACTTATGAGAAGCCACAGCCATAATTAAGACAGTTATCTTGTCAACAATAAATAAACTGCCATTGCTTTCTTGGGAAGTTTTTTCAACTTTGCAGTGTAGCCTGCAGCCTAAAATTTCCTAATAGTTTCTCATCCAACTGCTAACTGGGTCTGACCTTTATCTTTGCTTGAGATCAACCAAGGTCATTAGATACTATAATTTTGTCAAATTGGAGTGTTCACAAACAGTGAAAACTTAAGTAAAAAAGGGCCCCTTATACTTTCTGTTTTTAAAAAAAAACAGTTATGTTTATACCATTGCACTGAACGTTACAAACCATTCAGTGCAATGGTATATCCAGTTGCAAGAAGGTTAGAACACAATTGACACAAAGTAAAGTGTATTAGAAATGCCTTTCTTTATCATCTATCAAAAACAAATTACACAGTTTATACCAACACTCCCAAAAGAGCTCCAGTAGAAGAAATTGACCACTGCAAGGTTCTTCTGCATTCAAATGGAGTGTCAAAAATATGTTAAAATGGGATAAAATATTAAAAGGATACTGCAGTTGTTTAAAAATTTATATTGTATGCCAGAAGACTAAGCAAAAAATGTAATTGGGAACTATAAAAGTCCGAACACGAGGATGAAAGAACACATCTGTGCATGACACAAGTTGAACAGTGCAAACTTTTGATTGGAAAACCTCTTTTTCATTACAGTTTGTTTTGACTTATTTTATCCAAGCAGGGCAGAATTTTTTAAAATTCTGTATCAAAACCTAAAGCCTTGTCCACAAATAAATACCCACATATGTCTTATGAAGGCAGGTGTTTTTTTTAAAAAAAAAATTTCAGCGAACCCATTTTAGCTTACCACAACAAAACAAATCAAAATATGACATTGAAACTTGGATTTTGTGTTCTCATTTTCTAAATATCACTCCACATATTTTATGCTATTTGTACATTTAAAATATATGGAAGGAAAGAATAATGCTGCTGTTTGTTTAATTTCCAGCTAAGACAAGATTACTTTTATAAGCAATTCATAAGTTTTGTTTATATCGGATGAGCGGGAGTAAAATAGCTTTACTTACATGAAAAGCACTGAGTCTTCTCTCCTCTGCAGTCATAAGATAGCAAAATGTCTGGATAATGTTAAAAAGGAACAAAACACATCAGTCTTTCTCCAGGGGTAAAGTGCTAAGTGACAAAGGAAAATATAAGCCTATATTACACATCATCTTAATTCCCATTACTGAAATTGAATAGAAGCATGGGAAGTGGATTGCAGCCAGAGCGAAACTGAAATCTTTGGACTGCGATAAGAGTTAAGTAGACAAATATAACTTCACAGTTCTATCTCATTTAAAAAAAAAAAAGCTGTATTGTCTAATTATAACCTGTTGTGAATATCTTTTGTGAATAATGAATATAACAACATACTAACTCAGAGGTCTTCAAACTTGGCAGCTTTAAGACTTGTGGATTTCAACTCCCAGAATTTTCCAGTCAGCATAGCTGCCAAGTTTGAAGGCCTCTGCACTAAGCCATAAAGTCTTTTATGTTGTTTGGACTTAGTATATTGCATAAGCAAAGGTAGCGAATGTGTGAACCCAGCCACTCTGGTTTGAATAGTGTACAGATGAATGAGCACTGCAATTCTAGATAATTCTAAATTATTTTAATTTCTATTTACCTTTCAGTCTATGGGAAAGAGTGTTCAAATAGAATGGGGTGCTTGTGTGTGCATGTATGTGTTTGTATGCATGGAAGAAAGACATTCTGAATTCCAAGCAAAAACAACTGCTGCCCCCATCTTAATGGTCTCCAGATCCGTGAGTAATTTGTGTATCTGGAGATTGCATCAATTCATTTAAACATGCAATCTGGCATTTTCTTTCCTCCTTCCCTCTCCCTTTCTCTCTCTCTTTGCCTGATGAAGAGTTCTTGAAACTTGAAAGCTTGCAGCAATTTTGTACAGAAGCAATTGTCTTATATGTCTCTCTTGGTGTTGTGTTTGGAACAGAGTATGCATATCTGCTTCCACATTCTTTAGCATTTATTTGCAACAAGGAAAAAAGAAAATAACACAGATATTTTTAGAAGGCTAAATGCCAGCTTCCTTGGCTCATTATATAGAAGAGATGAAGAATGTGCTGTACAAATGTACTGTAATTACTCACCTCCTACAAATCTAACATCACATTTGTCTTATTTAAATAAATAACAATACACCCAAGAGTTAAGATTCCCCATTAAGATTGCATTGAATTTCTAGGCACTGCGTAACCAACTCAAATTATTAATGTGGAAATCTTGATCGTTAAAGGGACGCTTAATGTTCCATTGTTGTAAACACAAAAGGGGATAAAGTAGCATTCAAGTCAGATGTGAAGCAAATGACAACTTGCTGCAAATATGCTTTGTTGTATTTTCTTTTCTAAGATTAAAGGAAAAGGTGTAAAGAAGCAAAGTTAAACCTTAACATTAGATCAACATGCCTTCATTCAGCTAAGAAGATAAAGATCAGAAAATACTAAATAAAAGAAGAATAAGGTAGAAGGAGTCTTGGGGATTATCTTTACCCATACAAATTCTGGAAAACAACCTAAGGTATTCTGATGGCAATTTCTGAAACGTGTAGGATTACCTCGTATTAAGCCATAACCTGGTTGTTTGATTTTGGCTAAGGTGATACATGAACTCACACATTGTGGTTTGTATTCTGGGAACCTATCCAACTGTGGTTTAGTAAAGAGATCATTGTTGAACCATATAGCATAGCATGAAAATTAATTTAAACCTGAACCAGCAATTTGTGATGTCATTTCAAAATCAAACTCTTTTCTTTTCCTGGTACACTGCATTTGGACATTTACAGACCATATATACAAGAGGAATGAAAGGTAAAAACTCTCTTGAATCAAGTCCCAAATCTAATTAAGTATCTGGATGCAGTCCATATGATATCCTTAGCAGTTATTTTATTTGGAAATAGGTGATTCAATAGCAGAATTACAGCCCTGCTCCTTTTTAATGTGCATAACAGTATGCATATAAAGGGTTTCAATCACACTGTTGCAATCAACAACTTGACTTTTCACACACACACACACACACACCTAATGGACACCCTTCTATCACCTTCTTCCTTGATTTTTTTTCTTTTCCGTTTCTCTATGTAACAGAGACCAGCTGGCTATCTCTTTGCAAAGTGTTACCTGGATCTGACCCTCCTTAACTTTTTTCAAGATCAGCCAAAACCACAGGTAGCAAGTAGCAAATTTCATAGCAGAGGAACAGATGGCAAAAAAACCTTACAAACCAATAAATCTGTGCCATGGCTAGATGATTGAAATTAGGCTGTTTCTATACTGATGAAGTCCAATTTCAAGCAAATATGAAATGAATGGCACATAATTGTTTTGCATATTCTACAAACATTGCAAGGTATGCCAAGGTATGTATATATGTAGGTATGTATGCATATGCTATCTTTTTCATTTTTATAAACAACTCAAGGTGGCAAACATATCTAATACTCCTCTCTCCTATTTTTCCCACAACATACCAGGGTTGGGCTGAGACAATATAACTGGCCCAAAGTCAACCAGCTGGCTGTTATACCTAAGACAGAATTCGAACTCAGGCTCCCAATTGCTAGCCTAGTACCTTAACCACTAGGCCAAACTGGCATCCCCTATAATAAACAGAAATATTTTTATTCATGTTTTAGGTGCTTTTACTTTGTACCACTCAAGGCATCATGTTGCCTCCTCTGTTTTCCCCATAACAACAACCCTGTGAGGTAGATTGAAGCTGTGACATGCTTCCGTAGAACTAGAATTCACAGCTTCTTAGTTTCAAGTCCTTCATCTTAACCATTGCATCAAACTAGCTCCTAGAAGCATGGAAATTTTTTGACCATACTCTGTCCATTTCCCACAAAGTACGAAGGAGGACTTCTGTCTTTGTGTAAGTGTTCAGAGGAAGAAATAATATAATGTAGGAATAGACTGATCAGGAGATACTCAGAGAAAGTGAAAAAAAACAAAGCCACCCAAGGCCATAAACCTTCTGCAGGATGCAAAAACACAAAGAAGCATAAAGGAAAGGATCCTTAAAAGGAAACACAAGAAATTCCAAGAAAGAAGATAAAGCTTCCTATTAGAAGCCATATCGAACATCATGAGAAGTGAAGAGATGAAAGACAATATGTGGACAGTAAAAGAGAAGCAAAGCACAAACAAAATCACTGGAGAGTCAACTCAATCTGTGAGAAATTAACTGAAATCAAGAAAATTCTAGAATGGTCTTTCCTATCACAACCCCTATAGATGCATCAAGCCAACAGCCGAGGTGTCTAGAAATTCTGGAAGTTGTCCTCTTAACATAACTTGAAGGCACAGATGCTCCGGAGGGGGGAGGGAAGTGCAAGAGAGTTATCAACTCCACTGAAAGGAAAAGAGAAATGGGTATCCAAAAGAAAACTTTCAGTAATACTATAATGCTTGCAAAAGTTTTAATGGAGTACTGAAGTAGAAGCCAGATTAAAAGTGGTCAAATACAGAATTAGAAGGCACAGGTTCTAGAAGTTTGCAATAAAATGCAGATAGGGAAGGCTGGTGGTAATTAGAGGAGGACGAAGAGGCAGTAAACTGTGATAATTTGAAAATATGGGAAACATTGTAACATTGTGGCTTGCACATTTAACTAATTGTAGTTGACCTAGTTGACTGCTGTTTAGAAGGTCAGATCCTGAAGATGAAACTGAAATACTTTGGCCACCTAATGAGAAGGAAGGACTCACTGGAGAAGAGCCTAAGGCTGGGAAAGATTGAGGGCAAAAGAAGAAGGGGACGACAGAGAATGAGGTGGCTGGATGGACTCACTGAAGCAATAGGCGTGAGCTTAAATGGACTCCAAGGATGGTAGAGGAGAGGAAGGCATGGAGGAATGTTCTCCATGGGGTCGGAATGGGTCAGACATGACTTTGCAACTAACAACAAAGTTGACTTAGTTATCTGAGTCTTACCACAGTAAAGCCATTTTAAGGTAAGGAGCCACATGAGAGGGGAATAGGATAACAGTACATATATCCACTTTGACAAGCAAAGTGAACAGAAGCTTGTTATGCGAATGCATCTAGTAGAATGTCTGAATATAGGAGAGATAGAGTCTCAACTGGATAATAGGGAGAGATGGTATATCACTATATGTCATATTGGCATAGCATTCATTTTATGAACTAATGAGGAAATGGTTAAATAAGTGTAGGAATAATTCATTTTTAAAAATAAATTTAGGCTGATTTTATTAAATTTGCAACATTGGCTGCAGACCTATACCACTACTTTGAACAACTAACTCTCAATAATGTGTTACCTTGGCTGCTTTATCAATATCACATGCTTCCTTGCAAGCTCAGCAAAAGTATTTGCCTTGGGAATCTAGCCCAGTAGTATTTGAAGGCTGTTCCAAGCTTTTTCTTAAACCAGCTTTGATTAAGCAAAAATGGTTTAACTGAAAAATTCTATCCATGTAAATACCGTAGGAAGAACCCCATTTTAGTAGCCTTGAGAACAGTGATGGGTTTCAAATTTTTTTACTACTGGTTCTGTGGGTGTGGCTTTGTGGGCATGGCATGGCTTTGTGGGTGTGGCTTTGTGGGCATGGAAGGGGAAGGATACTGTAAAATCTCCATTCCCACCCCACTCTGAGGGAAGGATACTGCAAAATCCCCATTTCCTCCTGATCAGCTGGAACTTGGGAGGCAGAGAATAGATGGGGGCGGAGCCAGTCAGAATTTTTACTACCGATTCTCCGAACTACTCAAAATTTCCGCTACTGGTTCTCCAGAACTGGTCAGAACCTGCTGACATCCACCTCTGCTTGAGATGCTCCTCTTATTCTGAGAATGATAGTTTAACACTTTCTGTTTTGTATTATTTTAAGGTCTGCTACCTTCTTCTGCCCTTTGTGAACCCTCAGACATCCTTAGTCCTTGGTCTGAATGGGGGGTGGGGAGCAGGTGAGTTCTGACATTATGAAAGTGAGAAAGATGTTTCTGGAAACACATTTTAATGTCACCGAAAGTCAATTCCAACTTCATAGTCCTCAATCCATCAGTCATGTATTTGTTACACATTTGTATTGTGCCTCTTTTGCCTGTCTTTCCTTCAAAGTTAAAAAGCCTCAGGCTGAACTCTATCCTCACAAGGAAGTATTTTCATTATTTTGGTTGCCATGCTTTATACTTTTTCCATCACTTTGAGTGATTGGAACAAAGACAGTACTCCAAATATTGCCATTCCATAGATTTATACAATGTCATTGCTATCCTGACTGTATTTTTTTCCATGCTTCCATGTATTAATTCCAAGCATGGAATTTGTCAATTTTTATAGCAGTTGCAACTTGTGTTGATGTTTCTGTTTTGAAATATATCCATTGTCATTCCAAGATGGTCTTCCTGATCAATCATAGCCACACAGATCCCATTAATGAATGAGAAGGCTGGATCTTCTGCCTCAAAATGTATCAGCCATTCCTACAAGTTGGAGAGGCCCTTTTGAAGTTCTTTGGAATCATTGACTGGATAAACTTTACCTCAGCCCCAAATATTTATAAAGAAACCCATATATTATTTTCTAAAATGTTTCTATGGTATAATGAATTCTTACAGTACCTACCATACCTTTAATACATTATTACACTTTACTAAAATGGTTATAAATACATTGAAATACGAAAGCCTCTTTTTTTTCTAGGATACCTCCCCTCACTGGATTAAGACACTCACATTTATCACGCATTTTGTCAAATTTTACACATGTGAATGAATCCACAGGTATATTATAGCAGTCACATCTTTTTAATGCTTATGGTACCATTCCATCATATATGAAGCTGAGGGCACTTGTATGCCCACTGCATGCAAACCTAGGTCTTGAGGGATGAGCCAAATGAAGCAAATGATTGTCTCTACTCTTCATGAATCTGGAAACCAGGATAGTTACATGTAAGACCACAATATGAGCAAGAACGAATAATTCACCAGTGTCGTTTAGTTACCAATGGTTCAATCAGCCCAACAGCTCAAGAGTTAATTTCTCCTGTGGGATTTGCTTCCCAGGAGGGCCTAAACCCCTTCTAATAAGGTTCTTCCACTCTTCCTTGCTACAGATTTCATTGGTCCCCCCCCTCCCTTTTCTTATGTTACCATGGTGACCTCAACAAAGACCTTCCTAGGACTCTGGGACAGAGACACAAGCAATGGGACTTGCATCACAAAGCCTCTAGTGCATCCCTGCAAGTGGCTACAGCAGCCATAAAATGTGAGTTAAAGGGCAGGGGATAAAAGGAACACTTTATTTGGGAGAAGCACAAACCCTGAGCTATTTGGGGTTTTGGGTCCTATGGCAAACAGTGGGGAGGGGAAGGAAGATTCCATACAAACTATTTTTTTAACAGATTTTATTCCTAGTACTATAATAAGATGAATATCTCGAGACTGTGTGACATTTTTTAAAAAAATGATGTATCAGAGAGTCTGCCTTTGCAACGATTATGTGAAGGTAATCCTTGTTTTTCGCTCGCTACCTACAGGGAATAAAAATGGGAGACAACTTAGTTCAGCAATTATCAGATTGCAGCCTAAAGAGATTTTTGAATATGCTTAGTTACAGTGATTACGCTGTACATTTTGCAGTTGTCCACTCATTGGTTTACTCTGGCATTTTAAAGCATGTGTAAGATGCGTCTGGTATTGTTAGGGTTCCCAAAGCAATACCTGAAAACTAATTACTGAAAATTCATTGAATATATCGGGGATTGCCAGTGTTCTTATGCAAAGTCAAAGATATTGTATCTTACCATGTAGTAAGAACTTTATAACACTTTACATTTTTATTATAACACAAGTGGTCAGGCAGCCTTTTGACTTAAGCAACTACACTTTTGCAGGTTGGGTTGAAAGATAAGTGGGTTGGAATTAAAATGGTGGGAGATAAGCTGGCAAGGCTAGAATTTAAAGGCTGATTGAGTCCAGCAAACAATCAAAATTTAAACTTGTATTTCGTAGCAGAAATCCTGGGAAATCCTGCCTCAGTTTTCACAGATTTTCTGTTATATTTTGGTTGCCTTTCTGGCCTCTGAGGAAAAAACCCCAAAAGTATGGCTGTTAAAGAGGTTAAACTTTATCCACCCCTTTCATAATTGTATAACTTAATAGGCACAGGAAGAGATAGAATTATGAGATAACAATGCAGAATGCAATAATTATTGCATTATTTATTGGAATGCAATGAATAGTGAAGTCAGAAGGATATCAAATGCAGATAGAGATAGTGCCGATTGCCGAAAAGGTTGTGCAGAAATGTCGCACGCATGCGCACACTCATCAGGGCTGCATTCCAGAAAAGCTGAAGTTCCTGGTTCTAGCGTGCATGCACGCCCGATGATCAGCTGGCCGGTGCATATGTGCAGGCCAGTTTTTGGCACTGTCCCATTTGCTAAGGACAGCTGATCATCGCGCACACATGCGTGCCAGAAACCCAGAAGACAGACAGGCAAGGCTGCATGTGCCGGGCAACATGGCTTCATGTGCCATTTTGGGCACATGTGCCATAGGTTTGCCATCACAGATATATATATAGATAGATGATAGATAGATAGATAGAAAGATAGAAAGATAGATAATATATATAGTTAGATAGATGATAGTTGATAGATGATAGTTGATAGATAGATAATGATAGATAGATAGATAGATAGATAGATAGATAGATAGATAGATAGATAGATAGATAGATAGATAGATAGATAGATAGATATGGACAGACGAATAGATAGACAGATAGCATTCACAGTGCCTATTTATAAAACATTCTAGGCATGATACTGACATTGTTAAGGTCATTAAGGTATTTTGTTGTCATTGTTGTTCACTTCACTGGCATTATCTGTTGATAACTGCTTCTGTGAGTTCGTCAGCTTGTCCTTCTAACATCAGTGATAACATTTGCCCATCTTATTTCTTGACAGCTTCTTTTCTGATAGCCTTTGATTGTTCCCAGTTATGGGATCTTCACCAATGACTCTTGGTTTTGTATTACACGCCCCAAACATTTAAGTTTTAGTTTTATTCTTAATGCTTCCAATGGTTTTACTTACACTAGTAATGAATTGTGAGCGTGGTCCAAATATTCTTAACTATTTTCTCCAGCACCACAATTCAGAAGCTTCCATTTTTCTTCTTTCAGGTTTTCGAATACACCAGATTTCACAGCTCTTACAACTAGAAAAATCATTGCCTTGACTGTACCTTGGTCAATGAGATTTCTCTGCAGTTTAATGTTTTGCCTAAATGTGTCATAATAGATGTCTTATTTCATGGCTACTGAGAGACTCTGTGAATTTTTGAACCTAGGAACATAAAATCTTCTGCTCCTTCATCTGTTTGTATTGGCGTTGCCTGTACAACATTAGGTCGTTATTGTTTTAATTTTAAACAGCCCTGGTTTTGAACATTTTTTTTTCACATTTAGTAAGGGATTCCCTGGGTTTTCCTCTCTTTACATTATGAAAGCAGTATTATCAACATATTTGAAGTGGTTGTTATGTCTCTCAGCAGTTTGAAGTCCAGTTCCATTACTTATAGGCTAGCGTTTGTAGTCCAGTTCCATTACTTATAGGCTAGCATTTGTCTATATATATATATATATATATATATATATATATATATATTTTTATATATATATATATATATATATATATATATATATAGGTCTTTGGTTGTTCGGGTTTTCTCCCGTGTAAAATTGGAAGTGTCTTGGCGGCGTTTGAAGTCTCATTCGTCATCTTCAGGCTTCAGCTTAGCTTCTGGGAGCTCCCAGAAGCACGGTTGAAGCCTGAAGATGACGAATGAGACTTCACGAAACGCCGCCAAGACACTTCCAATTTTACACGGAGAAAACCCGAACAACCAAAGACCTATATACAAACACCCGTGAAAACCTCAGAAAACAAATATATATATATATATATATATATATATATATATATATATATATATATATATATATATCTGCATATACATTTTAAAAGATATCAGTATAGAACTGTAGCACACTCCTTTCCCAGTTTTGAATCATTTTGTTGATTCCTATTTTCTTCTAAATATTTGTTCCTGGTCAACATATTATTTAATAGTCATTTAAGGTAGGCAAATATCCTGATGTTTTTAAGAGCTAGTAAAACGTTGTTTGTCAATATATAATATGTCTAGCCCTATTTTTGATAATGTTATAAACAAAAAAAATGTCTAAGAGCAATGTTGCCTGTTCTGTTTCAGAACATCAGATGTTAGCAATTTAATTCCAGGATCTCTAGCTTTTCTGAATCTAGCTTATGTCAGCGTTCTAGGAAAAAACCCAACTTCAAGTAAAAACTCTGAAGCAAGCATCTTTCAAAATTCTATTTATTATTATAGGTAAACTGGCACATCTGGAAAAACCTGAATCTGAGAGGTCTGGGTTTTCCCTCACTAAATCAAAACCCCCAAAACCATCCCCTCACTCCTCAGTCGATCAGATGCTCCAATCGCCAACCGCCCCATCTCAAGACAGTACTTCGACCACTCTTTCTCCAGATGCAGGATCAGCCTGACCTTGACTGACAGGAAGAATGCTATTATGTCTAAAGACAACCCCTCTACTAAATCCCCCCTCCTACTTTCCCACACAAGAAAGTGGCAGCATGACGCTTCTGGCCTAACATGGCTTCCAAAGTTGACAAATCTTTGAGATATTTGCAAATCTCATTCTATGTGTTACTGAACCTTTATTGCAAAATCTTGAGCTCTTTAATTAATGGTAAATATTGTTAAACCTCTTAAGGAATTGTAGCTCATATATTGGGGAAAGAGTTGGACTAGAAGACCTTCAATGGCCCTTCCCATCCTGTGAGTTTATGATTCTATGTTTTTCAGTGAAATTAATTCTGATATAGAATTTTCCAAGCCACTCTGTGAAATGTGAAAAAGAAATATATGTAAATAATAATAAAATTGGGAATGGGGTCATATGATTTTTTTTTAAAAAAGGAACCCATAATCAGAAAATTGGCAGCTACCTACAAATGTTCAGAGAACCTTCTTGCCAAGCTTACATTAAGGCAGTGCTTCTCAATTATTTTCTGTCATGCCCCCCTAGGAAGAAGAAAACATTTTTCGCGCCCCCCCCCCCCCCGCGCGACTGTAAACACGGGGCTTAGCTTGTTATGACAGTGTTTGCCGAGGTCAAATGCGCCCCCCTTTACGGAGCCTCGCACCCCCCCTGGGGGCCCGCCCCACTATTTGAGAAGCACTGCATTAAGGGTGTATTCTGATTTTTGTTTGACTTTCCTGGATTTCTTCCCAAAGATTATGCAAACTCAGAGTACAGTATTTTGTTTTTAATTAATTAATTTAATTTTTATAGCTGCCCATCTCAGCTAAGGGACTCTGAATGCAAATAGTTTTAAAACAATTACAAACAGTATAAAATAAATAGATGCAGCTGCCAAGAAAATTATCATCATAATTGTCAATAAAGCCAAGAAATTGAATTTTTTAACCCTACAAAAAAGGCTAATAGGGCTGGGGCCATCCTTCTCTGAAGGAAGGATGTTGCAAAGGACAGGGGCTACTCCAAAAAAGGCATGTCTTCCAGTCCCTTCCAATTGACATTCTTTGGATGATGGGACCTGCAGCATATTCAACTTGTTGGATTGGATCAGATGGGGAGAAACTATTGAGAAAAGACAGTTCCTTGCATAATCCCAAATAGCTGAGGGGCACTCGGCTAAAGAAGGTCAGGATACCTGGATTGATAGCAAGTCATACATTTCATGGTTCTTTTTTATCCAAGGGAAAGAAAGACAAGCCCTCCTTGGAAGGATGAAGAACAACTTCAAAAAGAAGAAGATGGAGATGATACTAACAAACATGGCGTACAGTGGGAGGAAAACAAGAAACCCTACATCACCAGGGTCAGCATGATGTTTTACCCTGGGACTGGAAGCCGAAGTGATGAAAACTTCTCTGTTGATTCTTCACAGTCCAAAATCTTTAAACAGAAGTAAGCATTGTCCACATACCACATGTCTTTCAGAACATTCATAGCACTAATCAGTAACATGGTTTCTAAGCAGTAATGTTGAAATCAGCAGTGATCTTTTGGTACCAGCAAGCTCATCTTATCATCATCCCTGTGGGTTCACACATTGCACTAAACTGTGTCATACTTCGTGGAGTAAACCACCGTTGGATAATGTAATATCGCACTCAGCCGGAAACTGGTTTACTATCTACAGAGGCCAGATTCACACAGTAACCCATGTTCCAAAACTAAACCGTGTTACAACCTGGCTAGGGCTCTCAACTCTTGGCTGCAAAGATCTGGAGTACCATTATTAAGCATTTGGATTTTTGCAGTTTATATCTGTTAGCACAAAGTACAGAATAATTTATGGACTATGGATTGGGATTAGTTGGACTCAGAGCAATGCAAGTGAAGTATTGTTTCAGATATGGAATAAGCTTTAATTTATCTCACTATAGAAACCTATTCCTTGCTCTGGGTAAGAAAAAGTCCTTTGAATTGCTGGTTTATTTTATAGTTTGTATAAATGTTATAGCATCTTATTTGTCATTTTAAAAAGAAGTACATATTATGCCATTTTTGTGCAAAAGGAAGAATTTGTGGACCTTAATTTCTTTACTTTGTTGAGGGCTAAGTCGGGGTGAAATCCTACTGGTTCAGGTGAACCACTAGGGATTATGGGGATCAGTTCACCAAAACGGTAGTAATTACCCCTTTTTGGCCCCACCCATGCCCAGCTGGTTGCTGCTCACTTCTTCCAGCCTCTCAATATTCCACAGAATTTAATGTTAAATACAGCAGAGAGAATACTAACTTTTTTCCCTCCATTCAGAATGGAGCTGCTGCAGCCTTTATTTATTTATTTATTTATTTGTCACAACAATATATGTAGGTATCATACAAAAAGATTATATAGTATATAAACACTTATATGAGTAAATATAAGGAGGTATAAGCATATATATATATAGTGTCGTGTCCCACTCCTCCGCTGACGGCCGGGTCAGGGAAATCCGAATCAGGCTTGCCTCTGCAGCTCTGCCCAAAGTCCTAGCAAAGTCCTCAGAGCAGGCAGGAGACCAGTAAGTGACTTCAGCAAGATAAGTTCGACTTTTGCCTGACTCAGAGACTGCCAGAAAGTAGATCCTTTATATAGGCCATGGGGTGTGGCTCCATGACTCAGCACTCATTAAGACCTGCCCCTCCCTTCCCTCTGTTGCCTCCGCCTATCCAATCTTCTGATGCGAGGGTCACTCCAATCAGCTGTTCTTGGGAGTAAACCCTCCTCAGGCTCACATGCTGTGGAGGAGGGGGAGGGGTCTAGCTGCTCCGTTTGCCTGGGCATGGAGTCAGGGCTGGGGCAGGGAGATGCTCCTTCTTCTGCAGTTTGTGTGGGCATGGAGCCAGGACTTGGGCCGGGTGGCATACATTCCTCAGTGTTCGGGAGCAGGTAAGAAGGCCCCGGCTGCTCTGAGGGCGGGCAAGACACAACATATAGGAAGAAGAAAAGAAAAACAATAGGACAGGAACGGTAGGCACGTTTGTGCGCTTATGCACGCCCCTTATGATCCCTTAGGAATGGGGTGAGGTCAATAGTAGAACGTTTTTGGTTAAAGCTTTTAGGATTATGAGAAGAGACCACAGAGTCAGGTAAAGTATTCCAAGCACTGATGATTCTGTTACAGAAGTCATATTTTCTGCAATCTGGATTAAAGCGGTTGACATTAAGTTTAAATCTATTAGTTGCTCTAGTATTATTGCAATTAAAGCTGAAGTAGTCTTTGACAGGAAGGACATTACAATAGATGATTCTGTGAGTTAAACTTAGGTCTTGTCGAAGGTGACAGAGTTCCAAGTTTTCTAAGCCTAGGATTTCAAGTCTGGTGGGATAAGGTATTTTATTGTTTTCAGAGGAATGGAGAACTCTTCTTGTAAAATATTTCTGGACACGCTCAATTGTATTGATGTCAGAGATGTGGTGAGGGTTCCAAACAGGCGAGCTGTATTCTAGAATTGGTCTAGCAAATGTTTTATATGCTCTGGTTAGTAGTGTGGTGTTTTTGGAAAAGAAGATACGCAAGATTAGGTTTACAACTCTTAGAGCTTTTTTTGCTATGTAGTTGCAGTGGGCTTTGGCACTTAGATCATTTGACATGAAAACTCCAAGGTCTTTAACGGGAAAAGCCTGTCCCTTTTAAGGTAGTCCCCAGGAGCGGGGGGGGGGGGATGAGGGGAGCAGTTGGAATGGAGCCATTTTTGTGAAAGGTAGGAAAATGGGGAAGGGCATTTTCCTGCCTGTCATCCATTCCTCAGTCTCAGCACAGACTGAGGGAAGGATGGTAGGCAAGAATATTCCCCTCCCCATTTTTCTGCCATTCGATACAAAAAGTGGCTGAGAGGGAAGGGGCTGGTGAAGAGCCCCTCGATGCGAGTGATGTTGAGTTGGCCACACCCACCCAGTTACATGACCTCCCCCAGCAAGCCATGCCCACAGAATCGGTAGGGGAAATTTTTTAATTTCAACCCTGGGCTAAATTGAGAAAAAAAAAAGTTTGTTCTTCTGAAGGAGGGCTGCAGCAGCTAGGGCTGGCAAAACTTCAGATGACCAGCAGAGGGAGCAATCTTTCTGTATTGCTCTTCTGCCATCTAGATTAGAGACTGCCCAGACTTTGGTTCTCCTAGATCTGGTTGTCCGAGGGAAATCAGCTAATTCTTCCCTTTTTAATTCCCTCACACACACTCCCGCTATGTCTTTTGATCCTGCAGCCAAAGTTGCATACCTTCTCTTCCCTGTTTAGTCTTTTTCCCCATGGCAACCAAAATATATCAAGATAAAACATAATCACCAGATGGGAGATGGATGAGATCATGTGGAAGGAATGGGAGACAGGTGGAGACAGGTAGAGGAGCCCAGAAACTGTAGAACTGTTGCTTGTTGAAGCCCCAGAAGCTGACCCTGGCGGGAGGTTAGAGGAAAGAGAAATAGCAGGCTGTTGAAAAGGGCTAAGAATAGCAGGTAAGCTATAATTAATCCAACATATGGGAGGCCAGGAAGAAATGTCTTGATGCATGTACAGGAACATACACAGGAAAGATATGGCTATATACACAAATACACATATACATGTTAGTTGGGGAGGAGACATGACTAACAATAAGATTTCACCACGCCAACATGGAATTAGGGGTGCAGCTCAGTGGGTTTCAAATTTTTTTATTACCGGTTCTGTGGCCAAGGCTTGGTGGGCATGGCATGGCTTGGTGGGCATGGTTTGGTGGACATGGCAGGGGAAGGATAATGTGAAATCTCCATTTCCTTCTGATCAGCTGGGACTTGGTAGGCAGAGAATAGATGGGGGTGGGGCCAGTCAGAATTTTTACTACCGGTTCTCCGACCTACTCAAAATTTTTGCTACTGGTTCTCCAGAACTGTTCAGAACCTGCTGAAACCCACCTCTGGTGCAGCCACCCCTAAACTAAGCTGGCTAGCCTGCTTAATGAGACAATACATTACCAACTTATCCAACCCTGCCTGCTTTTTACCTCAGAAGATCAGACGCTAATTCTATCGTATAAACTTGAAATAACTTGTGTGATTCAAATAGCCTCGGACAAATCTTTGGGCCCGATTAAGTGGCAGCACCAGATAGACGTGTGAATGTGTACACTCTTGCCAGAGGTGGTATTCAGCCGGCTTGTACCGGTTCAGGTGAACCGGTAGCGGAGATTGTGGGTCGGCCTGCCCCTCTGCCCTGACTCTATGCCATCCTATTTAGGCACGTTTTTAAGGCCGGCCACATGTGTGGAAGGTGCGCGAACAAGTAAAGCGCATGCGTGGAAGACACGCGCAAAGTGAGCATGCGCGCGCATGGGGCAAACTGGTGGTAAAAATATTGGAAACCCACCGTTGACTCTTGCTAATCAGGCTGGTTGATTAGTATGTTGTGTGAATTGTGCCAAGTACAGGTTTATATCCAGCTTCTCGCTCAACAGAAGAATTTCTGACTCTTGAAGAGCATGTTCCCTCAGAGATGATCTCTCAGGAGCTCTGCTCCAATACCTGGGTCCGGCCTGAAACTGGTGGCTGTTTGGGTCAAGCCAGCTCTTCTTCCAAGCCTTCCTCCTGTATGGATCTGGTAGTTGCAAAGAGAAAAAAAAGGATCCCCTGGGACTGTACTTGTAGGGACTGAGGGTACCTGGTGACCAAGATGACCCTAAAAGGGAGGGGAGAAGTAGGATCAGACCTGATTAGTACTGGGATAGGAGGAATGTACTAGATAGGATAGGAAATCCCAGGGCTGTTATTTAGGCTTGGCAATAAAAGATTACATGAAAAGGCAACAGCAAGCCATTTCTATAATCTTGCCAAAAAGATTGACAGGGAATCTACTTTTTTTTTTTGCCTAGAGCTAATTGCTATTTTAAGCTGCAGAATTTAGTTTACTTTTGTTTAACTTTTGCTTCAAAATGTTTTATAGATCATTTTGGGAACACAGTTGTTGGGGGAATTTTTTTTAAATGTCAAATAAATTTTAAAAATCCCCAGAATCAAAAATTTGAGAGGTAGACTGGGGTTTCCAGGTCCACTAAGAACATTGAGATCGAATTTATAGGGTTACTTCTTTCTGGCATTTACTGTATTTGCCTCTCTTTCCCCCAAAAAATGCTCAAGGCGCTGTGGTTTCGTTCACTTCTCCTTTTATTCTCACAACAAACCAGTGAGTGGCTTAAAGTCACCAAATGAGTTTATGGAGACTTGAATTATGAGGAATCGATCCTTTGTTTTTGATTCTCCAAAAAGTACTGCAATTCTGCCCATTACTGCAATATTAACAAGGATCAGGGAACAACTAGTGGTGGGTTTCAAAAATTTTTACTACCGGTTCTGTGGTTGTGGCTTGGTGACGTGGCATGGCTTGGTGGGCATGGTAGGGGAAGGATACTGTAAAATCCCCATTTCCTCCCGATTAGCTGGGACTTGGGAGGCAGAGAATAGATGGGGGCAGGGCCAGTCAGAATTTTTACTACTGGTTCTCTGAACTACTCAAAATTTCTGCTACCGGTTCTCCAGAACTGGTCAGAACCTGCTGAAACCCACCTCTGGGAACAACTGAATCTTAGTAAAAATTCAGGACAAGCAAATTTATTAAAAAGATGAAATAGTGTCCCATGGAAAAAAGAAAGAAAATGCAGTACGATAAACCATCCAGGTAGCCCACCAAAATTGTCCTGGATTGTTTTTTTCCAGGTAAATTTTTTTCCAGGCCTATTTTATGACAATTTTCCTGCAATGCAGAGATAATACAGGGCAGTAACTAAGAGCTGCCTTTGGAAGTTTCCACCTGATGCTAGGGAACAGTAACTGAGTTCGCATAGCAATAATAAACTCATCCTTTTGGCTGGCTGATTTGAGAGAACAGGTGAGAAACTAGCATAACAATATTTCTTTCCTTCCCTCCTCTGGGCAAAAAAAAAAAAAAAAGCTCTCTCAATATTGAAAATAAATCAGGCTAGAATTCACTGTACTATTCTAATTTCCATTTGCAGAAAAGTATGCATTAGCCATACCCTCAAACATTCTGGACTAGAGATGATGCAAGGGAAATGACCATTGGCTTCAGGCAATGAACCGTCATTTGGTAAAATTGGTCATAAATGCTTAAAGATGGTGGAGAATGGCACACGGTATGCTGGAGATGACGGTGTTCTCTTGTCCTGGATTTATAATGTAATAAATGCTTCCTGGGGCATCAGGATGTCTTGAGTTAGCCTTAGCCTCTAGCATCTACTCAGAGAAAGGATATGCCGACCTGTCTGCAAGAAGAACCTGTGGTTTATGAAGGAGGAGGAATGTCCCTTCATGCTTCTTCCAATTATTTGATGCAGCAATACCCTATTATCTATTTTTATTTTGACAAGTGATTATGGTAGCTATTCTACTCCTAAACCAAACAGCTCCCCCTTGAGGGTGGCAGCATGATAACCATTGGGCTTTCTTTCTTTAACAGGGAATCCAATTTCCTGCCTCAGGATTCCAAATTGCTGGAAAACTATCGTTCGCTGGTCCTTTTGCTGCATCAGAAAGATCTCGAAATCCAAGGATTGAAGAATGCTGCCCAAAAGTATCCGGCTGACCGACTGAGTTACATTTTACAGGAAATTGTGAAGTCAAAACATAAAGGACTGGGGAAGAAGTGAGTTACAGAAGGTTGAGTTTTCCTAAAACCTGGACTTTGTCCAGCCCCAAAGCACAGACCTGCATGAAAACTTGCAGAATTACAGGTAGTCCTTGACTTACGACCACAGTTGATCCCAACATTTCTGTTGCTAAGCAAGGCAATTATTAAGTGGGTTTCATATTATTTTTATGACCTTTTTTTGCCACAGTTGTTAAGTGAATTGCTGCAGATGTTAAGGGAATCATGTGGTTGTTAAGTGAATCTGGCTTCCTTCATTGACTTTGCTTGTTGGAAGCCTGCTGGGAAAGTCACAAATGGCAGTTGCTAAGAGCCCAGGGGAAGTAACACTGTGTCATAAAATGCTGCTTGGATGGTTTATATCTGCACCAGTGGTGGGTTGCTCCTGGTTCTGTTCGATTCTATAGAACCAGTAGTAAAATCGGCGGGAGGCTCCATCCACCCACCCCGACGTCATCAAGGGGCTTCTGTGCATGTGCAGAAGCACGCATGTGCTCCCATTGCGAACCAGTAGTAAAGGTAAGTAGAACTCACCCCTGGTCTGCACCATAAGTCAACAGGAGGGAACAGGGCTGGCCTCTGTGCCTTCTTCCCTATAGAAGTTGTCCAAGAGCATAACAATGCTTACATAGCTTATCTCTGGCCTGTCTCATTTAATTTTGTTTCACATAGTAGTCACCTAGGTATCTCGGGGGGAAAAACTTCCATGGGCACAGTCACCTCTTCACAACTGGTCCTAACAATTGATATTAGAGACGTGCAGGCTGGGGAATTGAATATATCTGGAGGACGTGTTTGGAGATGGCTGCACTAGGTGAATCGGAAGAATGACTGATGGAGAAAAATCCTTCCTTAGAATTCCTAATTATTCCTTCTCAGTGGGAATAATTAGATGTGGAAAGTTTGTCCAGCTCAGACGAGTATGCCCCATTTGTTAGGATTTTGATAAATGTTTGACCCACTGATAAAAATGGGTGATAAACACTGTTATGTTTCTGCTACAGAGAACTTTAGCTTTGTATATGGTTGTCATTTCATATGACTGTTTACAAAAGCAACGAGGATGCTATTTGCAGGAAAAACCCCATTTCATTCATATATACCATAAGTGTGTGTGTGTGTCCATCCATCTCATAATATATTTGAGTTATATTTAGGCAAATTGAATAATTGTGATGCATGCAACAATAGAAAGTACACTGTAAAAGAAGTTTTCTAATTTTCAAACAGCGATTGTGTAAATAATATTTAATCTATTGCCTAATAAATTGATTCTGGAAAATGATTTTGTAAAATATTCTGGCTTGGCCTTCTAGTATGATTAATCTGCTTGCCTTTCTCAAATGCCACTTAAGACTTGGTTCTAAATTGTGCTTTTTATATCTGGCAGCTAAGTAAGATTTTATGCAGCCTTGGGGCTACAGCGTATTGCAAAAAATCCTGCAAAAGATGACATTAATCTTGCAGAGCTGACGTCACAAAGAAGCAAGTTATAATCAGTACCTGAACAAGGTTTCCAAGCCTCTCAGAAAGCATTGTTTTTTTACTAGTGTAACATGCTCATTGGTATTCAATTTTAATCCCTCCCCACCTTTATGGGTCACAAGTAACTGTTTAGCATATAATTGTTATTCAGAGCCTTCACCATTCTAAACAAAAGTACATGAATGACATCTCAAGTGGATACGAGCTGATCACTGTTGGCCATCAAGCAAGCATGATTAATGGATGTAGTTACCACAGTCACTGACTGTTGTACCACAACAGTACACAGTTAAAGGGGAGAGTTGTCACTGTTAACAGTATAAGAAACCAGTTGACCGAAGAGCTCTGTGTTTTCTTTCTTTGAAAAGAATACACAAAATAGATGTTATCTATTAGAAGAACTACACATCTTCCACAGTAGAAAAGCTTTTGTGACATGTGGAATTCTTTTTGGATGAGATGGAGCTGCTAAAGAGATAATACAAATGTACATGGGATATACCGGTGCACTGTATTTATTTCCACCAACATTTGTTAGTGCTCTGAGCCGAGACATAATCTTGAAGACTTTCTCTTGAAAATGTACAGGCATGAGGGAGATGAAACCTTCATGACAGAAGGCAGGAAACAGGAGGATGAAGAACACTGTTCTGTATAAAACAACGCAGCAGAAGAGGAAAAACTGAGATATTGTTAGTGTACATACATAAAAAAAATAGTCCACACTTTCTAGGGGTACAATTTGTAGCAGCCTTGTGGTCCTGTGTCTGCTGTCATTGTCCACTGAGCCTCAGAAAACAGTTGCCAGCTTGTATGTAATAATTAAAACTCACAGCAGTCCACCTCTGTTGGCTAGGCCTTCCCTAACAAAACAGTGGATTTAATTTGCATTCTGTTTCTTTTGCTAATATATTTCTTTTGCTTTAAAAATGGGAATCTCTTCCCATTGTATGTAATTCAGGCAAAGAAGTCTGGCCTTGTCAAATATAGCTTGAGCTGGAGAGAATCCTTTATTATTTATAAAGGATGATTTATTATTATGCTCATTCGGAGAATTGGAAATAACCTCAGTGAAGTTTGAAGTGACATCGTTCTAGCAGTAAGCCCCACTGAACATTACAATTTGTTTCTGAAGCAGTAGTGCCTTCATTGATTTAATGGTGATAATTATAGCTTTGTCCTTTTTAAACAAAACATTTTTATTTTCAGGCTCCCATAAGGTGTCCAGAGCAGTTATCTAAACCTAAGCATAATACATTTTCAATTTTACTCACTAAAATCCCAGAACTTAGTCCAGAAGGAGAAATTCTCCAACACATTCACAAGAGCAGAGGTTCCCTTTACTGAGAAAATAATGTACGATCAACTTGCAACTAATGGCTTTTCCTTATTACTTCTGAGAATTTGAACTTCAGATGTGATACGTTATATAGGTCTATAAATCAGTGCTGCCTATGAACAATCCAAAAAATTCTTAGTCCAACTATATCTAGGCTATACAATATTGTAATGGAGGAGTGAGATCCCAGAATGCTGATACATTCCTGGATAAAGGAAATTTTGAGTATAAAGAAGCTAAATCCTGTCTTCTTGAAAGCTACCATTTGCTTACAGTGTTTTATTTATGTTGCCTCTTCTGAAGATGGCTTGCCAAGGTTTCTTGTAATGTTATTCCCACAACAATTTTGTAAGATATCTTGTCCGAACAGATTGAATAGAATAAAAAGTTACCAGATGATCTCAGTTATGGAACTGGGACTTAAACCTGACTTTCTCCAGCCTAAGTCCAATGACTTAACATTTACACTGGCTCTCAATTGCTAATCCTAATTTGCAATGTATCTTTTTAGTGATTTCAATTCTTGGTTGCATTTTGGACTTTCAGTGTCGATTGCTACTTCTGGGGTAAAGGGAAATCAAACTTGGCCTATTCCCCCCTCCCTTTGTCATTCCAGTAGATCTCCCAGATTCTCTAGAACAGGATTTCTCCATCTCAGCAATTTTAAAATATGTGAACTTCAACTTCCAGAATTCCCCAGTCATTTTAAAGTTGCTGAGATGGAGAAACTCTGCTCTGGAGGGTCCCATAATTTCATGGCATGTTTTTCAGGGACTGCAGAGGAGAGCAACAAGGATGGTTTCCACCTTATTTCACCTACAAAAAAGCTGTGCCAGATCCAAAAGGACCAGAATGACCCCTTTGCAGGATCAAATGTAGAGTTTAGCTCAATGTTTGTACCTATTTTAGTGATCCAAATCAGGAGCTTTGGGAAATTCTATTTAATCCCTGGTGATGTGGGCACTGACTTCGCCATTGGCCATTCTCTATCCTCCCGTACTTAGTCATGGTTTGTTTGTTTTTTTAATAATGGAAGAGTAACTCCATATGGTTTACACAAACACTTGTGGTTTCCCTTCCTGCAACTGGTTCACAAGTATGCAATCATATGCGTGATTCCGGAGAACGTTGAGCTTCACCCAAGGAAGCTAGAAGGAAATGAGTCAAGGAGGTATGTCTGTGATGAAGTAGGTCTATGGAGATTCTTTGAAGAAGTAGTTTTATTACAGATGTTAGCAAAGCTGTAACTAGAGCAGACAAACAGGAAGGGCCAACTATAAGCCTCAAAGACATGTGGATATGGATAAGAGAGCTTTTCCACACTGTAGCGTTCAAGTCTCTATCTCCTCTGCATAAGCAGGTGACAATGAAGCTTGCTTAATCCTGTCTCCATTTTGGCCACAGTGAAGGCAAAGCCTTCTAGTTAAACTGCTGTTACCACAGACCTTGATTGATGGATTTTCCTGCTGTCTTTCCTCTCCGAACAACAGCAGGAAAGCAACAGATTGCTTTCCCTCCTGTGGGCAGGCCCCCTAACGACTTTCTGGTGATAAACACACACCGTTTTACAGTTCTCCTTGTCCATTGAAATAGAAGAGAAAATTGGGCGGAACTTTTGTTCATTTCAAGCAGCTAAAAAAGCCAACAGTGGCCACCAAAACAAATGGCCCTGGTTCCATGCTGAGTCTGTTGAAAAAAAAAATTAAACAAAAAGATGCCCAGCTTTTCTCTTCTACTGAACCCCAGTGGGGAATAAGCTCAAGGTCTAGCTTTTCAAGGCAAACAGTGTGAGATAGCTAAAAAGTAGAGAGTGGGTGTGCCTGCCACAGCAAACTAGAATCAAGGGATTTGTGCAAGATGAATGAAGCCCATCAGGCTTGTACTAGCGGGAAGTCAGATAAGGGGAGAGAACTTTTTTTGATGTGGAGCAAGAAAACTCTGGTGGAGTTTGCCTTCTTAACAGTCTCAGGACAGGCTGAGGCTGGAGGGAGAAGGGCGGTATAGTAACATGAAATAAAAGAAATTAAAAACTTATTTTGTATAAAATATTTATATAGATATAAAAAATTAAAAAATCATCCACTCTTGCTACCTAAAGCTGTAGGGGGCCTATCCTTGTGCAAACAGGAAGTATGGATCAGTCCATAATTAGGCCAGCATTCAAATCTTCTGTTTCATTTCCACCCCCAGTGGATTAAAAACCAATCATTTCTTCACCAGAAACAACATCTCTGGATTGTTAGTATAATGGATCCACTTAATCTCAGCTTTCATGATCCTTCTAGCCCTCAGAATCCAGGAAAAATCATATTTATAAGATAGGACAGCTTCCTCTGGCTGGTTACTCGATTTCTAATGGACCTTCTTTATAAACATCTTCTCTATGTTAGCTATAATGGTGATGAGTGCAATGTTGGAAGACCTCAAGGACAGTTTAGGGATAGATGGCTATGTGGTTGCTTGGAGTAAAAAATGATTTCAGGGCACTCTCTCTATTTTAGTGCCCTCCAGATGTGTGGAACCACATACATATCTGGTTTATCTCCCTTGAGAGCAATAGCAATGGTTGGACATGTTTGGAAAATACCAAGAAGTTTTAGTGTCTGTGTTACCAAAAACAGACTAAAGAACAAGTGAAATTACTAATTTTATGTTAAGTAAAACATTGTTTTTTATTCCAGAATAGTTGTATAAAGAAATGTATCATTTTTAGGAGCCCTAATGAAGAAGTCCTTCAAAAAGAAGTAGATCAATTGAACGCTGACCTGAAAGCTGTTAAGGAGGATTATGTACAGGTAAATCAGTAGAGCCATCACTCTACTAAACAAATAATTCCCTCGACGCTGTCAAACTATTTACTAAATCTGCACTACTATTAATCTTCTCATCGTTCCTATCACCCATCTCCTTCCACTTATAACTATAACTTTGTTGCTTGTATCCTTACGATTTATACTGATATTGTTTCCTGATTACTTATTTGTAGCCTATGACTATCATTAAGTGTTGGATCATTAAGTATTAAATTTGTACCCTATGACTATCATTAAGTGTTGTAAGTGTTGTACCTCGATGAAGGTATCTTTTCTTTTATGTACACTGAGAGCATATGCACCAAGACAAATTCCTTGTGTGTCCAATCACACTTGGCCAATGAAAAATTCTATTCTATTCTATTCTATTCTATTCTATTCTATTCTATTCTATTCTATTCTATTCTATTCTATTCAGCAATATTTGCCTGAACATTGATACCATGGATATAGCTGTACTTTGAATGGGAATTTGAACACAGGTTTCCTTGAGCCAAGTTCAGCACAGTACACATTGTTTTTAGTTGCCTAACATTTTCACACCCGTGCAGGATCTGCTTTGTTTTTAGATCAATTAAGTGTTAATCCATTTGTTGCAGCAGCTGTCTGCATCTGACATTTTGGGCTGGGAGAGAGTGACTTTACCAAAGTCACTTAGCCATTTTTCATACCAAAAGTGGAACTAAAATTCACAGTCTCCTGGTTTCTACCCCTGTACCTTAAACTGGGTACACTAAAATGACTTCCTCACACTACAGTACACTATTGCAGAATATTTTGATTTTGACATTTTGATCAATGTCTACCTGTTCTCATTTGCTTTGGTCTGTCTTTTTGAAAAGGAGATAGAAGATCTGAAAAATGAACTCGCAAACTTGAAATTGCACATCAAGAATTTGAGGCAGAAAATAAAGACCCTGGGAGTAAAATTAGATGATGAAAATGATACCGGATCTGACATTTCTCTGGCTGAAGAGAGGCAATTAACATGTGAGAGCTTTGAGGTAGGAGCCAAAAGGCTTTACCTAGCCAATAATGTCTGTTTGCATTCTCTTATTTCAATTTTATTTTTTAAAACGTTAAATAATATTTTAATTGTGATTTGTTTCTTTTATCAATTTCTGATTTTGTTTGGAGGAGAAATAGCTTTCAAATGGATTGAAATATCCTGCAGAATACTAACTGCTTATGAACTCTATCTAGGATCCTCCTCGTGATATCTTTGGCTCCCTATCCTGCCTGAACTTGTAATTGTTAAAACTTGTTAAACTTAGAACTTGTTAAAAAACGTTTTAATGAACATGGTTTTCCTTGATCCATGTCCAGTACCTTAATCGCTACATTTTTTTTTCTTCCTAGCATCTATTGTTTAACCTTTTTCAAGCATATGTGTATAGTGTTCTTTGCTACATATTTTAGATAAGATAACCTTTATTGTCATTTTTTACTTCAACCTTCTTGTAAATATATGTTTGATGATTGATCTCACCCAGTATGGAAGATACTTTGTAAATAGCACTTCCAGTGGCAACCATTGCACATCTGGAATTATCTGCTTAGGAATTCTTAAGACATACTGTCAAAATGACAGATGTGCCCACCATTTCCAGGTCTCTAGAGTCAAAGGTTTCAACAGAAGATACACACACACACTCCAAACTCTAATGTGCTACTTTAAACCAGTAGTGTCAATCCATCTATTAACCTTTTCTCCAAACCTTTGCTCCCAAAACATGCTCTAGAAATTTGAAGTTTTACTCATCCCAGAGTAATTCTAAAAGGATGAGAAAAACTGCTGTTGTGTAAATAAAGGTTGGCTAATGAAATTTTAGAAGAAACCCAGCG
Organism: Ahaetulla prasina; assembly: GCF_028640845.1. Lineage (NCBI taxonomy): Eukaryota > Metazoa > Chordata > Lepidosauria > Squamata > Colubridae > Ahaetulla > Ahaetulla prasina. The sequence continues at coordinate 260,726,296 of NC_080539.1, read as the reverse complement.
ACTGCTTCTAGGTAGGGATTGAGTCAATAGTGAAGCTTGCCTATCAAATATATCTCCTTCCTGAGCATGTTTTTAATTAATATAACAATTGTAGAAAAATATTATATTTGGAAAGAGAATTCTATTTGTCAGGAAAAAATATGACAATTATTAATGAAGTCAAGTTCAAACATGTAAAGTAATACAGTTTCACATTTTTACCTTTAGTTAAACAAGTAATTTGAGCATTGGGAATAGTTTATGCCATCATGCTACGAATCCCTTCTTCATGTAATGGAATGCAAATGTATACATTCTGTCAAAATGGAAGAGTGAAACAGTAAGCAATGGAAGAGAAAGAGGAAAATATTAAGACATGAAGCGGCAGAAATAAATACTGTGCATTTCTCATTCATCAGGATCCAAATAAGAAGATGATGATGACAGACAGACAGACAGACAGACAGACATAGATAGATGATAGATGATAGATTGGGGTCCCCAACCCCTGGACTGAGGCCCACTACCTGGCCATGGCCTATTCAGAACTATGCCCTGCAAGGGATGGGTCGATGTGCACATGGGTGCACAGCTCGATTTGTGCAAGCAGCAGGCTGGCACACATGCACACACACACACCTCAACTTATGCGGTTTCCCTCTCCCCCACCCTTCCAGGCCACCAAGAGATAGAATAGAATAGGAATAGAGTAGAATTCTTTGTTGGCCAAGTGTGATTGGACACACAAGGAATTTGTCTTGGTGTATATACTCTCAGTGTACATAAAAAAAAAGATACATTCGTCAAGAATCATAAGGTACAACACTTAATGATAGTCATAGGCAATGTTGAAATCCAAATTCTTTTACTACTGGTTCTGTGGGCGTGGCTTAGTGGGCGTGGTGTGGCTTGGTGGCCATGGCAGGGGAAGGATACTGCAAAATCCCCATTCCCTCCCCACTCCTGGGGGAAGGATATTGCAAAATCTCCATTCCCACCCCACTCTGGGGCCAGCTAGAGGTGGTATTTGCTGGGTCTCCAAACTACTCAAAATTTCCGTTACCAGTTCTCCAAACTGCTCAAAATTTCCACTACTGGTTCTCCAGAATCTGTCAGAACCTGCTGGATTTCACCCCTGGTTATAGGGTACAAATAAGCAATCAAATCATATTAGGAAACAGTCAATATAAACTGTAAGGATACCAGCAACAAGGTTACAGTCATACAGTCATAAGTGGGAGGAGATGGGTGATAGGAACAAGGAGAAGATTAATAGTAATGCAGATTTAATAACTAGTTTGACAGTGTTGAGGGAATTATTTGTTTAACAGAGTGATGGCATTCGGGAAAAAACTGTTCTTGTGTCTAGTTGTTTTGGTATGCAGTGCTCTATAGCATTGTTTTGAGGGTAGGAGTTGAAACAGTTTATGTCCAGGATGCAAGGGTCTGAAAATATTTTCACAGCCCTCTTTTTGACTCGTGCAATATACAGGTCCTCAATGGAAAGCAGGTTGGTAGTAGATAGATAGATAGATGATAGATAGAAAAAGAGAGATAAGGGGGGAGGGGGGAGGAGAGAGGAGAGAGGGAGAGAGAGAGAGATAAATTGCAGGTGGACTCATTTGGTTATGATTCATTTGAGCAGTAAGGAAGGAAAATCAAAAATCTCTTTGAGAACTACTCAGGACTCAGAGCAATAGAAATAACAGACTGACGTTCAGATGAATGGAGTCAATTCCTGTTTGAGAAATGTATAAATATCCATCAGCGGTAACAACTGTCTCACCTTATCTGCATGTGAAAGCTAAGCAGTGTCAGGCCTGGTTAGTATTAGGTGGGAGAGCCTTGGGGATATAGGCTAGACTGGAAATTCAAAAACTTACCTCCAAAAGGGCAATGGCAAAGGCAAACCATTTCTATAATCTTGTCAAGAAACAGACATGTCCATGAATCACCAACCATTATATGCAACCTGAAAGTAGTCTTACTTTTTATTGTTGGAAAAGGCTGGGAGGGAAAGGAAAGGAAAAGATTGTGGCAAAAGGCTAGTAATGACATGACGAAGCAGAGCTCTTGGGCAGAGATGGATAACTTGACATACTGTATTTTACTGTAATTTTCTACCCTAGTTTCAGTCCTGACAGAAATACGGAAATGATACAACAAAAAACAAAACAAATAGAACAAACTCTATCACAACTCAATATTGCTAAAAAACTAATGATGTAAAGCTGGAAAATATGATATTGTTAAGGCACATAAGTTATTCCTTCCTCAAATTGAGAAAATTAATTTTTCTCTATCAGCTTAATATCAACATTTATCCAGCTTCTTAATTAGGCAACTTGGCTTTTCCCTATCAAATAGGGAAATAAACATTTGGAAAAAGCATAACTCCTTCTTCGTCCTCCTCCTCCTCTTCTTCTTCTGGAAAGTTTAATTAGAGATCAAGTCACTTTGCCAATCAACACATCAGTCCTATTAAAGCATTGCCAGAAGTAAAAAATCTTGCAGAGAAATAGGCAGAATTCCAGGCCTGGCTTACTCTCCAAGAAATCACTAGTTTGTAAAGGCTAGAGGAAAATCCAGTGCTGCTTCTTCTGTCCAAGGCTTCTCCTTGTCCCTACTCCAAGCATTTGGAGAGTAATTGGAGAAGAACCACCTCAGCCTTCTGCTTGGATGCAGGTAAGTAGACCTTTCTTGCTCTTGCTTCTTTTTCCACAAGCAGCTTGAATAAGGATTGCTGAAGGCAGCTGGCTGTGGTCAAGTTAATTGGCACTGGAGGAAAGAAAGGTTCATAGGGAAGAAGAAGGCTTGGAGATGTGTGATTGCCCCTGTTGCTAGATTGCTAGACGGACAGACAGACAGACAGAAAATGAAATTACAGAGGAAAGGAGAAAGACAAAGCTGAGGAAGATTTTCGTCAGTTTTGGAGGAAAGTTCTCCAAGGTTTAAGGAAGGTTGAGAGTGGTGAAAGAATGATGCCACCATTTGAGCCAAGTTCTAGAAGATCTAGGTGGCCAGAAGAAGGAATTCTAAAGAGGAACTACCGCAGGGGTAAAATGCTCCTGGATCGGACCAGATTGCGAGATCCGGTAGCGATCGTGGCTGGTAGTTCGGCGATCCGGTAGCAATGGCGGAGCAAAGCTCCACCCACCCGCCTGTGTGTCATTACTTCCTGGTTTTAACCAGGGAGTGATGTGTTTTTTACCTTCTGTGCATGCATGTGACATGCATGTGCACTCCTAGCCGGTAAGGAAGATAAGTAGATTTCACTCCTGAACTGCTGACATTTTGAAAAAAATAAGTACTGTTTATTTGACGGTTTTTGACAGAGTAAGCATCCACTGAGTGCTGAATCTTGATTATTTTCAATTAAAGGCACACAGGAAACTTTCATTCTTGTGCACATTAAACAGCAGTTGAAGCACAGAGGGGGTGTTAGAAAAGGAGATCTTGAAAAATAGCAGAGGGATTCAAAGATTACCTTTTGTGATGGCTAACATGGCCAGCAGCTGAGATGTGGAGCTTTGAAGTACTGTAGAAAGGAACACAGCTTTTCAAGGTTAATCAGAATTACTGTTTTAAATGAACTGAACAGAGATAGTGAGCAGCAGAGAAATGCTTTACTAAACCTAATTTTCTTGGAGAGAGATGGCTGGTAATTTAGGGTTGGTGTGTTTTTTTTATACAATTCAGTAAAAAGACTTGCAATGAAGTATTACATTGAAAATGTGTCCATCTTTTAGGGATACCACTGAAGGAGTATTCACTGACTGTTGACTGTTCCATGACTTTCTAGCTCCCCATGAAGCCTGCATATACCGTACTCAAACCTGAATCTCAAAAAAGTCAAGTCAAGCAAAGATGTATGTCCCAAGAGGCAGACTATCAGCAACACAATTTGGGAACAATTTCACCATCATCATCCAGATCTGATTCATTATGAACAGGATGGTCTCCATTCTTCTAAGCTTTTCTTCACTAAATGTAGTTCTGCCATCTTTCTGGTATTTCTGGTACCATTTTGGATCAAAAAGAGACCATTCCTTTGGTAGAGGAACCTTGTTTCAAAATATTTTCCCAAATATTATCCTTTCTTCTTATATCAGGGCCCTCTGGTGGCTCAGGCTGCTAAGACAGTCTGTTATTAACACAGCTGCTTGCAATTACTGCAGGTTCTAGTCCCACCAGGCCCAAGGTTGACTCAGCCTTCCATCCTTTATAAGGTAGGTAAAATGAGGACCCAGATTGTTGGGGGGCAATAAGTTGACTTTGTATATAAATATACAAATAGGATGAAGACTATTGCTAACATAGTGTAAGCCGCCCTGAGTCTTCGGAGAAGGGCGGGATATAAATGCAAATAAAAAATAAAAAAATAAAAAAAATATCAGGGACTCATGTTGATACATTTCAACTTTTTCTATCTCACTGGTCCTTTGAATGGATTCTTGCCCAATCCCTTTCTCTGTTGGCAGCCAGATCTCCAAGTTGATTTCTGCTCTGAGACCTGGATCAACCGGAATAACAGCTGACCAGCAGTTACAAGTCAGGTTTTATAGAGCAGCAGAAAACAGAACTCTCTACTGCAGGGGTGTCAAACTCGCATCTTCATGGCATCATCGCGTGACATATCGGGACTTTCCCCCCCTTCACTAAACCAGGCGGGGACTGGGCCAACACGTGACACTACCGGCCTGTGGCCCGTGAGTTTGACATCCCTGCTCTACTGCTTCCTTCCACCCTATTCCAGTATATCAGCCAGCTGTTGTTTAGTTATCCTGACCTTGGGTTAAATCCCCTTCTTGAACTGCTGGAGCTTGGTAGATGGCTTTTCCAGCAGGAATGTGGGAGGGGAGGTCCTTCCCTGCATGAAATGTGTCCTGGAGCTGCAAGCCAGAACAAGGATACCTCTGATTCACAATCAGACTGCCACTTCAGTTTTCTGTTGCACGCAGACAACAAGTGACCATTTCAACGGAGCTCTAGGAAGAAGCTCTGTGTAAGAATAGATAAACATCACTAGATTCTGATCCTCATTCATCCATATAAAGTTGGGTCCAGAAAAAGGAAACGTAGCTGTCTGAGCAAAATGTAACCTGTTTTTGTGTGTGTGTGTGTCCAAATATTTCTGAATTGAGCTGGGTTGTAAAGAATTCTGCACGTGCAAGGCATATGATTCAAAAGCAAATGGAACAGAGAGCTACTCAGCTCAGCAAACCGCAACTCATAAGACTTGGAGACAAAGCACCTCATGTTCTGGGATCTGATGAAATCATTATTCTCTTGACACATCAATTTAACATGACTAATAAGGGTAGTGAGAGGAGGTGGATGGCAGATTCTGTTCCTGCTGCAAACAAACAGAAACCGTTAGTCAGGAAATCCAAACAGGAAGATCAGAATGTTAATGTTTTAGAGGTTGTTTTTTCTGTTGATTACAAGATTTATTAGATGACTTTAAAAAAAAATGGGGTAACAGTCACAAAATTCAAGCTGTTCTTTAATTAATTATATTTACTCATTCATTATTGTCCTTTCAACAAAAAAGGCACCTCGTGTTCAACCTTTAACAGATTGCATTTTCTTGAGTGAAAAAAACTTTGATTTTTCTTTTCTTATGTATCTTTGAACCTTGAATTTTCATCTTTCATTTCTGGAGTGCCTGGATTTTGGGGGTCTATAAATTGCATTAAGTCAAAAACTATTTTGCTTTCTTTGGGCACGGCATCTACTCACTATACCACTAAATTCCCTCCCCCCCCCCATCTCCCCACCTCTGAAATGATAAAATACAGCTCTAGTATACGAAAAGGCTGCCAGTTTAGTGCAATCAATGAATCCAGCCATCATAGCTTATTCAACACACCCTGGTTTAAACAAACCATGAGGGAACACTTTATGTAAACTAGCTAGCGTAGAAGAGGCTGACTTGCTTTGCCGAACAGAGATTCACTTCCCAGGATCTCATGTCAAAAGATTCTCAAGACTCCAAGACCAGGGAAGTCACTTGCTGGAGAGGGACAGCTTTACCAGCCAGAACAGTATGCATAGGAATGGATGGACTGACTGCACATAAAGTTGTTGTTGTTAGTTGAGAAGTCATGTCCGACCCATCGCGACCCCATGGACAATGTTCCTCCAGGCTTTCCTCTCCTCTACCATTCTCTGGAGTCCATTTAAGTTCATGCCTACTGCTTCAGTGACTCCATCCAGCCACCTCATTCTCTGCTATCCCTTTCTTCTTTTGCCCTCCATCTTTCCCAGCATTAGGCTCTTCTCCAGTGAGTCCTTTCTTCTCATTAGGTGGCCAAAATATTTGAGTTTCATCTTCAGGATCTGGCCTTCTAAAGAGCAGCCAGGGTTGATCTCTTCTAGGAATGACCGGTTTGATCGCCTTGCAGTCCAAGGGACTCGCAGGAATCTTCTCCAGCACCACAATTCAAAGGCCTCAATTCTTTGATACTCAGCCTTCCTTATGGTCCAACTTTAACAGCCATACATTGCAACTGGGAAAACCATAGCCTTGACTATACGCACGTTTGTTGGCAGCGTGATGTCTCTGCTGCACTTAGGATAACATCATGTATATATCCAAGTTGGGTTGCACATGACATGTTCCACTTGGCTTTTCTTATGATAATGCATCTTTGTTCACTTTAGAACCAAGTATGTTTCTCCTACAGGTAGTCCTTGACTTACAATCATTCATTTAGTGACCATCTGAAATTACAACAGCATTGAGAAAAGTTACATACGGACATTTTTCACACCACTGTTGCAGCATCCCTATGGTCACATGATCAAAATTTGGGCGCTTGGCAACTGGCATGTATTTTTGACAATTGCAATGTCCGGGGGTGATGTGATCACTCTTTGCAACCTTCCCAGCTGGCTTCTGACAAGCAAAGTCAATGGGGGAAGTCAGAATCACTTAACGACTGTAGTGTTTCACTTAACAACTGTGGCAAAAACTAATTTTACAACTGCCTTGTTTAGCAATGGAAGTTTGGAGCTCAGTTGTGGATATAAATCAAGGACTTCACCTGTACTAAATTCACCTTGTTTAAATCGTTGCGTTCTTCATTGCTCCCACTTCTTTAAGTGAATTCTTATTTATTTCTCTCCCCCTCCACTCTTTTGTTCAATCATTCTCTGTCTTGCTATTAATGTGGCTGAATTTTCTTTGGTTCCCACAATGATTAATAATCAAGCAGCTGGATTAAAGTTCCATCAATCAACGCTAAAGGCCAGGGTGCAGTTGCAAGCTATGACCACTAGAGGACACACATCACTTGTCAAATTTGGATCCTATCCTTCTCCCTTTCTAGTATAAAGTGAACAACACTGAAGCATTTGCATGCACACACTTCATCCATGGGTGCTCTCATATGATCTGTACTTTGCATCATTACAGATATTCCATAGCCAAATATTTTTGTTCTGTTTAAACAAGCCCCCAAAAGAAATGAATCCAGTTATAAAACCAGTGGAGCAATTCACCATATTTTATAATTCGGTTACATTTGCAACATCTTAACTTACCCCTAGGTCTTTTTTGCTACTTTCTGTCTCTTACTAAAGCCTCTCAACTCATTCCTACCTCTTATGAAGAACTCAAGTGAACTGCTACAATGCCCATGAAGGCCAAAGAGGCAGAAGCCATTAAACAGCTGCATCCCACAACACATGCAGAGTTCCATTTCCCACCACAACCAACTCAAGAGACGTTTCTGGGAAATAAGCATCCTCTTAGAGCTGGGGTGGTATAGTGGTTAGAATGCAATATTGCAGGCTAATTCTGCTCACTGCTAGCAGTTCGAATCTCACCTGGCTCAAGGTTGACTCAGCCTTCCATCCTTCCAAAGTTGGTAAAATGAGGACCCAGATTGTTGTGGGCAATATCTGCTTAGAGAGGGCTATAAAGCACTATGAAGTGGTATATAAGCCTAAGTGCTATTGCTATTGCTCTTCCATTTTTCAACCCAACAATTCAACTAGTTTGATCCATCCTCCGTGCATTTGCCTAATCCTGTTTTACCTAGCTAGAAAATGGTGACCATCACATTGAAATACGATTGTGCTTCATCTAGTGTTCTGTAATCTAGTGTTCTTTACTACTATTCAGAGGCTTCAATTTTTCTTTGTTGAGTCTTTCTGATGATTTAGCATTCACTGACATTGGCAGTGAGGAAACCATAGCTTTGACTATAAAGTTTAATTCTTATCTATTGAGTTTGAGGATTTCACAGCATCCATAATAATCATTAATTTGATTTAAAAAATCAATTTTAAATATAATAATAGTTAAATGTCAAGTGAGAACCAGCATGGTGTACTGGTTAAGGTATCTAAGTTGGAAACTGGAAGGCCATGAGTTCTGCCCTAGACACAAAGTCAGCTGGATGACCTTGGACCAGTCATTCTCTCTTAGCCCTAGGAAATAGGCAACAGCAAACCATTCTGAAAAATCTTGTCAAGAAAATGGCAGAGACTGTCCAGGCAAGAACTGGACAAAGAATCGAAGAAGAAAAAAGGTTTAAATAAGTTCAGAATACATCTAGAGAAGGAAAGTATGGGAAAAGAATGAAAGAGGAAGCTATCTAACCATCTTCTTTTTCTTTCTTTCATTACAATATTGAAATATTTATTTAATATTGAAATCAATATTAAAATATTGATTGTAGAAAATATGACTTCAGTAACAGAGTTGTTAATGCTTGGAATGCACTACCTGACTCTGTGGTCTCCTCCCAAAATCCCCAAAGCTTTAACCAAAGACTATCTACTGTTGACCTCACCCCATTCCTAAGAGGTCTGTAAGAGGCATGCATAAGAGCACCAGTGTGCCTACGTATAAAAATTAAATTATTATGATTATTATGATTATTATGATTATTATGATTATTACCGTTCCTGTCCTAATGTTCCCTTTGATTGTATCCAATTCGTATGGTTATTTCATGCTTATACTTATATATACTGTTGTGTTTGACAAATAAATAAATAAAATAAACAATATCAAATTCCCCCTCCCAAAAGAAACCATTTTAAATGCTTAAAAAATATTCATTGCAAATTATCAGTCGGAGCATAATGGAGCTGGACTGCTTTGGGTGTGGGTGACATGATTGTGCTACTGTTGGTTTTGTTGTGAGCCACCTACCATTATTGCATGCAAGATATTGTTGTAAGTTTAACACATAAATGTGAAATTAAGCAGAACTAAAACAATTGTTTTCATGTGTGTCAAATTACTCATATACTCATATTGTGGTGCACAAATTGTACTTGGTCTGGAAAAAGCTGTACAAAGCAACTACTTTCGGCACACAGCATGTCAGATATCTGATCAATAAATCCGATCTATTTATTAAAAGAGTAGTAAGTATTTCAACAAGAATAGAAGTTTTTTTATTCCAGGGTGCTTTTCATGCTGATTTATTAGTACACTTGTGTAAAGGTAGTCCTTGACTTATGACCACAACTGAGCCCAAAATTTCTGTTGCTAAGTGAGAGTTGTTAAATGAATCACTGCCGTTGTTAAGTTAGTAACACAGTTATTAAGTAAGCCTGGTTTTCCCTTTGACTTTGCTTGTCAGAAGGTCTCAAAAAGTGATCAGACGACCCTGGGACAGTGCAACCGTCATAAATATGAGTCAGTTGCACCGCGAACTTAAAACTTATTTATTTCGTATGGCTGGACTAGCCTGATTTTTATTTTTATTGGATGGGTTTTTAAAACTGTGTTATTTTACGGGGGAGTACGTTTTTTAACATTTTGGGCATTTAAATTAGTTTTTTAAGGGATGTTTTTAATTATTGTGTGTATTTATATTTTATCTGCCTGTTCACCGCCCTGAGTCCTTCGGGAGAAGGGCGGTATACAAATTAAAATATTATTATTATTATTATTATTAAATATCTAATTTTTCATCATGTGACTATGTGGATACTGCAATGGTCATAAGTGTGAAAAAGGGTCCTAAGTTGCTTTTCTCACTGTCGTAACTTTGAACGGTCACTAAGTGAACTGTTGTAAATCGAGGACTACCTATATCATGGAGGCCATTACATTTGCAGTGTCTCATCTACATATCAAGAAGAGCTGGATGGAGTTTGCTCCTGCTTCACAAGGACGGGGAAACTAAATGAATTGCGGTCTTCTCCACCCAGCGCAGGAATAAGCTTTGCCCTTAATAAAGGGCATTTGTGTCTTAATTAAAATAATATAGTTCACCCTATAGGAAATAAGATGCTGGATTCTTTTTTTTTAATTCCTTTTCTATGCTGCCTGCTGCTGGAAGTTAGCTCAAAATGCAAGTCAAGCCGTCTTTAAAAGATTAAAACCCCAGTAAAAATACTACAAGTAAATTAAGAATAAAATGTGAAGACAGGCATTCCAATACCTTTGCTAAAATGTAGCTCTAAAGAGAAGGCATTCCTTAATTTGAAAGCCACCTATAAGGATGAAACTGCAGGTGGTCCACATTGAAGAATTGCTCCTTCGGTGGCCACTTGACGTTACAATGGGTGGCACCGATGGGTCCTTGCAGTTGTGGCTGTTGCAATGTCCTCTGGTCACCTGATCACCATTCGCAAACTGCACTGCCAGCTTCCCATAAGTAAAATCGATGGGGAAGCTGTCAGAAGGTTGCAAATGGGGATCAGGTGACTGTGGGAATCTGTGACGGATGGAGTTTGCCCAAGGATGGCAACTGGGACGTTGCAACTACTGTCATAAGTGTGTGTGGTCTTGGGATTGCGTGCTTTACAACAGTGGTGAAATTCAATTTTTTTTTACTAATGGTTCTGTGGGCATGGCTTGATGGGCGTGGTATGGCTTGGTGGGTGGTGGCTTGGTGGGCATGGCAGGGAAAGGATACTGCAAAATCCCCATTCCCTCCCCACTCCTGGGAGAAGGATGCTGCAAAATCCCCATTCACTCCCCACTCCTGGGGCCAGCCAGGGGTGGTATTTGCCAGTTCTCCAAACTACTACAAAATTTCCGCTACCGGTTCTTCAGAACCTGTCAGAACCTGCTGAATAGCACCCCTGCTTTACAACAGCATCATTTAGGGTGGGAGTTGCTTGTTCCAACAACCCGTAAGGCAGCCTTCAAAAAGCTTATCCTTCATAGAAGATGTAATGGCTTTCTGTTTAAAAATAAAAATAAAAATAAAATAAAATAGCAAGCAGTATTTTTTTCCCTCTGTTCTGGGGCTCAATAACAAGCATTAGTTGTAATCAGTGTTTCCTTTCTTGCACAGCTGTGGTCGGAGGCAGAAGAGAAGATCTTAACAGACCCAAGTCAAATAAGGCTTAGGAGAATTCCAAAACACACCAGCTTTGTGGACACCTTTCCTAAGGTCAGTGACTTCTTCAGTGGGGGTGAGGTAGTAAATTGAGTGAGGTTTAAAGAAAGGAGAAGTTTGGGGGTAAAAAGATACATAGGGGCTGACAATTGGGAAAAGAAATATCAAAACTGATTCTGAAGCAATAATTTTATTAGGTCAGCCAAAAGTCGAAAAAGTAATGTATAGACTCTTGAATGTCCAGATACTCTCCATAAGACAAAAGTGGTTAAAAATGTAGCACAAATGGAAAAGGAAAAATATGTGGTTGGTATTCAACTCCCCAAGCAGTGCCATCTGCAGTCCTCCAGAATCCTCTGAGTTCTGTGCCAAAATTTGATGGCTGCCCGGTCAGTCTTAATTTTCTCCTTTCAGTGCTTCTGCCCTTTTGGCTGTGTCTCTAGCCTGTTGTGGCCCGCCAGCAGCCAGCAGAGGTGGCAGCAGATTCGGACAGTGAGGAGGTTGGGGAGGAATGTGGGCCAGTCCTGGAGTCTGGGGAAGGCTCGGACAATGGCTCTGAGTTGGAGGCAGAGAGGGGACCAAGGCCATCGGATAGTTCTTTGCTGCCTCCAGAGTCTCCGGAGTCTGACATCAGCGAGGCAGAAGAATAGCGTGAGCCTGTTCACAGTGTGCGCATGCGCAGAGCTGCCAGGAGACAGGAACAATTAAGGAAACAGGCTCGACTTGGGAGTAAGGTTTGGAGATGATTGGCCCCTCCCATAAGACATAAAAGAAGAGCAAGCGGGACGTGAGCTTTTGCAGGAAGAATTAGTTCATCTGGCTGATCCAAGATTTGAAACTTCTGTTTGTGACTCTGTGCCAAGTTTGGCTGTGCCCTGCGTCTGGAAATTAGCTCTTTGGCAGTTTTCCAAGTGAGATAGGTGGTGTGTTTTTTTTCCCCATAAAAAAGTTTTATTTTTACAATCATATCAAACAGCTCATCCAATGTACAGTTATATACAATTAGTCAGGCTTGCCCAGTCACCACCCCCCTTTTTAACACTCTTCCCTCTTCTACCTTCTTCTACTTTCCATACCTTCGTCTCCTTCTCTTATCTACATCCTCTCCTCCCTCCACCCTACACCTTCTTTCTCCCTCTTCTACCCCTCTTCCTTCCTCTTCTCTTTCCTACCTCCTACTCTCTCCTCTTTTCTCCCTCCCCATCGTTCTAAAATGGTAACTGGGCAGACCCGACCCTACATTAATTATATTTATACATCTTCAATAATCCCTGTACATTAACCATCACTCCATCCTTTACCCTCAACCCCCCAATTCCCCTCCCCCTTACCCCCCACCCCCCACCCCGACTTCCCAGAACAAAATGCAGGGTATCAAAACTAACAATCATAATCCAAAATAATTCCTAAATTATAATCTCTAGTCACCCCACACATAATCACACTCTCAATTCCCCTCTCCTTCAAAAATATATCTAATACAAAATATTTCCCTAATTTACACATATGCTATTCGATATTTTTTTATCTGATACTTATTTTGAATATAATCAATCCACATTTTCCATTCTAAAATATATTTTTCTTGTGTATAGTCTTTCAAGTAAGCAGAAATTTTTGCCATTTCTGCCAGATTTGATACTTTGAGTGTCCATTCTTCAATTGTAGGTAATTCTTCTTTCTTCCAATATTGAGCAGTCAAAAGTCTCGCGGCTGTTAATAAGTTCAAAATCTATTTAGTCTCTATAGCTGTACAATCCATAATTATTCCTAGTAAAAAGAACTGTGGAGTAAACTTAATCTTCTTTTTCAAAATATTCTGCATGATCCACCATACTTTAATCCAAAATGCTTTAACTTTTTTACAAGTCCACCATATATGGTAATAATTGGCATCTTCACAATCGCATCTCCAACATTTAGCTTGTACATTAGGATACATACATGACAACTTTTTGGGGTCTAAATGCCATCTATAAAACATCTTATAAAAATTTTCTCTCATATTTTGCGCTTGTGTAAATTTAACATTCCTCACCCAAATTCTTTCCCAAGTTTCCAACATTATTGGTTGCTGAAAATTTTGTGCCCACTTAATCATACAATCCTTAACCAATTCAGTCTCTGAGTCTATTTCTACTAATACATTATACAACCTCTTAATATGCTGTTGGCCTTGATCTCTCATTTGTTTTAACAAATTATCCTCAGTTTGCTTAACACCTATTTTTTGATCTAATTTCCATCTAGCTTGTAATTGTCCATATTGAAACCATGTATAATTTTTCCCTTCTTCCCCCATCTTTTCTTTGGATTTTAATTGTAATTCCCCTTTTCCATACAAAGGAGTTCTTTATAGGTAACTACCTCCATCTTTTGATATATATTTATATTTTCTATCATGTGTCTCGGGATTGCCCATATTGGAATCTTTCCATCTAATTTATATTGATATTTCCTCCAGACCCTCAATAATGCATTTCTAATTATATTATTTTTAAATATTTTATCTACTTTCTTATCATATAATAAATAGGCATGCCACCCATATAACAAACCATAACCTTCTATATTCAAAATTCTTTCCTCAGTTAAATTAATCCAATCAGTAATTAATGATAAGACAACTGCTTCATAATACAATTTTAAATTGGGCATTTTAAGACCCCCTTTCCTTGTATCCTGCATTATTTTTAATTTTATTCTTGGTTTTTTGCCCATCCATACAAAATTATTAACCCCCTTTTGCCATTCCTGTAATTTGATATAATTCTTAAGTACCGGTATCATTTGAAACAAAAATAGAAACTGGGCAAAACATTCATTTTTATAGCCGCTATTCTTCCCAGCAAGGATAGTTGTAACTTCTTCCAATTCTCCGGTCAGTCTTTTTTAGGAAAAAAAAATGCTAAAAATTCAGTGAATGCTGAATTTTTAGCCTTTTTCCCCCTGAAATTCTCTCCTTTCAGTGCTTCTGCCGTTTTGGCTGTGTCTCTAGCCTGTTGTGGCCCGCCAGCGGCCAGGAGAGGTGGCAGCAGATTCGGACAGTGAGGAGGTTGGGGAGGAATGTGGGCCAGTCCTGGAGTCTGGGGAAGGCTCGGACAATGGCTCTGAGTTGGAGGCAGAGAGGGGACCAAGGCCATCGGATAGTTCTTTGCTGCCTCCAGAGTCTCCGGAGTCTGACATCAGCGAGGCAGAAGAATAGCGTGAGCCTGTTCACAGTGTGCGCATGCGCAGAGCTGCCAGGAGACAGGAACAATTAAGGAAACAGGCTCGACTTGGGAGTAAGGTTTGGAAATGATTGGCCTCCCATAAGACATAAAAGAAGAGCAAGCGGACGTGAGCTTTGCAGGAAGAATTAGTTCATCTGGCTGATCCAAGATTTGAAACTTCTGTTTGTGACTCTGTGCCAAGTTTGGCTGTGCCCTGCGTCTGGAAATTAGCTCTTTGGCAGTTTTCCAAGTGAGATAGGTGGTGTGTTTTTTTTCCCCATAAAAAAGTTTTATTTTACAATCATATCAAACAGCTCATCCAATGTACAGTTATATACAATTAGTCAGGCTTGCCCAGTCACCACCCCTTTTAACACTCTTCCTCTTCTACCTTCTTCTACTTTCCATACCTTCGTCTCCTTCTCTTATCTACATCCTCTCCTCCTCCACCCTACACCTTCTTTCTCCTCTTCTACCCCTCTTCCTTCCTCTTCTCTTTCCTACCTCCTACTCTCTCCTCTTTTCTCCCTCCCCATCGTTCTAAAATGGTAACTGGGCAGACCCGACCCTACATTAATTATATTTATACATCTTCAATAATCCCTGTACATTAACCATCACTCCATCCTTTACCCTCCACCCCCAATTCCCTCCCCTTACCCCCACCCGCACCCCGACTTCCCAGAACAAAATGCAGGGTATCAAAACTAACAATCATAATCCAAAATAATTCCTAAATTATAATCTCTAGTCACCCCACACATAATCACACTCTCAATTCCCCTCTCCTTCAAAAATATATCTAATACAAAATATTTCCCTAATTTACACATATGCTATTCGATATTTTTTTATCTGATACTTATTTTGAATATAATCAATCCACATTTTCCATTCTAAAATATATTTTTCTTGTGTATAGTCTTTCAAGTAAGCAGAAATTTTTGCCATTTCTGCCAGATTTGATACTTTGAGTGTCCATTCTTCAATTGTAGGTAATTCTTCTTTCTTCCAATATTGAGCAGTCAAAAGTCTCGCGGCTGTTAATAAGTTCAAAATCTATTTAGTCTCTATAGCTGTACAATCCATAATTATTCCTAGTAAAAAGAACTGTGGAGTAAACTTAATCTTCTTTTTCAAAATATTCTGCATGATCCACCATACTTTAATCCAAAATGCTTTAACTTTTTTACAAGTCCACCATATATGGTAATAATTGGCATCTTCACAATCGCATCTCCAACATTTAGCTTGTACATTAGGATACATACATGACAACTTTTTGGGGTCTAAATGCCATCTATAAAACATCTTATAAAAATTTTCTCTCATATTTTGCGCTTGTGTAAATTTAACATTCTTCACCCAAATTCTTTCCCAAGTTTCCAACATTATTGGTTGCTGAAAATTTTGTGCCCACTTAATCATACAATCCTTAACCAATTCAGTCTCTGAGTCTATTTCTACTAATACATTATACAACCTCTTAATATGCTGTTGGCCTTGATTTCTCATTTGTTTTAACAAATTATCCTCAGTTTGCTTAACACCTATTTTTTGATCTAATTTCCATCTAGCTTGTAATTGTCCATATTGAAACCATGTATAATTTTTCCCTTCTTCCCCCATCTTTTCTCTGGCTTTTAATTGTAATTCCCCTTTTCCATACAAAGGAGTTCTTTATAGGTAACTACCTCCATCTTTTGATATATATTTATATTTTCTATCATGTGTCTCGGGATTGCCCATATTGGAATCTTTCCATCTAATTTATATTGATATTTCCTCCAGACCCTCAATAATGCATTTCTAATTATATTATTTTTAAATATTTTATCTACTTTCTTATCATATAATAAATAGGCATGCCACCCATATAGCAAACCATAACCTTCTATATTCAAAATTCTTTCCTCAGTTAAATTAATCCAATCAGTAATAAATGATAAGACAACTGCTTCATAATACAATTTTAAATTGGGCATTTTAAGACCCCCCCTTTCCCTTGTATCCTGCATTATTTTTAATTTTATTCTTGGTTTTTTGCCCATCCATACAAAATTATTAACCCCCTTTTGCCATTCCTGTAATTTGATATAATTCTTAAGTACCGGTATCATTTGAAACAAAAATAGAAACTGGGCAAAACATTCATTTTTATAGCCGCTATTCTTCCCAGCAAGGATAGTTGTAACTTCTTCCAATTCTCCGGTCAGTCTTTTTTAGGAAAAAAAAATGCTAAAAATTCAGTGAATGCTGAATTTTTAGCCTTTTTCCCCCTGAAATTCTCTCCTTTCAGTGCTTCTGCCGTTTTGGCTGTGTCTCTAGCCTGTTGTGGCCCGCCAGCGGCCAGGAGAGGTGGCAGCAGATTCGGACAGTGAGGAGGTTGGGGAGGAATGTGGGCCAGTCCTGGAGTCTGGGGAAGGCTCGGACAATGGCTCTGAGTTGGAGGCAGAGAGGGGACCAAGGCCATCTGATAGTTCTTTGCTGCCTCCAGAGTCTCCAGAGTCTGACATCAGCGAGGCAGAAGAATAGCGTGAGCCTGTTCACAGTGTGCGCATGCGCAGAGCTGCCAGGAGACAGGAACAATTAAGGAAACAGGCTCGACTTGGGAGTAAGGTTTGGAAATGATTGGCCCCTCCCATAAGACATAAAAGAAGAGCAAGCGGGACGTGAGCTTTTGCAGGAAGAATTAGTTCATCTGGCTGATCCAAGATTTGAAACTTCTGTTTGTGACTCTGTGCCAAGTTTGGCTGTGCCCTGCGTCTGGAAATTAACTCTTTGGCAGTTTTCCAAGTGAGATAGGTGGGTGTTGATAACCTTCCTCTGAAAGACTGTTTATCAAGTCTTGCCGACTATAAATGAAGGTAATTTACAGCCATATGAATTAAAGAGGTTTGCTGGGACGAAGTTTGTGCTGTTTAATTTGTAAGGAAGCCTAGGTCAGAACACAGCCTTCTACCTGGTCAGAGGAGTAAGCTTCATTTTCCAATCTATGAAAAAGATTGGCCTAGTCTTTGTTTACAGATCTATGAAATATGTGTTGTGGCTTCTCTCCAATCATCATTTGTCAAATGTTAGGTTTGGAGCGAGATTCTTTAAATCGGAGTGAAGTTTCTCCATGCAAATTTTTGTTGTGGGGGTTGTTTAAGTTGCAAAAGTTATTCAAAATATATTCTGGACATTTTCCTGTAACCTGTTGTTCAGGTACAGCATAGATTGTAAAAATGTGATAATTTTACCAGAAGGTCTAGTCTGTTGCTATTTAGTTAATACCTATTATATTCCCTTCTACCATTTATTATTCTTCATTCTGATACTGAAAGCATTTTCCTCTGTTAATACTGAATCTGCTGAGGTGTATGTGTGTGTGTGGGAAATACACTGTGATACTGACACAAGCATACATGCATACCTATTGCTTATCATTATTTTAACATGCCATTGTCTTTTTTTTTGTTTCAGATTCAAGATGATTCCTTTATCAGTGAAGAAAGAGAAGAATTTATCAGCAGAATAACTTTTGATGACTCGCCACCCATTGCTGGTGCTTTAGGAGAGGAGTCACCAGAGAGGTAACCGAAACTCACAAGCTTTCAGAGATAAGAGATGAAAGATATAATCATGGAATTAAGCCCGGAAGGAAGTTATACCAGGGGTGAAATGCTCCCGATTCACACCGGCTCCCCTGATTAGGTAGCGATGGCAGCTGCTGGTTCAGAGGACCGGTAGCAAAAATCCCTGGCCCCGCCCCCCCCTCTTCTGAGCCGCACCATCAGCAGAGGTTTGTTTTTTTTACTTTTAAAAGTTTTTCTTCAGCTGAAACATGCCTTGAAAAGTAAAAAAAAAAACAACCCTCTGATGATCGTGGAGATGAGCAGAGATCATCAGAACACTTTAAAAGTTTTTTTTTAAAAAAAACCTTCAGCCGAAATGTTTAGATTTCACCCCTGAGTTATGCCAAAGTGTTTGTTATAAGAATGTACCCAACAGAAATGGGGAATTACTTAGATGGCCTTCTCATATTGAACTTCTGTGTTAAGCACACATATCACTTGCAAGATTATAATTTACAAGATTGTGCGTAAAAAGGCAGGTGGAAGTGTTTATTCACAAGTAGATAATATGTCGGTTAAGCTTTAGTCACACAGCTCGACGTGGTAGTTTTGGAGAACTTCATGTCATAAAGAAACTTGGCCTCCTACCTTTCTGCCTACATTGTCCAGATCAAAGACTATGACTGTTGAGCTGGATGGGATAGTGCAGTGATCACTATGGCCTTGTGAAAGCTTTTTGTTTCCATGTTTAGGACTTTTAGTGTTGTTGTTTTAGCATGGTTGGTCACTTAACCTTGCTAGATGCTTGGGTAGAGTACCAAGTCTTAAGGCGCTCTGATGGTCCCCTCCCTAGCTGGGGACCATCTAGATCAGGGGTCACCAACCTTTTGGACCTCAGGGACCACTAAATTCATAATTTTAAATCCTGTGGACCACTAATATGATCTGCTTAATGACAGTCTGAATGGGCGTGGCTAGGTGATCATGTGACTGGGTGGGCATGGCCAATATGATGTCACTCACATTGAGGGGCGCCTCTCCTTGCCCCTCCCCTCCCAGCCACTCCTCGCCTGCCCACCTGGGCTCTTTAGGGCCCCAACAGGAAGCAGTTGTTGGAGCTAAGCAGCCACCACAAGAAAGAGTTAGCAAAACAGCTGGCTCAGTTCAAATTGGATCTGACCAAGAAGGAGGCTCAGCAGAAGCACCTCATTGAGGACTACAAGCATAGGCTTTCCAAGCAGAGGGAAGACCTATGGAAGTGCAAGGCCAGTTACCGGTGCCTGGAGGCTCAGCGGGCTGAGATGGTCAGTCAGTTCCAGGCCATGATGCAGTCCCACTGGAACGAGGCCCTCTGGCTCTTCGTCACCAGCGGCACTTCCCTCCAGCCTTCGGCCAAAGCCCTGCACCAAGAGGCCAAAGCAGACTCCAAGTCGGAATTTCTTGCCCCCTCCAACCCACAAAAGAAGACCCCAAAGGATCTTCTTTGTGTTGCTGCAGATCACTCTCTGCAGCAACACAAAGTTCATTGCACATATCCAGCCCAAGGGTTGTAGTTTGAGGACCCCTGATTTAGTGAAATATAAAAAATGCAAATAATTTTTCTGCGGACCACCAAACTTTTCTCATGGACCACCAGTTGGTGACCACTGATCTACATATCAGAGGGAACATCATTCCAGAAGGCAGGTGCTATGACAGAGAAAAAGCACTTCCCTGATCCCAATAGATGGTATGGTTTAATTGAAGGAATCCAGAGCTCACCAGTTGTGCCAGATCAAATCAGACAGAAAGAAACATGGCAAAACAAATCTTTGTTAAAAGGGTCACAAAATCTTGATTCAATTGAGATAATTTTCCCAGATCTGTTATTGGAATAAAACCTACTGATCTTCAGGTGCCTCAGACTACAATATGTCTGAGGCTAATAGGAATTGTATTTCCCTAGGGCTGGGGCATAAGATTGGGGAAGCTTTTTCTACTCTTCATTCACAGTTAATAGTATGGATTAGCTTCTACAGATCTCTTACTCCTCAATAAACTGATATCCATTCTCTAACCTTCATTCTGGCTTTGACTATGGTTGATTGGTTATTGGTTGTTTTGGAGTAGTAATACCTTATTGCCTTGTCTGGTCCAGAAAGTTTCTTTTTTCAATGACCCAAATGGTTAGATTCCTTTCTTTTTATATTTCTTCTCTCTCAATTTTTCTTCTTTCCTTCTCTTTCCCTCATGCACACATAGCCTGCACTTCCACTCTTCTCCCTATATGGAAAGCAAATCAGATATAAATTTGAGGGGGGGGGGAATCAGAAACAGGAAGAGGTATAATAAAGTTGACTGTCTCTAAAGAGACTATGGCTTTATATCTATGCTACCCAAAAATTGCTTATTCTGGCTAGGATGCTGTTTCCCCAACCCAATTCTTTTAAAGTGGATCTATTAGTTCAGACTAAAATGATAACATTTCTTTGGGTTGAAGCTTCTGCTGATGAAAGGCTCTTGAATATAATGAAGGCAAGCAAGAAGAAAAACAGTTTTTTCTCTTTCTCCTGTTGTTCTTCTTAACCAATCCCCACCCCACCCTATAATTTTTCAAAGAATCTTTCAACTTTTGAATCAGATGATGAGGTACAAAAGACTGCAAAGGAAAGAGAAGTTATTGAAACTTGTTCCTTTCTGTTGCCTGATGAAAACTTCCATTAGATTCAAAGACCGTCACTGAGGGAGAGCTTACCTTTACAAAGCTCTTCCAGATAAGTCAATAATGTTATTGCAATATTATAAAGTGTCCAATGTGTTTGGCCCAATGAGCATACTGGAAAATTTGAGACAGTGCTGTGAGCTTTCACGCAATATGGTTGCCTAGAGCAGGAGTCTCCAACCTTGGCAACTTTAGCATGCTGGCTGAGGAATTCTGGGAGTTGAAGTCTACAAGTCATAAAGTTGTCAAGGTTGGAGACCCCTGGCCTAGAGGAACAAAAGTCACACCATCTGGGATACATCTTTTCCCTCTACTTACCTTCAGGAAGGAATAGGAGAGAGTAATGTCTGGTCTTAAAGTCTATTGCCCTCTCATTTTTGCTTTATATGCAAGATAAGCCTAGAGTATCCATACAGAACTCTCTCTAACCCAGTGGTGGGTTTCAAATTTTTTTACTACTGGTTCTGTGGGTATGGCTTGGTGGGCGTGGCATGGCTTGGTGGGCATGACAGGGGAAGGTTACTGCAAAACCCCATTTCCTCCCGATCAGCTGAGGCTTGGGAGGCAGAGAATAGATGGGGGTGGAGCCACTCAGAATTTTTACTACCGGTTCTCTGAACTACTCAAAATTTCTGCTACCGGTTCTCCAGAACTGGTCAGAACCTGCTGAAACCATCTTTGCTCTAACCCCACAGCTCAGTAATAGAGAGCAAACCTTCTGAACTATCCTCGCAAGCTATCCTCACTTCTTTGAAATCAGGTTTTGCCTTATCTGAGAGCAAGATGGCAGAATCTTCTTCCAGCCTACCTTCTTTGGAGGACAAAGGACCAGAAAAAAAAGGTACGTGCAAATTTTCCAGTGGGACTCCTGTTGCCTGGCTGAGTCATACATGCATCACATACATAATCACAAAAAACCGTGGTTAATGCCTTGATTTGTTTCATCACTGGTAAATAAACTACTGCCATCAATAAAGATGAAATATTCATGTCTTAACTTGGACCCTGCTAAGCCCTAGCTTTAAACACAAAACTGGAGAATGGGAAATGTCCCTCCTATCCCAATTGGGGTTATGAAATAATCTTTCCAGCCTTGCTCACTTTCATGCAAAAAAGAGAAGTCAGTTTTGCAGAATATACAACCCATATAGGTGTGAATAACAACAGAGTTAGGAAGGACTTGGAGGTCTTCTGGTCCCATCCCCTGCTCAAGCAGGAGACCCTATACCTTTTCAAATAAGTGGCTGTCCAATCTCTTCTTAAAAACCTCCAGAGGTTTTTAAGTTGCCTCCACAAGTTCCACACTGATGTATTGTTCTAACTGTCAGGAAATTTCTCCTAAAAAAAGAGTGAAAAAGTAAACATCCCAGATCATCCCCACAAGCTGGTATTGAATGCATACAGGTATATTAACTATTAACATAGTAATAGAAGAATGAATGTTATCCTGGGTGATTTAGAATAGAATAGAATTTTTTATTGGCCAAGTGTGATTGGACACACAAGGAATTTGTCTTGGTGCATATGCTCTCAGTGTACATAACAGAAAAGATACGTTCATCAAGGTACAACATTTACAACACAATTGATGGTCAATATATCAATATAAATCATAAGGATTACCAGCAACAAAGTTACAGTCATACAGTCATAAGTGGAAAGAGATTGGTGATGGGAACTATGAGAAGATTAATAGTAGTGCAGATTCAGTAAATAGTTTGACAGTGTTGATGGAATTATTTGTTTAGCAGAGTGATGGCCTTCGGGAAAAAACTGTTCTTGTGTCTAGTTGTTCTGGTGTGCAGTGCTCTATAGCGTCATTTTGAGAGTAGGAGTTGAAACAGTTTATGTCCAGGATGCGAGGGGTCTGTGAATATTTTCATGGCCCTCTTCTTGATTCGCGCAGTATACAGGTCCTCAATGGAAGGCAGGTTGGTAGCAATTATTTTTTCTGCAGTATCCTCTGAAGTCTGTGTTTTTCTTGTTGGGTTGCAGAACCGAACCAGACAGTTATAGAGGTGCAAATGACAGACTCGATAATTCCTCTGTAGAACTGAATCAGCAGTTCCTTGGGCAGTTTGAACTTACTGAGTTGGCGTAGAAAGAACATTCTTTGTTGTCCTTTTTTAATGATGTTTTTGATGTTAGCTGTCCATTTTAGATCTTGCGATATGATAGAACCTAGAAATTTGAAGGTTTCTACTGTTGATACTGTGTTGTCTAGTATTGTGAGAGGTGGAAGTATGGAAAGGTTTCTCCTAAAGTCTACCACCATTTCTACGGTTTTGAGTGTGTTCAGTTCCAGATTGTTTTGGTTGCACCACAAGGCTAGTCATTCGACCTCTCGTCTATATGCGGATTCGTCATTATCTCGAATGAGACCAATCACTGTTGTGTCATCTGGGAACTTCAGTAGCTTAACAGATGGATCATTGGAGATGCAGTCATTGGTATACAGAGAGAAAAGAAGTGGGGAGAGCACACAGCCTTGGGGGGGCCCTGTGCTAATTGTACAGGTATTTGATGTGATCTTGCTTAGCTTCACCTGCTGCTTTCTGTTTATTAGGAAGCTTGTGATCCCCTTACAAGTCTGTTCCGGTACCTGTAGCTGGTTTAGCTTAGTTAGAAGAATGTCTGGAATGATGGTATTGAATGCTGAACTAAAGTCTACAAAAAGGACCCTTGCATAGGTCTTTGGAGACTCAAGATGTTGTAGGGTGTAGTGCAGAGCCATATTAACAGCATCATCTGTTGATCTATTTGCTCGGTATGCAAATTGCAAGGGGTCTAACAGCGGATTCGTGATGGTTTTCAAGTAGGAAAGCACTAGCCTTTCAAAGGTTTTCATGACTACAGATGTTAGAGAAACTGGTCTTTAGTCATTCAGTTCCTTGATGGTGGGCTTCTTTGGCACTGGGATGATGGTAGAGCGTTTGAAGCAAGAAGGAACATAGCACATCTCTAGTGATTTATTGAAAATATGGGTGAAGATGGGGGCCAATTGGTCAGCACAGACTTTTAAGCAAGAAGGAGTTATCTTGTCTGGGCCTGGAGCTTTATTTTATTTTGTTAGTTGTTAGTTGCTTCACTTTGTTTTTGTTCTTTTAAATTTTGCTGGTAATTGATTGAATAAATATTATTGATTGATATAATTCAGGCTAGTCCCAAAGAAAAGAGACTCTTATCCCATGTAAAAGTAAGAAACTTGAAAAGAGAGCAGAGATGATTGGAATCACCTTAAGACTTCTCAAGAACAAATTTCATTTCCTTGTTTCCTCACTTCCATAGTAGATTGTGGAAATAACTGTGGTATAATATCTCCTAATTTCAATGGAAAGTTTAAAAAATTACCTTTTAACTTTATGATTAATAATTTGTTAAGCAGGGCCTGGATGGCATGTCTATTAAATAGTTCCATACCTGGACTGAAAATCCCACTCAAAAATGTTAATTAATGATTCTTTTCCTAACTGCAGTTGAAGTGTCAAATAGTGTATTGTTGGATTCAGTCATGGGCCTGATATGCTTCATAATTTTTATAAATGACTTAGGCAAAAAGATGGAGTACATCCTTATCGGATTTGCAGTTAAAAGTTTTCTTGAGCTGTTGGAGAATTGGACTGAAAGGAACAATATATTTTAATGAAGATCTATATTTTTTGCTTAAAAATCTAAGGGCCACTATCTTGAATCGGGCAGATGAATAGAAAAAGATATCAATGGAAAACAAACCCTTCCCTGGCAATTTTTCAAACTTGTTCTGTTAATTTGTTTCTAGGGCTATTTTCCGACCACTTTCTAACACTAAAGATATATTTTTTATTTGCCAGTGTTGTATGATAAGAAATCTT
Source organism: Ahaetulla prasina (assembly GCF_028640845.1). Classification (NCBI taxonomy): domain Eukaryota; kingdom Metazoa; phylum Chordata; class Lepidosauria; order Squamata; family Colubridae; genus Ahaetulla; species Ahaetulla prasina. The sequence continues at coordinate 260,701,678 of NC_080539.1, read as the reverse complement.
GTAAGGCATTAGCAACGTCTTACATTATGCTAATTGATATATTTTAGGAAATAAGGATAATATACCAACAGCAGGATTTGCTATGAAATATTGTTAAACAATTTGTTTAATATGTTCAAAAAAATTTGACCAACGGAATTGCCTGAAATGTCATTGCCTTAAAAATGGTGATTATGTACCAATCTAACACAATGTAGAAGGGTTACTAGGCTCCTCTTTTTCTCTTTCGGTGCGTCTATTGGTGCCCGGCTGAATTCCTTTGCACTCCCAACTTCACAACTTTTCTATTTTTCCCTAACTCCTACATTTTGTATTTTTAACTTTCCCACATAATTCCCCTCCCACTTGGGGAGGTCAATAATTTCCTTGCATGCTCTACACCAGGGGTGTCAAACTCAAGGGCCGTGGGGTGCTTAGATCTGGCCTGTGACGCCGCCATGGAAACAGCGAAGGAGTGGCCCACGGTGCCTCTGCCAGCAAAAATGGAGCTCAGTAGGACCACACACAGCCATCCCAGGCTCCTTTTTTGGCCGCGATAGCCTCCTGCAGGCTTCTGCTAGCAAAAATGGAACTTAGGAGGCCATGTGCATGCTGCTTTCTGCTGGCAGAGGGCTGCAGGAGGCCATAATGGATGAAAATGTGGCTCGGGAGCTCGGGGCCGCAGTGTGGCTCAGGCTGTAAGAAGCCTGTTATTAAAACACAGCTGCCTGCAATTACTGCAGGTTCTAGTCCTATCAGGCCCAAGGTTGACTCAGCCTTCCATCCTTTATAAGGTAGGTAAAATGAGGACCCAGATTGTTGGGGGGGGGCAATAAGTTGACTTTGTAAATATACAAATAGAATGAGACTATTGCCTTACACACTGTAAGCCGCCCTGAGTCTTCGGAGAAGGGCGGAATATAAATGTAAATTTTTTTTTAAAAAAAAATTTAAATTTCACTGACAGAGCGCTTGGGCCACTCTGGCCACGCCCACCCTGGCCCTCCGAGGTAAAACACAACCCTGATGCAGTCCTCAATGAAATCGAGTTTGACTCCCCGGCTCTACACTATTTTGATTTTCTCCTATTAATGTTAATTTCCCTCTTTCCTTTACTGATTCTTTTCAATTACCAGCCTGGACATTGAAAAGAATACCAGATCCTAGCAACCAAATTATTTTCTTTGCTTCCAGGGTAAAGCTACCAATTTGCATGAGATGTAGTTATGTTTCAATCCTGCTGTACTCTTCCAGATTACCCTACCATTTAGAATATTCCATCAATTTTTTAAAAAACTGATATATCAAATAATATCAGAGCAGATGAAGAAGGTGGAAGGAAAAACAAAACCCTTAGATTTCTCTCTTTCTCCTACACCCTCCAAACTGTAATTAGATGAAATTATATGAATAGTGATAACAACTCAGTTATGAAGACTACGGTTGATGTAGAAATCAAATCTTTCTAATCAAGATTCATTATTCACTATTCGATGCAAAGCAAAAATGTCTTTTTCCCCCCCTGAAGTTTTTCTGGCAGAGATGAATGGGTCACATGAGGACAGTGTTTTTGCTTTCCCATAGATTTGGTTTCCGCGCTGTATCCTTCTAAGCTCACTCAGCTTGGTCTTTCTCTTGGACGGCTGTCAGAGGAGGAACTATGTCCCCACTTGATACACTCTCCCTTTCTACAGGAATGCAAGAGGTGAGTCCACAGAATTCAGCTCTCATGGGGGTATTTCTATTATTATTGCCTCATCAGAGTAAGGAGGGGTTTTTAAAATCCATTTATCAATATTGAGAATGTTGAGAACTGGTTGGTGTCGCGGTGAGAATGGCTGGAAATATCAGAGCTCTGCCAAGCTTTGTGAAAACCAGCTGATATCTGCTTGCTGGAAGACCCTACGGGGTCAAAGCTGCCTTGGAGGGATGGTGAAAGAAAGAGAGGTGCTTCGTTGACCACGAGGAGGCTGCAATTTCTTCATTAGGTCCAAAGAATGCTCTCCCGAATGGTAGCAGGGACGATGGCCATTTTTAGCAAGTCGCAAGCTATGACAACCGGGGCAATAAGATTTGTGCTGGAGAGGTTTGTGGGCAGAGCATTGAAACTGGGTGAGACAACTTACAACTTTTATTCTAGAGACCTAACCCAAGTAAAAGAATTTTAAAAAATAATCTCCAAATGTCAAGAAAGTGGCAATTGGTTACATGGAGAAAGAGAAAGATTAAATACTTAATGTAAACGAAATATCTAATAGAAACTTTAAAATATTGAAATTCTGGAAAAGATTTAACAATACTTTGAAAAGTGATTAGTGAGAGCAACTGATTTTTTTTTTAAATTCTAAACCCCACCCCACCCCCGATCAGTTGACAATCGTTGTTTTTCCACATGCTGTTTAATGGACTTGGAGCAGGAAAGCCATCTACTGGAGGAAGAAGATTACTGCAGTGTGGGAAAGTGAGAATTGTTTAAGATACACGCAGAAAAGGAGTGAAAGTAAATAACATCTGGAAAGCCACTTGACCTTGATTCTATTTCAGTAGGCGACTTGGGTGTTTGGAAATACCTTGTGAACTTTTTGAAGATTTTTAAGACAAATTGAATTGCAAATAACTAAAACCCTACTGAAACTGTTTACTGGAAGATGGATTTGAAAGACTTGGGGAAACTTGGTGGGCCAATTTGGATTTGGATTACTAATGCTACTTGACAGAACATTCCACAAAGCAAAAGAAGAAAGGTGTTAGAAGGAAAAAAGAAAAAAGAAGAAAAGATAAACAAGACTTTAAAATTTAGACAATTGGGAAGGTGTAAACTGGAAAATTATAAAGATTGTAAATTATCAATTTATAGCTTTTAAGGAATAGAAATTTAGGAGACTTGGAGGAATAATTCTGGGATTGACTAAAATTTATAAATAATTGACTTCTTTGGAGTTTTTAGATATTGGGATACTGGAATATTAGAGGTATATTGAGTAATTTTTAATATATTTAACTGGTACAAAATAACTCAACAGGAGACAATAAAGTTCTATGAAGAAATGTTAGTGATGCTTAAAAGTATTTTTGAAAATGTGACAAAAAATCATAAGGAGATGATGGGATTGTTCAAAGATAAAGATATGTAGAAAATCCTCAACAAATGGTGGGAAAAGATGAACATAATGTTCAGAAGATAGATGAGAAATTTGAAGGAGTGGTGGAGGAGACAAATCAAAATAAGTTACAAAAGACAAAAACACTGAAGAGAAAGTAACAAAAAGTACTAAGAATCAAATAGATAATTCCTTAAGAGTTTACAATAGAACAGAGAGAAAAAAGGAAGATTCTCTAAGAATAATGAAAACCATTTGGATCGGTATCCAAATGATGCATCAGACAGGGACAAGGGGTAAGGCAAAGGGAACATTCAGGTGGTGCAAAAATGTTAGAAAGATATATAGGATACTAAGAGAGAAATATAAAAAAGTCATCAAAAAGTCAATAAATAATGAAATTCTAAAAAGGCTAAAAGATGATGGATAGAGATAAAATATTTTTTAATATGGTGATTGTATTAAAAACTAATAGAAAAAAGTAAAAAGTATAAACTGGGAAAATAGAAGCACATATATGGATATATAATAGAATTTATTATAACTACAAATATACAAATATACTAAGACTAAGAGGTGGAAGACTATGATAGGTATATTTAAATGTATTATTATTATTAACAGTGTAAAAATATATTGAAATTTATAGCTTTTAAGGACTAGAAATTCAGAGGCCTTAGCGATATAATCTCGGGACTGATTAAGCTTTATCAATAATTGGTTTTATTGGTGTTTATAGAAAATTGAGATATTGAAATTATGGTGGTACAGTGAGTAATATCTAAAATATTAAATATTAGTGATTCAGCAGGGGTCAACAAATACATTGTATGAAGAGATGTTATTGATATTTAAATATATTTATGGAGAAAGTGATAAAGAATCATAAAGAGAGAACGGTATTGTTTAAAGGCAAAGATCTGAAGGTAGAAGAACCCAACAAATTGGGGGAGAAAACCAAGTACAAATTGGGAAAATAATATTATATACATACATACATACATACATACATACATACATACATACATACATACATACATATATTTTCTGAGGTTTTCATAGGTGTTTGTATGTAGGTCTTTGGTTGTTCGGGTTTTCTCCCATGTAAAATTGGTGTCTTGGCAATGTTTCGACGAAGTCTCATTCGTCATCTTCAGACTGGTGTTTACTGCTTCGTGCTTCTAGGAGCAATGTGTGATCGCAGCTGTTTCTTCCTTTTAACTGCTAGTGGGGGTTTGAACTGATTGGCCGTGTTCTGATTGAGTGGAGGTGTGTTCTGATTGGTTGGGGGTTTGGCTGTGCTCTGATTGGATAGTGGGGTTGGCTGTGCTCTGATTGGCTGGAGGTGTGTTCTGTTTGGGTGGGGGGGCTTGGTTGTGCTCAGGTTAGTCTGAGTTGCAGGGGGGTTTGAGTTGGTGAGCTGCATTGCTGTTGTTTGGCTTCGCGTTCGTGGTCGTACTACATCTTCATGGTGGGTGTCAGTCTGCTGCATGTATGGATTGGAGGGGTTTGAAATGGATAATGATGCAGCTGTGGTCTGGCTTCTGGTCCGTGGTCATGCTTCATCATCGGTGTGGGTTTGAGTTTGAGTCTGCTTTCTGTGTGGATGTGTGGTGGTGACATGCTGTGTAGCACTCGTGGGTGTGGATCTTGCGTCATTCTTCATGTTAGGGACTCGTTTGTTGATAAGGGTGGGTTTCTAAATGGCTGGTAGGCGGGAGGTATCATCTCATTTATTCATGCTGTGTGGGCGTTTTTCTATCTCGATGGCTTCTCTGATTATTCTGTTGTTAAAGTGTTCAGTTTTGGTGATAGTTCCGGTATTTTTAAAGTCAATTTTATGTTCTGTGGCTTTAAGGTGTTGGACCAGGGAAGAAGTTGGTTCCTCTTTTCTGACTGAGTTCTTACGTTCTTCAATGCGTGCACTTATTCTTCTGTTGGTTTGTCCGATGTATGTGGTGCTGCAGGCGGTGCATGGGATTTCATACTGCATTCAGTTTTGGTCGCCGCAATGTAAAAAAGATGCTGAGACTCTGAAAGAGTGCAGAGAAGAGCAACAAAGATGATTAGGGGACTGGAGACTAAAACATATGAAGAACGGTTGCAGGAACTGGGTATGTCTAGTTTAATGAAAAGAAGGACTAGGGGAGACATGATAGCAGTGTTCCAATATCTCAGGGGTTGCCACAAAGAAGAGGGAGTCGGGCTGTTCTCCAAAGCACCTGAATGTAGAAAAAAAGCAATGGGTGGAAAATGATCAAGGAAAGAAGCAACTTAGAACTAAGGAGAAATTTCCTGACAGTTAGAACAATTAATAAGTGGAACGACTTGTCTGCAGAAGTTGTGAATGCTCCAACACTGGAAATTTTTAAGAAAATGTTGGATAACCATTTGTTTGAAATGGTGTAGGGTTTCCTGCCTGGGCAGGGGGTTGGACTAGAAGGCCTCCAAGGTCCCTTCCAACTCTGTTGTTGTTGTTGTTGTTGTTGTTGTTGTTGTTGTTATTATTATTATTATTATTATTATTATTATTATTATTGATACATAAAGAATCTATTATAATTACAATGAACATATTAAGGCTAGAAGTTGAAAGACAAAGATTATGTATTTCTAATTGTATTATTATTGTTAGCACTGTGTAAAAAATATATTGACCCAATCAATACACTGTCCACAAAATATTTTGGTTGTTAAAGGAAAACTACAAATAACATATACAAAAAAATATTGATATTGTTGATAATATGGCATTCACAGAATATAGAATGCCCTGGATATGGACCTTGAAGCATATCTCTGTGCAGTTATGTAATAAAACCTTTGAATTCTGCTTCGCAACGTTCCATTCTATTTGCAAGTCATCCCCGAGGCCCTTTAAAGCCAACGCATACTAACTTTGTATTGCTGTTAGCAGATTCAAAATATATTTGGCATTTTTGCTCATGTTGTTCATCACCATCTTGCTTATGCAAACAGCTACTGTTGCATTGAAACTTTGCTTTGCCATGCTGTGAGTGTTATGAGCACCAGTGGGCTTCCATCAATGCTGCTACTTCTTCCTGGACTTACACTTGGCCTTATTACCTCTTCCCCCAAGTTCAAATCCTGTGATCTTCTCTCTCAGCTAGGTTAACCAAACTCATTTGGTTGGGACCCTGAATTAAAGATGTAGCCTACTGGTCAAGCTTTGGTAAGGGCCTTAATTTATAGCATTTTCTGTGCAGCATTCCACAACTAGTAGTAATCACAGTTGGGCCCCAAACTCTATAAACTGATTCCAGAGTTGTCTTCAAGGAGCTGATCTTCTGAGAAAAGTCTTGATTTTCTGCAATGTACTTCGATTCTCCCAGTACTGTCTCTCCCATTATACCACTTGGCTTGCTTTGTTCTTTAATTACCTTTTTAAATCAAGCTTTACTGATTGTTCTGGAAGGTCTGTCACAACATAAAGGCCACCAGTGTAATCAGCCATGTGGAATTGGTTTTTAATAAAAGTTTTTTGAATATCCAACCCATTTATATTTGCTTCACGTCCTTTGTTATCTTCTTCTTTTAGATGCCATGCTGAAACCAGCTCTCTAAGGATCATCAGTGTGCATCACAAAGGCAAATTTATCAGAATCTTCAACTGCTTATTGACTAAAGAGGTTGATCTAAGTGGCTACGTCATCCAGCAGTGGGTTGGAGGCTATCCAGTCTCTATCTATCATTTCCCAAAGAATGTTATTCTGCCTGCCCAGCACCACATCACTGTAAGTAACAGAGACCTTCCCATTTGCCGATGCTACACAGGATGGGACATCACTCTCAGGTCATGCAAATAGGACCGTATATGTGTGGGAAAACATGCAGGGCATCTGGGTTCAGCACTTGCTGCCAAAAGCCTAATTAGTCAAACCACAGAATCTTTTGCACAATCAGCCCCCATTGTTTTCTTTCTCACCCATTAATACAAACAATAAGCACTTTCAGACAAAGGGCATATTAAATTACCAATAAATAAACCCCAATGTGTGGCTATTTTGTGTTTGCATCAGACATGATGAGAAAGTATGAGACGGTAACAAGTGAAAAATGATAAAAAACTCTGCACCCAGCATAAAATATTATGAAAGAGGCAGAGCGATTGCACAATGAAAGCTTTCTTTGGAAGCAAATGGTGATTCTAATCATTCTAAAAAGTGATTCATACAATCAGATGCCTTTCCCCACAATGGCCTTAGCAAACCCAGCATTGCTGTGGCCACCAAAGGAGATGCTGACGTAATGATGCCATGCCCTGGCACTCTTTACACTCATGTTGGTACTGTCAGCTCTTTTCTGATATGGAAATCCAGTGAGTTGAGGATGCAGACATCACGTGGCTTAGGACTAAAACAAGACTTAGTGGACCACGGACTAGGGTAAAATTGGGGCTATCAGATCGTTCTGATGATCCTGAAAATATTAGTGAAGAAAGATGTCCCATGCTTGCTCACTGTCTGAATAGGACAGAGCCTGCCTTGATAGTTTGAAAAAAATGTGGAAACTGGGTATAACAGTCTTTCCAGTTACTTCTTTTTATTGCTGAGTTGGAGCCTCTGCTGTGGCTCCATTTCCTCTCCTCTTGGTTCTTGCTGTTTCCTTGTAAAAAAAGTACCCTGCTGGACCACATCAAAAGCCCATCTAATCCAACCTTTTGCTTCCCACAATGGCCTACCAGTTGACCTAAGGCACCCTTTTATTCATGTTAACATATGGAGTCTTACTGCCTTTGAAAGGAACATAATCAGGGCCAATAGCTACTTTCTGTCTTATCCTCTGTGAAAGTATTTCTTTCCCATTTTAAGACATTTAAGTTGGTGGTCATCATCATATCTAGCAGCAAATGAAGTCCACATTTATGTTAGCCATGAGAGAGCAAAAGTGCTAGAATGTGTTGAGAGAGAGGATTGCATTAGAATCATATGCACAGGAGATGCACCGAATGTGCCTTTTACAAGCCCACCACTCCTTGGAGTTTGGCAATGTTTTCTCTTCCCCATCAGTAAATGATATATGCTTCCATAGCATATTTTGGCCCATGGATATTCCAAGCCAGCAGGAGGCAGTACAGGATCACAACTGATGCTCATGCTCCAAATAGTCCAGTCAAAAAGTATACTGCTTGCAGAGCAGGATACTAAAATGCAGATTACGTACTCAGTGCAAAGATAAACTTTAACATTCCTTGGCAATGAGATTAGTGTTTAAGATTATGGGAAAAGTAGAGACAGATGGGGTAATTTATTAATCCAGCCCACCTTTCCTCTGTCTTAAACTGCCCCTAGAGATAGCTTTGGTTTTCATAGTCTTTGCAGATTTTTTTTTTAAATCTACCAGGCAACTTGCATACATTAATCATTGTATATTTATTCACATGCATTGTTTAATAGGTTTGGGCTGCAGGGGCCAACTTGGCTCATGAACCACCTTCATTTTCCACCACAAAGTTTTTCAGAGCAGGGCCTGAGTGCCTTACCACTCTTTGTGATCGTAATGGCCAGGTGAGCTGTCTTGGCTAATAGTAGGAAAGTGGTTGGTTGGTTGGTTGGTTGGTTTCTGATTGTTAAAATGGAAGCTGCTCCATTTTCTCCCAAGGCTTAAGAAACAAATCAGGGCAAACCCAGAAGTGCAATAAAAGATTATTGTGGCATATCATGATGACAGCGGCGCTTCCAGGACCCTCCACTGGCCTGTAGAAAAGCTTATATGAGTCACTTGGCCATTATTTGGACATCTCTGTAAAGCTGATGGGTAGAGAAGACCCAAATCCATGCCCTACTGGCAAACGGTAGCTTTATCTGAAGCTAGGCAGGCCTTGGAAGATTTGCTAGAAATCTGATATAAAATTTCTTTATGGGGAAAGTAGCTAAAGAGGTTGATACCTATGCCAGTGCTGCCCTCCCTGAAACAGTTAGAAATGGTTAACCATTCTCTTCCTTGAGAACGCATGACAAGGCCATAGCTGGGACTGGTTTATTTTTTAAGATTGGCTCTTTTCTATTTCTTCTCCCATCACTGTTTTAGTTACATAGGTAGGCTGGGAGAATCAGACTGACATAGTTTAGAGGCGGCCTTGTGCAGCATTTCTAGTTTGTGGCATTTCCCTTGGTGACATAGGGAAACCATTTTTGGGCCATGTTACATTCCTTACCGCATCTGGAACTGCTTCACCAGAACTAGTTGCAGAAGATAGTTGGATGGACATTATCAGTTGTGTCTTGGATTACGGAACCCAGCAGAGTAGAGAAAGGACAGATGGAGGCCCTGAACAGTCAGGATCTGGCATCCTTTGTGGGTCAGTGCCACAACAACATACCACAGGAACTGATTTCCGCAATTTGGGAATGGAGGATGGAAATTGTGAATCCAAATTCCTTGATATTTTGTTGGGGAGGTCAAGCAATCCAGCCTTGGGGTTACTGAATAGGAAGAACCAATATAACAGAGGCTGACTTGTCTTTCGTTGTGCCATCATAATTATGGTTTATGTGGTCCCTTCCCTCTTTCTGCCTGGCTCAGTTAGATATTCTTCACAACAATTTTTGCTATGACCTCAGCAGCTTTGTCTCTGATGGTTCTTTGAATGATTGTTGGAACAAAATATGTACCTATATAAACTAGGTGCTCTGGGGAAAAAGCAGAAGAAAAATTGAGGTGAGAGTATTCATGATAAACTTCTGAAGAGTCCTAAGAGCCTTTATATATACACTGCAATATTTCTGTATTTTTATCTTGATACTTTACCTTTGAATCTGTTAGGAAAAGGTATTGTGCAAGTGTAAACGTTAAAAGCAGCAGAGATATTACCCTGGCCTCTCACTTGCTTTTTCTTAAGATGGTGTCACAATACGTAAATCCTCACCGATTTACAGCAGCAGCAGCAGCTTACAGTGATAACGTGGAACTTTCCATTGACAAGTTTCCCCTTTGGGATGGCAGAGAAGAAATGAATGAAGTCTTGTACTCCAAGATTTCATTCCGCCCAAGGTACAGCAAAGAAAATGCAACTCTCTTTGCAGAGGGAAGGTATTGGTACGATTTGGAAGTGCTCAAAATTATGTCACGTTGTGATACAGCACAGTAAAAGGCACTGCGGAAGGTGTTAATTTAATCCAGTTTAACACAGGATTTTCAGACAGCCCATCTCTGAGAGATTAACATCCAGACCCAACTTGCATCCATCCAATGAAAAGAACTAATCCTGCTTTGAAGCTGGTCATTCCATTATTGAGTTCCCTGACTTTTATAGGAAATTTGAATAATTTGGGTTTCCCTGGAATTTTATAGATTGGGTTAGTGCAGGGGTCTCCAACCTTGGCAACTGTACGACTTGTGTACTTCAACTCCCAGAATCCCTCAGCCAGCAAAGCTGGCTGAGGAATTCTGGGAGTTGAAGTCCACAAGTCGTAAAGTTGCCAAGGTTGGAGACTCCTGGCTTAGTGTATTGTGCAAACTTAACCAATTGCAATTTCTGTAATAAACCATGCTTAAGGAAACTGTTATTTAACATTTATTCATTCTTAATGGAAAAGTAAGGAACTTTCTATAGAATCTCTTTTTTTTTTTTTTTTAGGAACTCGAAACAACTTTCCATAGATTCATTACCAAGTTTCAATATGTGGTGTGATCGGTCTGTCGGAAACAAGAGGGAAACAAATGGGGAATGTAACCTCTTTTTTTTTCCCGTTTTCTTAAAAAAAATACACATGCGCTTCCTTCCCTTTCAGGTGTGGCGATGGTAGTCATATCAAAAAGACCACTTAGCACACAGAATCCATAATTAATTTGCAACAAATGGAACAACTTATCCTTTCATAAACAGCCACACTTAAACTAACTAATTTCATGAAGATATATGTGATGAAGCTTAATGTCTTTTTGTGGTGGTGTGTTCAGAAAACCTGAAAAAAATGAATTGGGAAAGAACAGACAGAATCCAAATATTTATTTTATTTTTAATAAAACAATTCCTTAATGAAAAACCACTTTTATTTTTAAAATGCTATTTTCCTAATTTACTATCCCCTACACTTCTAAAAAACTGATGTAATTTCCTCAATTTCGGCCAAACAAAACAAAAATATAATACAGCCCACCACAAGAATCCTTGTTCTTCTAGAACAAATATCTTATTCTTCACTTCTTCTTTACCCTGTTAGCTATCCTTTAGCCAATTAATTGTCCATGAAATGACTTGTCAATTTTTTAAAAAGTCCAAATATATTATGTCAGCTGGATCACCTCTATCTACTCTATTCTGATCCTTCTTCATGGGAGAAAATCTCTGATCAGTGTTAGACATGTTAAGACCATCTTTGAGCTCTGATTTTTTTAAAAATGCACCTATATAATCATGCATTCAGAGGTCAGAAAGGGAAACATATTCCATTAAAAGTATTTCTGATCAACGGCTATATTATAGGGTCAGAAGTATTTGTGGATAGGCTTACCCAATCTAGCCGTACAGTTATCATTAGATTCTACCAAAAGTTAAGGACAAGTTTTCTCCCTTCAACACATTGTGGTTCCAATATATGAAATTCCCCTTCCCCATTATCATGAACTGTTCGCTTTATCTTTTTTTTTAATGAAATATAAATGTGTAAATGTATAAATTATAAAACCCAATTGATATTGTGCACAGGAATATATTTATCCATATCAGTAGTGCTAAATTAGGGCTGCCCTTTTTTATTAGTTTTAGGCAGAGGTGTACATTTGAGCTTTGATCAGCACACTTCCAGCCATCCTCCAAAACATTAAGAAGATAACCCTTTATCTGTTTAATAATGTCACTCTTCGGTCACTTTCAACTTTACAATTTGGTAGGATCATTTCTGAAGATTCTAGGAGGGGCACAAGAAGTTTTCCACTCCTGGGCTCAGAAATATTCCAGTATCTTAGATACTTCCAAAGTAGGGAAATGATTTAAATTCTTCTTGTAGCTTGGGGGGCGGGGAGGAAATCTCTTCAGAAAGGAAAACTAGCTTTAGGGTTCATAACAGTATTATTATTGATTTTAGCAGATAAAGAAAGCTCTTCAGACACTGAAGAAGATTTTTCAGTCATGGTTTTTAGTCATGGAAACCGGCACATCAGGAATCACTAACGAGAGTAAGTAAAGTCCATTGCTATCAGTTGCATAGAGAGAGCATCTTCCTCCCCAAACTTGAGACTTTGGAACAAATAAGACACTGAGGAAAGAGATAAGAGTGGGTTCCATTGTAATATCTTAGGAAAACAACTTTTTTCCCCAGGTAGCTGCTGATCTTTAAAGACTCTGGGAAGTCTCACACATAAAGAGCTTTTGTGCAAGAGTTGCAGCTGTGGGATTCAGCCAGTTCGCACCACTTCGGGAGAACCGGTTGTTAACTTTCTGAGCAGTTTGGTAAACTGGTTGTTGGAAGAAATTGTTAGGGCAGAGAACCAGTTGTTAAATTACTTGAATCCCACCACTGAAGAGATGCAATTGTTTTAGTCAGCATAATTTTGCTTCCATGTTAGTTTTCCCTGGCTTGGGTGTTTGACTATACTTTAGAATAGTTGTTACCTTTTCATTCAAAAGAACTCTACAATGTGCATCTTTGCACATCATTGATTTGATAGAAATAAAATATTAAGCATAAAGCAAGTGGAACCTAGGAGACAAAACAGCCATTCAAATGCGCATTCATGCAAGAATTCCCACCAGTGTCCCTCTTTGTATTAGGGCAGCTGCTTCTCATGCGATTTGGAGACTGTGGCATTTGCACAGCCAGTTCAGCTGGAAGGCCAGTAACTTGAGGAAAAGCATGCTAGGGAAGTTTCTATTTCTGTTAACTTCTAATATATCTTCTGATCCTTCAGACTCAGGAACATCTACCTCATAAAAAAAGTTGTGCAATTTGAAACAATCTTTTGCTGATGCCTGTTCCAATTCCCAGCTTTACTGTAGCACTGTAATAATTTGATATCATAGGCAAGAAAGAAGAATAAGAAAAACATAAGAGCGGGGAACCCTCAGACTTTCTGGAACTGTGCCACCTCAATAAGTCCTTTCCAGCTGAAAAACTCTCTTCTTGGTGATGACTTATTAACTAAAAAACCTGTTTCCTTTCCTGTGGCTTGCTCTTAAGTAAATTTTATCAACTTACATAACAATCTGAGAGTGCACAGCAAATCTTATTAACTCCAAAAAAAAAAAAAAGACTTAAAAGACCAGTACTTTTTGGCCTACGCCACTTTATGAAGAAATAAAATGTTGACAACACTACCTGATGGTAGTTTCTGATTATATTCAGGTACAGGTAGTCCTCGAGTTATGACAATTGAGCGCAAAATTTATGTTGCTAAGTGGAACATTTGTCAGTTTACCCCATTTTACAACTTTTCTTGCCACAGCTCTTAAGTGAATCATTGCAGTCACCTGTTTGTTAAGTGAGTCTGGCTTTCCCATTGACTTTGCTTGTCAGAAGGTCACAAAAGTTGAGCACATGACCTTGCAACACTGCAACCATCATAAATATGAACCAGTTGCCAAGCGTCTGAATTTTGATCACGTGACCATGGGGATGCTGCAACTGTCATGTGAAAAACAAGTCACTTTTTTCAATGCCGTTGTAACTTTCAACAGTCACTAAATGAACTGTTGTAAGTCGAGGACTACCTCTTCATTGTTCAGTAAAATGAGTTAGGGCAGAATAAACCTGGTGCTCCTTGTGTGCGCTAAGGCTATATTTAACAGTGCAGAATAACAAAAATGAACACAAATATAGCCGTGGTGGTGCTGTACACTGAAGGCTTATATTTAACTTTCAGGCTTTGGGTAATGTCTTTTATTGAAGAAATGCTAATTGACTTTACATTCCATCACTTTTGCAGCTGTGCAAGTCAGACTGAACATATAAAATGCCTTTTGCAGAAGCCTTAAAATAGGACTGAATGGAGAGGTTATGCTGCTTCAGGCTTTATCTTAAGAGCAGAAAAAAGGAAGAATGATGTGAATCTGCTTTTCCCCACTCACGTGCACAGCCATATATTTTGCCAACATTGTAAATTGTCAAATTATGAAATGAAAAAGAGCATTTGAGTTAAGGGTGTGGCAGAGGCAAGAACATTTTCATCTTAGTATCTTTTCCCAAATCTTACCTTGATGGCTACAAAGCAACAGCCACAGCTAACAGGGCAAAATATCTCTGTATAGTTGTACATGGAAAGTGCTGCACTTTGTGAAGTCCAACAGCAGTACTCAAAGACCTATGTGGCCATTATATTATGGACTACAACTCCCTTTTTCATTTTTCAGATATTCAAAACAACACTCAACACAACAATTCCCACAGTGTCTCTGATAGGAATAGTGTGCACTTGAAATATGGTTTCTAACTATATGATGTCTCTTCCTGCTACAACTGATCTGCATCTAAGAAGATCCTGCAATGCTAATAGCAAGCTAATGAATAGGAGTGAAGATGAGTGTGTAGATTCTTCAAATATAAAGCAGGCGTCATAATTTGTCTGACAAGGTACACTTACTTTTGTGAGTTGCACTTCCAATTCTGAGGCAAGTACAGTATTAATATGTGTTTAGCTACTTTGGAAGGAAGAATCGTCTTACAAATTATGAGAAGTGTTTTAGCATGAGAACGGAAGAAGTATCCCAATTCATTGTGAACAGGTTCTCTCGCTGCTGATCAACCAAAATGGTGAAGGGTTGAGCTGAAGGAAGGAATGCCCCTGCTAAACCGAGAAGTTGGCAAATAATTTGGCGTCTAATAAGGGTCAGATTCTCCATCTGTGATTGATGGCTTCTCCCCACAGCTTCTTCCCAGAAAATATTTTTTTCATATATCACTTTTCTAACAACCAAATTTAGCAAAGAAAAGAAAAAGAAAGAAAATGGGAAGGTCCTTAAGGAAGGTCTGGAATTTGGCACCTTTCCCCTTAGTGCTTTTTCACAATTAATATGAGAGAAGTCAACTTTTTTTGCATTGGTAAAGAAGAATTGGCAGTTCTACAGTATGTTTAAACATAAAAAAAAAAGAATGCAATCTAATGAAAGCCACTTTTTTTTCCAATCAAGCCCTAACTTTTTAATCATAACTGAAATTCTGCATTTCCCTATGCATAATGATATGAGCAAATGAATGGGTTACTACTTGATAGGTTTATTCATTATCTTCATATAAGACTGGAAATAACATTGAATATTCTCTGGGTTGGATTCAGTTACTTAGGGAAAACACACAGCAATTCAAGGGTTTTGAGATTGGTTGGAGTCTCCTTGATTTCAGTATATAAATCTGAATCCAACTTACAAAATATTTTTGCTATATAAAGTTCTTTATAGAGATACTGTATATGAACATATCAAAGGTTAAATTGCTTCCTTTCTCATATTCTGAGTATGTAGAAAAGGCAGACTTTCAATACTACAGAAACTGGATTGAAGAAGAAAATTAATTTATAGGATATACCTATTCTTAAGGCTGATGTTCCCACATATATTTTATGAACTTGGGTACAGGTTTCCTATAAACCTATATTCCAGATATGGAATTCAGCAGAATTCCACTATGGCTTGAATGGAAGCACAGTTTTGGAGGATCTAAGCCTTTTCATGGTTTACAAATATTTAAAAGCTTCAACATAAGAACGTACTGAAGATTTTATGTAAACATCATTGATATCATTATGCATTTTTAAAAAATCTGAACAAAAACGGATAGCTTATAGCTTGAATTGTTGCATAATTTATATCTTTGTAAACCTCACTCCAAAATTATCTACTATTAATTTTGAAAACTACAATACAATACTTGGTTTCAAAATAGTCACAATAATAATTACCCATACATACTTGAGCTCCGATTCACACAAAACATTGTTTCTTTTGTTAGCAGATACAGTTTGTAGGACTTGTGTGGAGAAAGATATAGTATGATCTATGGCAAGTAACAAATCCCATGAATATGGCAGCATTTGCACCAAATGCCACAATCAAAAAATAGGGCCACCTACTAGCCATATGTAGGAATCCTTGATTCTCATAACATGACCCATGTTACAAATCAAAGATCGATAACTTCCATCTATGTGCCAATGGATAGGCAAGACTGCTGGAATAGCATTGCACATCTTACCTGAATGTTGACGCTTATGAACAATGCATTTTTCTCTTTCAATCTAAAAATGCTCTACAGCTTAGGGAAATTTGAACTGAAAATACATTTGTTGTAAAGACACGAAAAGGTTCAGGTAAAGGAGGAATTATTAAGAACCATCCATGTCTGATATAAAAATGTGGGTATATACCAGTCACCTGACTTGAAGAAAATATAATCTTGAGGTGTGCCAAGTATTTCTTTCAAGCACAAGTAAATTAAAATGATTCGGTCAATTGGTCCTACACTTCTTGCTATTTGGTAATTCCATGCTGAAAATGGTAACCAAGCAACGTAGTTTGTTTACGTTACGTTTGAAGCAGAAACCAGTACCTGAAACCAATGGGTCTGCTGCTCAAGGAACATGAAAAAAAAACCCCCCACATATCTTTCAGACTAAGCCAAGTGCAGCTGCCTATGTTCCCAGTCTCTTAATCACCAGGAGAGAAGGCTGACACTTTGGAGCTGCAGCTGGTTACCTGAGGGAACCAGTTGTATCATCCTCCCACCAGCTGAGTCAAGGAAACCACCCTAGCTCCTGAGGCCACTCACACAGCTGTTCTAAACACCAGTGATGTAGTCATCAGAAGGAGCTGCTGCAATGGGCACAAGCCCTTTCTCCGTTCCTTTCAAAGCCTGCTAAAAAGAAAAGTTGCTGGGGTGGGGGTGGGGAGTATGACTGATTCTCTCTTCACAGCAGCAGTTTAATTGGACAGAAATCAAGTTGTTTCTTTCAACTGCTCCGCTTGCGTAGGGGCACCGTCAACCCTCAGTGATGAATCAGGCTGCTGAATCAGAGAAAGCTGGCCTGGGTTGCTCATGGGAAAATGGGAAATCAAGTACAGCTGAGACCTGGCAACAAAGTATGGTACGCATAGCTGTTTGAGGTATTTCCTACAACTGGGGAGTCTTGCTTTGAGCAATCATTGAGATATCCGGCCTTTTTGACAAGCTCTGCAGGGAAGCTTTGGCGCTCAGAGGGTGGACCATGTTCAGCACTGCAAATCTCTCTGGCATATTTGTGTATGAATGACTGACAGGTATATGATGGCTGATTGTCTTAGGTAGGCTTCTATCCATAGTGGCTCTAAAGAGAAGAAATTCAACGAATTAGAAAGTAGGTTTATTGGACCAAACAAGAGCAGCTATTCTTCTAAGTATCTCCAATGCTTTGGTCATTAACTGGGCTGCTACTGAAGACTATTTCTAGGCTGTTGTCTCCATTAAGTCATGGCAGACTATTGTCACACTGAAAACTTTTCTGCCACGCTGTAATGAATTGCTGGTTGGTGGTGGCAGAGAGTCAAGGTGGCAATAATGTTATAAATTAAAAATGTTATCAGGGGGAGGAACAAAGTGACACAGGTAGATTGTTAGGCAAAAAAAATATTGTTATAGGAGGAAAAATAGTTATGGGAAAAATATTTGTTTGTTTGTTTTGTTTTGTTTTGTTTTATTAGATTTTTATACCGCCCTTCTCCCGAAGGACTCAGGGCGGTGTACAGCCGAAATAAAATACAGAGTATATACAATTAAAAGAAATTAAAAGAAACTATTAATAAATGGCCGATAATTTAAAAATTTAAAAAATTTACAAATGTTTAAAATCTCTAAAACCCCAATTTAAAATCACTATTTATGCCAGTCCTGCTTGAATAAATAAGTATGTTTTTAGCTCACGACGGAATATTGTTGAATATGAGGCATCACTTCAAATGTTTTTAAATTCTCTTGTGCTTAGGCATAGCTTACATTATATTTTAACTATAAGAAAGAATAGATAACTCCTTTCTAAAACCCTAGAAATTAAAATTTCAGCAGGCTCATCTTCTACAGTGAGTACATTTGCCAGAACATCTACAATGGGAGTACATGAACAAGGACCAACTGAATCTACTCAAAGACCAGCAATTGGAAGGTTGGCTATTGGAAGGTTGCACACCTAAACTCCCAGGAGCTAAATGGAGAAGGGTAGAAAAAATGATCACTTCTCTGCCCTGGCTGTGTCTCACAGCTGCTGAAGCAAGAAGAGGTAACTTCTGTCTCCTTCAATGGATGGGAGACCAAGGGATAGCAGGTAGCAACAGCAGCACTTTCAGCAAGAGAAGATCAACTTAGCTTACAACTTAATAAAGAAATATATGTGTGTTAATGATTAAGGTTTTGAACTAAGGGCGGGATGTCCCAGCTCCAAGTCAAATCTCAGTTAAGGATTCTTATTTGGTGACTTTGGGCTGGTGGTTCTCTTTTAGCCAAGCTTTATAAAGGTAGCCCTTGATTTGTGACCATAATTAAGTCTGTAATTTCGGTTGTAAGTTGTGACTGTCATTAAGCAGGTCATGTAACACCTAATTTTACAATCTTTTTTGCAGTGGTCATAAATGAATGCAGCAGTCATAAAGCAACCCATTGTTCACTATAGGGTGTGTGTGGTTTTTTTTTGCTGGAAATTGGAAGTAAATATCCGTTTCTGGCAAAAATACTGTAAATTGCAATCATATGATTGCAGGGCATTTCAAACTGCCATAAATGCAGGCCACTTTCAGAATGCCCAAAATGTGGTTATATGATGGGGGGAGGGAACAGCTTTGAATTTTAAATGTAGGTTATAAGTAATCTTTTTAAGGACCCATCGTAACTTTGAATGGTTGCTAAGCTACCTCTCATAAGTCGAGGACTACCTGTAGGATGTAATGAATAACATTGCCCCAAATTAAAACTGTGTCACTAGATTTTTAGCCACTGTGATAGCATTAGACTAGTGGTTTAAGCAAGCTCAAATATACCTAACCTGGCCCAATATTATAATATGAACCGGCCTTTATTCCATTAACTTTGAGGGTAAGATCCAAACCTATTTGTTGGTCCAAATGCTGCTGGTCCTGAAATGGGTCTCCTAATCTGTTTGCTGCCACAAATTGTTTGCCTCTGTGTGAAGACTGCTGCATTAGAGGATGCATCTGGTTTCCTGTAGAGATTCAGCACAGCAGTCCTTTCAGCCATATGCTGCACTTCGTCCCTGTTCACAACTAATGGAGGCTGCAGCTTTAACACAGCTTTTTTTGAATTAGGTATTTTCAGGTGTCTAGCTCTCACAAGTCCAGCTGTCACACCCATGGATGCAGGTGAAGGGCATTTTGGAGGAGAAGGTTGGAGAGAGCGCTTTACAATGCTTGGTAATGTATTTGCGAGGCTATGTGATGAATCTGAAACGTAAGGGAAAAGCACACCATCAATGTAGCAACAAAGCATTTCATCCAAAAGATTGCTGGGTTCTGTTCGAGAAATTTACCGGGATGGAATGGCCTGAGTTCCCAACTTTAATAATTTCAAAATTCTAAAGGGATAATTTTATACTTCACATTCAATTACAGTGCAATATCTGTCTTTTCTGAATATTTTAGATAGCTCAATAACAAAGAATACTTATAAATTTGCAGTTTTGTAAATAGTTTTTTTAGAATCTGTACTGAATAGCTTCTTCTGCTACATTTTTAGCAGTTGCTAAGCAGAATTTGAGAACCAATTTTATGTAGAGTGGTTAAGGCATCAGGTCAGAAACTGGGAGACCATGAGTTCTAGTACCACCTTAAGCACAAAAGCCATCTGGGTAAGCCTTGGGCTAATCCCTTTCTCTAATCCTATTTTGGGAAAAACTGCAGGGACTTGTCCAGGCAGTCTCTGAGAATCACACACAGTTGAAAGAAAAACAATAGCAGAGATTTGAGTAACAATTTTCTATGTAATTCCACTATGATTAAAGGAGTTATATATATATCAAGTTTGTTCAGATTCTCAATGTATCTCTCAACTCTTTTCCTAACAATTTGTGCACCGTGCTAAGCCATTTAACAACTGCAAACCATGAACTACAGTACTGTAGTTGAGTTTGCACAGCAAAGAGTTGGCTCAACTCAGTGGCTTGCCTGTTAAAACCTTTTTGGCAACATCTAAAATATTTGCATCCAAAGATGCTGATCAATACCTGTAGTGAGACAGGAGAATGCAGAAGTTGCTGCTATTGTTTCTAACACACTATAAATTCCATATCTATTTTTTTTCTCGCTCCCTCACAGTGAGCTAAGAGTACCATCTCCTTTTCCCCAGCATTTGCTTGTTTTAATGATACAGCACGTTAATCTTTAAATATTATGTACAAATGACACTCCAGTTTGCCCTATTAGTTCTATACCTGATGACACCTGAGAAAGATGGGAACAACAAGAAGCTTCTGATGAGGTAATTTGTGTGATGTCCCCTTGAAAGGCTTCTTTGAAATCTTCATCACAGCTGTCACTCAGGCTGCAGCCTTTTTCTTCCTCTTCCCCTTCTTCATCACTGTGTGTTATTTTCAGCAGCTGGGGAGATTTCACCCTTTGGAAGGCCTGCAAGTGCCTGCCAGAGATTTACTTTTTAATTAGATGCCATCCTGCCCAAATTTTATAACATACTGTACATTAAAATTATATATTATTTATTTGCACATACCATATTTAACTTATATTATGTGTCATATATCTTTACACTGAAATAATTACCAGAAGCAAAAAATAATAAATAATCCACAGTAATGGTTTTGTAATGAACTTTGCCCCATGCTATACTCTAAAAAAATCACCCCAAACCCAGATTTTACGGCCTTTACAGGAAAATAGTCTAATTCAGTCTTTAGCAAATCTCTCTTTAGAAAAAAAATTGCCATAAAAAAACCTTCAGGATTTATTTCTGATAGCATTGTTTTTGTTTTTCTTCTAATCTGACATCAGTACAGTCCACTCACCCACCCACTTTATTCTTTTTAAGAAAACTAGCCCTAAAATCCTAAATATGGGAATTTTGTAACCACTGATGTTGGCACAGTATTTCCTCATAGTGAGCATGATTGAGTGCTATAACATTAAATAAACCAGAATATGCAGATTCGTTATTATCATGAATTTTCTCTTCCAAATAATTAAACAGTTGACTGTATTTTACCACCAATACAGAGAGGACACTAGCTTAAAAGTGGAAAATCAGACATGATAGCAAAAGCATGAGCTGAAGTGGGTATCTTTATTTTTGAATAAACAATTACCTATGTAAAAAATCAGTTTTTATTTCATTTCTCCTCCTTTGTAAACTATAAGCTGAATGAAAATAGGAGGAAATATAAACAGTTCCTGAGCATGGCCACAAGATGGCTGACATGCTTATGACAATGAAAACAAGAGAAAAGCTCAACTTATTTTTTCCAAAGTGATAACCTAGAATAGTTATTAAAGGAAAAAATTTTCATGGACTTTCATAGATTTCACCCTGAAAAACTGTGTATATGTTGAATGAAACCATAAAAAGCAGTATAAACAATTTCCTACCAAAACATTCCTAATGTTTGTCTTTCCATAGGCTTAGAGTGTCGCAATACAATCTGTTCATCAACAGGTGGAGATTATATTCACTTGCTGATTTATCTTGGGAAACTCTAAAAAATTCTGCTTAATACTGGACTAAATTTTGGCTCTTACTGGTAATGATGTTCTTGCAAGGCTTTCAGCTCAGCAAAGATGTCTCTCTCATTTATACTGCCAGTTTCTTCAAAATCATAATTATATTCTGCCAGATGACACGGTGGCTGGAACAGGTTTGTTACTGCAGACTACAATATTAAGAGAAATGATATAAAAATATATCTGTATCCACTGAAAAAAAATTAATTTTGCCAAGGATTATTTTTTAAATCTTAAATTTCTTTCATAATCTCCCCATCATGGCCAGCTTTTGGGCCACAGTTTCTGGAGGTAACAGGGGCAGCCTGCATATTATTGCAAACATACAAGATCAGGCAATGTTGCCACCCAGCTCCATTTGTTATTTGTCTCCTGGGGAAGGTTTAGGTGTGTTTTTCTCTACATCAGATTTGTTCCTTCCCTTGAAATGTCCCTAACAGCTTTCCCACTTTACTTTCACAAGTATGAATCTCCATGGTGAGTGAGAAGGTTTGCCAGAAACCCATTCATGATCAAAAGAAAAAGGCTGATAATTCAATTAGCAACATACCCTAACAAGAAGCAGAAAACTTTATGTGGGCTTTTCAGCAGATTGAGAAACATAGGCTTATTCTTCTTACATGAGAACTCCCTTCTAACCTTCCCTCCCTTCAAAAATGTACTTATAAAGAAACTTACACCTAACTTCTGTCTTCGTGCATGAAGAGCTTTGATGGGGTTCCCACATATAACTCTGCTGACACCTGCCAAAAACAAAATTTAAAAAAGTGTCTTAATTTATAATTTCATACACTTAAAAAACTTTCTTTATCCAAAATTTCATATACAAGCTTATATGCAATTATGTTTTCTCCATATTTAGAAAGAGATATTCAGAAAAAATAAACCAACTTTCTATTTTGGTCAGTTGTTACTCTAACCCCCAGAAAAAAACACATTTGTGAGCTGAGGTGGGATTAGTAGGAATGGGCAAAGTGCTCAAGAATATCTTTCCTCATTCATCTTAAGGTAAGCATAATAGTTAAATTGACTTTGGAAAAAAAAGTGACAGAAATTTCATTATCTGGGCAGGAAAAGGTCTGAGAACAGCCAACCACAACACAGAGTTTACTTGATCGAACATAATCTCTAATGTTAACATAAAACTGAACTGCTCTTTTTAACACGTGTTTATTTCCCAATTTGAGTTACAGAAACATTTCTGCAAAAGCAAGCCTATGGAAATGTTTGTGTCCATACGTTTACCATGAGCAGATAAATGGACATATCATCCAAACATTTTTATAGGAGAGAGAAAATCTCACTCTTGTTTGCTTCCATATGTTCTCTTAAGGAGAGGCTAGAGGATAGGAAATGCACAAGAAAAGCACAAGGTGTTCCATTACCATGGGTCAGGTCACTTGAATCATCATCAGGCAATATCTCATCGCAGATGGTGGATTCCAAGAGAGTGCTACAACCAGAAAGCAAATGAGCACTAGGCGATCTCTGGAGAGCCTGAGGTCTGGAACCTAGCAAAAAGTGAGTTGCAGCAGGCCGTAGAGCAGAGCCCAGCCTTCTTGTTAGGAGTCCTAACTGAGAATCTAAACCAAAGAAGGGTAGGGGTCAGGAGAAGAACGATAACATGATACTGTAACATGAATATGCTGTAAGTGTCCACTTGAGAGAAGCACAGAAAACAAATGATATGTCAGTAAATTAAAGTAATATTCCCACTAAAGTACTATTTCTGTACCAAAAAAACCTATATGGATTTATCCATGACTACACTAAACATTAGAAACTTTGTAAGCTAACATCAGGAACACTCTGCCATTTATTAATCACAATTCTTTGTACAAATGTATTAACTTGGGTCAGTGATTATTCAGGTCAGAATGTAACAGAGAGTGCAATCGTTCACAAAGACCATTATAATATAAGGATTTTGAAAACAGAAAAACATGCATACGCATACGTGCGCTGCCTGAAATACTAAATAAGGAGCTCATCCCTGAATTCCATTACCATGCTTTCATCCTGTGACCTCGAGCTGAGAAATCAGGGCAGCGTAGTCACACTGTGCTTGCTCCCTTAATGTGCAGGATAGGGACTGTGCTGTACTATCTGTACTGCTTCTCCACAAGACACTATATAAGGGCAATAACTTGCCACTTTCTCTGCCTGAAATTTGAATGTCACTTACTACAGGTAAGCTGCCACCAATCACTTAGGGGATACATGCTGGGATTGAGTTGTAAAATCTGGCCTTTTCATCCATTTTGCTACTGATCTCCCAAAAGGACTGTTAATATATCAACCTAAAAACCAGTAGATGGCAGCAAAGAATTCTCTCTTAAGTGCAAGGTAGTGGTTGCCTCCATTTGTGCAATATAGATGTAAGTGTTCTTGGAGCCAGAGTTCAAGGTTGGGGTGTTCGTGTGTGAGAGATGTTCAGTTTATGACAAATATTGTCATAATTTCTCCAAAATGACTAACCTGTCAACCAATTGATTAACCATTTGATGACAGCAAAGCCAAGAGCTTTTTGTCTCTCTTGGCTGCAATCTACTGGTAATTTGGATTTGTGCAGCCAAGATGCAGTTGCTGCTAAATACTGTTGAAGAACCAGAGTTTGAGAAATCATTTTATTGATTCTGGTATCAAATTAAGATTTACATATTCAGAAGGACAGAAGTGGAAAATGTCTGCCTATGTCAAACCCTATCTGTACTAGGT
Source organism: Ahaetulla prasina (assembly GCF_028640845.1). Lineage (NCBI taxonomy): Eukaryota > Metazoa > Chordata > Lepidosauria > Squamata > Colubridae > Ahaetulla > Ahaetulla prasina. Next base: position 260,677,222 of record NC_080539.1, on the reverse strand, counting down.
TCCAACCTCTGGAGGACTGAACTTTTTAAAGGAAGTTTCCAAGAAGAGGAGGAGCCAGGACTTCCGGTAAAACAGCAATTGCTGTACTGGGAAAAGAATTCAATCACATTTGCCACTTATGTGCCTTAAGCAGGGTGTAGGCTAGTAAATTTCAGGCCTTCCAACACTCTTAAGAATCTAGGGGTGATTAACCTGGCAATGGTATCAGAAGCCAGGCTTCTGCTCTTCCTTACAGCCAAAAACCAAAGATGGGATGAAAGGAGTCAGTCCTAACCCCGTTGGGACAATGGTAGTCAAGGAGATAGCTACCCCTACCCAGGTCACCTTACATCTTGGATCAGCTTCAGCCTCCCCAAGCAGCAGGCAGGCAGCCTATCCGTATGAGATGGAAACTCCATTATGAGGACATATATTCAGAAAACTGTAAGATATGGAATGTCTTCATGCCATGATATGTCAGCTCTGTGGATAGCAGAAGGTGCTACTGCATGAGGCAAATGTATCTATTGCCGTATCTTTATTGTTTAAACCAAAATAAAGATAGTTTCATAGCCCTGCTGCCCCCCTAGAGTTATTCATGCCAGAAGGGCAAAAAGAAAAAGCATGTATTTTAAGATCAGTGGGATACAAAACAGCCTACACAATATAAGCACATGTGTTTCAAGGGCTTCGTTTCAAATAATGAAATCTTTCAAGTGGCACTGTAGGCAATTTGACTGGATTTTTGTCTTGTGTCTTTGCCTTACTGTTTTTAATGCCCTTCTTTACCTATATAGCAATTACTATTTCCTCTGGCTGGATTGAGTGATATTTGGGAATGGAATACTGGGAGTAGTAAAATGTTTACTGGAGCTTTTTCAAAGGTCCCCTTGCTCAGCTGCCCCTCATTTCTTTATGCATTCAGACAATACTTCAATTAAGTCTGCCATTAAAGCAGCTATGCACATACATACAGATGAAAGTAATTGGTGAATATCTTCAAAGCAGATGCCCAAAGTCTTCTTGAACACGTCCCTGCTTAACGTTTCAACAAATGTGCTTTGTGAAGCACTCATCAAGTGCTTCAAGCACTCACTTTTCATAGTCTTGCTGGCTGTATCTGACTGCTTGGAAATAAAATTCTGTATTTGTTTGTGGAGGTTTTAATGTATATACTACAGGGTGAGTTTAAGAAACTGATTGCCTCTGTCTGCCTGGTTGCTTGTTTGTATGCGGAGCATTGGTTGTGTTTGGTTAATGGGCTGTTAGTAGATTTATTTAAATGGTTGCAATGCTGGCAAATATGCAGTCGCAGGTGGCATGGTGTCTTTGGTCTTATTGTTTTAATATTAGTCAATGCTATTCATGCAGTCATATAGCACTAGGATCTTTTTGCAGCCATCAGCAGCAACAATCCACCGTATAGAATCTGTAGGGTTTCCTTACAGTATAGTTGAAGACTGGAAATGAAATTCTCCTTGGTGCCAGTGAGACTAGGAAGGTGGGAGATGCTAATTAACCGCTAACTGACAAATGCTGAGAACAGATTTGCTTTTTGTCTTATACACAGTATACATCATCTAACACAGTAAGAATAAAAAGTTACTTGTTCTATTAGAGTTGTCTCTGATTTATACGCTTATATGTTTGCCTAAAAATCAGGGTGGAGACGGGTTGATGCAATGGAATACAGATCATTAAAAGAAAAAAATAAATGTTTGCCTACACATCCCGTAGTACCAAATATCCCACAGATTGGTTGGCCAGTAGCATTATGCGTGGATTGCTATCCCACCCTCTTTTGTGGCTTTTGGGTGAAAACCAAAGCATCCCAGAACATTTTGAATTCTGTCCCAATGGAATCCTCAAGCTGATCCGGTTTTGCTTTGCCAGAACGAAGCTAATTCAAAACATTCTGCAAAGCTTTCCAGGTGGGATTGTTTTTTGTAAGTTCAAAACAAAACAAATTGTCTCTATCACAGTTAGTCCTACGTAAGAGCTACAGAACTTATTATAAAAGAACAACAACATTTTCCTCAAAAAGAATAGCACAAGATCAGGATTCATTATAAGTAATTTAATTAAAGAGTTAACAATTAAAGAGTCCTCATTAGAAGGCTACTGCTCTAAGCTATTCGGTTACAGGTCAAAAGCCACCTCAAGATGGTCTTAAGCAACAAGGAAGGATGGTGGCAACAGACCCGTGTCTTTTAAAACAAGCTTGAACTGAAGAGTTATGAAATGAAAAGCAGTTTGAGAGATGCTGAAATCTTGGCCTCTCTGTTGCTCCCAATCTTCAGCCTCAAATTAGCAAAATGTATACAAAAGAATTTGGGGATTTTGAAGAAAAAAATAGCATGTTGAAAAAGAATCCAGTATCTTCCCATCAGTTCCACTCCTCCACTTGAAAGGATAGTAGAGATTTCAGTCCTGGTGAACAATTATTTGGTTAATGATTATATAATAGGATAGATTTTTATTCTCTGTGTTTGTTATGAGACAGTTGCCAAGAATGTTATAGTTATTTCCAAGCATTAATCCACATGAGGGGCAGACAGTGCAATTAACTAAATATAACCCTTGAAACAATTTTCATTCTGTCCTAAATGCAACTGGGAAAATCTAAAATAATTTATCCAGTTAGATGCCCCAGAAAATAAAGAGTGAGTTATTAGACTTAATCAGCCTATGAAGAAATTGATTTAAGATGCTAAGATCCAAGGAGTAACTGAATTTAAAAGATATGCTCCCCATCAGTTTATGGCTGGTTTGAGGGAAAATCATATATAAGCAGCCAAGGTGGCAGTGGCAGCCCCAGCCCCATAGGAGATTTCAGAGGAAAAAGAATATTATATGGAAGAATCTTCTATCTTAGAAGAGCAGATTGAAAAGAAAAAAAAAGGTTGATATTATTGAAATCAGACTGATGGGAAAGCCACATTTGGGAATGTGTGAGATCTCACCACAGCGTACAAGATCAGTTTCTGAGGAGACTGGTGGGTGAGGCTGCTCTCAAGCAAAAGAGGCATATGGGGCGTATGCTCATACAAGTAATTTTCATTTAGCGATTGCCTCACTTAGTGACCATTCACAGTTATGACAGTAATGAAAAAATAACTTTGTGACTAATCCTTGCATCTATGACCTTCACAGGTCTGTGAAGCAAAGGAAAGCTGAATTAAGATCATAAGCATAGTTATGGTTTCACTTAGTGACCTGTATCAGTTAGTGAGGTCACTAAATGAGGACTACCTATACTAATCATTATATGAAAAAACAGTTCTGTTCCACTCTAGTCCTACAGGAATATTCCTACTATGAATCTGGGGGAGAATAGTTTGTTAGAAATTATAGAAATGTCAGTGATTTCTTTTTCTCTTTAAAGGCCCCTAGAACAATTTTGTAACAGCAAAAGTACTATATATACTCACAGATAAGAAATTTTATGGCAAAATAAAAAAACTATCAGGTTCAGCTTATCTGCGGATGGGCTTATCCAGAAGTATATACAGTATTGTAATACTTTTTAAAAGTTCACATATACAACATACTTATGGATAAGCCCCTCAGATAGACCAACACTTCAATTTTTAACAACAATACTTGGAAAAATTAGAATCAGCTTATCTGCAGTGGCACATTTTTCATGGTATTTTATTTAAAAATTGAAGTGTTGGCTTATATGAAGATGTGCTTATATGTGACTATATAAGGTATATTTGAATCTTTAGCTGTGTTTTATTTCACATATAATTAGAAAGTATTATTTTTAATTATCTATGGTCATCCTTACTGCCTAGTAATATGCCACCCAAACCTCAATTTATGCGAATTTATTACATTTATAGCACATCTTTTCCCTTAGACCTCAAAGTAGTTTATATGGGCATATCTCCTAACACAATATTAATTCTATAAGATGTGATAGGCTGAGAAACAGATACCAGTTGAAAAGTACCGAAGAATATTTATGGCTGAACGGCAACATGAACCTAATCTGGTCCAAGTCCAATATTACTTTGGCATTTTCCCCTGAAAAATATAAAACTAATGGTTTTTTTCCTCTGTGATTCTTATAAAATAGCAGAATGGCCTGGAGATATCTCTATTCCAGGATATCCATAGGTTATACATGTAGGGTCTACAAGTTGGTGTTTTGTTTTTGCATAGTTTATATTTTAATACTTAAAAGCACAGTTCTACTGCTACCGTGTTTAGCTTTACCCAAGATCTGTTCTTTATGCATCCAAATGATACTTAATTTTATTGCATGCTACCCACGGTCACTTTGTGTGAAATGGACAGCCATACAGATAGGACAAATAAGTAAACATATCCCATTGTTGGTAATGATAAACAATTTTGTATGTATGTACAGATATCCTTTTCTCTTACTGGTAATCAAACAAAGTCTTATAAAATAATTTGCACACCTGAACCTGAAGCTTCCTCAATTAAACTTCCTTCTTTGATTGATTCCTTGACAATAAGCCAGTCCTTATTCATTTTGCATGGAAAAGGAATAGCAGTTTGATTTGCTGGTATTTCATCCAAACATTTTAAATGAGGGATGAGTTTTTTCACTTCAACTCTGTAATTGTAATCTGGGTCCTAGAAAAAAGCCCCAGAGAAAAAAATTCCTTTTAGTTATTTTGATCACATTTATAGGAAACAATCTGAGAAACAGATAAAATGGGAAAATAACTATAACTGTAACAATAGCTAAACTTCTTACAAGATTAGCACTTTTTATGATAATAAATAAAACCCAGGCACTATTTAGTTACAGATACCCTAAACATGCATCCCATGTAAATAAATTTCAACTCACTTATTTAATCACTTTAACCACTTATTTAGGTAACTATTAAACAAATTGCTTTTTGGGAAATACTGTCTGTAAAACTTTTGTCAACTTTTTAATATCTATTTTTTTTCTCCCTCAGATTTTTCTAATGCCTCTTTATTCCCATCTTCACCGCATAATATATTACTGTTAAATTTGTTTTATCTTCCAATTAACACATTTAGATAAGATAGTGTCTTCTACCAGAGGTCTATGTCATTTATCATCTAGATTGGTCTGGGTTTCTGCCTCCCAATTGTCTGGCAATGACCACAAGAAAAACCTGTATCTTAAAAAAGGCAAATAAGCTGCTACAGGGGCCTGATTAATCTTGAGACTCTGCAGATTACCTTTACCCACAACCACAGTTTACTGACAAACAAAACAACCATGCAATTGCCCCTTCAGTGACTATTATCATTATCCAATATTTGGCCCTAATATTAGATGAAACCAATTTAATGACCTGTAGTGGATTGTATGAACAGAAACTATTGTAGTTACTGTGGTAAGAAGCCTACTCCAAGGATGACCATGAATTCAAAAATGCTTAAGCCTTAATTTAAATAAATTGCAGCCATCTTTTCTGTCTGTCCTTCCTAGAAAATCCTTTTGCTAGCCCTCACAATTCTATTTTTTTTAAAAAAACATAATCCCTATTCCTGATCTAAAAAAGTACACCAATCCTTTATCTAAAGTGTGGGGGCTTCTTTTTCTAACTTTGCCTCTGTAACATTTTCTTATAACAAAAGTCAGCAATAAAGGGCAACCTACATGTCTTCTCTTATCTCTAATGTGAGAATCAAAAGAGGCTCCTAACATAGAGTCCAGTTCCCCTGTTGTGCTTCAACCACAATGTAGACTAAAAGAGAGCATTTGGAGTACTGAAGAAAGCACCTCTGCAAAATTTTCCTCTTTAATTGTTCACACTGAATAAAGGGAAATCAACATTATTTATTTTTTGTTTTTTTAATCTTATTTATAATTTTTTTTCAAACTAAGTAGCTATTTACCACCTTAAAAAGCTAAAAAGACAGCATAAAATATTTTAAATCAATATGAAAATTTCCTTCCTTCCTTCCTTCCTTCCTTCCTTCCTTCCTTCCTTCCTTCCTTCCTTCCTTCCTTCCTTCTTTCCTTCCTTCCTTTCAGTTTTTGGTAGTTTCTGGTCCATAAAGCTGCTATTCAGCTTTCTACCAAAAGCCAGAAGTGGCAAGATGATTGTTATTCATTTATGAAGATACTTCTAGTTTTCTGAGGGGACTAACTGTACAAAAATGTAAAATGTGTGAAGGTGAGAATGGCCAAAGAGTGACAGATCTCTTGAAGGGGCTGAAACTATAGAAGCAAGTTCTCTTTGTGAGAATCACATTTAGCTACTTGAGCAAGTACACTGTATTTCTGTTTCAGGTAGAAGGACATAAAACAAATATTTCAAATTAAAAGAGAGATCTTGACTAAAACACTGGAATATAAATAGAAGATCACAGACTCCCTTTCTTTGGAAATGTCCAAATAGAAGCTGAGTAAGGGCAGTGGTGGAGCAGATTTCCTCAATTAACAAGTTACTTGGATTAGACCTTTGAGGTTCTTTCAATTTCACAATGTCTAAAAATGCCTGCTATCATCTAGTACAGTGGTAGTCAACCTGGTCCCTACCGTCCACTAGTGGGCGTTCCAGCTTTCATGATGGGCGGTAGGGGTTTTGTCCGATACTGAAGCACTTTCCTTTTTTTAAATTTAATTGACTTTTTAAAAAATTTTCCTAGCATTATTTAAAAACATTTTCATTAGATTTTCATAAAATTCCCCATGACAATTTAAATTTCTGAAAATATACTATTTGTATCACCAGCGCAAAAGTTTAGTTCATGTTACGTAAGTGAAATTAAATGGCGCTATAGTGTGACCGCAAACAAAAGAGCCTCGTCCCAGAACAGCTCGCGCATCTCCCCCCACACCACCCAGCTGTAATAGACAAGCAGAGTTGGTAGCCGGCATCTCCCCCCAAACCCAATCCACGATGTGCCAGAGGCATGTGCAGACGACAATACATGGCGTATTACTGTGGAACCGGTTGGCGGTTAGAAAATTTTACTACTAACAGAGGTACAAAAGTGGGCAGTAGATATAAAACAGTTGACTACCCCGATCTAGTATTTTCAGATGGTTTCAACTAAAACTTTTTCGGATTTCAAGCCAATGGTAAAAAATGCTTTAGTAAGTCATGCTTTGAATAGGGGTTAGATTAGATGGCATCTAAGATACCTTTCAACTCTATGATCTTATGTGGAAATTGTAATTCCAAACACTTGGAGGATACCAGGTAAGGAATAAAGTTTTCTAAGGTAAGAAAAACAATACCAACAATAAAAATTGATAAAAGCCCACCTCAAAATCCAGTAAACAATTACAATTATTAATCTTTCTAAAATACAGAACTCATAAACCAGATATTAAATTGGCTGAAGAGCCACGTATTTGTTACACATAAGAAAGAAAATGAACCCAGATTGTTTATTTTATAGTGAATAAATGTATGAACGATTTGTTTTATTTAACAACAAAAAACAAAGAGAAAAAGAAAAAAATCCAAAGCAACGCAACAACAATGTATGATGCGTGTGTGAATGTATGTGTGCATCTATGTTATAAGTTTAACACAATGCTTCCATAAAGGAAGATATTTCAATATAATTGTCCAGACACAATTTTTATCTATTAGCAATTTCTTCAAAAGTCATAAATACACAAACACATGTATATATAAAGACACACACACATGAAAATACTGGGCCTTGTATTATTGATTTGAGTAGATAGTAGGCTCACATGGAAGATCCTAATATAGCTTAGTCTCAGGCAATTTAGAGATGTTAAGGTAATAACATGCAATTAACTGGGGCTATTATTCAAGTGAAATAACATTACAATTACATGCTTTATACAAATATAGCTGAAGTTTACCATGTTTATTATTGTTTTTTACTACGGTTTTAATTTTTTACAGGGAGTTTAACATAATAGAGTAAAAAAAATAACCTTAATTCTGAGTTTCTAAATACCAGTAGTCATCAAAAGCCACCCCAACAGCATCTATTTTAATTAATCTAACTGTAATAATCTTATCTACATCACATTTGTAATGTGCTACTTGCCTATTCATCTGGAAGGAATAGCAGTTCCTCCCTGGAAAAGAATTGACAATGGCCAGGCACATCCATCTAGCAAACCCACTGAAATTGATGAAAAAAGATTCTGGCCGCAACTGTCATTTGGCTTTTAAAAGCAATGATTAATACAGGAAAAAAATGAGTTGCGAAGTGATTTAGGAGGATTGCATTGACTGCAAAATATAACCTCAACCCAGCTTCAAATTAGAACCCTCAACCAAAACTCTATATCATCTTTTTATTATACTTCAGTTTGCTCTGCTTGATTGCATCACGTACTCTGCATGCAATAATACATGCTCCTTTGCTTCAGGCATGGCAGTCTTCCCTTAGCATTGCAAACTCTTGAGAATTCCCGAAGTCATTTGCAAGGCCACAAAAGAACTTCAGTAGTAGAAATGAAGAAAATTGTTTTAAAAAGGATAATTTTTAGTACACAGACTGTATCTCTCTCCTTGCTGTTTCAAAATATAATCTTACCAAATGACCACAAGCTGTATTGATTTCACTGAACTGTAATGATTTCACTAGGGTAGTGATGGTTAACCTTTTTGGTGCCGAGTGCCCAAAGCACAAGCGTGCATGCGCGAATGCATGCGTGTGTGCCCAAACCCCCCAAATGCAATGCGAGCACATACACCCCTATGCATGGCCCCGCGTATGTGTGCACGCCCTCCTGTGCTCCGTTTTGGGCCTGGAAAGCCTCCTGCACCAACCTGCACGCCCCCATGTGCCCCTCCTTCTGAGCATGCCTCCCCCACATATGCCCAGCCCCACCGTGCATGCGCAGCAGAGACCCGAAGACCAGCTGGCCGGCAGGAGCTGGACTGGCATGATGGCTGGCATGCCCGCAGAGGGATCTGCGTGCCATGCATGCCATAGGTTCGCCATCATGGCACTAGGGTTTCTCCTAGCAACTATGCTGTTACTGCACAGTGTTCTGTGTTCAGAATGCTGAATAAAGTGCTGGAAATCTCCCAAGATTATTGATTTGAAGTATAAGTCTTCTTCTCTATATTAGAGTTATAGTATGCCACTTACCTATTCATCCAGATTGGGAAACAGTTCCTCCAAGGCAAAATTCACAAAGATAACTTTGCAACATTAAACCACAATTTTCATTCATGATTGCATTGAGATAAATCAGCAAGATATATATTAGATTACATGTAGCATATTAGCACGCACCTCTGAAGATTGCGGGCTTGGCTTCAAGCAAATAAGATTTCCCTCTATCGTAAGATTGGTCAGCTTAGTACAGAGCCGCAAGTATTGAATCTGATTAAGATCTTCAATATTGTTTCCTTCTAAATCTAGAATTTCAAGGTTCTCCAGCAGGCTGATCTGACTTAGGTCACCAATATTGTTGTAGGCTATGTAGAGTTCCTAAAGAAAATTGAAGGAATCTTTCAATATTAAGGAGAAATGTGATATATTAAATAAAAATAATAAGTCATAAACAATTAAGACATAATAGTAAAAGGAAGTCTCCCAGACTTTCTTATAAATAAGCAGCATGAACTTCATTTGCTTGTTTGTTGTCATAGGCTTTTACTCCTAGCATACAGTATATGGCTAATAAACATAAAATCTGCAATATGCCATGGTTTCTTTAATATTATGCAACAGATAATAGGAAAAATAGGCACTATGGCCTATGCCCAGTATTGCAAAATTTAGAAGATTAAAACAAAAAATGATTTAAGATTTTGGTTTATTAAGAAAATGAGACTATTTCTGGTTTGCCAATAATAAACCAGAAATCATGCCTGTTTTTAAAATACACCTTCTAGAACAGGAGTGTCAAACTGGTAGCCTACAGGCCGGATGCATCATGTGCAGGTCACACCCACCCTGGCTCTACAAAGGCAAAAAAACGTCACAATACGTCATGTGACGCGATCAAGTTTGACACCCATATTCTAAATGAGAGATCAAGTTGAAGCAATTTTTGATTCATAGAATATGCCAAAGTGATTTTTTTAACACTTTAAGTTTATTGTGAGTTGGCTACTGAATTAACAAATTCTAGGTTCTGTTGTGGCTCATAGAATCTCCAAGAGTCAAACACAACTGAATGGATATTATCTATATCATCATCATCGTCATCAACAATAATTCTTAGACTTATAGATCGCCCAACAGTGCTTTACAGCCCTCTCTAAGCAGTTTACAGAGTCAGCATATTACCCCCAACAATCTGGGTCCTCATTTTACCCACCTCAGAAAGATGGAAGGCTGAATCAATCTTAAGCCCAGTCAAGATTGAACTCCAGGCTATGGGCAGAGTTTGCCTGCAATGCTGCATTCTAACACTGTGCCACCAGGGCTCCTTAATGATAATTATGGTAAATCTTCAGGCCAAGTTCTTTTCCTTGTGATTTTACATATACATTTATATGTAGTTTTCTTAGCACCAAGAAGGAAGTATTTGCCATTGTCTTCATTGGAGACATTACTTCAACTTCCCATCTGACAGTTATGATACTTCTTTTTAAGTAAAATGCCATTGAACAAGGCAGGGCCATCTTAACAGCATTATGGGCCCTGGGCAAAGCGTCTACTCACAGGAATAAAATTGTAAATGGTCGATAAAATTAAATATATATTTGCATGTTAGCGTTAATAAAAAAATGAAGTAAAATGTAATAAATATGTTGCTATATTTATATGATACAAGATGCATTGAAGGGTTAACATACACAGATTAGTATGGGGTCCCTATGCTTGCGGGGGCCACGGGCAAGTGCCCATCAGGCCCATACATTAAGACAGCCCTGGGACAAGGCAGTATTTTATGAACCAGATTTTACCTATATGTAAATGTTTTTTAAAATACAATATTTTTTTAAAAAAAATACAGCAAATCCCTGGATTAAGAACATCCTTGTATAAGGATGACCTAAAGAATGGAGCCTACTGTAGCAAAATTCAAGTTAAACACACAAAGATTCAAGTTCATTACACACTACTACTTATGCAACGTTATCCAGCATTAACACAATAATTGTGTTCTGGCTTAACACATACATTTGAATTAAGGATAGGCCTTGGGAATGGATTTGGTCTTAAATTGGGCACTACTGTAAATTAGAATAGAATAGAATAGAATAGAATAGAATAGAATAGAATAGAATAGAATAGAATAGAATAGAATAGAATAGAATAGAATAGAATACTTTATTGGCCAAGTGTGATTGGACACACAAGGAATTTGTCTTGGGTGCATATGCTCTCATTGTACATAAAATATACCTCCATCAAGGAGCAACACTTACAACACAATGATAGTCATAGGGTACAAATTTAACACTTAATGATACAACACTTAATGATAGTCATAGGCTACAATCAAGCAATCAGGCAACAATTCAATTACAGTATAAATCTTAAGGATACAAGCAACGAAGTTACAGTCATAAGTGGAAGGAAATGGGTGATGGGAACGATGAGAAGATTAATAGTAGTGCAAATTTAGTCAATAGTTTGACAGTGTTGAGGGAATTATTTGTTTAGCAGAGGGATGGCGTTCGGGGAAAAACTGTTCTTGTGTCTAGTTGGTCTGGTGTGCAGTGTTCTATAGCGTCGTTTGAGGGTAGGAGTTGAAACAGTTTGAAACATGGATTTGAGACCTAATTTCCTTCAGAGTAGTAAGGGCTGTGCACTATGTAAACATCAAGCAAAACAATGTATTAAGTCTTTGACTCTCCTACCTTCAAAGAGCAACAGGAAGAGATCCCATCTAAATCTGGGAGCCCACAGCGAGCCATCCATAGAACTTGAAGACGAGGCAGTGCTGTTCCAAGGTCCCTTAAGAGAACAAACACTGGGATTCACCATTACCTATTAAAGGAGTAGCTTCATCTTTAGAGGTTAATGAAAATATACTGTTTAACATCAGAGAAAGAAACAGAAAACTCAAGGCCACCAAGAGCCTTGGTGGCGCAGTATTTAGAGTGCAGTACTGCAGGCTACTTTTGCTGACTGCTGACTGCCTGCAATTTGGCAATTCAAATCCCACCAGGCTCAAGGTTGACTCAGCCTTCCATCCTTCCAAGGTGGATAAAATGAGGACCCAGATTGTTGGGGGCAATGTGCTAACTCTGTAAACCACTTTGAGAAGCACTGTAAAGTGGTATATAAGTCTAAGTGCTATTGCTATTTCAGTGTTTATCAGCTGGGACAAAACTTGAAATACTTTTTAAAAAAAATCTAATCTGGAGAGCTAAAAAGAAAAGGTCCAAGAAAAAAAAAGGAGTGTCTTTAGTAAAGGAGAATATTTGTAACTCAGGGTTAAAATGAGTGTATTTTCTGAGCTTAATTGTTGATGATGTTACCTAGTTTGGGTAATGAAACATCTGGAGTGTCCCTATCAGGACAGTTTTCCTTAGTTTGAACTATGCATTGGCACTAGTTTCAACTGACTTTAGACACTGATACTAACAAATCACAACAATTATGCAACTGTACATATGTACCCATGTAGAAATAAAAGGGCACTGTCAAAGAGACAGTTATGTAAATTGTGAGAAATAAAGAACAAATGAACATTTCAATATTACAAAATGAAAGAGCCATTAGCCTTTCAATAATTTGGGATAAAGAAGTTTAAGCAATTCAGGGATTCCATCTTAACAAATTCATTTTAAGCGTCCTCAACTTATGACCATTTATCCAGCAACCATGCAAAGTTATGATGGTGCTAAATGAAAGGACTACAACCTGTGCCTGAGGATATGGCCATAAAAGTATCCCTGCACTCACGTGATCAGACTTTGGGCCCTAGATAGATGGTGTTGGGAATTAGGCAGTCACTTCATCACATCAATCACATCAATCACATCAGGGCCTCTGGTGGCGCAACAGGTTAATGCAGCCTATTATTAACAGCAACTGCTTGCAATATTGCAGGTTCAAGTCCCACCAGGCCCAAGGTTGACTCAGCCTTCCATCCTTTATAGCATGCTGGCTCAGGAATTCTGGGAGTTGAAGTCCATAGGTCATAAAGGGGCCATTGTTGCCCAGCCCTGCTTTATAAGGTAGGTAAAATGAGGACCCAGATTGTTGGGGGGCAATAAGTTGACTTTGTATATAGTATACAAATGGATGAAGACTATTGCTTGACATAGTGTGAGCCGCCCTGAGTCTTCGGAGAAGGGCGGGATATAAATGCAAAAAAAAAACAACCCTTACCTTATTGAAGCTTAGTACTGAGAAAGACCAAAGCTGGAATGACTTGGCTTGGGGGGGATCCTTGGTTAACAACTAATTGCATTCACTTAATGATGTCAATGGGGAATGCTCTTGATGCAAATTCCATATTTGGAACTCTGTCCCTCTTGTGCATGGGAAAAGTTTCTTGGAGGATAATTTCCTCCCCTAGCATGTTGACCCCAAAACTGAGCATATCATAAAGCAATATTTCTTCTCATCAAGTTCAGGTATTTTCCAGGTCAAGCCATTTCAGGCAAGTATAGATTACTTTGGAAACTTGGGAAGAGCAAAAATCTAGATAGTCTAACAGTATGGCAGGGCTCAGTATGATATGTATAATTTATAATGGGAATAGCTGTACAAATTAAATATATATTAAAACAATTAGTAAACTGTGGCATCAGATATTTTGTTTGTCCTTTATCTTCTTGGGAGCAAGTATCAAATCTTTAATTTTTTTCCAATCAAATTTTTAAAATTTTACATGGTACCTGTACCATGTACAGTTTGTGCATACTGTATCAAGTTTTGTACTGAATTAAAAACTTCCAGAGTATTCTATCATTAGAATTACTGATGTATTGTTAATACCCAGCAACAATACAAAAAAAACACGTGGCAAGAAATGAGGTAAAATAAATAACTTTTCTAGCAATGAAAGGCAGATGCAAACTTGCAATAATCTCAGTGAACTTCACCTCCATGTAAGCAAGTACAGGGCAGAGCTATGTAAAGAGAAAGTTAGGATTATGCTTTCCTGTGTGGTTATTTTTATAGCCTGAAAGTATTTTTAAACTAGTTTACAGAGTAGTAGTCTACACAGGGAAGCAGAAAGAAATTTCAGAAGAAGGCACTGTAAAACCATGTCTACATTGTTGCCAAGGAAGTAACACAGACATACACCCTTAGCCATCAGAAGTCAAGCCCAACTTGAGGCAGACTTTACTTTTATTCTATTCACAGAGTACTAAATCTGGAAGTTGATTACATCAGGAAATTGGTTGTAATGACAATACATTGTTTTTACTGCATATGTATGTAGTAAATATTACATGGATTTTGTTTACTATGGTATCAAAACAATGAAATCTTTTATTGAATTCATACCTAAAACAAGTGTGTTTTATAAAACATAAAATGTTTTCTTTCGTTTATTTGGAATCCCAACATTTAACAATTGTTGAACTCTGGAAAAACAGAACGGGTTCTGACCTCTCTCTGTATAACATCTTTTATTTGAAGGGGAATACTATTATATCCATCCTTGGTTTTATTATACTCAGAGTTATATATTCCTAATTTCCCCAGTCCCTCTTTGTAGTATATAATATCCCCAATCATCCTCATCATTCTCAAAACCTTTACTAGTTTGCCTGAATATTTGTTAAAATGTGATATCCAGAACTGGACCTAGTATTCAACTTAGGACCTAACTATCTTTGGTTTAGAAGCTAAACTTCTGCTAATATAGTCTAAAAATATATTTTGTACTTTTGCAGCACATAATATTGCTGACTCATACTCTTTTTGAAATCAACTACTGGTACTATTCCAAGATATTTTTCACAAGTACTATTACAAAGCTAATGTTCTTAATTCTATTTCTATCCATTTGACATCTGATTTCTAAATGAAGAATTCTTTGCCTCTGTTAAATTTCCTTCTATTTGGAATCAGTTTCTCCAACTTATCAAGAACATTTTGAATTTTATTTCTATTGCTCTAGAAAATGAGCAATTCCACCCAATTTTGTGTCATCTACAAATTTATAAGCAACCCGGATATCTCTTCATCCAAATTTCAGGCTCATCTGTGGTTATCCTATCACTAATGTCTTAAAGCTGAGAATGCCACAAGAGGCAAGGAGTGCCTCTTTAAATGACCAACAGGAGGGTGGATAAAAAGGCCTTCAACCAACATCTTACTCCTAATGCATGTTCTATATGTTTGGAGTTTAAAACACCTGAGCATTCACAATGGGAGAGAGTTCTGCCAAGTCAGCAAGGAGCTACATCTCTGCTCAGTTTATTAAAACAAAGAGAAAATTGTTACATAAAGCTTAAACCCTGCAGGGAAAGAAATCCAAAAGATAGACTGAAGAATAAATGAAAATAATGTCCTTGCAAGCTTCACAAAGCTGTAGCACTCGTTAAATCGCAGTTACACCAGAAATAACTTGGGTCAACTATTAAAAAGAGACAATATGAGACCAAAGTGTTGAGCCTATTTGGGCATGTGTCAAATGTGGATGAGCTTCCCTCATGCTCAATCTCATCAAATTTTCCAGATTGTGCTGCTTTCTGCCTATGCAATATTGGATAAACATTATAAAT
Source organism: Ahaetulla prasina (assembly GCF_028640845.1). NCBI lineage: Eukaryota > Metazoa > Chordata > Lepidosauria > Squamata > Colubridae > Ahaetulla > Ahaetulla prasina. Next base: position 260,661,677 of record NC_080539.1, on the reverse strand, counting down.
TCTGAAGGAAACCTAATTTTGCAAATGAAAGAAAATTAAGAATATTATTTTATAAACTACAGTTTATTCTGACTATAGTGGATTCTTTTTCCAGCTAGGTATAGAAATCCAATCTCCCCTATGATAGGAATAATGAATTGACTGGATTCTACCTCACTAGAATTATCTGTAAGTTTTAAGATACTGTAAGATTCTCTGCAGGAAAAAATAAAACAAAGGACTCTTAATATCTTTTAAATCTATAGAAGGAGTAATTTACTAATGTCCAAGAATTATGCATAATAATTTATGCTTTTGTAGGCTGGATATAACCATAATGTAATATATTTGCATAGTTTAAGGTTTAAAATTTAAATCTTAAATCACTACAGTTAAAGAACAGACTTAATCAAGTTTTTCTTATGTACAAAAGATAAAATGTGTAGTCAATCTCTGAAGTAGAAAGAAATGCTATAAGTAGTAAGAGACTTTACGTTGGTTCCGTCCCAGGCGCCTGATGGTTCCGTCCCAGGCGCCTGATGGACCCTGAGAGGTTCCTGACGGAGCTTGGGCCATTCCCTGAGGATCTGGCCCGCGGCACGACTGAGGAACTAGTTGCGGCCTGGGAACAGGCCGCGGCTGAGGCCCTGGACCGTGTCGCGCCTTTGCGGCCTCTGACCCGGCGCAGATCTCGTCCGGCCCCTTGGTTCTCTGAGGGGCTGAGGGAGATGAAACGCCGGAGAAGACGCCTAGAGAGCACTTGGAGGTCCAGTCGTTCCGAAGCTGATCGGACACTAGTTAGGTCCTATTCTAGGACCTACCTGGTGGGAAAGAGGGAGGCGAGGCGCCCACGCCCACCCTCATTGCGCCGGCAGATAATGCCCGGCCGCCCTGTTTGGTGACCCGCCTCCTTCATCAGGAGGTGCGGATGACCTTTGCAGGGACGTGCCGAGGAGTTTAGTGGTTATCTATACGATAAAATCGCCAGCTCCGGGACGGTCTGGACCGAAATTGGGATGATCCAAGCGAGAGAGGAGACACGTCTTGTTGAACTGGTTTGGGATGAGTTTGACCCTGTGGCTCCCGAGGACGTGGACAGGTTGTTGGGGAGGCTTCACGCCACGACATGTTTACTGGACCCGTGTCCTTCCTGGCTGGTACTGGCCACTCAGGAGGTGACACGAGGCTGGCTCCAGAGGATTATCAACGCTTCTTTGTTGGAAGGGTTTTCCTGCCGCCTTGAAAGAGGCGGTGGTGAGACCCTCCTCAAGAAGCCCTCCTGACCCAGCTATTTTGGGTAACTATCGCCCAGTCTCCAACCTTCGCCGTTGCGAAGGTTGTAGAGAGTGCTGTGGCGCGACAGCTACCCCAATACCTGGATGAAGCCGTCTATCTAGACCTGCTCCAGTCCGCTTTCGACCCGGATACAGCACGGAAACAGCTTTGGTCGCATTGGTGGATGATCTCTGGCGGGCCAGGGACAGGGGTACCTCTGCCCTGGTCCTATTAGATCTCTCAGCGGCTTTTGATACCATCGACCATGGTATCTTGCTGCGCCGGTTGGGGGATTGGGAGTGGAGGCACCGTATCGGTGGTTCTCCTCCCATCTCTCCGACCGTCGCAGACGGTGTTGACAGGGGGCAGAGGTCGGCCGCGAGGTGCCTCACTTGTGGGGTCCCGCAGGGGTCGATTCTCTCGCCCCTGCTGTTCAACATCTATATGAAGCCGCTGGGCGAGATCATCAGTGGCTTCGGGGTGAGATACCAACAGTACGCTGATGACACCCAGCTATACTTTTCCACCCCGGGCCACCCCAAAGAAGTTGTTGAAGTGCTGTCCCGGTGTTTGGAAGCCGTACGGGTCTGGATGGGGAGAAACAGGCTCAAGCTTAATCCCTCCAAGACGGAGTGGCTGTGGATGCCGGCATCCCGATTCAGTCAACTGCAGCCGCGGTTGACTGTTGGAGGCGAGTTATTGGCCCCAAAGGATAGGGTGTGCAACTTAGGTGTCCTCCTGGATGACCGGCTGTCATTTGAAGAGCATTTGACGGCCGTCTCCAGGAGGGCCTTCCACCAGGTCCGCCTGGTTCGGCAGTTGCGCCCCTTCCTTGATCGGGATGCCTTGTGTACAGTCACTCACGCTCGTTACCTCTCGCTGGATTATTGTAATGCTCTCACATGGGGCTCCTTGAAGTGCACTCGGAGGCTTCAGTTAGTCCAGAATGCAGCTGCGGGTGATAGAGGGAGCTTCGCGTAGCTCCCACGTAACACCGCTCCTGCGCAGACTGCACTGGCTACCTGTGGCCTTCCGAGTGCACTTTAAGGTGTTGGTTACGACCTTTAAAGCGCTCCATGGCTTAGGGCCTGGGTACTTACGGGACCGCCTGCTGTTACCATATGCCTCCCACCGACCCGTACGCTCTCACAGAGAGGGACTTCTCAGGGTGCCGTCCGCCAAACAATGTCGGCTGGCGGCCCCCAGAGGAAGGGCCTTCTCTGTGGGGGCTCCCACACTTTGGAACGAGCTTCCCCCAGGCTTACGTCAAATACCTGACCTTCGGACTTTCCGCCGCGAACTGAAGACATACCTTTTTATTCGCGCGGGGCTGGCCTAAATTTTAAATTTTAAATTACATAAATTTTATCGATTTTAAATTTTCTACTAATTTTAAATGGGGTTTGGTTTTATAAATTTTAAGGTTCTAGGCTAATTATAATAAGCTTTTTAATTCGTATTTTAAATTGTATATTGTGGTGTTTTTGTATTTTATTGTTGCCTGTACACTGCCCTGAGTCCTTCGGGAGAAGGGCGGTATAAAAATCAAATAAATAAATAAAAATAAATAAATAAACTTGAATATTACTTCTGACTTAACTTTCTTTCTTTCTTAACTTTCTTTCTAGTTATTATTTCTTACCTCACAGAAGTAAGTATACTTCCATTCAGTTTTAGTTGTTTCAGATTAGGGAGATAAGAACCTGTAAAATCAGGAAAGAAAAATGAATATAAGCAAATATATATGTTGTAATCCTCTCAAATATTTAATTTCAATTATTTTAATTTCAAGTTTGGACATTTGTTCACCATGACATTTGACTGATTTCTGATGTCTTATATTTTTTGACAAAAACATTTCTTACCAAAGTTGCCTAGAAATGATGCATTATATGTCCAACTATATTTTAGGCCACTAGTAACTGACATAAAATATAACATTTTCCCATTACTGAACTTGTTTTTCAGCTCTTTTTAGGATGGTTGTAAAGCACATCACCATGGTTTTAAACAATTCACATGGTCATTAAGTGAACCCTGCAGTTTAGGCAAATCCAGCATATCAACTGAGTGGATTTTTTGCCATATTCTGTGGAAAATGAGAAAAAAGTCACAAATAGTATTTATATGACTGAGGACACTGATCATAACTGATAATAAATGTAAGTCAATCGCCAACTGATCAAAATGGATCATATGACCATGGGAGGGGCTTCTGGCAGTCATAACTCTGACAATGGGTCATAAGTAGCTTTTTTAGCAATAGCAGTAGCAATTCTAAAATGTTTAAAGATTCAGAACTTTAAGCCAATGAATTAATTTTAGACTTATATACTGCTTCACAGCCCACTATAAATGGCTTAGAGAGTCAGCATATTGTTCCCAACAAACTGGGTCCTCATTTTACCAACTTTGGAAGTCAATCTTGAGCCGGTCAGGACGAACTCCTGGAGTGAGAAGTGAGTTAGCCTGCAGTATTACATTCCAACCACTGTACCACCACAGCTCAATATAGCTTAAAACTCCAGTGTATTGGTTGTTAAATGAGCAGTTATTAAACAAAGACTACTTGTAGGTATAACTGCTGTTGTGCTATTTTGTATAAAGAGAAGGAAGGTGAACAAAATAATTCTTAAACATGCAACTTGGCTAACTGCCATGCTGGCTTGGAATCTACTCAACACATCCCTTGAGTCCCATGTTGCGAAAATATATTTGAGGGTTATTGCTTATAGTAAGTAGTAGTTTCATTAGTATTCTCTAAACATTGAAATTATTTAATAACTCTCCTTTTAATGGAAATCCCATGCCAAATCCACTAAAAGTGGCAACTGGGAATTATATTATATTAATGCTGCATTATAATTGTTGAAAGACATCTATAGTTAACTTTTTAAAAAAATTAAATCCTTTCTCTGGGAGTTAGAGATGCCCTCCCCACTTGATCAAAGTGACTTTTTCCCGATATAAAAGTACTTTTTGCTAGAAAGTGTGGTGCACACAACAAAATTAATTCATTGGCTTAGCCTCTGAATCTTTAAACATTTTAGAATATTCCAGAATTTTCAGAAAAAGAGTAGTAACTGAATTACTAGTTAAACTAAATACTTAATTAAAAATATAGATTTTTCAGAAATTTCATCACCCTTCTAATTTTGCTCTTCTAACCCACAGAGTCAACTCCCTTCTTTCTTTTCCTTTCCCTTTCTCCCTCAGTGTCATCTCTGTGGTGTTCGTATTGCCTCAATTTGTATTCTCTCAAGAAAACTGCATCCCCACAATGTGCCACTTGCTACTCATATCTTTCTGTTTTTTTCCTATAAAACCATATCTTGAAATAGGCTATATTATCTTCAGACAAGAAAGTAAGCATGATGCATAATTTGTAGATCACTAATCAAAGAAACTTGTTCATTAGCTATGTTTATACTGCCAGCTTAATGGCCATTATAGAATACTTTATTTTGCCAAGTGCAATTAGACACACAAGGAATTTGTCTCCAGTGCAGTAGCTCTCAGTGTACATGCAAAACAGTGGAATAATCATCATCATAATAATGATACCAAGAAGAGAAGGTAGAAGAAAAGTTGAAAAAGATAATAGTAATACAGCCATTCTACATGGGTAAATATACATAAAACAATACTGTGGAATTAGGTATTCTGGCCTCTGGTGGCTCAACAGACTAATGCAGTCTGTTATTAACACAGCTGCTTGCAATTACTGCAAGTTCAAGTCCCACCAGGCCCAAGGTTGACTCAGCCTTCCATCCTTTATAAGATAGGTAAAATGAGGACCCAGATTGTTGGGGGCAATAAGTTGACTTTGTATATAATATACAAATGGATGAAGACTATTGCTTAACACAATGTAAGCCGTCCTGAGTCTTCGGAGAAGGGCGGGATATAAATTCAAATAATAATAAAAAAATTCAGTAGAGTGATAGCATGAGGCAAAAAAACTGTCTCTGTGTCTAGTTATTTTGGCATGCAATGCCCTATAGCAGCATCCCAAAGGGAGGAATTGAAACAGTTTATGTCCACGAAGTGAGGGTCTGTAGATATTATCTCAACCTGCTTGACATGCTCAATGGAAGGCAGACTGGTTGCAATTATTTTTTTCTGCAGTCCTAACTATCTGTTGACATCTGTATCTGTCCTGTTTGGTTGCTGTACCAAACCAGACAATTATAGAAGTATAAACAACAATTCTTCTGCAGAACTGTTATCAATAGCTCCTGGGGCAGTCTGAGCTTCCTGAGTTGATGCAGAAGAACGTTCTTTGTTGTGCCTTTTTAATGATGGTTCATTCTAATGTTAGATGTTCATTTCAAATCCTGGGAGAGTATAGAATCAGAAAACTTGAAGGACTCTACTGTTGATAATGTGCTGTTGAATATAGTAAGAAGTGGTAAAATAGAAGAGTTCCTCCTAAAATCCACTCTCATCTCTACAGTTTTAAGCATGTTCAGCTCCAGATTGTTCTAGCTACACCACAGGGCATCTATATGCAGACTTGTCTTGAATGAAACCAAAGACTGTTGTATCATCTGCAAACTTTAAAACTTTAACAGATGGATCCATAGAGATGCAGTCATTGGTATAGAGAGGAAAGAGTAATGGAGAGCACAAACAGCCCTCAAGGATACCTGTGCTAATTGTTCGAGTATTCAATGTCATTTTCTCTACCTTCACCTGTTGCTTTCTATCTGTCAGAAAGCTTATAATCTACCTACAAGTAAGGACAGGAACAGCCAGCTGAATCAATAATATGACAGGTCGTGTATATCTAATTGTAACGCTCACTTCTGGCTTATTTTATAGAGAATTTTGTTAAGAACTTTTCTTGTCAACTAGTTCCATTATATTTTCAGTATCTGCTTGCTTTCTTGATACCAGCTAGTTTATATAAAAAATAGAAGTGCTGATAAAGTCTGTTTGTTTATTTGCTCTGTTTCAAGTACACACAATCAACAAATCAGCAAGCCCTTCAGGATACACCCCTAGCAATTCAGTATGTAAAAGGATAGGCTCACTTCAATCCATCCACTGACAAACCTACATGGACAAACAGCATTTCAAATTCCCCCTCAGACATGAGGAAATTTAATTGTAGAACTCCTCTGACAAGTCCTATTTGCCTTACACTTGTTGGCTCAGTAAACTTTTAGCATCAAATAAGCAACTCTTTTGCAGATTAAGGCATCCTTAATAACTCCTCAAATTGCCTTCATAACTGAAAAGAACTAAAGACATTTAATCTACTTTTGATCCATTTTTAAATATTTTACTTTTAGTAGATTATACTGTTTCGACATGTAGTAAACTATGGATCACATATAACAAATCAAACAATTTACAATTAAAATAAAAACATCATTACAGTTTATCTTAAAACAGTAATTCTCAAATTATAGTCCACAGAACACAGATAATCTGCAGATCAGCACCAGGTGGTAACCAGATTGATTGTGAATCAGCTTGTTTGCAGAAACAGATGAATAGCTGAAAAAACATGGTTCATTAATATATACGCTGCTACTTGTATTATCATCTGTGAGTATTAATATTCAGAAAGATTACAATAGGTACAAGCCTTGAGGGCAACTATGAGTCCACATATGCTGGACTAAGTAACATGATCTCACACAATAAATCCAAAAAGTGGAAATAACAACAACGAATATCTAAAAATAGAATTTCATTGGTTGGAAGTCCACTTGCTCCTGACCACTTCATAGTGAAGAAAATTCTGGACCAGCAAGTTTGTATAGAGAGTGGTTGTTAAGATATTGCATAAAATAAAATACATAAAATAAATTACATTTTTTTTACAAAAAATAAACCAAGTGGTTACTAAAGGCTCTATATTGTATCATTTTTGTTATACAATTTAGTTTTTTTTTCTTCTCCAAAAAGTTTTTATTTTTTTAAAATTTATACATATCATTATGTAGATGGTGTGGTGTTTGGGTATCATACATTTCAATACAGATAAACATATTCATAATTATTACATTTCATTTTCCTTATTCCATTATTTACCCCATCTTTTACACACAATTTTTATTTTCATATAAATATTAATAAGTATGCAATAACATCTAAACTGATATGCTTTAACGTCCACCGTATTATCTTTTGTTATAATTTCAATAGTATAACCCTCAAGTAGAAAAAATACAAAATTGCCCGTCTCTTTTCTTTTTTCCTGTACACCATATTTCACCCAATTTTACAATACTTTCCTGTTTTTTCTCCTCCCTCTCTTCCCTTCCCCTTTCTTTCTCTCTACTTCCCTCCTTTCTTCTCCTCTTTTTCCCTCTACTTCCCTCTCTCCTTCTCCTCTGCCCTCTCTATTTCCCCTCTCTTCTTCTCCACTTCCCTCTCCTTTCCGCTCTCTACCCTTACTTTTCTCCCCTCCTCTCCTACTCCTTTCCACTCCACTCCATTTCTCTCTCTCTTTTCATTGTTGTATATAATATTCCCAATACCTACCAGATATGGTGTATTTTCCAATTAATATCTCTTTCAACTATAACTGTACAACTTCTTAAAATTACATTCAAAAATAAAAGAGACTTAATCACTTAAACATGTGTTAATAATAATAATAATAATAATAATAATAATAATAATAATAATAATAATAATAATAATAATAATATCATAATATTGATTAATCATATTAATAATTTTACACACATCATCATGTTATGCAATTTAGTTTAAAAGGGTCTTTAAAATGGAACTCTGAAACATTCTGTGGCAAAATGTAAGAATTCAGAAAATCTGAAGGGAGAATGCTTTTTCACAGAACTTCAATGGGTCATGATTTTCTACAAGTATTTGCTTATTTTTATCATTGTAATTTCACTTATGATAGGATTATATGAGCCCTTTCTAGGACATAACTAATACTAGGGAAAATGTTCCATTGGGTCAGTTCTAAAAAAATGAATTTATAAAATAAATTTCAAATATTTTCCCTTACTTGATAGATGTGTATTTTTTATTTCTAGAAATGATCACGTTCACTTTCTATCATTACGCTTTTTTTACTCAGATAAGACCACAGCTTCAGACATAAAATCAATTTAGTGAATTTTCCAAAGGTAATATTAAATACAACTATTGGTTCATTTATGGTTCTTACTTGTTAGTTTTATTTATTTTTAACCCACCTTTTTATTTTTATAATAACTCAAGGTGACAAAAACACTTAATAAGCTTCCTCCTATTTTCTCCACAACTATCCTGTGAGGTTAGTTGGGCTGAGAAAAAATAACAGATGAGTTTCCCAATGTTATTTTTAAGGGAATACTTTTTAAAATTAATGCTTTTAATATTGAGATATATTCTTTATGCTGATTGAATGAAAGGTTTGAATAATCTTAGACAGAATAAAAATTTATCTCACCAAAATTTCCCAGACTATTCTCTCTGGTGTTTACACGCATCTCGAGGGCCTTCAGTTGCCACAGATCATCTAGCCCTGTCAATGCTTTCTGCAATAATAAACAAAAAGATAAATATATACTATGGATCCACTATCACAGTACTTCAAGAAACAACTCTCATCCTAAAATTTATTTGGAAACAGAAAATTTAGGAAGTCAAATATTAGTTTTGAATTCTAATTCCTGCATTAACTTTTAATATAATACAAGAAGGCAGATATGTCTATGTAATACCAAATATATTATTAAAGAAAACAACTGCTCTATAGTCATGCTGCTTGGGTAAAGGCTAAATTTCCTAGCAATATGAGAATTTAAAAATACAGAATAAAATTAAACAAAACATGTACAAAATTATTTACAATTAAATACCTGGCAAAAGAAATGCTACTATTTCACCAGTAATAGAAATAAAAGCTACTTCTTTAATTATAATAATTGCTAGTAGGAGTATCTAGGACAGTGGTTCTCAACCTGTGGGTCAGGACCCTGTTGGGGGTCGAATGATGATTTGCCAGGGGTCGCCTAAGACCATCGGAAATATGGGAAGTATACTTGCGAGTTGAAGAATCGCGCTCCAATGGTTGACTCCACAAGCCAGGCTCTTCAAATTGCTAGCCGAATTCGGCTTCAGGCGCGATGAATTAAAAAAGAGAGAAATCTTTGCTCTGATGTCTCCCTCTCAAGCCAGCTGCAATCACTCCCAATCGCTAGCCTAATCTGGCTTCAGGCGTGATAAACTTAATAGGGGAGGAGTCTCCGCTTTAATGCCTCCGTCCTCAAGGCAATCGCAAGCAGTTCAGATTGCTAGCCAATACGGCTTCAAGCGCGATAAATTCAAAACGAAAATTTTTTTATGGTTGGGGTCGCCACATCGTGGGGAATTGTATTAAAGGGGTCGCCACATCGTGGGGAATTGTATTAAAGGGGTCGCAGCACTATAAAGGTTGAGAACCACTGATCTAGGACAAAAAATCATATTGAAGAAAGTTGGGTGGAGAAAGAAACATTATCTCTTTCTTTTTGCCATTATTTATGTACATAACTAAAAGGAATATTTATCCACATATACATACACTTTGCTAAAATTCTAACAGCAAAACCATATATGAAAATAATAATAAAATATTTAAAATGTACAAATTACACGGCTGAGTTCTTAGAATGTAATAACCACACAACTATTTCACAACAGCTTTTTTAAAAAAATGTTAATATTTTATCTCCAAGTAAATATTAGAACAGGGATCCCCAACCCCCGAGCTGCAGCCCACTAATGAAACCGAGCTGTAAGAAGTGGGCAAGGTTGCACATAGCTCCAATTGTGTAAGTAGTGGGGCTCGCAGTCATATGCAAAGCTCCATTTGCATGAGGGTTGAGTGCTCGCACCTGCCGCTCATGCAAATGGAGCTGTGAGCACAAGCATGTGCCCCTGCTCCTTGCATGGAACCATCTGGTCTCCCACCAGCTGGTCCACTAAGCCAGAAAGGTTGGGACTACGTTATAACTTACTGCAAAGTTTTCAAGTTATGTGCATTTTTGAATTGCTAATTCGTTTTCTAGTCAGATGTGTAGCCATGAAGTTTTCTACTTCAGTAAAGTTTGGCAGTTTCAAAGTTTATGATACCGGTATTTATCTTTCAGGTGATTGCTCTAAAAAGAAGTGTACTTGTAATTGTAATTATACTGCTTGTTGCTCAACATTTCCAACATCCCAATAAAAATATTTTTTTCTCCACATATCAATGATTTTATTTTCTTTAATTGCAGTATTCAGATCTCATATATTAATTTATTTTTTCTTCATTTTAAGTAATAGACCTTAAACAGTTGTGCAGATTAAGAATACTGGGTGAATATGCTAATTTTTATTATACTTCTTTGCATAGGACTTTTTTTTCCTGGAAAACACGTCAGTTTCTTGCAGTTGCTTGAAACACTCTTACACACTCTGTCCAAATATTTATATAACTAAATAAGTAATGAATCTCCTCCAATCATTCATATGCTATACAACAGCCAATAAATTATTTTATACATCTGCACTGAAAGCATAATAAGCATATTTCCTGAAAAGTAAGTCCTACTGTCAGATAACTCTATTTTGCGTTGCTGTGTAAGCCAGTTTTTATAATATCAAGCCATGATATAAAAAAATCCTTCTAGAGTATATGGCTAATAATTGGAAATAGGGAATGTCAGCGTTCCAGAAACAACCCTTCCCTAATTAAAAACTCTGAAGCAAGCATTTCTCAAAGTTTTTTTTAAAATAGTTGGTATACTGGCACATCTGGGAAAACCCGAAGCTGAGAGGTTTTTTTTTACTGTTACATGGATAAGGCAATAAGAAGACAATCTGTAAGGTTTAGATCTCTATTTTTGCTATTCCTCAGTCAAACATCTTATCCAGTTTAAACTTTGTTTTGTGTTATACACCAAGAAATGCACCCAGCATTAGAAATCATAACACACTTATGTAAGACAATTTAGTGTTTTAGCAGTAGCCACAAAAAAGCATCCAACGCACACCAGCAAGAGAAGAAACCTGAATGTTCAGGGATTAACAGGTCTGGGATAGAAAATAATTGAAAACTTGAGTTCTATTATCTCATGTGGAACTGGTGCATAATTCAAGATCTTCCTCGATACTTGACTCCCTGTGGCCAGGAGGGTCTTTGCACATAATCATTTGTGTTTATTTTACCCATGAAACACCTCTACTTTGCGAGCTGCACTGGTTACCAATGGGGCTTGGGATGCAAAAAGATTCCATCTCCATTCCATGTGTATCTTGCTCCTTTTCTTGCCATCTTTATTAATTTTAAATCAATTTTTAATATTTATTATTTCAATATTTTAATGTTTTATCTTGTTGCTTTTGCTTGGTTATAAGCCTTCTAGAGTCATCTCTAGGTGAGACGGGTGGCGTATAATAAATAAATACAATATATTGATTATCGCCTCTAAAACCCTTCACAGTTTAGGATCCAAGTATATATGGGACTATCACTTCCTTATTCTTTCTATTGACATGGTTGGTTTTCTCCAACTCTCATCCATACAGCAATGCCTTCTTGCAAGTCCAAGGAAATATAGCTTTTCTCTGTGGCGGTGTCTGCCCTATGGAACAGCATTCCTCTAAAACTCACTACTTTTGCAAATCTTTAAAGATTTAGCTTTTCCAACAAGCTTTGGCGAGAAGAACTGGTTATGAATTATTTCTTGCTGTTAAATTGAATTTGTGTCTAACAGTTGTTCAGTTTGTTTTGTTCTTCCTCAATTAGCTATTAATTTCCAGTGTTTATTCTGTTTTAATTCTAGTACATGATACATACCTTAAATTCCCTTTGTGATTAAAGTAGCATACAAATTAATTAAATGCACAAATAAATACATACAATCTCACTTCACCCCTGGAAATGGCAACTGGGTGTTGGCAACAGCAACAGAGAGTGCTGTCATCTAATTCTTTCAGAATGAAGCAGGAAAAGTATATAATGTTTTTTGATCATTAGCATGACTAATATGTTTTACCTAGAAAGCATCCTAGCAAGGATTTATATTGTCAGCACACTCAGAGTATGCCACAACTCTTAAAATGAAATCTAGTTCCAGGGGTCAGCAATCTCCCTCCATTGGTCTTCATGATTTGGGTTCAGATCAACCAGCGTGATCCGGCTCTGTGTTACATTCCAATTAAAATTTGTTTCCAGCATCCAACATTCCCATTTCAGTTTTCATCAGCAACAATAATCAATCAATATAATAACAATAGGCTTTATTTCTAAATTGCTTTTGTGTTATTGACCCCCAACTATTTATCTTATAGCAGATGGCCTTCGTCTCTTACTGGATAATCTGTCCTTGATTTCTTACAACTTCCATCAATTAAAATCATAGTTGCACTGCCGCCATCCTGTCTAATTGTGACTTGTGGATTGCATATGCTGAGCTCAATAGCACTCTTCTTTTTTCCCCAGAAAGCTTCACCAATTATCTATTTTTGTACTTGTTCAGTTTGCCTGTGGCCTCCCTGTCAAATTCATTTACTTTTATTACCTAAAAATAAGTCTCTGCCAAGAGGGAAAAGGAAGTGATTTTAAATAATGGATATGGCGTGCCAATAAAAATGTTGTTTTTCCTTACTGAAGATTGCAGAGCACAGTTAACTGTATATACCCAAGCTTCCAACAGCAAACTAGGCAAATTATACTGACAGAAAAACATTAATATTTTTTATTGAGGGAGAATAATAATAATAATAATAATTTAATTTGTATACCGCCCTTCTCCCGGAGGACTCAGGGCGGTGAACAGGCAGATAAAATAAAAACGATACATTTCAATAAAAACAATATTTAAAAAACTTATTCCAATAGCCTAAATTTAAAATACAATACGAAATATAAAATAAACCCCAATAAAATCCATATTTAAAACCCTATTAAGCCAGTCCTGCTCGAAAGAATAGATATGTTTTAAGCTCGCGGCGAAAGGTCCGGAGGTCTGGAAGTTGTCGAAGTCCTGGGGGAAGCTCATTCCAGAGGGTAGGTGCCCCCACAGAGAAGGCTCTCCTGGGGTCGCCAGCCTGCACTGTCTGGCTGACGGCACCCTGAGGAGGCCCTCTCTATGAGAGCGCATCGGTTGGTGGGAGGCATGTGGTAACAGAAGGCGGTCCCAAGATATCCCGTCCTATACCATGGAGCGCTTTAAAGGTGGTAACCAACACCTTGAAGTGCACTCGAAAACCACAGGTAGCCAGTGCAGCCTCGCAGGATCGGTGTTATATGGGAGCCACAGTGGCTCCTCTATCACCCGCTGGCTGCATTCTGAACTAACTGAAGTCTCCGGGTGCACCTCAAGGGGAGCCCCATGTAGAGAGCGTTACAGTAGTCCAGGCGAGAAGTGACGAGGGCATGAGTGACCGTGCATAAGGCATCCCGGTCTAGAAAGGGGCGCAACTGGCGGACCAGGCGAACCTGGTAAAAAGCTCTCCTGGAGACGGTCGCCAAATGATCTTCAAAGGACAACCGTCCATCCAGGAGAACCCCCAAATTGCGCACCCTCTCCATTGGGGCCAATGATTCACCCCCAACAGTCAGCCGCGGTTGCAGCTGACTGTACCGGGATGCCGGCATCCACAGCCACTCAGTCTTGGAGGAGAAAAGGAACAGAAGGGAGGTACAAAATATATTGAAATCACTAATTCAATTATTGCATGTTAGTTATGAGAAAAATGTATTACTATTATTATCATTAAATTTTAAAGGCATATTTTGTATTAATAAGCTAAATGCCATCAGCAATGGAAATAATTTAGCCAGTTTGTGCTAGTCAGTTTCAGCACAACGCCTTCATAGGGTTACTGTTGCAGGAAAAGAAATTAGAGAGGAGGTATGCTAACTTGTGCTCTGAAAGAAAAAGCAGGATATGCTGTACATTTATCAAATAAAATAACGTATCATTAGATGATGGAAAAAATGCCATGACTGAGTTCCATGGAAGACAAGAAGCTATAAGAGTGAATAGATTCTGATAACTGGAAATCCTAACAATGTCATACTTTGCAACCCATATTGTTCCTGATCATTTGCTATGCTGATATGATGGGTCTGGGACTCCGTCAGTGTATGATGGTCACTATCTTAATATCCAATTTAAATAAGCGCATGAATAAGGAATCTTTTTTGCAGGTAGGGGCTACATTTTTAAAGTCTGTATGGGACACAAATTATTAATTTTAAAATTGTTTTGAAAACAGTATTTTCACAAAATGTTTAGAACTGCTCAGCAAATCACTGATGTCCCAGTTTAGCTACTGTTACGTGGACAGTCTGAATGCTCAGCATTTGGTTCATAATGGGATTCCTTTTGTTCCAGAAAATACAAGAAAAGAGATGAAAGCAGAAGGAAACAGTGGCAAAACAATGCAGCTAGGTGAGTGATGAGTTGGAAGGTTACATGCATGACATCTGACATTTGATTTAGAACATAATTCAGTAAATAATTGTAGTAGTTATAGGCATAGGAGGCAGAACGTAATGGAAATTCTGAACAGCATTCCCCACACTCTGGATCCCTTAAATTGCACTTTTTAAAACCAGAAATTTATTTTAAATATATTTGCTTAAGAAATTGGAATAATATAAAAAGGTTGTCAGTTTAATAAAGATGTTGACTATATCATTTCATTTATTTTAGCATTTTTCCACACCTGCATTCCTACTGGCTTCCTAAGCAACAAGTTTATTTACTTTTCATCAACAGATACAAGGGGAAAAAGTTTTCATCTATATATCAAACTTCATTTTTTTAAAATAAAGAGAATTTTCCCAATTATGTGCCTTAAAAAAGAAGGCAAAGGATTTCCCAAATTCCTTTCCCACAGAGAAAACTACATATTGGCTTGTTGTGCTTGATTCACAACAAAGTACAAGCTATCAACTAAGTACTCTACTGCCAAGGACATGAACTGCACCTTAGGCTTTTTCAGGCTTTAATTAGTTAACCAAATAAAAAATGCATGATACAAAAGAATTAAAAAAAATCATGATGAACTTTAGCCTCATTCTCATCAAAGAGAATGCAGCACTATTGTTTTACCAACATAAAACATTTAAATATTAAAAGAATATGAACGTTTATAAATTTGCTGAACAGAGACAATCACCCACAAGAGAAATTCTGAAAGAACACTAAACGAGCTCAAACACATTGCAGCAACTTTGAACATCACAAAAAGGAAATAGAATATCTATATAACACCTTCCAATAAAATGGATATCCACGCAACTTTATCATAAAGTGCACGACCACTTAATCCACTACAACACAAATGGCACAAGCTATAAAAAGGATAACATTACCACACATCAAAATCATTTCAGAAACAACCAGCAGTCATTTATAACCACATGGCATCACTGTAGCACACAAAGCAACTCAAGCCTTCCAAAACACCTTAAGTAACCCCAAAGACCCAGGATTCCCAGAAGAAAAAACAGGAGTCAGGTACAATATGTAGTGTAATGACTATAACAGCCATTATGGGAGGACGACTTCCGGTATCCGGTGGCAACGGACGTCTGGAAGGCTTCTCCTGCCTCCAGTGTCCGAATCCGGCCGCCGCCGAGGCCCTTAGGGGCCAGGTGTTCCGAAAAGGACACCTGCCGCACGGACGGCTCGCCAGGGGTCTCCCAGCCGATATACAGGACTGGGGGGACCGATGCTGGCGCGTCCTAGGCTCGGCGGGGTTCGGAGGCCACAGGCCGCGGCCATTATTTTGGTCGTCGCCTGGGCCGCTGTGCTCGGTGACACCGGGGCTTTGGATTTATAATTGCAGCAGCCTGGTGGTGAACAGGGAACGGAGAAGAATTGAGGAATGAAGAAGGGAAGGGGATATCGGCAAATGTGAGTGGAGTACTCCGGAGTGCGGGGGGGTTTTTTCTCCCCTGCGACTGGAAGGAGTACGAATCACTTTGGAGAGAGGAGAACTTAAAATAACAAGATTACCGGTTTTGTGGAGCTCTGGAGAAAGAGGTGATGGAGAAATTTAGGAGGGAGGGTTTGAGGCCCCCCCTCCCTCTGGGGAACAATGGTGGCGTCCAGCTTCCGCCTTCACTATGAGAATCTTGATGACATCACTTCCCTTCGGCTTCCTGGTTGACTAACTGTACTCTGGACTCGTTGCTCCTGTGAGTGCCCCCTGGTGGATCCGGAGGAAATTATAAGGATACTGTGCTTGCCTGAGGATTTTAAAAATTTTTTTTTTTTAAATGGCAAAAGGTCAGAGACCAACTGCTGGAGAAATGGAGAGAATTCTGGAAAAGTTATCTAATATGGACAAGAAACTGGATGAAATAAGAGCAGAAATTGTGACTATCCAAAAGGATTTAAAGGATACTCAACAAGTCTCAGCAGAAAATAAGCAGAAAGTGGAAGGTCTGGAGGGTGAGATGCGGGCAGTGCAGAAAAGAGGGGAGACGACAAGCAATGCTGTGCTTGGACTACAGATGGATAAAATGTCTTATTTTCTTAGGTTTCAAAATTTGGAAGAAGTGGACCAAGAAGACTTGAGAGATGTTGTGACTAAACTGTTGGGAGAATTTCTTGGGAGAGGTGTTGATTTTATGAATTGGGATGTGGATCGAGTTTATAGAGTTAATTCACAATATGCACGCACGCATGCAGTTCCTAGAGAGGTTCATGTCAAATTTGTGAAAAGAGAGACGAGAGATGAAATTCTTAGAAAACATAGGAGTGGGGCACTGACTTATAGGGGCAGGGAGATAGCCATTCTGAGGCAGATTCCCAGACAGGTACGTGAAATGAGAAAGAAATATTATTTTTTATCAAGCAAATTGTACCAGAAGGGAGTGGGCTTCAGATGGCTGATGCCAGAGGGATTGATGATTTTCCGGGAGGGCATTACGAAAAAAATTAGTACAATTGCGGAGGCTGCGGCCTACGTGGAGGAACACAAAGCCCTCCTGGATTTAGATGACCCAGGAATTGAAGAAGGGGAGGTTATAGACCATGGGGCGGAGGCGGCTGCCGCTGTTGCGGCCCTGGAGTTGGGTCAGGCTGAACCCAGAGTTCTGAGATCCAAAACTAGGAAGTGACAAAGATATTTGGTATTGTGTTGGTTTTCCTTATTCTCTTTCGTATGATATTCTGATTATTCTTGACCCTTCCTTATTGTGTAAGATTGAAACTTAGCTACTTCGTATCACCTGCTTGCCACATGGCTGTTGTATGTGTTTAAAATTTTGAGTAAAATTCTTATCATGTATAAGAAAAATGAAAATTTACCATACCTGATATGTATTTGCATAAATTTTTTTTGACCAATAAAAACTTTTTTTATAAAAAAAAAAAAAAAAAAAAAAACAGCCATTATGTAGGATAAACAGGCAGAACTCTACAAGAGGGCATCGATGAATACCAATTAGCAGTTTAGAAGATATAATGAAAACTCCCTAATCACACAACATTTAAACTCAGTTAACCATAATTTCAGTTGGGAAACTGTGAGCATCCTAGACCAAGTTAAGTCCAAAACACTAGAGAATTCCTGGAAGCTTAGCACTCAGACAAATCAGCCATCAACTGGGACACAGAGATAAACAATATCTACATATCATTCAAAAGAGCCAATCAAAAAACTAAATAAGAAACCTAAAGACCAAAACACCTCCTCTTCAGGAATCAATATCCAGAAAGGCAAAGATTGATCGAGGATTAATTACCAGGCCAACAATCAAGCAATAAACAATACTCCAATCAAGGACAAACAAATGAACAGTAAACAACAGCCCAATCAAGGAACTACCAAGAAAAATCCCACCAACATTATAACTCCCACTTGTATATAAACTCCACCCCTCCTATCACTGATGATATTACCTAGTTGGGTAATGAAACATTTGCAAGAAAAGTGTCTATGGAGATTCTCAGTCATCCTGGTCATGGTTGTCCCAAAGGTGCTTTTTCAGAAGGCAACTGGACTTTTTTATTTTTCTTTGAAGACATGTTGCTTCTCTTCCAAGAAGCAAGAACCTATCCAGAGCTGAAAAAGCGTCTTGGATGAGAAGTAAAACGACTTCAAAGAAAAACCTAGAAAGTCCAGTTGCTTCTTGAAAAAGCATGTTTGGGACGATCTGCAAGCAAACAACCAAGCTCAGAGAGAACAAAAATCCTACTGAAAAAACAGTTGCTTGGATCCAGCAAGAGCTTGTTGCTAGTGAAGAAGTTGTGACTAAAAAGAGTTTGTTGGCTGAAATGGGAGGAGGAAATGTTAATTATCCATTTCTGTTCATTCTGCAATCCTCAACATCATCCTAAAATGTGTTCTGGAGACTGAGGAGATTCCAGAACTTTATAGCATTGGAGCCTAACAAAGAAAAAGATCACCTCGCCTTCTAACTTGCTAGCAAGAATGAGCTGCATAGAATTACATCTGTGGATAGAGATGGAGTTAGATCTTGCCCAGTATTCTGGAGTGTTCTTACTTAAACACATGTGGATGAGGAAAATACTTCAAGTTAGCAACAGAACGTAAGGCCAACATGAAATTATTTCTTAAAGCTGTTAAGGAGTACAAAGCATTTTTAAAAAGAGTAACTACTCTGTTTTCCCAAAAATAAGACTCCCCTGATAATAAGCCCAATCGGGCTTTTCAGCGTATGGCAATAAGGCCAACTGCTTATTTTAGGGTTCAAAAAAATATAAGACAGGGTCTTATTTTCAGGGAAACACGGTAATAGAACTACTCAGATATTCCAGATCAGTTATTTTAAGATAGGTTAATCCTACTAGCATGGTAAACAAAATCATAAACATAAACCATTGGTGTATCATATTTACAAATTTAATTATATTAAAATATTCCCTAATTTGAGTCTTTAATAACTAAATAGAAATTAGTGTAATATAAAATAGGCTTTGTGTAATTTCTAATCATTCAGTCTGAACAAATGTATGGTTATGAAAAAAAAACAAATTATTCAAAACAATATTCAGTGGATCCATCTAACTGCAATACTTTCAGATATGCCAAAGTAGTGCAATGATCATTAATGTATCTTAAGTAGATACAACAACATAGTATATACTCACCAGCTTGTGGGGAGAAAGGTATTCATCCACAAGTAGCTCTTCATCTTCTTTAATAGATGGATTCGGGTTCAAGAGACCTTGCCAGCCAAGATCTGTAACCCTAACTGTTGCTGAACCTGGTCTTGAGGTTCTATCTAGTTTCCAGTTTAGCTTCATTTCAGAATGCCCTAAATGTTAAAACAAAAGAATGCAAGCTAATTATTTGAGTCCTGTATTTATTTCATGCATCATAAGCTAAAACAATGTAGGATTATGCTAAATATTTATGAAGATTGAAAAATATAAAATGTTTACTAATCAGAACGATATGCTTAGTTTTACATGCATATAGGTTTTATATATATAACTAACAACTGTGAAAAAGATTGTGCAAGTTTGTTTATATTTGATTCTATCTGTTTTTAATTAACAGATTTAACAAATAGTTAAAACGTTGGCCAGGAAATCAAGTTCAAATCCCTATTCACAGTTGCTGAGTAGAACATAGTAACTGGCAAAACCTATCTTACAAAACTGTTGAGAGTAAAATAAGAGATAAAAATAAGAAGAAATTCTTATGTCTATCGATTGGATTCTTAGACAAAAAATGAGATATAACTGTAACGAATCAATGCCTTTTGATAATATTGGAATTCAAATAAATCAGCTAAGCAATATAACTTTAACAGAGGAAGTCTGTTAAATCGATTGACACTCAAAAAATTAATAATCAATATTGGGTACTGAATCAGTCTAATTCTTACTGCCCAGTGATTTGAATGTCAGGAAATTCCAGAGAATCTTTTATCTCTTTTCATGCTGGCTAAGATGTTAAATATCCAAAGCCCTTAAGGGCGAAAGATTTATATGATTAGAAGAGTATCCAAAACCTTTAAAATAAATACCTAAAATATCTTCTTAAAGGCCACCTTTTGATCCACCACACTGGCAATTTTCATCCTAACTCCAACATTTTCTTTTCCAGGGTTCAGTTTTTCTAGCGCAAATATATAGCCCATTTCTAAAATGGCGACAGTAACTAAAAAAAGGAAAGTTGACTTGTCGCTTCCAGGACAAGTGGAAATTGGAATATTTTTTCACTGAAATACGAAACAACTGTGTCTGCCTAATTTTCCAAGAAACTTCTGGCTGTTTTCAAGGAATTCAGTATCAAGAGGCACTACCAGATGAAACATGCTAACTACAACAAGCTAACTGGGAACGAAAGCGGCGAAAAATGGAAGGAACTGGAAGCTGCTTTAACAGCACAGCAGCGTTTTTTCACAAGAGCCTGTGAGTCAAATGAAAATGCCACAACGGTGAGCTATGAGGTGCAACGCTGATTGCCAAGCACTGCAAACCTTTTACTGAATTTATTAAAGACTGCATGATGAAAATGGTGGAGAAAAATTGTACTGAGAAGCAGCAAGTTTGCCAATGTTTGCCTGGCTCATAACTCTGTGGTACAGAGAATTGAAGACATTTCATCTGATATTAAGAGACAGTTAGAGGCAAAAGGAGTGGAGTTTGACTTTTTTCATTAGCCTGCGACGAAAGCACGGATGCATCTGACACCGCTCAGTTATTGATTTTTTTGAGAGGAGTGGACAATGACATGAACGTGAGTGAAGAGCTACTTGACCTCCAAAGCCTTAAGGACAAAACAAGAGGAACAGATTTATTTGTTTCGGTTTGTTCTGCTGTAGATGATATGAAACTATCGTGGAATAAAGTCACTGGGATTATTACAGATGGCATACCTGCCATGGTTGGCGCGCAAAGTGGATTATCAACCCTAGTCTGTAACAAAGTCAGCGAAGGAGGAGGCAAAGCTATAAAACTCCACTGTATTATTCACCAACAAGTTCTCTGTGCCAAACATCTGAAATATGTTCATGTTATGAAACCGGTGGTGAAGGCTATTAATTATATTCGCTCCAAAGCCCTGTGCCACCACCAGTTTAAACGGTTTCTACTCAACATGCAGGCTGAATACAGAGATGTTGTGTATCATAATGAGATAAGATGGCTCAGTCGGGGGTCTGCACTGCAGCGCTTCTACTCTCTTAGGGAGGAAATTGGACAATTCTTGGCAAAAAGGGGACAATCGATGCCAGAGCTATCTGATCCTGTTTGGCTGGCTGATTTTGGATTTTTAGTTGACATAACACGACAACTGAACGTGCTGAACATGAGCCTTCAGGGGCAAAATGCAGCGGTAAGCCAACTGTATTCACTTATCAAAGCCTTTGGGACCAAGTTGCTACTTTTTCAAAGGCACCTGTCACAAACGCAGCCTAATACCACATATTTCCCATCGCTGCAGGAAATAATGACCAGTTTTCTACAGAATAATATGAGTGCACAAATAAGGAGATATGAAGCAGACATCTCATCTCTGGCTGAGGAGTTTCAACGGTGCTTTCGGGATTTTGCAGCTATTGAAAAGGAGATCATGCTTTTTTCTCTCTCCTTTCTCTGTGGACCCTGATGACGCTCCAGACCACCTGCAGCTGGAGCTCATTGAGCTGCAGTGTGACGCCGAGTGTCACAGTCAGCACCAACAGCTCCCTCTTGTCAACTTTTACCACCAGCTGGATAAAGACAGGTTCCAAGAGATTCGAACATTTGCTAAGAAAATGCTGAGCTTGTTTGGTTCGACATACTTGTGCGAGAAGACATTCTCAGTTATGAATATTAACAAGAACTGCATGAACATGAGACAAAGTGACTTTCACCTGCATGACATCTTGCACATCAAAACCACTGTTTTTGAGCCAGACCTGGCCTATATAATGCAGCCGAGATCTCTATATCACCCTTCACATTAGTACAGTTAAGTTATTTGTTTCGGTTTGTTCTGCTGTAGATGATATGAAACTATCGTGGAATAAAGTCACTGGGATTATTACAGATGGCATACCTGCCATGGTTGGCGCGCAAAGTGGATTATCAACCCTAGTCTGTAACAAAGTCAGCGAAGGAGGAGGCAAAGCTATAAAACTCCACTGTATTATTCACCAACAAGTTCTCTGTGCCAAACATCTGAAATATGTTCATGTTATGAAACCGGTGGTGAAGGCTATTAATTATATTCGCTCCAAAGCCCTGTGCCACCACCAGTTTAAACGGTTTCTACTCAACATGCAGGCTGAATACAGAGATGTTGTGTATCATAATGAGATAAGATGGCTCAGTCGGGGGTCTGCACTGCAGCGCTTCTACTCTCTTAGGGAGGAAATTGGACAATTCTTGGCAAAAAGGGGACAATCGATGCCAGAGCTATCTGATCCTGTTTGGCTGGCTGATTTTGGATTTTTAGTTGACATAACACGACAACTGAACGTGCTGAACATGAGCCTTCAGGGGCAAAATGCAGCGGTAAGCCAACTGTATTCACTTATCAAAGCCTTTGGGACCAAGTTGCTACTTTTTCAAAGGCACCTGTCACAAACGCAGCCTAATACCACATATTTCCCATCGCTGCAGGAAATAATGACCAGTTTTCTACAGAATAATATGAGTGCACAAATAAGGAGATATGAAGCAGACATCTCATCTCTGGCTGAGGAGTTTCAACGGTGCTTTCGGGATTTTGCAGCTATTGAAAAGGAGATCATGCTTTTTTCTCTCTCCTTTCTCTGTGGACCCTGATGACGCTCCAGACCACCTGCAGCTGGAGCTCATTGAGCTGCAGTGTGACGCCGAGTGTCACAGTCAGCACCAACAGCTCCCTCTTGTCAACTTTTACCACCAGCTGGATAAAGACAGGTTCCAAGAGATTCGAACATTTGCTAAGAAAATGCTGAGCTTGTTTGGTTCGACATACTTGTGCGAGAAGACATTCTCAGTTATGAATATTAACAAGAACTGCATGAACATGAGACAAAGTGACTTTCACCTGCATGACATCTTGCACATCAAAACCACTGTTTTTGAGCCAGACCTGGCCTATATAATGCAGCCGAGATCTCTATATCACCCTTCACATTAGTACAGTTAAGTTATTTGTTTAGCCTTTCATAAAATAGTTCATTTGCATTTAATGTTAATGGTTCAAAGAATGTCAGGCTAAATGGTTGGCCCCCATACATTTTCACCTTACCAAATCTGGCTCTCCTTGCAAAAAGTTTGGACACCCCTGATCTAATGTGACCAAGGAGGCAGGCCCTATGCAACAGTCTCTATCCTGAGATTTGAATGGCTCCAATTCTGCTGATTTTCTGGAAGACTGTGAAGACCTTGTTTTTCCTTCAAAAACTGGGGCTGGAACATTAATGCAGCCTTGTATGGGTGTCTTCCTTTGGGTGAGCAAGTGGTTGTAAGATGCCTTGATCATTTTGAAATAATTTTTTAACAAAAATATTAAAGTATGTTTCTGTGTGGGCTGTTAAGATGGGTGACCATTTAAGTCTGCTTAATAAATAGCTCACCTTGCACTTTTAAATATGCCAAATATGGATATTTAAAATAAGCCATGATATGCACAATACATTTTATTATAAATATCTGAAAAGAACGCTAACAATAAAATTTGAAGCATTTTTCAAAAATATCCATTTTAAAACAAGACAAAAATAACACACAAACAAGATTTTTCTTCTAAGATTCAACATTTTTAGAAATTTTATATCCCTAAGTTATTTTATTCCAAATAAATCTTGCAACCATATTTAAATTTGATAACACTATACAACAGGGGTTCCCAAACTGGGCAGCTTTAAGACTTGTGGACTTCAACTTCCAGAATTCTCCAGCCAGCATAGTTTGAAGACCTCTGCTATAGAAGTTTGAAAATAATCAAAACGTTATTAATTTCATTTGTTTTGGCTCAAAATCCAGTAGGTAATCAAAATCCAGTAAGGATTAATGGTAATAAAATAGGAAAATAAGTAATTATGGAAATGCACACTGTATGAATTATTATACAGCAAACGATGTGCTGGATACTAGAGCTATTATATATTGATATTCATGTATAGCTCACAGCAGGTGGCAGCATCTAGTTAGCAGAACTTGAAAAAAAGCTAAATAAGTCAGACCTGGTTAATACAGCTCAGCTGGCAATCTACATTAGTACAATTCTCACTTTCTGAACTAAGCTAAGAGTAGCCAAAGAGTTAATTTAAACAAATGTCATATATCCATATTGATACAACCAGATTTCAAATAAGGGAAAGTATATCTGATATTTAAACATGGAAACAAAATTAATTTGATTCTAATTATATTTAAACTCTAAATTGACAAATTTATTAATAATTAAATTTATTTGCTACCAAAGTTTCAATGATACTGGGCTGATCATACTTAACAAATTGTATGTTATTCATAAAATCAATGGTCATGACATTAAATAAAATACCACAACAATCTCAAAACAAAACAAATTTGTAAGAATTTTCTGTTGTTCAAACAGAGGAAATAATATACCATTCAAGCTTTCATCTACTTCAGAGTAATTATACTGTTCTGATTCTCTAACACTGCCCTCCAACTACAATTGGGGTGGAGATTTCTGAATCCTTGTATATCAGAGTTCTCTGGGTGATGTGGAAAAAATATTCTGGTGGAGGAGAGGAGGAATTCTAATGAACAAAATTCTGTTAAGCTAAAAAAAAGCTTCAACTTTCTATCTTGGTCAACAGAAACTGCAGAAATGATAGATGATCTATTAAATTCCTTTTTAGATTGCATCTTAGATGAGGTTTATGACATCATATAATAAAGAAATGATCAATTGTGCAATGTGTGATTCTCATTTATGATAGGTAGAACAACCACAAGGTACTTAGATCAAGAAAACATTTTTAGTGTTATGCAACAAGAAGGGGAAAAAAGCAATAATATATAATTTTGTTGAATCCATGTTGTTCTCTGAACTTGGTTGTTTGCTTGAAGGTATTTAATTATCCAACTAGGTAACATCATCAGTGCACCAAGAACTCTGCAGTTCAATCCTAAACTACATATATTCTTTTCTATTAGAAGTTATAATTTTCATGAAAATACAGATAACAATGCCAAAACAGTGAATCTCCTTGTGTAAAATAAACTGCTTTATCCAACATTTCAGTATAATAGAGCTGGTTAAATATAGGTAGGGGAGGTGGGGGGTAGAAACCCAATAAACAAACCAAAAAGTTCCACTACAAAATCCTCATCTAAAATATGTTTGGGAAATTATTTATCCATTTTGAGGCTTGATGATTTAATATTTGAAGCTATATTATGATTTTGGTTTCCCACCATTGTTCAATTATCTGATTTTCGTTTAGACCTACATTAAACAGAATAGCCAGTTCCTTATTTATACAACAAAAATAAAATGTGTTGTATTACAAAGTTACTAGTGAACTGAAAGACAATCCAAGCTAGTATTCGCTAATATATAACAGCTGCATTAAGTACCACACCCAGTAGCTCCTTTCCAACATTTAGGGGAATAACACAATTACAAAACTTGGAAACAAATTAAAAAGTAGGATGCCTGGTAATCCGATCTTCTTGATAACAAGAAATATACTTCTATTATAGAACAGCAAAACCCTACAATGTAGCAATGTAGTGGCAATAATGCACAACCCTTTTTAATAGAATTACTTGAACTGTAAACTAACACAATACAGTATTGGTGCAAAGTGCCAATCACTGAAGATGCATGAATACTCAATATTTTTTTCTGCAATGTTTTGAAAATGTTTGAGATATTCCAATTTTAAATTTTTGCTTCTAAACTCTTATTTCCAATCCAGAAACATCTGTTTTATTTGTTCTATAATTTTTTTTTAATTTAAACTATTATGTCCCACTTTTCAAAGACAAGGATGCAAAAGCAGACCAGTGATACAAATAATTCAGAGTAAAAGTTGACAACAAAAATAATTAATCTTGCGCCCACCTAAAAGTAGACAAACAGAGCTTTGCTCTCCTGTCTTGGAAGAGAATTCCATTATTAAGGTGCCATACAACGTGCCAATATCTTGTCCTCAACAGTCACAACAGTCCGGCCAGCCAAAAGTGACAAAGCCCAAGATATAAGCATTCTGCTGACCCAAGCATTACTGTTTCACAGCATTTCAAATCAGTGGGACTGTTCAGGCTGTAGTCAAAAATAATTCCATATAGGAGTACTGTTAAGATTAATTTGCAAGTGCTGAATGCTTGAACAATCAAGACAGAGCTTTACAAGGGATATACTAACAAACATATTGAGATTCTACCAACTGAAAATATGATCAAATATAAGTATGGAATGTAAACACAGTATTTGTAGATTAGACAAGTTAGTGTGAAGCAGAATCTATAGTGCATTCTTCTGAATGTCCTTAAAAGCTACGAATACCATTTTAGCTTTAGTTTGTAAGTGCCCTATCTTTCAGAAAACAAGATTTATTATTATGTCATCAAGAAACTATGTCAATTAGTTCCTAATGGAAAAATTGTTCTTGTGTACAGTATTCATGTATTAGCTTACATCACATAAAACCTGATCTTGTTATATAGGTTGTAGATAAACTAAAAGCTAAGATTACAGAGATATAGCTTTCATTGTAAACATCAGTAAACAATTCATTTTACTTCCTGGACAATAACATAATATTTGTTTATGTATAATAATGAAAAGGTCAGTTTAAAAATTTTAATTACAGTATTGAGTTTTCATTAAATGTACCTTCATATAAAAAGCTATTTTAAAGCAGTACACATTTGTCAATTAAATGTACCAATTGACTTCAGATAATCAATAATTTTTGATTATGGTCTTTTTCTTTCAGATAAAAGGGGGAACTATACCTTTAGCTAGATCCCTAATTTTGAGACAAATGGAAAAGAACAATTATCACTCTAGAAAGATTGCATAGTGAAAAGAGTATATGTTCATCCCTGAGACTTTCTCTACCTCTTAGTGGAGAAAGCTGTATTTTACGAAGATCGGTGAGATAAAAACGACAAATGATAAACAATGCAGACCCAATCTGTTATACAAAAAAGGTAATACTGTACATAGCTATTTGCATCAACCCAATTTGTCATGCAGTTGCCTAGGCCAATCTTGGTATCCGTAAGGAGATTCTTATTATTAAAGGCAAGCACAAAATAAATTTTCTAGGAGGCAGATCAATCCACTTTCTTCTTCCAGGATTGGAGCTAAATATTTTACACAGGTTGCTAAAAAGAAAATAGCAAAAGAAAAAAAAAGAATTTCCTCACAACTCCCTTAGAACAAGGGTGCATGCAAAGGTCATACAAAACCTTCTGTACCAACCATCATGAACAGCTGGCTTTATCTGCTGTATTCTTAATTGTGTCAAGAAATTCTTGCCAAATAAACTAGGGAACGCATTTCAAATAATGTTCATATTTGTTTTTAATTATTGAAGACCACAGACAAGTCAAATTGCATGGTTACACTATGTCCTCTGGATTTTATATTTTTGTCTTTTTGCAGAATTATCAAGTAAAGGGAAAAGAAATAAAGAAAAACCACACGATGGAATCAGATAGACCAAACTTTCAAACCACTGCATATTCATTGATCTATTGAGATAAAGTAGTAATAGTCACTACTTTCTTATTGTACTTTGCATCTGCGATCCTATCTCCATGTCCCTGGAAATAAGCCCTACTGAAAACAATCACACATTAAATAACTATGCATAACACTGCATAATAAATAAAAATAAATAAAGTTGGAGGGAGAGTGCCACCCAGTAATTTAGAAAATGAAATACATTTAAAATATTTAAATAATATTTATAAAAATAATATTCAAATAATAATTAATAAAAATACCCCTCTGCCAGTGAAGAGGTACCTTGATGTGGTTATTGGGCTTGTGTTTTCTGAGGAAGATGAGAACAATGCCAGAGGTTCAGCTATACAGGGCAGGACTCATCAAAGGAGTCAGATAAAGAGTGCCTCTCCAATAAACAATATGGTGATACATAATCTACCATACTGCATTGATCATTGCCCAGGTCAACAAGGACCAAGTTAGGGGCTGGAATTCCTGAACATTCGGTAGTGGGCTACAGGACTCAGGCTTGTTGGCTGAGCAACCAAGACCAGTAGCTGCAAAAGTACTGGAATTAAAATTGTTTACCCATCAAAGTGTACAAAGATTGAAAACAAAAAATACAATTATTGGTTATTTAGTAATAATAGGCCACAATCCAGCCAGCCAAATGTCAATAAAAAGAAAGTATGTGAAAAGAATGCCCCAGTTCTGGAAAGAAAAGCATCCAGAATCAGAAATAACAGATCAGAGGCTATAAGATCAATACTGGTTTTATAATATGAAATAAACTATTTTCAGAAGCAGAACTGGAAGTACTGCAAAATATCTACCCAGGGCAAAAACCAAAACAAAACCCCAAAACAACAACACAGAACTCTTGCTAGAAGT
This sequence comes from Ahaetulla prasina, assembly GCF_028640845.1. NCBI lineage: Eukaryota > Metazoa > Chordata > Lepidosauria > Squamata > Colubridae > Ahaetulla > Ahaetulla prasina. The sequence goes on along the minus strand of NC_080539.1, from coordinate 260,632,958 downwards.
ACTCAGAATGTAAAGGCAAGCTGGGGGAATCAGCAGAAGAAGAAGACAGCATTGCTACTGATTCATTTTCATTCCCAAACCAAGAACTCTCTTCTCTGCTTTCTCCTCAGAAAGAGCCACTAAAAAAAAAGAAAAGGAACTGAAACAAAGAATAACTGATCATCTAGAAAAAGCACAAGGACAACAGAATAAAGTTACCTGAATTTCAGCTTGTTCCAAAGAAACAGCTAGCACAAATATTAAATGATGCCAATATTGTAATATCAAATATAAACACCACCTCACTACAAGAAACCAACTAATGTAGAGCATATCTGCAGTTATAACTGAATATCTGGGATGCAAAATCAACAAAGGAGAAAAATAGCCAAACAGTGCACCATCAGAATGAAAAATGAGGCTGGAAAATAAGATCCGTAAGCTAAGATTAGATACAAGCTAAAACAAATGAATAAAAAGAAACTGAAGAACAAGAAGACCAAATAATACCCAATCAATAAATAGGAAACAGGCAAGATTAAGGAAGCACTGGAAATAACAAAGAAACAAATAAGAGCTGTAGTCAAGAAGATCAGATAAAAAGCCCGAATTGCATACTTAGGCAGAATTTCCAATTTCAGTCGAACCAGAATTATTTCTACCAATCCATCAATGGAGAGACTGCAGTGAACCAGTCAACACCTGACAAAGAAGAAACAGTGCAATTATGCACACAGCTATGAGATAACACAAAAAATATAACAAAAATGTAGCTTGACTAAAGGAGACAAATAAGAATTTGAAAAAGCTGAAATGAAAGGACTAATAATAACAGCAGAAATGGTAGAAGAAAGGGGCAAGGAACATCTACTAACCAGAGCATATAAAACATTTGCTAGGCCAATCCTTGAATACAGTTTGCCTGTCTGGAACCCATACCACATTTCTGACATCAATACAATTGAACGTGTCCAGAAATATTTTACAAGAAAAGTTCTCCACTCCTCTGAAAACAACAAAATACCTTATCCCACCAGACTTGAAATCCTAGGCTTAGAAAACTTAGAACTTCGTCGCCTTCGACAAGACCTAAGTTTAACTCACAGAATCATCTACTGTAATGTCCTTCCTGTTAAAGACTACTTCAGCTTTAATTGCAATAATACAAGAGCAACCAATAGATTTAAACTCAATGTTAACTGCTTTAATCTAGATTGCAGAAAATATGACTTCTGTAACAGAATTATCAGTGCTTGGAACACTTTACCTGACTCTGTGGTCTCTTGTTTGTTTATTTATTTATTTAAATTTATTTATTTATTTAAATTTTTATACCGCCCTTCTCCCGAAGGACTCAGGGCGGTGTACAGCCAAAGATAAAAGCAATAAAATATAAAAAGTTAAAATATCAATTTAAAAAAAATATTCAATAATGGCCGAATTAAAACCGTCAATTGACCCAACCTAAAATAACCCATATAAAATTACAAAAAGTTAAAATTTAAAATTTAAAAATCAGGCCAGCTTGGATGAATAAGTAAGTTTTTAATTCCTGGTGAAAGGTCCGAAGGTCAGATATTTGGCGCAAACCGGGGGGAAGTTCGTTCCAGAGGGTAGGTGCTCCAACAGAGAAGGCCCTTCCCCTGGGGGCCACCAGCCGGCATTGCTTGGTGGACGGCACCCTGAGAAGACCCTCTCTGTGGGAGCGTACGGGTCGATGGGAGCATAAGGTAACAGCAGGCGGTCCCGTAAGTACCCGGGCCCTAAGCCATGAAGCGCTTTGAAGGTGGTAACCAAAACCTTGAAGCGCACCCGAAAGACCACAGGTAGCCAGTGCAGACTGCGCAGGAGCGGTGTCACCCGGGAGCAACGTGCAGCTCCCTCGATCACCCGCGCAGCTGCATTCTGGACTAACTGGAGTCTCCGAGTGCACTTCAGGGGTAGCCCCATGTAGAGAGCATTGCAATAATCCAGACGAGAAGTGACAAGAGCATGAGTGACTGTGCATAAGGCATCCCGGTCCAGAAAGGGACGCAACTGGCGAACCAGGCGAACCTGGTAAAAGGCTCTCCTGGAGATGGCCACCAAGTGATCTTCAAATGACAGCCGTCCATCCAGGAGAATGCCCAAGTTGCGTACCCTCTCTGTTGGGGCCAATGACTCGCCCCCAACAGACAGCCGCGGTTGTCCGTTGGATGGATTGAGTCTGAGTCTGTTTCTCCCCATCCAGACCCGTACGGCCTCCAGGCAACGGGACAGCACTTCGACAGCTTCGTTGGGGTGGCCCGGGGTGGAAAAGTACAGCTGAGTGTCATCAGCGTACAGCTGATAACTCACCCCGAAGCCACTGATGACCTCACACAACGGCTTCATGTAGATGTTGAACAGGAGAGGCGAGAGAATCGACCCCTGAGGCACCCCACAAGTAAGGCGCCTCGCGATCGATCTCTGCCCTCCTGTCAACACCGTCTGCGACCGGTCAGAGAGATAGGAGGAGAACCACCGATAAACGGTGCCTCCCACTCCTAAACTCTCCAACCGGCGCAGCAGGATACCATGGTCGATGGTATCAAAAGCCAATGAAAGATCTAACAGGACCAGGGCAGAGGAACAACCCCTATCCCTGGCCCTCCAGAGGTCATCCACCAACGCGATCAAAGCTGTCTCCGTGCTATACCCGGACCGGAAGCCGGACTGGAACAGGTCCAGATAGACAGCTTCATCCAGGTACTGGGGAAGCTGCCATGCCACCACACTCTCTACAACCTTCGCCACAAAGCGAAGGTTGGAGACTGGACGGTAATTACCCAAAATAACTGGGTCCAGGGAAGGCTTCTTAAGGAGGGGTCTCACCACCGCCTCTTTCAAGGCGGCGGGAAAGACCCCCTCCAACAAAGAAGCATTTATAATTCCCTGGAGCCAGCCTCGTGTCACCTCCTGAGTGGCCAGCACCAACCAGGAGGGACACGGGTCCAGTAAACATGTAGTGGCATGTAACCTCCCCAGCAGCCTGTCCATGTCCTCGGGAGCCACAGAATCAAACTCATCCCAAATAACATCAACAAGACGTGTCTCAGTCATCTCATCCGGATCATCACAATCTCGGTCCAAACTATCCCGAAGCTGAGCAATTTTATCGTATAGATAACCACTAAACTCCTCAGCACGTCCCTGCAAGGGGTCATCCCGTCCCCCCTGGTGTAGAAGGGAACGGGTCACCCGAAACAGGGCAGCCAGGCAGTTATCTGCCGACGCAATGAGGGTGGAAACGTAGGAACGTTTCGCAACCCTCAGTGCTACTAGGTAGGCTTTCGAGAAAGACCTAACTAGTGTCCGATCAGCCTCGGAACGGCTGGACCTCCAAGTACTCTCCAGGTGTCTTCTCCGACGTTTCATCTCTCTCAGCTCCTCAGAAAACCAAGGAGCCAATTGAGATCTATGCCGGATCAGAGGCCGCAAAGGCACGACACGGTCCAAAGCCCCAGCCGCAGCCTGTTCCCAGGCCGCAACTAGTTCTTCAGTCGTGCCGTGGGCAAGATCCTCAGGAAACGGCCCAAGCTCCGTCAGGAACCTCTCAGGGTCCATCAGGCGCCTGGGACGGAACCAGCGCATTGGTTCCGTCTCCCTGCGGTGGTGAGCGGCGGTCTGAAAGTCTAGGTGGAGGAGAAAATGATCTGTCCATGACACCGGTATCGTCACTAAATCCCCTAATACCAGATCATTAAACCACTGTCCAGAGATATAAATCAAGTCCAGTGTGGACCCCCCGTGTGTGTAGGGCCATCAGTTACTTGGATCAGGTCCAAGGCCGTCATGGAAGCCTGGAACTCCTGAACCACCGTCGACGACAAGCCGGCCGATGGCAGATTGAAGTCCCCCATGACCAAAAATCTGGGGATCTCAATCGCCACCCCAGCAAGCACCTCTTCCCATAATCCCAAAAGCTTTAACCAAAAACTTTTACTATTGACCTCACCCCATTCCTAAGAGGACCATAAGGGCGTGCATAAGAGCACAAAAGTGCCTACCGTTCCTGTCCTATTGTTTCTCTTTTTTTCTTTTTATATATATATATATATGCTTATACCTCCTTATATTTCCTCATATATATGTTTATATACTATATAATATTTTGTGTGATGCCTATGTACATTGTTATGACAAAATAAATAAATAAAATAAATAAAGTTGGAAGGGACCTTGTAGATCATCTAGTCCAACCCGCCAACCCCCCCGCCCAAAGAATTGGTCAGGACCAGAAGAATTGGTCAAGAATTGGTCAGGACCAGATGAAGATGAACTGCATGTTTTTTGGTTAAAACATCTAACTGGTCTATGCCAGTGCATTGCCAAGTAATTTAACAATATACTGCAAGGAGGTAAAATTTAAAATTGATTAACATCTGGTAAAAGTTAATAGAAGATCCAACGAAAGGGCAGCACCAGGCAACAATGTACCAATTATATGCTTACCTACAACTTTCAAATTGCTAACTGGTGTGGTAGCTGATGCAGTCTAAGAACATCTAGTTGAAAACAAGCTGTTTTCAACTGAGCAGAAAAGAAACTGTTCAACAGCACAGGAACAAAATAAATAAAAAATCAGATCCTAATTGACAAGATAATTTTGGAAAACTGTAAGAGAAGGAAGACCAACTTGAAGGTAGCTTAGATTGATTATAAAAAGGTATTCAACTCCCTCCCACATGATAGCCAAATGTCTAGAAATAACAGGAATCAGTAGAAACATCAGAAGTTTTGTGCAAAGATCATTGGCACAATAGAAGATGTAGTTGCTAGTCAATGGTGATAGACTGGGAAAGGTTTACATAGAATAGAATAGAATAGAATAGAATAGAATAGAATTTTTTATTGGCCAAGTGTGATTGGACACACAAGGAATTTGTCTTGGTGGATATGCTCTCAGTGTACATAAAAGAAAAGATACATTCATCAAGGTACAACATTTACAACACAATTGATGGTCAGTATATCAATATAAATCATAAGGATTGCTGGCAACAAGTTACAGTCATACAGTCATAAGTGGAAAGAGATTGGTGATGGGAACTATGAGAAGATTAATAGTAGTGCAGTGTTGATAATAATAATAATAATAATAGTTTGACAGTGTTGATGGAATTATTTGTTTAGCAGAGTGATGGCCTTCGGGAAAAAACTTTTCTTGTGTCTAGTTGTTCTGGTGTGCAGTGCTCTATAGCGTCGTTTTGAGGGTAGGAGTTGAAACAGTTTATGTCCAGGATGCGAGGGGTCTGTAAATATTTTCACGGCCCTCTTCTTGATTCGTGCAGTATACAGGTCCTCAATGGAAGGCAGGTTGGTAGCAATTATTTTTTCTGCAGTTCTAATTATCCTCTGAAGTCTGTGTTTTTCTTGTTGGGTTGCAGAACCGAACCAGACAGTTATAGAGGTGCAAAGACAGACTCAGTAATTCCTCTATAGAACTGGATCAGCAGCTCCTTGGGCAGTTTGAGCTTACTGAGTTGGCGCAGAAAGAACATTCTTTGTTGTCCTTTTTTAATGATGTTTTTGATGTTGACTGTCCATTTGAGATCTTGCGATATGATAGAACCTAGAAATTTAAAGGTTTCTACTGTTGATACTGTGTTGTCTAGTATTGTGAGAGGTGGAAGTATGGAAGGGTTTCTCTTAAAGTCTACCACCATTTCTACGGTTTTGAGTGTGTTCAGTTCCAGATTGTTTTGGTTGCACCACAAGGCTAGTCGTTCGACCTCTCATCTATATGCGGATTTGTCATTGTCTCGAATGAGACCAATCACTGTTGTGTCATCTGCGAACTTCAGTAGTTTAACAGATGGATCGTTGGCGATGCAGTCATTGGTATACAGAGAGAAGAGAAGTGGGGAGAGCACACAGCCTTGGGGGCCCCCTGTGCTAATTGTACAGGTATTTGATGTGATCTTGCTTAGCTTCACCTGCTGCTTCCTGTTTGTTAGGAAGCTTGTGATCCACTTACAAGTCTGTTCCGGTACCTGTAGCTGGTTTAGCTTAGTTAGAAGAATATCTGGAATGATGGTATTGAATGCTGAACTAAAGTCTACAAAAAGGACCCTTGCATAGGTCTTTGGAGACTCAAGATGTTGTAGGATGTAGTGCAGAGCCATGTTAACAGCATCATCTGTTGATCTATTTGCTCGGTATGCAAATTGCAAGGGGTCTAACAGCGGATCCGTGATGGTTTTCAAGTAGGAAAGCACTAGCCTTTCAAAGGTTTTCATGACTACAGATGTTAAAGCAACTGGTCTGTAGTCATTCAGTTCCTTGATGGTGGGCTTCTTCGGCACTGGGATGATGGTAGAGCGTTTGAAGCAAGAAGGAACATAGCACATCTCTAGTGATTTATTGAAAATATGGGTAAAGATGGGGGCCAATTGGTCAGCACATCAAGAGAGGAATCTTTCAAGGAGGCTCACTATCACCACTACTGTTTGTCATTGCACTGATTCCTTTGTCAAAATACTAAACAAGTCAGACCATGGCTATCAAACATGAAAAATTCTATACAGACCTCCTAGGCATTTGGCTTTCTTTGGAGGCCTTCCACCTCACAAAGGTGTCTTATACATATATGCTACATTTTTATATCTTTAAAATTGTTATTGTATCACTATTTACTTGTCATGCCATCCACCATGTCTGTTTCCAACAGCAACTCCACTTGCAGTATACAAATTTGAGCTATTTATCTTCTAGTTATCTTCTTGAAATGGCACTGAAGTTCTCCTGTGGTAAGTAAAGGGAAAATTGAACGATAATTACTTAATGTAGATTCAAAATGTTATTGTAGTATATTTTACATAGGCCTAGATACTTTATAGATTTATTGTAGATATAGAATTCTATTTATAATTTCCAGTGGAGAGATGGAATGTTTAAAATAACAAGTTAGGTTCATCCGTATCTATCATTATTAAGTTCTAAAATTCAATGTAAGATATATTTCAATAAAAGGACATACATCCCACATACCTTATGGAACATTTTCTCTTCTGCTCACAGATCCACTTGAAAAGCTTTGTTCTACATTGCCTCAGATGGAATTAATGTGAATCAAGGATAGGATTCTTTCATAAAGGAATTTATTCCAAGCAAAAGCCACTTCCCTGACTTTTAACAGCAAATGGAAACTGATCTAGGTATGAGTCATCTTCTTTTTCAGCATTGCTGATGGCAGATTTTTCTGTTTGTTTGCTTCATTTGTATTTTGCTTTTGATGCTTGTTTCTTTCTTAATTAAATGCTAGGCTTTATTTGTTCATTAAATTAATGAATTTAATTTTTAAACTGATTTGCATATGATTTTAGTTTTTAAAGTCAAAGGAAGTTTCTCCATAGAAGAAAATTTCAAGATGTGGAGAAGAACAGAGGTGCTATTTTGTGACCAACAGCTCTAGCTTCTATTCACAATGAATGTTATTACCTAGGTTCTCAAATACCTTAGGGGTAGAATGTAGAAGTTATACTTAGGATATTTCAGAGTTCAATCTTTTTCTTTTTCCTCATAGGAAAAGGTTAAAAAAGAAAGGTAAAAAAAATTAATGGATTTGGGCAGGTGCAAAATATAGCACCTCATTGAAAAATATTTGACAATTTATTGATTTCCAATTGTACCATCTCATTCACCACCCAAAACTGTACAATTTCAGTGAGAAGTTATATCTAAATTTAAATATTCGTTTCAGCATGAATTTTATTGATGACCTTGTGCTAAATATTTATCTATTTTAATTCACAGGATTGTTGCAAGGATTTTATGCAAAATGCTGAGGTAGAAAAAAATATATATAATAACAACAACAACAACAACAACAACAACAACAACAACAACAACAACAGAGTTGGAAGGGATCTTGGAGATCTTCTAGTCCAACCCCCTGCCCAGGCAGGAAACCCTACACCATTTCAGACAAATGGTTATCCAACATTTTCTTAAAAAATTCCAGTGTTGGAGCATTCACAACTTTTGCAGGCAAGTTGTTCCACTGGTTAATTGTTCTAACTGTCAGGAAATTTCTCCTTAGTTCTAAGTTGCTTCTTTCCTTGATTAGTTTCCACCCATTGCTTCTTTTTCTACCCTCAGGTGCTTTGGAGAATAGTTTGACTCCCTCTGTATTTTGTATTCTGTATTTATGTATTATGTTTGACTCTCTCTGTATAATCTATATTTCCTTAGAAGAAATGTAAATATACTGTAACAGTGGGGAAAAACAGTATTGCAAATATGTCTATGGCAAAATCTAATCTGTACCACATTTCATTTACAATTGAAAAGGTAAATTTATTTTTAATGAACAAATATCATACCAATTATATACATGTAGTCATCAATTTATAACCATTTGTTTAGTAACCAAAGTTACAGTGGCACACAAAAACGTGACTTATGACTGTTTCTCACACTCAAGATAATTGCAGCATTTCTGAGATCATGTGATGGCTGCAGTGTCCCAGGGTCACATGATCACTTTTTGCAATCTTCTGATAAGCAAAGTTAATGGGTAAAAATTGTTAAGTGAATCTGGCTTCGCCATTGACTTGTCAGAAGTTACTAACTTAACTAATTTAACTGCAGTGACTTGTCAGAAGTCAGTGATTCATTTAACAACTATGATAAGAAAGGTCATAAAATGGGGCAAAACTCACTTAACTGTCTTGCTTAGCAAAAAAAATGTTGGGCTCAGTTGTTGTCATAAATTGAGGATTACCTGTATTTAACAGGTCTTACCTTACATCACCATAAAAATTACTATTTGGAAACAACATTTGAAAATCTTTGAATTAAAAGCTTTTGAGGGATGCCTCTGGCCTCAGAGCCCCAAGTTTATATAGCTCTGATTGAAGGGTATGTGAAAATACTGTTTTGTCTATTTCTTGAATAGTATCAGAAGCCACAGTCAAAGATAAAATATTAGATGACACAGTGAACACATCCAATCAAGATACAGTTGGGCAGCCTACAAGTTTAATGAATAAATCTTTTCTCAAAATTAATTCCAAGGTGCTTACCCAAAAAGACAAATTATCAATTTTGATGCCATAAAAGACTTTCTCACCAGGGTAGGCTAACCAATGACACAGAGTAAGAAGTGTATGTGTATGTCTTTATCTTACATTCTGGGCTGATCAGGAATTCTTAGCATCTGTTTCATCTGTTAACATCATGGTAGGCCGATGGCGCTTATTTATTCCCAATTTTCTTATGATGGTTCAAAGTTGCAATAACTTTTTTTTAAAATTTTATTTTGTCACAACAGTATATACAATCATCAACATAAACAATACCCCATTATGAGAGAAAAAGTATATATAAGTAAAAGTATAAGTAAAAGTATGCATATAATACTATAATGAAGGGAACAATAGGACAGGAACGGTTGGCACTTTTGTGCTCTTATGCATGCCCCTTATAGACCTCTTAGGAATGGGGTGAGGTCAATAGTAGACAGTTTTTGGTTGAAGATTTTGGGGTTTTGAGTAGACTATAGAGTCAGGTAGTGAGTTCCAAGCGTTAACAACTCTGTTACAAAAGTCATATTTTCTGCAATCAAGTTTGAAGCAGTTGACATTAAGTTTGAATCTATTGTTTGCTCTTGTATTATTGCGATTGAAGCTGAAGTAGTCTTTTACAGGAAGGATATTACAATAGATGATTCTGTGTGTTAAACACAGATCATGTCGGAGTCGGCGGAGTTTCTAAATTTTCCGATGGGACTGCTTATTTGTCCTAAGACTTTTTAAATGTGCACAAGAAGAACCACATGGTTAATGCTATGACTTGTATAAACAGTTCTTTCAAATAAGATCAATTTTCATTGTGTACAGGACAAACTGCTGGATATATGGGCATATGATTTGAGATTGCCCAAAGCTAATTTTGTTAAAGATTTCAGACTTTACCATGATTTACTATTCTTATTCAAAGGCAATAATCTTTATGATACTGAGTTACTGTACTGCATTTTGAAGGAATCTGTTTAGAAAGATACAGGAGAGTTCAGAGTTTAACTATAGGTTTGCAAACTTTAGATTTGTATGCATTGTGCTGACTTGACTACTTGGGAGGTGCAAGTAATGAATAGGTAGTAAGTAACCAACTACAGCTTCCTACAGTGTTTTAATCTGGCAAACTAATATAAAAATTACAGACCAAACATGCTATTCCCTGTTTCCAATAATTTTACTGACAAGGAATTTTATTTAGAGGTATTTAGTGTTTAGCCCCCAACCCCACACAGCTGGAATTAAAATAGTGTATTGAAAGTCGAACACTGTATTGAAATCACCAACTATTTATTAAAATGTAGTAACAAGTTCCAGAACATGACTCAAAATTGATTATAAACCAACAGGAAGAAATAATCATAAGCCATTTCCTACAGAAGCTGAAGTCCATTCCTACTATAAAGTAAATTATATTTTAGGATTCTTAGGAAATAAACTATATTACCAGCGTGGGGCAATTTCAAGTAAATATGCAGAAAAGCCAATGATAAATCTGCAGACTATAAGCACTCAGTTTGGTTTTTCATCCAAAATTTGAAGAATCAAAAGAAAACAAATGCCTTTCTACTAAAGAAAACTCTTCTGCATATCTGCATAGTTGTTAAATATATGATAGCTAATAGAACAATCAGTAAGTGCTAGCTAATATGCTATATACTATCAGTTTTATTTATTATTTGTGCAGTTCACCTTAGGTAAATATTTAGGTAAATGTTTTATGTTCAGGTACAGATTCCTGAAAAAAATGTAACTTCCATGCTTTGAAGTATCATATATATCCATCCTATATCCTTGCTGATTTAAAATGCAGTCCATCCCATTGCAATAGTGCTGACTTTTCAGTGAGGACTGGAATCGCAGTAGAATCCTCCTCACGGTGGCTCAAAAATAATTTCTCTTTTTTTAGTAGTTATTCCTGAAAGGGTTATTCTTGAATAAACCTTTTTGGGCTTTGAGTTTTAAGTCAAGGTAACTACCGGTGGCTACTTGACCGTGGCATTCATCGTTTCCTAAGTCAAAGCACACCGTAGACTAGAGTAACATCCAAGTAATAACGATAAATTTATTTGTTTGTCGCCCATCCCGCTGCAAAGCGACTTAAAAACAGCGGGAGGCTATAGAATGCGCTTCCCCATCAACTGAAAAAGCGGCAAAAAGAGCAAATATTGGGCTTGAATTTAAAAACAACAACCAATTTTTAAAAAATGATGGACAACCCCTTCCTACCTGCTTCTAATTTCTTCCAACTGCCGGCAGAAGAAAAAGACGCCACGGCACGTCAAAATTAAAAGGGGAAATGAACCCCTCATCGAGTCACACCTAGGAACACCCTCGTCCTTGGTCCTTTCGGCCCCCCCAGGCCTTTTCCAAGGATTAGCGTGTGTACGCAAGGCCTCAAGTTACCTTGGCAACCGCCTGATTTGAATACACTTGCTACATAGTCATGAGCCCGCCACCCTCGAAGCCAATCGCCAGCCTGCGGGAAGATGGGCGTGGCGTAGCTCTGCGACAAGTGCCAGCCTCTGCGCCAGGGGCCGCCCCTCGTTTTACGGGAGGCACCCATCGTCGAGAGAAGAGCGTTGTCCGCTGAAAGGCGAGAGTCTTAAGCGCGAGGGAGCCGGACCGTGTTTCAGTCGGCCGGTCGGTTTCCCGCCTTCTTTGTGTCTTCCTGGTTGCGCATGAACGCCACCTAGCACGTGTGTTCTGACGTATAAGCAATACCGGCTGAAAATTAAACAAGGGGTTGGCGGTAGTTGCAATGGTCCCCAAAGAACATTTCGGTTCATGTATTTGTTCCGAAAGTCAGTCTGACGGTAGAGGCGTCCTCTCCCCTTTTCCCCAGTGGAAAGTATATTTTATAAAAGGAGATCGCGCGGCCCATATCACATACACCCCTCCTAGTCTGCATCTCTGGATCACGGTATTTTACTGCGTTATTACAACAAAAGAGCAATGTCATTGTTTTAAAAGCTTCGTATTACACATTGGTAATTCTCATTATTTTTGCATTACACTGCAGGAGCGAGGGAAAACAAGAGTTGGCTGGCAGGGTTTTTTTTTTGGTTCAAATTTTCCTTTTCCACTTCATGAAATATTGGGAGGGAACATATCTGAGGGAGATTTTAGAGATAAAACAGCTGGAGGGGAAGACCATTTTCAGCTTGAATCATAATTTTCTGAAATTTGGTTTTTTTAAAGGCATTGAGAGAAATGTACATGTGTAGTAGACCTTAGATACACAGGTCTACATCTACACATTCTTACATACTATACATTTCTTTTTGTCTGTCTGTCCATCCATCTATCCATCCATCAGAATTGTTTCCAAGCTATAGTGGAGTCCTCTGGGATGTATGTTGTACAACTCTTTCAGAATGTTTATAAACACAACGTTGAAATTTTCTTTCTTCTCTCTCTCACCCATACTCTTTCTTGCAGCTATCAAAGACACAGCTGTAACTTGCTGGCACAATTTCCCAAAGGAGTCATTTATGCTCAGAATTATTGTCATTGGGTAGTACAAAAGGGAGATGCCAAAGCTTGTAGATCTGCAGGCAATGCAGTTGTATGATGTGGAACATATTTCCTGCTGGGATGCAACAAAGGACAAAAAAAATTATGCTCAGCAGTTGGAGTGCTGGATCAGTTTTGCAAGATGTTAAATACCTACTTGATTACTTGAAAATAGTAAGATAATGAGATAGCCTCACATTTTCAATGCTTCATGTTCTGTAGCTAGTTTTGGATTTATTATTTATTTCACTTTTTGCCAGCCCTGTGTTGGTCATAACAAAATCTGTTGTTACTTTTTGAGTGTACATGCTGCTATTTTGCCTACCTAAATATCTACTCATAGAATTAGCTTGCTACTAGTATATGTAGAACATCCATTTAAACTTCAAAGATTGAAGGTGGAATCTTATTCCTTGTACCAAGAGTATAAAGAAAATCAGAAACATCATATTTAGAAACACTCCTGATTCTAGATCAGGATTCTTGAGATCTAGCAGTATTTTAAATAGCATTATTTTTATTTATGATCATTGAGCAATCAGTACTTCCTATACCTCTTTTAGGTGTCTACTAAACTACTATGTACCATAAATAACAATAATTCAGTATTTTTTTCAGAGAGGTTATCACAAAGCAAAATGAGAAGGCTGTCATTGGCAAGTTTTGACCATCCTTAGGAAGGAAAGAAACAGATTTGGCCAGCATCATCTTTATGGAAAGGAGTGGAAATGTTTTAATGGATCAGCCTTTCTATACTTGGCATAAGTTGATTTGCCACCCTCTTTAAAAATGTAATATCTTTATTTACCTTGACACGTTTTACAAAAAAATACAAAATGCAAAAAAAGGAAAATACATGAAAACTGTAAAAATGTAATTATTCAATATAACAAGAATAAAACAAATGAAACAAAAATGGGGGAAACTAAATATGTCATACACAGTTCTAAATGTACCTTAGGGGGGGAATTTTAAATGATTTTCTAACTTTATAAAATATAAAGTCTATGATATAGAAAAATATATTGAGCAATTTTTGATTAGCAGATAAAATTGCCTTTTTAAAACTAGGTAAGTTTCTTGACTCTAAGAATAGCACTATTTTTCCAATCTAAAAATAATTATCTTAGCAATGCCCCAGGAAAATGTCAAATTGGGAAGGTTACAAAATGGGTTTCTGTCATTTGAATTTTCTACCAAAATATCTTTGGTGCCTTCTAATATATGCCATAGAGTAGACACACTTCTTTGGATAAAATTAATGTACTCTTATGTTCAGACTTTATTTAATTCTAGACTGAGGATTGATCCTTTGATAGATGTTGACTCAATGTGATCAATGTAACAAAACATTTATGTTTACAAATTTTCTATTATGTTAAGGTAAAAATTATAGGACTATAGATGATGCATCAGTCCAAGAAAAATAAATGCTGCTAAAATTATTATAGTAGCGTGGCTAACTACCTATTTATACTTTTTATTACTATGATCCATGTGAGTGTGTGTTTCTGTGTAGTGTATCTCCCTCTATATATAATCAAGGATGCAGTATGTCATGGCATGTTTTAAATAAAGCAACAAAAAAATTAATCATAATATGGATGCTGCTAACATTTTAAGACAATTTCTTATATCTTGGTAGAACTTGCAATAGCGAGATAATGAGCAATGGTTTCAATCTCCAAATCATAAGGGCAAATTTGTTTCAGATAAGGGAAGTTTGGAATATCCATCTAATAAAGACCACTGATAATAATACATTCTGCTATGCCTTAAAGAAAATCCTTCAGGCTGGGAATGATGAAAGATAAGTATTTGACCAGCACCTAAAGTTCTCTTCAAACCCAGATTATGTTGTTATATGGCACCTGTTAATTTTTTAATAGTATTTTAATTAAAAATTAGAATTAAAAAGATAAAAATACAAAAAAAGGAATTTATAAAAATAAAGTGCAGAAAATAGAAAAACAGAAAAAGAAAATACACACACAATACACACACAGAGAGAAATTACTTCCCCCTTCATCACAAGTATAATTACTTTTGTAATTTCTTCCCTTATCTCATCTCTTATCTATAAACAAATTCTTAAAACCACATTCAGTCCTGAACAGGAAAAGTCCATTAAAGGTTATCAGAAATAATAATGTATCTATTTTAGCTTTGATCAAATAAATCAACTGTTTTATTTCTTTTTTTGCCTAACAATTTTAACCTTTAGTCCATTCAAATAATATCAAAAATATTTTGCTCCATTCTGTATTAAAAAGTCAAGTTTAAGTGTTGTTCTTTAATTGTAATCTATAGTTCCTTCTGGTTCCCTCTAATATCGAACTTTTGAAGACCTTGTTTCTGTAATATCTATCCTTAAAAGTCCCATCCTATCTTAAAGAGAATTCAAAACAAAAGCATGTGCTCACAGGAAGTATTATAGTTAATTTTAAATCAAGTCCATGTGGGCCTTTAGTTTGTAAGTTTCCAAAATCGAAGTTCTAATCACCCTTTTGCTTTTTATTCCAAAATAAATGTTTTAAGTTGAATTTGAACTTTTAATTTTTTTTACTCCATCTTTATTATTTTTATAATTAACTCAAGGCAGCAAACATATCTAATACTCCTTTGTCCTATTTTCCCCACAGCAATAAATCTGTGAGGTGAGTTGGGCTGAGATAGGAGAACTGGGCTCAAGGCCACGCAACTGGCTTTCATGCCTAAGGCAGGAGTAAAACTCACCTAGTGCTGTACAACGTATTGGAGCAAAGGTTCCTAGTAGCTGAAAATGAATTAACATGCAATATCCAGAAGTAAAGGAAATATGCAAACGTAGTCTCCTTCTGAAGGTGCCAACTGCAGTTTCAGTAAGAGGTTTATTCCCTTGTTTCCTAGAACTTTAAACCCACAGATCTTGTGGTTTCCTCACTTGGAGCAACTGTCTGGAGCACTTTTTAGAGGTCTCAAATTCTTTCCTTGCCTAGAGAGGAATTACAAAGAGCTGGTCTAACTTGCTTGCTTTCCCTTCTGTCACTTTCTTCAGTTTGCCATTTCTTCCCTGGAAGTTTCTGCATCTTATTAATTTCCATATTCCATCAACTATCCTTTGATTATCTGAACTTTTCAGACATGGTAGGCCAGTGAAGAAACCTGAGCAGATGAGCTAATTCCATGTGTAAAGCTACATTAACAGAATCTAAAAGTACAACCCCCACCCCAATATCGTTATAGCTAAGAAACTTGGGAGGGTCTCTTCTGAGTCTCTTGCCCCACCCACTATTCAGCAATGGATTTTGATGTTGCTTATCCGACTGTTCCCTTGGCAGCATTCCAATCTCCCAAGATCTTTCCTACATATCATCACAGGAGCAGGTACAATATTTATTTCATATACTATGTAGAACTCATAATTCCATTCCAGTACATGTAGATACGAAGTCAGAAATTTCATACATTTTTGTCTGGTTACATTTAAATCAAACAGTCTTGTTTCTTTATACAGCAGCCACATAATTCAGTTAATTGTCCTTGCAATGCCATAAGCTGCTCCACAATCCTTTCTGCCAATAGGGATGATTCAACAATTTATTGCTGGACAACTATATACAATGTTCTGCTCTCTTTAAAAAGATAGTAACAATTGCTGGTAAACCACAGGGCCACATCATCATCAGATGAGTGTCTTAACACGTGTTTTTATTAAAGACTGTGATCTGATCATCAGCTGAATTGAAAAAGTCACTTTCATGTACAGGAACCTGGATAATCAAAATCTCAAAACATGGTTCATATTTTTCACAGCAAATATGTAATATCAAGTGCTTAGTTCTTTGCAAGTGGTTACATGCAAAACCTGTTCTAGATATTAAGGATTTAAGTCATGTGAACATTTTACAGTAGACAACAAAAAGCTTCAAAAGAAGTTAAACCTGAATATCAGAAATATTACATAGAGAACCAAATGTATTCCAGCAGATATACAATGTGGTTCCTCTTTGTTTCTTGGTCACCAAAAGGCAAAATAAATAGATTTGTCAAGTCTAATGCATATTTGGTAGGTGCAATGAATGTTTTATCAGTTGAGGGAAGAATAAATAATTACCAGTTCAGTTTCAGTTCTTTATGGGAGACAGATTATGAATCATTCATCTGAATCTGATTAATTTTGCATAATACATAACTTTATGTACTTAATTTTTATTAGTGATGGGACTTTTTGCTTGACTCTTAGGTCTATCCTTGTAAACGCTCTTACTGACAAGAACCCGTCTTCTAAATGATGCAAAGCCACCAATCTCAGTTTTACTCACCATAGCAACCAATATCTTATGATCAACATTATTCTATTTCACGGGCCAGGTTGCTATAGCAAAGTGCTTGTGTCATATTCTTAGGTGATAAAAGGAAGCACTTTACTTTTCACTAAAACACACATCCCAAAATGATCAAGTTTGATCCCAGAAATAGCTCAGTTTTAAACTACTTAAAACAACTTGTAAAGAATTGCCAGAAAAGTTTTACTGATGAATTTCTTCATGTGAAGATCTTTGCTGTTAGCCTATAACCAAATGCTCTTTAGGCTAGAAATTCTGCTTCTTTAATGGGCACTATAATGCAAACATAGTATGAATTTATCACATGGTTTGCTTATTTGTGATTTAGCATGTTGGGGAAACATCAGGGGTGAAATCCAGCATGTTCTGACAGGTTCTGGAGAACCGGTAGTGGAAATTTTGAGCGGTTCGGAGAACCGGTAGTGGAAATTTTGAGTAGTTAGGAGAACCGACAAATACCACCTCTGGCTGGCCCTAGAGTGGGGTGGGAATGGCAGTTTTACAATATCCTTCCCCCAGGAGTGGGAAGGGAATGGGGATTTTGCAGAATCCTTCCCCTGGAGTGGGGTGGGATTGGAGATTTTGCAGTATTTTTCCCCTACCACGCCCACCAAGCCATACCATGCCCACCAAGCCACACCCACAGAACCGGTAGTAAAAAAAATTGGATTATATCACTGGGAAACATATACACTGACTTAGGAGGCATGGTTTACAGCAGGATGATGAAAGCTGTAGCTATTGTTCTACAGTTCCGACTTTTTAAAGAAAAAAAACCAACTAGATTTCTTTATGTGCACTTATGGCCCATTAAGAGTGAGTGGCCTCAGATTGCTGCTCTGAAATATGCATGCTGCTTAAGCCCTAGCAATACGAGTTCAGCAGGAGCATTTTTCTTTAATCAATTCCTCCTTCTCAGGGCTGCTGTGATGCCTGCAAATCAGCCAAAGGCCAGCTTTGGGGCAGCTTGTTTTTTGTTTCTATCCTGATCATTTTCTTTCTGTTCAGATAATATAATACTAGAGCTGTTAGAATGTGCTTACTTCATTCTCAGACAGCACTGGAGAGTTTCTATATGACAGCCTGATTGCTCAAAAGATAGAGTTAAGGCAAGGTTAGATTAGAGAGGAACAAGATGGTGTACTTTTAGCATCTCTTGCCACTAAGCTCTGAATGACTTTGCTTACATGCTATTTTAAACCATAACTTATTGAGTAAACTATAAATGGCTAAGTGTGCAGAACAGACTAAGCTGTAGTGCCCAAATCAAACAAACTACATTATGGTTTAAGACCCCACCCAGTAAACTTTTGGTTGAAACTTGGCCTTAGTTCCTAAGATTGGGAGTACGGGCACTGTGTTGCAGTGGTTTTGCTCCTTCCTGAATGGGCAGATTCAGTCCCTAGGTATGGAGGAGAAATTAACTCATTGATTATTCCAAAATGGGATGGCACAAGGTTCTTCTCTGCTGCTAATGAATATACAAGCTGATGGGAAAAGTCATCTATCAGTTTGTGATGGTATAATCAGAACCACAGAGCTGCATCTCCATCCCAGTCCAGACATGCATTGGGAATTCTAACCCAGTGCCTGGAGACTGTAAATATCTTTATGGAGAGAAAGAAATGGAGGCTGAATCTCAGCAAGACTGAGCTACTGTTCATTTACTACGCCTAGCCATCTGGGTCTCAGTTTACTTCAATGATGACTTTGGACTTTTATTTTGATATTTTATGACTACTTTGTTTTTACTGTACACAAGTCTATGTAGATATAAAATATAGTGATGTAAAAATATAGTACATGTACCTTTTTGTAGAAATTTGGGCGTATCACAATGCTAAGCACTCATATTTTATATGAATAAAACTTGAAATTTTGAGGAAGATGTTGGATTTAAAGGAGCATTTTGTTTATAGCTATTGTATTTTGATCTTATTTGATTCTTTGCAATGTTTTTACAGTATTTGATTTCATAGCAGGAAGTTTGTTTCTCCTCACTTATATTGTACAGTCTGGATAAAGTCTGCAAAGCAGATAATTTACACTTTTCTTCAGGTTATGCACAGTATGTACTATTTTTAAAATAATAACTTAAATCAGAATAACATAAAAAAATCTCTCCCCCCCCCAAAAAAAATTACCCTAATAACCCGAATACTAGAGTTATATATTTGATCCCACACTGGCCATTTAACGCCAAGTCAATCTTCATAGCCAAAAGTTTATAAATGTAACAAGGTCCCTCACTTTGGACAATGTTTAACTTTTTAAGAAACATAGTTTGCAATGTTTTCTTACTAATCTAATTAACAGAACCCGCAAGTAAGGAGGATGCAAATTTACAATCTTCTATGGCTACCTCCATAGTAGTGGCTGCCCAGGATAATGCGGCTCACACAACCATAGGAGGGGATAATGGGATTTGTATTTTAGTTCTGGAGAGCGCCAGGTTGGGGAAAGCTGCCGTTCCTTTGTGCGCTTTCCTATTCATCCCCCCTTCCTCCTTTTCCAACCAGGCTAGCACGGATTCCCCACATCCTACCGACTTCACAGCCAGCATTTCTCTGAGCAGGCAGGGAAAAGGATAAAAGAGAAAGAGGCCCCACTAGGAGCAGCAGCAGAGGGCCACAGCCAAGCTACGCACAAAAACGGGTCCTAAAAAAGAGGAAGGAAATGGGGGGAGTGCTGCTGAGGGAGTCCTCGCTCACAAGAGAACTAAACCTGGATGGAATATTTACCTCGGGTGGAAGGGAGGGCGCGCATCTCCTCATCCCGGCGGAGGAGGAGGAGGAGACGGCTTTATTTGCCTGGAGGAAGCAGCAGACTCTAAAAATAAGCCACGCGAGAGGCGATTCCCTTCTCCCAGCTTGCTACACCCATTTCCTCCCTCCCTCCCTCCTCCGGCCCCTTGCCGCTCTCCGAAAGCCCAGGCCGGAGCCGCGGCAGCAACACAGCAGCGGGCGGGGCCGAGGGAGAAGGTTGCTCTGGGAGTGATTGACGTGTCTCGCAGCCGACCACGAGGTCGGAGGATTGGGGGAGCCGCGGCCTAGAACCCGAAGGTTGAGCAGGAGCGCCTATCAGCTGCTCCGGGAGGTTGAGAGCTACGAGTGGGCGGCGAGCGGCGTTTGGGCGTGTGCCGCCCGCTGCCTGGGGCTGGTTTTGCGTGCACACATTGTCCAAGCCGCCGTCACGGCAGCACCCGGGCGGAGCGGGTGCCTCAGTGTTGGGTGCCAATGCGGGGAGGGCGTTGCAAACACGGGGCTCCTCCGCCGCCTAGGTGGAAAGTTCGCCGCTGGATCGGACCGACGGACCCTTGACTAAGAGAGCAGCCGGTCTTTCTGCGGAGGGGACGCGGAGTCTCGCGAAGGCGCTTTTCTCTTTCCAGGCACCACGCAAACTTTGCATTTCCTCGCACGCTTCCAATTTTTTTTTTTTTTTAAAAAACCCTCTAGGAAAAAGGCAGCTTTGCTTTTCTGGTTTGCAAGCAAAACCTCGCAGGCTATAAGTAGTAAGTAGAGCTTCCTCCTCCAATTCTTAAATGCTGTTTTGGGGCTTAGAAGCACGTTCGCCTTGAAGGTTGATTCGGCTCACCTGTGTAAGTAATTCCTTAGCAGCCCTGGGGAAGGCGGCCACGAAGCGGCTGCGGATCTGTGGGCGTTCTCCGGTTCAGCTTTCAGCCGTTTGGGAATATTCAAGGTGCGGGCTGTAATAGCCAGAGGTCCTGCAGTGGTTCACACGGCGCGCCCCAGGGCGACCGTGTACACGGAGCTGTTAGTTGCAGCGCTTGGCTTTTATGAGCCAAAATGGGGGAGGAAAAAGGCGGGTTGCGCGTTGTAGAACATCTCTTTCCCTGGATCTTGGCTGAAGTCGCTTCGGTTGTAACCCGAATCTCCGAAGTGAGGGTGTAAAGGCCAGACTCCCCCTCCCCCTCCCTAGGTTATTTCAGCATCATCCTCGCCACCCTCATTTCTTAAGTAGGAGAGACTCGGAGGGGTATCGCTTGGGGAGGTTGCGCTTCCTTCGGCCAAAAGCAACGTGGGAGGCGGTCGGCGGCGTACAAGAAGGGAAGGCACGGCGATTGCGTCTGTCAGGGGGAACAGCCTCGTGTGCGAGAGGACGAGCTATTATGGGGTGTGTCCGATTGTCAGTCGAGGGACGTTAAGGGAGAGCGCAGCGAGGCTGAAAGGGTGACTTGGGGTGCTGCCAGGCGGGTGGGTTTCATTCTGAAGCTTTGGGCTTCTCCTTGTTAATCGTCCGCTTGTGAAATCCAAAGGCCAAAGTGCAATTCCACGCAGGGACGGCTCTGGGGCTTAAAAGAAAGCCCTGGGTGGAACGCTTTGCAAAGGGGCGAGGCGTGTCCAAGGATGGTGTGTGACAACACGCTCTCCGGTCCTCCTCCTCCCCCCCCCGCGATTTCCCGGTCTAGCAGCAGCCGCCGCCGCCTCACTGACGCTAATACTAGGCTGTGGACCGGCACATCTAGACGCGAGGAACTTCATCGGCTCGGCATTTTTCTAGAGCTTGGGAATTGTTGCTGCCCTGGAGGATCGGGTGGGTTTGGGGGGCTCGGGAGCGGGAGGGTTGACCCGCCACCTGCTTGCCTGTCTCTGTTCCCAGCTATATTGTGACTGTGCTTTCTGTAAACACTTCCTGTCAGCGCCAGAGAGGGGTGGGGGGTGGCGGCTGATTAATAGGAGTGCCAGTGATTACATCTTCTAGAAGCCACGGATGCTAATGATGATACTTTCTGTATCCCCAGGTTTTCCTCTTCCAGTGATGTTCTCTTCCAGCCATTTGCCAAGGCTTGTAGGTAGTTGTGGGTTTTGATTGCACTTTTTCCCCCCCTGCCATGCAGTTTAGGGAGTGGTCTGAGAGAATAGTGAAGTAAGTTTGGTTCACAGCTGCAGATGCAGCGGGCAGATTAAGGTCCTTGTTTGGACGTGTACACACAGGAATAATCTGCATTATATAGTTTTGGAAGACTTTGAAAGGAAAAGGTCCTGAGCTGCAGTGTTTAATGTGGACTGGTCCTTTCTGGCCCTTTGGGATTCTTAATCCTTTTCTCTGATCTTCTGTTACTTCCCAGCCTATAGTAGCCTTTTGTTATGATTGGATACTGATTGAGGAGGGGTTAACATGGCTTCCTTCCTTGCTAGTTGATGCCACTCCCAGGTTTGCAAACTGTCACTTGAAAATAGGTCCTGGGAATGCCTTCTCTTGGTTAATGGGAGAAAAATCTCCAGCTGCTTAATTTCCCAGGGGCTTCGATAATTTTGTGCTTTATGCCTGTGAATGTTGTCTTCCCTGTATCGTGTAAGCTGGCTTGTTTTATGGGTGCATGTGTGTGTGTGTAAGTGTTTGCTGTATTTTAAAACAGGTTGGTAGTACTTGAGTGTTTTAAGCATGTTTTCATCTTTCCTTGAGTTAAACTGGAGGGGAATGTGTTTATTCCCGTGGGAAGCAGGTGGGAGAGGCTCACATCTTGTTGCTTAAAGACAAGTCATTCTAGGCAGCAGGATCAGTCCTCTGACCAAACGTGCACTGACTCTCATTGGCTCTGTCTCCTAAATTGGAGGCTACCTGCGAGCCCCACCCCTGGAAACAGGTTTCTGCTCCATTTATGTCATGATGTTCCCCCTGAATACTTAGCTGTGTAGTAGACCATCAGTCAGATGAAATTCTGGAAAGTGCTTCCTCTGGGAATGTTAAATGATCCATCATTTAACAGCAGTATTGGATAAAGGCACAGGAAAAATGAAGCTACATCCCAAGTACCATGTTTTCCTGAAAATAAGACCCTGTCTTCTATTTTTTTGAACCCTGAAATAAACGCTTGGCCTTATTGCCATGCACTCAAAAGCCCGATTGGGCTTATTATCAGGGGATGTCTTATTTTGGGGGAAACAGGGTATGTATTTTTTCTTTTTCTTCCTAGAAAAAATAGGTTGAAAATCAGTTGACAATAAGGGGTTCTTAGGTAACTGAATAAAATTGGTCATTATTTCGCTACAATAATGCTACAATTTCATGTTGACAAACTCCTTGGCATCATGAATGATGTAGGAACTTGGCTGGAAGAATCTTCCTTCTGTATAAAAAGCATAGCTTTGCACTGCATTTTAAATCCTATTCTTTAATCCCAATTGGTAATTGAAGTTTCTTGATGATGAAAGAAGGTATATCCATAGCTGTAGTTGAACTGAATCCTGACTAGAATTGCCTAGATAATAAACATTTTTCATTACTGTGGTAATTATGAAACAAACTATTGTTACTAATTTTATTTTTGTGCTGCTCTTCGTCCTCCAAAAGTATATATTGATATTTGAACTTAAGATAGAAAGCCTGTTCATTTTAATAGAAAAGCAACGAAAGGATTTTTTTTTCAAAAAAGTGGGGTGATCTAAACATTTACTTCTCATAACTATATGGTGGATGTTACAGGGAGCTCCATCCTAATATGTATGAATTGTTTCATTGGAAGTTCGTGTGAGTGATTAGACTTCAGACAGAGGGCATATGAATTCCTTAGGCACTAAAATACTAGTATATTTATCTGATGTTTTTATTGTTTCAAAAATTTTAGTGTTTTAATTGTAATATATTTTTTTGAATTGTAAGCCAGAATCATTGGCTTAGATGGGCGGCTATAGAAATTAAATAAATAAATGCAAAGTTTGAATAATGAAAATTTCTTCAAAAGAAATGCCAGGAAATGAATATTTATGAACAGAAGAATAAATATGTGGCTACATATTTACTGAGTTTTTAAAAATGTAAAAGTAGAGTTCATGCATGCTCCTAAACCCTAAATTGACTATTGAGCTTAGGCTAAATCAGTGGTAGTCAACCTGGTCCCTGCCGCCCACTAGTGGGTGTTCCAGCTTTCATGGTGGGCGGTAGGGGTTTTGTCTGATTCTGAAGCACTTTCCTTTTTTTTAATTTAATTGACTTTTTAAAAAAATTCATAGCATTATTTAAAAACATTTTCATTAGGTTTTCATAAAATTCCCTGTGACAATTTAAATTTCTGAAAATATACTATTTGTATCACCTGCGCATAGGTTTAGTTCACGTTATGTAAGTAAAACTAAATGGTGCAATAGTGCGACCGCAAACAAAAGAGCCTCGCCCCAGAATAGCTGGCGCATCTCCCCCCACACCACCCAGCTCTAACTGATAAGCAGAGCTGGTAGCCCCCCCCCCAAACCTACTTTATAATCACCATTATTGTGGAACTGGTGGGCGGTTAGAAAATTTTACTACTAACAGAGAGATACAAAAGTGGGCGGCAGGTATAAAAAGGTTGACTATCCCGGGCTAAATAATAAAACCCGGCCATTGTGGTTTACAGTTCAGCCTAATAACTAAACTAAAATGTTCTTAATTAGCTGAGCTTTTATGGAAGTAAGAAATCGTGAAAGGAAAAAGAACATCATGGACATCAGAGAGGTCATTCCAGGGATATTATAGGGGATGAAATACCATGTTGAACTTTTCAATCAACTTCCCTTTGGAATAAATGGTTAAAATATTGATGACAATATTTTACACACAATTATTACTCTGCAAAAAAAGTTTACATTGATTAAGCTATCATGGATCAGATGAAAAGTTTACCTAGTTTAGTGTTCTATTCCTACAGTTGCCAGATAATTTTATATGAAGAGTTGTGAAGCAGCTTTGGTTATAAGAGAACCTGTATGATTTATAATCTCCTGTCACAGATATAGAAGCCACACCGTTTCCAATATTGGTGGTACTACAGAACTTGTAATGAATTCCAAAATTTTGCTTCCTGTATGTGGAGGTATTCTTTTGTCTATTGTGAGTTTCTCGCCTCTCAGCTTCATTGAAGTTACAATGGCACCGAAAAAAGTGACACAACCATTTTTTACAGTTAACGACCATTGCAGCATCTCCATGGTCACAGGATCAAAATTTATATGCTTGGCAACTGACTCTTATTTAGGATGGTTGCAGAGTCCTGAGGTCATATGATCATCTTTTATATCTATGACCTTCTGACAAGGAGTCAGTAGGGAAGCCAGATTCACTTAACTGTGGCAAGAAAGGTTGTAAAATGGGGCAAGACTCACTTAGCAACAAAAAATTTGGGCACAATTCTGATCATAAGTCGAGGACTATCTGTATGCCATTTTCAAAAAAGCTGCACATGGATTTGATGCTTTCATCAGATTTATCCACTGTTATCCTCAGAACCTGATCAGTCAGTAATCACTCGTGTGTGTATGTGTGTGTAATTTTTTTACCACATTAGACAAGCTTGTTTGTAGTGAATTGGTTGTGCCATTTTAAGACAGTTACAAGTAGTCATCAACTTACAACCATTTAATTAGTGACCATTCAAAGTTATGACTGTGTTCGAAAAAAAATGACAACCAATCCTTACACTTACAACCATTGTAGTATCCCTGCGGTCATCTCATCAAATTTCAGGTACTTGGCAGCCAGCATGTATTTACAATGGTTGTAGTGTCCCAGGATCCTATGATTGCCATTTGTGATCTTCCTAGCGGCTTCCAAGAAGCAAAAATAATGGGAAAAGCTGGATTTCTTCAATGACCATGTCATTCATTTAACAAGTATGATGATACTCGTAATGACCGCAGCCAAAAAAAATTGGGTGTGGCTCACTGATTACCTTGCTTAGCAATGGAGGCTTTAGACCCAGGATGTCAAACTCAGTTTCATTGAGGGATGCATCAGGGTTGTGTTTGACCTCGGAAGGCCAGAATGGGCGTGGCCAGCTCGATGTCACTGGTGTCGCGGGCACCTGTGGCGGCCCAAGCACTCTGCCAGAAAAAACAGGCTCCCTAGCTCTGTCTTCAGCTGCGACAGCCTCCTGCAACCCTCTGCCAGTGAAAAAGGAGCTTGAGAGAGCCAAATGTGGCCTTCCTGAGTTTTGTTTTTGCTGGCAG
Organism: Ahaetulla prasina; assembly: GCF_028640845.1. NCBI lineage: Eukaryota > Metazoa > Chordata > Lepidosauria > Squamata > Colubridae > Ahaetulla > Ahaetulla prasina. The sequence goes on along the minus strand of NC_080539.1, from coordinate 260,607,149 downwards.
AGGTACCGCGAGCCAGTCCTTTGCTGTTTCCAGGGTGGCCCCATGGGCCAGATCTAAGCACCCCATGGGCCGGATCTGGCCCCTGTGCCTTGAGTTTGACACCTTTGTTATAGACCCAATTTGGTTGTAAGTTGAGGACTACCTTACATATTAAAGAAATATAAAACTCTTTCGGTTACTTTCGTTTTTATTTTCTCAAACAATTTGGCATCAGCGAAGGTATCCATTCCCTACTCAACCTTTAACTCCAGATCATTTAAGAAAAATAGATATATGCTACATACCCTCTTATCAATCATTTGTTTATTTTTTACCTCACTTATTTTTTAACTGGTTGGGCCTATAATAGACATGAACAGTTATGTCAACAAGCACATCTGCTTATAAGCCTTGGATAACTAGTCTGTATCAAGAACCTTGTAATAATCAAATAAATTTTTATAATCTATATTTACATTCTTTTTAACATTCTTAAAGAGCTGTATCAAGATTGTGATGGTCTGCTTGTCCAGGAATTGCAAAGAAAACTTATGCTGCATCATGTTGATTATTCATTATCAGAAGTTGCTTTTCTGTATCTTTCAGTTGGGAAAAAAAAACTTTTAGATTAAGTTATATTACATTGTACGTCCTTGTAGCATAAAGCCAAATCTTAAGGACATATCACATTTTTGTTAGATGAGCAATTTCATTTCATGCGTATATTCTGGATTTAGCAATTTGTTTTCTGTAAGAGCTAGCATTTTGTCTCTTGTTATTACTAACTTATTTCTAACTCGGGTTCTCTCAAAATATCTATTCAGGCATGGATGACTCTAATAGCAGTTACAAAAATGTTATCCAGCTTTCCTGTCACATCCAGCACCTTTGGTAGCTGGTTTCCTATTGCTAATATATTGAAATATGGCTAGCATTATTTCAGAATTCGTTCTAAAAATTTATTTTATTTATCTTATTAATTTTTGGATTTTCCTTGTGTAACTTTTATGGTTTTTTTTTTATTCTTTAAACAAAAGGACAAGGATGATGATAATAATTTAGATAATTTTATTCATTTTCTGAAATAACATATCTTTTCACTTTATCCTTCAGCTGCTCTCATTTTCACCTTGCCATGCTTATTTTCACAATGACCATTTTGTAAATGTATGACCATGTAACAACTGAGGAGGGACATTCCCCAAAGACAGGAGGAGAATCATGGGAGGAAATGGAGTGAGGAAAAAGTTGGAGCTGGTAGGAAATTACCCACTCCGACCATTTGAAGAAGCCTTCAAGCTGTATTCTATAGGAAATACAGAAACCCAGTAGCATCAAGAAGACAAGCATGCAGTGCCAATTGCAACCTGGTGCTGCTCTTGTGTAAGTGGTAGTTGCTACTGAAATTGCAGTGGTTCCTACATATTCCTGGAGTGATTTGGGCAGTGGACTTTTTCATTTCTATTACTGCAACTTGGAATCATGCAAGCTAGAACCAATAATCTATAGTCAAAAATAACTTCAGTAAAATGTTTTTCCAGTCTTAAAAATAAAGCAAAACCAAATATTGGAGACTGAAAAAGCACATGGCAAAAGTAAATATTCCGCCAGGCTGCATGCAGCTGTCTTGTTTACAAAGAGGATGGGGCAGGATGTAGCATTTGTACAAACCCAGCTCTTCATTTGCTTGATAAGTTATGCAAAGTCTTAGGCCTAGGCTTTAGTCAAACCTTCTCTGTTGAAGACCAACAAACAAAAAAAGAGAGAAGAGCTTAAAATTTACGTATGTATAAAACATTGTCTGAGCAATATTTATTACCCCAATAATATATAGCAACCTTCCACAACCTTACCCCTAGTTATGGTGGATTACAACTTCCACATTACTAACTGGGGGTTATGGGAGTTGTAATATCAACAAATCTGAAAGAAACCAGATTGAGAAAAGATATTATGGTATTCATATTAAAGGCATCAAGCAAGGAACAACTCTATAGGGTATAGTCTTATATAAAGCTTCATTTTGAAAAGATTAAATATCTCTCAGTATGCGAAGGAATATAGAATTTTTATAATAATACTGTCAAAACACTGAGAATCATATGCACTTGCAATCAAATATAATACTTAGGAAATGGGGGTGTATTCAAGAAAATCAATAATCCACATTAATTGAAAGCATAATTCCAGAAAAGGTTTTTTTTAAAAAACCCTCAATATTCAGTAATATGAACAGAATAATAAGAACTGGGCAACACCGACCCTTTCATAATTATTTTCATAAATGCTAGAATGGACATTTAATTTGCTTTCTCGGCATGAAGAGATATCACACACAATAGAAACAAAACAGGCTAAAATGTGCTTTTTAGAATATTTGAGAACACTGTTTTAGACCAATCAGGAATTCAGGATACCCCGGATATGAATTTTTTTCAACAGTTCAGGAATAACCCAGGCCCCCATAACACTGACTCTGAATAAGAGTTGAGTTATTTCTGTATTTCTGGTTCTGCAAGCAGGACTGGATCAAAGAGGCTAATTCTCTTTACTGCAGTTTTACAAAGCTTGTGTTATTTCACTTATGTCAATCCTCTCACCTACTTTCTGATCCTCAACTTCAACTTTATAGAGTTTTAAAAGAGGAAAGGTGACTGACTTGGTGACTTTGTAGTGGTTCTCATAGGAATTGCTCAGATTTCCCCCCTTTTTTTATGCATATGATCACAAGAGATTCCAGCCATGCATTAAACTAAGACTGTGGGTGAGGAGTATTAGCCATTTATTTTGTTCCCCTAAGTGGCCTGGATGAAGAGTATCATTCATTTCAGGACCAGCAAAATTTAATGCAGGACCATGACATGACGACTTTTTTTTTTTTGCACTCTGCCTCAGTTATTTGAAGTTAACAGGAGTGGAGATAATCACAGGTATGCTTCAAAGAGCTTTTCGGGTTAGAGAATAAAAATGCTGGGGGTGCAGATAAGCCTTCAGGTATAAACTGCTGAGTAACTACTAAACAATATCCAGTTCAGAATGTAGCACAAGATTTTTAGAATGTGTTCTAATGTTCTTCGTAAGTTGAAAGAGAGTTTTAAGCAAGAACTGTAAATCTAATTCATCTCAAAGGATTTGTGAGTCCTGAATCTCTGGAGAATGCCAGCTTGCCACTCTTGTGAGAGTTGCAGAGCAGTAGCTTCATAGTAACTAGTAACTGAGCAGATATGATAGACGATTATTGCTGATATCAAGAATTTCCCAATAGAATATGCCAGGTTCTTTATGTGGAGGCTAAATACAGAATTCCTCACCATTGACCATGCTGAGTATAGGAGGGCTGTTACACTCCCAACCCATCAGGGGAACAACATGATGGGCAGTGTTAATGTATTGTGCAGCTGAGAAGCAGAATTGAAATGATGACTATGCACTTTTGATAGTGGAGCACTGTTGAACAATATCCTTGTATTCTGTGACACATCTGAAACACAACAAACGTAAAACAAGCCATATTTATAACTCAGTAGAATCAAGAAATACTGTGCACAAGTAGTCCTCAACTTACAATTACAGGTATTCCTCGACTTACAACAGTTTGTTTAGTGACCCTTTGAAGTTACAACAGCACTGAAAAAAGTTAACTTACGACTGTTTTTCACACTTGCGACCGTTGCAGCATCCCCATGGTCACGTGATCAAAATTCGGATGCTTGGCAGCTGACTCATTTATGATGGTTGCAGTGTACCAGGGTCACATGATCGCCTTTTGCAACCTTTTGACAAGCAAAGTCAATGGGGGAAACAGATTCACTTAACAAGCATGTTACTAACTTAACAACTGCAATGATTCACTTAACAACTATGGCATGAAAGGTTGTAAAATGGGGCAAAATTCACTTAACAAATGTCTCGCATAGGAACAGAAATTTTGGGCTCAATTGTCAAAATTTGAGGACTACCTGTATTTGTATGACGTTAACAGTGGACCCCTCAATAACTACTTTTGACCCAGTTCCAGAGTTCCAACGGCTGTACATTTCACATGGTCACATGACTCCATTTTGAGTACTTAGAAGCCTGCTCACCTTTGTGGCCAGTTCAGTGGTGGGTTGCTACTGGTTCACTCCGGTTCAGGTGAACCGGTAGCAGCAGTGGTGGGAGGCTCCTCCCACCCACCCGGACGTCATCAAATACGATCTGTGCATGCACGAGTGAACCAGTAGCAAAGGTAAGTGAAACCCACCCCTGGGCCAGTTGCAGCGTTTTGTGGTGATGTGACCACAATTTTTGATATTTTTGCTGTTTTTTTGGCCTTTTCAGTTGGTTTTTGGCAAAAAATGCCCCCAAGAATAAACTGATCTGCTTAATGACTGGCATTTGTTTAATGACTGCCATGAAAAAAAAGTCATAAATTCAGATTTGATTTATGAAGTCATAAATTCAGATTTGATTTGGATGTATTGACTTATGACTGCCGTGACTCGCATTGGAAATTCCAGGCTCCATTATGATAGTGGAGGACTACCATAGTTTTCTGTTTTTAAAAGCAATTTCATGAAGCACTAGGAAAGAAAGAACTTTTGGGAAATTGATTTAATGTGGGTTATGATATAAATAAATAAGTGATATAATTGAATGAAGATTATTTTTATTTTTATTTATTTTTGTCACAACAATATACATAAGCATCACACAAAATGATTATATAGTATATAAACATATATATGAGGAAATATAAGGAAGTATAAGTATATTTATATATATAAGAAAAAAAAACAATAGGACAGGAACGGTAGGCACATTTGTGCTCTTATACACGCCCCTTATAGTCCTCTTAGGAATGGGGTGAGGTCAATAGTAGAAAGTTTTTGGTTAAAGCTTTTAGGATTATGAGAAGAGACCACAGAGTCAGGTATTGTGTTCCAAGCACTGATAATTCTGTTACAGAAGTCATATTTTCTGCAATCTAGATTGAAGCGGTTAACATTAAGTTTAAATCTATTGGTTGCTCTTGTATTATTGCAATTAAAGCTGAAGTAGTCTTTAACAGGAAGGACATTACAATAGATGATTCTATGAGTTAAACTTAGGTCTTGTCGAAGGCGACGGAGTTCCAAGTTTTCTAAGCCTAGGATTTCAAGTCTGGTGGGATAAGGTATTTTGTTGTTTTCAGAGGAGTGGAGAACTCTTCTTGTAAAATATATCTGGACACGTTCGATTGTATTGATGTCAGAAATGTGGTATAGGTTCCAGACAGGCAAGCTGTATTCAAGAATTGGTCTAGCAAATGTTTTATATGCTCTGGTTAGTAGTGTAGTGTTTTTGGAAAAGAAGCTACGTAAGATTAGGTTTACAACTCTTAGTACCTTTTTTGCTATGTTGTTGCAGTGGGCTTTGGCACTTAGATCATTTGATATGAAAACTCCAAGTCTTTAACAGGGTGGGGATCATCTGTAAGGTAATGTCCATCAAGCATGTTCTTAGTGTTTAGATTTTTTTTTCCAATATGTAAGACTGAGCATTTGCTGGTTGAGATTTGGAGTTGCCAAGTTTTAGACCAAGTTTTAGAAGATCAAGGTCTTTTTGAATGGTAGATGTATTGTCTGTGGTGTTAAATAGTTTGACATCGTCAGCAAAGAGAACACAATTACTTGAGATATGGTCACAAAAATCATTTATGTATAGTATGAAGAGTGTTGGTCCAAGAACGCTACCTTGATATGATATGATATAAATGAGTAAAAGGGGAGAAAACACAGTGGTTTTTTGACGTAATTTTAATGTTTGCACTGAAAATAATGGAAATTATTCATTTAGTTTACTATTTAGAAGCAAAGGAAAGTAATATTGTATATGTGCTTTTGAAACAGTGTTGACTACTAGCAACTGCCTGGTCTAGTCCCTATAGTTTTCTTAGCAAGATTTCAGAAATAGTTTGCTATTGCCTGTTTTCCTAGGACTGAGAGAGAGTGATTGGCCTAAAGTCACTGGCAGTTTTCATGCCTAATGTGGGACTAGAATTCACAGTCTCCCAGTTTCTAGCCTTAACCACTACATCATCCTGACTCTCTATAAAAAAGGATGCAGTAAATTAGAATATGTTTCTGACATTTAATCATCTCTATCATAATGCCATAGTAATACATGAATCACTGCACCGAGTTAATATTTCCTGTTACTATCCTATCCTATCCTATCCTATAACCATAGTTTGAAAGGTTGTTGGTTTTAGAATTGATGTTTCACACTATAATTGCAGTGCTATGTAAGATTACCTGGAAATAAGCACATTCAAAGATAGCAATGTGCCATATACAAATTTGGCTCTATGAGAATTCATATTTTCAAGAAGCTCAGTTTGGTGGTAGCCTCTTCTCAACCTTGGTTGATCTGAAAAAAACTACACAGTGGTTAGTTAACCTGATTAGTGCTCAGGTGGTATACCATTCAGAAAGTCAAGGTAAAGGTGCCCCCCGCACATGTGTGCTAGTTGTTTCTGGCTCTAGGGGCGGTGCTCATCTCCATTTCTAAGCTGAAGAGCCAGCACTGTCCGAAGATGTCTCCATGGTCATGTGGCCGGCATAACTCAACACTGAAGGCGTACGGAGCACTGTTACTTTCTCACCAAAGTGGTCCCTATTTTTCTACTTGCATTTTTTACGTGCTTTCAAACTGCTAGGTTGTCAGAAGCTGGGACAAGTAATGGGAGCTCACCCTGTTACATGGCGCTAGGGATTGGAACCGCTGAACTGTCAACCTTCTGATCAACAAGCTCAGGGTCTTAGCCACTGAGCCACCACATCCCCTCAGAAAGTCTAGGCTAGACTAAAAAGGAAAAGGAAAAATCCTGACCTTTTTGAAAGAAAATAGCCACTTACTATATCAAGTAAGCTACATGTAAGTGTCCAAGACTTCACCAAGAGCTGAGCTAACTTGGGGATCTTACTTACACTTGCAAGAAAGCAGTGTTGTTTGTTCACTCAAATCAGTCGTGAAAATTGTGAGGAAGGAAAGAAGGGAAAGGAAGAACTACTTGTGATAGGAAAGAGACATTATGGATACAGAAAAGTTCCATCTCATTTTAGATTTCTGGATATCAAATTCTCTTCTGTGTGAACATGTCTATGATATCATCTGTCTGAGTACTTGGGAGGAGAGATTCCAAAGATAGCTTTTTCTGGCAGCATCAAGTTACATCTGAAAGCAGTAGCTTTCCTTCAGGAAAGGAGAATGTTTCTAAAAACTGCTAAATGCATTAGCAGCTAGAAATCAATGGCCTGGATTTCTGAAAATTAATGTTTATACAGCCAGCCATTTCCATCTGAGTGGCTTGTCCTTATCCCTAGAAACATGACTTACCAACGAAGCTTCTTCAGCTAAGACATCTTGTCATCCAGTCACACATGCCAAATCAAATTTCCTAGTGCAGGACACTCTGCCTGCAACCACCCTTCTGTTTGTTCCCAGGATTATCTGTGTCCCACTTCTTTTCAGCATAAGTTCATTGTGGCTTCTGATAATCGCCCAACAACACCCTACCAGATCCAGAACTTTATGGCCATCATAGCTTTCTCTGCAGCTTCTTGGAGTCTTATTAATAAATTGTAAAGGGGGAAACTCAAAGGCAACATTGCTAACCATGTAAGAAAATTATGGAAACAAGAATATCTAATGTAGAAATCACTTCAAGAGTGAGGCAATCATTCACATACCGTATATACTCGAATATAAGCCGATCCGAGTATAAGCCGAGGTCCCCAATTTTACCCCAAAAACTGGGGTAAACTGGGGACTCGAGTATAAGCCGAGGGTGGGAAATGAGGCACCTACCGGTTGGGGAAACCCTCCCTCCCTCAGCTGAGAAGGCTGGCGGGTCCCCCCCCCCGCCCTCTCACTGCACCGGCAGGGCTTCCGCTACCGTCCGCAAAATGTGAAAAAGAAAAAAACAAAACTCGAGTATAAGCCGATATACTCGAGTATAAGCCGAGGGCTTAAAAAAACAAAACTCGAGTATAAGCCGTATAGACCCGAGTATAAGCCGAGGGGACGTTTTTCAGCACAAAAAACGTGCTGAAAAACTCGGCTTATACTCGAGTATATACGGTATACTAGCTAGCAGAAAAGCAAAGGATTGCATTTACTTTTAATGTACCTCTGGTAAAATAAGGAACCAAGGATTAAGAAGATTAGAGACAGATGGGGCACAGATATTGTATAGATTTATATGTAAAGATTGAGACGAGAAATCTCAAGCAGCCATAAATAATAAAAGTAAAATGGTGACCTCAGCCCGTGTAGTTTTCTCAAAATAATTACATATTTTGTCCTTGCCTTCCTCTGAAATGTTTGTTGACTTCCTACTCTAGCTATAAGAGTGCTTCTAATAATAAGAGCAGTTGTGCAAATTGTCCATGGAAAAGCATTTTCAAGTTGTTGGCTCTCTTAGAATATACTAAATCATGAGGATAGTTAGTACTGTCTTTGCAATAAATTTATTATGTGGCAATGACCACATATGTTACACAGAAAACTCTGTAGTTGCGTTTGCACTAGAGAAAGCCTTCAAACTATGCAGAAGGAAAGTCCCTCTTTGTGTTTGCTCAGCAGGCTTAATTAAGTTGCGAGATTTGCATGCCGTACCCAACCCTTAATTAATGCTGGTAGAGTGGAGTAGTTTCAGTCAAAATAATTCCAGGGTTTTAGTAAGCTAAGTTTTCTTCCCCATGTTATCCAAATGAACACAGGGCAAGTTTAGGGACTGATTCTCTCTCTTTTACTTATTATCTTTTTTCTTTTCTTTTCACACATACATTCAGCTATGGTCAGGAGTTGCAATGTCTGTGGTGCCATCAGTCTAGATAAGGACAGTAGACCTAAGTTATGGAATTGATCAGCCATTATCCCGTCTGAATTACTTATTTAAAATGGAAAAAATACCATAATTTATTTTATTATCCTGATTGGCTCCACCTATAGCATCTGATATGACTGGATGTTGGGTTGCATTGTCCTCATTAGCATCTGTGCTAAAATAGCTGTAACCTGATAATCAACAGAGTCTGGTAGTATGTTCCATAATGATGGTAGTAATTTAAAGTAAGGCGAACACTAGATATAAGCATCTTTATGTTGCTATGAGCGTTATTTTATTGAAAATGTAATTATATACTGCAAATACTGCCTCAAACTATAGTTGTATCTAATGAATTAAATTCTACTCAAATGAATAAATGAGGCAAATTGTGTTCTAGGCACTAAGGCTGTTGAGCACTTAAGAAATCATTTGGAAAAGAAGCTTCAGAGTTCAAATATTACATCTCTCCACAACTCTTTAAAGCAACTGCATCTTTTCCCCGTGGTTGAATGAATGGCTTACCTCCATAACTGATATATAAATCATGGCAGAGCCTTCAAAACACCATCTCAATCCTCAAGCAAGCTGATGGCATGAGATTGGGTGGGTCTGGAGTCAGTCTCACACTAATACAAAGACTTCTTGGGATGGTACCAAAGTCTAAATGATGACGTCCTTGTTGTAAGCGTAGCATTACTGGTTCTTCTTCTAAGGTTCCTGAAACTATTTCCAACAGCTGTCTGCTCTGTAGAGATTGGCAAGTGATAACAGTTCATTTTCATTTTGTAAAAAGCTTGTGCTGCTGCTTTTTGCACATCTGGTTGCTGTTATTTAATGCTAGAAAGACTAAAGAAACCTTAGACAGGATTGAAACAGGACCCCCTTCAGTGCAATGTCTGGAAAAAGGCTTTAATATTTAGTTTTTAAAAAATTCATATGAGTCTTTTCCTTATTTTAATTATAGAATTGAAGATGCAAAGAAGTGATAGGTTACTGAAGTAAACTACAATTGCATTCTAATTTAGAAAAAGATTAGCTTCTTAATTGACTGATTGATAAATCTGAATAACATAAGTTACAGCAGATAGAACATACTTATATGTATGTTTGCCTCTGTATTGTTTCAGTTCTTTTCAGATTTTAAAACTTCTTTAAAAAATCTTGCTGTTTAAAGTAGTGGGTCATGGAATGGGAAAAGCTGTCTTATGAGTCTGCTAACCATGTGCAAATATCTAAGGTAGAAAAAAGCAATTTTTCTACCATAGTGTTTCTCAGTCTTGCTTAAACGGTACAGAATATGAATGCACTGGTAAACTGGATTCACATATTGTGCTTAGCAATAATATTTTTGTTTGATATTTGTTAGATATTCAATAGTTCATTGTTTGAACCTGACCACTGATATACCCATGTTTGCAAATCATGAGTTGTAATTTATTGTGTTGTGAAAATAGCCTATTGGGATACCTAATAAATTAGTACAGTTTGGTAGCCATTAGCAGTTTCATTTGAATTGAGGCCTTTGAACTCTGGTGCTGGAGAAGATTCCTGAGAGTCCCTTGGACTGCAAGGCGATCAAACCGGTCAGTCCTAAAGAAAATCAACCCTGACTGTTCTTTAGAAGGTCAGAAACTCAAATATTTTGGCCACCTAATGAGAAGGAAGGACTCACTGAAGAAGAGCCTAATGCTGGGAAAAATCTTTCCCAGGGCAAAAGAAGAATGGGACAACAGAGAATGAGGTGGCTGGATGGAGTCACTGAAGCAGTAGGCGTGAGCTTAAATGGATTCCAGAGGACAGGAAGGCCTGGAGGAATGTTGTCCATGGGGTCGCGATGGGTTGGACATGACTTTGCAACTAACAAAAACAATGAAAGCAATTTCATTCCGTGTTTCATTATTAATATTTTCTCTTTCTCCCTTAGAAAAAGTTCATTCTGTTCTTCTTTCACTTTTCTTTGTGTTTACTTTTTCATTCTATAAAATGGTATAAAATACATAGAGATAAGATAAGTTACCTTGATTGCAGCTTTGCCCATACTTCTGTTATATTGACAACTAAGGGGATCATTGGTTTCATCCTATTTCGGATTCATCAAACCTGGGTGATTATGTGCTATTAAGTTGGTGTTGACTTTTAGAGACTAAAAGTCAACACCAACTTCATATTAGAGACAGATATCCCACCCTAGCAGTGGTTTGGCCAGGTTAAATCTGGTTCCAATTAGGATCAAGTTACAAATTTTATGGAGCAAAGAGACTGTCTTGTGAAGGAGAACCATTTTCCCCAGTGTGACATATCGCCTTAGCAGGAACTGTGTCTCTTTGTGTGAAAGCAGTGAGATAATGGACGTGTTAAACATGCTATATAAGAAAATCTTCCCCTGCCCTGATCTAGGTGATAGAAATGCATATAGCATCATAATCCCTGAATGTTCTGTAATATTGTAATTAGAATTTATTTGAGTAGAGTAGGCTGTGTGAATTCCTAATACGGTACTAGGTGTTTTGTGCATCTGAAATACAAAAATTAATCTGTTCTTTAATTTTGTGGGCCATATGAAACATGTTCTCATGTTTTTAAAGAGGTCTTAGGACTTGAGTACTAGGAAATGATTAATTGGAGACAAGAAAACCAGTATAGCGATTGGCATAGATTAGGTTGTTCTGTTGTTTCATTCTTTAGATAATGATCTCCCATGAAATGTTATACACAAGATGACTATTAATTTCCTAAATGCTGGAGTAAATTTTACTAAAATGCCTATTGCAGCTTATTTAGAAACCTGCCTTTTAAATTGGCACAATATTACTGTTTTCTGCCAAGCACACCACTATTTAGTCTGTTCTCATCTTAAGTGAGTCTTAATTGAAACATAGTGTGGCTTCATAAAGGGATGAACTTCCATAATGCAGAATATTTTTTTCTGTGTTACATTTACAAGAGGAGCACAGTACAGTACTGTAATTGCACTAGCATAATGCAGTTACAGCTTCCTTGTAGGTTTTCCCTGTCAGGATGAGTAGGTTGTGGTGAAAGGACATTTTGATGAATATGTGGTCAGTCAGCAAGTTGGATTCCGACTGCAGAGTTTCTGTGATAAGGAAAAGCTTTAGGATGGTTTGATTGAAAATATTTTTCGTTCAGAAGTGAGCAAGGTTGAAATTTTTTTTTTGCATTTATATCCCGCCCTTCTCCGAAGACTCAGGGCGGCTTACACTATGTCAAGCAATAGTCTTCATCCATTTGTATACTATATACAAAGTCAACTTATTGCCCCCCAACAATCTGGGTCCTCATTTTACCTACCTTATAAAGGATGGAAGGCTGAGTCGACCTTGGGCCTGGTGGGACATGAACCTGCAATATTGCAAGCAGTTGCTGTTAATAATAGGCTGCATTAGCCTGTTGCGCCACCAGGGGCCCATATGGGAAAATTCCAGGAATTAAGGAAGAATACATTCCATTGTGTCCTTTAGTTTAGCATTAGCCTGTGTGAATGAAGGGAAGCAACTTATTCAAAACCCTACTTTCTTCTTCCTAAGCCATTGGAAAGAAATGACATGAAGGGGCTCACGACTATGTCAGCAGGATGGCTCCGATTCCAGTACAGAATGGACTAATCTTGATGTGGAGAAACAGGTAGTCAGAAGAAAAATGAAGTTAAAAAATGGACCAAATCCAGCAAAGGGTGTGTGTGGAAAAACAAAATCCCCCAATTCATTTGTACCAGAATGGCTGCTACTGCCAAATACTGCTGCTTTAGTCTCTCTCCTCTCCCAGTTAGATGACCCAAGTGGGAGCTGCTATTAAGAGAGTGGAAAACATTCCAGAAACTTTGCTCTGTATGCTTTCCTTACCTTGTTTATTTACTCAAAATATGATTTTACAATATTAAGGAAATTTTAAAAAGTTGGGAGACATTGGATTCTGTTTGTCATTATCAATATATGTCATTACTTCAATTGTAAGCAGTTGTGTTAAATGAAATTTTAAGTGTTAGGAGTTTTCAATGTGTATAAATTATGTGTATAACTTACGAATACTTCATATTATCCAAAGGGTGGCTACCATGTTGTAGTTAAGGTCTTTTGTATATTAGACCGAAAGCTGTTTTCTGAGGTTGAAAGGATTAGATCATTTGTCACTATTGATTCATAGCGGACATTGGTATTGATGCCTAATTTATTCAGGTTGCTTGTTTGGTTGTAGAATTTGTATATTGATATTTCAGTAAAATAGTTTTTAAAATAGTAAATGCCTACTTAAAAAAAATAAAATATCAGATAGTACAGATAAGAACCTTTACATCAGGGGTATCAAACTGGTGGCCTGCGGGCCAGATGCGTCACGCACAGGCCCACGCCCAAGCCAACTCTGCAAAGGGAAAAAACATTCCGATATGTCACATGACAGCAACGTGACATGACGAGTTTGACACCCATTCTTTACATCATTTGTAATTTTTATGCAAAATGTTAGGCTCTGGGATTTTTTTTTTCTGATAGAAGCCAGATTGTTTTAGTATTATTTAATTATTCATTTATATAGAACCAAACAGTGAATACAAGAGATTAAAAAAAATGAAATAAAACAAGGAAATGGTTGGGGAAAATGAGATTGAGAAATACCGAAGCTGATTGATGGGAATGTCTTCCTCCTTGGTATATAATTAGCACATCGTTTTCCTGTAGCATGCTCAAAAGTAAATGCAAATCTTCAGAGCTTCACATTTCCTTCAGGTTTTTAAATACTCTAATCCAAGTAGATTAAACAGAAAATAAAATAAAAATGACATGAATCAAATTCTTCTGGCCAGAGTGTATTCAAAATAGAAAGTATATTCAGATCTTATATCAAAGGTACAAATATATATCCTTTCTCCCATAAAATCTTGTGGCTGGACTCATGCTATATGTTACATTTGTTTGCTTAAAAATTGTTTCATGAATAACTATAATTGGAAGCATTTATGCAACTTGCTAAGCTATATTTTATAAACTATTATGGCTGAATTCACTCAATACGTTGAGCCAAATTTCACCGAATCCATTCTTGCTTTAGTTTCTATAAACAGAATTAAAGCATGCAAAACTTAAATCCCAAATCTTTGATATCAAACTGGGTACTTAAAATTCTGTCATTTCAGTGATTTCTTCCACAGTTTCTGAAAATACGAAGTCTGATAGAGGAAAATATTTAAATACATGAGACATGTATAAACTATGGAGTAGCTGGGGTGGGTGATGAACTCGGGAAGTATCTGTGATACTTATATCAAAAATAGCAACTCATTGTAAGGAAGGAGGAGAAATTTGACGAAAATTTAGTGATTGGTAACTTAAAATAATGTATCTAAACATTGTTTAAAGGCTGGTTTAACACCTACTTGTCCGCAATTTATTTTTGTTGTTGTTACTGATGTTTACTATGGCATCACAGTTACGCCATTAAAATATTTCTAATTATCAAATTATCTAACGCCTATGTTTACGTGCTTAATAGAGTGCAAATATAATTTTCTCAACCTTTTTACTTCAATTGTCTCTGTTATATCTGCTTTAGGACATATAGTTGAAATTCCAACAATCCAGAGCTTTTTTGAAATCTGTTTTTCTAAACCAGAATGCCAAATTGGTAAACATGTTAACATTGTCAAGTTTATAAGCTTCAAGATTTCTAATCTTGACATAGGGCAGCTCAACAAATACATAGCTGGAATGAGTGAAAAGTTAAACATAGGCTTTTACTCCATGAATGCACTATTCTGTTCCAAATCATGTATTGACAATATAGTAAGCAGAGAGTATAATGATCCAAGTTTCAGTTCTGCTGTTTTTGAGTGATGAAGAAGTAAGCAAACAAGGAAACACTATTTCTCAGTATAGTATACATATAATCTTGCCTCGAGGCTCTCTTTGTCCTCTTCCCTGCTTGGAATGCAGGTACAGGTGAGTACATACACACACATGAAACCTTTCATCCAACGTAGAATGTAATCTTAAACTTCTTTGTGGAATGTGGGCAGCATCAGCTTTAATTTGGTTTTTAGGTAATCATATAACCTAGGCAGGCTTCAAGGATTGTCTAAGCTCATTTTAAAGTCTACCTCCCTCAGGGTTAACAATTCCTGTAGGTGCAGATCTGTAGTGTGGCAATATTTAAATTCCTAGTTCAGGATTACTCATGGATCTATGTATTTCTCATGGATTAGCCAAGATTGAACAGTCAGCACAAATCTGAATTTTCTGTGATCTTGGACTTCTTGAATTGTGGATTCCAAATGGAAGCAAAAGGAGTCTTTTTTGGAGTCTGCTTCAGCAAACTGCTTTTGTGTATGTTTATAAATAAATAATTAAAAGTATTAAAAGTATTTGCCAACCCAATTACTTTAGGAAGGTTTCTTGCTGCTTACTTGCATGAAATTCTACTGGAGGAGACCAGCCAGTCACATTTTGGCACTGAATATAATTGCTCATTATGACTCCACATGAGATACTTGTTTTGGAATTGTTCTTCCAACTCCAGAGTAATGACTGAGATGTGGGGGCTGAACTTCTTTATAGGTGTACCATTTTTTTTAAAAAAAAATAGTATTCTCTTTTTGAATGTGTGAGGAGTGCCATGTGTATTTAGTTTTAATTCAAAAATCAGGGTTAATGGACATACACTTTTTCTGAGCTTTTTATTTTTTGGAAGTTATAAAACCATTCTTTTGTCTGTTCCCCATTTGACCCATAAAGTTGGAAAGAAGAGTGAAAGGTACTGCAGGTAGGATTACTATACATTAAGTGGGAGTGAATTGTATCAAAGGTGTAGGGAGTTTTGTATGTTAAAGTTTTATTGAAATGGCTTTACTGTGCCTTAGGTTTTAATGTGTTTATTTTGAACAAAATTTGGAATGGCGTTGGTGTTCATTTTAATAAGTGTGCTGTCTCTCTTTCTTTTCTCTCTATGTTGTTTTCCATTATGACTCAAGAGCTACAATTAATTCTGACTTATTTTATTCCTTTTAAAGCCTGCTTACTATGCATGTTCCTACAAGTTATATGCACCCACATTGTATTTAAAGATAGTCATTGTAAAACTATAAGCTTGATTCCAAACCTACACAAAAACTTCATTGTGAATGCAAGTGACTTGGGTACAGTAGTGTTTCACCCTGAATTGCTGATTTCTCTCTGGCATTGTATTCCTTTCCCCATCCCATCACTTTCCATGGTATTGTTCTCTGGAGAATTTTAATGGCATAGGAATAATATAAGTTAAAGTTGTCTTTTACCGGCAAGCATGTCATGCTACAAAACACTAGATCCAACCCCTAATATATAAAATGAGAATTCATACATCACTCTTGATGTCTCAATAACCAATTATGTATTTGCATAGATTAATCTGTTTGTACCTATTGTGGGAACGCATTTCATTTTATTTAGTCATTCTTTGTGATCCGAAAAGTGAAATAAACATTTAATTACATTTAATGGATAATCTCTTGCTTCATTTATAAAACCACAATGATGAAATAGATACATCTAGTCAATAAAGTTTATGTCCTGGTTGCTAAAAAATCTTCAAAAAGGTTTTATATAGTTAGTCTAAACATATAATTACAGTAATTTTTAAATTATCCAAGCACCTTTTATAATGCTTTCCTGTAGCTATCCCATGTTACTTGAAAATGTGGGTGTATCTTTTTTGGTGGGGAGAGTTGTTGCTTATAGAAGATTCTCAAAACCACCCTTTTAATCTCCTTTGGGAATATTTAAAGCTGATCTACACTCAGTCTGGTCTTTGGGCTGTCTAGTTTCACATTACTTACTTGCCTCTGCAGAATTTCTTGAGGTTCCTACATAGGAATATTCATAAAATGGTAAATGTATTTCGTTTCAACCCTACAATGAATGATCATGCTCCTGAAGTTCTACAAAGCCATTCTGGATTGATTGCAGATCAACAAAAGGCAAATTTTGAACATTTTGGTTGCTGTTAAAGTCTGAAGAGCTCCCACAGTTATATACAATGTTAGATAAAGTAAAGCTGGTGCATATCACCCCATCCACATGGTCTGTATGCTCACCTCTTCGGGATCTCAACATCACCTGTTCCTTTCTGCCGCCTCCTCCTCTCTTCAGCCACTGCTGATATGCCATTGTGATATAGCTAACTCTTCAGTCTTCTCAGAATTTCTCCTTCCCCTGATTCTATTCATCATCATCGTACACGTTGCCCTGGCCCTCTGTTTCTTACTCCAGTGATCTCAAAAACTGGCTCTCAGGGTAGATGTCTCTCTAATCCTTTGTCTCCCCTTCTTGCCAGCAACTTCCATTCCCTCAGCAACCATCACTAAGAAAATCCTTCAACTTGATCCCCTCCTTCTATTTTTGTGGTCCCTTTCCCTGGATCATTTCTGCCCAGTTTAATTATATTTTGGTATGCATCCTGAATACAAGTGCGCTGTTTCATTCTGTTTACCAAGAAAAATATCTGAAATACTCATGTTTAAACTTGAGCATGGACCACCGAAACACATATATACTGCATGGATTGGGTTTGGAACATCGTGTATATTATTGTTTCTAGATGAGGTCTTATCATTTGGTCACCCTGCCTGGTAGACAGAGTTTTAGAATCTAGGTAACATGTATAGGCAATTCCTCAACTGTTTTCGTATTACCGGTTTTTCATCCCTCACTTTTTCTTTTTAGAGTAAATACGTTGGGGAAAAGGTTTTTTGGTAAAATTTTGGATTAATAAATTCTAGGAACTCTGGCCCTGGAAACACTACCTTCAAAGATGTTTTACCATGTTCTGCTTCATCGTAGCAGTTGGTCACACCTAGGGATGAATCTGAGACTGTTGGCATGGCAGAACATCTACTTTACTGCTAAGGGGACTGACCAAATTTTCTGTGAAAGCAGATTTGCAAAATCTGTCAGAATGGACTCCAGCCATGCCACAGACAATACCAGTAAGGAGTTGCAACCATCCAGTTCATCCAACAAGTCTACTTCTGAAGATTCTGTACAAAGTGAGAATGACCAGAAAGAAACAGAGGTCACTGGGGAATATGGAAAATAGTAGAGACCTTTCCTAGATGGTCTCTCGTCTGGATGCTGTGTTTGTTTGTTTTTTAACCAATGTAATTTCCTTTGTCCTTCTTTCCCCTGTGATTCTTTTTCATTCAAGTTCTTTCTCCCTCCACTCAAGGGGAGAAACTCAGAGCCTCTTCACCCGCAAAACACTTTCTTAGTTCTGTTCTTTCAAAAGTTCTGAATGTTGGAATTGAACATAAAAATGAATGCGAACTAAAAAACAAAGTTAAAGGCATCTTTGCCCTTGGTTACTGAACAGAAGTGGCTTGCCATTGTTTTTTCCAGTACATTCTTTTGATTTCATTAGATAGCCCATAGGACTGGAGTTCTGTTGTGTTAATCAGGCCCAATGGAGCCCAATGCTTCCACCTGCTGAGTTTTTTTTTTTTAAAAATGTTTTTTAAAAAAAAAAATAGATAAATGGCCACAAAGTAATAGACTGACAAAATGGAAGACTACTAACATTTATTTGTTTATCTGCTTGTTTGTAAAATTAATTGGATGCCCATCTTACCATGAGGTAACCCTGGGAGACAACATGGAAATTTATGATGATCTGTTGTTGAATTAGGCCTCTCTTCCAAATTCTGGTTTAACAGCATATATTTGGGTGATATTTCTCTTCTGAGTGATGTTGTAATCTTGGGCATTATGAAAATAGCATACATGCAGAAAGGGATTACAACAGTCTGGGTAACAAATGAATTTGTGTACAAGTACATTTTTCAAGGTTAAATATGTATATAGTAGAAAATACCTTAGTCGATGATAGAGGACAATGAGTTAAAGAGGCTGATTATAAATCCATAATCCATAAAGTCAATGCTGGTTGAAAGCACCTCAGCCAAAGATGGTTATGGAGTGTCTGCTTAGAACTCAAATAAGACCAATTTTACTTTTAGGGTTAAAATTTTTAAGGTGTTCATAATCAGCATTCCATTCTACTTATTTGGGAAAACAGTCTCAGTCACTTTACAAAGTAGATTTTAAAACTGCAGCAAACCGATAAATGGAAAAGCAAAAGAAATAATATAAAGGGGGCAGAACTTGCTCAGCCTTAAATTTTAGATTAAAATATAATAGAGTAGAACATCTAAATCCCTGGACAAACTTGTGTCTTCACCTGACAAAGGAAATGACTTGATATAGAGTTATTTTACTTTACATGAATGTTCTAGAATCTGGGACTCTAAATTTTAAAAAAATAACCCCGTCTCTTAGCAAGCTCTCTTGGAGAAGAACAGAACACATCTAATGGTAGACTTTCAAGGAAGAACATAGGATTTGAGTAGAATCAGGCGGGAAGTTCATACAGTATCTGCATTCAAGATACATAATAGCTAATGCACTAGTACACATGTCTTGTTGAATACTTTTACATATTGTTTAATACAGTGTTTAATCTGAGGTACACCGATACATATTATTTATTTATATATCTGTTGTATGTATAATTTCCACATAGTAAAAATATCTCTCCTGCTTGCTTAATTTGGACACCTGAATCCCAAACTGAATAGCAATTGAATATAATTTAAATTGCCTCTTCCAACTTTATGCTGCTTTATGTTTCTATATTCCATAATTATTTACCCTGTTTTTCAATAAAAGTAGTATAGCTGTATAAATACAGTACGTTGCAGCAGAACCAACAAAGGATTTCATGGCACCTTAAAAGTGTGACATATTTAATATGGCATAAAACTTCATGAATTTTATTCCATTGTAGTTCACAATATCTAGAGTATAATTAATTATTTCTTTTCAAAGGTAATTGAACTAAAATTACACGATGTTTTCCTAGAGCATTTGGAAATATACAGGAATTATTTTTCTGACTCCAGTTAGAGTGTGTGTGTGTATCCATCCCTGTGTGTGGTGCTGACTCACAGAATTGAGCAGAGTGAAGTTCCCTGATCAATTTCCATTCTGAGTGTGCTGGCTGGCTTTATAATGTAGTCTTTCTGGAGCCAAATTGAGGTACAGATGTTCTGCTGGCTATGGGAAGAATGGTTCAGCATGTAAACAAATACAATCCAGGAGCTGGAAGGCTGAATAATGGTGCCTGTCTATTTATAGAATGTGAAAATCCAAGTTCACCTTCTAAATCCAAGATATCAGTTTCTGCTTAATGGATTGCCTGGTTAATTAACCTGAGTCTTTGTCAATACACCGCAAGAAGAAAGGTAGCATCTTTGAAGGTACACTGAACTGGGGAGTATGCTTATTGTTTATAGACTTTTTACTTCATTGTATTTAATTCTAGAGTTTTTAGCCAAGCCAGAGGGAAGAAAAGAGTAATTAGCTAAGGGACATCCCAAAGTTTACAAAACTGGCTTTTTAAAAATCCTCTTGCCAAGACAAAGGTGAACTTTTTCAACCTGGTTTCTTCCAGATGTTTTAGACTAGAGTATAAATCCCAGAAGGTGTGTATATTAGTCATTCTTGCTAGGGATTGTAATTCCAATGCATTCAAATGATGTTATTTGGGGAAACAGTTCCCCTTTGTAAGAAATAAGCCTATTTATTTTTTATTTATATTCTGCCTATAGTATTTTTATAAATAAGGTGGTGAACATATCCAACACATCTTCCTCCTCCTATTTTCCCCATGACAACATCCTTCTGAGGTAGTTGGTGCTGAGATAGAGTGATTGATCCAAAGTGACCTGGCTTGGCTTCCATGACTAAAGCAGGACTAGAATTCACAGTTTCCTGCTTTCTGTCTTGGTGCCTTAACCAGTAGACCAAACTGAATTAATTCCTTATGGGCTCCTTTTCCTGCACCCTAATTAATGATTTAATTAATACAAGATATTGCTGAGGAGGGCCAGTCAGTGTAGCTTTCTGGAACCACTTTCCACTTTCTGGAACAAGACATATGAAAAAGATTTGCTCTGATCTGGAGATCACCAAACCCTTGCTACCAAGTGGGATTCTATAATTTTCTCCTACGGTTCTCTTCTTGGAGGAGCTAAATCTGTCTTCCACTACCTGGAAAAGACTGCAGAGAGAAGAATCCCAGAAAGATGGATAGAGCTGCAGATGAGTTGGTAACCAAGCAATTGATGGTTGGGGGAGAAGAAGAGATGTTAAAGTTCCTGTAACTAAGGCAATTCTCACTGCAGCTGGTACAAAGTAAAGTGAACTTTTAAAGAGATAATCAGAGCTATTTCCACATCATTAGGCATGTTTCATACACATAATAAACTGGTTCTTTGGACCACAGCATAACTACATTCCATGGTACAATTAGAATTTCATTCATGTACGAAGTATTTTCCACCCACTTGGGCTACCGAGAGATCCCTTTGAAACACAAGGCGAACCACAAAAAAAGACAGACTTACAAATGAGAAACAAAAAGTACTTTATTATGGAATGAATTAAGTGTCCCACCTTTTGCTTTGGGTCTTATAAATACCAGCACACAATCTTGGATGCATATTCATATCATAACACAGCCAAAATTAAACAGCTTTTATAGTAGCGCTGAAAGATAAATAAAAAAAATCCCTATCGAGCCCCCTCCCCTTTGGCCAGGACACAGCAGTCCCAGCCACCTCTGATCTACAGGCCTCAAAACAAAGATACAAACAAGCCACTTAAACTTTCTCTGACCACATTGACACTTGGGCTGCAATTGATTAAATGTGCCTCTTCAGCACTAAACATAAAACAGAATCCCCTCCAGATAAGGGAAATAGCTGCACCCTGATGTTAGATTCCTCACATAAATCCAAATCCAGGCAAAGATCAACACAGGGCAAGAAACAAATTTTCCTCACCGGATTTCACACACCTCCAGGTAGGAATACCTTTATTTATGCATCTAACGTGTTTCCCATCAAAGTCTATTACTTCACGTTTGAAGTCCATTGTTGTTATAAGTACTATCAATCTCATGTATTAATTTGGTAGCCTATCTTCAACTGCTATTCACTATGTTAAGCCATTGAATAAATCTTCCTTTTCAAGCAGTTGCCTTGTGTGTTTAGTAGTGACCCCACTTGAATTCTAATCCAGAATCTTTTCTTCTAACAATTGGCAACCACTAAGATTCTTGATCAGCAAGGGACTAACTTGGCTGATGTGAAACTTCATTCAACCAGCATCAGACCATATTGTCCGGAGGCTGCTGCCCTGAGCTCTGCCATGGCACATAGTGAAGGGAGTTTTTGATTGGGGCCAAGCAGCTTGAATTGGATGACCTAGTTGGTGGCTACCTCGCAAATTTGTGTTTGTGTGCCCAGTGAATGAGTGTGTGTTGCGGCCCAGAATCTACATCCCACGTCATCCTCAGCTCCACTCCAACTCCAATGAGCTCGTGCTGAGCCATGATTGGGAGACATTGGAAAACAAGATAGATTGACAGCAGGTCCCAGCAGGCTGTGAAAGGCTGAATGAGTGGGCTTCTGTCTGGGCAACTGCTAGCTTAGTCCCTGCGAAGTCAAAATAGAAAAGGGAGTGTTCATACTCCATTTAGGGAGTCCTCCCAGAGTCTGAGGCACTTGAAAACTGACTGGTGGATAGAAGTGCCTGTACTCTTCCAAAAAGAGTCCTCCCAGGTGCCTGAAAACTGACCATGGGTAAAAAATGTGTGTCAGCCCTTCTTCATCCTGTCTTACTTTCAGACACCATGTCCTACATTTTCACTCATGTAAAGGATTGAATGAAACCATGAGACACTGAGCATCAGACAGTGCTAACTTGCCCATTGGAAACAGGGATAATTTAGCAATAGGATAACTGCATTATTTCAGCAGTTTAGAGATAGTTGCATAAGCATCTTAATGCTAATAAGAGTTTCTTTGGATCTGTGAATTAACTGGAAATCGAGTTTTGGTCACACAATTACTTTTAATTTTAAAAAAAGGCGATGAAGTAGCGTTTCTTTCCTTGTGAAAGCAAATAGCTTCAAAAGAGAGTACAAGAAAAGAAGGCTGACGAGTCTTCAGGCGGATTTAATTCACAAGAATGGAGAAGAATTCATGTGCCCTGAAAATTCTCGCTTTGTGTTGGGTTCCTATGCCTCCGGAGATAGAGAGATTCAATTCCTGGGGCTAATCTGATTTCACTCACAATAACTTAATCCCTTCAAATGAGATAATAACAATAGAGAAAGGGAACTATTGGCTTTGTTCGATATGAAAGCCATAGGTATCACTTGAGCATGGCCACTGCTTGGCTCCTGGTGCTTCAGAGCAGCTTCTCAGCAGTCGGTCAGCCACTTCATAGAAGGGCCTCCCAAGAAGAGTGGCAGCTTGTCACCACCCCAGAGTGGCTAAATAACCTCCCACACAGTTCAGCCCCTCCTGCCAATTATCCTGAAGATACAACACAAACATTAGGAGAAGGGAGGGGGCTAACATAGCAACAACAGGTTAGCTGCATTTCTATGAAGCAGTCTAGGAAGCATGTGACCAAGTCAGTTTAAAAGGAGACATTACCATTCCAAAGACTGTCACACTTCAATTTCTAGAGCTGGACTTCCATCATAATGCTCTTGACAGCAGTCTGGCCACTACATCAGGGGTCTCCAACCTTGGTCCCTTTAAGACTTGTGGACTTCAACTCCCAGTGTCCCTCAACCAGCAAAGGTGGCTGACGAACTCTGGGAATTGAAGTCCACAAGTCTTAAAGGGACCAAGGTTGGAGACCCCTACACTACATCACCCATCTACTGCAAATGCCATTGCTAGGTTTAACAATTGGCTGTTAACCAGTTAACATTTCCTTTTCAAATAATTGGATAAACTGCCTGGTGCCACACAATAAGTGAATAATTCCAGTAATGTCTATTCTCTTTCCATATTGAAGTATAACTATCAGTTATAAGAAACACACAACCATAATGTTTTCTGAATAAGAAATTCTCTGTGTTTGCAGGAAGATTTGGATAGGAATGAGATCTGTCACAAGCATAAGTATTTATTAGATCTGTAGGGAATAAAAAAGGATCTGTAGTGGATCTGTCATAGAAAAACAACTTTCCAAAGTAGCTTATTTAGCAAATTAAGTATGTTAAAATGATTGCTCAGGTGCCTCTGCCATGCTTTTGTTTGGTGTGTTAGTTCATAATTTGGAAGAACAGATATATGACTGGTTTGGATCGGTACTTTCCAAATTCATTTTGAGCTCTGTAAGTTGATTATAGGATTGAATTGTGTTAACAGATGGATTACTTACTTCTGAATCTGGTCATTCTTACTCATTTCTGTTCCTTCTGTAATAAGCTATGGATGTAATGGGAATAATTGGGAAACAGTGGTCCTCTTTTCAGAATGAACTACCGTATTTTTTGGAGTATAAGGCGCTTCGGTATAAGATGCACCTACTTTTTTTGGGGAGGAAAACAATAAAAAAATTTTTTGTCTCTGCCTCCCAGCAATTTGCCTCCAGCAAATAGCCTGTTTCATTTTCAGCACAGCCTGATTAGCACAAGAAAAAAAATCTGCCTCTGCCTTCTAGCAATTTGCCTCCTTGCAGCAAACAGCCCGTTTCAGCTTCAGCACACCCTGATTAGCAGAAGCAGCTGATTGGCGCTTGGATCGGCTTTCCGACCATCAGCTGTTTCAGGCTGCAGGGATTGGCATTGCTTCTGCACACCCCATTTTCTGCCCGTTCCAGCGGCGGGGATCAGAATGGGTGGAAAATGGGGTGCGGAGGTGGAAGCAGTGGCTGAAAATGGGCGCGGAGGTGGCAATAGGCCATGGCAATCCCTGCAGCCTGAAACAGCTGATGGTCGGAAAGCCGATCCAACCGCCAATCAGCTGCTTCTGCTAATCAGGGTGTGCTGAAGCTGAAACTGAAACAGGCTGTTTGCTATTTGCTGCAGGGAGACAAATTGCTGGGACGCAGAGGCCAAAGGGTGGGGGCCTGTAGGTGGGGCGGCTACATTCAGTGTATAAGACACACCCAAATTTTCACCCTCTTTTAGGGGGGGAAAGTGCATATTATACCCCGAAAAATATGGTATGTCCCTCTATTTATTTATTTATTTATTTATTTATTTATTTATTTATTTATTTATTTATTTCCTTTGTTATCTCAGAGAATCTTGGTCTTGTAGAAAAGCAAACTAGTTTCCTATATAGGGACCTTTTTCAAATGGGACCTTTTCATGAAAACATTGCTATGGATACAGGCAGTGTTTGGGCTCTGTCTCCATTGTTGTTTTTTTGTAGTAACAAAATGCAGGTAACTAGTTCTGTAGAAGAATGAGTCCTATATAAATAAAATACTAACATAACATAACATAACATAACATCAGAGTTGGAAGGGACCTTGGAGGCCTTCTAGTCCAACCCCCTGCCCAGGCAGGAAACCCTACACCATCTCAGTCAGATGGTTATCCAACATTTTCTTAAAAATTTCCAGTGTTAGAGCATTCACAACTTCTGAAGGCAAGTCGTTCCACTTAATAATTGTTCTAACTGTCAGGAAATTTCTCCTTAGTTCTAAGTTGCTTCTTTCTTTGATCAGTTTCCACCCATTGCTTCTTGTTCTACCCTCAGGTGCTTTGGAGAACAGCCCGACTCCCTCTTCTTTGTGGCAGCCCCTGAGATATTGGAACACTGCTATCATGTCTCCCCTAGTCCTTCTTTTTGTTAAACTAGACATACTCAGTTCCTGCAACCGTTCTTCATATGTTTTATCCTCCAGTCCCCTAATCATCTTTGTTGCTCTTCTCTGCACTCTTTCTAGAGTCTCAACATCTTTTTTACATCGTGGCGACCAAAACTGGATGCAATATTCCAAGTGTGGCCTTACCAAGGCATTATAAAGTGGTACTAACACTTCACGTGATCTTGATTCTATCCCTCTGTTTATGCAGCCCAGAACTGTGTTGGCTTTTTTAACAGCTGCTGCACACTGCTGGCTCATATCTAAATGGTTATCCACTAGGACTCCAAGATCCCTCTCACAGGTACTACTATTGAGCAAGGTACCACATATACGGTACTGGTGCATTTTGTTTTTTTGGCCTAAATGTAGAACCTTACTTTTTTCACTGTTGAATTTCATTTTGTTAGATAGCGCCCAATGTTCAAGTCTGTCAAGATCTTTCTGTAACTTGAGCCTATCTTCTGGAGTGTTGGCTATTCCTGCCAGCTTGGTGTCATCTGCAAATTTGATGAGTTCCCCATCTATCCCTCGTCCAAGTCATTGATGAAGATGTTGAAGAGTACTGGGCCTAAAACAGAGCCTTGGGGTACTCCACTGCATACTTCCCTCCATGTGGATGTAGTTCCGTTGAGGACTACACGTTGAGTGCGGTTGGTCAGCCAGTTACGAATCCATCTGGTGGTGGTGCTGTCTAACCCACATTTTCTACTTTATCTAGTAGTAGGTTATGGTCTACTTTATCAAATGCTTTACTGAAGTCCAAGTAAATTATATCAACAGCATTCCTCTGGTCTACTAAATTTGTCATTTTGTCAAAGAATGCGATAAGATTAGTCTGGCATGATCTGTTTTTGACAAACCCATGTTGGCTTTTGGTTATTACTTTGTTTGCTTCTAGGTGTTCGGTGATTCGTTGCTTGATTATCTTTTCCAGAATCTTCCCCGGTATTGAGGTCAGACTGATAGGTCTGTAGTTTCCTGGATCTGTTTTTTCCTTTTTGAAGATGGGAACTACATCAGCTCTTTTCCAGTCCTCTGGCAGCTCCCTGTGCTCCAGGATCTTTGAAAGATATAGTTCAGTGGTTCTGAGATCACGTCTGCCAGTTCCTTCAGAACCTTGGGGTGTAATCCATCCGGTCCTGGTGATTTGAACTCGTCTAGGGTAGACAGGTGTTCACTTACCATTTTCTTCCCTATTTTAACTTGTGTTTCTAATCTGTTTTTGTAGTGCTGTTTTTGATAGGTTGGATTGTTTTTTCCTTTTGTGTAAAGACAGATGCAAAATATGAGTTAAGTAGATCTGCTTTCTCCCTGTTGCTTGTCATCTTCTTGCCACTTTCTCCCAGCAATGGGCCAATTGTTTCCTTGACTTTTTTCTTGTTTTTAACATGTTGGAAGAAGCTTTTTTTGTTATTTTTTACTTTTGTCGCTAACCTTTGTTCATTGTGAGCCTTAGCTTTCCTCACTTCATCTTTACAGGCTCGGGCTATTTGCTGATATTCTGCCTTAGTTATTTGCCCCTCTTTCCACTTTTTATATTTGTCCTTTTTGTCTTTCAATTTGTCAGATAGTTCTTTATGCATCCATGCTGGTTTCTTTTGAGATCTACTATTTTTCTTCTTCATTGGTATTGTGTTAGACTGTGCTTTTATAATCTCACTTTTCAAAATTTCCCAAGCTTCTTGAGTCGTTTTCCCCCTGAGGATTCTCATCCATTGAATCCTTCTCAAGCTCTCTCTAAGTTTATTGAAATTAGCTCTCTTAAAGTCCAAGACTCTAGTTTGACTTTGTTCTACTACTTGTATTTGCTTAATGTCGAATTCCAATATTGCGTGGTCACTTGCCCCCAAGGTTCCTGTAGCTTCAACACCTTCTATCATTTCATCTCTGTTAGTGAGAATTAAGTCCAATATGGCTGATCCCCTTGTCGCCTTCTCTATTTTTTGGGAAACAAAGTTGTCTGCTAGGTTTGTTAGGAACCTGTTGGATCTTCCACTTGGTGCAGAGTTTGTTTCCCAGTTGATGTCAGGGTAGTTAAAATCCCCCATTACTACTGTGATGTGCTTCCTATATACCTTAGTTAGCTGACTAGCAAAAAGTTCATCTATTTCCTCTGTTTGGTTGGGTGGCCTATAGTATAGACCTATGGCAATGTCGTTTTTCACCCCTTTTATATTGACCCAAATACATTTAAGATGATTTTCATCATTGTTGTGCTCTATTTCTGTAGAGATGTAGTTATTTCTTATATATAGTGCAACTCCACCTCCTCTTTTATTTGGTCTATTTCTTTTAAATAATTTATATCCCTCTAGCTGTATGTTCCATTTGTCAGTTTCATCCCACCAAGTTTCCGTAATGGCAACAATATCATATCTACCCCCATTTACTTGGATTTCTAATTCACCCTGTTTATTCCTCATACTCTGTGCATTGGTGTATAGACATTTGAGTCCATTTGGATTGATCTTGTGTTTACTGTCTACATAACCTGTGTTGACTGCCCCTACTTTCTTGCCACCTGTTGGTTTAGTGCACATGGTACGGCACTCACTGTTAAATGCTTGGTTTTGGATAGCATGGTTGATAGTCTTACCCATACAGACATCTATGTTACATGCACTGATAACCCTTTTAGTTTTAGTTACTGTGCTAGTTGTCTCTGATGTTGACCTGTACTTACTCAAAATGGAAGAGTATTGCTAAGTATTAATAAATAAAAAAGCTAATAAATATATTTATTAAAGAAAAAGAAAAGTATTGATTAATAATTGAGTATTATCAAGTATTATTATTAAGTTGTCTAACTTACTTTGGCCATATCATATGGGGGAATTCCCTGGAGAAAGCAATTATATTTGGAAGAGTTAGCAGTAAAAGGAAACCAGACCATCAAAAAACACGGTGGCAGGACACCATCAAAGCTGACACCAACCAGAGCATAGAAACACTCAAAGAAGTAGTGCAGATCAGAAGATGTGGCGAGACCTGGCCCATAGAATCACCAAGAGTCGGACATGACTGAATAGATAACATCATCATCATCATCATCATCATCATCATCATCATCATCATCATGTAAAATTCATAGCAGATTGTCTTCCCAAGATTCATTTATGTCATCTAAAACACTCGTATATTCGGTTTTGAGGAAAGTGTATTGTTGTGGTTACTATTATTATTATTAAAAAATTGCTAATCCTCTTAATTCACAGACTTCTCTGGGGAGATTACATTTAACTTGTTCTGGCAGGATTTTCTTAGTCATGAAAATGTCAATTGGGAAATGTAACATTCCCATCCTAACTATGATTTGGAAACTGGGAATTACGACAACAAAGAAAAAGGTGAAAGGAAAAGATAAAGAGAGCAATAAACGTGTTATTTTTAAACAAAGCCTTAGACAGTAGGATTTATACCCAGGCCGTTTTTAGGGTCAGTCTTCTATTCTTGAAGTTCTTCAATTCTCAGAGCCGCTATTGGGGAGGACAGGTTGAAGCATAAATGGACAGCCCATCTTTACACCTACAACCGCAATCCAGGTGAAAAATAGGACTGTGTGGGAGCAAGGCTCTTTTAAGAAGCACACACACTGGTTCTGCAACTCTTTGGATCTGTAATTTGAGCAAATTGTAAGCTCTCCATTGACACATGTAACAGTTCTTAAATGCTTATTCAGGTATAAAATAATATTCTGAAGTCCTACTGGGTGTTGTGTGTATCAAGAAAGTAAAAAGGGTAAACAGAAAACACCTGGCTGATGATATTTTCAGGCTTTCCTAAGAGTGTTTGACATTAATACCCCTGGATATAGTTTCTGTAGCCACTCTTTATTATGCTTTAAATTGCAAACTACAGGTAGTCCTCGACTTACAAAAGTTTATTTAGTGACCGTTCAAAGTTACAACGGCACTGAAAAAAGTGACTTCTGACCATTTTTCACACTTCTGACTGTTGCAGGATCCCCGTGGTCACATGATCAAAATTCAGACGCTTGGCAACTGGTTCATATTTATGACGGTTGCTGTGTCCTGGGGTCATGTCATCCGCTTTCGCGACCTGACAAGCAAAATCAATGGGGAATCCGGATTCACTTAACAACCAGGTTACTAAGTTACCAACTGCAGTGATTCACTTAACAACTTTGGCAAGAAAAGTGGTAAAATGGGGCAAAACCCACTTAACAAATGTTTCACTTAGCAATGTAATTTTTGGGTTCAATTGTGGTCGTAACTCGAGGACTACCTGTACCATTCTTCTCTAGCTTATGCCAGGTCCCTTCATATAGCATACAGCACAAAATATTTGTCTGGTGGGAGGCGAGAGGAGAGGGAAAGCGCAATTTTGGTGGCATCGGGATGCATCATAGAATTTCTGTCACTGTAGCAATGTTTTTGGAGTTGATTGTGGAAATTGCTGTGAGCTGTATCTGTGATTGCTTCTCACGTTGTTCACATATATGAAAGGAGAAAAAAGAGTGTTTAGAACAATTTGTTAATAGTCCACAAATTTGTTACTTTTTAAAAGCCTTTTTTTTTTACATTTAGAATGTAGGAAATTCATCCAATTGTTTGTTTCCAGAATTGGAAAATATTCTTTATGAGCAGAGAGAAATGGGAGATAAACTCCAGCATGAAAAGAGGAGCAGGCATTTGTATTTCACTTGCATCAGTTTCATATTTACAAGTATTTTTATCCTTTATCTGAGTTGCATCAGCCATGTAAGTTTAAGTAAGGGATAGGTGCAGGAGGAGGACTTCATAGCTCATCCTGGCACTCTGCTTACCGTACCAGGCCAGCAATAGATTTTTAAATACTGATTAACTGGCCCTGAATAATGAATAGCTCCTTTCCCCATATCGTGCTCATTTTGCCTGCCTTGTATTGTTTTACACAATGTTTTTCGGAGGGCTCTGTTCCCCTTTAGAGCTTCTGGATATTGTGGTTACCCTGTCAATATAATGAAAAGAATCTTAAGGATGTACTTATCTGCAGCTACAACTCTACAGCAGCTTCCAGTGCCTTTGCTGTAGTTATTTCTGGGGGCTTTTTTTTGTAATGAATGACAATCATTTGGGATATGGGGAGAAACACTGCAGTAAAAGGAAAACGGACCATCAAAGAAACACTGCCCAATCTTTATAATCTTCATATGCTTTTGTTTTGTTTTCCAGGCACTTGTGTCGTGAGCAGACCCTGAGCTGGGGTACCCCAGAAGATGACAGAGTACAAACTGGTGGTGGTTGGAGCAGGAGGCGTTGGGAAAAGTGCATTGACCATTCAGCTGATTCAGAATCATTTTGTTGATGAATATGATCCTACCATAGAGGTGAGGAACCCGCTGTTTTTCTTCACAAAGTTGTCTCTTTCTCTCTTAGCCGTATTATTTGTATGTATATAATCCATGCTTATAATTTGAATTTACCGTATATACTCGAGTATAAGCCGAGTTTTTCAGCACGTTTTTTGTGCTGAAAAGCGCCCCCTCGGCTTATACTCGAGTCTACGTCTCGATGTACTTCGGGAACCCCACACAGGAGACGCCAAAGAGGCGGCGAGATCGTCCGGCGGGATTTGCCCAAGGCTGAGCAGTTCGCCGCGCGGACCTGAGCCAAGCCGGTCCCAGTCCAGCCGAACGGTGAAAGCGACATGCCGAGCGCCGCTCCGCTTTCACCGTTCGGCTGGACTGGGACCGGCTTGGCTCGGGTCCGCAGTAACTCCCACCGGCTGTGCCGCGAAGAAACCATTTAAAAGCCCCGCCAGGGCTTTCTTTCTTCTCCCTCCGTGCTTCAGAAGTTGGGCTTTTAAATGGTTTCTTCGTGGCACAGCCTGGCGGGAGTTACTGCGGACCCGAGCCAAGCCGGTCCCAGTCCAGCCGAACGGTGAAAGCGACATGCCGAGCGCCGCCCGCTTTCACCGCTCGGCTGGACTGGGACCGCTTGGCTCGTCCGCAGTAACTCCGCCAGGCTGTGCCGCGAAGAAACCATTTAAAAGCCCCGCCAGGGCTTTCTTCTTCTCCTCCGTGCTTCAGAAGTTGGGCTTTTAAATGGTTTCTTCGTGGCACAGCCTGGCGGGAGTTACTGCGACCCGAGCCAAGCGGTCCCAGTCCAGCCGAACGGTGAAAGCGACATGCCGAGCGCCGCCCGCTTTCACCGTTCGCTGGACTGGGACCGCTTGCTCGGGTCCGCAGTAACTCCGCCGGCTGTGCCGCGAAGAAACCATTTAAAAGCCCCGCCAGGGCTTTCTTCTCCTCCGTGCTTCAGAAGTTGGGCTTTTAAATGGTTTCTTGGCACAGCCTGGCGGGAGTTACTGCGGACCGAGCCAAGCGGTCCCAGTCAGCGAGCGGTGAAAGCGACATGCCGGCGCCGCTCCGCTTTCACCGCTCGGCTGGACTGGGACCGCTTGGCTCGGGTCGCAGTAACTCCGCCAGGCTGTGCGCGAAGAAACCATTTAAAAGCCCCGCCAGGGCTTTCTTTCTTCTCCCTCCGTGCTTCAGAAGTTGGGCTTTTAAATGGTTTCTTCGTGGCACAGCCTGGCGGGAGTTATTGCGACCCGAGCCAAGCGGTCCCAGTCCAGCCGAATGGTGAAAGCAGAGCGGCGCCGGCATGTCGCTTTCACCGCTCGCTGGACTGGGACCGCTTGCTCGGGTCCCGCGGGCGGGCGGGGAGCCGACTTTGGCCCTTTAGCAAGGAGGAAGGTGGGAGGAAGCGGAGCTGCCGGCTGTGGCGCCCGCTGAGCCGCCGCCGCCGTCGCCTGGAAGAGGAGGAGGTGACCTTCACGCTGGAGAGGGTGGGGATGGGGGTTGAGGCGTGCAAGAGGAGCGGCGTGGAGGAAGAGGAGGAGGCGGCGGCCCGCCGGGACAGCGCGGCTTCTAAGACCAGCCCACGCTCCGAAGAGGGAAAGGGAGCGAGTGGGTGGGTGGCTGGGACGAGACCCCACCACAAACACACACACAGCCGGTCGGACGGCGCGTTCCTTTCTACTCTCTCTCGCCTGCGCCAAGGCGCTGGAAGGGGCGGAGAGCGAAACAGCAGCAGGAGCAGCCGCGCCGCCGCTTCCTCCTCCTCCTCCTCCTCCTTTCGTGGCGGGCTGCTTCCAAGTCTGGAAATCTGTTTTGGGAAGTGGTGGTGCAGCGGCAGTTCAGCCCTGTCGGCCGGGGAAGGAGGCGGTGGATCGGATTCTCGCGCCACACAAGTCGGCTGGAAAGCTTGCTGCTTCTTCTTCTTTTTGCTTCTCTCCCCACCCACTCTTTTCTGCTCTCTTGCAACGTTGCTGCAGCTCCTCGGCTCCTTTTCCCGGCGCCCCAGAAGGCTCGAGCCTCTGCTGCCGATTGAATACTAAAATAAAATAAAAGAGCGGAGAAGAACGGGGCGCCGCTTTTGGTGTCCGCGTCCCTGTCGCCGCCCGGCAGGACGCGTTTAAAAAAAAGGGGCGGGGGAGTTGAAAAGAGGCTGCCTCTTCGGGTTACCTCAACATCTATTCCAGAGCCGCTAAAAGAGCGGCTGCTTGGCCCGCCCTGGTTGGGGAACGGGCACAAAAAAAGGGTCCCTGGTGACCCAGAATTCATCCTAGCCCCATTGACTGGCCCCTTTGACTCGATAGGATTTAGCTGACGGGATTGTTAAACAGCGCTCGCACCTTTCTTCTGGGGAGAGAAGTCACTCTAATAAATATTGGGAGGTGTTTTCAAGGAAACATAGGGGTCCACCTTCTGCCCACAAGAAATGTAGGG
The DNA here is from genome assembly GCF_028640845.1 of Ahaetulla prasina. Taxonomy (NCBI): domain Eukaryota; kingdom Metazoa; phylum Chordata; class Lepidosauria; order Squamata; family Colubridae; genus Ahaetulla; species Ahaetulla prasina. Next base: position 260,573,860 of record NC_080539.1, on the reverse strand, counting down.
AAATGCCACCATTCCCAGCCTTCTGAGCACATCAGCTTATCCTGGCAGAGGATGAGGAAAGTCGCATTTCAAAGCCTTTGGAAATCACCAGCTTGGAAAAAGCTAAATTATGTAGGGCTATTCAGCTACAACTTCGTGTTTAAGTTTTGTCTTTTGAAGCGAGATAATGATAGCTAGCTAGCTAGCTAATTAGATAGATAGATAGATAGATAGATAGATAGATAGATAGATAGATAGATAGATAGATAGATAGATAGATAGATAGATTAGAAAGAAAACAGAACAAAAAAACAGAATAATAGAGTTGGAAGGACCTTGGAGGTCTTCTAGTCTAACCCTGCTTACGCAGGAAACCTTATACCACTTCAAATGCTTATCCAATATCTTCTTAAAAACTTCCAGTGTTAGAGCATTCACAACTTCTGGAGGCAAGTTGTTCCACTGGTTAATTGTTCTAACTGTCAGGAAATTTCTCCTTAGTTCTAGGTTGCTTCTCTCCTTGATTAGTTTCCACCCATGCTTCTTGTCCTGCCCTCAGGTGCTTTGGAGAATAGTTTGATTCCCCCTTCTTTGTGGCAGCCCCTGAGATATTGGAATGTTCCTATCATGTCACCCCTAAACTAGACATACCCAGTTCACATGCCCAGTGAGACGCCTTGCTTGCATGTCACACACGCACCGCCGCTGGGAAAAAAAAAGGATGGATGGATGGATGGAAGGAAGGAAGGAAGGATGGATTGATGGATGGAGGCGACCGCTTTGAAGCGCAACCCTTCTCCCGCAACTAAGGGGGGGGGTCAATGTTTTCCCCAATCCTAGGGTGTGGGGAAACAGTCATTCTTTCTTCCCCCCTAGTCTCTCCCGAGATCGCACTGCAGCGCCCATCATCCCCAGCCGGCAATCTGAGCTCGTGCCATCGATGTGGTCCTTGAACTTCCCCCTCCTTGTTTCTAACCCAGCCTAGGATGGCCGGCGTGGAGGGTATGGTGGTGGTAAAACGGCCAGGAGAAAGCTTTCGCTCTTTTGGAGAGGTCCTCTTGGAAGGCTGCCTTGGAAAGGGAAAGTGGGGAGGGGGCAGAGATTTCTCCCTCAAAGGTCCCCTTGGAAGGCTGGGTTGGAAAGGGAAAGTGGGGAGGGGGCAGAGATTTCTTCCTCTCGGGTCCCCTTGGAAGGCTGGGTTGGAAAGGGAAAGTGGGGAGGGGGCAGAGATTTCTTCCTCGGGTCCTTCTAGAGTCCTTGAGAAACTGATATCATACAAGGTTAATAAATTATACTCCTCCTCCTCATTGATGAGTTTTTCATCCTGAAATTGATTGAAACATTGTACCATCATATGCTGCCATAGTATAGTGTTAACAACATCTGTAAAGATGATATATGAGCATGACACTAAGTTTTTTCTATATTTCCCCCTTTATTGAAAAACTTCCATCATGCTTCTTTCTGAAAACAAAGGTCATTATAATATACCTCATTATATATTTGATTTGATGATATTTCAGTTAATAAATACCATTTAAGGCAGGGGTGTCCAAACTTGGTCCCTTTAAGACTTTTGGACTTCAACTCCCAGAGTTCCTCAGCCAACTTTGCTGGCTGAGGGACTCTGGGAGTTGAAGTCCAAAAGTCTTAAAGGGACCAAGTTTGGACACCCCTGATTTAAGGTGTTAAGCTTCTTTTCTTTTTCAGCAGCAAAGTGAATTACAACTTTAAAGAACTTTATTACTTTATATTCATTTATTTTAAGTATAGATTTTAGATTTTTAAACAAATATGTTTAGAGCTTTTATATCTTTCAAGTTATTCAAATTATCCCCTCAGCAGGTATATAATGGCATCCAATTCCAATATCATGTTGGGGCTTTTGAGCAAGGGAGGAGGAACGCGAGCACCGCCTTTCGCGCTGGCATTCCGGGATTTCCCTTTGTTTAGAGCTGGGAATCCTCCTTCCCCCTTTTGCACTTTTATTGTTTTTCGTTCAAATAAATATTCATGTTATTTTACTTGGCTCTATCTTTATTTTTTACATTGACCAGTAGCTGCCTCATTTCCCACCCTCGGCTTATACTCGAGTCAATAGTTTTTCCCAGTTTTTTTGTGGTAAAATTAGGTGCCTCGGCTTATATTCGGGTCGGCTTATACTCGAGTATATACGGTAATTATTCTTTCCACCAGAAATGTATATGAAGAATGAGAAATGGACTGATGTTCTTTTCCTAATAGGTAATAGGTGATCCAAAGAAAAATAAACCACAATAGAGGATACACCATTAAATTCTATTGTCTCCACGTGCCTTGGATTACAGTTGCCATTTCAGAGTCATGCTGGTTGTGGGTAATGGGGAATTGCAGTCTAGCTCCTCTGAAAGGCACTAGCTTTGGCATTCTATCATTTTGCTGGGAGCATCATTTATCATTCTTGTGTTTTTTGTGTGTGTGTTGTTTTTTTTGTTAATGGTTAAGATGGTCCTATGGACTTTGGAAATCCAAGCCAGCTCTGTTATATAATTTATGTCTTATGTTGTACTAATCTACATGGTCTGTTAAGTATGAATTGGATTATCTTGAAATTCCATTACATGACTTTGCAGAGGAATGTTCTGCTGTCAAGGAAATGTTTAAATTCCCTCCACCATATGCACTCGCCCTCCCTCCCCCCCCTCTCACACACACACATATTTTATAAAATAGGGATCATGAGCTAGACTGATCTGTGATAGGTCAGGAAAGCTGAGCAGTCTGCCTGTATATAATATTAATACATACATCTGGCTTCTCTTTTGGAAATGTAAGTAGTTTAAAAATAGATCTGTAATTTTCAAATCAGCCACATTTATTTTTCACCAAGAAGAGTGCATCTTCTGAATGCTTTTTACTAGGGTCCAAACACAAAAAAGGAACTTGTTGCCAGATAGTTTGATACTTTCAGTCTGATAGAGGCAAATCATAGCGCTTTTCTTCTAAGTAAGTATACATAAAATTGCATTTATATCCCCAAATCCTACATAGCTTTCTCAGAAGTAACTGTAGCCTATTTAGTGGATCTTAATTGAGTATAGAAGCTATATAATGCAGCCTTTTTTCCTTAAATGAAATCCATGCACCCAGTTGGTAAATACTAGTGTGGCCTTAAGGAAAACTGTAGAATTGCATACCCACTGAGTTGTTAGTGACTTAAGCCTTCCTTGATCAGCTCTTTTATCCATCAGAATGAATAATGGGCTGCTTTGCAAAACAATAGCATATAATTTTACTCTCCTTTTGAGATGATTCGCAGTATTCTAGAAGCAAGAAAGTGGATTGGCATAGTCATCTATTGTGTGGATATTCTAGCATGCCGATATGATTGTGAGCCACAGTGACACAGTGGTTAGAGTGCAGTACTGCAGGCTACTTGTGCTGCCTGCCGGCTGCCTGCAATTTGGCAGTTCAAAACTCACCAGGCTCAAGGTTGACTCAGCCTTCCATCCTTCCGAGGTGGGTAAAATGAGGACCCAAATTGTTGGGGGCAATATGCTGTAAACCACTTACAGAGGACTGTAAAGCACTGTAAAGCGGAATATAAGTCTAAGTGCTATTGCTATTACTTTTTCCTAATGGGAAAGTAAGAGAAAGATGCTGAAAGGGAATAGGTACATTATCTAAGAGCTCCAGGATCTGGATCAGTAGTGGGATTCAAAAATTTTTTACTAACGATTCTGTGGGTGTGACTTGGTGGGCATGGCAGGGGAAGGATACTGTAAAATCTCCATTCCCACCCCACTCCAGGGGAAGATTACTGCAAAATCCCCATTTCCTCCCAATCAGCTGGGACTCGGGAGGCAGAGAATAGATGGGGTGGGGCCAGTCAGAGGTGGTATTTATTGGTTCTCCAAACCACTCAAAATTTCCGCCACCGGTTCTCCAGAACTGGTCAGAACCTGCTGAAACCCACCTCTGATCTGGATGTTTCAGACTTCTTACTCTGTCCACACCATCAACAAATCCTGGAGTTTCCATGCTGACTTCCCCTCTCACTTTGTGATTCTTTTAGAAAATGCTGGAATAAAATAGTACTAATACACCCCCCCCCTCCCAAACTGGGGAATACCAAGGAAATGGTAAGCGTAAGATTTCAGTAAGACATGGGATAAATACAAAGTCTTGGAAACTATCATAGGAATTTCCTAGCCTTATTTATAGTGAGTTAATTAAAATGGAGTATGTTCAATATTCTGAAATGCTTCTTTGTGAACTTCTTTCCACCTGGACTAAGTTCATGAGATAATCTATCTACTGACTCCTGTGCTGCTATCTCGTGTTTGTATATGTGGAGGAGCAAGGAAGGGTTGCAGCCATCTATAGAAATTCTATAGATTTGTCTCACCAGACATCCAACCCTACAAAATGGAATAGGGGCCTTGTTGGTGGACTAGATTGGTAGACTAGAAATAAAGTCTCTATTCTTAGAGAATCTCAGAACAATTATACTGGCATCTATGCTAATGTTGTCTGGTTCAGGATTCCAGGGTTACCGTGGTAACCTGGGGCTTTCTCAGAACATCATTGGTCCCAGACTCTTTGCAGGGCAAAGTTTAGGCTTGTGATGGCGAGCCTGTGGCATGTGTGCCAGAGGTGGCACGGAGAGCCATCTCTGTGGGCATGCGCACCATTGCCAGCTGCTCTCTTCTGGCTTCCGACCCTCCAGCGTGCGTCTGCATGTGCATATGGGTGCTCCAGTTTCGGCACTTGGTGCCAAAAAGGTTAGCCATCACTGGTTTGGGCCTTTAAAAATATCGTCACAGACCAAACATAGAAGTTAAAACAGTACAATGCATACCTATCCAATAAAAAAACCTTTTCACGTCTGAAGTAGGTATACCCAAGGAAGCAATCAGGTTCAAAAACTTCCACTTGCCACAGTAGTAAATTTGGCTCCATTTCTAGAGACTTCTCAATCCTTATCATTTAATATAAGTAGTGCATAACTATCATATGAAAATGGTCTGAACAGTTTGTAAACAAAGGGGAGATTAGCACTGCCCTCCAAAACTGATATAGAGCATTCCAAAAAGTATGCAAGCTCCCATACAGTTTTAAAGTCTGAGCAGATAACGTGAAAGCTCTTGGTAAGGAATGCCATTTTATTTGCCCAACAATCCCATTCAAATGGCCTAATATCAAGGTCAGATGGGACTGTGAGATGGGACTGATAAATGACATTGGGGGAATTTAAAAAGAAGGGTGTGTGAGCTTACTGCAGTAGTGATGGCAAGTGTTGATTCTCTCTTGATAAATCAAAATCTAAATTCAATGCTTGAACTTTTTCTGGGCTTCGTTGAAGCTTAGCATGGATGCAGATTGGGATCATCTATTATTTCCTTATTTCAAGAAGACGGATGCCTGTCTTTCAAAACTAATTGTGCTGACTATAACTTGTTGCTGGCAATCCTTATGATTTATATTGATATATTGATCATCAATTGTGTTGTAAATGTTGTACCTTGATGAACGTATCTTTTCTTTTATGTACACTGAGAGCATATGCACCAAGACAAATTCCTTGTGTGTCCAATCACACTTGGCCAATAAAATTCTATAAAGATTTGCCTGCCCCCTCCCCTCATTTGTTTAAGCCAGTACTTCAATCAGCAGAGTCATAATTGAATCTCGACTGAAATATAGCCAGGTTGTAGCAGAAGTGTGTTAGAGACAGAACGGGGAACTCAACGTAAAGACTTCAGAAATTTAGATTGTATAGCTTCTAACACAGAAATGTGTTTGTAAGCGCAACATATCTCACAATAGAACTGCACTTTGCAGGTGTACTTCTTGATCTGATTAGGGATAGGGTGGATTGGCAGGGTAGGGTTCATGCATGTCACCTCTTGTCATAAATGGCTCACTTTCTGATAAGATGCGAGCTGGCTATGGCTGATCTCTGATGTAAACTAGAAATCCAAATTTGAGCTTTATCAGGTGCCATGTGAGCAGAGTTTATAGGTTCAGTGTCAATTGCTGTGATCCAAAAAAGCAGAAAGATGAGATGGGGAGTCATTTGTGCTTTAGATTTTTTTTCTCCCATTGGAGATTTTAGGGTCTAATGCAGACCTGGGCAGTTGATGCCCCCCCTCTCCAAGACACATCTGGCCTTTTAACTGTTCCTATCTGGCCCGCATGAGGTCAGCCAGAAATTAGAAATCAAATGGAAATAAGTGTATTCCACGCACACAATACGGTTGCCTTGCTTTTATTTTGAGCTGACTTGCTATTCTTTTTTTCACTTAGCAAGTTTGTGGGTGTGCGTGCAGCCCTCTTATTTCAAGCTTCCACAACAGTCCCATGTGACCCTTGGGAAAATTAATTGCCCACCGCTGGTCTAATGAGACAATGGCAAACAAAGGGCAAAGGCAAAGAAGACCATGACCTTGGGGCTGGCAGAAAGTGGAACTTGGGCTCCCCCATGTCAGTACTCCATCACATACCTCCATTTTCTTTTCTTTTTTCTTTTGCATTAAAAAGTAGGATCTAGAGAAGCAGAGATGACTGAGGGCACAAGAGTTAAGAGAACGGTTAACTGGCCAGGTCTTCCTCTGCTGCCTTCGTTGAGTCAGCTCTGAGGCTGATGAGTTTCTCTCTTGTGCCTTCTTGGTTGCAGTGATAGAAGAGGTAGTGGAGGGGAGACCTTTGTGGGTTCAAGTCAGCTGCTGAAGTGGGGAAGGTACAGCATGCAAGTCTTCCCCTCTCTTTCTCCAGGCTACCTTCAGTTGCTCCAGCCTGAGAAGCGACTTGGTGCCTCAGGCCTCCCACTGTTTGAGAGATTTATCTGGGGGAGGGGTGTCCGAGAGCTTGGTGATGGTCTCTTGTCTTTTTATTGACTGAATTCTTCTTTTCAAATGATAGTCGGGCCACCTTTTGCAGACTGGGATGGTATGGCCCAGGCATCCAGATCTGCAGCAGAGCTTGTCTGTGTGTGAGGCAGGATTGTGATGGTGGTAGCTTTTCAAAATGCAGCTGCATGTGACAAATAATTCTGCGCAAGATCTGCTATATTTAGAATGTTGAACAAGAGGTGGATAATATGTAACTGCAGCAGGAAAAGTAATTCTAGAAAGATTATCCCCTTTTTTGGAGGGGAGCAACCTTTAGCATTGTAGTTAGTCTTCATTTGAGGCGGAGGCTGTTTTGAGGGAGTTTTTCGACCAATTTTCTGTCAAGTGCACAGGTTAGAGCCATTGTTCTTTTATCCCTGTGCACTTAATGGGAATTCTATTTTTTTTTATTTGCATTTATATCCCGCCTTTCTCCGAAGACTCAGGGCGGCTTACAATGTGTTAAGCAATAGTCTTCATCCATTTGTATATTATATAGAAAGTCAACTTTATTGCCCCCAACAATCTGGGTCCTCATTTTACCTACCTTATAAAGGATGGAAGGCTGAGTCAACCTTGGGCCTGGTGGGACTTGAACTTGCAGTAATTGCAAGCAGCTGTGTTAATAACAGACAGACTTAGTCTGCTGAGCCACCAGAGGCCCACAAATTTTTATTTGTTACATCTATTTCTACCCACTAGTTCCTTGGGTAGAGTATACAAAGTGTTCCTTACCAGTGTTCCAGCTTCTCTGTGGAAACCTGACAATTTCACAACTCCCTCTTATCAGAGAATCCTCCTTCTTATTCTCTTTCAGTTTGTTTCATGTGCTTCAAGAGAAACACCCAACATGATTCTTCTGGTTTGTAAAAGTAGCTCACCCTTCTACCTCAAAGAGTGCCCCAAGGAAAACCAATTGTATTATGACTTTTTGATACTAAACCAGATCATTACAGAAATATGGAAAAGGGGGATTTTTGAGAGGAAATAACACACATATTGTGCTGGAACCTGCATCCTGATGGGATGATGTCATCCTGTGCGAATTCATCCCAAGAGAGCTTGATCACCTCATCCTTGTTTGTATATAAACTGGGCCTTATTGTTGTGAAACCCAGATCTCCCTCTGAGTAGGTTCTAAAAGAAAGGACATTCTTCAACTCTTTTGTTATTTATGGAAGCCTTGAACTTTTTGATATCTTGATATCACTTTAAAAATAGGTATTTAGAGGAAAGTGTCATTGCGCATGGGTATGGCTCTTAGCTGCAAGGTTGTGTTTCATGCCTGCTTTTTTACTTTGGGGCATCTTTCAGCAGTCTCTGGTGTCTTTGCCTACAAAGAAAGAGGTGGAAAGGTTACATTTGCAACATCCCACTGCGCATTTTTCTGTCCTTGATTGGAGGCAGCTAGGCTGGTGAAAGGGATAGGCTGCCTGGAGAAGAACTCTCCCTCCTTCTCTCTCCCCTCCCTTCTCTCTCTCTCTCTCTCTCTCTCTCTCTCTCTCTCTCTCTCTCTCTCTCTCTGTGTGTGTGTGTGTGTGTGTGTATGCTCACACACTTGCACATCCTGCAGGCTCTGCTTTGTGGCTTAAGTGTCTGGTTTTGTCATTTTGAAGTGCAAAACACTAGCCTGTATTGTCCTCAGGAAGGTCAGTTGGGAGCAGTGATCAGCAAAATTAAATGAGAAAATTGGGGAGGGGGCCTGAATGGCTTTTGTTTGGGGCTTGGCTCAGTTGAATCTGGCTCTCTTCCCCTCTTCTGTTCACAATTGCCAGGCTGAAGCCACCATCTTCAAGGGCCAGTGTTGGGGGTCAATTTTCCACATGTGTGCGGCTCCTGTTGTTTAGCAGATGAGGTCAAAAAAAGATTTATTTTTTTTATTGCGACAAATTGGAGGTAATAATGTAGGCTGGTGCAGATCAACTTGCCTCATAGGTATTTTTGCTTTTAATTCAGTCTCCTTATTTTCCAAGACAGTAGTAGAGGTAGAGAATACTATTATCTCAGTTTGTAGCTTTTGAGCATTTCTAAAAGTTTCAATGTGGTTCCCCACCCACCACCCCAAAGCTGGTGCTCTTGAGAAGTGTTGGATTTTTTTTTTTTTTTATTCAAAAAGTTTTACAAAATTTTTTCCCTTTCCCTCCTCCCCTCCCTTCGCAACCCCTCCCCCGACTTCCCGGAACGAGCACAAGGTATAGTTAAAAGTAAAACAAACATATGCTAAAAAGTTTTCGTCCCAACTTAATTATACCCCTACAATCATCAATTCCTAACTTCCCCCAAAAGCAATCAAAATAATACATCATAATCATTCAAAACAGTCTGATAACTCTTAGTCTGATATCTACGTTGAATATAGTCAATCCATTTTTCCATTCCTTTAAGTATCTTTCTTGCGTATTGTCTTTCAAAAAGGCTGATATCTTCGCCATCTCAGCCAAATTGGCAACTTTCAATATCCATTCTTGTATTGTTGGTACTTCTTTTTTCTTCCAATATTGTCCTATTAGTAATCTTGCTGCAGTTATTAGATTTAAAATCAATTTAGTCTCAATTACTGTACAATCCGTAATAATTCCCAACAAGAAAAATTGCGGCAGGAACTTTATCTTCTTTTCAGAACATTTTGTAAAATCCACCAAATTTTTATCCAAAAGGCCTTTATGTCCTTACAAGTTCACCAAATGTGAAAATATGTAGCGTCATCACAATTACATCTCCAACATTTTGCTTGCATTTCTGGATACATACACGATAATTTTTAGGATCTAGATGCCATCTATAAAACATTTTATAAAAATTTTCCTCAGATTCTGTGCCTCGTGAATTTAACATTTCTAACCCAAATTTTTCCCACGTTTCCAATAATATTGGCTCCTGAAAATTTTGTGCCCACTTTATCATACAGTCCTTTACCAAGTCCCTTTCAGAATCTATTTCAAGTAACACATTATACAATCTCTTTATATGCTCCTGAGACTGATTTCTAATTTGCTTTACCAAATTTCCCTCGTTCTGCTCTATACCAATTTTTTGATCTCCCTTCCATCTAGCATGTAATTGCTCATATTGAAACCAAGTATAATTTTTCCCTTCCTCTCTTAATACTTGCAGAGATTTTAACTGCAAATTACCTCTTTCAGTATACAAAAGATCTTTATATGTAATCATTTCCTGCTTCTGTTCTATGTTTATATTTTCTACTGTATGTCTAGGACATGCCCATATAGGAACCTTATAATTTAGTTTATAAGAGTATTTTTCCAAACACGCAGAAGGGCATTTCTTTGCACATCATTTTTAAAGGCCTTATCCACTATTTTGCCATAAATTAAATATGCATGCCATCCATATCACAAATCATAACCTTCTATATTCAAATTTCTGTCCTCTGTTAAATTAAACCAATCACTAATTGCAGAGAGAGCAGCTGCTTCATAATATAATTTAAAATTAGGCATTTTAAACCTCCCTTTCCGAGAATCTTGAATTATTTTCATTTTAACCCTAGCTTTTTACCTTCCCATATAAATTTGTTAATTCCTTCTGCCATTCCTCAAGATTCTTATCTTTCTTAATTATTGGTATCATCTGAAAGAGGAATAAAAATCTAGGTAAAACATTCATTTTAATAGCAGCAATTCTCCCAGCAAAGATAATTGCAATTTTTCCAAACAATCAACTCCTTCTGAACTTTTGCCATAAAACCTCATAGTTATTCTTATACAATTTCACATTTGATGACGAATATAAACCCCTAAATACTTAACCTTCTTTACAATTTCAAATCCTGTTACTTCCTCTAGTTTTTCTTTCTGTTGTCTGGCCATATTTTTTATTATCACTTTTGTCTTTTTCTGATTTACCTTAAACCCTGAGACATTCCCATATTGATCAATTATTTCCAACAAAGATTTACTAGAATTTATAGGGTTTGTTAAAGTAATCACCAAATCATCTGCAAAAGCTCTTAACTTATATTCATACTGTCTAACTCTAATTCCCTCTATCTCCTTTACTTCTCGTATTTTATCCAATAATGGTTCTAGAGTTAAAATAAACAATAATGGTGATAAAGGACATCCCTGTCTTGTTCCTTTCGCAATCTTAAAAGGTTCTGTTAAGCTACCATTGATTATAATCTGTGCTGTTTGCTCTCCATAAATTGCCCTAATTATTCTTAAAAAACCATCTCCAAATTGCATCTTTTCTATTAATTTAAATAAAAAATCCCAATGCAATCGATCAAAAGCTTTCTCTGCATCGAGAAAAATAAATGCTGCTGGAATAAAATTTTTCTTTTCTAAGTACTCCAGTAAATTAACAATCTGCCTAACATTATTCCTCATCTGTCTCCCTTTTATAAATCCAGATTGATCATTATGAATTCTTCGCTGCAGAATCAACATTAATCTATTAGCTATTATTTTAACAAAATCTTATAATCATTATTTAAAAGTGAGATTGGCCTATAATTCCCAGGTTTAGAACAATCCTGTTCCTCTTTGGTATCAATGAAATAAAAGAGGTTCTCCATGAGGGGAATTCTCCTAGTTGTATCTGATTAAATAATTCCTTAAGTGGACCTAACATCTCATCCTGTAAATTCCTATAATAACTAACTGTAAGCCCATCCGTACCAGGAGTTTTCCCATTTTAATTGTTTAATTACCAAAATAATTTCTTCCGAGGTTATAGGCCGATTCAATTCATCCGTTTGTTCTAAAGTTAAATTTTTAACCTTATATTCCTTCAGATAATTATCAATATCCCTATTCAATATATTATCTTTAAGATATAAATTTGTATAATATTCTAAAAAAGCTTTTTTAATTTTATCCTGTTGATATCTCTCTTTACCTTTGTATTCTATTTTTCTATAGTACGTTGTTTTGTCTTTTCCTTAAAGTGTATGCTAACCACCTACCAGGTCTATTTGCATTACAAAAGTATTATGTTTGGCATATTGTATATTTGTTGCCACCTGATCAGCCATTATCATATTAAATTGATTCTGTAGTAACTTTATTGCATCTTTAAGTTTTTGATCATGTGGGTTATGTATTAATAATTGTTGTTTCTTATAGATTTCCTCTTCTAAATACCTACGCTGTCTTTGTTGCTTATTTCTCTGTCTATTATTAAGATATATTAATACACCTCTCATAAAAGCTTTACTGCAGTCCCAAACCATTTCTATCGATGTTTCATTATTCAAATTATAATCAAAAAATTCTTTCATCTGCTTTTTACATTGATTTACATTATCCTGATATCTAAACAAATTTTCATTTAATCTCCAAGTTCTTCTACCCTCTTTTCCATATTGCAATTCCATCCAAACAGGACTATGATCAGACAAACATCTTGGAAATATCTTAGTTTTCTTCACCCTAAAAAGCAAATCATTAGAAATTAAAATAAAATCAATACGTGAGAAGGATTGATGCCTATCAGAGAAAAAAGTATAGTCTCTTTCCTCCAAATTCCGCAGTCTCCATACATCTCTTAACTCAAAATCTTCTATCATATCAAAAAAGGATTTAGGCAGCTTTGCATGTGCAGGTATCTTCTTGGAAGAAATTCTCTTGTCCTTTCGTGTATCTATTACTCCATTCCAATCTCCCAATATAATACACGATTTATAATCCCATAGATCAACTTATCATATAACATTCTATAAAATTTTTCTTGTTGCTGGTTGGGTGCATATATACCAAGCAAGAGAGTCCTTTTGTTTCTATTGTAAGTTCAATAGCAATATATCTTCCATAAATATCTGCCTCTATTAACTTGGCTGGTATATCTTTTCTCAAATAAACCACTATGCCATGTTTTTCTCCAAAGCTGAAGCAACAAAATGTTTACCTAACTTTGAGTTTATTAGGTACTTTTGATCTGATAATTTAATATGCTTTCTTGTAAGCAAATAACATCATTTTTAAATTGTTTCAAATAATGAAATATTTTCTTCTCTTCTGAGCTGAGTTCAAACCATTGACATTCCAAGTCAAGATTTTATTTGCCATTACTGGGCTGCTGAAGCCTTTGGGCAATCAACTGAAGATCGTCCTCCCGTATCTTCGGCCGTGCTCCTCCCACCGCTTCTGTAGCAGAGTCCTGAACTTTACTTTGAGTTTGTTGCTCCTTTTCTTTACGCTTAAGGGCTCCCCTCGTCAGTCTTTGTTCTTGTGGTTGTTCCTCTGATGGTAACATCACTGGAATCACCTCAGCTTCCACACCCATTTGAGTCTCTTGAATTCTTTTTCTATTATTTCTATTTCAAATTTCAGCACTGTAGAAAGAAAATCTTTGGCCTTAAGCACTGTGTCAATACGATATCTTCTTCCTGATAATACACTGTCAAGCCAACTGGAACCTCCCATCTATATTGAATCTGGTATTTCTTAAGTTCTTGTGTAAAAAATGTAAAGTCTTTTCTATCCCTTAACATCTTGGGAGGGATCTCTTTCAAAACCTTCAACTCCTGTTCCCTATTTTCAAGTTTTTCTGAAAAGCAACTTGCAAAATTTGATTCCTCACTGTTCTTTTCAAAAATAAACCACAATGTCTCTAGGAAGTTTCTTTTGCCTAGCAATCCAAGAATTAACTCTATAAATTTTGTCAATTTGATAAGCAACCTCTTGTGGATCAAGTTCAATAAATTCAGCCAGAGCTTCTGATAAAATTTTTAAATCTTCCCTTTGTCTTCATTCAAACCTCTAATTCTCAGAGCTCCTTCCATCATTCTATACTGCATCACCACCACTTGATCTTCATTTTTATCCAATTTGATTTGCATTCCCCATTCTATTTTCTATTTGTTGATTTGACTGAACAATTTCTTGCACCTCCTCCTCCACCACCTCCAGTCTTTTGCCAAACCTTGAAAAGCCATCAAGATATCTTCTTATTTTTTATTATTCTCTTTATTTCTTCTCTTATTTTCTCATTATTATCCATAATCTCCTTAAACCTTTCTTCAGACACTTTCCTTGCTCTTTAATCAGATCTTCTAAAGCTGGTTCAGAACCCTTCTGCCCCCAGTCTTAGGTGGTTTAGTAGCCATTTCAGTTTTAAAATTCACAAAATATAAGTCTAGAAACTTCTCTTTCCCTTTAAGTATAGGAGAGCTCAGTTCACTTCATTAAAATCCACACATAACATTTCTTATCTTCTTAGTTGCACAGACTGTTTAAAATTCCATTCGTCATTTTCACTCCCGTTCAGGCGCCATCTTAGAGTCAATTAGAACAAAGTGAAAAGAAAAATTCTCTTTTTTAGAAAGTAGAAGTCAGGAAATCAAAAATACTTGCAATCCAATAATCGTCCGCTTGCACTCATTCCGTCTGCTTAAAGAGATCCATAAAGATAAGACAATTAGCAGAGATGGACACCTTCTTCTTTTCCTGCTTTTGCAGACACGCACTGAAGTCGGAGATGGCAGAAATATTTATGGGACCCATCGACCCTTCGAAGCTCTGCTTAATTAAAACAAAGCCTCTGGGGAGGTCTACCAACATTCCTGCGCTCTTATCTTTCCTCTTTCATCCAGAGAAAAAGATTAAAGCCGGCTTTTCCTGGCTTTTACGATGTTCAGTGCGGAGCCCCTTTAATTAGGGCTCAGCGAAGAGGTGGAGCCACCCGGAAGTCTAGAAGTGTTGGATTTTAATACACCAATTCGCAGCCTGCATTGCTTTTGAGAATTGCAGGTGGTGGAGTTCAAGACAGCTGGAAGGCACTCCAGCTGGAAGGAAAATCTGTCTTAATTGTTCACTTAGGACAAAGGTGTCAAGCTCGCAGCATCACGTTTCCGTCATTTAATGTATAATGACGGTTTTTCCCTTCGCGGAGCTGGGGTGGGCATGGCCTGCGCATAACGCATCTGGCCTGTGGGCCACCAGTTTGACACCCCTGACCTAGGACATGTGGAATTCTGTAATGTGCTTCTTTAAAGGAGCACACCTGCTACTACAAATACAGCGTATAATATTTTGAGATCTTGAGTTTGTATTAAGCTAATGAAACAGCAATATTCCCCTCTTGTGTAAAATTGTTCTTCCTCACACTGGATAGCAGTACTGTATTTTTCAGAATTTAAGACTCCCCTAAAAGAGGCTGAAAATTTGGGTGTGTTTTATACTCCGAATGTAAGTTTTTTGAATTTTTTTTCAGCCCTAATGAGGCCCTAGCAAGTGAAGCGATCTTCTGCGATTTGCCTGCTCCCTCCGACTCTCAGCTGTGCTTTAAAAGCTGTTTTTCAGCCCTAACAGGTGCTAGCGACTGAAGCGATCTCCATTCCCTCCGACTCTCAGTTGTGCTTTAGAAGCTTTTTTTCAGCCCTAAGTGAAGCGATCGCTGTGCTTTGCCTGCTTTTCTCATTGCTGCTCCCTCTCAGCTGTGCTTTAGAAGCTGTTTTTTATCCCCAAGCAGGGGATAAAAAGCACGCATGCACGCTCAAAACCAGCAAACTAATGTGCTGAAGATGACCAGACTAAGGATGCTAACCAGATGAATAGGTAGGCAGATTTTTCCCCCTATTTTCCTCCCCAAAAACTAAGCTGCCTCTTATACTCCAGTGTGTCTTTTACTCCAAAAAATGTGGTAATTACCTTGCTTTCATCTGGAATCACATATTTTTTCTTTTTGTTTTAAAACAAGATTTCTCAGCAAATGTTTTCTGATTTACAAAGTGCCACAGCAGAAAAAAAATATAGTTTATGACTAGAAATCGAACGTGAAGCTATGCCGTTATTATATGACTAGTTGAAATGGATATGGTTTAATGATTACAAGCTGTGTTTTGAACACAGGAAATAAAAAAAAAGACTGAACAGTTTTGTAGAAAAATGTCTTTTAAAGTTCAGGCATGAGAATTTAGTAATAAACTTTCCCTTTTTTCAAATTTACAAGCTGATACAAATAAGAATGTATTATATGTAGTCCTCGATGTATGACCACAATTGAGCCCAAAATTTCTGTTGCTAAGACATTTGTTAAGTGCGTTTTGCCCCATTTTACAACCTTGGTTGCTACAATTGTTAAAAGAATCACTGTAGATGTTAAGTTAATAACATAATTGTTAAGTGAATCTATTGACTTTGCTCATCAGAAGGTCACAAAAGGTGACCACACAATACCGGGACACTGCAGTCGTCAAAAATATGAATCAGTTGCCAAGCATTTGAATTTTGATCACATGACCCTGGGGATGTTGCAACGGTTGTATGAAAAACGGTTATAAGTCACTTTTTTCAGTGTTGTTGTAACTTTGAACGGTCACTAAATGAACTGTTGTAAGTCGAGGACTATCTGTATATAACTGAGAAATGAGACTGTCTCCTATAAATTCATGATCTGCTAATGAGGCCTATTTGGAAATTATTGTATCCTGCACTGGATGAGTCAGTGTTTCAGATGCATGGCAAGAGACTCAAGAATTTATTTAATAATAAAAGAAAAAAAAAGTGGTCTGTTTTCTAGTGATCTATTTTTTAATCCCTTTGTATGAGATGAAAACTTTAAAAATATTCATTTGAGTCTTTTAAAGGCTAATAGCTGCCCAGTTTTTATTGCTAAATGACTGAAAGCTACATACATACACTGCTTTAATTGAAAAATCCTATGTGACATTTATAGTTGATCTATTGTTAAAATGTTCACATACTGTCATTAACTGACAATGTGAGTATATCTGTAGAAACTGGGAAATAGCTTCACAGATACATTCAGTTGTTAATGGAAGTTCTTACCTTGACTTAATATATTTTAATTGTGAAATTCGGGGCACTCATCCCCCCCACCACTCCATTCCTCTGTTTGCCAGAAGGGGATGTTTCCAGATATCATATCTCAACTTTCCTCAGTTGTTTTTGATTGTTCTTATTTGATGTAAGCCACTCAGAGTCACTTTGGAGCCTCTAAATCTCATACATAAATAAAAAATAGTTCTAATACCACTGTTGTCTCCACCAGACTGCTTCACAGAATTTCCCTTGGATACAATTTCTTTTTTTTTAAATATTCAATATGTCCTCTGTCTTTTTTTTTGTTTTGTTTACATTTATATCCCGCCCTTCTCCGAAGACTCAGGGCGGCTTACAGTGTATAAGGCAATAGTCTCATTCTATTTGTATATTTACAAAGTCAACTTATTGCCCCCCCAACAATCTGGGTCCTCATTTTACCTACCTTATAAAGGATGGAAGGCTGAGTCAACCTTGGACCTGGTGGGGCTTGAACCTGCAGTAATTGCAGGCAGCTGTGTTTAATAACAGGCTTCTTACAGCCTGAGCCACACCGCGGTCTTATAAATGTCTTTGATATACTTATAAAAATGTTATCTCTTTTTGTAGATCTGTTCCTGCCATATTATTTTTGATGCTTTCAAATATCACATCTAAGTTTTTGATGTGTAATTGAAGTACATGTGGCTGAGAATTTGTTGTTTGTTTTTTTTGAGGAAGATGGAACCAAATTTGCTTGGCCACTTCATATTCCTTCTACAGCAAGCCACAGAGACGTAGGCAGCAATGTAAAGGAAGATGGATATAGAGCAACCATTTTTTTCATTCCTCTGCCAAGCCATAAAGGGGAGGTTGCTAATACACGATTGATAGAGACATAAAATATCTTTTCCCCATAAAAGAGTCAGGTGGTAGTCATCTTGAAAACAGTATCCAGCTGAGCAGCAGCTCAGTTGTTCTGTGTCCCAGATTCTCCTTTGGAATTTGTTTACTAAGGGGTACTACAAATCCATGGGAAATCTGGTTATTGTAGTTCCAGTGTGCCTAGATAAAAGATCCCAGTTTTGAATAGGCTACAGAAAAGTATATTTGAAATCTAAAGTATTTTTAGCTCTTGGATTTAAGCCATATGGATTACAAAAATTTCCTGCTTTCTGTTTCTAAAAGGAACTTGGAGGTCAGTTCTTAACAGGTTTCTTAGAAGTCATTTATTGTCCCTGGCCCTTGGCCTGTTCGTTTTTTAACATAAGAACAGGGGCAACTTTTTTTATAATACAGTGTACAGTACTATAACTCAAGTTTGACAAAATCAAACCAGAGTGATCCTTGAGTTTGCCTACATTGTGTTCCTCATCAAATTCCAAGAACCTTGACATTTTTCCTTCTGTTTTACATTAACCTTCATTTGACATGTCATCTGAAGGAAGATTAATTGCTCTTTATCAATAATTCTAAAGTTGTGGTTAAGTTACAATGAGAACGGGACCTTTTATTCTCCTCCTTGGGATGATGTTGAGGAATAGCATGCAAAGATGTCACCAGGGTTTCATTTTGTTCTTTTAAACAATCGTTTAGAATAGCATCGGAATGCTTTGTTCAGATGGTTTACTTGTGTTTTTCTGGAAGGTCAAGATGGTCTAATGGGTTTCTCCTTTCATTTTATCCACTCATTTGGTTGTGTGCTTGCTTTACATAGTTGCCAGATCAGAAAGACTAATGCAACTTACACAGTGGTGAAATCCTCCTTGGATTGCCACCAGTTTGCTGCTCGTGCATGCGTGGTGCACACCAAATGCGTGCTGCATGCATGCATGTGCAGCATGTGCCAAAAGCACACTGCGCTCATGTGCAATGTGCACCAACATGCTTTGCCCAGAAAAAGAAGACTTCATTAGGTAAGTAGAACAGCGGGGAAGGGTGGGGGGGACAGCAGGATTTCCTACTTTCTAGTGAAGCTAAACCACGTGGCACAGCTGATCATCGGAAATACCAGTTCGGAGGAACCAGTAGTTTTTTTAAACTACCAGTTCCACCAAACTGGTAGCTTTTTTTTACTACTGGTTCGCCTGAACTGGTAGTTTTTATCACTACCAGTTCACCCAAACTGGAGCAAACCGGTAGCATTTCACCCCTGAACTTACATTTAAAGCACAGTGCAAACAGTCAAAATGCAAAAAGTATGGCAATGTTTGCACAGTGCAAACAGTCAAAATGCAAAAAGTATGGCAAAAAGTATGGCAGTGGGGGAAGCATATAAAGCTCAGTTTCAGCCAACCTTCATCAGTCATCTCTCCAATTCACAAAGCACCTCAGCCCAGGGCTCATTGGAAAAACAGGTTTTCAATGCCTTTCTAAAGCAGGCCAGGGATGTACTTGTTGCTAAAGCACTAAAGTTAACTTGTGTAAGATGTATTGAATAATTAAAATATTTAAGATCTCTTTTTTAAGCAAGTAAGTAGCAAATCCCGCAGGACAGCATTGTTGCAGGTGAAACCCAATGAAAATTCAGACAAACAAAACAGAAGGTTGGATTACACTTTGCACTATTCCCACGGGGGATTCAAGTTTAGGGAAATAGGCAGCGTGCATAAAGTAGACCATGCTGGCAGTCAAAGAGAGTGTCATTGTGACATTGTCTCCATCTCATTCCCAGCTCATAAATAAGCTAGGCTTAAGCTGTCCTTAATTGCACCAGTCTTGAAGGGTATTTTTCCTTTTATTCCAGCACAATTTAAAGGATTCCTCAAGGTGGATAAAATCTATCACACACTACGTGGGAGGGAAATCAGGTAACTGAGCTTGGAAATAGAAAGGATCATCAGTAGGGATGCTTCACACACCGATAGTTTCCTGTTGAGTCAAAGTGTGGGTGAAAAATAACATAATATAGAGAAAAGACCCAGAGGAAAAAGCATATGTTAGAGACAGGGACACTATGATTAGGTGTTTTACATGCTTTGCTAGGAAATACGTAGTAAAAAATAAAGTAAAGGCATTGAGAAAATCCCCCTATTGAGAATTGTAATAATTATTTTAATTTTAAAAAAAGCAAAGTGAGATTTGTGTGTAGTTAAAATTTTTAAACATTTTACAGTAGCAGGTTACATTTTTGTCTCTCTTAATTCTGGACTTCCACTATTTAGCCTTTTACTTACAACTTGTTTTTCAGAAAGTGAATGTCATCGTTTTATTTTCTAAGAACATCTGGAAAAAAACAACCCTGTAGTTAATTTTTAAAATAAATTATTAGAAATGAAAAAAACAACATTATTAAATATTAAAGATACTTTTAGAATAGAATAGAATAGAATAGAATTTTAAATGAAAGGTAAAGCAAATGATATGGATATATGTTTTATTTAGAAATAGAGAAAAGCGTTTTGAATTAGAATTCTTCTAGCCCAGCAGAATAGAATATGAGAACAGGTCTATGCGGATTTTTCCCCCCGTAGTAATAATTTTATCTTGGTGGACAATATTATGGCTCAGTGGGGAAGACATGGTTATATTGCTCATGAATTCCACCCAGTGTTTGCCCACATTCATATTTACTCTCTGGCTTATATGTGCACCGGTCAAAGAAAAGATGACTGTGATCCTCCTTTGGCACAGCTACTTTTAAAAGGACAAGTACATACTAAATAAAGTAAAGAAAATAGGTTTGCAAAGCCTGAACAGTGTGGTGTCAAAGACATTCCTTGTCTGTCAGGGGAGAATACTGGCGCTTCTAAAACACAAACTGCTGCTTTGACACTAGTGATATGAACACTTATCCTTTCTCTGAAGTGTACCTTGAGAAATGTATGTGGAGAGTCCATTTCCCTCAAAACAAGAAAGAAAAAGAATCTTTAAAATGTTGCTGCCCTCTATCAATTATAACTGAAGGGGGACAGAATAAAAGTGGCTCCTTGGCCATCAAAAATTTCTGTACCCTTGCCTCTGGTTCTTGGTGTGGTTCAGATTGCTGGCTCTGGCAAACCCAAAGTAATGTGTCCCAGGGTATGAACTATGGATTATAAGCAACTAGTTTGTTTTGATATTGTCATCCCAAAGTGCTGTGCCGAGCCAGAATTCTCCAGAGGAACATTTATAGGCAGACGGATCTTATACAAAAAGCAGTTGCAGATTGGGAGACACAGAAAAGACCAATGGGGGATGCAAATGAAAGGGAGAGTGGGCTGGGGAGAAGATAGTTGAGATTCGGTCAAGAAGCAAAGCATGTGAAAGGAAAAAACAGAGGCTTGCAGGAACAGAGAGCAGCAACATCAGAGCCATGAAGATGGCAATGATGCAAAAACTTGCAAAAAGGGAAATGAATGGTGAATAGCTAAGTTTGTGAGAAGCAAAAAGAGGAGCAGTCAGGGATAACAACCATAAACAAATATGGCTGACACCGCCCCTAATCAATCTTACTTCTCTCCTGACTGCAGGATTCGTACAGAAAGCAAGTAGTCATCGATGGGGAGACCTGCTTACTGGACATCTTGGACACTGCTGGCCAAGAGGAATATAGTGCCATGCGAGACCAGTACATGAGGACAGGAGAAGGCTTCCTCTGTGTCTTCGCTATTAACAACACCAAGTCCTTTGAAGACATTCATCAGTATAGGTGAGTAGAATAATCTTCACCTGTACTGTCTGTGCAGGGCAGTGTGTATCCTGTTTTATTCCAGACATCTGGAATAAGGGGACACGCAACTAACCCTTTTTTCAGCCCGTCCTAAAAAAAATAAGAAGCCTCTGCTCTTGGTCTGATCAAAGCAGAAAGTTTCCAGCAGCAGTTCTGCTGAGATGCCATCCAAGCAAATTGCTGGTCAATCAGGAAAAGTCCCAAGGTGGGAGCATTCAAATGTTTGCTGTGACTAGCAGGAGACATCCTCTCTTGTTTGTTCCCTTTGTCCTTAATTAAGGGCGCTGTGCTGTACGTGTTAAGGGAAGGAAACCTGTATCGATTGCGTGTGAAGGGCAAGAGAGAGAGAGGGAGGGATGGATAGGTTGATTGAGGCTTTGCTAATATTTTTCCTAGGGAAGCTCTAGCAATGTGCGCACTTTTGCTCATGCTGTTTTTAGAAGTCATTAATTGAGTATCTGAGGGGCGCTGACATCCTATGTCTCCCTCCCATCTTCACTGTCAATAGAGATGCCCCCCCCCCCCGAATCCCCGTCTCCTGTGTCTGATTTTTCTTATAGATTGTGTTTTAGGACTGGCTAAACCAGAACATCCACAAGCTTCCTTCCCTGTATGTAATTCAGCAGTTGCAAAATCCTGCACCTAAGTAGTGCATTCCATTTCAGTTAGGAATCCTACTTCTTTCTTGATTCCCATAGACTTCTTAAAGATCTTGTACTGAAGCATGTTTGACTGTGGCTTAATGGCCATTGCATTCATGGGTATGAAAAAAGGATACCGTTCCTCAGAGACATCATTAAAATGCGGAGGGATGTAACTCTGCAGGTTTATCAGACAAGGATGGATTCTCAAAGGGTTATGGACCTAAAAAAAAAGAAAAAGCCTTGGTAAGATGTAGGAAGAATTTAAGTTCTGCTGTTAGTCACCGTGTTTCTAAATGTAAAAAGATTAATGGGTGTTCCACTTGAAGACCTACAGAGGGAGCCTGTTTTTCTTTTCCTGTATCTCTTTTCTTGTACTGCTCTCTAGTGAATTCTTTCCCCATCATATTTAGTCAGCATGGCCATTCTGAATTTTATAGTTAACTGAATCTGGAATCAAGATTTGCATTAAAGGTTTGAAAGAAGTAAGAGTCTCCTATATCTCTTTTCCAACACATAAACACTGTTTTCACTTTTTAATGTTTAAACCAAGGCACGCTATACAGGAAAAATTACACGTTTTAGTTTACTCGTTGATATGTAGATTTGCTTAACTAGATTAGTCAATTTTCACCTATGAGCAATTAGGGTACAATTGGGATAGCTGTCATACACAATTCCCAAATTGCTGCATGCAAAATATATTTCTTCAAGTAAGACAGGGAATGCACATTATTTTACCCTGATAATAGGATTTTAGTAGTCTTAAATAAAACAAATAGTTTATGTTTTTCTGTGGCTCACTGCTAAGAAGAGAAAAAAGAAATCTACATACACGAGGGAGAAGTATGTTACAAGTATTCCCCAAACGATGATGGTAATTGGGACTAGCATTTCTGTCACTAAATGATGCGATTGTAAAGCATGACATCGCATGACTGCATTACTCCATGATGGCAATCCTGGCACTCTCCATTGATATTGATAACGGAATCCCAAAGGTTGTTAGGGAAGGACTCACCACTCCCAGCTTATTCCCTCCACTTCACCCCCAGCCTTGGTCACGTAAGGATTCTTCTTCAACTCCCCCTCCCATCTATTCATCCCCCCCCCCATCTCTGCCCTTTTGATGGCCCTGTTCTCCAGCACTTCTGCTGTCCTTTCCACCCTACGCTCTGTTGTCCCTGCCATCCCCAGGTGACCTTTGCTGCCATCCTGCTGCTGCTGCTGATATGCTCCTGACCTGGACTTAACGTGGCTTCTGTGGGTGTGCCAGACCTTCTCCCTGAGGCTGCTTGTGCCATTATCCAAGTTGCGAAATCCGTTTTTGTGAGCTCTGGGCCAGTGTCTGCATGGCGTTAGGGCCAGCAGAGCTCAGGCAGGTGGGGGTGTGGGGGGTGGCAGGTGTTTGGGGCCTTAGCAGCACTGGGGCTGAAGTAGAGCCCCTGGGGGAAGCCTGTGTGGTGACTGACTGAGACTGCTGAAGGCTTGGAGCCTCTGCTTCAACCCCAGTGCTGCTGCCATCGAGGATTGCTGCTTGCAGGGCATCCGGAAGGAGTAGAGAAGCAGGCGGATGGGGGAGTTGAAGTGCCCCTGTGGTAGGTGGGCTGACAAGTGTCCAAATTTTGATCATATAACCAGAGGAGGCACTACAACAATCATAACTTCAGAGACTTGGCCTAAGAACCGTTTGTTCGGGGCCACCGTAAGTTGTCACGATCACTGAATGAATGGCGGTAACTGGAGAACTACCTATAGTCATAGCTTTCCTTGAAGAAAAACTGCTCAAATCACCTGGAAAATCTACAGCTTAATGGGAATTAATTGGCTCTGATAAGCCTGAGTGCTTATCGCTTGGGTCAGTGTTCTCAGTGTTGACAACTTAGTGTGAAGCAAGGAGCCCAGTGGTGGCTCGTTTGAGGAAAAGAGGCCAGGCTTGTTCCTTGGGGAAGAAGGGAAGCCCCTGCACCTGTAGGACAGCCAGGTTGGTTTGTGAACTGGACTCCAGGCTGGCTGAAGGTGTAATTGAGTTCTGACAAAGGATTTGTACTCTACTCCTTGTTCAGGGAGGCCTGCTCACTGATCAAGTCAAATGTTGTTATGAAAGGGGGTCATCTGTAAAAAAGGTATGATTGGAGGTATAATGAGAGAGAAGAGACAAGAAAAAAAAAACACAGGATAGCAAAGATACACGGCATGTCTGTCCAGATTATGGTACAGGAGGAAAAGGACAGTGACTCAGGACTTCTTCTGTGTGATGAGGTTAGACAGCTGGACACCGTCTTCCCCCCAATAAAAGCAGCTTGGGAGAAGCATGTGTAGAATTGAAAAAAAGATGGCTAAAGAGAACATGATTCAGGGAAGAAAGAAAGGAGGAACTCCCTCCTATGGTGCAAAATGACCAGAAGTGGCAAATTAGGAATGGTTAATAATCATAATAAGAGAAGAGGAATAGAAAGAAAGGGCAGAAGAGTGGGAAACTCTTATAGGAGGAAATGTAAGTAGAAACTGCTGGAAGAATGAAAACAGAAGAAATGTCAGGATATGGAGAAGAATACTTTTGAACTATGTCATAGCAGGGAGGAAAAAATTAAATCTTCCACACTCAGAGCTTCTGGATCAGCAAATTCTGCTAGAAATGTCAAGGTTGAATTATGATAACCACAGCCCTTGAGTGTCATGTTTTCAGAAGTTGCAATTGCTGAACTTGCTGTGTCAGGGAAATCACAGTGTTAAGAATCTATCAATTTCCACAGAGAGATTAGCCATTACCAGGAAATTATCAGTAACCACCAGCTGATTATATCAACTCTGTTTCTGCTATTTTGTGACCTGCACTGCTGCTTGTGATGGATAGAGGGTTTGGTCATTAGAATGGAAGGGAAGGGAGGGGAGGGGAGGGGAGGGGAGGAGAAGAAAAGAAAAGAAAAGAAAAGATAGAATAGAATTTTTTATTGGCCAAGTGTGATTAGACACACAAGGAATTTGTCTTGGCACATATGCTCTCAGCGTACATAAAAGAAAAGATACGTTCATCAAGAATGATAAGGTACAACATTTAATGATAGTCAGAGGGTACAAATAAGCAAGCAAATCATATTAGGAAACAGTCAATATAAATTGTAAGGATACAAGCAACAAAGTTACAGTCATACAGTCATAAGTGGTTATCAGTTGTCATTGAAAGTGTTAATTACGAGTAAAAAATAGGAACGTTTCAAATGCACGTGAACAACAAAATTCTTGGGGATAAAAATGAGAATTTTAGGATACTCCCATTTTTATTTGTCCTGAAAGTTTACCTTTCTGTTCCATTTGCAATGATCTTATGGGAGCTTTATGTTCCTGATGTGCACGAACTGGGAAGGACAACTGGTGGCCTTGTTGCCTACAAAGTCTGCCTTTCCAATTCTTATCTTTCTGTTACAGGATTTGCCCCAACACCTCCCTATCTGCATAAATGAATACTCTGCTTAATTAAATTGTATCAGCTGTGTTTTCTTTAGGATGCCAGCTTCTTCCAGGAACAAGAAAATCGGTCTTTTAACAATGAACAAATCTTACATGTGAACACTCTGACCTCAGTAATTCCCTATCTGATTTATCTGAATTGGAGAATGTGGCTTTACTGGAGGAATGAAGCAGGGATTGAGACTAATCCCATGTACTTAGGTTCTGAGGCAAACAACATCCAGAGGAGGAATGTGGTGTATTTTGGCCTAAAAGCTGTACTGACAAACGCATCAGTGGTTGCATGCCAGGCAATAAGGGGATGATAATGCTGTGAGAGGACTTTGGTGAGAGGAAAGCCTCAACTCAACCGCTCTGTGGGTTAGGTTTATCATATTCTTATGCCATTAAGCTCTTAAAAACCATGGCCCTTGTATAGAAATGTTGGCTTTTGTTAATTTGTCCCAGTTTTGTTTTCTGTGTTTCAGAGAGCAGATCAAGAGAGTGAAGGACTCCGATGATGTGCCCATGGTGTTGGTGGGGAATAAATGTGATCTACCTGCTCGGACTGTGGAAACACGGCAAGCCCAGGAGCTGGCTCGGAGTTATGGGATTCCATACATAGAGACGTCAGCCAAAACTAGACAGGTATACTGAGGTTGGAGGGGAGGGGGGAGGAAAGCGCAAAACAATGCAGACTCACTTTTTCTACCTTCACTCAAGAAAAGAATCTACTCCATACTTGCAAGATGTAATCCATGGTGAAAACCAAGCTGTCTTCCAGAAGTTCCAAAAGTTGAACTTTTCATTGTTGTCCTTGTAAGTCAGGGGAAACTTTTTGGCTCCTCTGCATTGCTTCTGTAATCAGCTGAAGCTTTTGTGTATTTAATTGTTGGCCCTGGATTTGAATTGTGCAGTTATAATAGCAAAGAAACTTACCAAAGCTTAGTTTAAATTCCACCTTTGTTGACTGTCTCTTCTGAAAAAATGTCCAACTCAAGCCCCTATATACCTTTCTGAATTATGTAAACAGGTGGCTGTTCAGCTTGTATAGGTTGTACAAGCCTGTTGTGGTTGTCTGACTTAACTGGGCTGGAGCTGGCCCTTAGCTCTATTGAGCCAATAATGTGCATTTACTGTTGGATTACTAGGGTTCCAGCTCATAATTATTGAGCAGGTTGTGTAGTTTCTGCTAATGGTTCCTGAGCACTAGGCAACAAAATTACAGCAAGTTTGGATTAAGAGTGGCTTTGTTCCATTAATGCTGGGATTGGGTATTTTACCAGAGAAATTTAGTAAAGAAAACACATATTTGATTATACATGTCATAACTGCAGTGAAGATAGTATTTGCGCAAAGGTGGAAAGCAGAGCAATTAAAAAAAATATTGGATTGTGCAGAAATGAATAGATTGACCTTGATAATTAGAATAGAATAGAATAGAATAGAATTTTATTGGCCAAGTGTGATTGGACACACAAGGAATTTGTCTTGGTGCATATGCTCTCAGTGTACATAAAAGAAAAGATACGTTCATCAAGGTACAACATTTACAACACAATTGATGGTCAATATATCAATATAAATCATAAGGATTGCCAGCAACAAGTTATAGTCATACAGTCATAAGTGGAAAGAGATTGGTGATGGGAACTATGAAACGATTAATAGTAGTGCAGATTCAGTAAATAGTCTGACAGTGTTGAGGGAATTATTTGTTTAGCAGAGTGATGGCCTTCGGGAAAAAACTGTTCTTGTGTCTAGTTGTTCTGGTGTGCAGTGCTCTATAGCGTCGTTTTGAGGGTAGGAGTTGAAACAGTTTATGTCCTGGATGCGAGGAGTCTGTAAATATTTTCACGGCCCTCTTCTTGATTCGTGCAGTATACAAGTCCTCAATGGAAGGCAGGTTGGTAGCAATTATTTTTTCTGCAGTTCTAATTATCCTCTGAAGTCTGTGTTTTTCTTGTTGGGTTGCAGAACCGAACCAGACAGTTATAGAGGTGCAAATGACAGACTCAATAATTCCTCTGTAGAATTGGATCAGCAGCTCCTTGGGCAGTTTGAGCTTACTGAGTTGGCGCAGAAAGAACATTCTTTGTTGTCCTTTTTTAATGATGTTTTTGATGTTAGCTGTCCATTTTAGATCTTGTGATATGATAGAACCTAGAAATTTGAATGTTTCTACTGTTGATACTGTGTTGTCAAGTATTGTGAGAGGTGGAAGTATGGAAGGGTTTCTCCTAAAGTCTACCACCATTTCTACGGTTTTGAGTGTGTTCAGTTCCAGATTGTTTTGGTTGCACCAAAGAAAGAAAGAAAGAAAAGAAAGGAAAGAAAGAAAGGAATCGGAATATTTTAAGATATGGGGCAATTTTATCAGTGGTTAGAGAAGATATATATATATAGGATAATGCTGTACTGATATGAATGAAGAAGAAAGAAGAGAAAGAAGATAGATAAATGTATTAATAGAAAAACTAAGAAATGTGGGAGAAATGTTATAATAAATAATATTATTAAGATATAATAAATAGTGGAGGAGTAGGAAGAAGACCCAAAACATGTATTCAGATGATACACTGAATGATTGATTATGTACTGTATGTTTGTCTATAAAATAAAAAAAACTTTTATAAAAAAAAAGATGAAAAAAAGATGATGCTGGGACATGACTGGCAGTTGTCAGTAGCAGTAACAAAGGCAATTGTTCAGCCAACGGTGATGGGGGTATTCTGTACTCTGCCATTTGTCCAAACTGTTCTGCCCAAGTGCATGTATTTGTGCCAATTTAGGCAACCAACTCACTGGGTTTATGATTTGGATTCAAAATGGGACACTTGTCACATCGATCAATTCTGCCAGTTATTTCTATAACGTCAACCAGCTCACAATTACATGGTTTTATTTTTCGTATTTTGAGGGAGAAAGAGGACAGCTTCTGCCTCTTTGAATCAGACCCTAGATTAGCTCTAGTAATGGATTCAGAACTCAGCAGCAGTGGAAAACATATGTTTAACTACTCTTGGAAATGTCCTTTCCCTTTGCTTATACATGCAAATTACATGATGCTCAAAACTCTTCATTGACTTGTTGCAGGGAGTCGAAGATGCCTTCTATACTTTAGTGCGAGAGATCCGACAGCACAAACTACGTAAATTGAATCCCCCAGATGAAAGTGGTCCAGGCTGCATGAACTGCAAATGTGTAATATCATGACCAAGGTGAGTCACTGAGAGAGCAGTTTTGTTAGAGAAAAAGGCCGCCCAGATTATATGCCGAAAAACTGTTTCCTTCGGACCCATGCATGGTCCCAACCGCTGCCTTTCTCAGTGTTATGAGTCTGATCCCCTTCAAGAAGACAGAATGTGTCTTGTCACTGGTTGCAAAACTGGCTACTTCCTCAAAAGGAAGTCTATTTTTACTACAGTTCTTAAGGGGGAAATGTTTTGAATTAGAACGCTGTCAAGAATGCGGAGATATTGACCATTTTTTCTTTATCCATGAGACTGATTTGAAATGAAGTGTCTGCATCTGTATTTGCTTCTGGATACCCCGCTTTGTAGGCCTCTGTTTTTCTTGTTTTATCTCCTCCTGCTTTCCACGTTTGACCACGTATGATTTCTGTTGCTTTTCTTAGGTGAGGTTCATACTGCTGCCCTCCAATATCTTTGTCTTGTCTTCCTCTGTGGATAGGTGTCGTATATATCTTCTATAGCTAGGGCTCAGGCTACAGTTCCCATCATCCTAACTACATTGATGATTCTGAAGGGGAATGATGATGGTTGTAGTTCCAGGTTTTGAATGGACACCTTAGATAATACATTGTGCTTCTCGTTTGGATGTTGCATGAAGTCACCTTTAAAGAGCCAAAGTTTGTCCTGGATTTAATAATATCAGAACAAAATGTATGTGTTGGTCAGTGGTGGGATTCAAATTTTTTAACAACCGATTCTGTGGACGTGGCTTATTTTGGAGCGTGGCTTGGTGATGTGACTGGGTGGGCATGGCTATGTTCCTAGGGACTACTCAGAGAGCTAAAAAAAGTCATTTTGACTGGTCCTTGCACTTTTGACCAGTCCTCGCACTTCTGATCATCATTTATGCCCGTTGCAGCATTCTTAACAACCGTGTCATTTCACAACTGCTTCTCTTCACTACGGTTATAAGATAAGGCGCAAAACATAAAATGTGAGGACAGTTGTAAGTGCGAGGACTGGTCAAAAGTGCGAGGACAGGTCAAAAATAATTTTTTCAGCCCTCTGAGTAGTCCCTAGGCACATAGGGACTACCCAGAGGGCTGAAAAAAGTAATTTCTGGCAGCTCTTTGCACTTACGACCGGTCATCATTTATGCCTGTTGCAACATTCTTAACAACCATGTCACTCATTTCACAACTGTGGTGCTTCATGTGACCGGGTGGGCGTGGCCAGGTGGTCATGTGACATAGCTTTTTTTGCCCTAATGACAGTTTGTTGCAATCATCGTGTGAAAATGGTCATAAGTCACTTTTTCAGTGCCATTGTAAGTCAAGGATTACCTGTACAAAAATACGAAAAGCTTCTTTGCTTGCAAAAAGCTGCCCTAAATAGCAATCATTAGATTAGAAATACCTGCAAACTGGAGTTACAAATCAGGCAGGGTGCCAGAGCACCTTCAGGAATTAAAATAGTTAAAATGCAATGATAACTATCAGCAGCCAACTCTTGCTCATGAAGTGAATCCCTTTAGCAGAGAGGTCATTTAAGATCTCCAGAATCAGAGTATCTGTTGCTTGTTAAACCAATTACCAGAACAAATAGACACAGAAACTAGTCAGATATCCGAAGCAGCTTCTTTTCAGGAATAGAGATTAACTTTTTTCCTTCCAAACAAAGCTGAATAGGGAAAATTATCTCATCACCAAGCACAGAATTAAACTTCACCAAAAACCAGTTTTAGACCAAAAGTCAGAAAGGGTATGTAAACTCATGTTTGAATGTCAATCTTTTTAGCTAGCCAATAAGCCTTGCTGAATGTCACTCAGCTTGGTTCCTTGTCATTAAAAGCTTCTGCTTCGTTATTCAATTATTCTTCAAAGAGCTGATCATTGCTTATCCTGGCTGAAAGAATTCCAACAGGGAGTATTTCCTCCTAATAGCGGTGTAAAAAGCTTAAAACAACCCTTCCCCTTTAAGAAAGTCAAGGGGGAAAAAAAAACCTCCAAGAAGCTCTAGAACCGGAAATACTGTCAAGAATGTAATAAGGGTTAAAGGAGAGGCAGTTTCTGTAAGCAGGGCAATAAAGATTAGGCTAGAAAATAACACAGAAAATTGTAATTCCTTACAGGATTAAGCCTGTAAAGTGGGGGAAAAAAAAATTTCTTTTAACAAGCGGTTCTCCAAACTGCTTAACTACTTAACAAGGTTCTCAGAACTGCTTAACTACTTAACAACCCGTTCTACTGAACCGGTGAGAACCGGTAGAATCCCACCACTGGTGTTGTTGGTCAGAATCTATTTGAGAGATTTTATAGGGAGGAATTAATGCCTAACAGCACTCAAAATCCAGATATGTAAAATTCATGCTCTGAGACCTGTGGTTGAAATACAAATAGATAACATATTGGAATGATTCCACCCCACTCCAGTGTATTTGTTATTTAGTAGAAAAGAGATACATTGTACATAGTTTATAGAATTAGAAGAAAAGCTCTTCATTGCTAAAGCACCCTTTTCTTATTCAGGTGTCAGGAGTCAGGTGTCAATACACACACAGAAACACACACACACATATATTTAATTGTGATGGCTCAGTGGTTAAAGGTGCCCAGCTTGTCATCTGGCAGTCAAGATTCAAGACTCAAGTGCCATGTGACGGGCTGGGCCCCTGTTACTTGCCCCAACTCCTACCCACCTAGAAGTTTGAAAACATACAGATGTGAGTAGATAAATAGATAGTATTTCGGTGGGAAGGTAACAGCATTTCATATGATTTTGGCGTATAGCCATGCTGGCCACATGACCATGGAAATGTCATTGGAGAATGCTGGCATATATAGAGCCATAGATACATCCGCCTAAATTTCTGAACATGACTATTAAGACTATTCTGGGTAGCTTGAATCTCAGTGGAGAGACAATAGCAGATGAGCAGGAATCAGAGCAATTTCTTCCTTCTATGGTTATACTATTTTATGTATTCCTTTATAAAAAGAACACTTCCTTCAAAAAAGAAAATTACAATTGAGAAGTGAATGGATGTAAAGTTTCATCAGTTGAGATCCCCCAGAAGGCCTAGGTTTTTTTTATTGTACCTAGCGCAGCTGCTATTGTTAAAAGTGTGTGTGTTTGTATGTGTCCAGATGTTCAAATAATCCAGATGTCTCAGAGCATTTCCTGTAGACTGTGATGTGAGATGGGGTGGGTGGGGGTAACTTCCTGTGCTCTCACTGCTGAAACTGCAGATTAATCCCAAATGCTTTTTAAAATGCTTGGCCTAAGAGAGAGGCTACTGCCAAAGGCTGAGGGGAGGAAAAAAGCCGGTGTCGGCCAAGTGTGTCTTCATTCCTACATCCTTTGCAAATACTCACACTGTGTCCTGAAGGCAGAGCCCTGGAACTGCCTGAAGTCTTTCTTTTTGATGAGGAGAACGTAACTTGGCAATATTTATCTAGGTGTGGTTTATGCTCCCTTAAGGAGGGGGTGGGAGTTGGTTTTCCCTTAACTAGTTATACTATAAGTGGGATCTGATTTTATGTCAAACAATATCTTTCCAAGAAGTCCCACTCTCTCTCTAAGACTTGGAGAATTAGGCCAAGGTGGAGATAAGGCAAAAAGATTGGGACATAGTAAACACAAAGGAGGTTATGGAGTTCTTCATTTTCCTGTCTGTTCACACTGCCTTTGTATCTGCTCTTACTTTCTCATTGTTTTATACGTGTATATGTTCTTTATTTATATAACACATTTAGAAATGTACCTACATTATTTTTATAAATATCTCAAGGAGGCAAATATACCTAATTCTCCTTCCTCCTTCTGTTTTTTACCACAATAACATCCCTGTGAGTTGAGTTGGGCTGAGAGAGAGTGTCTGGTCCAAAGTCACCCAGATGGCTTTTATGCCTACGGCGGCAGGATTAGAGTTCAGTCACCTGGTTTCTAGCCTGGTGCCTGAACCTCAGTCTATACCAAACTGGGTCTCGTGTTCTTTAGGGTGAAACCACTTGAAGGAGACATTATCATTGAAACAGTCTTTGCCTTAGTGTTTGAGTTGTTTCTGTTTGCATGAGCTTGTGAAGAGTTGGGCCCTGGGCACATTCAAGCGCCCGATACCCACATGTGCTGTGAGAAGAGTATGCTTTGAGTTTAGCAGCAGCACAAGTGACTCAGGCCTAAGAGGAGTGCCTTATTTTGTTAGTTTGCCTTGAGGAAGTACAGTACTCAGTTATGCATGTTTTACATTTCTCTGGGACTGACTCAACTGTATGCTGTACTTGAGCTCTTCTCCCATTTCCTAGCTCCCAAAAGTATGCCATTGCAACAATATAAAGGATTATATTGGGTTTACTTCTCTTCTGTCATGTTCTGATTTTACACATAACAATAACAACAATAATAAATAATAAAAAAGATAAACTAGGTATGTACATACTAGTGTCTACTCCTGAATCCAAATCAAATACATTTTTACATACATAAAATTTATTTTTATTTATATTCGCCTTTATTATTTTTATAAACAATTCAAGGTGGCATATGTAATGTTCCTTCTTCCTATTTTCCCCACAACAACAACCCTGTTAGGTAGATTGGGCTGAGATGGGTGAGTGAAGACACCCAGCCAGCTTTCATGCCTACCTAAGGCAGGACTAGAACTCATGGTCTCCTGGTTTCTAGCCTGGTGCCTTAACCACTATACCAATTTGATTACTGATCCTGTTCCCTCTTATTATATCAAATTACCAATGGCTGGGAGAGAAACAGCTATTGTTACTTTCAAATTTATGTTGGACGAAAGTAAGTGTGTACCTATGACATTTCACAGAGCAGGGTTGGCACATAAATAGAAGTTTGAGAGCCTCTGTGCTCTGCTTAATAAATAAACAGTGACACCAGCAGGTTTGGCCATCTGAAAGAGTTCTTGTATGTAAAACAGAAGAAGATAATATAGATTGGGTTGCATCTATAATATTGTACTATAAGCAAACGAGCATATGCTCTCCCTGTTGGTGGGGTCGGAAAAGAGTCAAAGCCGCCCTGTAGGCATGGTGAAGCAAAGAGGGGCGCCCTGTGAGACTGCGGAGAGTCGCAACTCTTCTGCTGGACTTGGTGTTTCTTTCCCTCTCAGCCACGATGAGGAGAAGGGGCAGCCTAAAGATGGCTGCCACGAAGTTGGGGCAGCCGAGGAACATCGAAGACTAGTGCTGGAGTAGAGATAGTGAACCCTGTCTGGAACTGGGTGAGAGGATTCTTTTCTATTTAAAATCTAACCCCAAAAGAAAAAAAAATCCAGGAAAAGAGAGGCTCACAACTATTTGTTAAAGCAGCGACTAAGCACTTTGAGAAAACTTCAGAATTGAAAGAAAAGAATCAAGGGGAGAAAAGCAAAAAAAAAAACAAAAACCCTTTTAAAAATATAGAAAATTGGACTTTTAAATTGAGCAGGCGTTGTTTTGGAAAGGCATTTTAAAAATACTGGAACTATTTACCTAAAAAACTGTTTCTATATTTTGACTTATTTGACTAAAACTGGTTAACGTTGAAATCTAAACTGAGAGTGCCATCTGTTGACGGAAGGGAAGTATAACTTATTCTTAAATTCTGGAAAATTTTGATAAGGATATGTTTTATGCACCTATGATGTGACTTCTGGAGATTTAAATATGAGAATTAGGAAAATATATTCATTAAAGAGACCCCTGAATGCCATAATACAAGATTGAACACATAAAGGAGATTTAAGGAGATTCTGGAAGGTTTCTGGGACTATTTAAAGAACAGATTGATTAATTATGGAATACAAAAAATTGTGAACATTGAATTTTTTGGGGGAGTGACTTTAAGCTTGAATATAAGGTTTTTGAATCACTGGACAAGAGCGGGGCTTATTAAATAAGATAAGATGCTCCATCAGAAGGGAATGAGTGGAACTTGGGAAGAAATGGCATCGATGTTTCAAAGCAACAAGGATATTCTGATAAGAAACCACAAGGAGATTAACAACCTAATGCATGGCATAGACGAAAAACTGGGAGATATTATACAAAAGACAATGAGTGACCAAGACACCCAGGAAAAGGAGGAGCCAATTGAAAGAGCAGATGAAAAAGCAGAACAGATTAACCAGCAAACAAAACAAGATGACAAGAAGGAGACAATAACAAAAACAACAATGACGGGTGAAATAAACCAAGGGGAAACCATTTTAAGAGATTATAAAGGGAACTGGATATGCAGGAAGACATTTTTGAAAGGGGGATAGGGGCATGGGTAGAAATTTTGAAAGCTAGACAATGAAAAAGGGCAGAGATGGGAGAAATGTTTAAAATGAATAGTCAGGACATAGATGCAGATAGGGATAAAGATCCAAGAGAGGAATATGGGAGGCAAATTAAAAAAACGAACAATTCAAGCTTTAAAGGGCGCAAGAGATGACGGATAGAAAGGATTTGTTTTTAAATATAATGGCGGCATGATTAAAAGTTAGAATGGGGATAGAAATAGAGAGGGGAATATTAGTATACACATTTTTATACAATAAGACAAAAGTAATAAGAGGGAAGATTAGAAATTGAATGATGGTATTATATATGCTTAGATAATATTGTGATTGGTATTGGAATAACGTATTGAATATTGAATAACGAAATAATGAAAGCCTATAATGTAATACAAAGATGTGTATTAACACTAGAACTACATAAGCTTGAAGAATGTAACAAATATGATTAATATCACTATTTTTATTTGTACTAAAATGTATGACACCCAGGTGTCACACTGTTCACACATTGATATGGATATATTGTAAAATAAAATAAAAAACTTGAAGCAAAATAAAGTAATATGAAGGCTTATAATTCCCACTCTCTCTGTAATTACCATGTTTTGTAAATCAAAACATTGATGTAATCACAGCATCATCTTGAGGTTAGTAAATAGTACTACAGTCACTTTTTACTTAAACAATGAACTACATTGGTAAGTAAATTTCCAGTGTGTCAGCAAAGGACAGTTTGCTTTTTTTGGGGGCTCAGCAGTGATCAAGGAAGTGGTATCTTAATGAGATCCATTGTTTGCATATAGTTAATCTATCACAATTAATGACTGTTAATTGGTGTAACAGTTTGGAACCCTCAGAGGCAATTGTAGTCCTCTCCCCCCCCCAACTGGAGACCCTTTACCCATTCACCAGGAGGTGAGTGAAAAGGTAGACTTGACGGCCTGAAGAAGGCTTGAATGAAATCTAAATTTGATTTACATAGAAAACCAAATGTAGGACTTTCATAGTTACTAGATAAGTTCAGCGGATGCAAAATATATTTGGCACTTTAAGTTGCCACTGGCTCTCATTTTGCAACTCCATAAATGTATTGCTCTGTGAAATGCTACTGCAGGAGAGCATAATGCTTCTATTCTAAGCATTTACCACTTGCTGCTGAGCTATGCTTCTGCATACCATGTTAAGTGCAACACCGCCTGAGGGTCTGTTAGCCACAATCAAACTATTGAGGTCAGTTCTTGAACAAGAGCAGCAAACAAATCAGATTCAGAACTGCCATCCTGTGAAGCAAACACACACTGATGTATAGATTTATCCCCCACTCCCGGTTAACAGAATTCTGAAGTCCATTTAACCAAGCTTTTTAAAAAATATATGTGTATGTGTGTAGTTATTCAATATGGTCCTGTTCCCCTTTTAGGAATGTGTTAACCTTGAAATAATTTCAGGACCATATTGAATAAATATATGCACACACCACCCTTGGCATTTTAAACGGTTCCCTCTGATTATTTTTCCTACACTAATAGTTTTATTATTTCATGTACTGTATTGATCTGTTTTGATTTTTGTACTCTGAGGTTGTTGAATTGCATAAATAAGTAACTTTTTGTAAAGGCCTTCCAGCTTATTTTACTCGTTGCTTTTTTTCTGTTTGCAGTGGACCAGACTGTGACTTGGAAGGCTTTCTACTGTGTGTAGCACGGAGATGGAGGCGATGTGAAAATAGAATCAAATGGATTCGGGGAAAGGAGAGATGGGGTGGTGTCTGCAGGCCCCCCCCCAAAGTGCTCCACATGGACAGTTTTAAAAATTCACCAAGGCCTGCAAAGAACTCTTTTATTGTTTAAATCCTCCCCCCTCCTGGTTTTTTTTTTTTTTGCCTCCTCCCTCCCTCCACTTCCTGGCAGTGTGTACAAAGCCACATAAGGAATTGCAGTAAGTTATTATTTGGTGGTCTTGACACTGGTTTTGCCATCTCTTGTCATTGTTCCAAGGGATTGATTGACAGTGTCTGAAAGGAAGCTCATGCAGGGGAAGACCCATCTTGTTTCTTCAATCAGCTTGAGCTCAGCTCACCAAGGCCAAATCCTGGATGCATCTGCAGGTGGACTGGTTTCCCACTTTGGTGCTGCAAGGCATGTAAGGCAGGGAGCAAGCTCTAATTCACAGCCTGAAGGGCTCCATTTGAAAGAAGGCTAGCTGTTGTCAGCAGAAGATCAAGGCTCTTTGGAAGGTGCTGCCAAGAAGATTCACGAGCCTGTCATTCCACTGGGGGTGGGTGGGTGGAGAGGAGAGTGTAGGGGAAAAATATACTCTCATTTTCAAGAAGTGGGTAGAAAAGGCATAAAAATAATCGTACCTATAACTAATTCCACCTGTCTCCGCCCATTGATTTATCTCTGTGTAAACAGGGAAGGTAATTATGCCACTCTTATTTTTGGCTAACATTGTCTCCCCTGTGCTAGAACAACTTGAGTCATCGTTCTTGCAGAGTAGATGGTCAGTCTGGTGGACATTCTCTTCAGGCCTGGACAGTATCCTCAAGAGTACTTGAGAAGGGGTGGAGGGAAAGAGGGGTGCCAGTTTTTAGATGTTTTCCTTTTTTCTTCTTCCTTTTTATGGTGTTGGGAGAACCTGTAAATGTATAAATTGACTCTACCTGAACCTGTTGATGAAGACTGGAGGATCTTGAATTTTCCAACTCTGAATTCAGTGAGCCCAACCTTTGCTCATTCCCTGCTGCATCAAAGGGAAACGGTCCCTCCGTATATCTTTAGGAAACATGGGAAGCTTTTTGTGTTTTATTTTCCACAACCTTTGTGTCTTACAGGCTGATTGGGAAGAATTATCCAGTGGGCAAGAAAGGTTGACTTGTTATGTAGGCTTTCCTGTTTGTTGTTGGCATGGTCTCTCTTCCACCCCCACCCCGCCCCACCAGCCTCCCCAAGATTTTTATGCTTGTTGCCTGTGTCAAGGCTGTCTTCCCTGGTGTGCTTATTGCAAAATTTGTGTACTACTTGGAGGTGCAGCTGGTCTTTGGAGACATGGGAGCCTGTTTCCGTGTTCCTGCTCCATTCTCCACCTACCCTTGTAGCCGCTGTGCCTATGTAATTGCATGCACAGCTCTGAATCCTGCTGTCAGGGAGCAGTTCCCTCTGTATGTCTGTGACTGTAGTTGCTGTAATTCAAAGCTCTTCTGGTAAGATACCACAACCAGATCCCTCATCACTGGCTGAATTAAGGAAAACCAGCCTAATAATTAGATAACAAGCATGATTTTTTAAAACTGTTGGGAGTATTAAAGAGAATCCAAACCTAGCCTTAAATGTCATTAAAAGCGATTTTGTTCTCAAAAGTGTTGGTGTGTATACTGTACCTTTTGGGGTTTATGTTCCCTTTTATTCGAACTCCCTGTACTATATCTCAGGATGAAAATCGTTATCGATATATAAACCCCAAGAAACAGTTTCGTTGTTCACACATTTTTGCCATTAGAACGTATGTCTTAAAAAGTAAACATTGGTTCATTTCTGTTAATTGCTTAAATATCTGTTTCATTTCTGGATGAATTTACTATTTGATCTGTCTTTCTCAACACCCTGGATCCAAGTTGCCTTAATAGCAGAATGACTCATTGCAGATGTTGACCAGATATTGGGAGAGGCCTCTACGTTTATTATAATGGTGGTATCAAGATGAAACATTGAAAATGGCACCACAGCGTCAGGTCTACAGGCAGCTTATTCAGAAAGCTTATCTCTTGGGGGTTTTTTCACTGTTCTGAGAACTAAATTCCCATAATGGGATTGCAATTGAGCTTGATCCATTGATTTCCATCCATATAATTCAAAAGAACAATTAACTGACTGAGATGCTAATTTGTTATAGTACCTTAGCAGGGCAAGGTGAATTCTAACAGAAATTGATAACTGCACTTCTATCCAAAGGTAGATGCCCAACAATGTCCTAAAGAAGTAACTATAAAGCAGCAGGATTTTTTCCTTCGCTGTTCCCCTTTGTTAAGATAGCCCATCTTTTCATGGGTTATGAGCTATCTAGAGAACTTGGCCAAAGCAGAAAGGCAGCCACTTCACAAATTCTACTCTTGGCTTGGGTTCCATCGCTGCTTGTAATGGCTAACAAACTTTAAGCATCTGTTTACATGAAAAAAGGAATGTTCCTGAATTCGGGCATTGAAATCTAATTAATAAACCAGATCAAGTGCAACATATTGTGGCTGTAAAGCAGTCTCCTGTTAACTATACATAATTAATTATCTGCCATAATGCAACCTCAAAAGGGATTTTTCAGCACACATCTTTTCTCAGAACTATAACTATTGGTGTCTCCACTATTGCTCATTCCTGGTTTATCAACTGTACATTTGGACAGATAGTAACATTAAAAAACAAGTCCAGTTCAAAACTAAAGTAGGGTTTGGATCTTCCCCTTGTGTATTTTAAAACCACAGTATTTTTTTAATGCTTAATTAAGGCATAGTCATTTAGCATAGACTTAGTCTTAAAAGTCTATGCTATTAAAATTCAGAAGGCAGGGAAATTCTGTCTTGAGATATTGGAATGCTGTTAGTTCATTTATTTCTGCCACTGCTGTGCCCGTGTAATTGAAGAACTTTCGTTATTTTTTAATACTGCAATTTTTTTAAAAAAAAAACCCCGATACTAAGGGTGAAGCAGTTAAAGCCACTACTGAATTCTATTTCTCATTAACTAGTATAGCTGGTTTTACAGTGTAGCACTTGGAGGGCCATGGTACTTATTCCTTAGGAGAAAAAATAGTTCTAATAAGCTATTATGTTATGCTATAAATGTTTTATATTACCATTCTTCACACCTAGGATTACCAAACTTCATTTTGTTTTGGAAGGCCCAATGCTTTCCCACCAGAATATCTGTCCACCACTTTTCCTCTGCATAAAAGTGAAAGCCGTCAGGCTCCTTCCCTGTCTTATTTTTCAAGCAATCTGCCCTCCTACCTCTGGTCTTCTTGCTGCATACTTGATAATCTGCAACACCAGCCCCCCAACCCTATTTTTCAATCTGTTAGTTAATGAAAATACTGGAGCTAGATACTTTTAAAAACACAATGATAATTTTTGTAAACAAATTGCATTGTTACACAACAATCATCCATATTTGGGAATCTCGGCTATGTTTCTGCAACGGTAAATCAGTTGAATTGTACAGATAGTCCCAAAAACCTAAGTTTTTCACCTGCATAAAACATCTGCACAAAAAACATTGGGGGGGGAGGGGAGAAGCACATGTGGGTATTGTAAAAGCTTGTTAGTGAGAAAATTGGGAGTGTCTGGAGTTAAATACATTTGCCTGTATTATAAACACACACTATCCAGGCTTATCTGCAATATTTAAACTTCTAAAAATGGAAGGGGCGGGTTGATAAGTTAAAATAGGCATGCCACATTTTGGCTACCGAAGTTTGGCAATTAAATGCAGAAAATGCATAAAATGACTCGAAAGAAAAAAATCATGAATCTTATCTTTCAAAAATACCGTATATACTCGAATATAAGCCGATCCGAGTATAAGCCGAGGTCCCCAATTTTACCCCCAAAACTGGGGTAAACTGGGGACTCGAGTATAAGCCGAGGGTGGGAAATGAGGCACCTACGGTTGAAACCCTCCCTCCCTCAGCTGAGAAGGCTGGCGGCTCCCCCGCCCCGCCCTCTCACTGCACCGGCAGGGCTTCCCCGCGCCGTCCGGTAAAATGTGAAAAAAAGAAAAAAAAAAAACTCGAGTATAAGCCGTATATACTCGAGTATAAGCCGAGGGGCTTAAAAAAAACAAAAAACTCGAGTATAAGCCGTATAGACCCGAGTATAAGCCGAGGGGACGTTTTTCAGCACAAAAAACGTGCTGAAAAACTCGGCTTATACTCGAGTATATACGGTATATGAAATTTGAGATTATATTTACAGATGAATGAAGCAGCAAATATTTAACTGGGAAATTGACTTTATCAAGGTTTTTCTCCCTAACATAGGCTCTCGTTACTTTTCTACATTTTAACTTCTGTTCTCTGTAGTTTCAGGAAATAGCTTGTTCTTTCTAAATATGTGTTTGCTAAACATGTCCTTATTTTTATCTTCTGTAAATTAAGGCCATGTATCAATATAGCTGTGATTTTACACAGCAAGTTCAGTGGATATAAAAAGTCTACTCATTGCTATTAAAATGTTTTGAGATGTAAAAAAAATCAGACCAAGATAAATCACATTTTTTCCACTTTTAATATAACAATGTACAATTAAATTGAAAAACAAACAAATATTTTAGGGGGACAAATAATAAAAAAATTAATTTGGTTGCATAAAGATGCATACCCTTAAACTAATAACTTTATTGAAACACCTTTCGATTTTATTGACATCATTCAGTCTTTTGGGTAAGAGCCTATCAGCATGGCACACCTTGCCTTGGGAATCTTTGCCCATTCTTCCTTGCAAAAGCACTCAGAATCTATCAGATTGCGAGAGCATTTCCTGTGCACAGGTCCTCTTCACGTCAGATTTTCAATTGGATTCAGGTCTGGGTTCTGACTGAACCATTCCAAAATTTTGATCTTCTGGTAAACTTCTTTAGATTTGGAGGCATGCATTCAATCATTTGTCATTTTGAAGTGTACAATTCATCTTCATCTTCATCAGAGGCCTGAAGGTTTTGTGTCAAAATTCACTGATACTTGGAACTATTCATAATTCCCTCTACCTTGACCAAAGCCCCATTTCCAGCTGAAGAAAAGCAGCCCCAAGGCATAATACTACCACCACTATGCTTCACTGTGGGGATGGTATACTTTTGATGATATGCAAGTGTTGTTTTTACATCAAATACAGGTTTTAGAATTACGGCCAGAAAATACAACTGCATCAGACTAGAGCAGCGGTCACCAACTGGTGGTCCGCAAGAAAATTTTGGTGGTCCGTGGAAGAATCTTCATATTTTTGCCGGTGCACCCTGGTGGAGGAGCTGTGGTGCAAGCGGGCTGAAGCAGCGATTCCAATGGCTGGAAGCTGTGGAAGTGAAGCACTACTTGCACTTGCGCAGCATCTGCATTCTGCCTCAGTATATTTGCCCAGCCGGTGGCGCAAAGCAGCCCTCGTCTCCTGCCGCTTGGGACTTGGAGCTGTAAATGGTGACTGGACTGGGGAGTAGCCGTATTTTGCTCTCTATTGTGGATGCCAGATTGGCCCCCTGCAAGCTCTCATCTCTCAAGGAGTGCTCGCTGAAGCAGCACCGGAAACTTTGGCTGGGCTCCTCGAGAGACAAGAGCTTGTAGGGGGCCGGTCTGGCGTCCGCAATGAAGAGCAAAATACAGCTGCTCCCCTGATCAGACACCGTTTATAGCTCCAAGTCCCAAGCAGCAGGAGACAAGGGCTGCTTTGCTCCACTGGCTGGACAAATATACCGAGGCGGAATGCTGATGCTGTGCAAAATGAAAGAGAGAAAAAGAGACAGAATGAAAGAGAGAGAGAGAGAGAGAATCAGAGAATGAGAGAGAATCAGAATGAGAGACAGAAAGAGAGAATGAAAGAGAGCGCACCGCCTTCTTGGAAGATGTGTGCCCCCCCCAAAGGGGGATGTCTTGCATTAAGTAAAGACCCCCCCCCTCAATTTTGCGAGGTTGGCACAGCAGGCAGTGGGCCTTCCTGGCGTGCCTTGTTTCTCCGGAGCACTCCACCCCCCTCTGCTTCTGCCCGCCTTCTCCTCCCGGAGTCTCTGGGCTGCTTACTCAGCTGGAGGGAAAACGCAAAGGGTGCTTCACTGCCCGGCTTGCCTGCCTCCCTGGAGATGTCGCCTGGAGGGCCAGTCTCTTTGCTGCTCTTGCCGAAGCCACCTGGCTCTGAAAGGGACACACAGAGAATCAGAGAGTGAAAGAGAGAATAAGAGAGAATCAGAATGGGGGGGGGGGGGAAAGAGAGAATGAGAAAGAGTGGGAGAGAGAAGGGGGGAGAGAGTGAGTGGGAGAGAGAAAGAGTGGGAGATAGAATGGGAGAGAGGGGGAGAGAATGAGAGAGAGAGAATGGGAGAGGGGGGAGAGAAAGAAAGAGGGGAGAAAAGAGAGAGGAGGGACAGTTACTGGGAGTCCAGGCGCTTCAGCAAGTGGCACCCTGGATTCGTATTAGTGGTCCACTTGATTTAAAATTATGAACTTGGTGGTCCGTGAGGTCCAAAAGGTTGGGGACCCCAGGACTAGAGCACATTTTCTCATGTGATTTTGTCATACGTGATTCAGTTTTTGCAAAACGTAGCCAAGCTCAAAGAGTTTTTTTCTTTGCAAGAAAAGGCTTCCATCTTGCCACCATACCCTAAGCCCAGACATATGAAGAGTACTGAGAATGTTGTCACATGTAGTACACAACCAGTATTTGCCAGAAATTCCTGCAGCTCTAATATTGCTATAGGTCTCTTGGCAGCCTCAAGGACCATTTCTTCTTTTTATTTTTTATAATCAATTTTG
This sequence comes from Ahaetulla prasina, assembly GCF_028640845.1. Classification (NCBI taxonomy): domain Eukaryota; kingdom Metazoa; phylum Chordata; class Lepidosauria; order Squamata; family Colubridae; genus Ahaetulla; species Ahaetulla prasina. The sequence continues at coordinate 260,530,554 of NC_080539.1, read as the reverse complement.
GAGGGACATCCAGTTCTTGGTAATGTCACTGCTGTGCCATAGTCTCCCGACTTGTTGATAACTCTCTTCAATGTATTCCGTGGTATATTCAAAGCCTTGGAGGTTTTTTTGTTCCCTTTTCCTAACCGATACCTTCCAACAATGAGATCCCTTTGATGGACTTGATCAGTCATTTTAATTGATGCCAGGTGTGTACTATTTTTAACATCAGTTTGAATATGATTGGTTAATTCTGAACACAGGCACATCCCTACTTATAAGGAGGTGCACACACTTAGGCAACGTTTTTGTTTTATTTCCCTCCCTAAAAGATTTCCATTTCAATTGAATTATACAGCTTACATTAAAGGTGGAGAAACTTCTAAAGTGATTTATCTTGTTCTGATTTTTTATTTTTTTTACATTTCAAAAACCTGGCATTTTAACAGGAATGTGTATACATTATAGCCACTCTAGGCACCTATTTACAGTCCATACTCTGCCGTTTATATCTGTGTCCACAAAAAGTTGCGGACAAGAATAGGAACAGCATTAAGCCAAACTATACATGTTGAGTATGCAATTGTATGCAGAAACTGAGTATTCCCAAACAATGGTTTGAAACACACAGCTCCAGCAGACCATAAAATACTGACAGGAAACGGAGAGCAAAGTATTACAATGGCTTTCACAGCCCCCAGACTTGAATTTTATTGAAAACCTGTGGGCAGATCTCAAGCATTCAGTCAGAGGAAGGAAACCCAGAAATATTTCAGAGCTAGAAGAGTGGAGGAAAAATTAGAGAGGGGCTTTTAGCTGGCTACAGGAAATGCTGGAAAATTTATTTCTGTTAAAGGAGGATCCAGGAGGTGCCTTGATCTTGAATCATACGGCTAATAGACCAAGTTGGCAAAAAGGTAGATTTACCACTACAACATCTAGAGATTGGATTAGCTTCTGTTCACTTAGAGATTGAAAAAAATAGATCCCAGGTACCTAAACATTTGCATACAATTGTAAAACGTATTGCACGGAAAGGATTTCAGATGAACTTTTACATGGCAGCTGTATTGTACAGGAGTTCTCAAAGCATTTTCAAGCTGGGCAACTTGGCCATGGAAATGGACAACCATTATTGCCCATCAACAGACAATGATCTAAAAATATTCCATGAAGTATCCTGATCAGGTTTTGGTTCTTTCTCACAGAGCATCTAAGAGTGGAATTCTTCATTTTTGTCATATATTTGTCAGGTGGCTTTCCTGCTCCTGTGGCTGACTGAGCTGAACTCGGTAGTGAACCCCGAGTTTCCAGTTGGAAATTGACATTATCGTTCATGGTTCCCCCATCTGGCAAGGAAGGAAGCAAAGATTTTGCTGCCATTAAATGAGAAGACTGGGAATTTTGCAGTTGTCACATGAATGATACAACTCTGGCCTTTGCAGAAAGTGTCACAGTCGAACTATTATCTTCCAACAGAATAAGCCTGAAAACATGAGCATTGTGCTGACAAGCATGTTTCATTTTATGATTTCCAAGAAAATGTTTGAATACAACTATACCTGCAAGCAAAGATCCAATCTTTCCTTTCCTTGAAGTGTCAGCTTGTCTACACTGTGGTTATAGTAAATTGTCACAACCCAAAATCTTGTTAAACCAAACCCACAAGATGAGCAGGAATAGATCACTCGGACTGCCATCCCTCCGACGATGGCATCTGGCTGAGTTTAACTCACCTTTGCCCAAAAACTGGGCACACCAGGGGATAGACTGGCAACTTGCCAAACATTCCCAGAGAGCAAGTAAAGAATCCACATGCAGCAATTTGTTCCAAAGTCTGACTGTTATTAGAACCATGTAAAACACAGCTTTTCAACATCCTGTACAATCCTTTTGGATTTTTTTAAATGAATATTTTTGCTTTATCTTCCCCCTAAGCACAGACATAAAAGAGAATGTTCCTTAGGAGGAGAAACAGAATTCCTTTAGAAACTCAGGAAAACATCAGGGAATCCCTGATTCCCTAAGTCAGGGGTGTCCAAACTACGGCCCGCGGGCCAACTGCGGCCCGCGGGTCAGTTTTTATTGGCCCGCAGCAAATTCTGAAAATATAATTGAATATGGCCCGCCGCCTTCACCATTCTGCCCGGCTTCCCAGGTGGGGTGGCCTGGTGCAATAGAAGGTTGCGCAACGTCTCGGGTAAAATATGTAATAAAAATCGTAGATGGCTCCTGTTTCTGTACGTGACTCTTCCGTCCCGGCGCGGGGCTGTTGCAAAGAGGGTTGGGGCAGTTCAGCCGCCGAGCAGCAGGGGGAGCTTGCGCAGCAACGGAAAGGTGGCGCCTGCGTAGCTGCGCCGCCAAAATGGGCGACTCTGAGGATGAATTTCGGTGGCGGCATCCGCTGGGGCGGCGGCAGGGGGAAGCGGCGCGCGGGATAGGCACAGGCGCTGCCCCCGCCGCCGCCCCGTCCCCCCGGAGTGCGGACTGAAGCGAGGCGGTGCCCCTCGGCTGCCCAGGAGGAAGAGGCAGCGGGAGGCGGACGGAGAGCCGCTGGTGGTTCCGGCCAAGTTCCGCTCGGAGGCCGGGCCAGGCAGGAGGCGGCCCAGGGCTGGTGAGTCAGGCGGGAGGCGGGGAGTGGGGGGGAAGAGGCTGAGGGGATCGCCGCCTGGGAGCCACTGACTGCCACCTGCTCTCCGCCTAGAGACGAAGGGCCACGGAGGCCGCCGCCCCGCTGCTGCTTCAAGGGCCGGAGGACGCCAGCCGCGGACTCAAGGTCCGGGCGGCCCTACTGCTTTGGAGGCCCGGCCGCGCCCTGCGCCCCGCTGCCCACCAGCTGCTGGAAAGGGGCCCCGGCTAATGCGAGGCCGGGCTGGCTGTGGGAGCTGAGCTCGTTGACGGGCACCCCGGCCGTAGCTCCTTGGGAGGCCGATCAGGTGCGTGGCTGCGGCGGAGCGTCAGGCTCTTCTCCGGGGTCCTCCCTTCCCCTTGGGGGCAGCTGAGCCGTCGCTCTTTTGCGGCGTTTCTGTCCCCGGAGCATCCCGAGGCCGAGTTCGCCTTCAATCCAAAGGACAGCATCACTGCTCCCACTGAGAGCAATGTTCTTCACATTATAGGTGAGTTAGAAATACACACAGTAATCATGTGTCAATATGTCACCTCTTGTGTGTGGCCTGGGCCACACATGAATTTACTAGGCTTATATACTGTTTGTTGTCCAGCCGCATGCCTTTCTGAATAATTATATTTAAAAATATTACATTAAAATCAACATAACACAAACACACACGTACACAAACATAGAGATACACATGCACATATATATAACTCACACACATATAGTATACTTAAGCCTAAACTGTGCATAGGGACTACCCAGACGGCTGAAAAAAGTGATTTCTGACAGGTTCTCACACTTTTGACTGGTCCTCACACGTACAACTATCTTTACATTTTGCACCCTATCTTGTAACCGTGGTGAAGAGAAGCAGTTGTGAAATGAGTGATATGGTTGTTAAAAATGCTGCAATGGGCATAAATGTGAGGATGGTCATAAGTGTGAGGACTGGTCAAAAATTACTTTTTTTAGCCCTCTGAGTAGTTTCTATGCCCATAGCCACATCCACTCAGTCACATGAGCAGTTAGCCACGCCCACCAGTCACATGACCACCAAGCCACACCCCAAAATAAGCCACGCCCATTCCCCCCCCCCCCCCCCGGGTGGCCCGGGCCTTTGCTTATTTTTCTGTATTTGGCCCTCACTCAAAAAAGTTTGGACACCCCTGCCCTAAGTAGAGCTAAGATGTATTTCATTTTAAAATCTAACGTTATCTTGATGGACCAGCTCCAACTTTTGGATCAGAATAGTGCAGGCAGGGATTCAGCTCTGGATTCTGGATACTTTCCCACTGCTGAAAGTTGGAACACCCTGCGGTTCAGTAGATGGCCCCGTTTGGGCACTTTGATAGGTCTGCTGCCACTGTCGCCCCAAAATGTCCCATGTTAACAACTACTCTTGACACCTCAGAGAGCTTCCTTGGTAATTCTGTGTGATGTAGTCTTCCCGTCATTTAGTTCTAGAGCTGGTCAGTTTGCTTCCATGCAGGAGCTCGGCTGGCTTTGCTCCGAGAGCTTGCTACACCTCCTCAAAGCGGAGATGATGCCTTCCCCATCTTATTAATGTAATAGCCTGGGGATAACAGCATCAAATCGAAACTGCCTCATACAGGAATTATTCTGATCAAAACCAAACCAGGCATTACTGAAGTCTAGACGGAAATCCATGGAACTCCTTTAATATAGTAACCTAGTTTGTGGAAGGATATTGTGGAAGTAAAAGGCTTCCACACCTTTAATGCTGCCAGAATACCTTTTCTATCCCAAGTAGCCTCTAGCAATGAAAATCCCTAAAGTAGGGCTTGCGTATTAAACCTTGTGATCTCACCAGAGTGCCTGGGTTGGTTCTTCTTAACATTCTAATCAGTGTTTAATCCTCATTCTTAGGCACTCCAGCTGAATTCCTTAGCACAAGAGCACGCTTGAGATTTACTGAACGTTTCCCTGGGATGTTTGACTGTGTTGTGGTGAAACACTTTCAAGATTTGCTCTATCCTGTAACCCACGGGTTAAAAGATGGTTGGAAAACTATGAAGTTCGACTGCTCCCCTCATATCACTTGGAATATCACCCCAGCTTTTGGATAGGGTTCCAATGTTGTTCTCGTGGGACATGCTTGTTGGTTGAAAGTGGCATAAACATGGCATTAGGTCCAGTAATTCTTTTTTTTTTCCTTTTGCAAATTATCTTTGGAACAAATGGAGAAAAGAGGAGGAGGAAGAGGAGGTGAAAGAGCAATAAATGGATTGGGCATTCAGAGGATTTAGAAAATAACTAGGCATTACTCTTGATTTCCAAAACACTTTAGATTTCCATTTCATTCATAGAAAGGAAATCTTTTTTGGCCCATAAGTTATACTGGGAAGCCTTAAACACTAGCTTCCAGTTCTACTTTGGTGGCTGCACTACTAGAAAATGCTACATCTTAAAGCACATCTAAAACTATAGTTTATTCAGATTTTAAACATCTGCTCAACTGTAATCATATGAATATTTTTCATAATACAGTATGCAGCGTGATACATGCCTACATGTAAAGCTATATTTGAATTGCTAACATAAATAAGACAGGTACAATTTTAAATAATATGCACATGGATGAGTAACCTGTCTCATCCTCTAGGCAGTAACTACTTTCATTTAGGAAACAAATTTTCTTCTGTAACTTTACACAAGATTAATACCATTACACAAGATTAACCTCTGCATGGCCAAATAGGTTTGGGTGTATGTGTGTTTTCTGGATTCAAAGTATTGTCTTCCCTAATATTAAAGAAGATACATTAATGCCTTGAGAATAAGGATGTTCCTTTCTTGGAATTCATTCCACCTAAAATGCATGCTGATGAAATTAAATTTTGTGGGTAAATTGTTTTGGTGTCTGGATTTGCTTCAAAGAGACTACTCAATCAAAAAATGCTATATCTTTTGAAGGTACATAAGCAGATTATTTGTCTTCCGGTCATAGTCCATTCTTTCAAAGAATAGGAGCTTCTGGATCTCTTTCAGCTACAGTTTGACATTTTAGTAGGGTGCTTCACCCTGGAGTTTCAAGTCTTTGGCCTCTTTTGCAAAAAACAAAAACAAACAAAAAAACCCCTCAAAAACAAAAGACATCCAGCCAGAAATATGTGGATGCTTTTGTTTTTGTGTTCTGAAGGACATCAATATTTTCCTATGAAGTAACATTTGGAGAAGAGCTGATTTTTCTGACCATTAAATACTCTTTTTTGTTCTTGGGAAAATATAGCTCTAATTAGCCAATGAGTCAGCCAGCACTAAGGCAACTATGCAGAATGGGGAGTGTGTTAACATTGCAGCTATATGTTGAATAAGGCCTGTGATATGGATGGTGATGGGCAGTTTTGTTTTTTAAACAGCACAATTTCCTATCAGGTGCCTCTCTACTGGAGACGCAAGCTTTGCCCCTGGCTCCACAATTCAGCGACAGTCTTGCTCAAGTACAGTGGGGACTGGCGCCAATATCCTTCTCCTATGTCTGTGGGAAAAAAATTAGGAGACTATAGCAACTGAAGGGCCATTAGAAGGCCCTTGAAAATGAATCTCCACCAGTCTGGGACTGAAAAAGGTAATTGGGTTCTACTGTATTTGGGAGCAAGTGAAAAAGGTCCAAAATGCAAAGCTACCTTCCTGGGTTCTCTGGTATAAAATTTGCTTATGGACAAGAGTGAGAGGCCACCAAGGCAGCTGGCAAGCAAAGGGTGGCAGAAGTGAATTGCTCGATTGCCAGTTAAGAAGCACACAGAACAGCCTAAGGGAAAAGGCCCAATCAAATGGGCTTTGCTGCTTTAAAAGAAGACACTTGCATGTCTTCTACACAGAGGAATGCAACTTGCCCTTTCTGCAATTCTAAACCTCATCTTGTTCCAGAAATTGGGCATCAGGTTACGAGTGCGACATTTGAGAGCAGTTGGGAAATCTAGACCAACATTTCTTTAACTTGGACATCAGCTAAACTAAAAAAAAAAAAGAGCAACAATTAAAAAACCAGAAAGAAAAAATAATCTCAGCAAAGAACATTTTCTAGTCTGGTGCTGCCTGGGTAGGTATAGGGCAGAACACAAGATAAAATATATGCGTAAATTAAAAATATTCAATTGTCCAAGCTCAGATGGAACAAGGGTCTTGAAGTACATTTCCCATCATCCGCAACCGAAGGACATGCAAATTGGAGCCCAGAAATCTGGATGGGCATGGAATTGCCACCCCTCTTTACAATAAACACTAGGCTCCCTTTCTTGGCATCTTAAAGTAACACTACACCTTGCTTATTAGAATTCTTTGAATTGTCCATTAGTTATTCTTGCAGTGGGAAATGTGTGTCACAGATTTAAGGCATGAAGGTATTTAATGTGCATCTGATGCTGCAAAACATAACTGGTGTAAAAAAAAAAAGCATGCACTGCAGAATTACAATAGTCTGAATGTGTTATCACACCTTATTAAAAACAAAAGGAAGCATAATTACAGGAAAACTGAAAACTCGGAGTACAAAATATTTCTCATCACCCAAAGAGAATCCCATCTTTTGCTTCTGTTAAATTTAACTGCTACCAATGCAGCCATGGATTTTGCATGCTCTGAGGAAAATCTCAACTGGATTATGTCAAATAAAAGCTTTGAGTCTTTACCTTTGTGAAAGTAATGCACCTCCGTTTCACCAGGATGCAGTTCTATTTGGAACTGCATCCTGGAGAAACGGAGATGTATTACTTTCACAACCGTGTAGCAGCTAGGAAAGTTATAAACTTGATCAAAGGCTACTTTGAGGATCTGTCTTAGCTACCAATATTTTCTCTATTTTTATTCTTCTAATATCAGGGCAAGAACTGTTTATTAATCAACACAATACTCACCTAAGATAAAAGAGTATTTCCAAAGGGATGGCAATGACATGAGGCAAGTAAGATGTCACAACTTCCTTAGGATGTGAAAGTTGCATTGTAGTGCAATTAGAACACTTCTTGCATTCCAAACTAATACTTCCTGTTATGGATCCTTAGAGCAGGGGTCTCCAACCTTAGCAACTTTAAGACTTGTGGACTTCAACTCCCAGAATTCCTCAGCCAGCAAAGCTGAATTCTGGGAGTTGAAGTCTTAAAGTTGCCAAGATTGGAGACCCCTGCCTTAGAGGATCCATGCTCATAAACAAGTTGAGGATTGAGCAAACTTAAACACCGGATAGCATATTGCAAACCATCTACCTCACTATCTGGATTTCTCTCTGAAGCTACCCATGTGTCTGTAACATATTGAAAAGTTCAACTGAACGGACTGCTGGGGATCTCCTTCCTCTTTAATAAATGTCATCACTGTAAACAAAAAGGTATGGTGGGACCAGAGGAACCAAAGCTTTAAAAAGGCATGTCAAATTGTCTGATTTCAGTGAAACGACACACATATGATGTGTGCTTGATATGCATAGATGCTATGAAAATTAACTTCCCTGGCATATATAGTATGCACAGCCTCATATGTAATAATATATTAACTACAGTACTAAATTGAAGCAAAAACAACGTTACTATTGCTACTGGGGGAGGAGGGGAGTATTACTGGCTCAAATTTGGAACTGACTGGTTTCTTCTTCCTAAAGTAACTCCTTTTGGACTCCTGCTCTTCTGAATTATGTCTTTCATTTGTCAGCTGCAAGGGTTTGGAAACACATGTTTTTAGAAAGTTAAATCTGTTAAAACATTTACCTAGCGAGGAAATAATGAGACATGTAATTCAAATACTTTGGACAACAACCCAAATCTTGTCAGAAGCTCTCTGCAGCCTTTAGCTGCCGGCCTGGCCTGGCCTGGCCTGGCCTGTGAACATTAACCTGAATTCCTGAATACATTTTGATGAACGAAGCGATCACCTTCCTAATTTTGCTTCAGGCTCTGCCTTCCTTTCCAAACTCTTATGGAAAACATTATGTGACCCAAATTTCTGCTTTCTCAGTAATTCTAGAATGTGACTGATTTAGACATTTGCCCCACGGGGGAACAGCTTGAAGAGAACGTGTTCTCTGAATGTGCCTTGAAAATCTTGGGTGGTACTTTTGGTTTCTGAAATGCAGGTGAACCACCCGGAATATTTTTCAACTTCTGAACACAATCACCGGCTACCTCAGCTTCCCCAGGGACAAGACTGTATTTTTCGCCATCCGCTGTATGACAGTGGCTGGTCTCTGGCAAAGGCAGAGCCACCTGCTTTTTGCTCAAGCAGTCTTGCTCTGTGGCATAAGCCAAATGAAGAGGGGTGGTGGTTTTAATAATTCTGAAGGGGCTGTGCTGATCCTGCAACACAGGAGACGAAGTAGGCCGGGCTTGGAGGTTTCCAGGCAGCAAGAGGGCATCACAGCCAGGCTCAGAAAGGACCGGCACACTGCCTCCCCCAGACAATCGTTTGGAATGTGGCAGCATGGGGAATGAGGTGAGCTGGCCATCGATTTTTGGCAGTTCTGCCAAATCTGTCACTTCTTGGGTTTGCCTTTGGAGATTGTCTATCTCCCCAAGTGAGGCAGACTTGGGTATAGAAGACTTTAATACTGGTGTGCAGAGTTCAGTTTGTGGTATTAAATCTGCCAATTTCTTAGAAGCGAGCACCTGTTTTTCTTCCTCCTCTTCATTTTCAGACAAGTTATCGTACTGAGATACGTTAGAAGGCCGTCGCTGGCCATCTTGGAAGGGAGGAGAGAGAGCAGCAGGTGTCCTCGCTCTACATGGCACTACTAGATTTCCTGGCACGTCGTGCGGTATAAAGAGGCCGTGTTCTGCTGCAGAAGATGCTTCTGTACACGGGGGATGCTGTAAATCATCTTTAAGCAAGGCAGCATCTTCAGATGCTAAATCTTCAGAGGAGCAGGTTGTGCTCTCCTGCTCAAGAGCAGCTGCATTTTGCACAGAGGGTGCTGAGTCTAAGTGATGCAGTGACTCCGATCTTGTTAATGAAGTTGTACTGTCGTGGCTGATAGACCGGTCAGCTTCCAAGGGCTGACCCTGCAAGTGGGACTCCCAGGCAGAATTGTTTGTGGTCTGAGCTTGTAGCACAGGGTGAATAATGTGGTCCCTGTCATCTAAAGGAATGTGTTTGTTTTCCTGGAAGCTGCACTTCTCAGAGTTACTGCTTTTTAATGAATTATCCTTCCCACTGTCCAAAGCCACATATTGATTTCCCCCCACTGTCTGAATGTTATCTAGTATTATAGGATTCTCCACAGAAGATATTTTATCAGCACTTTCTTCCGCTTGGTACGCCTCAGTTTCAAAAATTTCATTTGGTGGAAGTCTTTGGAAAGGATTGTTCTGCGTATCCGCCAGTTTGTTCTGCAAGGCTGTTCCATTGTGCTCTGGAGAAGCTCTTTCCTGTATTGCCATATTTGAGTTATCGATTCCTTCATTCAGGCAATGAGGATTTTTATCTGGAGAAGATTGTATTATGACATCTTTATCATTGCTGAAGTCACTGACGGCCGTTTTCTGACCATTATTGGCTACGCTGGATTTCATCGAGAGTAGATTTAGAGAAAGTTCCATCCCCAGGGGTGTTTTGGGGAATTCTTCAGATTTTGCTGCAACAAAAAGGTACAGACATGCATTAGTCTATTAGAGTAAATCCAAGGACAAACATGAAATGTAGCGACCTGGATTTTATTTTGTTCAAGTAATGAAAAGCAAATTAAGCATCATTAGCAACTTTCTAGGGACAACAACCACTGGGAATAGGAATAGGAATATGAAAATCGTCTCAAGTTTTCCTGAACACTTAAAAAGGTATCATAGATAGGACTCCTAGAGAAGAAATGGCAGAGCTGATGAGTGTGACTAAGAACAAGAAGCTGATAAGTAGATTGGCTCTTTGGAGAGGATGCAAGATTTTTCTGATTTTTTTAAATCTCGCTTTTATTATTATTTTTAAATAAATAACTCAAGGCGACCAACATACTCATTACTCCTTCCTCCTCCTATTTTTCCCCACAAGAGTGGTTACAGTAGATTGGGCTGAGAAGGAGTGACTGGCTCAAATTTACCCAAAGCCTAAGGCATTGTCCATGTTCTCCCTACAGTTGCTGCTCAGAAAGAGTTTGCAAGATGGGCAAGCTGGGAGATGGTGGAATTTGCCATTCTTGTTCCAGCCACAGTGGAGCCTTCAAAGGACTTTAAATTTGCACTTTTTTTTTTTTTTTGCTAACCACCTTTAGAAATTGCCTATTAAGTTCTTTAAAGAAATTAGACATCTTCAAAATTGTAACACTGGAAACATTGAGTGAGTACTTAAACCTTAATGTAAGAGAATGAAATCATATTTTTATAAGCTTTAATAATTCAAAATAAACAGCAAAAAACACAATATGGTTTTGGCTGTAGAAAATTTTAAAAGAAATAAGGGTTCAGAACAAGTGGGAATATGATTTTGAATATTAAAGACGTTGAAATTAATTTTAAAAAATAAATGTATCTTTGTGGGGAAAACAAAATATTTTCAATTTTGGAGACATAACAACCTAAGCAACTTATAATGGCATTCAAAGATATTGCTGAGGCATATGGCAATGGGACTTTGAATAAACACTGTCAGTTATGTTGTTTTTATGAGGAGAAAAAAGAAGAGGCTATTACAGAAAAATTTATCTGACATGATTATGAAGAACAACATGAACAAGTATTTATGACTGGATATTTTTAAAAAAATTGAATGAGCGTATGAAAATTAAGAAGGAAATAAAAGTGTCAAAACAAGAGAGTAATTGGAATGACAGACACACAGACCAGCTGCAGCTGCACATGTAAACCACAAGACAATGGGTGAAGGTCAATCAATCAATTGATCATCTCAATAAGGAAACCTCTCCAAGAAAGCATATATGCTAATGTCCCTTCAGTGCTCACACTCCTTTCCATTTCTGAAGGGTAGATTTTCAGTGCAATTGTCTTCAGCACTAACTTTTAACGTTCTCTTTATTGATTACTGCTGTTTTATGGTGTTTGGCCTGGACAGTTTTAATTGTAATGGAAAAGAAACCACTCATTGTTAGAGCTACATAGTTTAGTATAATCTATATCCTAACTGGCAGAAGAAGCACAAGAATTCAGACTAAAGTTTCTATCTGCTCTGAACCTGTGATCTTCAAAATGAAATGCAGGTATTTCACTCTTGAGTATGATCCCACTGGTAAGAAATCCAGCTCTCTCTTTTTCCTCCAACAGGTGATTGTGAAAATGTAGCTTTTGAAAAGGTGCTGTATTTAACAAATAATTTTGAGTGCAAATTCATATAATGATGCAAAAGATATTGTGGATTAATATGATGACGAAACTGGAATTTTCATTGGGTTTTATGGACAAACAATTAGAAAATAAATATGGGAAATGTATTGTCTGTGCAACAAGATTATTGTAGACACAAAGATGGAAAAATAATGGAATATCCACAAAATATTTGATTATAATAATTGATGGAACTTGCGGAAATGACAAAACTGACCAATTAAGTCAAGGAAAAACAATACAGACTTTTCAGAAAGACTGGAAGCCTTAACTGGATTTTTTGTTGAAATAAGAAAAGACTGAATTTTTGATTTATGGATGTAGGAATTAAAAAGAGTGAAAGAAGAATGGGAAAGAACAAGGTGGCAAGACCTCAATAGAAAGAAGGGTAGAAGTCATAATTCTATGTTTTCTTTTGTTTTCTTTTTTTCTTTTTCTTATTTTCTATACACTTATTTTTCCTTGCTCTTTCAGGGCTTTTAATTTTATTCACTTTCATTGTTCTGAAAAACTATAATAAAAAAGAAGGAGAGAATGCTGTACTTGTGATCATAGTTCCCTACTCAGCTAAACTAATTTTGTGAACTCTGCTCTGTTAGACATGGCATTCAAGCAAGTTAAGCTGCTCTCTATTTATCTTAACAGGAATTAACTTTCTATTCATAACAATGTTTTCTTTTTAAAAAAATAATAAATTGCATAATTGTTCAACTTTGACTTACCTGGAGGTGGAAGATCAAATTTCATTTTACGCAGTTCTGCCATGGAGGCTTGTAAATGCTCAATTACAGTATCATCTTCAAACTGCAGAGAAGCAGCAATTTTTTCTTGCAGAAATTCCCGCAGATCTTCAAGGTTCATTTTCAATAAGCGTTCTAAGCAGGAAACAGAAACATCAGCTTGATAAAGATGCCATTATCCTGATGCAATTTCTACTGAATGACTTACCCACTGCAGCAGATGAAAGATGTTTAAATGAAATAAATTTATGGTTATCTGTTTATATACTCATTTTCTGCCTTTGCAATCAAATGGATGTCTTCACATCCATCCTGGCAAGAATTTACAGATGTGTAACTTCAAGACAGTGAACTTTATATCAATTAAATCCTTTTACATGAATAAAGCCATTACCAGCATTTGCAATTAAATACTGGATGATTCTGATGTTCTACCACAAGGGGGAGTAAAACCTCATTCTGCAACTTGATGCAATTTGCAGTGAGGTTCAACTACAGGTAGTCCTCGACTTACAACCATAACTGAGTCCAGAATTTGCTTAGTGAGACAGTTGTTAAGTGAATTTTGCCCCATTTTATGACTTCTTTTGTCACAGTTGTTAAGTGAACCACTGCAGTTGTTAAGTTAGTAACACGGTTGTTAAAGGAATCTGGCTTCCCCATGGACTTTGCTTGTCAGAAGGGTGCAAAAGGGGATCACGTGACTCTGGGACACTGCAACCGTCATAAATCTGAATCAAGCATCTTAATTTTGATCACGTGGCCAAGGGGATGCTGCAACAGTTGTAAGTGTGAAAAACAGTCAAAAGTCATTTTTTTCAGTGCTGCTGTAACTTCGAACAGTCATTAAACGAACTTTTGTAATTGAGGATTACCCGTACTTGCAAGGCAATTTGGCCAAGCAAATCTTCATGATTTAAAGAACATTATTTTGCATTCAAAAATGTGTGAGTTAAACAAATCTTGATTTTAGATTTCCTCTCTTAGGAATATTCTGTATGCAGTGATCTGTTACGTTTTACAAAATAGAGATCTGGGATTATACTTTTGTTATACACAGTCATAGTAAAGCTACTTTATACTTATATAAAATATACTTATATATTTTATTTCACAAGGTCCAAGTATCCTTGGGCTAATGGCCTATTCTCACTTCTGCAATTTTCTAATCTATCTTTACAAGACCGTAGGCTGGATTCTAGTCTGTTATATGCAACTTTCTAGGGGGTGGAGATCACAGTTTCGTTTAAAAAAGGCAACTGAGGCTACAGTGAATAGGTGGGTTGCACAAGTAGACAGGATTTGTATTTCTACAAATGGTTTGGGAGTTCTGTGTTTTATTTAGAGGGTATGACCATACTTATGTTTTTTTCTTTTTACGAAATACAGTACAGGCATAAATTATGTCTGTCTCAAAAAGTTTTGAGCTGCAATAAAAGATTCTGAGAGGGAGAGGTGATCACACTTGCAGAACAGAGGCTTGCCTGCCCCTTAGATAGAGAAAGCTGCCAATCTAAAGTTCAAAAAGTAAAGTGCAAATGTGTAAGATGCTATGAGACTCATTGTTCTGTTTTGTAATATCAGATTAAGGTAGCTTCTCTCACTGGAATTTGTCAGAAAGGCCCCTTTTCCAGCTTCTCCAACCCTCACAAAACCCACCCAATAAACAAAAAAGAGGCACAAGCTGAGCCTGTCTTTTATAACTCCTCTCAGGAAGATTTAGTTTTCCATACAAAGTTGCCTCTGTCCTACAGGAATAATAAAGAGCGAATCTTAAGGCAGACTCTTTTTTGTTATTCGTATTTTGTGTACTGTATTTGTTTGTGGAGACCATTTGGTAATTTTTAACTGATTATCTAGACCAGTGGTCTGTAAACTTGGCTCTTTTAAAACTTGCGGACTTCAATTCCCAGAGTTCCTCAGCCAGCAAAGCTGGGAGTTGAAGTCCACAAAGTCTCAAAAGAGCCAAGTTTGCAGACCCCTGGTCTAGACCAGTGTTTCTCAACTGTGGCTACTTGAAGATTAGGGACTTCAACTCCCAGAATTCCTCAGCCATACAACAGATGAATTTGCAGGGACATTCGTAGGCACTGTTCATAGGAACAGCAGCTTTAAATGGCACAATCATTCCTTACAGATAAAGCCACAATATCCAATAGAATTCTTAGAAAATTAAGAAATCCCGACAGAAGCACTGTCTCCAGAACAATTCCAGTTTTGCTGAAATTCTATTGTAATAGCAAGGACCCACGTGAGTAGATTTCAGTTGTCATGCGGGCAAACAAAATAAAATCTGAAATCTGCCATCCTGTATTTGGGACAATGAAAGCATAGTTTTCTAAACGCTTCTCAGCAGCCTTGTTTTTAAAAGATGCTTCTCCTTTTATAAATGTTGTATCAAGTGGTTTTTTTAAAAAAACCTGAATAATCAAACCAACTTCTTACTTTTATGCAGTTTGAGAATGGTGTATGCCATAGCTGTAAGAACCCGCTCTCCTTCCAGGATGTAAATATCCCACAGCCGCAGGGTTAGTGTAAACGGAGTCTGTGTAGTGTTAAAAAATAAAAGGTGACATATTGGCAATATGCAAACCACAATGTATCTATAGAGCAGCAGGTCTCATCAAAATGAAGTTTTCAAGCTAAACTCAAGACTAAGACTCAAGTTCATTTTGTGACATATTTTCATAAAAAGTCAGTAAGGGAAGGTAAATGAAAGTAGTCTCCATCTGTGGGATATAATCTTAAAAATCAAATCAGACCAATCAGAAATCCCATATAACATGGAACTGTTTGATTATCAGTCAGAAATTAGACTAGATTTTAATAATAAAATAACAGATTGCATTAATTTAACCTTAATATTATACGGAATTTTTCTTTTTTCCTTAGTTTCTTTACCCCTTAGTTTCTTTTAATCACTGTAATGCATGCAGTTTGTTTTTAACTGTTTCTTATACCTTAGTAATAAAATAAAAACATTTAAAACATGAGATTAGGGGCCTCTGGTGACTCAGACTGCTAAAACAGTCTGTTATTAACAGCAGCTGCTTGCAATTACTGCAGGTTCAAGTCCCACCAGGCCCAAGGTTGACTCAGCCTTCCATCCTTTATAAGGTAGGTAAAATGAGGACCCAGATTGTTGGGGGCAATAAGTTGATTTTGTATATAATATACAAATGGATGAAGACTACTGCTTGACATAGTGTAAGCCGCCCTGAGTCTTCGGAGAAGGGCGAGATATAAATGCAAATAAAAAAAATATATAATTCTGTATCAAATGAAAATAATTACAAGCAGAAAAACACAATGTAAATTAGTATTGTAATGACATTGGAGGAAGCGTCTGAAATGTTTGCTCCCCCAATCCCGTACCCGATCAATGAAGCATTGTAAGAACCACTTAGTTGTATAAATTCCTGTCAACATCTGCTCCTTATCCTAAAAAGGAAGGGGGGGGGGGAGAAAGAGAGACCATATTAAAAAAAATATCAATTTATAAGACAAGCAAATTAGAGATCTGCGAACTGTAATTCACATGCTTTCAGATCATCTCCTAATAGATACTGGTGGTTTTCTTTCCTAAATTAAACCAACTACCATGCAATAAGCAGTATTTTATTGTTAAAATACTCATTCTAATTCTCTTCCTTATCTATTTTCTCAGAGGATGACTATTATAGTTCCCTTTCCCTCTTTTCTTCAGTACAATTGTGAGCATATTAAGGAGGTTCATTCAAGATGTCTTTGTAATTGTGGCAGAGTGTATTTTTTTATCCTTTGTCACTGAGTGTTTTGCATGTATTACCTAAAGAAGATTGAGGTTTTTAATTATTTTTTTTTAAAAAAAAAACACTTCTCATCTTGGTCTACTTTCTCAAAGGGATGGGGTGGGGGTGAGGAGTAGGGGAGAGTGCTATCCCTAGAGATACAACTCATCTACAAGGATCAGGAGGTGGTGCCAGGGAATGTATTAGTATTTCTCCATACTATTTGCCACAAGGCAAAGGGGCTAAGAGATCCTTGTCTGTCTCATGCACAGGATTAATGGGAGGACTCCCTTAGCACACAGTTGATGGCAATTGCAACTATCGAGCAGTATATCAAGATAGGAAAGTGAGCAAGAGGCTCCTGGGAGAAATGGTACGATTTTCAGGCTACAGATTTATCCCTGCTGCTAGAATAGAATAGAATTTTATTGGCCAAGTGTGATTGGACACACAAGGAATTTGTCTTGGTGCATATGCTCTCAGTGTACATAAAAGAAAAGATACGTTCATCAAGGTACAACATTTACAACACAATTGATGATAATATATCATTATAAATCATAAGGATTGCCAGCAACAAGTTGTAGTCATACAGTCATAAGTGGAAAGAGATTGGTGATGGGAACTATGAAACGATTAATAGTAGTGCAGATTCAGTAAATAGTCTGACAGTGTTGAGGGAATTATTTGTTTAGCAGAGTGATGGCCTTGGGAAAAAACTGTTCTTGTGTCTAGTTGTTCTGGTGTGCAGTGCTCTATAGCGTCGTTTGAGGTAGGAGTTGAAACAGTTTATGTCCAGGATGCGAGGGATCTGCAAATATTTTCACGGCCCTCTTCTTGATTCGTGCAGTATACAGGTCCTCAATGGAAGGCAAGTTGGTAGCAATTATTTTTTCTGCAGTTCTAATTATCCTCTGAAGTCTGTGTTTTTCTTGTTGGGTTGCAGAACCGAACCAGACAGTTATAGAGGTGCAAATGACAGACTCAATAATTCCTCTGTAGAATTGGATCAGCAGCTCCTTGGGCAGTTTGAGCTTACTGAGTTGGCGCAGAAAGAACATTCTTTGTTGTCCTTTTTTAATGATGTTTTTGATGTTAGCTGTCCATTTGAGATCTTGCGATATGATAGAACCCAGAAATTTGAAGGTTTCTACTGTTGATACTGTGTTGTCAAGTATTGTGAGAGGTGGAAGTATGGAAGGGTTTTTCCTAAAATCTACCACCATTTCTACGGTTTTGAGTGTGTTCAGTTCCAGATTGTTTTGGTTGCACCACAAGGCTAGTCGTTCGACCTCTCGTCTATATGAGGATTCGTCATTGTCTCGAATGAGACCAATCACTGTTGTGTCATCTGCGAACTTCAGTAGCTTAACAAATGGATCATTGGAAATGCAGTCACTGGTATACAGAGAGAAGAGAAGTGGGGAGAGCACACTGCCTTGGGGGGCCCCTGTGCTAATTGTACAGGTATTTGATGTGATCTTGCTTAGCTTCACCTACAAATATATTTCTAATAATACATTTAGAGATGACACCTTTTCTGGTATTTGATGCAATAAAAACTCTAAAAAAGGAGTAATACATGGCAAACAAAAAAAAATTTCAAAAATGTATGAGCAGAAACCAACACATCCCAATATTACTGCTGTTCCCTTGACAAAAGAAAGCATTACCAAGTGTTTCTTCAACTTTGGGAAAAGCTTGTTTAGGATCGCTTCGTGGTGAGCTTGGAATCTCTGCAACTTTGGAAACCCAGGAATGAAAAATCCTTTAGCAAAAAGGAAAGAAAAGTACCAACAATGTATTAAAGAAACACAGCAGAGCGTCTTATGTCATTGCATAAGTAGTTCTTGAATTTCCTAAGACTTCCATGGAACTCTAACCCATTTATGAAAATGCATTTTTATATTTCCTACCTCTTTGTTTGTGAGTTTTGCATTTGGACAAGATCAGAAATTTATGTGTACATAGATCTGTGTATACAGATGCCCTCTGTATTATACACAGTCAAAGCAACCTTGCCTAACTTGTTCATGATTGTATGGAAACCTGGGAGGGACTTACTTAATGCATAATAAATAACTTTTCATTCCATCAGGAAAACTCAGGAACCACTCTCAAAGTTTGCCTGATGCGTGGAGAAAAAGGTGTTTTGTGTACATCAGAATCCCTATCCCCTTCTGGTGGTTCATATTTAAAATGACTGGCACTACAGCACTATGAAGTTGCAAATCAGTATCAAAGTTCAAAGGTTAATTGACTCCCAAGAAGAGCTTATTTGTACCTCCTGCTTAAATGCAACAGTAATAAATGCAGACATGAAGAAGAAGACTACAAGAAGCACATAAAAAGGAAGAACCCAAAATTTCAGCCAGACTGAACCCAAATATGGGATCATCTAAAACACAATAAAGAGACGAGTGAATAAATGAAGGTGTTTGCCACTGAAACCTTACCATGCATTGCATGCCGCTGGTTGGTAAGCAGTTGTGCCAGGGCCCAAAAGGCATCCTCTTCATTCAAATACATCAACAAGATAGCTGCAATCTGACTCATGCCCTGGCAGTAACTCACTTCCTGGATGATTACACAAGATGAGCAATTTACAGGGTAGAGTGTATTGCACATACAAGCACAAAATGAAACTTCCCTAAGTTCACAACATAACCCTAGCATTTTACCTCATTCTTTTCAGACAAAAGCATGATTTGTTGACTCACAGAAAATTTCATTTTGATGGCAAAGTTCACTAATGGGTGTGGCCTGGAAGAGGATATAGGAAAGAGGCCTTTAAGAAATAGGGCTGGGTGACTTGGTTTAACTCAATGATTAAGTGCATCATGATTATGATGATGCACTTAAAAAATCTTGTAAGATTTTTATGCATCTGAACCAAAACTGCCAGGAAGATTCCATTTCAGCCATTCAGTGCAATTTCTTCACTTTCACTTTTGGGTTGGAGCTCTTCAACCCAGAAGTGTTTCCTGCCTCACTCTCTGTCCAGCAACTTGTCAATATTCAAGCAGCTCCTCTTTGCTTTTCTCTTTAATAACACTTATTGCTATTTTAAGAGGTTCCCCCAAATTATCTGGGAGGCTCAAAGAACCCTGAATAATTTTATTGCATTATTTTCAATCCAAAGCACCTTTTAGAAATATAGGTAGAACCAAATATATACAGAAAAAGAGAGGGCAAAGAAAACATTGTCCCTCTAGTCCAGGGATGTCCAAACTTGGCAACTTTAAAACTTGTGGACTTCAACTCCCAGAATTCCTCAGCCAGCAAAGCCATCCTGGGCACTTCATAGTGTCAGAAAGAAGAGGCCAGATGTTGTCTTTCCTAAAATCTGAATCTACAGATGATATATGGAAAGAACCATTCGGGTTAAGGAGTAGCTGGTTCTTGTCTTCCCTCACCTTCACTACTGGCAAAGTAACGATTGGATGAACCCTAGGAGGCCCTGCCTCCTTTTGGGAAAACAAACATTTTCAAAGGTTTGGAGAGTTTTTGTAAGCCCTGGAAATGGGCTCCTTCTCCCTTTTTCATTGGGTGAAAGAGGAAAACTTTGGAGAGAGATTTCTTCAAAATGCTAGGAAAAGATTTCAGGAAAGTATCTGGATGTGTTTGTTTTCCAGTAAGGAACAGAACTACTTGGGACTCAAGGGATCTGGGAGGCTAAATGTGAAATTATTCATCCTTGATGCAGAAATTGAGTCTGAAATATTTTGTAAACATTTCAACAGCTACATGAGGAAAACAATGCTATATTTAGATCCTAGGGGAGTCTGTAATATAAAATTAGCCTTAAGACATAAAAAGAACTATTGTCACTTCTCACATTTTCATGAACTGAAATTATGTAACATGACATTGCATTGCAACATAAAATAAGGAAAAAGCTCAAAAAAGCCAGTCTAATTTTTTGTAAAGGAAGAAACACCATCTGGATAAAACATTTTTAAAAAATGTGTTTCCTGTTTCTTGGGTCACCTAGATTAATATAATTAATTAATTCCATTAATTAAATTAAGTAATTCCTGTTGGCACATTGAAGCAGCGAATTCTGTATGTAATTTAAGGACATTATAATTTCTGTGCCCTTTGACTAGAAATAAGACAAGGGACTTCAACAAATTGGAGTCCTGCACCATGAGGTTATCACTGAACAAAGTAAGAAAGACCATGCAGAGAATTTAACCAATATCCTCATCTGACTAAAGTCATAGCTATTTAGAAAGAATTATACCATTCCTTTGCATAAATAAACAAACAGAGGTTATACAAATGATTGCAATTTGAAGAGATCTCATCTTCATTAATTAGTCTGTACTGAAAGTGATTCCTTTACTTATTTTTAGCCCAATCATGGATTATCTACACAGCAGTTGGAACAAAGATGGGAATGATTTGGGGTGTGTGTGTGTGTGTGTGTGTGTGTGTGTGTGTGTGTGTCTTTCATAAAAGTATATATTGGTTTTAGATAAGATTCTTTTTTATGTACATTTAATCTGTTTAATGTCATTCTGAAAGTCTGCTTTGCCATCTTAATTTAATCTATACTGTACCTTTGTTGTCAAATAAAAAAACATGTCAGATTCTTGTAATGTTCAATTTCTTACCGTGTTGTAAACAGAATAAGCTGACAGGACATGGAACAAAGCTTGTTGTCTATATTAAAAAAAAAAAACCACAAGAATATCAAGATGGCGTCTTAACATTAGCTTTTTGGCACCTTTATAAACCAGTTAATCTGTTCTCTACTAAAAGCAGTTCAGAAATATCTTACGATTTTAGAGTAAAATAAGGACCAATATTTCCTGCTCAATTGATAGATTTATCAAATATAGGTCTGGTGCCCTTAAGAATCCATTAACAAAGAAAAGGAGTCTGTGTTATCGCATGTTAATTCCAAACACTATAAAGAGGATGATGTCATCTGCCAGTTTCTGTCTTCCATCCAATTACCATAATATCCTAAACTGACCAAGAAAATTCTCTGTTCCACAGATAGAAGTTTCACCAGCCACAAAAGATTAAATGGAGATAAACCAACATTTATTTTCTACAAATACATATATGTATGTATGTTGATAGCCAAAACAAACAGACAGAAACAATCAGAGATAAATGAGATCCCCATATAAGAAGCTTACTTTACTCCATAGCGGTCCCGAAACATGATGTGGTTTCGAAAAGTGCGATTGACATCCAGATCTATTTGTTTGATTTCTGATGAGAAGCTTCTGGCTTGTTCTTTCATTTTCTGGGCAAATCAAGATGAATTATAGTATTAGAACTTTAAAATCAGAAGTGAAAAACTTTTCTGGCCCTTGGGCTAGATTGCTTCTGGAGCAACTTTCCAAAACCTTTCTATTTGTCTGCATGGAGGAACTTCCTTCTCCAAAACCAGAGAAATATCACTGTACAAGGTTCAGCTTCCCATAATAAGAGAGTGTGGTCAGAAAAATACCTTTTTGGGGGTTTGGTAATTAGAGAGAGACACAGAGAGACCTGGCCTTGGAAAAAGACCTCTGTCTCCAATGCTCTGAACTAGAGAGAATTCAGGAATTGGTCCCTAAACCTAGCACTTCATGTCTTTATGTTTTCTTTTGTTTTTCTACATTATTATTAGTCATTAGTCATTTTTATAAAGATTATTAATGATTATGTATGTCACTTTACATTACATGCCAAGTATATGGCTATATAAAAGGAAGGAAGGAAGGAAGGAAGGAAGGAAGGAAGGAAGGAAGGAAGGAAGGAAGGAAGGAAGTTCTTTATTATTCAATTGTAAAAAGCTATAGATTAAATAGATTTTAGTTGCAATAAAATCAATTTTACAATCCAGCAAGAAAATTTGCTAACATTTTTTTTCGTTTGTAAGCTGGTTAACAAAATTCTGATTTATAAATAGATAATCGGATAGTGTGTTCTCTTGCCCTATGCGGCAGGCATGATTTAAATACATTTATACACATGCAAAACACACAGATGATTAATATATACAGATACAAAGTAATATGCACATAAGGCTAGAGACCTGTGTCCTTACTAAATTACTTCTATACTCAAAAGTAAATGGAGATGTTTACAGCATATGCTACTAATTAAATAACTAATTGAAGTAAATTGTTTGAGAAAGCCTCATCTCAAAAAGCAATTTAACTAGAGGTGGTAGATTTCTAGACTTTAAACCAATAAAGCAAACAAGCAAGAAGAGAAAGGAAAAGGTAATCATTCCCCTCCCCACTGAAACACGCTTCTGGAGAATTCTGGGATATATATAAATAAATTTGCCATAAAGCAAACAAGACCCTTTTCCTTTTAATAATTCAGATCACATGAACACTAAACATTTTGTATTACTGAACAACCAAAATTGTGTTACAATAAGAGTATTTTAATGGCTGATTAATTCCTGATTAAGTACACTCAAGAGAAAGGTGAGTTATATAAAAGCCAATATTTCTAGACACCAGACATGATCCTGATTCCCAACATACCTGCTTTTCCCCCCTATTAGCTGACCACAGATTTTTAAAAAAGATATTTCACTGCTGGGAATACCAAGCAGATACTCTGACTGGAAAAACTGTACAGGTAGTCCTCAACTTAGAATCATTTGTTTAGCGATCTTTCAAAGCTACAATAGCACTGAAAAAAAGTAAGTTATGACCAGTTTTCACGCGACCATTACAGCTGCGTTGTCCTGGGCTCATGTGATCACCATTTCTAACCTTCCCAGCTGGCTTCTGACAAGCAAAGTCAATGGGGAAAGCCAGATTTGCTTAACAACCGTGCAATTCACTTAACAACTGCCATGAGTCACTTAACAGGTGGTAAAATGGGGTGCAACTCACTTAACAACTGCCTCACTTAGCAAAGGAAATTTTGGCCTCACTTGTGGTCGTGAATTGAAGACTACGTGTAATGAAGGAATACTTGAGTTCCCAAAAAGGGTTGCTAAGAGAAAAGAAATGAACAATAAAATGTAGAAAGGCCCACTGATTTGAAAGGAAGCCTATGTTCCCCTAAACAAAAAGCTTTTCTCTAACTCCAACTTTGTTCTGTATAAATATCAAGTGGCAAAAAGGATAGGAAGGATTATGAATAGCCAATTCTCAGGATTTATGTTCATCTACAGTCTATTATATTGTAAGTCCTTTGGTTATTGCAGATCCCCCAGGAGCTTAGTTCAATAGCTTGTGACTTCTATTTATTCAGATCAATTGCTATGAGACATGGCCAAATAGTAACATCCTTTAAGGAGGTTGCAATGGCCAAGATAAATAGAGAGAAACAGGTTCTTAATCTGTGTCACTATCTGATTTTATCTATCCCACTTCCTTTAACTTGTCACACCATGCTGAATTGGCTATGTTTTACAAAAAAATCAAGCCATTTACTTAATTTTAAAATGTCGGTGTGTCGTCCTTCAAAACCTGCTTCGCATGAATGTTAAGGGCATGAGAATTACCTTTATTTTTTAATAGCAATACAAATATTAAAAATAATATAGGGTTGCATAATATTATTAAATTGCCACTCCAATGAAGGATCATTTCTTTTACCCCTTCGTTGGCATGGCAGCTCTGACCCAATCCAGGGAAATGCACTGTCCAAACTGGACTGCTAAAATGCCAGTTACATGAGGCTGTCTTTGATTAAAAATCTTTAGCCCCCAGTTCATTAGCCAGGCAAATACCACTTCTGTTAAAAATGCATCAATTGTGTTTCTGAATCCAATTCAAATAGCTGATTTTGACTTTTAAAGTCAAATCTTAAAAGACTTTTAAAGGTATAAATGTTTGCCTATACCCTTAAACTCTAGACCATGTCAAAATTACTCAGATTTTTTAAAACATCTTACTTGGCTTTTAGCTGAAAATATTTATTATATATACCGTACTGCCTTTGCTGATAATCCATTCCTTCATTGTTTAAAGTTAACTGTTTATATTGATGTGGAATTGTATGCTTTATAATTGAAAGGCATTTTGGAAAGATGGCAACCTTGAAAACTAGTCATGTATATTTATTAAAGAAACCAATCAATAAACAATCCAATCTCATTAAGTGTAGCTTTTAAAGTCAATTCCTGTTATCTGTGCTGGTGTATCTACTCAAGCAGATTTGTAAGTGGTTCCTGAAGGCTTGCGGTAAACACAAGCTCTTAAACTTCAGATTCTATTCCAGATTACCACCAGCATGCCTAAATCAATATTGATGACAGGTCTATTTTAATTTATTTTATGAGTTGATTCTGTTTGTGTTCCTAAAGAAATGTTTCATTTTTTTTCAAGTACAGACCTGCAAATGGTGACCTCAGTTTTGAAGGAAGAGCTCTTGTTACTTTTAGTTAACCAAGAAAGCAAGAGTGCTCAACAGACAGGAAATCTGAATGACTCTCTTGCATCTCCATCTGTCTTAAAGGTAAAGGTTCTTCTCGCACATATGTGCTAGTCGTTGCCGACTCTAGGGGGCGGTGCTCATCTCCGTTTCAAAGCCGAAGAGCCAGCGTTGTCCGAAGACGTCTCCGTGGTCATGTGGCCGGCATGACTCAACGCCAAAGGCGCACGGAACACTGTTACCTTCCCACCAAAGGTGGTCCCTATTTTTTCTACTTGCATTTTTATGTGCTTTCGAAACTGCTAGGTTGGCAGAAGCTGGGACAAGTAACAAGAGTTCACCCCTTTACACGGCAGCACTAGGGATTCGAACCGCTGAGCTGCCGATCTTTCGATCTACAAGCTCAGTGTCCTAGCCCCTGAGCCACCGTGTCCCCCATCTGTCTTACACATTGGCAAAAAGAATCAGAACACAAAATACAAGCTGAGTGGACACGACCTTGTAGATGACCCTCACTCTGTCAAGGACCTTGGAGTACTCATATCTAATGATATAATTGCCAAAGCCCACTGTAACAACATCGCCAAAAATGGGTTTTTGGATGGGGAGAAACAGGCTCAAGCTTAATCCCTCCAAGACGGAGTGGCTGTGGATGCCGGCACCCCGATTCAGTCAGCTGCAGCCGCGGCTGACTGTTGGAGGCGAGTTATTGGCCCCAAAGGATAGGGTGCGCAACTTAGGTGTCCTCCTGGATGAACGGCTGTCGTTTGAAGATCATTTGACGGCCGTCTCCAGGGGGGCCTTCCACCAGGTTCGCCTGGTTCGGCAGTTGCGCCCCTTCCTTGATCGGGATGCCTTGTGCACGGTCACTCATGCGCTCGTTACCTCTTGCTTGGATTATTGTAATGCTCTCTACATGGGGCTCCCCTTGAAGTGCACTCGGAGGCTTCAGTTAGTCCAGAATGCAGCTGCGCGGGTGATAGAAGGAGCTCCGCGTAGCTCCCATATAACACCGCTCCTGCGCAGACTGCACTGGCTACCTGTGGCCTTTCGAGTGCACTTTAAGGTGTTGGTTACTACCTTTAAAGCGCTCCATGGCTTAGGGCCTGGGTACTTACGGGACCGCCTGCTGTTACCACATGCCTCCCACCGACCCGTACGCTCTCACAGAGGGACTTCTCAGGTGCCGCCCGCCAAGCAATGTCGGCTGGCGCCCCCCAGGGGAAGGTCCTTCTCTGTGGGGGCTCCCACCCTCTGGAACGAACTTCCCCCGGGTTTACGCCAAATACCTGACCTTTGGACATTCCGTCGCGAACTGAAGACACATCTTTTTATTCGCGCGGGGCTGGCTTAAATTGATTTTAACAAATTTTTAAATTCTTAGAAATTAATTTTAAATGGGGTTTTTTAGCTTATTATATATTTTACTTCTCAGGCCAATTTTAAAATAAGTTTTTTAACTGCATTTTAAATTTGTATATTGTACCATCTGTTTTATTCTTGCCTGTACACCGCCCTGAGTCCTTCGGGAGAAGGGCGGTATAGAAATCAAATAAATAAATAAATAAATAAAATAAAAATAAAAAGGCATTAAGAGTTGTAAACCTAATTTTGCGTAGCTTTTTCTCCAGTAAAATTACACTAACCAGAGCATACAAACATTTGCTAGACCAATTCTTGGATACAGCTCATCTGTCTAGAACCCGCACTGCATATTGGATATTAATACAATTGAGCGTGTCCAGAAATATTTCACAAGAAGATTCCTCCACTCCTCTGCTCGCAACAAAATACCTTATGCCACTAGACTTTAAATTCTAGGCTTAGAAAACTTAGAACTACCCCACCTTCTGTATGACCTAAGCGTAGCTCATAAAATTATCTGCTACAATATCCTAGCTGTCAATGACTATTTCAGCTTCAACCACAACAATACACCAGCACACAATAGATACAATCTTAAAGTGAACTGCTCCAAACTCGATTGCAGAAAATATGACTCCAGCAACACAGTGGTCAATGCCTGGAATGCACTACCTGGCTCTGTGGTTTCATCCCAAAACCCCCAAAATTTTAACCTAAGTCTGCCTACTGTTAACCTCACCCCATTCCTAAGAGGTCTGTTAAGAGGTGTGCATAAGAGCACCAGCGTGCCTACCATCCCTGTCCTAATGGTCCCTTTATTTGTATTCATTTTATGTATTCAATTCATGATTATATATATTATCTAATGCGTACTTGACAAATAAATAAATAAATAAATCCATGATCTGCCTTTGTTTTATAACAAAATCTTTTGGTGGTCTTGTGGGTATTTCTATCACGGCTGGATTTTGACAGTTCCACAGGATTTGCAAAAGGACTGCTCATCAAAGTATTTGATATTCCAAGCAGAAACCTAGAGTAGCAATAGATACTGATTGGGAAGCAGAGCAAAAGCTTCTTTGGGGAGACAGGTGTTCAGTGATAGGTGATAGGCAATCAAAGTTCTCCACAGAGAAATCCTGAAAGGGCAGATATCGATCTAATGCTTCTAAAAGTTACACATAGCAAAAAATGTTACTATTTGTCTGACATGTGAAATTGAAATGGACAGGGTTTTTTTTTCTCCCTCTATATAAATGCTTATAAATACTGAAAAGCAGAGTTAAGAGGAATATGTCTCGAGGTTTCTAGACAAAGGAGGATATTTTTATGGTGAGGTTATCTATTAATCATCAATAGCTCCCCATTGTAACAAATAAATTGCTAACCGACTTCATCCTTAGATAAAGCTTGACTTTCTCATTAGATTGTGGTATGGGGGCTCCTGCAGTCAGGTTAACAAGACTATTTGTAAACCACTAGGTTATTAAGTTGTAATTCTGCACTCCATTTCAGCCACAGAATTACATTTGTGAAGAGTGACAGAACTGATATCTTAACATTTAATTGACTAAAGTTACTGCTGTCAATTACCTTTAATGGCCAAAGGTTTTCCCACATGCTCTAATGGGAATCAGAACCATTCCCAGCAGGAAGCATGGCTTTTGTCCCTTTGAAATTGTGTTAAGCCAATGTAAGGCATAAATTGCCTAATCAACTAAAAAAAGGAAATGTCACTAGTCTGATAAGTGCCTTCAATCTATTTCTACAGAAGTGAAAGTGTCATTCTAGCCTTCCACATTGGCTGATGCCATACCCTGAAGCTTACTGAATATGTCCCCATCTGTGAATACCAGAGAAAGGATTACCTGCCACCTCACTGAATCAGAATATACCAAATATTGCTGACAATCAACAACACTGTGAAGTGCAAGCATCAGACTGCTGGGACAAACGTATTGCACTGCTGGAGAATTTCATTCCCAGAGGATTTGCTGCCTGGCCTCATTTGACCCACCAAGAATCTGGTTAATTTGTCCTTGGACTATTTGAAGTATGGCTATGGCACTCTGTTCCAGCATGATATTGTTCTGCATTGTAAAACTTTTAAACATGTTAAATTACTTACCCAAATTTATCTGTATGTGTGTTTTGGGGGACGTGGGGGAGATACTTGGGTGGGTTAAGAACTTAATAGAAGAACTCATTTATCAACTAGAATGTAGCTGCAACATTTCCCTTTTCTCCCCATCCTTTGATCTAAAATCCTCTCGGCCTACAGTAGTTTTAAGAGATATAATCTACAGCATCAGCAGCCCATGGATTACTGAAATGAATACAAAAAAGTCCCTGGCTGCTTCTTTCTTTGTAGAAATAAAACACACTGAATCTTACTTCTGGGGTGGAAGGTGACTTGTAGGTTTAGGTAATTATAGTCCAATGTCTTCCTAGTCCAGGAATTCATCTCTGAGCAAATTCTTAATTTGGATAGTTTTGCCTGTTGGGCACAGAGAGCCACTTCCATCCTTTACAACATTTCCAAACTAGAAACTTGAAATTCTGGATTCCACTTGAAACTTGAAGTTCAATCTTCCCCAGGTTGGGCATTTGGGAAATCTAATGGCCTTCTCATAATTTCATAATTTTAATTTTTGCTAATTGTGAACTCTTTTGTAAGGCCACCACTGATTCCACAGAAAGCCTTTGGGGTGAAGTTTCTCCTTTATCTCATGTTAGAAAGCCCTGGGTTTGTTCATGCCTGCCAGGGGAAATGACTGAGCTACTCTTCAAGAACAATGTTGCTGTTATGTGAACAGAAATTCCTGTCCTGTTCACATTACCGTTTCTTTAAGGCACTCCTGGGTTGAAAGGATTAGTCACTGATGTCACTGCTGCCCAGGAGACGATTGGGTGGGTGGGGGAGTGTATGTCCACGTCAAGGAGCTGGAACAAATGATGGGAGCTCACCTCACCACGCAGCAGCACTTGCACTCAGGTCTTGAATGCAGGCTTGCTAACCTCCAACCCAGTGTCCTAACTACGTGAACTACCACATTCCCATGTGAACAGGAATGGGAATGTAGAACACAATGCTCAAATGTTGAAGGGTGTTTATGTTTTTCCATGAGGCAACAACTTAATTACAAATAGTTTGGGAGGAAGTTTATGGCTAAAAACACTTTGCCCTAATCTTGGGGTGCAGGAAAAATAAATAAATACTGGTTTATCATATATGCAGGTAACCATGAGGCTGGATATTTATTTGGTGTACTTTATATTGCTATCATGGATTATAAGATACTTTACCTCATACTTCCCTTCATTCTCCATCTTAATCTTTTCAATATCCAGTAAGAGTGACCAGACTTGACCTCGTACTTGGAGGGGAATCCCTTTATAAACTCTGCGGAACATCTATAAATATATTTTAAAAAAAGTGTGATCATGGTCCAATTATCAAGAGCGAACCAAAAACTACTTTTTTCTGAATTTCCTTTGGCAGATGCAGCCCAGCATGATTAACATAATATGCATAGAAAAAAAATCTGTGTCTTAACATTTGAAGCACAGATTAACAGACATTTTCACTTCAAATATTCTAAGTAGTTTATCAGATGACTCAAAGTTTGGGTGGAAATCCTGTCCAAAAGATGAGAGTTTCAGGCAATACATATGTTTATTTACATTTAATTAATGTAATTTGGATATAGTTTGTCACAAAGTACATCTTGATGAGTCATTGGCAACAGTAGCTAGTGTTGATACAATATGAAAGCACCTGCTGATGCATCAGAGACTCCCCCAATCCCAAAACTGAACATAAAGATTTATTTCATTCACTTTCAAAGAGAAATTTGTCATTTAAATCAATGGGTAAGATCCTAACTTTACCTTTTAGAATTAACCTATAGAATTCAAGGTTGTTTTATCATTCATTGATCCTAAGCAGTATTTTATACTTGGGATAATTAAATAATTTTCTCTTTACGAACTGAAATATAATCCAACCTGATCTACATCTCCCTATCTGCAGATTAAACTGCATCGTTAAAATAAGTTTTTAAATCTGATAATTTTTAAATTTTATTTTGTGAGGGAGCAAATGCAAACACACACAGCCTAGAAATGGATTGATTCACCACTGCACAGTTATTGAAAAGGATACTTTATATTAGTCAATGCTGATAGGTTGCCATGCATTAATTATTGAACTGGTCTTTATCAATAGAATGGAATATGCACTGAGAATCAATATGATTTTCTATGGGCAAGGTTCCATTGTTGTTTTAAATACTGAGTCATTAATGAGATCTTTTTTGTTTTCTTACGTACAGAAACACACACACACACACACACACACACACACACACACACATACTGGTACATATATACATACATACACATAAACACACACACACATCTCATATGATATATTACCATTGTGTTTGTTTTCATTGCTTTATTTTTGTTCTTTTTCAAAATATATAGGTATTTTATTTTTTCTTGTTTTATAGTCTACAGTAATACAATCATTTTATTTTCTGATTCAGGCATCAAGATACCTAAAACTTATCTTGCAGACTTTGTATCTTGTCTGCAATGTCACTGGCACTTGAAGAAAATGCAGTAAAACAAAGGGGAGACCAACTGCCATTAGCAAAATTAAAAAATAATATACAAAGTGGTTGTTCTAAATTGGAATAGCTGGATTAGCTTTTGAGTTATTCACTAACATTTCAGTGCTGTGGGGAGAGGGGGGAGACAACTGCACATAATGTAGAATTTAAAGCTAAAATGCTTATCTTGTTTGTCCACATAGAAACAATGAGGAATCAAATTTTCTACAGATGTAGTTATCTGACTGATATATTGAATGTTGAATGTAGAAGAATGAAATTGGCATGAGTAAGGAATGGAACAGGCAAAATATAGCCAAGGAGCAGTGAATAAGCTCATAAACTCATTGATCAAATTGTCAACTTTCCAAGGAGTTTAATAAATTGGAACAAGTTCAGAAAAAAATTAATCAATCACTTCTTTCTGCACACTAGGATGTTTTCTTGGATGGACATTTACAACAAGTGATTGAAATTTAATTATGGCACAAAATTAATTGGTGGAATACAAAGGGGGGAGGGAGGGAGAGGGAGGAAGAGGGAGGGAGGGACAAGGAAGAAGAGGAGGAGGAGAGGGAGGGATGGAGGGAGGGACAAACATAGAGAGTAATATACAATGCATACATCTGTCTTTTTATGTGGACTCTTTTAATTAGATTTCCACTTCAGGCTTGGGAAAGTCAGGTAGGAGACCAAACATACTGTGCATGTATATATATTCACTACAAAGTGCACAATTATTATAAAATGGTCAAACTATTAAAGTTTAAACTATGAAGTAACAGTAAATGTAGAAACTATAGAATACAATACAAGAAACCATGACCACAAAAAGAAAAGGAAGAAAAAATTGAAGCACCCTAGACTTCCTTGAGAAACAAGTACAAAATCTAGACTGCAAGTCAAATACAGTAAGTGAAATATAATGAACTTTTCTAATGTTCCCCCTAGTCAAAAAAGCTGGCACTTCTCTATTTTACAGAAAGTAACCTCTCTGATATTTACTTTCATTCAATAGAACAATTGCTTCTCTTGTAATGATTGTCTTTCCCACTTCTTCATCTGTACCATCATATTTGAATGTTCAGATGATTCCGGCAAAACAGAACAACATACCTACAACTTGGAAATAATTCTCAATATGTAATATGTTAAATTACATATATTCCTTCTTCGTCATTACAATAGACTTGGCTTAGTCTAATTTCTTGAAACAAACGTCTTCAATACAGTTCACATTTTAACTAAAACCTCCTGTTCTGATCCTTCAATATGGATTTCTTTTAGCTGAGATTTCTATTGTGCACCTGCTTATTTCACTCATAAGATTTTGGTATAAGTAAGTCTATTTTTAATTCTGTTTTCCTGTGTATTTCTTCAAGATCTTTTCACGGAGAGTAAACAAAATAGCTGCACCAGCCTCTTCATTAGTAGTGCTAGGAGTTGTTCAACAAGAACTCTCAATATTCCTTGAAATAAAGGGACAAACAAAAAAAAAAGTAATATTATTAAAATGTGTCATTGTTTTTACCTTTTCACTGTTTCTGTATTTTCCCCACTTTCTTAACATCTTCAGCCATTTGTCCACTCTTTCAATCTCCTGAGCTTTTTGCTATAAGAGTTTTTAAAATGAAGGAGAATTTAGGAAGAAAAGAAAGATGGAAATATAATATCCAGGTTAATAGACTATGGACTCATATGGTGTTTACAAGATAAACAAACAGTAGTTTTATACTGAACATCTAAGGAATTATTCAATTTCATTTATTCTCTGTTCTTAAAAAAAAGTAGGAATTGAAGTGCCATATTTATTTATTATTTATTTTATTTATTTATTTATTCGAATTTTTATACCACCCTATCTCCCGAAGGACCCAGGGCGGTTTACAGCCAGATAAAAACATGAGAATAATACAAGTAAAAAAAAACAATTAAAAAACTTATTAATTAGGCCGAATTAAAAATATCACTAAAATAATATAAAACCCCATTAAAAACTAAATTTAAAACTAAAACCCTAGGCTAGCCCTGCGCAAATAAATAGATGTGTCTTAAGCTCGCGGCGGAAGGTTCGGAGGTCAGGAAGTTGACGAAGCCCTGGGGGAAGCTCGTTCCAGAGGGTGGGAGCCCCCACAGAGAAAGCCCTTCCTCTGGGTGTCGCCAGTCGGCACTGCCTGGCGGACAGCACCCTAAGGAGTCCCTCTCTGTGAGAGCGTACGGATCAGTGGGAGGCGATCGGTGGCAGTAGGCGGTCCCGTAAATAACCCGGCCCTATGCCA
This sequence comes from Ahaetulla prasina, assembly GCF_028640845.1. Lineage (NCBI taxonomy): Eukaryota > Metazoa > Chordata > Lepidosauria > Squamata > Colubridae > Ahaetulla > Ahaetulla prasina. The sequence continues at coordinate 260,497,561 of NC_080539.1, read as the reverse complement.
TGGAGCACTTTAAAGATGATAACCAAGACCTTGAAGCGCACCCGAAAGGCCACAGGTAGCCAGTGCAGTCTGCCCAGGAGTGGTGTAACATGGGAGCCACGAGGGGCTCCCTCTATCACCCGCGCAGCTGAATTCTGAACCAACTGAAGCCTCCGGATGCCCTTCAAGGGGAGCCCCATGTAGAGAGCGTTGCAGTAATCCAAGCGAGATGTCACGAGCGCATGAGTGACCATGCATAAGGCATCCCGGTCTAGGAAGGGGCGCAACTGGCGGACCAGGCGAATCTGGTAAAAAGCTCTCCTGGAGACGGCCGTCAAATGATCTTCAAAAGACAGCCGTCCATCCAGGAGAACGCCCAAGTTGCGCACCCTTTCCATTGGGGACAATAACTTGCCCCCAACAATCAGCCGTGGATGCAACTGACTGTACCGGGGTGCTGGCATCCACAGCCATTCCGTCTTGGAGGGATTGAGCTTGAGCCTGTTTCTCCCCATCCAGACCCGTACGGCTTCCAGACATCGGGACAGCACTTCGATGGCTTCGTTGGGGTGGCCCAGGGTGGAAAAGTACAGCTGAGTGTCATCCATGTACAGATGGTACCTCACCCTAAAGCCACTGATGATTTCACCCAGCGGCTTCATATAGATGTTGAACAGGAGGGGCGAGAGAATCGACCCCTGAGGCACCCCACAAGTGAGGTGCCTCGGGGCCGACCTCTGCCCCCCGCCAACACCGTCTGCGACCGATCGGAGAGATAGGAGGAGAACCACCGATAAACGGTGCCTCCCACTCCCAATCCCTCCAATCGGTGCAGCAGGATACCATGGTCGATGGTATCAAAAGCCGCTGAGAGGTCTAATAGGACCAGGGCAGAGGAATAACCCCTATCCCTGGCCCTCCAGAGATCATCAACCAACACGACCAAAGCCGTCTCCGTGCTATATCCGGGCCGAAAGCCGGACTGGAACGGGTCTAGATTTCATCCAGGTACTGGGGAAGTTGACATGCCACCACACTCTCTACAACCTTCGCCACAAAGCGAAGGTTGGAGACCAGACGATAATTACCTAAAACAGCTGGATCCAGGGAAGGCTTCTTGAGGAGGGGTCTCACTACCGCCTCTTTCAAGGCGGCAGGGACGACCCCCTCCAACAAAGAAGCATTTATAATCCCCCGGAGCCAGCCTCGTGTCACTTCCTGTGTGGCCAGCACCAACCAGGAGGGGCACGGGTCCAGTTAACATGTGGTGGCATTCAACCTCCCCAGCAACCTGTCCATGTCCTCGGGAGCCACAGGATCAAATCCATCCCAAACAGTCTCGACAAGACGGGTCTCCGACACCTCACCTGGATCCACCCAATTTTGATCCACCCCATCCCGAAGCTGAGCGATTTTATCGTATAGATAACCACTAAACTCCTCGGCACGCCCTTGCAACGGGTCATCCTGCATCCCCTGTTGAAGAAGGGAGCGGGTCACCCGAAACAGGGCGGCCGGGCGGTTATCTGCCGACGCAATGAGGGAGGAGACGTAAAAACGCCTCGTTTCCCTCAGTGCCACTAGGTAGGTCCTACTAAAGGACCTAACTAGTGTCCGATCAGCTTCTGAACGGCTGGATCTCCAGGCACTCTCTAGGCGTCTTCTCCGGCGTTTCCTCAGCTCCTCAGAAAACCAAGGAGCTGGTTGAGACCTACGCCGGGTCAGAGGCCGCAAAGGCACACACGGTCAAGAGCCCCAGCCGCAGCCAGTTCCCAAGCCGCGACTAGTTCTTCAGCCGTGCCATGGGCAAGATCCTCAGGAATGGCCCAAGCTCCGTCAGGAACCTCTCTGAGTCCATCAGGCGCCTGGGACGGAACCACCGATAAACGGTGCCTCCCACTCCCAATCCCTCCAATCAGTGCAGCAGGATACCATGGTCGATGGTATCAAAAGCCGCTGAGAGGTCTAATAGGACCAGGGCAGAGGAATAACCCCTATCCCTGGCCCTCCAGAGATCATCAACCAACACGACCAAAGCCGTCTCCGTGCTATATCCGGGCCGAAAGCCGGACTGGAACGGGTCTAGATTTCATCCAGGTACTGGGGAAGTTGACATGCCACCACACTCTCTACAACCTTCGCCACAAAGCGAAGGTTGGAGACCAGACGATAATTACCTAAAACAGCTGGATCCAGGGAAGGCTTCTTGAGGAGGGGTCTCACTACCGCCTCTTTCAAGGCGGCAGGGACGACCCCCTCCAACAAAGAAGCATTTATAATCCCCCGGAGCCAGCCTCGTGTCACTTCCTGTGTGGCCAGCACCAACCAGGAGGGGCACGGGTCCAGTTAACATGTGGTGGCATTCAACCTCCCCAGCAACCTGTCCATGTCCTCGGGAGCCACAGGATCAAATCCATCCCAAACAGTCTCGAGAAGACGGGGCTCCGACACCTCACCTGGATCCACCCAATTTTGATCCACCCCATCCCGAAGCTGAGCGATTTTATCGTATAGATAACCACTAAACTCCTCGGCACGCCCTTGCAACGGGTCATCCTGCATCCCCTGTTGAAGAAGGGAGCGGGTCACCCGAAACAGGGCGGCCGGGCGGTTATCTGCCGACGCAATGAGGGAGGAGACGTAAAAACGCCTCGTTTCCCTCAGTGCCACTAGGTAGGTCCTACTAAAGGACCTAACTAGTGTCCGATCAGCTTCTGAACGGCTGGATCTCCAGGCACTCTCTAGGCGTCTTCTCCGGCGTTTCCTCAGCTCCTCAGAAAACCAAGGAGCTGGTTGAGACCTACGCCGGGTCAGAGGCCGCAAAGGCACAATACGGTCAAGAGCCCCAGCCGCAGCCAGTTCCCAAGCCGCGACTAGTTCTTCAGCCGTGCCATGGGCAAGATCCTCAGGGAATGGCCCAAGCTCCGTCAGGAACCTCTCTGAGTCCATCAGGCGCCTGGGACGGAACCACCGTATTGGTCCCGTCTCCCTGCGGTGGTGAGTGGCGGTCTGAAAGTCCAGGCGGAGGAGAGAGTGATCTGACCATGACAACGGCTCAATGACTACGTCTCCCAAAACCAGATCACTCATCCACTGTCCAGAGATGAAAATCAAATCCAGTATGCCTCCCCCGATGTGCGTAGGACCATCCACTACTTGCGTCAGGTCCAAGGCCGTCATGGAGGCTATGAACTCCCGAGCCGACGTTGATGACATGCCGGTAGATGGCAGGTTAAAGTCCCCCATGACCATAAGTCTAGGGGTCTCAACCGCCACCCCAGCAAGCACCTCCAACAGCTCGGGCAGGGCTGTGGTCACGCAGCAAGGAGCCAGGTACGTGACTAACAAGCCCAACTGACACCTATGTCCCCACTTCACAAAGAGGGATTCACAACCGGCAATCTGAGGAACAGTGGTCTCCCTCGGCTCTAGACTCTCCTTTATAACAACTGCCACCCCCCCCCCACCCCTACCATGGGTCCTCGGTTGATGGAATGCCCGGAAACCCGGTGGGCACATTTCTCCAAGGGGCACCCCCCCTTCTGTGCCCAACCTGGTCTCCATAATGCCCATAAGGTCCGTGGAGCCCCCCTGTATAAGATCGCAGATAAGGGGGGCTTTGTTCACCACGGACCGTGCATTGCACAACATCAACCGAAGGTCCAAGCTCTGAGGATCCTGACCATCCAGGGAACAGGAGAGGTCTGAGGGATCGGAGCGCGTGATATTATTGGACTCCGAAACCACAGCTCTGAGGAGCAAAAATGTTACCCTAACAGCTAAATGAGATGTGACAGTAATGCATGAGGCACATAGACCAGTTGTTTCCATCAATTATTTTACAGAATATAAAGCTTGTAGAACTTACCTTTTCTTCCAGAGCACTATGAATTGGTAACTCATGCTCACTGAAAAAGTAAAAGAAAAAGCCAGATTGAACTAATGTGTGATATAAGAATGCATAAGGAAATGCAGAGATCTTAAGCCCAAAAGAGATGGTCAAAGTTTAACTGATGTATTAGCTGATATTTTTTCATTAACTTGGGTCTTTAATTAAAATTCGGAACAAATACCTAAATCAGTTACATATGAAAGAAGCAATATATAACATACTAGCTGGACACCCGTGCTTTGCTACGAAACTATGTGCTCGGGCTTGATAAATTGACACTTATAGCCTGAAACTTAATGTAGAATGTGTAACTCCGTACCACCAGAGTGTGTTAATATAATGCAACTGGAAGTTGGAAGAGAGGGGGAGGGGGAGTAAAATGTCCCAGACCGCAGCATCCATCGGTATTCATCTGGCTAGCATCCTGTCAGTGTGAGAGTGTTGAGGGGTATTTGGAAACTCAAACAGTATTTGCTGCATGAGCAAGAAGGAGACAGGAAGGAAGCTGGGCATGGCTTAGTTCAACTGTTCTGTAGTAAAGCAGCTTGCGCTGTGAAAGTAAAACTGAAAGTGAAACTCCTCTCCTCTGCTTGTGTTTTGCATTTGGAACAGATTTCTTTTGAGGTGGGGAGGGGGAGTAGAATGCCTTAGCATCAGTGTGTGTAAATAATAATATAGGAAATACTAATGCTCTAATGGTCATTTCGAAAAATCCTTTCTTGGTGAGCACCTAGAAGCCAAGAGGAACATACGTGGCAAATTTCAAGTTTGTAGGCTTTACGGTTCTGGAGATTTTGTGATTACGGTATGAGTGGCTTTCACTTTTATATATATAGATTATAATAATACAATATAAAACATTAAAGATCTAGTCTGACATAGGGGTTAAGGTGCCTGCCTAGAAACCAGGAGTCTCTGAGTTCTAGCCCTGCCTTAGACATGAAAGCCACCTAGGTGTCTTTGGGCTGATCACTCTTTTTCTCAGCCCAACCCAAGCCAGAGGGTTCCTGTTGGGGGGAAAATGGAAGGCAGGAATATTATATATTTAAAAAAAGAAGGTTAAAACAACATGTCTTTTATGAGCTCCTGTTTTCAATGGTAAAAATATTGAAATCTGCTCAAGCAGCAAACATTTACTTCCTCAAAATATGTGCTCTAGTGGCTCAATCAGGGGATACATGAAGTTTGTGGAGCAAGGGGAAAGAGATAATGCATATGCTGTTTTGCTGAGACAAGCAGTTCTGCCAGCAAGAGACCTAAACTGGATTATATTCTATAACAGTATAATTTCTACAACAGGGATCACCAAATGAAAAGATTGGGATATTTCCAAATGCAAAAACCCACATCTCTTCAAAAGGATCGCCAGAAAAATCTGGAACATTCATGAATGCTCTTAAAGGATTTTTCATGGTTTCAGGAATTCTGATTATGCTAGCAGTTTTTAACATGTCTGCATGCTTAATTTTAAAAGTCAAGCTTTGTCAGAAGTTTTTTAGGATATGATGGCTGAAACTGTTATATAAAAGATTACAACTGACTTGCTCATGTAGTAGTAAGTACATTCGTGGCAATAATAAGTGAAGACCGATTTAAGGCATGGAGTAGCCTCAAAACAACCATGTCAATGAAACATACTGTACTTTGTTTTAGCAAAGTATTAACAGGTTCACCAAAAAAACTTACTGCAAAAACCCAAATCTGTCTGTAACTTTGTAAAGAGCAAAGTCAGCATCTTCCCATGGATCAATCTGAGTTCCATCTTGCCTCCCCTATAAAAAAAGGAAAGTGGCACAATGAAGCTCCCCGTAAAAGAGCCTAACAATATGAAGTTTTGTCATACTGGTATTATTTTAAAAAGCTATATATGGTAATATGAATTTTATGAATATGAATAGTATGAATGTATGTGTGTATATGTATGTGTACACACACACACGTATATGTATATATGTTTATACTGTATATATAAAAATAATACCAGTTCTGATGGATTTTAACTCATATGAAATTGGTAGGTAGGTAGGTAGGTAGGTAGGTAGGTAGGTAGGTAGGTAGGTAGGTAGGTAGAAAGAAAGAAAGAAAGAAAGAAAGAAAGAAAGAAAGAAAGAAAGAAAGAAAGAAAGAAAGGATAGATAGATAGATAGATAGATAGATAGATAGATAGATAGATAGATAGATAGATAGATAGATTGATTTGTACATAATCAGATGATATGTGATATCACTTATTTTTGCACAGTGGCATTACTGTATCATGGGTGAGAGCACTACATAAAATGCTTTCTGGTCACGTGCCTGCAGATTTGCAACATGCAATCCTTCACCAGTACCTTTCACTATAAAGCTGGGAATGATCTTTTAAATTTAAATCTTTTAAAGTTACACTTCCATGCTTCTATATATAGACAGCCCCCAAATAAATCATTTTTTACAAACTGGCTTTTTCAACAGACTGCCACTAATAAAACATTGCATGCTTGCCTCAATGGAGAGAAACAGCTGCCATAAAAGCAGTTTCAAGGAATGATCCATATTGTCATTGCATTGTCAATTACATTCTTATGAACAGCTGGATGAGCAGCTAAATACTGAGAATCCTGCTTGGGACAGATGGTCAAGCTCCCTGAAATTCTTTATTAGAATTAGCAAATTAATGGACAAAATAAATCCTATACCTTCTCATACTTAGCAATGATTTCTGCCCTTTCTTCTGCTATTAAAGCATCTATATCTTTCTTCATGTCAAAAGCTGCAAGAAAAACAAATATTGAGCAAAATGTAGACAATATATATAGCAAATGATTGGGTTTGTTTGGGAGGTGGTGGTATTTTTGTGTGTAAAAATAATCATATAAAAACCATAGTATAAATCAGTGTTTTTGAATGTTCATCTTTGTAAGAATGCACAATTAACATCAGACAAAAATACCAGTTCAGTTGAAACAATTTTATCTTAATTATTTCAATTTTTAAAAAACTATAGGAATATGCTAATTTTGTTCTGGGCCACAATTCACAGTGGATGTTAGAATTTTGTTAACCTAAACCTCTACTTATGCTCAGTGGGGCTGCTTTCAAGTAAAAAGTTAGCAGAAAGTTAAAAGTAGCCTCAATGTAAAATATCTAACAGGTATCTGTTTCAAGGCTTTTCAGAAAAGCCTGGGGTAAGCGTGTTAAAATCCTTCCTGTGGAGATCTAGGCTTAAAGAAGCTCTTCTAAATGCCAACTTTCTTAGACTACATAAAATCTTTCTAATTTGATAGGCTTCTAGAGAATTATTCCTATTTCCAATTTTATACTGCAATGTTACTGATGCATTTTTAAATGGATATATTTTATACCAAAATTAATAGCTTCTAAACTGTTTCAAGAACCTGCAAAAGGCCATGAAAATACAAGCCATCTTGACCTCATGTGCAAACAATCATAGGAGAAGGGGGTTCCCACAGAAAATAGAAAATTTCCCACAGTTTTGCTCTATGTTGGGCTCAGAAGATAAGCAGAGTGGTCCTTTATCAGTACTTGAACAGGACAGACCTCCAGAGAATACCAAGGCAAGAAGCTAAACTGGAAAATTGAAAAACCATTCTGTAAGAAAGTAATAGCAAACAATTTCTATATTGCAGCCAAAAGATCCTAAGCGGACATAGTTATTCAAATTCAGTTTGAAGACTTAATCTTACCACAGGCCAGGAGGATCATAATCTAGCTTAATAATTATCCCCTACTTGTCAGTCGCATTTATTTTGTTCTGTCCAAGCCCAATTTTACATCAAATACAGAAAATAAAATAAATGAACTTTGCACACCAAAAGATGATAGTTCTTACCTAAGATGGCTGGTATGTCTTACACTGCACCTGTTGAGGCTCTGGATGGCCTCTCCCTCGTGATGCTACCAACAGGAAACATTCCAAAGGCACAACATATGCCTTCAAAACTGCTCCTCGGTTTGCTGCTGATGGTTTCAAGCAGTCTTTAGTGCGGTCATTCTCACTCTTTATCATGCATTCCACAGTCTTGCAATCTTATCTTCATTTGGTTTCTCTACAACAGGATAAGACATTGGTCATTGGAAAGAAATACTTCTGGGGAGTCCTCCAAAAATGACATGCTGAGTGGCAAGGCATTTTTTTCCTCCTTTTTCTCCTTCTTCCCTTTTTCCCCATCCGTTTTTATTGGGGGAAACACCATCTTAACGTTTAAAAGTAAAAATTCCTAGTAGCTCCTGTATGAGTCTGGGAACCTGCTGCCAAAGAGCCAGCCTTGGTGGCAACTTCAACTGTTTGTCGGCAGAGAAGAAAAACCACTCTGCTGCTCAGCATGCCATCCTTAGAGGACTCAAAGTAATTTGTTTATTAAATTAAATTAAATATATTTATTTTGCTGATTTTCTGCAACTCTGGAAACAATCAGTTAGAATTCAGAAAGTACTGGTAGTTATCTTTCCACAATATGGAATGACAAATCATTATTAAGCACAAATTCTTTTTGCTCACATTAGAACTACAAATATAGAAATCAGAGGATACTGTATGATGGAATTGCATGCTATGATAGTCAGACAAATCAGGAAGTAGAAATGTAATTCAGAAAAAGAAGAGTATAGGATAAAAAAGCTGATCACAACTAACTTCCTTGCTAGACAATTTTCTCTCCAGTTTATATTTCAGTAGTAAAACTGAGATAAGCTAAAAGAAGGATAATTGGACAAGTAGCTCTAAATTCCAGTCTTTTTTTTTTTTCATTTTTACTTGCACCAACTTATCCACCGGTGATTTTTTAGTTGGCAATGCAGTGCTTAGCTGGTTGTGAAAAAATATAATAGAAGTTGGATCTAATTAGTTCTCGGATGGGAAACCCACAGAAAATCCCAAGGCTACAGAATGAGTGGGGGAGTTGAAGAAATAGCTCATAAGAATGTGGCAGCAAATAAGTTTAATGTTGTTGCTGAGAAAACTACATGATCACACCTGTGAACTACATGGTCACACCTGTGAAGTAACCAGGACTCAAAGGCAACACAAAGGAGCTTTTATGGATACACACTGACAAGATAGTTTTAATAACTCACAAGATTCTGATTACAATTTATATAATCTCTTTCCAATTTAGCACCTTCTATTTGTACCAGACTAGATGTTCCAAGGGATGTGGTGGTTCAGGGGCTAGGATGTTGAGCTTGTTGATCGAAAGGTTGGCAGTTCAGCGGTTCGAATCCCTAGTTCTGCCGTGTAACGGGATGAGCTCCCGTTACTTGTCCCAACTTCTGCCAACCTAGCAGTTTCAAAAGCATGTAAAAATGCAAGTAGAAAAAATAGGGACCACCTTTGGTGGGAAGGTAACAGCGTTCCATGCGCCTTTGGTGTTGAGTCATGCCGGCCACATGACTACGGATATGTCTTTGGACAGCGCTGGCTCTTCGGCTTTGAAACGGAGATGAGCACCGCCCCCTAGAGTCGGCAACGACTAGCACATATGTGTGAGGGGAACCCTTTACCTTTACCTTTAGATGTTCCACAAGATCTATGTAGCCTAGCAAGCAATGATAGAAGCATTTAGCTGACAACTGACTGGACAGATCTGATTTATATTATAGGTCTATAAAAAAGTTTTGCTCCCTTATAGATTTTCTGAAAATTATCAGAGCTGTATAGAGACCCTATTTAGGTGTTACTTGTTTGCTACTAATATCAGTAGGATATAGTCAGAAAATCCAAATGGGAAACATACATTTTCAAAAAACAGAACAAAAAAACCCAATTCTTTTCTGCTGGAGATTGCTCAGAATAATTTTCTAATCATGAGCCTGGCATCAAGAGAAAGCCAATGTTCAAATCTTGAAATGGAAACTTTGGGTGAAAAGTTATTAACTATTCACCTTAATAAACTTTAAATAGTTATGTTCACCATCTGCGCCAAGGATTTATTAGGTTTGAAAATCCTGAACCAGCATCCCCTCAGGTACTGCTTGTAAAAGAATAAAACCATTCTACATCTTAAAGAAAGAAGCAATTGCACTTTATTGTTGGAACAATGGAATGTCTGCAGTGTTCTCTTGTCAAATAATAATGGCAACTAAATTTAACAGAACAACAGAATAAAATAAGGAAGGGACCTTGAAGGTCTTCTAGTCCAATTCCCTTCTCAAGGAGGAAACCCCATATCATTTCAGACAAATGGTTGTCTAAAGTCCTCCACAACTTCAGTTAGCGTTATTAATGAATAGCATTAACAGCTGCAACAGCTTAAACTACTATCATCAGCCTAGACTGCACTGAAGACAGATAGCTCTCCTCTAGACCTTGTTACAACCTGTGTTGGAAACTTCAGGATCAATATGATATTTAGCATAAGCTTTAACATACACACACAAACACACACACTGCCCCCAGAAGCTATGTGAGCACTCATCTCTCTCTCTTTTTTTAATGCAGTTTTACAATCAGCAGTAATTAGCCCTGCATCTGAGACCTACAGTATATAAGAAAATAACCTGAAGATATTTTGAACTTAAAGGACTTTGGAAGAGTTAGATGGGTTAGTAGTCCAGTCCAGGGGTGAAATCTATTTACCTTCTGCACCAGTTCAGAAGTGTATGCACCGCGTGTGTGCGCTCTGTTCACATCACATGTGCGCGCAGACCCTCTGCACATGTGCAAACCCTTCTGCGCATGCACAGAGGGTAAAAAGCAGGTTACTTCCTGGTTTAAATGATGACCGGGTGGGTGGGCGGAGCCTCATGCTGCCGTTGCTACCGGTTCTCCAAACCACCCGCCACCATCGCTACCGGTTCGGCCGAACCAGTCCAAACCAGTAGCATTTCACCCCTGGTCTAGTCCTTAAACAGGCAGCAGAGATGACCTCTGGAATTACTACCACAAGGAGAGCACCAAGGAGTTTATTTTTTCAGTTGTTTGTTTAGGGAGTAACAAGGGCAAATGTGCTCTGTCTTTTTCCAGGGTATTGTGATAAAGAGAGATTCAAACTGCTTCACATTTATTACATTATGAAATTAAATATATTAGGTTATCCATTGGGCCATTTAATAATAGCCATATGAGTCAGTTCTGAGATATATCTCCAGAGGAAGATTCCTGCATCTGTTTGTTCCACTACTTGTAAGTTGGATCCCTGACAGAGGCTTATTTTATACTATCATTGGATCTGGAGGATTTTAGCAACTACTGGGCAGTGTTGACGTGCTTGAAGGAGCTACGTTAACAGCTCTGCTCCTCCATCCTGGGTGCTACCAGAAGATGCTACTGTACTTGAGAGACTTTGATTATTAGGAATTACATTGTGGGGACTTGCAAGGTTCTAAAGCAGGGGTATCAAACTCGATTTCATTAAGGGCAGCATCAGGGTTGTGTTTGACCTCGAGGGGCTGGGGTGGGCGTGGTCAGAGTGGGCATGGCCAGCTTGATGTCACTCATATCGGGGGCACCTGTGGTGGTCTGAGCTCCATTTACAGTTGCCACAGCCTCCTGCAACCCTCTGCCAGTGAAAAGGGCCCTCCTGAGCTCCATTTTCATTAGCAGAGGATTGGAGGAGGCCATGGCAACCGAAAACAGAGCTTAGGAGCCCATTTTTGCTAGCAGAAGCACCATGGGCCAGTCCTTCACTATTTCCAGGTCGGTCCTGCAGCCCAGGTCTAAGTACCCTGCAGGCTGGATCTGGCCCCGGGGCCTTGAGTTTGACATGCCTGTTCTAAAGCATGCCTGTTCTAAATTACTGAAGTCAGGGGAAATTTATCATTTGTCTATTTAAAGCTATAGATATGGACATGGTGATGATATTCAGGTATATTTCTCTTTCAGAGGAATTAAATACTAGATATCTCTACAACTTCTGCATGACTTTCGGCTCTGAGAAATGGTTTGCCAGAGAATAAAATGAAACTTAACATGGATAAGATAGAAAATGTTTTACTACAGGAAGTATATTGGTTCAAAAAAACCTAGTCTCTTATTGTAACTCCCTCTTCCGTGAGTAAAAGGTTCCAAATATTTTTGGAAATGTTATCAGCCAAGTTGACAGATAAACTGGAGGATATTTTAGTAGTGAGCTGTCCAAGGATATGAAGAGAAGATATTCCTTTTGCTGTTTGTTCAGTACTGTAGCTTCATAAAAACTGTATGCAGTTTAAAATAGATATATGAGAAGTTGAAAAGCTACTAGAGAGATAAGCTACCTTAAAAAGCAGCTACACTTCTCAGTGTTGACTTAATTTTCCAAACCTTCTACAACAGTACTGCAACATCTGCTATTTTTAGACTTTACAGGGCATAATTAAGACAAACAACATTTGTTTTGTTTTAACTTAGAATTCATCTGTCAGATAATGGAAGCACAAGTCATTTTTTTTTCTTTCCTTGACTTAGATAAAAACAACTCAAAAATCTTTTTATTTAATTTATACTAATCTACACAAACCACACTGCAAAAAGCAGAAAAGTAAAGAAATATTTTTGAAACCCACAACTATTTTTAAAACTTTTCTCTTAAAATTTAAGTCAATTAAATATACGGCCAGTATGAGATTCCCCAATTAATATTACTGGTAATACATTTTGATTACACTTTGCTAATATGCAATAACACAATTTGTTGTTGGTTTCATTTGGTTCTACTTAAATGGCCTGAATGCCCTAAGTGTAAGATATTTTGTTCCTTGCTGATTACCTAATATTGTGTCATTTCTAAACTGCTGTTATATGTATTAGTTACAATTTTTTTCTTCCATTCAATAACATCTGATACTCAGAGGCTTTCTGGACAAGTCCTGCAGTTTTTTTGGCAAGCTTTTTCAGAAGTAGTTCACCATTGCTCCCTACAATATGTAATAGCACGTTATATTACAAAGAGAAAATTCCTCCTCAGTTAGACTAAGCATATATTTGCCTAAACCAGAATACAACCCTCTTTTCAACAAGCCCAATCATGTATATAAAATAAAAGCATAATTGATTTAGCTTCCAAAATTAAATAAAGAACATAGCCAGCTTCAATTCAAACTCCAAGACAAATGCATCTGAAATCCCTGCAAATGCTATCCAATGTATTATAGAAGGATTAAAGTGTTTGATTAGGATCAAGGAAACCAAAATTCAAGTTCCTGAGAATTATAGTGGTCACTGGAGGTCCTATTCACTTTCTTTCAACACCAGATTGTTGAAGTGGGATGGCTCCTACAGATGAGGTTTTGAGTTTGAGCATTTTAAATAACTTTCTAATCTTTTGATATCTGAAAGTCCACATCTCTGTGAGTTAAGGTCCAATTTCTAAAATTCTGTTTTTACTTTGTCATTACGGTATACTGAATGTAGATTCATGAGAGAAAAAAATGAATTTCATGAACTGCAGATGCAGGCTGCAGCATAACAAAATTGACAAAAGTGAAGCGGGTCTGAATATTTTCTGAATGCAGTGTGTGTGTGTGTACATACACACACACACACATATATACACATACATATACACATATATATTAATCACAGTCCATTTTGCATATATAGCAGAAAAAAAGAGTCTTGAGTTAACAAGGTTGATACTATATCAAGGATCATAGGAAAAGTCGCTGAGTAAGATGCTGTTTTATTCAGCTCATGCCAATTGGCCAGGGAAGAAGGTAAGTTGAATAAATAAAATGTTAATATATTTTAAAGTAGTTCCTTCTGTTTTGAAACAGCGGATGACTACCTCTCTTTCTCTTCATATTATTATCAGAGTACAAGCCAGCTTCTATTGTCTTCATCTCATTTTGAAAGAAACACTGATAAGAACAGAATGCCAGATGGAAGAACAGAAAATTTCCACCCCACTCCAGGGGAAGGATACTGTAAAATCTCCATTCCCTCTCCAATCTAGGGGAAGGTTATTGAAAAAACCCATTTCCTCCTGATCAGCTGGGACTCGGGAGGCAGAGAATAGATGGGGGCAGAGCCAGTCAGAGGTGGTATTTACCGGTTCTCCAAACTACTCAAAATTTCCGCTACCAGTTCTCCAGAACTGGTCAGAACCTGTTGAAACCCACCTCTGGACAGCACCATGCCTAACAATCAATTAATTGATACTTCCCAGAAGCATTCATATTCATCCATTCGCCAATCAGTATTCTTGAATTCAAATTTTATACAAATATTTGCAAGACAACTCCCATTTCTGAACCAATGCAATCAGGAAGCTTCGCTGGGTTGTAGAATAAAACATCTGCAGAAAATCTGAAATCTAGAATATAAGTAAAGACTGTATAACCAACTTGGACTATTCTACAGTGTTCTAAGAAATCCATAGTGCTTACTTTTTTCACCTAAACAATTGTACCAGAAATATGGATGGAAAGCACTATATGCAATGTAAAAGCTGATGCAGTAAGGTTATAAATCAAGTAAGACTTATTGTTTATGTAAAACATTTTATGGCATTTTCAATTTTCTCAGTGGGTCAATGTAATACATATTGTAATACTTGGAGAAAACTGCTCAAATTAAAAGGGTCAGAAGGGTTCCAGCTTCTTGACCATTGTTGTTATACAAAGTAGGGGGAATAATAGTTTGGCCAAAGAGGGATTTAATCAACTGTCCTCCTACCTTTTCCTTTATAATTAAGCACACAGAAAAATACACTCTTCATAAAAAGAAATTCCAATTTTGAAACATGGGGAAAACATGCATCTTACAGTCTGGAAACCAAGCAACGTTCTTCCTGATCACAGTTTAAGTTAAATTTCACTCCCATCCTCCTCTGTTTTACTAATCAAATAAAATTAGCCCCTTTCAAACTAGAAGACAATTGTTTGTAATGTACTAGCACTATCTGAATGCCCATCCCCAAGATGTTATTCTTAAATTAAATGTGAAAATACATTTTTTTAATTGAAGAGAGCTTACTAAAAGTGTTGTCCATTTCAGAAGACTAGGAAAAGGAAAATAAATGGCTTTTCTCTTTGCTTCTCCGTTATGGTGGAGACAGCAGTCAGAGTGGGTGGAGCTCCTCTGTTCAGATTGGATAACTGAGTCTGTTGAAGCTGAAAGTCCCGCCCCTTGCTGCTGGGAACCCCAGATTTTGACTCAGTTGTTCAGCCTGGACGGTTGCGTTGTGGATTTCTCCCTGCCTGACTTGCAGGATACATACTTGTGAGTAACATTTTTCTTATTTTTTCTCCGCTGGCTGCAGAAGTGATTATTACTTCTGCTTCAATCCTGTTGAGCTGCAGGCGTTCCAGGATATTTTTGGTGGGGTTTTTAGCGCCCCCGAAGCCAGCAGGGATTGGATGAGTGGAGTTATTCACTCCCAGTATCGTTGGGGCAGCTTCTAGCACTGCCGAGGGCTTGCTGGGCGGTATAGAAATTGTTTGGATTAGTTTGCCGCCCGGCTTTAATTATGATCGCTGAGGAGTTTGGTTTCCGCTCCCACAGGGTAGCCTGCAATTTACCCAGCCCTCCGTCTCCTATTTCGCGCGATCTGATTTTTCCCGCCCAAAACAGTTTAAATGGATCGCTTATTGCAGCTGCGGAAGGAGACGCTTAGAGCTTAGTGCTCACTCCGCCCCTCCCCTATCCAAACTCCGGCGGCCATTTTGAGCACATTTGGAGTGAGTCTTCAGAAGATTAGTCCTGAAGTTTACATTAGGCGGAGTTAGGGGCTAATTTGGGCGTGGAGCTTTGTGCTCTCATTATTTCAGCTGCAGTTCTCCTCCAGTTCGGACTTTAATAGTCAGTTTCTCCCTCTCTCTATTGGCGGCCGCCATTTTGAATTTTTTTTAAAAAAAGAGGAGAAGTGATTCTTTGGCCTTATTGAGGTCTAGAAACTTAATATTTCATCATGCCTAAGGCCTTGGCAAAATCCAACAAACGCCAGGGGTCTCCATTGCCGGAGGAGCAAGGTCCATCAGGAGGGGTCTCCCAAGGCCCCTATTGCAAAGTGCAGCCGTGTTTCCAAGCAGAAAACCAAGGCCCCACCTACTTCAGGCCGCAGTAAGTCGTCTAAAGCATCTCTGAGGGATGAGCAGAGAAGAGATGAAGCAATACAGAGAATATGTAGTAGGGCAGTCTCTAATTTACCCTCTTCTTCAATGGCCAATCCAGAACCCAGTACTTCTGCTGGGTCTCTTATTCGAGAGGGTATTATTTCTACCTCTCCTGGTCAAGCTTCCTTACAATGTTGCCCAGTGGATATTCCTACAGACGCATTATGGGGGATCCTTCCTCCAGTTTCTCATACAGTTGATGCACCAGTTATTGAGTCTCCTGAGGAGTTTTCTCAGATAGTTCCTTCTACTGCAACCCACGTTGTTGGTCAGGGGGCAGAGCCTCTTTTGCCTGTTTCGCCACATATTCAGGCAATCATTGAACAGACGATTCAAAGGACCCTTTTATCGGGCATGCAGATATCTGAGAGGGCTTCCTTGTCCCATTCAAGGCTATCAGTGAGGGAGGAGGATCCTGAAGAGGAGGAAATGCAGTCACAGCTGGGTACAGTCTCGCCTACCCACTCAGTAACTAGCCATCCCTCTCTTTTGGAGGGATTAGAAAGGAGACCCTGACCTGTCTGAAGATGAAGGGTTATTACCTGACCAGCCGGCATTTACTGGTCTTTTTCCTCCTAGTCTTTTTAAGTCCTTGCTTTTCAAGGCAAAGAATGTGGCTCAATTGAGTTCTTCCTCGGATCAACCTGTGGCATCATCCTCCAAGGGTGCATCTGACATTCTTTTTTCTGAACCTGACCGAGTTCCGGATTCTATTTCAGCACCCCCACTTTTCATGGACGTAATCAAACGCCAGTGGACAGCCCCTGGTTCTTCTACGGTTCCTTCCTCAGCAGACAAACGTTTCTTCAATGTGGACCCCAAATTAGCTTCAGCTCTACAGACACCCACTGTAGATGGTCCAGTTGCAGCTCTGGCATCTTCCTCATCCATTCCGGGCCAGCCTGAAGAGAACCTTCGTCCAGAGGATAGACGGGTGGAGCAAGTCCTGCAGAGAGCTCATCTAGGTGCAGCTTGGGCAATCCGGTCGGCTTCTTCAGCATCTTTCTTTAATAGGTCCACCTTGTTGTGGCTCAGACAATTACAGGATAAACTTCCAGCAGAGGATACTCGTATCCACCAGGACCTGAATAAGATAATTGCAGCTGTTCAATTTTTGGCGGATGCCACTTTACATGCCATACGTTTTGTTTCCAAATCCATGGCTTCAGCTTTGACGGCTCGACGCTTACTCTGGCTTAGACATTGGCAGGCGGATGCCCGCCACAAATGGAGGCTGGCATCGGCTCCCTTCGCAGGGGAGCTACTTTTTGGTGCTGCGTTGGACCCTCTATTGGTCGAGACTAAAGACAAAAGAAAGATATTACCTTCAGTCTATCGCAGAGGGGAAGCCAGATTTACTCCTTTCCTCGTCAATCTTCCTTTCGAGGTTCTGAATGGGGGGCTGGTTCTTCCAAGTTCCAGGGGTCCTGGGCTCCTAGACAAAGAGGAGGTCATGATAGAGTTTCACGGGGTAGGCCCTTTCCTTCCAAGCGGCCCTTTCGTGGAGGAGGAAGTCGTCCATTCCGGCGTCATCGATAGGTGCATTGCTAGTCCTCCCATAGGGGGCAGGTTAGCCCATTTTGCGGATCAATGGGAGTTCACTACTTCTGATAATTGGGTTAAGAATACAATTCGATACGGTTTGTCTCTGGAATTTGTTTCCTTTCCAAAAGATTTTTTCATTCGCTGTCCGGTATCTAGGAACAGGGATAAACGGGTCCATATGGCGGCAGCAGTTAAGCATTTAATGGAGATTAGGGCTATTCAACCAGTTCCCGTAAGGCAAAGGGGACATGGGTTTTATTCTCTTTTGTTCCTAGTTCCCAAATCTTCGGGGGGCTGGAGGCCCATTTTAGACCTCAAGAGACTAAATCGTTTTATTGTTTATCATAAGTTTAAAATGCACTCTCTTCGTTCGATTCTAGATGGCGTTCGGAAGGGCGACTTCCTCACTTCCATAGACCTCACTGAAGCTTATCTTCATATCCCTATTTTCCCGGATCATAGGAAGTTTCTCCGGTTTTGTTATAAGGGGGTTCACTATCAATATAGGGCACTGCCCTTTGGGTTGTCTTCTGCCCGAGGGTTTTCACCAAGATCTTGGCTGCTATGGCAGCTCATCTTAGGTCCATACCTATTCGACTTTATTGTTATTTGGATGATATTTTAATTTTATCATCGTCAGAGTCAATGGCCAGAACGGATTTACAGATTGTAGTTCAGACTCTTTCTTTACATGGCTTCTCTATTAATATAGAGAAAAGTCATTTGACCCCCTCAACCTGTTTACTTCACTTAGGAGCAAATATTGATTCCATATTAGGTAGAGTCTCTTTATCTCAGGAGAGACAGAGTAGTTTAAGATCTTTAGCTGGTTCTTTAATAAAGGAAAGCAGAGTTTCCTTGCTGTCATTATCCCAACTCCTGGGAAAGATGATTTCAACCATTTCCATCGTTCCATGGGCGAGATTTCATACTAGAGACCTCCAGTGGTTCCTGTTGCCATTCCAAAGAGCGGGCACAGGCAATTCCACTTCAAAGTCCTACTGCCCAAGGAGGTTCGCAAGTCCTTCTTCTGGTGGTTGTCATCGGCGATTTCAAGGGATCTCCTTTGCACGAGCCTCATCGTTTGGTGGTAACTACGGATGCCAGTCTTTTCGGTTGGGGTGCACACCTCAAATCGCTGCTGGCTCAAGGGAGCTGGTCCATCACTGAACGCCGTTTTCCTATCAACCGGCTAGAGCTATGGGCTATTTATCTAGCTCTTTGTTTTTTCCAGAACCATCTATCAGGCAAGCATGTACTGGTGCTCACGGACAATATCACAGCCAAGGCTCATGTCAACCGACAAGGGGGCACCAGATCCAAGTCCTTGATGAAGGAAGCAAGGACCCTATTCCTGTGGGCAGAACGGAATCTTCTGTCCTTGACTGCAGAACACATCTCAGGGGTGTCCAATATTCAGGCAGACTGGCTCAGTCGTCAAGTCATCGACCAGGCGGAGTGGCGTCTGCATCCAGATCTGTTCAACGACCTCTCACGTCGATTTGGCACTCCAGTGGTGGACATGTTCGCAACACGGCAGAACACGCAGCTTCCTCGTTTCTTTGCCAGGTTTCCAGATCATCTAGCAGAGGGAGTCGATGCTCTTCGCAGTCCATGGCCAGAGGGGTTACTCTACGCGTTCCCGCCTCTCTCAATCATCCCGAGAGTGGTCCGTCGGATTCTGGAGGAACAGGCAGAGGTCATCTTAATCGCCCCTCACTGGCCTCGGAGGTCTTGGTTCGCAGATCTCAAGTCGCTGTCAGTGGCTCCCCCCTGGAGGATTCCTCCCAGCAGAGTGTCGTTATCTCAAGGGGCTCTGGTTCATCCAGATCCTCTATGGCTCCAGTTGACCGCCTGGCGCTTGAGCGGGGCGCCATGAGAAGAGACAATATGTCTGCCAGGCTTATCCGGACTATGTTAGCGTCCCGGAGGCCTTCCACTGAGCGCATTTACTCAGCCTCTTGGCGGGCTTTTTGTTCCTGGTGTCAAAGGGCGGGGGTTTCTCCACTCCGGGTTTCCATTTTGCATATATTGGAATTTTTGCAGGAAGGGTTAGACAAGGGGTTAGCTCCCAACACACTTCGTAGACAGGTAGCAGCTATTTCCACGGTTTTATCCTGTGATCCACTGACTTCCTTGTCTCAACATCCTTCTATCAGGAGGTTTTCAAAGGGCCAAAATTTTATGTCCTCCCGTGGTCCACAGATATCCCACTTGGGATCTTTCGCTGGTCCTAAATTCCCTAACAGGGCCTCCTTATGAGCCATTGAGGTCTACCTCTCTGAGGCTATTAACTTGTAAGGTTGCCTTTTTGGTGGCTATCACCTCTGCCAGAAGGATTTCAGAATTAGCTGCCCTCTCTGTCCGCAGTGATCTTTGTGTTTTCCATCCGGATCGAGTAGTGCTCCGTTTGGATCCTTCATTCATTCCTAAAGTAAATTCAGTTTTCCATCGCATGCAGGAACTTAATTTGCCTAATTTTTGCCCTCACCCAGTTCACGGGTTAGAGCGCCGTTGGCATACTTTAGATGTTCGAAGAGCTTTGAGAATTTACATTAAGAGAACAGCAGAGTTAAGGAGAACAGAGTCCTTGTTTGTGTCTTTCCTTCCTGTTTCTTTAGGGCGTAAGGTGACATCGTCCACTATAGGCAGATGGATTAGGCATACGATAGCTAAGGCTTACGAGATGAGATCCCTGCCTAGGCCCCCGCGTTTAACAGCGCATTCCACTCGCAGTGCAGCTACCTCAGCGGCCTGGTCTACTCAGGCATCCTTGCCAGAGATATGCAGGGCAGCCACCTGGTCGTCGCCCTCTCCGTTTATTAGACACTACAGAGTGGACAAGTATGCTTCGGCTGAAGCTGCCTTTGGCCGTAGGGTGCTGCAGCAGGTACTTGTATCTGAGGTTGAATCTGTCCAGACCGATCCCTCCCGTAGTTAGGGACACTAGGCTTTGGTATGTCCCATTCTGACTGCTGTCTCCACCATAACGGAGAAGGGGCATTGGTACTTACCTGAGACGCACCTTCTAGTTCAGTGGAGACAGCAGACAGCCCCTCCCTATTTCGGTCTGGATCCTCTTTTGTTTGTTTGTTTTGGATAATAAAATTTGTTTCTCTATTTTCCACGACGCATTGAGTCTGGTTTTTCTCACCTTCATCAAAATCTGGGGTTCCCAGCAGCAAGGGGCGGGACTTTCAGCTTCAACAGACTCAGTTATCCAATCTGAACAGAGGAGCTCCACCCACTCTGACTGCTGTCTCCACTGAACTAGAAGGTGCGTCTCAGGTAAGTACCAACGCCCCTTTTCTCCTGAACTACTTTAGAAAGATTATTTATTGAAGAATTTCCAGGGGCAGAACAATCACCCAGCTTAAAGCTGTAACTCAATGACATTAATTAGTATTTCTAGTTTGGATAATTCTAATTGCTGCCAACCTTCAAGAACTTCTGTTTCTAAATTAATTGTAGCAATGAGGCTTACTGATTTTGCCAACTGCCATGTATCTCAAGACAGATCTAGAACCATCTTCCTCCACTCTGGGAGCAACC
Organism: Ahaetulla prasina; assembly: GCF_028640845.1. Taxonomy (NCBI): domain Eukaryota; kingdom Metazoa; phylum Chordata; class Lepidosauria; order Squamata; family Colubridae; genus Ahaetulla; species Ahaetulla prasina. The sequence goes on along the minus strand of NC_080539.1, from coordinate 260,476,560 downwards.
TAACTCATGTATCCACAGACAGATATTTTACGGGCCTTGTTTAGAGTGACATGTCCCTCCTGGAAAAAGAGGTGGTTTACTTTCAAGGCCATAAAGGAGAATTTGCAGAGCATGTGATGGACAAAATTGCTCAGATTCATTTCAAACTGGATTCTAGCTTTAATACGGGTCCTATAGAAGTGGCCTGGATATAGTCTTGCCTTATTATCTGGGAAAGGTTTGATCCAGTTGGAACTGAGGAAGTGGACAAAGTCCTAGGGTCTGTAAACTCACATTCCCTAAAGTTTTTGAGAAAAACATTTTTTGTGCATTTTTTCTTAAGGAGAAACTGACCAAACAGTTCATCAGCTTAGCTTTCCAACTCCCAAAGCAAGATCCACAATATGGCCATGACACACATTTAGGGAAGAATCATTAATACATTTCCACAAATGCTTTTTTAAAATCAATGTACAGTTAAGTTTAAGAGAGGTTTCAGTACACTATGAAAGTCTCTGCAACATAACTGTTTCTAATCTGTCTTTAACTTCTGTAGACATTAGGATGCTAAGAGCATAAAGGAACCCCATCAGCCAATCAGTGCAGGCCACCATACAAGGAACATTATCAGCCAGTTGGCGTAACCACCGCCAACTGACTAACAGTGCAAAAACTAATTAAATCAGTGTCTCACTCTCCAGGGTCATCATGAGTATCAGAGCAAAAAAATCCACTTAGCCTCACTTTTACCAAAGCAGAATAAAGTGAACTATGTTTCCTCCTTTTTACTCATATTGAAAAAAGCAAAGAGAAGAATAATAAAATGTGAACCATTATTACGAAAAAAAGCCATTCCAGATGCAAAGCTGAAGACCCTACAGTCAGATGGAGTGGGGCAAGATTTCTTGCCAATGGAAAAATGATACCCCTCTGCAAGAAAATTGCAGAGTGGTTAGGGGACAGAGAAAAAACTGTGAAGGAAAGGAAAAGAAAAGATTGTTCTGAAACATTGATGATTTGATGGAAACACTTGAGATTTGGAGCTTGTTATGAAAGGGTCCAAAAAGCTTCTGTAAAAGTACTATCAGATGTTTTTTTTAAAAAAATATATCTTTACATCTGTAGCACACAAGTGAATACAGTGCTCTAATCTGGTACAGTTGCTGCCCCAGCTGTTCTATTTGGCTATTATGTTTCTGTCTATTGAGACTAAATGAGGAGCCTGTAATTGCAGGGTGTTTTCCTTTTCTTAGGAGATGGTATTTGATGCTTCAGGAATCCAGAGAGTTCTGCCTTCATTCCTTCTCTTCCTCTCCTTCTCTGTTTCTTTCTGTTCCATCTGCAGCTTCAGTTTTGCAATCACATGGATACATAAGGAATTTCAATTCTTAATATGAGCACCAGGAAGAAGCAGAGTAGTGTGACAGCATCTCAGCAGACAATTACTCTATTGCCATTTAACATCAATTAAATCAATTTCCACATCAATCCTGTGGAAATATGTTAGGCTGCAAATAGTATCTGGCCCAATATCACCCAATGAAGCTCACACTGGAGCAGAGCTCTGAAACCAGATTTTACCCTCTGACCTTCTTACCACTATCAATCTTAGATTCTCCCATAGAATAGAATAGAATAGAATAGAATAGAATAGAATAGAATAGAATAGAATAGAATAGAATAGAATTTTTTATTGGCCAAGTGTGATTGGACACACAAGGAATTTGTCTTGGTGCATATGCTCTCGGTGTATATAAAAGAAAAGATACGTTCATCAAGAATCATAAGGTACAACACTTAATGATAGTCATAGGGTACAAATAAGCAATCAAATCATATTAGGAAACAGTCAATATAAATTGTAAGGATACAAGCAACAAAGTTACAGTCATACAGTCATTAGTGGAAGGAGATGGGTGATGGGAATGATGAGAAGATTAATAGTAATGCAGACTTAGTTTGACAGTGTTGAGGGAATTATTTGTTTAGCAGAGTGATGGCGTTCTGGAAAAAACTGTTCTTGTGTCTAGTTGTTCTGGTGTGCAGTGCTCTATAGCATCATTTTCAGGGTAGGAGTTGAAACAGTTTATGTCCAGGATGTGAGGGATCTGTAAATATTTTCATAGCGCTCTTTTTGACTCATGCAGTATACAGGTCCTCAATGAAAGGCAGGTTGGTAGCAATTGTTTTTTCTGCAGTTCTAATTATCCTCTGAAGTCTGTATCTGTCTTGTTGGGTTGCAGAACCAAACCAGACAGTTATAGAGGTGCAGATGACAGACTCAATAATTCCTCTGTAGAACTACCTTCTAAACTTCTTTTCCATCTAATTTTGGTGCTCACAATCCTGTGTATTGTAGATGCTTGAAGGATCACACACTATGTGATGATCTTCAAGCATCTGATGCAGTGGGATTCTTCTCCCAAAACATTTATACATGTTTCCTTTAAGATATTGCAAAAATATTTGCTGATTTGAGATATTTATCTGTTGTAACATGTTCATCTCATGAAAAATGAAAAAGCTAAAAACTTTGTGAAAACAGATTTTTAAAAATTAAGCCTCCATGTATGTACTGTAGTTGAAATATATGAACCACAACTGCAGAACACAAGGTAACCAAAACACTATTTGTGAACCTATCTCTAAATTTATTTTCACTACAGAGATCTGGGCTGCTGTAGCTTCCCCTCATTTGTCCTCTATCCAGCAGCAATCAACCCCCACCCTTAGACTGCCATGATGCATGTCACAGTGTAGTTTTGCCATTTCACATACAACTATTTCCTGTAAACCACAAATATAAGAAGAGTATTCACTTATTAGAAACAAAGTATTATTAGAAATGTTTGGGTTAAAAATACACACTATTAAGCTCTAAAAATTATTTGGGCTCGTGGAAAAGGCTTGAGCATGCAAACAAAGTTTGCAACTTTCCTTCCCACTGAATGGTAAAATTGTAAGTTGCCAACTTTCAAACTCCTTTATTTCAGAAACCATCTGACCCTACAGAGTCCAAAAGCAGCAATACTTCTTCAAGCTATTTTTCAGTCACAATATTGCAAACCCCAGGAGACTGACCTGCAGTTTCTTCTGCCATAAGTTGCATAGTGATGCTGGCTATAAGATGCTGTTTAGTCTGAAGGTCTTTAGTGCAAGTAGTTTAGTAAGTCTTAAGGCTCCATGGCCTTGCAAAATTAAATAGTTCTTGGAATCCTAATTATTGATCGTAAGCTTGTAACACAAAAATAAGCCACCTCTTAAGCAAACCATATCCAAACAGCATTCCAAAACCTCAAAATAGGCTGCCAATTCAGCAGCAGCGAATTTTTTCCAAGTCAGCTAATCAATGGTTTGACCATCTTTAACATAAACCATAAATTTTTCTCAAGTCATTGGAATAGCGCAATGAATCTTATAATGTATCAAGAGTCAGTTTGGTATAATGGTTAAGGCAACAGATTAGAAACCAGGAAGCCATGAGTTCCAGTTCCACAGATACACAGTAAAGATACACAGTAAAGCATTTGATAAAGTAGACCATAACCTACTACTAGATAAAGTAGAAAAATATGGGTTAGACAGCACCACCACCAGATGGATTCGTAACTGGCTAACCAACCGCACTCAACGTGTAGTCCTCAATGGAACTACATCCACATGGAGGGAAGTATGCAGTGGAATACCTCAAGGCTCTGTTTTAGGCCCAGTACTCTTCAACATCTTCATCGATGACTTGGACAAGGGGATAGATGGGGAACTCATCAAATTTGCAGATGACACCAAGCTGGCAGGAATAGCCAACACTCCAGAAGATAGGCTCAAGTTACAGAAGGATCTTGACAGACTTGAATATTGGGCGTTATCTAACAAAATGAAATTCAACAGTGAAAAAAGTAAGGTTCTACATTTAGGCAAAAATAACAAAATGCACAGGTACCATAATATAAGTGATATCTTGCTCAATAGTAGTACCTGTGAGAGGGATCTTGAAGTCCTAGTGGACAACCATTTAGATATGAGCCAGCAGTGTGCAGCAGCTGCCAAAAAAGCCAATACAGTTCTGGGCTGCATAAACAGAGGGATAGAATCAAGATCACGTGAAGTGTTAGTACCACTTTATAATGCCTTGGTAATGCCACACTTGGAATACTGCATTCAGTTTTAGTCGCCGCAATGTAAAAAAGATGCTGAGACTCTAGAAAGAGTGCAGAGAAGAGCAACAAAGATGATTAGAGGACTGGAGGCTAGAACATATGAAGAACGGTTGCAGGAAATGGGTATGTCTAGTTTAATAAAAAGAAGGAGTAGGGGAGACATGATAGCAGTGTTCCAATATCTCAGGGGTTGCCACAAAGAAGAGGAAGTCGGGCTGTTCTCCAAAGCACCTGAGGGTAGAACAAGAAGCAAAGGGTGGAAACTGATCAAGGAAAGAAGCAACTTAGAACTAAGGAGAAATTTCCTGACAGTTAGAACAATTAATAAGTGGAACGACTTGCCTGCAGAAGTTGTGAATGCTCCAACACTGGAAATTTTTAAGAAAATGTTGGATAACCATCTGTCTGAGATGGTGTAGGGTTTCCTGCCTGGGCAGGGGGTTGGACTAGAAGGCCTCCAAGGTCCCTTCCAACTCTGTTGTTATTATTATTATAAGATACAAACTCAGCTGGATTACCTTCTCAGCCCTAGGAAGGAAGCAATGTCAAACTACTTCCAAAAAATCTTACCAAAAAAGTCCAGGCAATCACTGGGAATCAAAAACTGACTCAAAGGCAAAAGCATCATCAGCTCAAGCTTTTAAAGCAACTTTATTATTCCAGAATAAGTTTTTATTTTTATAATGGACACAGTACTACAAAAATATACAAGAGAAGCAATTAAGTTTTGCAAAGTTTTGGTTTGAAGCACAAGTATTTCCTGTAAAGCAACCACAAAATAGTAAAAATAGGTACTTAAAAGCAGTATAAAAATATATTATCATAAACAAGTATGGAAAGAAAGGTGCATATTGTGACTGCATGAATAGACTCTGTAATCGTTTCTTCATTCATTGTGCTAATTTTGAACAGAGATTTAATCTGATCCATTATTTACAAGATAAGTTTAGAATCTAAATATGCTGTGCACAAACTAGGTATTTCCCAACATGGGGACTCCTGCCCAGGTTTGCCTTCCTTAACTTTCTCATGTAAGCGCCAGCTGATACCTTGCTGAGATGACCAGCTGTCCCTCAAGCTGCTCTATGGGGAACTGTGAAAACGAACAGACGGTGAGTGCTCCACTACCATCTTAGTTCTTTATCTCCACATGTCCATACTTAAGAAGTGAAGAGTAAAACTTAATTAGAACTGCAGAAAAAATAATTGCTACCAACCTGCCTTTCATTGAGGACCTGTATACTGCATGAATCAAGAAGAGGGCCGTGAAAATATTTACAGATCCCTCACATCCAGGACATAAACTGTTTCAACTACTATCCTCAAAACGACGCTATAGAGCACTGCACACCAGAACAACTAGACAAAAGAACAGTTTTTTCCCGAAGGCCATCACTCTGCTAAACAAATAACTCCCTCAACACTGTCAAACTATTTACTAACTCTGCACTACTATTAATCTTCTCATCCTTCCCATCACCAATCTCTTTCCACTTATGACTGTATGACTGTAACTCTGTTGCTGGCAATCCTTATGATTTATATTGATATATTGACCATCATTTGTGTTGTAAATGTTGTACCCTGATGAAGGTATCTTTTCTTTTATGTACACTGAGAGCATATGCACCAAGACAAATTCCTTGTGTGTCCAATCACACTTGGCCAATAAAAAATTCTATTCTATTCTATTCTATTCTATTCTATTCTATTCTATTCTATTCTATTCTATTCTATTCTATTAAAAAAAATCATAGGCAGGCCATTATGCAAGAGAATGCCCACGAAATACCAAAAGAAGCATTAAGGAAGTTACTAGAAAGAAAAGAGAAATCAGAAGGCAGAAATTCTCATCAATGGAAAACTATCCACCCATCAACTCCAGGGAAAATACTACATCGTTATTGTTACTTGTTTCTTCTGAAGAAGGTGCCACCCATTCACTTGTGAAATTAAGCATTTTTGCTTGCCTTTGTTGTCAGAAACCTCACCACATCACAGTTACACACAAGGATGACATAAATTTCAGATCAAAATATCTCTGGTAGAATGGGAGTGGAATGGGACTTTTCGCCTCGAACTTTTGGCGGTGCCTGTTTCTCTACCAGGGTTTCCCCTCCGTGTTATTATGGCTCAGCACTTTGGGCCATGGTCCCTTTGTCCCAGTCCCTTCGCCGTGGCCCATTTGTCGCAGTACAGTACACGTCGGGCTTTTGGATGCACAGGACAGTTCGAAGCCAGCCAATCGGTGCAGGGGCTCGAGGGCTTTGGGAGTAGAGCGGGGGCTGCAGTTCAGAGGGAGTATATTTTACATAGATTTAGATCTTAATGCAAGAAAGATACAATTGATTTCAAACGTATGTTTTATTTTTATTTTTTTTTATTTAATTTTTATACCGCCCTTCTCCCAAAGGACTCAGGGCGGTTTACAGCCAACATAAGAGCAATTTTATAAATAGAATTAAAAACATTTTAAAAATCTTATTCAATTTGGCTAACCCCATTTAAAAACTATAATAGAAAAATAATTAAAAAAACCCAATTAAATATCGTAGTGTATTAGGCCAGCCCTGCGCGGTGAAACAGAAAGGTCTTGAGTTCACGGTGGAAGGTCCGGAGGTCGGGGAGTAATCGTAACCCCAGAGGAAGCTCATTCCAGAGGGTAGGTGCTCCCACAGAGAAGGCTCTCCCCCTGGGGGTCGCCAACCGACATTGTTTGGCTGACGGCACCCTGAGGAGACCCTCCCTGTGTGAGCGCACAGGTCAGTGGGAGGCTATCGGTGGCAGCAGGCGGTCCCATAAATAGCCCGGTCCTATGCCATGCAGCGCTTTAAAGGTGGTAACCAACATAGGTACATGTGTTATAAATGCTTAACAAATAAATGCTTAAAAGGAAAATACTTTTATAGCAGCATAACATATATTATACAATATAATAACAAGTTTATTACTATTCCCTTCATTACTATTTTCTTTTTAAATTCTCTCATTCTCTACATAGGGGAGCTTCCACCACTACCTCTGCCTGTCTCCTAACAAGCACCTGAGGCTGTTTAGCCTGGTCCTAGTAAACTCCTTCCCTTTTCTGGGAATTTTCCTCTACAGCACACTCCCCACTCCCCACCCCGGTCTTTTGTGGCTGGATCCCTCCACCCCACTGCTGCTCTTGGTCACCTCGAGAGGCTCCAAACTGACAGATCCTCCTTCTGAACTGCAGCCTCCGCTTTACTCCCAAAGCCCTCAAGCCCCTGCAGAGGGGCCGTGACCCAAAGTGCTGAGCCATAATAACATTTATTTATTTATTTATTTATTTATTTATTTATTTATTTATTTATTTATTTATTTATTTATTTATTTATTTATTTATTTAATTTTTATACCGCCCTTCTCCCGAAGGACTCAGGGTGGTGTACAGCCAACGATAAAACAAAATATATACAATTAAAACAACATTTAAAACATAGCAAATTATAAAGGCTGATAAATTAAAATTTAGATTTTAAAATTTTAAAATATTAATAAACCCCAAATTTAAAATTCTACACTATTATGCCAGTCCCGCTTGAATAAATAGGTGTGTTTTAAGCTCACGACGGAAGGTCCGAAGATCAGGCACTTGACGTAGGCCAGGGGGGAGTTCATTCCAGAGCGTCACTGCCCCCACAGAGAAGGCCCTACTCCTGGGGGCCGCCAGCCGACACTGTTTGGCGGACGGCACCCTGAGGAGACCCTCTCTATGAGAGCGTACGGGTTGGTGGGAGGCAAAGGGTAACAGCAGGCGGTCCCGTAAGTACCCGGGTCCTAAGCCATGGAGCGCTTTAAAGGTGGTAACCAAAATCTTGAAGCGCACCCGAAAAACCACAGGAAGCCAGTGCAGACTACGGAGTGCAACATGGAGGCGAAACCCTGGTAGAGAAACAAGCACCACCAAAAGTTTGAGGCGGAAAGTCCTAGACCCGAATGGGAGCTATGCAGTTTCCCATCATCTGATTTATATCCTTCAGGAACATTGCAATTCCTCCTCCATTTTAAAAAATGAATCTGGAAGATGTAGCAATTCAACCAATGAGAAAACTGAAGGCCAATTTAAATGTAACTGATCAAAGATACTGATGTCTTTTTCATTCCCCCAATGATGGGTAAGGAGGATTGAAACCAGAGCTTCAGAGCCATCAACTTTGGTATTACATGTTAACTACGCTACAAGTTAGTATGTCAGAATGAAGAGAAGTGTCTGGCAAATAAGCACTCTTCTGTAGCTACTATTCAATTGTGAGATGAAGTTTAAAGGTTTTTGGAAATAATACCTAAATAGAATAATTGCATTTTCTTTTTGAGATATTACTTTGCTCAATAAAATGTTTTCTGAAGCAACATAAAAATAAAATTCTGAATATAGTAACAAAACAATTCTAAGGGGGAAACCTTTTTACTATTTTAAGTTATTTTTTTTATAAAAAAAGTTTTTATTGGTCAAAAAAGATTTATGCAAATACATATCAGGTATGGTAAATTTTCATTTTTCTTATACATGATAAGAATTTTACTCAAAATTTTAAACACATACAACAGCCATATGGCAAGCAGGTGAAACGAAGTAGCTAAGTTTCAATCTTACATACACAATAAAGAAGGGTCAAAAATGATCAGAATATCATACGAAAGAAAATAAGGAAAACCAACACAATACCAAATATCTTTGTCACTTCCTAGTTTTGGATCTCAGAACTCTGGGTTCAGCCTGACCCAACTCCAGGGCCGCAACAGCGGCAGCCGCCTCCGCCCATGGTCTATAACCTCCCTTCTTCAATTCCTGGGTCATCTAAATCCAGGAGGGCTTTGTGTTCCTCCACGTAGGCCGCAGCCTCCATAATTGTACTAATTTTTTCGTAATGCCCTCCCGGAAAATCATCAATCCCTCTGGCATCAGCCATCTGAAGCCCACTCCTTCTGGTACAATTTGCTTGATAAAAGTAATATTTCTTTCTCATTTCACGTACCTGTCTGGGAATCTGCCTCAGAATGGCTATCTCCCTGCCCCTATAAGTCAGTGCCCCACTCCTATGTTTTCTAAGAATTTCATCTCTCGTCTCTCTTTTCACAAATTTGACATGAACCTCTCTAGGAACTGCATGCGTGCGTGCATATTGTGAATTAACTCTATAAACTCGATCCACATCCCAATTCATAAAATCAACACCTCTCCCAAGAAATTCTCCCAACAGTTTAGTCACAACATCTCTCAAGTCTTCTTGGTCCACTTCTTCCAAATTTTGAAACCTAAGGAAATAAGACATTTTATCCATCTGTAGTCCAAGCACAGCATTGCTTGTCGTCTCCCTCTTTTCTGCACTGCCGCATCTCACCCTCCAGACCTTCCACTTTCTGCTTATTTTCTGCTGAGACTTGTTGAGTATCCTTTAAATCCTTTTGGATAGTCACAATTTCTGCTCTTATTTCATCAGTTTCTTGTCCATATTAGATAACTTTTCCAGAATTCTCTCCATTTCTCCAGCAGTTGGTCTCTGACCTTTTGCCATTTAAAAAAATTTTCAAAATCCTCAGGCAAGCACAGTATCCTTATAATTTCCTCCGGATCCACCAGGGGCACTCACAGGAGCAACGAGTCCAGAGTACAGTTAATCAACCAGGAAGCCGAAGGAAGTGATGTCATCAAAATTCTCATAGTGAAGGCGGAAGCTGGGCGCCACCATTGTTCCCCAGAGGAGGGGCCTCAAACCCTCCCTCCTAAATTTCTCCATCACCTCTTCTCTCCAGAGCTCCACAAAACCGGTAATCTTGTTATTTTAAGTTCTCCTCTCTCCAAAGTGATTCGTACTCCTTCCAGTCGCAGGGAGAAAACCCCGCACTCCGGAGTACTCCACTCACGTTTGCGATATTCCTTCCTTCTTCATTCCTCAATTCTTCTCCGTTCCCTGTTCACCACCAGGCTGCTGCAATTATAAATCCAAAGCCCCGGTGTCACCGGGCACAGCGGCCCAGGCGACGACCAAAGTAATGGCCGCGGCCTGTGGCCTCCGATCCCCGCCGAGCCTAGGACGCGCCAGCATCGGTCCCCCCAGTCCTGACATCGGCTGGGAGACCCCTGGCGAGCCGTCCGTGCGGCAGGTGTCCTTTTCGGAACACCTGGCCCCTAAGGGCCTCGGCGGCGGCCGGATTCGGACACTGGAGGCAGGAGAAGCCTTCCAGACGTCCGTTGCCACCGGACACCGGAAGTCGTCTCCACTATTTTAAGTTATTGATACTAAATTATTTGTCTTGCTTACAAATTGTTGCCAAGAGTGTAGATTTTTAACTGAAGATGGGATAGATGTGGAAAGTAATCGCTTTAAACCAGATTTAATGGAAGTAGTTTTAAGATACTATAAAAACCTCTATTTCTCTTTTAGCTTATTATTCATATTAACCAGAATAAACATTCTTATAATGATGGTGAATGGGACAACCACTCGAGTAGAGAAGCCATTCTTGCAGCCAAGTGAATCATGCTGCAGTAATGTGGGTGGAAAAAATCCCAGGCTTAACTTCTAAAGACATGCAGCCTTTTATGGTATTTTTAGAGTAAAAGCTGATCAAGTAAGTTTAGCCCTCAGCTGATTACTGTACCAATGTAAACACAGAATTATAAAAATGGGTACACTGGAAGGGGTTGTTTTTTTGTTTTTGAGGGGGTTTTTTTGGGTCTCTAAAAGTTAGAAATAATTTGGGAAGATTTCCAACAACCAGAGGGAGAGGCTTTCTTTCTTATAGATCTAAATAACATTTTTTCTTCATTTACATAGACTTAGAATTTGGGCACAAGTTTGATCAATAGGTTAGATTTATATCCAACCTTTTCTCTTTCCCCCAATCTCTTTTTTCTATGAAGTAAGTCACAGCTAAAGGCTCACAATGAAGAATGATCTTAGCTATTGCTGGGGAGACATAGCTTCATATCTTACCTATCAGAGCCCCTAATGTGGTATCTCTGCCATACACTGAAACATAAGTAGAAGTAGAACATATGTAAATGAGCAGGCATCTCCAATGTTTTAGGCAGGAAAAAATGTTTGTCAACTTCCAGAGATATATCATGAAAAATCAATTTTAGGATACCCCAGAGTACCTAAATCCTGCTGAGAACGTTTTCCTGCTGGTGGAGGTTTATCATTAACTTCAAAATAGGATATTTGGATCATTGCTGGTTCTGTTGTAAACATTTCATGGAACCACAGCTCATAACCAAGTGCAAGAACAAAGAGTAAATGCAGTTGCCTTCAGCACAGGAGAATATTGGTGTACATTGTACATGTTGTAAATGTTGTACCTTGATGAACGTATCTTTTCTTTTATGTACACTGAGAGCATATGCACCAAGACAAATTCCTTGTGTGTCCAATCACACTTGGCCAATAAAATTCTATTCTATTCTATTCTATTCTATTAGAGGAAGAATGCTTTTTTTCTGCCAAAACTTCAAATTTTTCTTTTCTTTTAAAAATAACTTGTATAAAGATTTTCACAGAAGTAAAAGATAAACCCAAACGATATAAGGTAACATTAAAGAAAAGAAACAGAAAGTGTGAAAACAAAATAATTTTTTTAAAAAAACAACTTATGACCTTTATAGCAATTATAAACTTATTACCTGTTCTCTCTCTTTAAAGTTATATCATAATTTCCATATTCAACTCTTTTTAAACAGAAAATCCGGAACTACTTGTTCATTTTTTTCATTTTCTGCAAAAAGTCCATAAGAGGTTTCCAGTTGTAAAAGTACTTGTTATCTTATCCCTGACCATACGTGTCAATTTTGCCATTTCTGCAAATTCTATCATCTTCACAATTCTCTATTGTGGGTATTTCAGTATTTTTCCATCTTTGTACTTATAATTTGTTGCAGTTGCCATGTACAAATCCACAGGTCTTTTCTAATTGATTAACCATGAATCCCAGTTAAAAAAAAACTTCTGGTTTCATCTTAATATTAATCTTCAAAAAATTTTGAATTATTATTGGTATTTGTATCCAATATTATTTTGCTTTTCCGCAAGACCACCATGCATGGTAAAATGACCCTTCGTATTTTCCACATTTCTAACATTGATTAGAAGTACCTTTATACATATTCAGTGCCCTCTGGGCAGAATAAAATAGGATACAAATCACACACATGAGTATAAAACTGTTTTAAACAAAAAACCTGAAATCAATTATTTCAGGTCAGTGGGGGCATTGAGTCTGGATGGGAGGCAAGGGGGATATAGCCAGGCATTTTTGCACGCATGGACATCATTTGGCGGACCAACAGCATATTATCGAAATACAGTACAATTCCAAACTACTAAACAAATGTGCTCTATAAAAAATCTAAAATGGTAATAACAGAATAATAATGCATTGCAAGTACTCTCAGCATTTATCTAGTAGCCTGCTGCTCAGGGCTATCAAAATATGTTGCTTTGGACAATAGTTGGACTGGAACCTTTCCATCTAGAGACAGACTATGTTGATATCCAGAGGCAATGTCTTTCTATAATTATGGGATGGTGGAAGCGTTACTGACAATCAATACAAAGGCAGTATATAGGTACTGAATAAAGATAACTGACTTGAATTGTCAATTCATTACTGGAATTTCAGAGGATAAATTTATTCTAATTTTTACCAAATACGATGTAATTTAATTTGAACATTTTTGCAGCCAGTTCTTCACTATCACCTTTATTTTGTAATGTCAAATGTTCCCAATGACAACCATGGAATTTTTCTCTATCTATTATTTCTTTATCTATTAAAAGCACAAACAAAACAGAACATGAATTAACTAACCAATTGTGTCTAAAGAATATTTGTCAGTGTAAATATCAAACCTGACTTGAATTGTCAATTCATTACTGGAATTTCAGAGGATAAATTTATTCTAATTTTTACCAAATACGATGTAATTTAATTTGAACATTTTTGCAGCCAGTTCTTCACTATCACCTTTATTTTGTAATGTCAAATGTTCCCAATGACAACCATGGAATTTTTCTCTATCTATTATTTCTTTATCTATTAAAAGCACAAACAAAACAGAACATGAATTAACTAACCAATTGTGTCTAAAGAATATTTGTCAGTGTAAATATCAAACCTGACTTGAATATAGAACAGCAATAACCAGTGACAATCAGTTTACTACATTGAGTTTCAGTCCAAAATAAGAATATAAAAATGATCTATACAGATAGTCCTTGACTTACAACTATTCATTTAGTGACCTTTTGAAATTACAGTGGCACTGAAAAAGGTTATGCCAGTTTTCACGCTCATGACCAAGCATCCACATGTCATAGGATCAAAATTCGGACACTTGGCAACCTGCATGTATTTATGACATTTGCACTGTCCCAGGATCATGTGATCACCATTGGTAACCTTCTCAGCTGGCTTCCAACAAGCAAAATCAATGGGGAAATCTAGATTTGCTTAATGATTACAGTGCTTCACTTAACAACTGTCTTGCTTAGTAACTGAAATTTTGGGCTTAATTGTGGTCATAAGCTGAGGACTACTTGTATATTTATATTGCTACTATATAGCATTTCATTACCTTTTCTACTTGCAATTTAAATGCATTGAGGAAAACATTTAAAAAGTCAAGAGAAGCAACTTAATTTGGGACTCAACATTTTCCCCAAATATTATTTACTTATATATTTTAATTAGCTCCCAAAAATACATACATGTGCTATCTTAGCAGATACATACTGACCCTTAGCTGATTATTTTTTCAGGAAACCATTTACAAAGTCCATAAAGTGAAGTGATCTGAAGTGATCATAAAAGCCCTGAAAGGCCAATGGTATCAGCAAACACTAAACAAAGATGACTAAGACACAGATGATAGTTGTACAATATTGTTTCCAACAGTTTTGAATCTTCACTTTGCCTTCAGTACATGAGCAAAGAAGCTGCTGAATATATAGCTGGCAAGTTAATTTAAGACAATTTCTGATATATGTGTCATATTCATGGAGGAAGGTTAAGAAAAGAGGCATGGTATAATCAACAGTATCAAAGCTGGCAACCTGGTAATTAGGCTGTCTTAAATCAAAAACAAAGCTAAATAGTAATCTTCAAGAACCATATTTTGGATGGGTTAAAATGAAAAAGCGTAGGTCTGCATTGTGCACGTCTTCCCAATCTGCTTCTTCAAAATACTGTAAACAGTACTGCAAAATAATTGTATGAAAACATTTTATTGCTATAAGAAGCTACTATCTGCATAAACACTAAGCCATAGCGTTGCAGTCAATTTACAGATGTCAAATTTATGTACTCAGACACCAATGGTCCATATCAGCATTTCCTTCAGTTTTCAATTACAATATTGATACATATAAACCTAAACTCCATTTTTGAAATAAGATAAGTTTGATTAATGATGAATCATCCTGACTTATCCCAATAAACCATTTGGACCACAGCTTAAGGCAAATGGGTGATTAGTTAGAAATGGAAGCAGGAAGTTCTAAACCTAGAGTGTCCCAACTTCCTAGCTGGTGGGAAGTTCTGGGAATTGGAGTCAGAAATCTTAAAGTTGCCAAGGTTGGATGCTCACATTCTAAATTATTCATCATGGTTTCTCCAGAGTAGGAATATAAAAATGATCTATACAGATAGTCCTTGACTTACAACTATTCATTTAGTGACCTTTTGAAATTACAGTGGCACTGAAAAAGGTTATGCCAGTTTTCACGCTCATGACCAAGCATCCACATGTCATAGGATCAAAATTCGGACACTTGGCAACCTGCATGTATTTATGACATTTGCACTGTCCCAGGATCATGTGACCACCATTGGTAACCTTCTCAGCTGGCTTCCAACAAGCAAAAACTATGGGGAAATCTAGATTTGCTTAATGATTACAGTGCTTCACTTAACAACTGCAATGATTCCCTTAACAACTGTAGCAAAAACATTGTAAAATGGGGCAAAACTAACTTAACAACTGTCTTGCTTAGTAACTGAAATTTTGGGCTTAATTGTGGTCATAAGCTGAGGACTACTTGTATATTTATATTGCTACTATATAGCATTTCATTACCTTTTCTACTTGCAATTTAAATGCATTGAGGAAAACATTTAAAAAGTCAAGAGAAGCAACTTAATTTGGGACTCAACATTTTCCCCAAATATTATTTACTTATATATTTTAATTAGCTCCCAAAAATACATACATGTGCTATCTTAGCAGATACATACTGACCCTTAGCTGATTATTTTTCAGCATAGCTAATTAAATAGAGCAATTATTCTAACACAGAAACCATGCATATCCAAAACTCAGTGATGTAGACAAAAATCTCTGCGCAATAATTCTCATAATCCACTACCACTCATTATGCTGATTAATATTAACATGAGGGGATGCCCATGCCAACAAAGAATGGCAATTTAAGACATCCTTAAGAAGCACATCCTATCACACTGCAAATAAACTCAGTGCTGAAGTTTTGCTTCTCCTTCTCCTGGAAGATTTCCAAAATAGTTAACATATTCCACATGTGTTTGTGATAAATCAGATACCTATGCACACTCACCAATCTTCTCAACTATTAACATTGAGCACACAAGAAAGTCAGCCTCTATGCAATTACTGCAAGCCAATGCCAATGTTCATATCAAATTCTTTGGTTGCCTGATGTTGCTTCATGAATAGTCCTAGGTTCCTTTGTTTAGTAGAACACTTTCACTCCTCTTCTCATATTTCAATATATGTATAGGGTGGAAAGTAAAAAATCTGGGAGGAAGGTTAGAATAATTCCTTTACCTCACAGTGACTCACCTTCCTCCTCAAACTCCCTTTGGGTGTGTGACAATGTTATATTTAAAAATAAATCTAAACAGTATTTCATAAACAGATCTTTCTGCAGGATCCAATCTGGGTCAGTGACTGAGACCAGAGGGTTTTGTCTTCTGAGCTTTCGGACTCATGTTGGAACCCATTTTCAGGGAATTTCTCTCTAGCAGAATGTGCCTTATGGTATTTATAGTTCCTGTTGTATGTGGCTTTTTAGACGTTGTTTGGGGTATGTTGATGGCTGGCTTTTAAGTCGTTGGCAGCTGTTTGCTTATACTGCCTAGCCCTCACTTTCTAAGTACTTGATAGGCTGGTAAATCAGCACCCCTGTTGACTGACGAAAGGCCTGTTTCCCATGCTTCAATCACTTCCCTGGCTGTTTTTGTACCTGCTTGTCCAACAATCTTAGCAGTTGCAAAATTGAAGGTGTGTCCTTGTTCATTGCTACCAATGAGTTCGGGACTCATCTGACCACTCACTTGTGTTTTTGTAATCTGGTGGTTAGTTTCTGTCCTAGATAGTCACAGGAGCAATCCATGCAAGAGATTTGGTAGATTATATTGGAAGTATCTCCTACCTATGCATAATTTGTCCTCATATGGTAGCCTCTGAGCAATGTGCGATGCTCACTTGCAGATCACAGAAGCTGTGTTCTACAGCTTCCAAAATGTTTTAGATGTATGGCAAGGTGTGCTATGTGGTTGGTCTTGTACCTTGTTTCTTCCTTTCTCTCCCCATCCTCTTGCAGAGATATCTTCTGACAAATTATTGTGGGTACTCATTCTGCTAGAATTGTTCACGCAGGTACCTCTCCAGTTGTCTGGCTTGCTGGGTGCTACAGTGGATTCTCACCCTGCCATATAGTGTTCTGGTGCAACTCTTTTTGTGTGTCAGGGGATGGTTTCTGTTGAAATTCACAATGTGTGGAGTGTTGGTGGCCTTGCGATAAACTGTGGTTTGTAGGCTTCCATCCTCGTTTGTTGACAAGTAAATCTAAAAATGGTAATTGCCTAACTGTTTCTTCCTCCATTGTAAACTGTATGTCCAGGAAGATGGAGTTCAGTATGATACGAATGTGCATTTTTTTTGATGATGACAAATGTATCATCCACGTAGCAGCACCAGAATTTAGGAGTGTAGTTCTAAAATGCACAGTGTTCTGGTGCAACTCTTTTTGTGTGTCAGGGGATGGTTTCTGTTGAAATTCACAATGTGTGGAGTGTTGGTGGCCTTGCGATAAACTGTGGTTTGTAGGCTTCCATCCTCGTTTGTTGACAAGTAAATCTAAAAATGGTAATTGCCTAACTGTTTCTTCCTCATCTGTCCTAGATAGTCACAGGAGCAATCCATGCAAGAGATTTGGTAGATTATATTGGAAGTATCTCCTACCTATGCATAATTTGTCCTCATATGGTAGCCTCTGAGCAATGTGCGATGCTCACTTGCAGATCACAGAAGCTGTGTTCTACAGCTTCCAAAATGTTTTAGATGTATGGCAAGGTGTGCTATGTGGTTGGTCTTGTACCTTGTTTCTTCCTCATCTGTCCTAGATAGTCACAGGAGCAATCCATGCAAGAGATTTGGTAGATTATATTGGAAGTATCTCCTACCTATGCATAATTTGTCCTCATATGGTAGCCTCTGAGCAATGTGCGATGCTCACTTGCAGATCACAGAACCTGTGTTCTACAGCTTCCAAAATGTTTTAGATGTATCGCAAGCTGTGCTATGTGGTTGGTCTTGTACCTTGTGTCTTCCTCCATTGTAAACTGTATGTCCAGGAAGATGGAGTTCAGTATGATACGAATGTGCATTTTTTTTGATGATGACAAATGTATCATCCACGTAGCAGCACCAGAATTTAGGAGTGTAGTTCTAAAATGCACAGTGTTCTGGTGCAACTCTTTTTGTGTGTCAGGGGATGGTTTCTGTTGAAATTCACAATGTGTGGAGTGTTGGTGGCCTTGCGATAAACTGTGGTTTGTAGGCTTCCATCCTCGTTTGTTGACAAGTAAATCTAAAAATGGTAATTGCCTAACTGTTTCTTCCTCCATTGTAAACTGTATGTCCAGGAAGATGGAGTTCAGTATGATACGAATGTGCATTTTTTTTGATGATGACAAATGTATCATCCACGTAGCAGCACCAGAATTTAGGAGTGTAGTTCTAAAATGCACAGTGTTCTGGTTCATGCAGGACTGTTTCTGCAATAATATAAATCTTCTTGCAGCAGCTAACTAGATAATCTAGTCTCAAGGTGGCATTTGCTGTATGTTGCCGTCTTCTAAATTCTGGCTTTGTATGCAATTAATTCTTAACATTTGGTGTTATGCAGCCAGACGTAGCCCCTCTGTCTCTTTCTTCAGTTACCAATTCTTAGACATTACATCTTTTTGCCTGATAGTTTTCTTTCTCTCTCTCCCCTCCCTCCCTCCCATGGCTCTCAACCTGTGGTCCACGGACCCCATGGGAGCTGCAAAGTTGTCCAATTGCATTTTGAAAAGCACCTTTGAGACTTCAACACTTTGGTCAGGGAATTATATCCTTCCTTACCATACTGCCCTACAAATGCAGTTTAGTGTGACAAGCAGAACCTGTTATATTTTCATGAGATTGAGCTCTGCAGCTAAACCAAGAACTAAAGGAGGAATGGAAACCCATGGCTTTAACCCGCAAATGGTCCTAGATCCCAAATAATATGGAAGAAAATTTAAAATATGCTAAAATTTAACACAAGATGTCTAAAAGGTTAGGTAGACTAAATACATGAAATTACAGTAAATGAAACCAATGCAAACCACTCCACACAGCAGCATGAACCGTAAGTTTGGTCTTACTCAGAGGCTCAATATGCAAAGCATCTTGTGCTCCGGGGCAGGCAGATCTTCCATCTGAAACTTTTAAAACCAGGACATCCTGTTAGTGGGGTCTATTTATTCATAGTCTCTGAGTTGTGTGAAAAATGAAAGCTGACAGAAGAGCAATACAAGCAGTTTGTGTGCTGCATGCTAGAACTGCGTGTGCCGCCTTTATACCATAATTGGGAAATCAAAGGAATTTTCTTCATAAAGAATATTACACTTTTGGAACATACTTAACGCACTTGAGTTGTCGTTCCCTCTTTTTCTCAGTGGATTATTCATAATAACGTCAGTTATGTGGCAGGTAAAGATCCTGGAACCTGGAGGTTGACTCCTTCCTTCCTTCCTTCCTTTCTCTCCCATCCTCTTGCAGAGATATCTTCTGACAAATTATTGTGGGTACTCATTCTGCTAAAATTGTTCACGCAGGTACCTCTCCAATTGTCTGGCTTGCTGGGTGCTACAGTGGATTCTCACCCTGCCATATAGTGTTCTGGTTCATGCAGGACTGTTTCTGCAATAATATAAATCTTCTTGCAGCAGCTAACTAGATAATCTAGTCTCAAGGTGGCATTTGCTGTATGTTGCCGTCTTCTAAATTCTGGCTTTGTATGCAATTAATTCTTAACATTTGGTGTTATGCAGCCAGACGTAGCCCTCTGTCTCTTTCTTCAGTTACCAATTCTTAGACATTACATCTTTTGCCTGATAGTTTTCTTTCTCTCCCATCCTCTTGCAGAGATATCTTCTGACAAATTATTGTGGGTACTCATTCTGCTAAAATTGTTCACGCAGGTACCTCTCCAATTGTCTGGCTTGCTGGGTGCTACAGTGGATTCTCACCCTGCCATATAGTGTTCTGGTTCATGCAGAACTGTTTCTGCAATAATATAAATCTTCTTGCAGCAGCTAACTAGATAATCTAGTCTCAAGGTGGCATTTGCTGTATGTTGCCGTCTTCTAAATTCTGGCTTTGTATGCAATTAATTCTTAACATTTGGTGTTATGCAGCCAGACGTAGCCCCTCTGTCTCTTTCTTCAGTTACCAATTCTTAGACATTACATCTTTTTGCCTGATAGTTTTCTTTCTCTCTCTCCCCTCCCTCCCTCCCATGGCTCTCAACCTGTGGTCCACGGACCCCATGGGAGCTGCAAAGTTGTCCAATTGCATTTTGAAAAGCACCTTTGAGACTTCAACACTTTGGTCAGGGAATTATATCCTTCCTTACCATACTGCCCTACAAATGCAGTTTAGTGTGACAAGCAGAACCTGTTATATTTTCATGAGATTGAGCTCTGCATATTACTAAATAAATAAACTGACGAACCATTTTCACACTAACTTTCTCTAAGTAATAATTATATTTGTGACATTTAACTTGATTCTTGGCCCTGATTTGTCAAGAGGCCCAAAGTATCTTTTTTCCCTAACCCCAAAGTGTTCTTTCAAAAAAGGATACTCTTTTGCTAAAGAGGCAAGGGCCTGAGTGTGAAAACAATCAGAAATCATTCATTGGAGAAAGTATACTTTAAAGGTATCCTTTAAAAATCTAATTAATTAAAAATTATTTAATTGAATTATTGTTTTCAGTGTTTTAATTTTTTTTTAATTTTAACTGCAATATATGTTTTGAATTGTGAGCCGTTTGCTAAAATGGGCAGCTATAGAAGTCAAATAAAAAAATAGATACAGACAAGACAGACAGACAAAATATAGAGATAAATATGTGAAAACATCACCAATACAGAGTCAAGGCGATGTTCCTAATGCAAATAAATAAATAAATAAATAAACTGACGAACCATTTTCACATTAACTTTCTCTAAGTAATAATTATATTTGTGACATTTAACTTGATTCTTGGCCCTGATTTGTCAAGAGGCCCAAAGTATCTTTTCCCTAACCCCAAAGTGTTCTTTCAAAAGGATACTCTTTTGCTAAAGAGGCAAGGGCCTGAGTGTGAAAACAATCAGAAATCATTCATTGGAGAAAGTATACTTTAAAGGTATCCTTTAAAATCTAATTAATTAAAATTATTTAATTGAATTATTGTTTTCAGTGTTTTAATTTTTTTAATTTTAACTGCAATATATGTTTTGAATTGTGAGCCGTTTGCTAAAATGGGCAGCTATAGAACTCAAATAAAAAATAGATACAGTCAAGACAGACAGACAAAATATAGAGATAAATATGTGAAAACATCACCAATACAGAGTCAAGGCGATGTTCCTAATGCAAATAAATAAACTGACGAACCATTTTCACATTAACTTTCTCTAAGTAATAATTATATTTGTGACATTTAACTTGATTCTTGGCCCTGATTTGTCAAGAGGCCCAAAGTATCTTTTCCCTAACCCCAAAGTGTTCTTTCAAAAGGATACTCTTTTGCTAAAGAGGCAAGGGCCTGAGTGTGAAAACAATCAGAAATCATTCATTGGAGAAAGTATACTTTAAAGGTATCCTTTAAAATCTAATTAATTAAAATTATTTAATTGAATTATTGTTTTCAGTGTTTTAATTTTTTTAATTTTAACTGCAATATATGTTTTGAATTGTGAGCCGTTTGCTAAAATGGGCAGCTATAGAACTCAAATAAAAAATAGATACAGTCAAGACAGACAGACAAAATATAGAGATAAATATGTGAAAACATCACCAATACAGAGTCAAGGCGATGTTCCTAATGCAAATAAATAAATAAACTGACGAACCATTTTCACATTAACTTTCTCTAAGTAATAATTATATTTGTGACATTTAACTTGATTCTTGGCCCTGATTTGTCAAGAGGCCCAAAGTATCATTTTTCCCTAACCCCAAAGCGTTCTTTCAAAAAAGGAAACTCTTTTGCTAAAGAGGCAAGGGCCTGAGTGTGAGAACAATCAGAAATCATTCATTGGAGAAAGTATACTTTAAAGGTATCCTTTAAAATCTAATTAATTAAAAATTATTTAATTGAATTATTGTTTTCAGTGTTTTAATTTTTTTTTAATTTTAACTGCAATATATGTTTTGAATTGTGAGCCGTTTGCTAAAATGGGCAGCTATAGAACTCAAATAAAAAAATAGATACAGTCAAGACAGACAGACAAAATATAGAGATAAATATGTGAAAACATCACCAATACAGAGTCAAGGCGATGTTCCTAATGCAAATAAATAAATAAATAAACTGACGAACCATTTTCACACTAACTTTCTCTAAGTAATAATTATATTTGTGACATTTAACTTGATTCTTGGCCCTGATTTGTCAAGAGGCCCAAAGTATCTTTTTTCCCTAACCCCAAAGTGTTCTTTCAAAAAAGGATACTCTTTTGCTAAAGAGGCAAGGGCCTGAGTGTGAAAACAATCAGAAATCATTCATTGGAGAAAGTATACTTTAAAGGTATCCTTTAAAAATCTAATTAATTAAAAATTATTTAATTGAATTATTGTTTTCAGTGTTTTAATTTTTTTTTAATTTTAACTGCAATATATGTTTTGAATTGTGAGCCGTTTGCTAAAATGGGCAGCTATAGAACTCAAATAAAAAATAGATACAGTCAAGACAGACAGACAAAATATAGAGATAAATATGTGAAAACATCACCAATACAGAGTCAAGGCGATGTTCCTAATGCAAATAAATAAATAAACTGACGAACCATTTTCACATTAACTTTCTCTAAGTAATAATTATATTTGTGACATTTAACTTGATTCTTGGCCCTGATTTGTCAAGAGGCCCAAAGTATCTTTTTTCCCTAACCCCAAAGTGTTCTTTCAAAAAAGGATACTCTTTTGCTAAAGAGGCAAGGGCCTGAGTGTGAAAACAATCAGAAATCATTCATTGGAGAAAGTATACTTTAAAGGTATCCTTTAAAAATCTAATTAATTAAAAATTATTTAATTGAATTATTGTTTTCAGTGTTTTAATTTTTTTTTAATTTTAACTGCAATATATGTTTTGAATTGTGAGCCGTTTGCTAAAATGGGCAGCTATAGAAGTCAAATAAAAAAATAGATACAGTCAAGACAGACAGACAAAATATAGAGATAAATATGTGAAAACATCACCAATACAGAGTCAAGGCGATGTTCCTAATGCAAATAAATAAACTGACGAACCATTTTCACATTAACTTTCTCTAAGTAATAATTATATTTGTGACATTTAACTTGATTCTTGGCCCTGATTTGTCAAGAGGCCCAAAGTATCTTTTTTCCCTAACCCCAAAGTGTTCTTTCAAAAAAGGATACTCTTTTGCTAAAGAGGCAAGGGCCTGAGTGTGAAAACAATCAGAAATCATTCATTGGAGAAAGTATACTTTAAAGGTATCCTTTAAAAATCTAATTAATTAAAAATTATTTAATTGAATTATTGTTTTCAGTGTTTTAATTTTTTTTTAATTTTAACTGCAATATATGTTTTGAATTGTGAGCCGTTTGCTAAAATGGGCAGCTATAGAAGTCAAATAAAAAAATAGATACAGTCAAGACAGACAGACAAAATATAGAGATAAATATGTGAAAACATCACCAATACAGAGTCAAGGCGATGTTCCTAATGCAAATAAATAAATAAATAAACTGACGAACCATTTTCACATTAACTTTCTCTAAGTAATAATTATATTTGTGACATTTAACTTGATTCTTGGCCCTGATTTGTCAAGAGGCCCAAAGTATCTTTTTTCCCTAACCCCAAAGTGTTCTTTCAAAAAAGGATACTCTTTTGCTAAAGAGGCAAGGGCCTGAGTGTGAAAACAATCAGAAATCATTCATTGGAGAAAGTATACTTTAAAGGTATCCTTTAAAAATCTAATTAATTAAAAATTATTTAATTGAATTATTGTTTTCAGTGTTTTAATTTTTTTTTAATTTTAACTGCAATATATGTTTTGAATTGTGAGCCGTTTGCTAAAATGGGCAGCTATAGAAGTCAAATAAAAAAATAGATACAGTCAAGACAGACAGACAAAATATAGAGATAAATATGTGAAAACATCACCAATACAGAGTCAAGGCGATGTTCCTAATGCAAATAAATAAACTGACGAACCATTTTCACATTAACTTTCTCTAAGTAATAATTATATTTGTGACATTTAACTTGATTCTTGGCCCTGATTTGTCAAGAGGCCCAAAGTATCTTTTTTCCCTAACCCCAAAGTGTTCTTTCAAAAAAGGATACTCTTTTGCTAAAGAGGCAAGGGCCTGAGTGTGAAAACAATCAGAAATCATTCATTGGAGAAAGTATACTTTAAAGGTATCCTTTAAAAATCTAATTAATTAAAAATTATTTAATTGAATTATTGTTTTCAGTGTTTTAATTTTTTTTTAATTTTAACTGCAATATATGTTTTGAATTGTGAGCCGTTTGCTAAAATGGGCAGCTATAGAACTCAAATAAAAAAATAGATACAGTCAAGACAGACAGACAAAATATAGGGATAAATATGTGAAAACATCACCAATACAGAGTCAAGGCGATGTTCCTAATGCAAATAAATAAATAAATAAGCAAAGAAAAACTTCAGTTTAGGGCAGGGATGTCAAACTCAAGGCCCGGGGGCTGGATCTGGCCTGCGGGACCACCCTGGAAACAGCAAAAGACTGACCTGCGGTGCCTCTGCCAGCGAAAATGGCAGAGGCAGGAGGCCGTCGCTCGTGAGGGCCATGGGCAGCTCTCCTGAACTCCATTTTCACTGGCAGAGGGTTGCAGGAAGCCATCGTGGCCGAAAATGGAGCTCGGGAGCCCATTTTCTCTGAAAGAGCACTCAGGCCACCACAGACGCCCCCAACACGAGTTATGTCGAGCTGACCACCCCCATCCTGGCTCCCAAGGTTAAACACAACCCTGATGCAGCCTTCAATGGAATCAAGTTTGACGCCCCTGGTTTAGGATGTCTACCAGCTCCATTCTTAAATCCTTTAGCTTGATAGAGTTAAGTGTGGAAGGAAAACCATAGTCTGTGAAAACCCCAAACATCATTATAAGATTCCACTTTGAGACTACTGAAAATTATAAAGTCTTTTTTTTTTAGTAAATCTTAATGGATAATAATGTAAATCAAATTATTTTTTAAAAAAAAACTAAAATAACAAATCAGAAACCATAAAATATCACGAACACTACAAGATTTTACTGGCTTCTTTATTTAACGTAATGAATATAGTAGATAAAATTATCTCTAACCAATACTAAAAATATAATTTTTAAATCACTGCTCTACGTTTGATATATTCCCCTCTTGCACCATCCTCTTTAATAAACATAAATTTATTTAATATAAAAGAATATTGCAAATCCAATAATCTCTAAGTGCATGCTTATAAAGTGTTCTCATATTCCACATTTCTGTTTTACTAAAAGGTCTCTAGTTTAAGCATATTTGTATAGCAAGCTTCATTTCCAGGTGTTAAATGCTTTAAATAAATCTTTCAGATTACGCAATCTGTTTTGAAACTTAGCATTCCCATTATTGAGAGACTTTATAGAATCTATTCTAGAATGTTTACAATACTTTAAGTAAAATGTGATTTATTTATAGGGTTGACTTAGACAAACATACATCAGTTACAACAATTCTATAAAGGTACTGGTTTTGAATAATTAACAAAGAACCATCAAAGCTGATAGCGATAAGAAGGCAGAGAACAATCTCCTACCAAAGGCTGTTATTTCCTTGAGAGAGGTGATTGAAACCAAACAAAATGGGATTTCATGGGGGGCAGAATGGTTTCTAGATAGTATTCACAGGCCATATTTTTTTCTAACCCTAGATTACATCCAACAAATAATAAATCAAGTAGAACATACAATCACCTAAGTGGAGAAATTTACTAAAAGACATCCTGGTTTGATAACGTTTTTTAAAATAACAACTTGTTTTTACTGGTTCAAGGTATGGCTGTCATTTTATTCTTAATAAATAGCTGGACTGGGTCTTCGTTTGCAGTTACTATACCAGAGATCATCTGATATAAAAAAATTTAAATTATTATTTTTCATATAATTATAAAAAGCAAAAAGATGAAATGGTATTTGAGATGCATGGAAGCAAATTTGTATGTGTTGTTATAAAAACCCTCCCAATGAAGACTTACTTAACAGAATAACAGACAAAGGTCACTCTTTTGAAGATGGCAAAGTCCACATTTTGGATGGAGAGGATCGTTGGTTTGAAAGCAAGGTAAAAGAGGCCATTTATGCTAACATTGAGCAGCCCTCTCTCAACAGAGGGGGAGAGATAAGACACCACCTATCTTCAGTATACATTCCAAGAAGATTCCACAACCAATTGCACTCTGATTCAGGTGCTCCTAAGGGCAAAGATAAGCTCCCAACTGGCCTCAAAAGCTCGCAGGGAGAGTGCTAACAAGAAATACAATCCGTCCTTTCTCCCCCTCCCAACCATCTGGTGAGAATCTATCCTTCCATCCCCCCACCATCCAGTCTCAACTGTCAGTACCCATCCTTCCATTCCCCACCATCATCATAACTGATGAAGCTTCTTGAATGAGAAATGAAATGTTTTGTTCTTCTTCCTCAAGGAAAAAACAGTCCTCTTGCCTTTTGAAAAATGACCTTTGAGACAACTATGACCTGGATGACTGAGAATCTCCACAGACACTTCACATGATATTGATTCTATTCTCTCTTAATGCAGCTTAGGACTGTGTTGGCTTTTTGAGCTGCTGCAGCACATTCCTGGCTCATATTTAAGTGATTGTCCATTAAGGCTTGAAGATCCCCTGAAGGGATAGTTCCATGTGAACGGCAGGCATTTGTACAGGCAACAAGTGTGCACATCCTCTGTTCATATAATTGTGTGCTCGTGCATGCGCCCGCCACTTTCACAAGTGGAGCTGCACCAGAGGTGAAATCCAGCAGGTTCTGACAGGTTCTGGAGAAAATCTTGAGCAGTTCGGAGAACCAGCAAATACCACCTCTGGCTGGCCCCAGAGTGGGGTGGGAATGGAGATTTTGCAATATCCTTCCCCTGCCATGCCCACCAAGCCATGCCTACCAAGCCACACTATGCCCACCAAGCCACACCACACCCACCAAGCCACACACACAGAACCGGTAGTAAAGAAATTTGGATTTTACCACTGTGCTTCACACGTGTGTTTGCTGACTTGCCATTTGCATTGCCCAGTTCCAAAAGGGCTGTGACACGATACCAAATCACAGCCAAGGGGCTTGGGACCCCTGATGTAGAGAAAAGTAAGATTTTACATTTAGGAAAGAAAAGCCAATGCACGTATGGAATAGGTGGTACCTGGCTCAACAGCAGTAACTTTATTAATGATCTTAATGGCTCTATTAATTATAGTAATGGCTCAACAGTAGTAACTTATTAATGATCTTATATCAAAACATAGAATTTATTTATTGGATTTGTATGCTACCAGTTTTATTGAACTGATGGCAGTTTATAACAATTAAACCATTAAACCAACGTCTCTCTCTCTTGTACAGTATTTAACTGAATGCACATCTAGGTAGTCAACCAAGGCTGTGGCATATTATTCAATAATCAAACCCTTTACTTTATAGCTGTTAATAATGTTTCTTCTCCATCAAATAGTATCTGCATAACACATGTCTTCCCTGAATCAAGCACTGGATCCTTTTGTTCTTAATGGCTAGCAGACTGTTCTGTTAGCAGAAGGATGTTTTCCCACATCCTCGGGGATGCCAAAAAAGATAACCATTTCTGTTTGACTTAATACCAGCCCTTTAAAAATAGATTGCATCTGCATTTTTTTCCCTAAATTCATTGGATCAAAGGGATGTTCATTCTATACAAGTCATATTGCAATCATCATAGCAAATCTAGAAAGTTATATCTTCAGTAAACACTTTGACCATTAATCACAAATATTTATTATACCACTTCATATACTTCCTGTAAAAAAAGTCAGGGAAAGTGGACTTTAAGCCTAGGAACTATATACAATTTTGTAATTCCTATTAATTAGGTTCTAAAGCGTTTTTGTTCAGCCAGCCATGAGAAAGTCTCTAAGAGACATGGACAGAGCATGATATATACAAGGTATTTTACCACATAAAACCTATAAGCACCAAAAAACACACTGATGTCTTGGTTTGCAGTCATTGCACTTAATTAATTTCTATCTGATTTAACTAGACAAAATGTTAATGAAAATGTTTGTGTTTTTTTGCTTTCAGGGCTATTTATTATGTAAACAAAACTCTAGCAACAGTAAATCAATTACAAATTAATCAGTTCTGTTTTTTAAAAAAAGGGAGGCATAATGCAGCCTACCAAGGCTAATAAACCCAAAAATCAACTATGGGTAGGTGAGACAGTGCAGAAAAGTTCCATTTTACTTAATTCTTTACTATAGTACTGAGGAGTACAATCATGCTCATAAGACATTATCCAGATCTCATAGGAAGTTATCCAGGTAAAAGATAAAAATTCTGAAAATTTATTTTCTCTGTTGTTATTAGAACACAGTTAGTGTTCTTACACAGGTAGAACTAGTGGTGAACTAAAATCCAATTTATGACCCAAAAATACATGGATTGCTTTTGTACTGAATGCAGTATAAATAAAGACAAATTTTATAGAAACATGCATTATCAAGAGAAACAAGAAGAAATAACAAAAGTAGAGATACTACTTTTTGCAGTGCCATTTTTAAAATAAAATAAATAATATCAATGTATTTGTCATAATTCATAAATATAAGCATATGTATATCACAAATCTAAGGAAAGAAACACAGAACTGAATTTATATAAAAATTGGAATTAAAGTTTAAAACTTTTATCAATATCTTCTTTATATTAGGATATAAGTTTGAGTTTTCCAACCTCCAAACAATTTTAGACAATTAATCTCTAGAAAATAAACATCTATATTTGAATAACCTATTACTTATTCCAAATTTCACAACCTAGCATGATTCCACACATTTGCTCTCTTTCTTGCTCTCTGTTTTTCAAATCACATGTGGGCAGAAAGTAATCTCCAATTCTGTGCAGAAAACATACAATTGTGAATGCTAAACTGTACAATCATATTTATTGTTTACAAGTATTTACAAATGCTCACTCCAAAGATTTTGAATAGCTTATAACCGTGATGGAGAACCTGTGACACGCATAGCCATATCAGTGGGCATGCGAGCTCTGCTCCGGCGCACACGCATGCGCTGGCCAGCTAATTTTCAGGCCTTCTGGGACCACCAGAAGTAGGGAAACAGGTTGTTTCCTGCCTCCAGAGGGCCTTGGGGGGGGGAGGGAAAGGCCCGTTTTTCTCTCTCACCTGTCTCCACAGTTTCTCTAGGAGTTGGGGGGTGGTGAAAACAGCCTTCCCCACCCCATCAGAGGTCCCCCGGAGGCCGAAAACAGCCTGTTTGCCAATTTCCGGTGGGACCGGAAGGCCCGTTTTTTTGTGTCCCCAGCCTCTAAGGCCTCTCTAGGAGTCTGGGGAGGGTGAAAATGGCCTTCCCCACCCCCCAGAGGTCCTCCGGAAGCATCCAGAGGACCTCTGGGGGGAAGCCATTTTCACCCCCCCAGACTCCTAGAAAGGCTCTGGAGCCACGTGAGAAAGAAAAATGGGCTTACTGGGCCATCGCATGCCAGGAGTGGGAGGGTCGCATGCGTGGAGGGGTCACATGCATGGGGGCGGGGCACATAGAATTATGGGTGTGGGCCCATATGCATGCGATCCCCCCATCCCCCCTCCTGGCACACAATGGCAAAAAGGTTAGCCATCACTGGCTTATAATATTCAGAAATACAATTAAAACAGTTAAGATCATGAAACAAACATGGCAGCCCAGACCCAAAAAGTACCCATATCATCAAACAAACATGACAGAGGACCCACAAACATATTAGTACAACGTAGCCAGGTCTTAACGGCCTTCTGGAACTTTAGGGAATGGGTCCCATACTATCTCTGAGAGGGCTGTTTTGGAAGACAGGTCAGTGACAGAAGGTATCCTTTCATCAGTGACAAGATGACAGTTAATTGAATGGACCTGGAGTGCACCCATTCTGCCTAAACGTATCAAGCGGGCAAAAACAGTTGGAGACGATTCCTCAGATAACCATGCCCTATGCCAGTGGTAGTCAACCTGGTCCCTACTGCCCACTAGAGGACGTTCCAGCTTTCATGATGGGTGGTAGGGGTTTTGTCCGATACTGAAGCACTTTCCTTTTTTTTAATTTAATTGACTTTTTAAAAAAATTTCATAGCATTATTTAAAAACATTTTCATTAGGTTTTCATAAAATTCCCCGTGACAATTTAAATTTCTGTAAATATACTATTTGTATCGCCCATGCATAAGTTTAGTTCACGTTACATAAGTGAAACTAAATGGCGCTATAGTGCGACCGCAAACAAAAGAGCCTCGTCCCAGAACAGCTTGCGCATCTCCCCCCACACCACCCAGCTGTAACAGACAAGCAGAGTTGGTAGCCGGCACCTCCCCCCAAACCCAATCCACGATGTGCCAGAGGCATGTGCAGACAATGAGACATGGTGCATTACTGTGGAACCGGTGGGCAGTTAGAAAATTTTACTACTAACAGAGATACAAAAGTGGGCGGTAGGTATAAAAAGGTTGACTACCCCTGCCCTATGCCATGAAAGGCTTTACAGATAACGTCCAGCATCTTGAAATGCACCCAGAGGCCAACTAACAGTCAATGTAGCTTACATAGCAGCAATGACACGAGTATAATGAGGTGCCCATTACTGCTCATGCGATTGCATTCTGAACCAGCTGTAGCTTCTGGATGGTCTTCAAGGGCAGCCCCATGTTGAGCACATTGTCTAGTTGTGAGATGACCAGGGTGTGAGTGATCATGTGAAAGATCTCTCAGCTAAGGAGAGAGTGCAACTAGTGCACAAGATAAACCTCTGTAAAGGTCCTGGTCATTGCTACCAACTGCTCATCAAGAAGCAGTTGTGAATGGGACGACTTCCGGTGTCCAGCGGCAACGGTCGTCTGGAAGGCTTCTCCTGCCTCCAGCGCCCGAATCCGGCCGCCGCCGAGGCCCTCAGGGGCCAGGTGTTCCGAAAAGGACACCTGCCGCACGGACGGCTCGCCAGGGGTCTCCCAGCCGACATACAGGACTGTGGGGACCGATGCTGGCGCGTCCTAGGCTCGGCGGGGTTTGGAGGCCACGGGCCACGGCCATTACTTTGGTCGTCGCCTGGGCCGCTGTGCCCGGTGACACCGGGGCTTTGGATTTATAACTGCAGCAGCCTGGTGGTGAACAGGGAACGGAGAAGAATTGAGGAATGGAGAAGGGAAGGAGATATCGGTGCGTGAGTGGAGTGCTCCGGAGTGCGGGGGGGTTTTTCTCCCCTGCGGGTGGAAGGAGCCCGAGCCATTCTGGAGAGAGGAGAACTTAAAATAAGAAGATTACCGGTTTTGTGGAGCTCTGGAGAGAAGAGGTGATGGAGAAATTTAGGAGGGAGGTTTGAGGCCCCCTCCTCTGGGGAACAGTGGTGGAGTCCAGCTTCCGCCTTCACTATGAGAATCTTGATGACATCACTTCCCTTCGGCTTCCTGGTTGACTAACTGTACTCTGGACTCGTTGCTCCTGTGAGTGCCCCCTGGTGGATCCGGAGGAAATTACAAGGATACTGTGCCTGCCTGAGGATTTTGTATTTTTTTTTTCAATGGCAAAGGTCAGAGACCAACTGCTGGAGAGATGGAGAGAATTTTGGAAAAGTTATCTAATATGGACAAGAAATTGGATGATTTGCAAAGAGGCCAAACGGAAATAAGAGTAGAAATTGTGACTATCCAAAAGGATTTAAAGGATACTCAACAAGTCTCAGCAGAAAACAAGCAGAAAGTGGAAGGTCTGGAGGGTGAGATGCGGGCAGTGCAGAAAAGAGAGGAGACGACAGGCAATGCTGTGCTTGGACTACAGATGGATAAAATGTCTTATTTCCTTAGGTTTCAAAATTTGGAAGAAGTGGACCAAGAAGATTTGAGAGATGTTGTGACTAAATTGTTGGGAGAATTTCTTGGGAGAGGTGTTGATTTCATGAATTGGGATGTGGATCGAGTTTATAGAGTTAATTCACAATATGCACGCATGCAGTTCCCAGAGAGGTTCATGTCAAATTTGTGAGAAGAGAGACGAGATGAAATTCTTAGAAAACATAGGAGTGGGGCACTGATTTACAGGGGCAGGAGATAGCCATTCTGAGGCAGATTCCCAGACAGGTACGTGAAATGAGAAAGAAATATTACTTTTGTCAAGCAAATTGTACCAGAAGGGAGTGGGCTTCAGATGGCTGATGCCAGAGGATTGATGATTTTCCGGGAGGGCATTACGAAAAAATTAGTACAATTGCGGAGGCTACGGCCTCGTGGAGGAACACAAAGCCCTCCTGGAATCAGATGACCCAGGAATTGAAGAAGGGAGGTTATAGACCATGGGCGGAGGCGGCTGCCGCTGTTGCGGCCCTGGAGTTGGGTCAGGCTGAACCCAGAGTTCTGAGATCCAAAACTAGGAAGTGATAAAGATATTTGGGATTGTGTTGGTTTTCCTTATTCTCTTTTGTACGATATTCTGTTTATTCTTGACCCTTCTTTATTACGTATTTAAGATTTGTAAACGTAGCTACTTCGTGTCACCTGCTTGCCATATGGCTGTTGTAGGTGTTAAAAAATTTGAGTAAAATTCTTATTTTGGATAAGAAAAATGAAAATTTACCATACCTGATATGTATTTGTATAAACCTTTATTGACCAATAAAAACTTTTTGAATAAAAAAAAAAAAAAAAGAAGCAGTTGTGAATCTAGTAGGATCCCCAAGTTGGGC
This sequence comes from Ahaetulla prasina, assembly GCF_028640845.1. Classification (NCBI taxonomy): domain Eukaryota; kingdom Metazoa; phylum Chordata; class Lepidosauria; order Squamata; family Colubridae; genus Ahaetulla; species Ahaetulla prasina. Next base: position 260,443,883 of record NC_080539.1, on the reverse strand, counting down.
GCCAGTCTCAAATGGGAAAATGAAATCCCATCCAATTAAAAGGTGAAAATGTTGGCCCAAATGTGCTTTTTTTCAAGAGGCAACTGGACTTTCTGGTTCCTCTTTGAAGGTGTCTTGCTTCTCATCTAAGAGCTGAAGAAGCTTCTTGGATGAGAAGCAAAACGTCTACAAAGAAAAACGAGAATATCCAGTTGCCTCTTGAAAAAAATCACATTTGGGACAACCATGACCTGGATGATGAAAATCTCCATAAACATGTAAAAATGTTTAGGCAAAAAGTCACAGCTACACAATCTTTTCAGAATTGAGCTGCACTCTGTTGCCCCAAAGCTGTACTTAGAAATGTTTTCTAATTATCTTCAATATCATCTTTCTTCACCTGTTTTAATCAGATTTACCCAGCAATCAAGATCAAATGAACTATTTTCAACAAATGGACTAGACTTAGTCAATTCATTATATCCATCTAAATCCTTCAAGTTGTTGCTTTCAATTATTTTTATAGCTACACAATGAGCGAAGACAACTGGAACACTATATACAGTGTGAGGGAACAATGAGGATCAATTTCAGACATTAATCCGAGGGATCTATCATAAGGTCAATCACACAGTCACTTCACTTTTGGATAAACAACTGTAGGGGTTGATATTTTTTTTTGATAGTGCTTAAAAAATATTTCATTCTGCATTTATTTGTATGCATGGGCCCAGCTGTCTTTTCCACTGCTTTTATAAAACTAGACAATGACATTTCATGCAAATAATACATACATTCACATTTTGAAAATCAGGCAGCCATTCTAATGCTCCACAGGTGAAATTATGTAAAAAAAGAGTTTGTTTGTGCTACCAGAGCCCAATGGAAAATATCTAAATTTAACCATTTATATTTACAAAGTTATATAACTTACTGGTGTTTTTTCTTATAACTATCAAACTGTGTTAACTATCAAACTGTGATGATTTCAGTATTGAAAAATCAATAGAAAAATTACATATACACACAATCTGTGCACTATACAATCAGGGTCTTGAATTAAAGGTAAAGGTTCCCCTCGCACATACGTGCTAGTTGTTGCCGACTCTTAGGGGGCGGTGCTCAACTCCGTTTCAAAGCCGAAGAGCCAGCGCTATCCGAAGATGTCTCTGTGGTCATGTGGCCTGCATGACTCAACGCCAAAGGCATATGGAACGCTGTTACCTTCCCACCAAAGGTGGTCCCTATTTTTTCTACTTGCATTTTTATGTGCTTTCGAAACTGCTAGGTTGGCAGAAGCTGGAACAAATAACGGGAGCTCACCCTGTTACACGGCAGCACTAGGGATTTGAACCGCCGAGCTGCCTACCTTTCGATCGACAAGCTCAACATCCTAGCCTCTGAGCCACCGCGTCCCTATGGGTCTTGAATTAGAATTAGACAAATAATCCTTTTTCTTGTTCTTGTTCTATATGGTAGTCTTCTTTAAACTAATGTCTGCCAGAAGCAGTAGATCACAATACTTATGACAGCTAGTTTAGAATGTGCCTAGAAAAGCTGCCTCAATCATTCTGAGTTGAGTGACAGGAGTTAGGACAATACAACATTCATGTATTGAAAAACATTTGAAGGAACATACTAACATGTATATAAAGAATGGGCTTCTACTAGTTGTGTGCAAATTATTTATATTTATTTTGACCTCAGAATATGCCATTTCAGGTTTGGAATACTTCTAGCTATTTTGAGTTCAAAACATTTTGAATTTAATTTACACACACCTCTTTTCTTTCTACTTACAATGAATTGTAGTTCCTGAGAATATGTAACAATTCATTTTAAAGATTTCACAATTTATTTCCAACAACAAAGTGTATAAGAGTCTATAGCAACTTCCTGTTACCTAGTCTCATAAATATAAAATACAAACTAAAGCTTTTGCAAAACTATTTGTAAAAACATTTTATTGGCATTCTAAATATTATATTTTTCCTCAGGATCTTTTGAAGAATGATATGCAAGCTATCACTAATAGGAATCTAGTGCTATCTAGTGATATTTTTCAGCTATGAATATATATGGTTAAAGGGCTTATAAGAAGATTTTGAGAGAGAATCTTGTATTTTTCTGTCCATTTTGTCTGTTTAGTACTGTACTTAACAGGTGCTAATATACTTATTGGTTCTTTTTCACAACCTTAAAGATCAATACAACAACAGGCATTACTTCTTAGAAACTCTTGCCTATTAGCAGATTTTTTTCCAAATGAAAATAGCTGGCCTATTTCATCTACAATCCATTTTAAGGATTTTAAAGCTGAACATTTTATCTAGGGATCAGGAAAATGGATTTTCAAAATTTAAAAAATCCTCACATCTCATTCCACTGGATAAGATTTGGATTTAATTCATTATCCCATGACAGTAAGTTAGAGAGCTATGTTGGTGTAGTGGTTAAGACATCAGGCTGGAAACTGGAAACTCTGAGTTCTAGTCCTGCCTTAAGAAGAAAACCAGCCGGGTAACCTTGGGCCTGTCACTCTCAGTCCTAAAATGAATGCAGCGGTAAACCATTTCTGAAACATTATCAAGAAAGTGCAGGGATTTGTCCAGGTAATCAGCAGGAGTCAACACTGAAATCAAAGGCAAATGCACACAACAAGGTCGGAGAGGGTAGCAGGGTAATAATTTCATTTTCCCCTAATGAAATATACTTGTATAAATATACAAATTTATATCTGTACTTCTCATATAAATGTATAAAAAGACAATAGAATTGATTAGAAATCACAGTACCAGCATTTGAATGGAACTATTGAAAAAAGTAGCACCAGGAACTGTATTGTTAAATTATTTGCCCCAGCTATATTAAGAGTTTCTTTAAAGAGAGAATGAACTATATTATTAGCCTCTTTATTCTTGTAATAGCTCTCTTAATATTCAACTCTTTTCTAAACTCACTTTCAAACTCTTTTGTTTCTTAACTGCTGTTATTTCCAGGTTTTTTCCTTAAGACAGAAGGAAACATCTAGAAACATCTATTATCGAACTTGGTATTAAAGTTTCATGGGGATCCAGAAGAATTAATATTCTTACTTTCATGCTTGCTCCTAGAACAAATCATTCCCCAAAGCAACCAAAGCAATTCACAAGCAAAGGTGAAATCCTGTCTGAAATGGTTTTGAAACAGAATCTCTGCTAGAATATACATTTTTAAAAGGAAACTACTGTATAATAAATTCTCTTTTCCCAAACCCAAATATATTAATAATGGTGTATTATTCCATATGCAGTAGAAATACTTTCACTTCTTCTATTTAAAATTTGACTGTAGTGAGTTTTGGCCTGCTCAGCACAAAAAATGAAGTCAAATACTTAAACATTCCAGTTGTCATGCCAATAACTATGGAGAACATGCCTCAGTTTAAAGACCTCATTTTCCTGGCGGCAATGAAGGAAAAATGTTGGCTTAGAACTAGATTAACAGACCTTGTTTCAAAAGAACATGCACACAACTCTTAGAACTCTTTCATAAGTTGAACCATTTGCATGAACTCAGAAATCTGGCTTCATTTCACAGGAAGAAACCTGGGAGATGAAAACATCACTTGCTTAAGGGTTCATTCTGTGCTTTTTCACAGGTATTACTAATTCTCATTAAACCTATCTCATTGCCTGTAACCTTCTCAGGCCAAAGCCAACAGGTGTACATGGACACAATCATTGCTAAGCCAGTTGAATAGCTTAGTAAAGAATTTGGGAGGAATTAGGAGTATATGAGGTACGCAGAGATAAATTCTACTTTCCTAAAGTTATACATTCCAAAAGTTAACCTAAATATTTACAGGTTGTCATATACAATACAATGACAATCACAAATGGATGCAGTATAGAGGAAAAAGAAGTAGTATTCTTTTCCCATAAGATCTACTTACAGTGTCTCAGGAAATCTTTCTAGTTATTTATTTACATGCGCTCCATAACTGCAGTTGCCTGTAAAGATTCCACACTTCTTCTAGATACCTTAAGAAGTTTCTAGGAAATAGAAATGTTTTTCCCAATCTAGGAGAGAATACCAACTGAGTTCTTCCCTTGGCAGAATTCCGTATGCTATGGAAACATTCAGATTCCCTACCCTGATCCAACCACTCCCTTAGCTGATTGTTCAAAAACTGCAGTTGGTCCAAGAGTATTATCTAAATGAGCCAGCAACTGGTTCCAATGATAATTTGTCATGTTAGTCCTTGCAATTTAAAAGAGGGATAGGAATTGGGCTATAATCAGAAGAATAAAAAAGTGGCACCCTTATTTTTAGTGTGCTATCTTGCTTCTCAAACATCTATTGGGATATAAAAACAGATTTACAAAGCTGCAACAATGTAAATTCCAAGGGAAAATATGAAGAAACTCCTACCATGAGCTTTTCAGATTGGAAGGTGTGGGCAGCAAGTCTTGTATTACAGTAAACATCAGCAACAGCAATAGCAACACTTCCACTTCATTTTTGAAAATAATTTTTTTTTTGAAAAATAAAGTCCAAAAATATCACCCAGAAAAATCTGAAAGAAATTCTCAAGCATACTGACAATAAATTAAAAGACCAGGGAGATTATATGCTAATACTAAGGTTTATTCATTATGATAATGCTAATGGTTTTGCTGCTGTTTTTTCTTCATTTTCCATACAAAGTAGCTTGGCTGGCACCACACTTCAATGCCATCTCTGCTTAGTACCAAATGTGATTGAAAACAGGGAAATGAATTAAAGTCTGCTTGCCAGGAGTGGAGGCGGATTCTCTTTTTTTGGCTGAGCTGATGGTCTCAACAATACTCTCTCTTAGCAATATGGTAACCAAACTTAAATCTCTTAGGAAAGGGCAGACTCCAAAATAATATTGCAAATTCATTCCTAGAATATAAATATGAGGAAAGTTCTCACTTCAACCAAGAGAGAGATAAGGACTGAACCAAAACCACCCTGTGGACATTGACCATGAAACAACATGATCTGCGGATTTAATTCACAAAACGAAAGAGAATAAATATGCCAATCAGATTCGATCTGAAGCACACGGTCAAAACATAACATCAATATAAGGAACAGGTTTAATATATGAAGCTTTAAAAAAAGAGAATTTGAGTAGCTACCTGGCTGAAAAGCAGGAGGCCATGAGTTCAGGTTCTACTTTAGCCATGACAGCCAGCTGAATAATCTTGGGTCAGTCACTCCTTCTCAGCCCAACTCACCTCACAGGGTTGTTGTTGTGGGGAAAATAGGAAGAGGGAAGTGTGTTGGATATGTTCACCAACTTGAGTTATTTGTAAACTAATAAAGGTGGCATATAAATAAACAAATAACTAAATAAATATAAGACTTGAGTCAAGGAGAGGTGTGGCCAGCGCCGTGGGCGAGACAGTCGCAAACCCCGATGTCTCCGGGGTTTGCGCCGATATCCCCTCGCCCAGGGGGTCCATCCGAACTTCGGATCGGACCATAGCTGCCTTGAAGGGGCAGTGAAGAGTGGTGGAGCCGCCGGAACGAACAGGGAATTGGCAAACTCCCCATAGCTCCGAATCTTTTCCCCCGACCCAGCGGGGAGGAATGCAGTGCCATAGTCCATCATGGCAGCTGCACCAAAGCCGCCGCGGCTACAAGAGCAGGCAGAAGGAAGAACCATCAAGAAACAAATTGTTGAAGTCAGGTGAGTGATGATTTCACAAAAGAACAATAAGAATTCAAAAGAGGCAAAAGCCTTGGGGAGAACTTGTAGATTGGCAGCTAATTGAATAACAAGTGAAAGTGAAAGTCAATTTGGAGAATACACATTCGGGAAGTGAAAGAGAGAAGATAGGGCTTGGAATGGAAGCAGAGCCCCATTTAAATAAAGAAAAGAAAAATAAACTTTTTCCAACTAAATAATGATTTGGAGATTCTTGGAAGTTTTAATGGATTATATTGGAAATTAAAGAAATAGGAGAAAAAAGTAAAAAAAGCTATTGAATTGTTTTTATGTGAATATCTCAAATCCCTCTGTTTTAAATTTATGGAATATTAAAGATATCAATAGGGACACAAGAATCTGGAAGATATAAATATAATTAAGGGAAAATCCTGGAAAATTGACCTCCACGTACCAAAGCATTTGAGAACAAAGGATCTTTGTCATCAAAATGGCTACTTATCATCTGTGAGCAGTAACTGTTTCAAAAAGACATCTAGAGGCAGAGAAAGATAGCTACAGGATTGGTTGCTGGGACTATACAACAGTTTTAGAAGAGAGTTTCAGATGGCGTGTCTTTGAATTTTGGAAATTGAATTCCTTATTTAAACAAGAATCCAGAGGCAAAGAAAGTTGTAAGAATGGAATGGCAGACTATTCCCCATGGAGAAAGTTCTGTGGGTGTGGGCACATGGCATTTTTTTTTGGAAGGAACTTATGGCTGCCTTTATAATTAGAGGCAGAGGAAAATAGCAAGAGTCGAATAGCTTTCTTGTGACTATTCCCATGAGGATTGGTGTCATTGGGACCACACAACAGTTTTAGAAGAGATTTCTAGATGGTGTCTTTGGATTATTGATTTAAGCAGAGATTCTTATTTAAGAAGAACTCAGAGGCAAAGAAGGAAATTAAGAATGGAATAGTGGACTATTCTCATGGAGAAGGCGCTGCTGATGTAGATGCACGACAATTTTTTGAAAGGAACTAATGGCTGCTTTTAGAGTTATGTTAAGAGATTCATTTTAGAAAATGTTAATATTTATATTAAAATATGAGTGACAACTATGATAATTGAGGTTTTGGGAAATGGAGGGGGAAATACTAAAATAAATTGAAATAAGAGGGAAATGAGTGTTATTATACTGAGGAAGAAATTTTCTTTTTTCTTTTTTTTTTTTTGGCAAATAAGTAAGGTAATGAAAGGATTTGATAAAACTTCTAAGGAAACAGTTAATATTTTGGGAGAATACCTGGGGGAAAGAATTAGTGACTACGCTTGCAAATGTTAAATGTTTTACTTGATATTAAAATGGATTAGATGGAAAACTTTAAATATATGTTATTGATTTGGAGGCAGAGGAAGATGAGGGAAGAATGGAATTGTCTATATGATCTCTGGGCAGTTTTAAGAAAGAGATTTTAGATAGGATGACCTCTGATTAGTAATGTAGATATAAAGCTGAGATTGTTGAAATTATAAACATAAATAGAATTTATTAATGATGTTGAAGGGAATTAAGCATGGGGACTAGACTTCATTTAAATATTCTCCTGAATGGGTTGAATTTGATTTACTTCTATAATCAGATTGTGTGCAAATAAATAATTGAATTTAAAGAAGAAGGAAAATACATTGTATTAGATTATAACGTAGGTGAAACTTGATATGTTTAAAGATGTACCTGACCAATAAATTGTTCACAATGATTTTTTTATTATGCTTGTAAAAAAATTTTAAAAAATTGGCAAAAAAATTAAAAATAAAACTTGAGTCACTATGCAGCCCCCACCCCTACATCAAATTCTGAAAATTTCAAAGAGGAAAAAATCCAAGTGGTTTTCTATCATGGTAGGTAAGACAGAGGATGAAGAGCAACAAGAAGGAGATAATATAACAACTGAATGCAGACATTCATCCTTACTTAAGGAAGGACAAGGAAAAGTTTCTTAATAAAAATGTAGAAAACAAAAAGAAAAATGAAATACTTTCAAGAAGATCAAAGAAATCACAGGCACGTATACAACTAAGATTTTTTTGATATTCCTGGATCTAATGCAGGCAAATATAATGAAAGGTGATGAAAAGACTATACAGAACCACTTTGCAAAAAGCAATAAGGCAGCTGCCAAATAGAGGAAAGCATAAGGCAGAGGAGAAACATGACTGGACTAGGCTGCAGGAAAAGAGGCAGTTAAAGTGCTACCAGCAATTTATCAACAAGCATGGAGTAAAACTTTATGGCCAAGAGATTATTAGACACGGAATTCTGGTCCTAGGATATCCCAGAGAAGGTGCTGATTGCTGAACCACCGCACTAATTCTTGAGGAAAACAAAAGTCAAATACCGTATATACTCGAATATAAGCCGATCCGAGTATAAGCCGAGGTCCCCAATTTTACCCCAAAAACTGGGGTAAACTGGGGACTCGAGTATAAGCCGAGGGTGGGAAATGAGGCACCTACCGGTTGGGGAAACCCTCCCTCCCTCAGCTGAGAAGGCTGGCGGCTCCCCCGCCCCGCCCTCTCACTGCACCGGCAGGGCTTCCCCGCGCCGTCCGGTAAAATGTGAAAAAAAGAAAAAAAAAAACTCGAGTATAAGCCGTATATACTCGAGTATAAGCCGAGGGGCTTAAAAAAAAAAAAAAACTCGAGTATAAGCCGTATAGACCCGAGTATAAGCCGAGGGGACGTTTTTCAGCACAAAAAACGTGCTGAAAAACTCGGCTTATACTCGAGTATATACAGTATATGGAAACAGAAATGCAGATTAGATTGTACCATCAAATGATAAGGGAGAGAAGAAGGCAATTTAAAAAGGAAGTTTGGTTTTAGTGACAACAGCAAGGCCTTTGAAGGTTTAGGTTTATTTATTAATCAGATTTATATGGCTTTCCATCTCATAAAGCAACTCTGGCTGACATATAATTGAATAAAATATATAATAGCAACCGTTATAGAAATATTAAAAGGGATTATTAAAAATTAAAATATTATTTAAAATATGCAAACCTAACGGGAGAGTTAATGTATCGACCACAGTGGAGCCATCTAAGAAAGTCTTTGGTTCCCTGGGACCCCAAGCTTGGAGATATAACCAGGTCTTAGCCTTACATACCACCCCATACATAGCGCCTTACAGCACTCTCTGGGGTGGTTTACAAAGTCAGCATATTGCCCCCAACAATCTGAGTCCCCATTTTACCAACCTCAGAAGGATAGAGGGCTGAGTCAACCTTGAGCCCGTCAGAATCAAACTCCAGGCTGTGGACAGAGTTTGCCTGAAATACTGCACTTTAACCACTATACCACCAGGACTCCTTAAATAAAAACAGGGATGGAGTTAAGCTGGCTTCAAGGAGGTGGGGAGAGAAAGTTCCATAAGCCAAATACTACAACAAAGAAGACCACCAAATGTAATTCCCTAACAGACAGTATCAGCAACATGCCTTTTCTGACAGTATACATCAATGTCATACTGCAGATCATAACTTTGTGAGAAAAAATGTATTTGCCTTGCTCCAGATTTTCTGTTATTCCACCTCCCACCACCCATATCTTTCCTACTGAATGTTCTCACAGCTTCACATGGATTCTCCAAATGAATAAACACCATCAAAGTTTGGGGCTAGATTCATTTATTTCACAAAAAGGTATCTAGCATGCAATATGTCAGTGCAGAAAAATTAATTGAACCCTTTCAATTGAGTAAACAATTGCACCATTTTCAGCTGCACTAAGAGTTATCAAATGCTTCTGGTAACTGGTGATCAGTTTCGATAATTCCTGTAATTGGTCTTATTTGCATATTGGCTAATGGATATTGCATTATAAGCAACCTATGAAAGCTAATGGCTGCACCAGAATCTTTACAATGAACATGAAGTTAACCATGCAAATTAAATTTAGAAAAATAGAGTGGTTCAGAAACTGAAGCGAGTGAATGAAGGATGTATACTGTCCCTATATCTGTTTTAACCTTGCTAATTAGCAATAGCACTCAGACTTATATACCACTTCATAGTGCTTTACAGCCCTCTCTGAGCAGATTACAGAGTCATCTTATTGGCCCCAACAGTCTGGGTCCTCATTTTACCAACCTCGGAAAGATGGAAGACTGAGTCAACCTTGAGCTGGTCAGGATTGAACTGCCAAGCTGCTGGCAGTCGGCAGTCAGCAGAATTAGCCTGCAACACTTCATTCTAACCAAGATTGGAATAGATGACAGCTGGAATCAAAACTGGAGATCAGAAACACTATTTGTAATGGCCAGATTACATCACTTTGTTATATGAAAGTTTATTTTTAAAAAGAGGAAAAAATCATTATCAAAATAAAACTGGAACCAAAACCTAATTTCACTAATGTGGTTAATTCTGGTGAGGAAATGTTACAAAGGGTAAAGATACTTCTGCAATAAAAGTATCGTTAAAACAATAGTTTTTCCAATAATAAAGTAGGGTTATGAAAGCTGGACATTAAAAACAAGAAAAAGAAAATAAGTGCTTTTGAATTATTAAGTATAAATACTATAGTTATTAAGAGTTTCATGAATTATAGGAAGACCTAGTCAAAATCAGATCTGGACTTCTTAAAGACAAATTACTCTTTTGAGACAATGGTTACTAATCAGAAACTCAAATATTTGGGGCATGTGATTGTCTGTGGATGGGGAACTAGAAAAACTCTGCTTGACTTAGAAGAGGGAAATAAAAAGGATGAGGTATATAAATTGATTTTAAAAATCACTAAAATGTCCCTGGAAGAGCTAGAATATATTACCAAAAAAGGTTGAAACCAGTATTTCTTCATACATGACATGAATGAGACCTAATATACTATTTAATTTTAAACATACCGTGTTTCCCTGAAAATAAGACAGGGTCTTATTTTCTTTTGATCCCTGAAATATGGCCTTGGCCTTATTATCAGGGGTTTTATCCCTGAAGCGGGATAGGTGTGGCCAATTCTTGCCCGCAGCATTGCTGGCAAGAATTGGGTCACAACCCCCCCCCTCCCGAAGTTCTTGAAGGCAAATCGAGTGCAAAGGAGAACTCTCTGCAGGGAGTGAGAAGGGACAAGTGACGGCTTCCCAGCGGGTCCTAATAAAGCCCTGCAAGAAAGGCGGCCACAACCGGAAGAGTTGAAACTAGATAAGACCGGAGTTGCCTTTGCCCTCCTCCACTTCGGGATGCTTAGGGGGTTGGGGCAGCTTCTCTCCCCCATCCCTGGGATGCTCCTGGGGCTCCTCTCGATGTGGCTGCTGAGCTGTTCTATCAGCTTGTGCACAGCTATTTCAACGGCCCACTTTATCCGGAGATGTCCAATGGGATGTTGCATCACTATTTCGTGCCTACCAACTCAGAGAAGTCACTGGGGGAGCTGGAAAACAAGTTTTGGCATGGCCAGGAGCACGAGAGCCACAAGAACTGCCTCAATGACGACTTCCTGGGAATGCTGGTGCATGCTTGGGGAGGTTGGTGTTTGTTTCCTTGATATAGAAGAAGTATATAGAAGTTTTGACTTGTAATATTTTGCCAACCATAATCCTCTTTCCCAGGTTCTGAGAAGTCAATTGCATTTCTCAAATGAAGATGGTTTTAGTGCTACATGGAAAGCTCTGATGGATAGTAGAGATAAATATCTATGGTTCATCTGGAGGTACCCATGTATATCGAAGACTGAAACTTGGAATGTAGAAAGAATAAAGAAATGATTTAATAAATGGGAAAAAAAAGAATACTGTGTACCTTTGACAATAAAAAGAATAACAGATTTGAAAGAATGTAGGCTGATCTTATGGAGTCTAATGAATACATGTAGTAAATATGGTAAAGAATGGACAACGAGAAAATTAAAAAAAGCATTTTATTCTCAATGCAAAATGGGAAAATTCTCATTAAGAAGAACTATTCCTACTTCTTTAAAATCCTCTATTTCCCTTATTTCAAATAAAAATAGTTATGAAATTGTTCAACTTTTTAAAAACAGAGTAATATAGATACAATAAAGACTTAGTTGGAGCTTAAATCCTGGCAAATACAGGAATACATCCATGTACATAATCTTGACAACAACATAGAAATGGCTTTCCATTCTGCCTTTGGGATTTTTTTTCTACTTCTTAAGTCTAGTCTAGCCCAAAGACCATCTAGTCAGACCAGTTAGTTACCTGCTGCTACTAGTGTTGTAAGTGTAATTAGGGTGCACCTTTTCCAAGAGGCAACTATCAAGTGCCAAAAGGTTTGAACAGTAATAGTTCTTCAGAGGAATTTGAACTGCCTGTTTTCATCAAGTCACTGACCTAGGGTGGAGGAGAGAGGAAACAGGTGCCCTCGATCAACTCAGCAAGACCAGCAGTATTTAGTTCCATTAAAAATAAACAGTTCTGCTAAATGTTCTATACAAAGATATTTTTCACAGAAATATTTCTCCTATTCGTTAACTTTCTTGCAGACTCAGGATCAAGAATCCAACACAAGGTTTCTGAAGTTTAGTTTTTTAACCCTGTTCCCATAAATAATAAATTCAATAAATTCAAATAATAGTTTGTTTTACATCTGGTTGTGAGAAAGGAATTTAAATATTGAAGAAAAGGACTCCGTAGCAGAGTCGGCAACACACATATGACCACTTGTAACTAACTGTAAACCTTACATAAGGTAACAGAGTTATCAAGGACCAAACTATATGCCAAATTCTATCATATAATTCTTGATATGGTTTATATACAGTAAAACTAAGATAAATGGGATAATTTAGTCTGGATTTAAGCATGAATAAGTCTAGATCCAACAAAATATAATTTTCTGCATTAGCAATCACTAAAGGCAGTAGAAAGTTTTGTTTTCATGCCTGTTCTCTTTCTGACACAGAAGAGAAAGAAGCTTGGAGCTATTTTGGGACAAAAAACTGTCAACTGAGCAATAGGAAAAGGAAATTCCCCAGCTGAGTGGACTGCACATCTTGTCTGTTCCCGACTATAGCTTCCAGATCTTTTTTTTTATTACTAAAAAAAAGATTATGTAGAAATTGGTATATAGGATATCCTTGAATAAAAAGAGTACAGTACAATTGTAATACAGTAAATATTGAACATCTAATAAAGGACTTTATTTTTTTCTATTAAATTCTCATTTCAATTGATGCTTCAGACACCCCAGATTATTTATCTGTTGAATGTGTATACTTACAAATCCAAACAGAGTTATAAAGGCTTACAATTAAAGTAAACATAATAGCAGCGTTCATAAGAGGCACACAATTTACAATAAATATTAAAATAGAAATAGCTATAATGAAAATTATAAAGATTTTAATTTACATATTAAAATATAAGCAGTGAAATAATCCATCAATGAATTATTATTCATTCATATAATAAATGTTTCCTATTCAAAAATTCAATATCTCCATCAATATGATCATCAACCCTCAAAGGCCCTGCAGAACAATTCTATCTTCACGGCTTCTCAGAAGGTCTGTACTGTGGGGGAAAGTTTAATATCTAACTAAAAAAGTTAGTGCCATTGCAGAAAATTATCACATCATTTCGTCCCCTTACGGAAATACAAGGCAACCAGGAGTCTCTCCAGATGTGTTTGTAATAAACAGATCAATTAGTGAAGAAAATAGATAATGAAAACTGGGTTCCAAACCACAGACGGCTTTCTAGTCTAAACAACTGCTCTGAATTGTATTTAGTAATTTTTTGATAGCCAGTAGACCACAGGTATGATCGATTGCTATTAATACTTACCAACAAACAGGCCACAGCATTCTGGAACAACTAAACTTCTGAATGTCTTTGAAGGCAGCACCACGTAAAACACATTTCAATAATCCAGGAATTTGATAATAAGAGTTTGAGTTATTATAGTGAGGTTCTTTCATTCCATAAAAAGGTACAACTAGGGCAATGATCAGGACTGAACAACAATACACCACTCCTTCCTATAGATTCTAGTTTTCTTTTCAGCAGGAACCTTAAGTCCAGGAATTTGAGTCCAGTCAACCTGCTCTGTGAGGTTTAATGCCTTCCTCTCAGGAGATAATACTGGAGCGGAGTTCCTAGATAACAAACAATGACTTCCTCCTTCTTATTTATTTATTTATTTATCACATTTATATACCGCCCTATCTCCCTAGGGACTCAGGGCGGTTCACAGGCAGATAAAAAGGTACATATAAATACAAAATAAAATAACAATCAAAAAACTTATTCTACATAGCCAAATTTGTTAAAAAAACAATATAAATAATAAACCCATTAAAACCAATATAAATTTAAAATCTAGTCCAGTCCTGCGCAGATGAATAGATGTGTTTTAAGCTCGCGGCGGAAGGTTCGGAGGTCCGGAAGTTGACGAAGTCCTGGGGAGAGTTCGTTCCAGAGGGTGGGAGCCCCCACAGAGAAGGCTCTTCCCCTGGGTGTCGCCAAATGGCACTGCCTGGCCGACGGCACCCTAAGGTGTCCCTCTCTGTGAGAGCGCACGGGTCGGTGAGAGGTATTCGGTAGCAGCAGGCGGTCCCGTAAGTAGCCCGGTCCTATGCCATGGAGCGCTTTAAAGATAGTTACCAAAACCTTGAAGCGCACCCGGAAGGCCACAGGTAGCCAATGTAGTCTGCGCAGGAGAGGTGTCACATGGGAGCCACGAGGGGCTCCCTCTATCACCCGCGCAGCCGCATTCTGAACTAACTGAAGCCTCCGGGTGCCCCTCAAGGGGAGCCCCATGTAGAGAGCATTGCAGTAATCCAGACAAGACGTCACGAGGGCGTGAGTGACTGTGCTTAGGGCATCCCGGTCTAGAAAGGGGCGCAACTGGCGAACCAGGCGAACCTGGTAAAAAACTCTCCTGGAGACGGCCGTCAAATGATCTTCAAAAGACAGCCGTTCATCCAGGAGGACGCCCAAGTTGCGCACCCTCTCCATCGGGGCCAATGACTCGCCCCCAACAGTCAGCAGCGGACTCAGCTGACTGTACCGGGATGCCGGCATCCACAGCCACTCTGTTTGGAGGGATTGAGCTTGAGCCTGTTTCTCCCCATCCAGACCCGTACGGCTTCCAAACACCGGGACAGCACTTCGATAGCTTCGTTGGGGTGGCCCGGTGTGGAAAAGTACAGCTGAGTGTCATCAGCGTACAGCTGGTACCTCACACCGAAGCCACTGATGATCTCACCCAGCAGCTTCATATAGATGTTGAACAGAAGGGGCGAGAGAATCGACCCCTGCGGCACCCCACAAGTGAGGCGCCTCGGGGCCGACCTCTGCCCCCGTCAACACCATCTACGACCGATTGGAGAGATAGGAGGAGAACCACCGATAAACGGTGCCTCCCACTCCCAATCCCTCCAACCAGCGCAGCAGGATACCATGATCGATGGTATCAAAAGCCGCTGAGAGGTCTAATAGGACCAGGGCAGAGGAACAACCCCTATCCCTGGCCCTCCAGAGATCATCCACCAACGCGACCAAAGCCGCCTCAGTGCTGTATCCGGGCCGGAAACCGGACTGGAACGGGTCTAGATAGACAGTTTCATCCAGGTGCCGGGGAAACTGACATGCCACCATACTCTCTACAACCTTCGCCGCGAAGCAAAGGTTGGAGACCGGACGATAATTACCTAAAATAGCCGGGTCCATGGAAGGCTTCTTGAGGAGGGGCCTCACCATCGCCTCTTTCAAGGCGGCCGGAAAGACTCCCTCCAACAAAGAAGCACTCGTAATCGCCTGGAGCCAGCCTCATGTCACCTCCTGAGTGGCCAGTACCAACCAGGAGGGGCACGGGTCCAGTAAACACGTGGTGGCGTTCAACCTACCCAGCAACCTATCCATGTCCTCGGGAGCCACAGGGTCAAACTCATCCCAAACAATGTCAACAAGACCGCCCTCAGACACCCCATCTGAATCGCCGCAATTTTGGTCCAGACCGTCCCGAAGCTGAACGATTTTATCGTATAGATAACCGTTAAACTCCTCAGCACGTCCCTGCAACAGGTCATCCCGCTCCCCCTGGTGAAGGAGGGAACGAGTCACCCGAAACAGGGCGGCTGGGCGATTATCTGCCGACGCAATGAGGGAGGAGGCGTAGCAACGTCTCGCTTCCCTCAGTGCCACTAGGTAGGTCCTATCCGATCAGCCTCTGAACGGCTAGACCTCCAGGAACTCTCTAGGTGTCTTCTCCGGCATTTCATCCCCCTCAGCTCCTCGGAGAACCAAGGAGCCGGTTGGGATCTACGCCGGGTCAGAGGCCGCAGAGGCACGACACGGTCTAAAGCCCCAGCCGCAGCCCGTTCCCAGGCCGCGACTAGTTCCTCAGCCGTGCCGTGAGCCAGACCCTCAGGAAACGGCCCAAGCTCCGTCCGGAACCTCTCCGGGTCCATCAGGCACCTGGGACGGAACCAACGTATTGGTTCCGTCTCCCTGCGGTGTTGAGTGGTGGTCAGAAAGTCCAGGCGAAGGAGAGAGTGATCTGACCATGACAAAGGTTCTGTGACTACATCCCTCAAGTCCAGATCCTTCAACCACTGACCAGAGATAAAAATCAGGTCCAGTGTGCCTCCCCCGATGTGAGTGGGGCCATCCACTACTTGGGTCAGGTCCAAGGCCGTCATGGAAGCCATGAACTCCCGAGCTGCTGTCGATGACGAACCGGAAGATGGCAAGTTGAAGTCCCCCATGACTAAAAGTCTGGGGGTCTCTACTGCCACCCCAGCAAGCACCTCCAGGAGCTCGGGCAGGGCAGCTGTCACGCAGCAAGGAGCCAGGTACGCGACAAACAAGCCCATCTGACACCTATGACCCCATCTCACAAAGAGGGATTCACACCCGGCAATCTGAGGTACAGTGGTCTCCCTCGGCTCTAGACTCTCTCTAATAACAACCGCCACCCCCCCACCCCTACCCTGAGCCCTCGGCTGATGGAATGCATGGGCACATTTCAACAAGGGGCACGCCCCCTTCAGTGCCCAACCAGGTCTCCGTAACGCCTATAAGATCCGCGGCACCCCCCTGAATAAGATCATGTATTAGGGGGGCCTTATTGACCACGGACCGTGCGTTGCATAACATAAGCCGAAGGCCCAGGCTCTGAAGGTCTTGACCATCCGGGAAACGGGAGAAGTCAGAGGGATTGGGGCGCGCGATTGCCTGCAAGCATCGAGCACGCGCCCCCCTAAACCGATACGATCCCCCCCTGATTCTTGGGATCAGTTTCTGCTTGTTTTGTCCCATCCTAATCCTGATGGCCTGCAGACACTGGAACAATATGTGGATGATGCCTAACTTTACCAGAATGGCAATGTAAAGCTAGATATTATCAGTATACATGTAGTCCTCGATTTACAATAGTTCATTTAGTGACCGTTCAAAGTTACAACAGTACTGAAGGAAGTGACGTATCACCATTGTTCACACTTATGACCTTTGTAGCAGCCTCATGACCATGTTATCAAAATTTAGATGTTTGACAACTGGTTCATATTTATGACCGTTGCTGTGTTCCAAGGACATGTGATTTACCTTTTGCAAGTTTTTGACAAACAAAATCAATAGGGAAGCCAGATTCACTTAACCACCATGTTATTAACTCATCAACTGCAGTGATTCACTTAACAACTGTGGCAAGAAAGGTCATAAAATGGGGCAAAATTCACTTAACAAATGTTTCACTTAACAACATAAATTTTGGGCTCAATTGTGGTCGTAAGTTGAGGACTACCTGTATTGATAGTGCCTCATCTTGAATAGATGCACAATCACAACAATTTCATACAGATGTTAAATAACATGGGAGAGGACTAAATCTATGCATTCCAAAATAAGTGATCACTGGGCCACCCTCTCTACCTCCTAATCAATGAATAAAGTCTCCCAGGGATGAAATCCAGCAGGTTCTGACAGGTTCTAGAGAATCAGTAGTAGAAATTTCGAGTAGTTCAGAGAACTTGCAAATACACCTATGGCTGGCCCCAGAGTGGGGTCAGAATGGAGAATTTGCAATATCCTTCCCCCAGGAGTGGGGTGGGAATGGAGATTTTGCAGTATCCTTCCCCTGCCATGCCCACCAAGCCACGCCTACCAAGCCATACCACGCCCACCAAGCCACATCCACAGAACTGGTAGTAAAAAAATTTGAATTTCACCACTGAATCATCCCCTAATAAAAGAATCACTGTAACACAGTGCCTCCATCTCCACTTTTTGCAATTAATCAAAAAAGATATTTTGATCAATCTCACTGAATGCAGCCAAAAGATCTAAAAGAACTAGGAAACGGCTGCTACACTCATTCAAGCCCTGAACAGAAGTAATCCACTAGTGCAATCTTGACCAAGTCTGAATCCTGAAAACCCACTTTTTATAAAGCTGTCTTCATATTAACCTCTTACCGGCTTTCCACAAAAATGGAAAGTTAGACATTAGGGGATAGTTGTCATAACTGAACAGATCTAAGGAGAAACTTGTAAAGGGGTGTACATTGCAACTTTTTTCAAGCTGAAGGCATCAACCAGTGGTGAATTTTTTTTTACTACCGGTTCTGTGGGCATGGCTTGGTGTGGCTTGGTGGGTGTGGCAGGGGAAGGGTACTGCAAAATCCCCATTCCCTCTGCACTCCTGGGGGAAGAATATTGCAAAATCTCCATTAACACCCCACTCTGGGATCAGCCAGAGGTGGTATTTGCCAGTTCTCCGAGCTACTTAAAATTTTGCTACCAGTTCTCTGAACTGCTCAAAATTTCCGCTAACGGTTCTCCAGAACCTATCAGAACCTGCTGGATTTTACCCCTGGCATCAATCCTTCTCACAATTATACATTATTCATTTTCTTAATCCAACCAATGACATTCCAGGTAAAGTCACTAGCTTCTCAACATGAAAATGAACTTATGTCTTCCAAGGCAAATATGAGATCATGCATGCCCACTAGATAAGCCAAGGCCATGATCACTTCTGATTGTTTTGATACAGAAGAGAATTATGAGTTATCATCAAAGACTAAAAATTATATCATGAGACAAAATATATTCATATACAGATGCCAAATAAATAATAGTAAAAGATTGGCTCTGTGAGTCCTGCACATATTTTTATAATCAGTGATTTACATATTACACCACCCCACCAATTTCCTGTGACAAATATATTTTGGTAGTAATAAATTTCATGCAATTATGTGTTAGTATCAGGTTGATGTAAAAACTAACACCTTGTATAAAACTTAAACAAGCATGCTAGGTTTACTTAATATAGCAATTGTATAAGCCTAACATTAAATTCTGTCTCAGTAGCAGATAAAACTTGAGCAGTTATTTTGTTTTTGTCATGCGTGATTGTCAGAACATACGCTAAAGATGATAGTTGACTGGCCGGGATTGATTATTTAATGATCTAATTATATTATTGTGGCTCAAGAGCACAGTACTAAATTCTAGGAATAAATATCAGTATTTCTCCTTTTGCAACAATTAAGACTTAGTGGCTTTTTACCCATCTGATTATCATAATTTGAACAACATACTCTTAAATGCATAGCCATGAAAAATAGAATACTTCTGATTATAAGGAGTATCTTACAGAACAATAATAGTAAGCAAAATAAGCAGATATTCTGAAAGAGAAACAAGCCAGCCCAAATTCACAGATCCCGAAAAGTCCTATTTCCTATCCATTTTATAAACAAAATACAAATGACAAGGTAAAAAGTTAGGTAAAAAGAGTGAATGTATTAAGTACAGTTCCAGATTGTTTTTTAAAAATGTATTCTAATTTACATCTGTCTTCCCTAACTTAAAAATCTTCATATGCTGGATTTCAACTCCCCAAATCATCAGTATAAAGTGAGAATTCTGGAAATTCAATAAATGTATATCAGGGTAAGGGAGGCTACTACTGATATTCATTCAGATATCAGTCTCATTGAGCTGAATAGCCTCTCTCATAAGCATACAGTTCGCGGTCATATGGCTTTGTTTTTAGAAGAAATGCCGTTTCACAACAAAATACTTATAAATTCAAATTAAATGTTAAATTCTTCTCCCTACATTTAAGTAGAAATCATTTTCTTTCTCCTAAAATTCTGAATCTGTCCAATGAAGCACATTATTTCTATTCACAGGAAGGCAGTATTATGTTATATAAGACGTGAAAGAAGTAAAAACTGATAAATTCACAATAATATCAACAGGTGCATAAAATATCATTTAGGCTTTTTTATTTCCCCCTCCATTATTATTCAATCCCAAACCCACCTCAAAAATATCCCAAGATAGGCTACTTTCCTTCTTTCTCCAACTTTTCAGGCTTGCCAATGCAGTACACAGAAGTACTGACCGAAACTGTTGTACAACTCCAGCATTTTCTGTGCTCAACATCTGAGTCCCAAGCTTACTATAGGATTGACAGGATACTGAACCACATCAAATAATAACTAGGAACAACCACACCCTTCTTATATCTTGCCGCAACAAAACAAACATCAGTACCCTATCCCATTTCCAGCCAAACAGGTTCACAAGTAACGTTGCTTCATGTAATCATTATCAGCAACAGCAACATCATCAATCTTTATGGAATCTTAATGTAACATTTTTTTTAAAAATCCCACACTATAAAACCAATTCTCTTCCATGTGAAATGAGGAACCTTATATTGAAGCCAATCAATTGAATTCATTCATTTTAAATACTAAAAAAGTGAGAAGAATTAACAGGTATTCTCCATTTCACAACACATTTGCTGAAAACATACTGACTTTACCAAATCAGAGGGATATGGCCCTGAAGACAAACCTTATAATAGCCCTTCCTAAGGAACACCCTGCCTTAGGGGATTGGCCCTGCACTCTTCTAATTGGTGTTTCAAAGATTCTAAAGACTATATTATTTAATCGGGTGCTTGGTGGTTGACTTTAGAGTATTTAAAAAGATTTATAGCAATTTTACAGCTCTTGCTTTGGTGGCATATAATTTTTTGCTGGAGTTCATTGCCTTTGATGTGGTGGTGCCTGTTTTTAATTTTGTAAAATCCCTGGAGACGTTATGAGCTGGGTGGTATATACATTTTTGTAAGTAAATAAATAAATACACATATTGTTAAGGATTTCTCAAGCTGGTATAGTCACAGATACAGCAGTCCTCGACTTATGACTATAATTAAGTCCAGAATTATGATAGTTGTTGCAATTGTTAAGACAGTCACTATGTGATCTCACCTGAATTTATGATTTTTGCGATGGTCATTAAGTGAACACCATGTTCATTAAGTGAATCCATTTTATCCAATAGGCGCTTTTCCTGGAAATCAAAAGTAAATGCAGGAAACCAGCTAAAACCATAAAACATCAAAATCATGAAATTGCAGGACTCTACAAATGGCCATAAAAGCAAGCCAGTTGCCAAGTACCCCAATTGTGCCCATGTGACTGCAGGGCATGTGTGTGTGCAGCCATCGTAAGTTTGAAATTGGGTCATAAGTAGCTTTTGGGGAATTCATCAACACTTTGAAGAGTTGCTCCCTGTATAAAGACGAAGTTTTTTGCCCTAGTGCTAAATGTTGTTTTACTATGCAAAAATGTTTGCAATTACCCTGCTTCTTACTGTCAATCTTAAGCTAACTTTTTCTATTTACTATAATTCTTATTTAATTTATGAACTTGTATCTCTACATTCTACCTTTTATTATTCCTATAGCCCTTAGCTCTATTGGGGCTATTTCCTAGCTCTTCTGGATGTTACTTATTTTCATATTTCAGTCATTACTCACTTTACAAATTTTCATGTTGCGAACTTTTGCCAATATGAACAAATCTGTCTGCAGCTCCAACCTAGAAGGTGGGAGAAAGAAGGAGAAGGCAGGAAAGGATTAGTTTACAACATGCTGCATATGTTCACCTGGCAGCACCATCACAGACGCCTCTTTAGAAGGATGGCTGCACTCAAGGGTGTGGGACTGCTAAAACAGTCAAAAGAGGATCCAAGCGCTCTGGAAGGGCAGAGGGTGACCAAAGTGGGAAGTACCCGTCACCTGACTGCCAAATCGGGATGGCTAGGCAGCAGTGTCTGTAATCAATCAGGCCAAAAAAAAAAAAAGTCAAGTCGCACATAGGACCGCCCAGAAGAATGGTCCACACCCACATCTCTCCTCCGGAGAGATCACAGTGGGGAAATAGGGGGGCATGAGAATGGCCATCAGGTCCTGGATCAAGTATTTTCTTTCTTTCTAATTTTACCTCTCCATTCTTGATTCAGAATCCTAAATATTAGCAAGCCCTATGGTGTTCCAAAGGCTGTTTTCTCCTTTGATTAAGGGAGATCTAATGTTGATATATATTTGGCTCCACTTATTTGATCTCCCGTGGTGAAATCCAGCAGGTTCTGACAGGTTCTGAAGAACCAGTAGCAGAAATTTTGAGTAGTTCAGAGAACCAGCAAATACCACCTCTGGCTGGTCCCAGACTGGGGTGGGAATGGAGATTTTGCAATATCCTTCCCCCAAGAGTGGGAGGAATGGACGTTGGCTCATCTGAACGTCCCTTCTCAGCGCACTGCAGGAGAATGGGGATTTTGCAGTATCCTTCCCCTGGAGTGGGGTGGGAATAGAGATTTTGGAGTATTCTTTCCCTGGAATGGGGTGGAAATGGAGATTTTGCAGTATCCTTCCTCTGCCATGCCCATCAAGCCACGCCCACAGAACCAGTAGTAAAAAATTTGAATTTCACCACTGCATCTCTCTCACCTATAGAGTAGCTGTCAAAATTTTGCTATTTTATTTACCTACTTCATATAAGTAAAAACTTATCTCACCATTAGGTTTAAAAAAACAAAGGAAGAACACAGTCCCCTGTATGATAGCTCTATAATTCCCACATTCAACGTTTTATCCCCCTCCCCTTTCACATTTGCTCTCACATTTTTGCCATTCTATATAGTAATTATTGCTGAGATTTTCTTGGAATTTCTGATGTTCAATAAAATTAGTATCGTAGTATAGTACTAATTTTTGGTTTTGATTTTTTGGTAAATACTTATTGAAAGATCTTTAGAGTTTATTCTTCCATATACACATACTGTACATGTTATGGAAAAATAAATACAATTTTATAGCAAGCATACTACATGTAATTAAAAGCATTACTGGAAAGCAGAAGTTGAGTCAATCTCTACACTGTTCCCACATTCCCTGAAGGATTTTTTCTTTGTTTTTGGTTTGCTACTTAAGAGTTACTCTGATGTCTACCAGGGATCATCTACGTTGGGATTTTTCAAACTTGGGTTCCTAAGACTCTACAAAGGCTCGAATGGAGTCTTCAAGAGGCTTAAGACATTCATGCTGGTATGAACAGCACTCCAAAGTCATGGCTTTGCTGATGGTTTTACACTCAGCTTTAGAGAACCTGGGATCATTTTTGGATTTTCAGTAATCAACATGGAAGGACATTTTAGTCACTTGCTAAATAATTTCCTACCACCACCCGATACAGCAACTTTGATACCTGCTTAGTCCACTGACATTAAGTTGTACTCAGTTGGCATGCTTTGTCTATAAAAACTTGTTCTATTTGTGGGCAGTTTCAAGCTTCACCTGATGCTGCATCAGTTCAGTTGCAACATCCTGTTCAGAAACACACAAAACCACAGATGTTCGTAGACAGAAAGCAAAGAGTCAAGCAAAATGCATATTAGGGAACATTTCTTGACAGACTCCAGTGTTTCAAATGAGGACACAATTATTGGCGGATTGAAAAAACTGCTTACTAAATAAAACAAAGGGCATCTTCAAACATATGAACACCTGCAAAAATTTATGCATACAAAATTCAGCAGCAAATTTCTATCTATACACTACCCATTATATATTCAAAATAGTGTGTGTGTGTGTGTCCTATAGGAGAGAAATATATTCAAAAATAGGAGATAGCATATAAATCTATATTTTGATATGTATGCCTATGTGAGTTTTACACTAATAAAGCACAGATCTCACATTCTGTATGTAGTACATCTATCACATATGATCTATTCAGAAATGATCAGATTTCACAATAACACAATTAGACTAGATATCTGGCTATGTAGTGCTCTGGATTGTACATTGTCATAGTTAATATTAACAGTGCTATCTTCTATATGTTGACTCAGAACTGAATATGAATTCAATAGCATTTACTGTATTTTTTGGTGTATAAGACGCACTTCCCCCCCCCCAAAAAAAGTGGGTGGAAATGTCTGTGTGTCTTATACAGCGAATGTTGCCAAAGCGCCCCCCCACTCGCCGCCCCCCTCCCTTTGGCCTCTGCATCCCAGCAATTTACCTCCTTACAGCAAACAGCAAACAGACTGGTCAGCTTCAGCACAGCCTGATTTAGCATAAGCAGCTGATTAACTGTTGGATCAGCCTTCCAGAATACCACCCATCAACTGTTCCAGGCTGCAGGGATCGCCACCTCCCATCACTGCTGTCGCCGCCCAATGCTGCTGCCAACTATCGCCACCTCCGCAAACCCTATTTTCAGCCTCCGCGCATCCCATTTTTGGCCCATTCCAGGCAGAAGGGATAGGCACCAGCGATCCCCATGGCCTGGAATGGGCCAAAAATGGGACGTGCGGAGGCCTAAAATGGGGCAGGTGGAGGCACCAATAGGTGGCAACAGCAACTGGCGGCAATGGCAGCAATGGCAGCGGCAATACCTGCAGCCTGGAACAGCTGGTAGGCAGTATTCCGGGAGGTCGATCCAGCCGCCAATCAGCTGCTTGTGCTAAATCAGGCTATGCTGAAGCTGACCAGGCTGTTTGCTGTTTGCTGCAAGGAGATAAATTGCTGGGAGGCAAAGCAGATTTTTTCCCCTTGTTTTCCTCCCCAAAAGCTAGGTGCATCTTATACTTTGGAGCGTCTTAAAGTCCGAAAAATACAGGTAATTAAACAATTATGGTAGCAGCATAAACTTTTCAGCAGAGGATCTAACAAGCTATCTGGCTGAAGGTATCCAAAGAGAGACTGGACATTTATTCATCATGGATTCTATGAGCAGCAAACTGTATTAAGTAGGGATCTGAACCAGAAAAATAAGTATTTTTTTTAATACTAATGACCAATGTTTCCTGGTAGTTTACAAAAATAAAAAGCACAAAAACAAGTTAAAAACCAAGCATACTACCCTGTTTTCCCCAAAATAAGACATCCCTGATAATAAGCCCAATCGGGCTTTTGAGCGCATGGCAATAAGGCCAAGCACTTATTTCAGGGTTCAAAAAAATAGGGTCTTATTTTTGGGGAAACACGGTAAAAAACTTCAATAATTAAAACCCAACTGCAATACTGTAGATATTTGTTAAAGCTTTTTAAAAGCCAATCAAAATATTTGATTCCTTAATTCATTAAGAAATGGACATCTACACAGAAGGCTCAGCCTCAATTTGGCATGTCACAATCTCATGGTAATTGTTAGCACATCACCTTGGATAACCTTAATGAGTGGAGTGGGGAGAGAATCACCAAGGATTTCTCAGGTGATCTGGATTTTGAAGGTAATATACAACACTTTGTATCAAGTCCAGAAATAAAGTGGCATTAATATGTGTTCAGCACAGATGTCACCATGCATTTCCTCTAAGGTCCTGATCAACTTGAGAGAGAGAGAAAAAAAAGTTTGATTCAGAATGAGAAGCTCATTAAAATATATCTATTTCAGGGTGGTGTTGTGACCCAGGCCCAAGTAGGTAGTAGGAACTCAGTCAGTGAAAAAACAAACTTTATTCAAACAGCTGAGAATTACTTCATTCCCAGTGTAGTTCAACTAAATTAAAGCAAATTCCTCCCAAGACAAATTCCTCAGTCCTATCACAAACTTTGGTCCAATTAGACAAACTGCCAAAGGCCTTTCTTGGCAAACTTTCAGAAGTCACCGATATAAAAATAAATGCAAGAAGACAAAATACCAACGTTGTTTTCTGGCAAAGTCCAAACGCCGTTGCTGGTTTGTTTTAAGCCTTATGGGAGGGGCCAATCATCTCTTGGCCCTACTCCAGAGTCATCCTCTTTCCTTGAGCTGCTCTTGCCTTCTGGCAGCTCTTCTCATGCGTGCATTAGGAACAGGCTCCCCCTGTTCCTCTGCCTCACTACTATCAGTCTCTGGACGCTCTGGAGTCCATACCTCACTCCCCAATGGCCCCACCTCAGCCTCATCACTGTCCGACTCCATTGACAGCTCCGCAGGCTGCTGGTGGACCACAACATGTGGCTTCATCCTATAACATTTGATGAAAAGCAGGTTTACTTTTCTACCAGCTTGCATGACTTCAAAAAAGGGGTTGGACTCATGCATCATGGGAATCAATGGCTATCAGCATTGATGGCAATAACTGCCTCAGAAGGCCACTGTTGGTAGGCTTCTAGGGGGCTTCCTTGCACAGTTGGTTGGCCACTGTGAGAACAGATTTCTCAGCTAGATGGGACAGGGGTTTGATCCAGCAAGGCACTGCCTGTGTTCTTATGTACATTCAGACATGTCATAGCAGTATAGCAAGGGTGTCAAATTCAACGTAGGGTGCTTAGATTGGGCTCGTGGGGCTGCCCTGGAAACAGCGAAGGACTGGTCCACAGTGCCTCTGCCAGCAAAAATAGAGTTTGGGAGGCTCTGTTTTCAACCTGGATGGCCTCCTGCATCCCTCTGCCAGCGAAAATGGAGCTCGGGGGAGTGGGGATACATGGCCTCCCCGAGCTTCATTTTTTCTGACAGAGGGCTGGCTGCAGGAGGCTGTCGTGGCTGAAAACTGAGCTTGGGAGCCCATTTTCACTGGAAGAGCACTTGGGCCACCACAGGCACCCAAGACACAAGTGACATCAAACTGGCCACGCCCACCCCAGCCCCCCAAGGTCAAATGCAACCTTTATGTGGCCCTCAATGAAATTGAGTTTAACACCCCTACAGTACAGCATATATAATTGTCCTAACATCAGAGCCCATAAAGCACACTGGCTCTAGTCCCATCTTTGCCATGAAAACCAGCTGGATAACTTTGGGCCTGTCTCCCTCAGCCCAACCCACCTCACAGGTTTGTTGATGTTGAGAAAATAGAAGGAAGGAGTATTAGGTATGTTCACCACCTTGAGTTAAACCAATAGTAAAGGTAGGATTTAAAACAAAATCAAATAAAATGAGTGTTCAAAAGTCAAGTTTTAACTGCATGAATGGAATATCTATTTCATACAATCCATTTATCAGATAAAGGTATTTATCTCCTGAATAGCACTTATCAGGCTAACTTAGTTCTTATCTAAGAAATGAGTATTTATGATCTATGCAAAGGAAACTTAAATTTCTTAAGAAAAGGCATTCCTGCAAGGCCAGCATCTCTTTGCTATACATTAAAGCACACTTCCTTTTTTTCAGGATTCTACATGAGCTTGAAAAAAGCTGCTATTACATCCTGAAAGTTAATGTGATTCTTACAGCAGTGGCAACATTTTCTGACTACAGTAGAAACCTGAAAAAGATACTAAAAGTAGTCCCGACTTACAACCACAATTGGGCCCAAAATTTCTGTTATTAAGAGAGAGATTTGTTGACTGAGTTTTGTCCCATTTCATGACCTTTCTTGCCACAGATTTTAAGTGAATCACTGCAGTTGTTAAGTTAGTAACACAAGTGCTAAGTGAATCTGCTTCCCCATTAACTTTGCTTGTCAGAAGGTCGCAAAAGGTGATCGCATGATCTCACACTACAACTGTCATAAATATGAGTTAAGCATCTCAATTTTTTATCACATGAACATGAAGACCCAGCAATGGTCATTAATATGAAAAACGGTCATAGGTCACTTTTTTTCAGTGATGTTGTAACTCTGAATAGTCACTATACGAACTGTTGTAAGTCAAGGACTACCCTGACTTACTGCTTTAAGAACAGCAGTGTAATACTGTGTCCTCATGAGACCTAAAACATTTTTTAAAATAATTTTTAAGCCAATACAAACCAGTACAAGGTCAGTGAAACCTTCAAAATTATTATTGAATTTAAGTAATTTTTAACTTCATAAATGATCTGAATTATGGGGAAATAAGGAAATGGTGAAGGTTGTTGACAATACACATTTATTTGAAGTTGTTTTTAAAAGAGATTGTGAAAATCTCCAAAATGAGTCTTTCAAACCATGTAGCTCAGCGTAAGCAAATGTAAAGCAATGCAGACTGAGACAAACATATTTGCTAATATGGTTTGACAAAACACTTTCCAACTATGATAAGAATCTTGGAGCATAGAAAAAAGCTAAAGGATAACTCTGAAATTATAGAGATCTTCTGTACAGAAGGCAAATTTCATATGTGGGAAGCTTAGGAGATGACGTAAAAATAAAACTGAAGTTTCAGAATGACTTTACAAAATGTTGTACATTTTCATCAGAATACTATTGTTCTGTCCTCCCCCACCTCAGTCCAGGAGACACGTGGACTGACTCAATTAGCCAGCAATTTAGTCCATGGCAGCTATCAGCTCTGGCAGCAGACCAACGAACATCTGCCAAGGTTTTCTTTATCGTCCCTGATGCCGGTGTCACAGAAGCTCATTACCGGAGCAACCAGGAAGTCAGAAACAAACAGCAATCCAGGCCAAATGCTCAGTCAAATAGTTCAACTCAAGTTTTCTCCAGTCAGTTTGTTTTGTCCGTCACGAAGTAGTAGAGTAGCCCCTCCTGCTTTTATACCCTGTGGGGTGTGGCTCCGTGACTCAGCACTGTCTAGGCCTGTCCCACCCCTTCTTTTGTTGTTCCCGCCTCTCTTGTCTATGAAACCTGGGATCTAACCAGGACTGATTGTCCACAGCTGGGTCTGGAAGCGTTGCCTGGGCGGGGGGAGATACAGGAGACAGAGGCCTCGTCACCTCCTCCACCTGGCCTGCCTCTGGCTCCTGGAGCTGAGCCAGAGAGGCCGGCCCTGCAGAGGAGAGCCCCGACAGCCCTTCCCCCTCACTCTCTGAGTCACTTTCTGGCAGGGGGCCATGCCGGGGGCGGGGGACTGGAGCCACAACAACTATGCACAAGTTATCACAGCTTAAATATAGAGATGTTAAAACTGAAAAAAGACAGAACAAGTAATCAAATAAAGCAATACACTACAAAAGCTCTTCTATGAGGGGAGATCATAACGCCTGCCGTTTCTGATCTGAGGGAAAAAAGGTGCTCAAAGAGGGAAGTATGTTTTATTTTTATAAACTGATATGCCAATTTTTACATGTTGTAGACATAAAAGTATATCAACAGACAATTTTGACAAAGAATGCTTACAATGAAATAAGCAATCTTATTCCCCAAATAAAATCATTTGGTCTTGTTTGGAGATTCTGTAGTCTGCTCAAATTAGGCAATAAAAGGATAGCTTCTCTATCGACAAGTTTGGGTATCACAACACTGTAAAGTTAATTTAGCCTGACCCAAAAGATAAAATCTGATCTTACAGTATGTGCTTCAACATGCCATTGTTTCCTAGTGGCTAATACAGTAGGACAGAAAGCTCATACTTACAAAAATAATTGGATTTTAACAAGGACATAATTATGCTGACATCAGACAGTCCATGAGAGCAAATTTACAGCTAGCAAAAGTTGCCATTCATTGACCCCCACCCCACCCCCCAAAAAGGGAGGGAGGAAATCACAGAAATTAGAATCTACATTTCTAACCAGAAGTTGAAAATTGATTCAGAGTTGCTCTAAATAAATCACTGAAATAGTGCATTACTTTTCTGAAAATATGTTTTAGCAAATACAAAAGAATATCATTTATTGTATCAAGGGCCCAGCAAAGTTTCTAAAATATTAATTTTCCTGTAAGTATTCAATTCAGTATGTTTTTTTATCTAAAGGCTACCTTTATATAGATCAATTTTTAGTTTACATGCAGCTCTAATGTATGAAAATCTTGTTACCTCCTTTCAAATAAACATATATTAGAAAGTATGATCACAAATTACACATACACTGAGAATTGAAGACATTTGCTCTTTTTATATTTACTGTTGTTAGCTCTAAGAACAGGTTTCACTTAGTGTAAAGAGAATAGAAATTAATTAATTACACTTGAAAAAATGGCTTAGATGGGATGAGCACCCATAAAAATCAAATAATTAAATATGATAGCAATAGCACTTAGACTTACATACCACTTTATAGAGCTTTACAACTCTGTCTAAGTGGTTTACAGAGTCAGCATATTGCCTCCAATAATTTGGATCCTCATTTTACTGACTTCAGAAGGATGGAAGGCTGAGTCAACCTTGAGCCAGTCAGAATTGAACTGCTGGCAGTAGGCAGAGTTAGCCTGCAATACTGCATTCTAACTGCTGCACCACCACGATTTAATATATTTTATCAATATTCCCTGTAAAAATGGTCAAAGCATTACTTTAACACAATATTAATCACCTCAGATATTTGCCTATTTAGATTATGTGGGCCCAAATATTTGCAATCTAACAACAGAAATAACAACAGAAGTGCTTTTGACTCTTTTGGCATTACAAAGATAATTCCACAACATTTTCCATTTTCAGCAGATGAATCATTTAGAAAATTCATAAATTTATCAATTTATGTTAATGATTTCTGTTGCCAAATACACAGCACTTCTCTAATTTTAATGGAATACCTCATAAAAATAATTTTACATCAACCTACCAATATTTTTGTTTATATACCTGCTCTATGTGCCTTTAAATAGAGGTGAGAGGGAAACAAGGCAATTTCCCAAGTTAGAGGTAAGCCAGTAACACTCTCTATCCAACCTCCTGCACAGAGTTCTCCAAAATTAATCTCTAAAAATTAATCTAGAAGACTTGGCCTCCATCCTTAATGCTAAGAAAATTAAGAGTGCCTTAGTGCTCTTGCTAATATTGTAGGATTTATTAGTTTAATTGTTTTACACTGTCATTTTCATTTTAAAGATTCAGCAGAAAGAGTTCTTTGGGGAAAAAATATTTCAGTTAGGATGCAATGTATTTTTAAACAAGAAAACAGGGAATTAACTACATTTAATATGGCTAACAAGAGAAATTAAAAACATCCACAATACTTTCAATTATCAGATTTTTCTATTTTCTAGAGCTTCTTTAATACGAAACATAAAACTTGAAATTTAGTGTATCAAATGAATCTTTGCATGAATCAACAATTTTTAAGCGATCATATTTGAAACACTAATATAAAAGGATCATATCAGTATCTCAAATGATTTGACTTTACTCTCAGCCAAGCATGTAGGACTGAATGAAGGATATGCTGTATGTTCATCACTTTTTCCATTCTATACATACCATCATAGTTTGGCCATTCATAATTCATGACCTCTGAAATTTGAACTAAGGATTTATACAGTCTAAAGGAGAGTTATTAGTTTTCAACCACTTCCTAGTCTGCAATAAATAAGAGCTAGAGGATAGCATACAAATCCTGTTTTATAATAATATCTTTAAAATGTCAATTAGTAGTACTGTTTTTATTTCCACAAGTTTCCAAGAAAGCAAAAAAATCAATTTAATTATATATCTGAAAATAAGAAATTTTACTGCTACATGTTTTTTTTAAAATTTGAATTTATATCCCGCCCTTCTCCAAAGACTCACGGCAGCTTACAATATGTTAAGCAATAGTCTTCATCCATTTGTATATTATATACAAAGTCAACTTAATTGCCCCCAACAATCTGGGTCCTCATTTTACCTACCTTATAAAGCAGAGGTTCCCAATCTTTTTCGCCCGCGGCTCCCCCGGAAATCCGACCTGCAACTGCGCATGCGCAGACGCCGCTCCCGGAAATCCAACCTGCAACTGCGCATGCGCACCAGACGCCCAGAAATGGCGCATCAGCGCGGACCCAGCGGGCGAGATATTCCGCGCGCCCATGCTGCTCCTGGGGAGCCGCGGCTCACAGTTTGGGAATCACTGTTATAAAGAATGGAAGGCTGAGTCAACCTTGGGCCTGGTGGGACTTGAACTTGCAGTAATTGCAAGCAGCTGTGTTAATAACAGACAGACTTAGTCTGTTGAGCCACCAGAGGCCCTATTTTGCCCAACCAATATAAAATCACATAAAACTGAACATCAAATTTACTCATGGCTACTCACAAGCCATGAGTAAATATTAATTAAATATTCAAGCTTCCTGAAGAAATAGAGAGTAATTACTCTGAGATCCACTGTAAGAAGAAAATCATATTAATCTCTTTTAGTGACTAAGAATATTAAGAGGGTATTTTTAACTGATCAGAGACAATAACAATTTTTTAAAGAAAGAAAATATCAAGTCATCTACTGTCCTGCTAACTAGTTCTAGAGTTTCATTCAAACATGTATCAAACTAGGTTCTGATAATAATATGAAAAAATGAGTTTGTTTATCAATGTGTGTAACTGTAGATCAGTGAGACAGATTTGTTTAATCACAGACCCATGAGACAATTAATGCAGATAAACTTTAAACTCCTGGAAATCTCAATTAAATTCAGTAGAATTCCTCTATTTGAGCATAAATCACCTGCAATAGAATGATTAATAATTGCATTTCTCCACTTTATCAGCAAACTTCTGAATAGACTGCATACAATATTTACCTGGTACAACTGAAGAATTGAGTTTTACACATTTATTTTTATATTAAACCTGAAATCCTAAAAATCCAAATTTATAGAATATTTTTATGTTATCATCTTAACAGGTTATGTTGTATTAGAACTAGCAATATTTAGCAACTCATCAGCTTTCTAATTATTCGACTCTGTCATCTCTTACACCAACTGAAAGAGCAAGTGGACTAGTTCAACGGCTGACATAAATCTATCTCAACAAACCTAATTGTTCTATTTCTCTGCAATGTTCTAAAGAATAGCTTCATAACAGGGGTGAAATCTAAAAATTTTCTCTACCGGTTCTGTGGGGATGGCTTAATTGGTGGGTGTGGCTTGGTCAGGTGACTGAATGGGCATGGTCAATAATAATAAATAATAAAAATAATAAAGTATACAAAACTTGGGAGGCACCGGTCTACCTTCTTTAAAAATAGGGACCCCGGTCTACCAATTGCCTTTTACTGACAGGCCCTGATCTACCTTCTTTAAAAATAGAGGTCTACTAGCTGCCTACAGCGCTGATCAGCTGTAGTGTGGCCCTTTGAAGTGCCAGGGCAGTCATTTAAGGCTGTTTGCAGCTATATCACCACCAAACGCTTCAGGGACAGAGAAGAGCAAGGCGTGGGCAGTGGGGGGGGCAGGGATTTTTGCTACCGGTTCTCCAAACTACGTGCCCCCATCGCTACCGGATCGTGCGATCTGGTCCGAACCGGGAGCATTTCACCCCTGCTTCATAATATTAACGACAAAAAGGAAAAAGATAGATTTGGTGGTTGGGAGTCAGGAATTTTCCATGGGAAAAAATATTTAAAAAGCATTAAAGGAAGCAAAAAAACCCCACAAAACCACAGGTTATATAAGAGCAGATTTAGTAATACGGGTAAATAAACTATCATAGAATCAGAAATGGGCCCAACAAAATTGGGCTGATTTTTACTGTACAGAACCCCTAATCAATCCTTACATGCTTTGGTATTCCATATACCACTATCATATAGAGAATAGTTTCATATTTTATATACATATTCGCTGGGTCTCTTGGAATGGATACCACATGCCTCATAAAACATTTTTCCTGGTTTAAAGCCAAGAAACTTCTAAAACAAGGGAAGTCTGTATGTGCTAAAGGGAATAACTATTCAACAGACGGTAGTACTGTAATTTCATATACACAAACACACACACTTCACTATATTCAGTTATTTGCTTTGAATTAACATGTAATATTAATGGTTCTAAAAGGCCTAGAAGATTTTTAGTGATTCCATTCAAGAGTAAAAGCCTTCCTTTCTGCTCTTATTTCTAGCAGTGAGTTATAGCAGTTATATCTTAGTCTTCCTTTCTTTTTACAAAATCATCAATTGTGACAAATAATTAGCGATACTAATTACTACTGAAACAGTAGTACTACTGGAGCAAGGAAAAGTTCATAACTCTGCCTCTTGTTTCTTATGGATAAATTCAAAGAAAAAAAAATCATGATTATTAATTCAACTGAAGCTTAAGCACACCATTACTGCCCTCCCATTGTAATGAAATGTATTGTATTGGATCACAACTTACATATTTCACACAATAAAATAATGTAAAACATCTGATCTCCTTAGCAGCACAATAAATCAAAGACACATGGTTTAAAGAAAATATCAATTCAATGGGGTCTTCCATTGCATTACATCATATTTTAGTTTAGCGTGATGTATGAATCCAACCATTGTGAAAAGTAAGCATAGTTTAATACTATTAATGCAACAGGATACTATGCGGGTTTTTTCCCCCAAAACATTGGTAAAACAAATTATGGCTTAATTGAACGTTAATCTATACTTTATTTAAGCTATCTCCTTTAACACAAAATAGACATTAGGCAATGTATACTTCCTATATCTTGGAATTCAGAAATAGTCAATTTTCACACTGCTAAAGTGGACAATTATAAATTCTTAAACTGCTTTTAGTAATAGATATAAAACAGCTTCTGCTTATACTAAAAGTTGAGCTTATACAGATTCTACTTGCTGAAAAGAGCTTTAAGCAATTTGTTTCTTAACATCAGAACATAAAAAGGCAAATAATCTCCATTTGAATTTGAGCCTAGCTTCACTCTGGAAATATTTTCATGTTGCTCAAAAAGAACTAGCAGGTACTTTTGGGTGTCTAGTTTAGGACTTCATATTGGTGTCTTATAGAATATTGCCAATTTTCTCATTATATTCATTCAGTTAATTGTTTCTTGTTCTTGTAACACAAGCTGTTAAATGAGTTAGGAATAAAGACAACAAAACAAATATGTCCAGGAGTACCCATTTAGGAATTCACAGTTGCCATGAAAAATTATCTCCCTATCTTTATAATAATGAAAATTTTCACAATACCTACCAGTACTAATAAAATAACTTCTGGTAT
Source organism: Ahaetulla prasina (assembly GCF_028640845.1). NCBI lineage: Eukaryota > Metazoa > Chordata > Lepidosauria > Squamata > Colubridae > Ahaetulla > Ahaetulla prasina. The sequence goes on along the minus strand of NC_080539.1, from coordinate 260,409,165 downwards.
TGAGAGATGGCTAGCTTTCACTAGCAGGTACAATTCAGAAAAGCATTTCACTGCTTCTGTTTCACACGCTTTGCTTCCTAGCATTGCAATCCTTTATTGTGAATAATAATTTTTACCTGTGTGCCCTCAATTACTCATAAAAGTAACCTAGTAAATCGTATCCCGTCACAAATACTGATATTGAAGCTTCAAAGCAAAATCAATCTATATTCTTCTTTGCTTATACAGAATTTAGCAGCTTGACTAAAAAGAGAAAAATCCAGTGGTCTAGTTGGAATGTTATTACATCATGTCTGTTTTCTTGTTTATAAAAAATTCAAACTTAGTGATATTAAGAATCACTGCAGTCTCAACTGCCACACATTTCATCTTTCTATAAAATATGAGTAGCTAGTTTAACAATTCCAGGATTAGTTCACATATGAAGTTATGTAGAGAAAAAGTATTCAAGCAATTTCTACAAAGTAAGAATTATATATATATATATTTTTTGTTTACATTTATATCCCGCCCTTCTCCGAAGACTCAGGGCGGCTTACAGTGTATAAGGCAATAGTCTCATTCTATTAATATTCATATTAATAATTAGCCTATAATAACTTGCCCAAAGTCATTCAATGTTGCTACGATTAAGGGCGCCAGAGCTCCTGAGTCCTAGTCAATACATTGATCATTATATTACACTACACACCTATAATATATTGTGTAAAATTATGCAAAAGGCTCTTGATCTAAAGAGCATCTCAAAAATATGTAAATTTGGTAAAATGTAGCTAAGAAGTTTTATCCTACACCTTCAGCAAAATTTAACCTGATTCAACATTTCTTAATTGTAGAGGAGATAATTTGATTGAAATGAAGGAGTGTGTACATTGATGAAGGTTAATTTAACTTAGATCTGAAAGGGATGAGGATATGAAAAACCTGAGGTGACTTCACATTCTTTGGTTAAGAAGGAGAAGGAAAGAAACTCTGTCAGACTTTCAAGGTTACATTTTGTTATTATATCCTACAACAAATAAACTATAATTCCAGTGGTCCTTATCTGGTTTCTAATCAATGTACCTCAAAAGTGTGATACTAATGGATGAGAAAACCAATAAGCCATTGAAAACACGTCCAACATTCCCTAAATACTATTCTATGTATTTTAGTGTTTCATTCACACAACTCAGATCAGAAATTCTTCATTGCTTATTAAATTTCCATGATGTGGCAACACATAAATCAATCCAAAACACAATAAAAAGAATGTGACTTAGTCTCAATATACAGAGGTTTGCCTACATTTGCACATGTTTTTAGCTTTGAGTCATTTAGTCCATCCTGCTCTATACAACTGAAATTGTTTTAGAATACAGTGTAAATTGCTCTCTGTATTTAAAAAAAATATGATAGCCCAATTGTTTTTGCTTATCTTTTCTATACTGCTACTACAAAAGAAAAGTAATTGCATCATGCAAGTTCAGTTACATAGCAAGTTTAAATTATCACTTGTAATTCAACCAAACTCAAAGCTTACTATTAGTCAGAGGAAGAACTAAAAAACCCGTAAGCATGAGAACAGACAATGAGCTGTTTTAAAGTTTCCACTGTATGAATGTATGTGTTCATACTGACGGGGTTTTTTTTGGTTTTTTTTGGCACAGAGACAAACACCTGGACCAAGCCCATCTAATAACTGCAGGAGGTTTAGATTACTTAGTGCTACTCATGGTCTCTGTAAAAAGATGGCAAACAGCAGTGTTCACATGTCTGTGAAGTGGCTCTGTGAACTTTGTCTGGATCCTGGATGTTGCTATTAAATTATTTCCTGGGTCGCTGGAAGGAACATAAATCATTCCCTTTCTTCCCTTCCCTTTACAGTCAGAAAAAGCCTGTTACTCTCAAGATCATGTTTCCTTTCAAGAATCACATCAGCACCTTGTGATGCTCATTGATTTCCCCTACACAAACCCCAGTACTTCCCACCTCCAAGAAGAGGAGCTCTCTCTTCTAAAGATCTCCCATAGTGCACACAAAGCACAAACTTAACTGTTGTAGTCATGAAAGTTCCTCAAGTTGAGCTTCATGAAGAGATCAGAAATGCAACTCTTCTCGGCATCCTCTTTTTCTGTCTCTCTCTCTCTCTCCCTCTCATACATCCGGTGTCCCCAGGCTTGGCATGAATATTCGTCTCCCCCGGGTTACCTACCATTCCTACTTATTTCCTTTCTCCACTTTCCGTCTTTCAACCCAAACCAAAGGGGACCTGCCCAGAATCCCACAAAGGCTTCCAGAGTAGCTCCCCGTGCAACACACAATGGCAAAGCACATCCCCTTCCCCGACCCAGCTGCCACCCACAGCAAACGAATTCCATCCTCCAGCCGCTGAACACACACGAACACACACATACACACACACACCCTTCCTGCTCTCTCCTAGACAGACACGGTCCCCAATTTCGCCTATACCAGGCTCGCAGCCACATACGCCCTTTCGCCGTAACACAAGAGCCTCCCAACTCTTGCGAGCGCCTCAGAGCAGCCCGCCCGCAGGTTCCCCCCCCCCCAAGCCACCTCCACAACCCCCGATTCCCTCAACCCGCCCGGCCCCGCTCCTTTTCCACACGCGCCACCCAAGAAACGGGTCATCCCGTCTGGGCTTTTCTCTCTCGCTCTCCCTCCGCGTGCGTGTGCGCGCGCGCGGCCAGGCACCTCCATCCCGGCGGGGACCGCAGCTGCGGGGCTGCCCCTCGACCCTCCTCCGGCAGCTTCCTCCCGAGCCCCTACGGAGCGCCACAAACGCTTCTCCCCGAGCCTTTCCGACGGGGAAGGCGGCCACCTCTGTCTTTTCCCGGGCGGCCGCCGCTGCCCCTGCCGCGGCCGCCGCCGCACCGACCCACCACCGGCGCCGGCTCTCCCCCTCCTCAGGCTCACCTCAAACCGAGAGAGGGGTCCGCGCTGCTCCAGCTGCCGTGCCTTCCTCCTCCTCCTCTTCCCCGCTCTTCCATCCTCCGCCGCCGAGGTCGCCAGGGGGGAGAAGAAGAGTAATGAACGGCGCCAGCCGCCGCCGCCGCCTCGCCCAATGCAAAGCGAGCCCCGATCAGGAGCAGCCCGCCGCTGTCCGCGGCGCTTCGAGTTTCTCCTCCCGGAGGCGCGCTCGGCAAAACCGCGCGACGCATGCGCTGTTGAAGGGTCATGGGAAGTGTAGTTTCCCCCTATCCCGCTTTCTGGCGAGGCTGCGTTCCCAGCCCTTCTTCTTTCCTTTGCTCGCTTTATAGTTGAGGAAACGAAATTTGGAAGAACAATTCACTGAACTCGGGAACAGGTCAAGGAGACAGCATTAACCATGATTTGGAGACTTTTTCGGTATTGCTATATAGGGCCAAAGAAAAAGAGGCAAAACAAGGAAGGGGAATTAGCTCAAATGGTAGAGCGCTCGCTTAGCATGCGAGAGGTAGCGGGATCGATGCCCGCATTCTCCAAGTGTTTTTCCCCCCCTGTTTTTTATCGATATTCGTTGTATTGTGTTAAACGATCCAGTATTTTAAACGATCCTAAATTTCACAAGTCACATTCATTTACTGGAAAGAAATCTTCATGAAAAATCTGTGGTACTCCTCATAATGCCTGTGAGTTTAGAGAACTGGTATTCCGATTTGTCTTTTTCCTTCACAATAAAATACAAGTTCTTGTAACTTTTTCTTATTCCTGTACTCCCTTCATGTGCATTTAATTATTGCTTCACCAGATGGGATCCTAGACATTTACATACAAAATGTTCTGTTAATAAACCAATAAGCAAGTATTACATTCAGGTTGATTGATTGCAGAGAAGAGGTAATGCGAAAATGAAAAAAATATTGTATAAGAAGACAAAATAATATTTTCCTCTTTAATATTTTAGCTAATCAGTTCTACTGAAATTATAACGGACCCTAAATTAGCTGTTTTTTAACAGCAAGGATGTAATCATCCGACAAACTACTATTATTGGGTCTAGATAATAACATCAATTAAACATTAGGTTAGAGAAATATGCGTTGCATTCAAGAATGAAAATGTAATATTTTCTTCAACTGCCAATAGCTCTAAGCCCAACGTTCCTTTTTTATTTCCTAAAATTATTATTCCTCGTTAAACAGAGGTTCGTTATGATTTCTCAAACCCCTCAGATGTGCCTAGGCTGCCCCCTAGCGGGTAGCATGAAATTATTTTAGGAAAGATGGAGTGTGTTTTTGCACATGCACAAAACAAAACCTCTTAACCACCTTGGTTTGTAGGACGTGCTGCAGAGTCAGACCCTGTGGAAATCAGTGAGGCCACGTAACGCAAACAGGTAGACAAACCTCTCTTGTAATGAAACACAAAAGTTTCACTCTGCTGCGTTGTTCCAGCAAATGTCGGATCTCTAATGGCCTGCAATAATGCCAGAGAATTCGGTTTGGAGGAGTGAATGAATCAAAGAGGTTTATCCATGCAAAGAAGACCTTGAGGACACAGAAATTCCTCCAAGTGTTTCAACGACCCTCTAAAAGGATGCTAATGACCAGCTGTCTGGTCATTATAAATCCTTCCCTTCCCCATTATGCTGTCAGAGCTGAAGAACCTTCTTGGATGAAGAGTGAAATGTCCTCAAAGAAAAAATAAGTCCAGTTGCCTCCAGAAAAAGAACCTTGGGACAACCATGACTTGAATTACTGAGAATCTCTACAGACTTTCATGCAAAAAAGATGTAATCGGAACCTTTCCTGGCACGTTCAGCCTGGAGTTATACCTCATGGATATGCAGACCCCATGCAATAATATAGGTGGGGAGCAGCCGAAAGTAGGGAGGATTTATCGTATTCTAGAGGAAGGATTGTAAGGATGTGTAAGGATTTCTGATGTATATCAGAAATGGCATATAGGTATTTTCTTGCTATTTCCCCACTTATTTTCCATAATCAAAACTCATGATATTTGTTGATAAATGATCTTGGAATTAGGGTACGTCCCAATCAGAAAAGCAGCCTGGAACAAGTCATCATGTCACTGAATTTATTCAACCGATAATGTGGAGGGTCCAGTATTGTGCTCAATATGAATAAAGAAACACAATCCAAGACCTTAGCAATCTACATCCTCTTAAAAACTTCCAATGTACTTCCCAGGGATTTTAAAAAGTTATTAGCAAATTATAACATTTGACATCATAAAAGAAAAAATATTAGAAATAGGATTGGAGAGTATATGTATAAGAATTGCACTGAGATTTGAGATGAAATAAATCCAAATTAGCTTTTGTTCTGGCCCCACCCACTACATTTTTGATCCCTGTTAGAAGGATGTCATGTTTTTAGCATCTTTTGCATGGAATTGGATGGATAGAACTCTGTCTTTGATTCTATATTGTATGCAATTTTAACTGCATAGGACATATGACAATTTGACTAGTCCACTATTTACATGATGGATCAATACAAAGCATGTCAAAAAATTAAATGCTAAAGTAATTTTTGACAAAATGGATAGAGAAAAATTCTTCCTTAGCATCAACCACACAATCTTTTATTTGTAAGTTGAGGGAAACTAGTCTGATTTTTTTTTAAAGGTGAGATTCATCACTTTATTGTTTAACTCCAGGTCAAAGGAAAAGATACAATGCATGTTCACATGCTTAATATTTTCCATGGCATTCAAATCATTAAATTTGAATTTAATGATTTAAATTATTATTATTATGATTTAAATTGATTATTTAAATTATTGAATTATGAATTTTCAATTATTTAAATTATTATTATTAAATTATTAAATTATTATAATTTAATAATATTATAATAATATAATTATTATAATAATTATAATTATATATTATTATTATATATTATAATATATTATTATTATTATATATTATTATATATTATATAATTATATATTATTATAATTATAATAATATAATAATATAATTTAATAATATTATTAAATTATTATTAAATTATTATTATTATTATTGAATTATTGAATTATCAATTATTTAAATTGATTATTTAAATTATTATTATTATGATTTAAATTGATTGATTTATTAAATTTAGCCCCAATTATATGTATGAAATCCTTATTGTAAAAGAGCTGTGATATTTCATGAAGTAATCAGATAGGATTGCCATTGGTCAACAAGCATCTCCATAAATATTGGTATAATACAGGTTTACACTTGTAAATTTGTAAATTTACAAATTTGTAAATTTGGTTAAATTATCTTTGCATAATTTGCATGACTTCTGTCACTTGGCTCCAACATTTTACTCTACTTTTAGTTGGGTTTTTTATAGCTTTCAGTTGTGTATATTACTTTTTTAAAACACACAAAATCCTTTACCCTACCTTACATAGAAAGAATAAAAACACTCAGAATTGCCATCTAAAGGTAAGAAAAGAGCTCAAAACACCTGGACAAAAATCAGATTAAAAATAGAACAAAAAGGTATGGAACTGCAATATTTCATATGGATAATACCCTATGCACTATGCAAAACCAAACTAAAAAAAAAGTCATTTTCTATTTCTTCCTGCTTTGGTGTACATATTTCTCATTGCAAAAAAACCTTTTAATTGAGTTGGATTGTTCAGCAAATAGCATGGAAGTCTATACAAAATAAGTGGAGTTTCTTGTGTTTTGTTGTACTGTATCAATTTCCATTATGTTATTTTATATTTTGAGAATTCTGGAACAGGTTTACACTTGTACTTTGGTTATAATTATTGCTGGGGAGTGAAGAGGAAAAAATCAGAGAGAAAGACGATGTGTCAAAATGAGGATGGATCTTTCTCTGGCACAGTTAGCTTTCTAATGATACATACTAATCCTGTCACATTAATAAACTTCTAACCAGCTCAGTAATCCTGAACTTTCTTCTGCATATTGTTTTCCTACTATGCCAGCAAGTTTAATAAACCTCAGTATAATAACATCCTGAGCCTTACGCCTAATAAAATATGTGCCTGCTTCCCCACTCTGTTTTTCATTTTGGCTAGCTCACAAAAATGTGTGATTTGAAAGTGTTTAGCTCAGCAGTTTCTTTGACCCACTTTAGCCCTATGGAATCTAATCTCAAATTATCTTCCTATAAAATGTAGATCAGAGCCAAACCTCACAGTCATAGACATAATCCACCTTCTTTCCTTTTCAAGATTGCCATTATCCATCAGGCTTGTAACAATGCAGGTAAATATAGAGCGTGTACATTGAAGATACACACTTGGTATAAATCTAGAAATTCCTTGGCCAAATACCTACATTCTCAAAAATATGTATGTGTATGGTAATTCTTATTTTTGAATTACCATACACAGTTTGTATTTCTATACGAAAAAAAGCAATACTCCAAATAAAATAAAAATATTCAGTAAAATAAAAGGGAAATAGTATGTATCCCTTCTCTTAAACTCCCACTACATTTTCTGTTCTCTTTTTTTGCCTTCAGACCGAGGTACCAAGCTGCTATGTTGGTGATGCAATGAGAGGCTGACTGATACTCTTCTGGTACAGCCATCTGCCATAGCCAAGTGCCTATACTACTATCTGGGGAAAAGCCACCCCCTGCCCCGCAAATCACTTTGATTTTTGATGTTCACAGTATTTCTGAAAGCTTTCAGAATTTCAAAATCATAGACCTGCTTGGTCTTTTTGAAGCTCCTAGTAGGCTTAGTTATCTGAATCCTTTAAAAAACTTGCAATCAATTTAAAAGGTGCTCCTGATTAACTAGATAACTTTAAAATATTTGTTTTAATACAGATAGTTAAATATTGTGGGTTTTTAAAATATACTATATGTCTCTGTGCCAGTTATGCCACCATATCTTATATTCAAACTTCTCTTTAATGATAATGGTAAGAAGAGGAATCCTCTATTATACAGACAGTTGTGAGTACTAAAGGCCTATATGAGACTTAAAACTACACAAATAGTGTGTGTGTGTGTGTGTGTGTATTTAGTTAAGTATATTCACTTCTAGGGGGATTTTATCAGTGGTTTTAATTAGCATTGTCATCATTATAACAATAAATACCTATGTGATGCAGACATCATCAGGTCATTAATCTTGCACAATATGCCTATATCATTACCTAATCATAGCAAGAAAGGCTGCCTGGGAGCCCTAAAGTTAATTATTAATACAACCCTCCATTTTACCGACTTAACCTCTGGTAATCCAAGATCTTTACTGAACATTTATTCTTTAAAGTAAATCATATTTTTGAGAACTTTTGCAATAACAAAAGCAATAAGTTTTATTTGGAGTGAATTTTTGAAATCTGCACCCGAAGTACCCGAAATCTCTGACTAGCTTACATTTTTAGTAGAATGCAACCTTTTATTTTATCAAATTTTGAAAAAAATTGAAGAGCCCTAGAACAAAGAATTCCAATTTGTTTTGATATTAGGTTGGTTTTTGGTGTTTATGTTATTTAATATTTTGTGGAATAGAAGAAACATTCTGACAAGATTTCCTCAGCTGTTTGTACTTTGAGCCCAAGTGCAGCCAAAATCAAGAGACCACCCTCAGAAGTGTTTAATGCATCCACAACTATTCAAAACATGCTCCCTGGTTCTGCAATAGCATTTTGCAATGTATTTAGGATAATCTTTGGATATGCTAGACTGGATTGCCACTCATTCAGCTGAGATTATTTTTGCTGTTCCAGAAATCAGACATGGATTATTTAATGACAAGAATATGTGTTTCTCTTTCACTATGATCATGGCCTTAGCTGAATGTTAAAATCAAACATATCACTGACAAGTTTCAAATTATACTCAGCAAGTTGCAAGTACAGTATTATGTTCTAATACTTTACAGTGATTACATGGGCCAGTTAATAAAACAGGCATGAAGTAAACTGTGCGTTTAGCTTCCATTTTTCTCCCAAATAGAAAACATTTCCATGTAGTCTTTGATATCTATTGTAGTGTTTCTCAATCTTAGCAACTTTAAAGTAAGTGGCTTTCAACTCACTGAATTCCCTAGCCAATATGCAGTGATAGATACAGATATGTTAGTATGAATATATAATAATCCTGGAATGAGAAAGAATGGTGATTTAACAAGATGATGGGAAGAAGTTTATTTCAGAATTAGCAGCCAGTAGCAGAATATCAGATTTAATAAATAAAGCTACCTTAACACTATTGCCTTTGTAGCCTCTTAGTCTACCCTTGTTAAATGATATAATTTTTCTTTCTACAAAGCAATTATTTTGTTTTATACAAAGCCCATATAGTGACTTTTGTTTCCTTTCTTGATCATTTATATTTCCTCCATTTTCTATAATATTTTAGCTTCTTGCAGTATGTTATAAAAACAAAGCAAGAATGCTTTGCCAAAACCAATTCAGAACTCTTTCCTCTGTGTACAAATGTAATATAAATGTCAGGAGAGTACATATGTCACTTAAACAATTTATTAGTGATAAACATACAATATATAGACACTTAAAGACAAAATGTTTTGGTTACTCTCTACTGCCTTTAGTGCTCTGAAACAAGATGGAACACTGATAATTACAAATGTTATAGCAATATAACTATAGCCAAGTGTATTGTTTTATAGGTAAATATTATTCTTTACAGTGAAACATATTATGCCATTTTTAATTGGCAAATGCACTGCTTATATTCACTGTTCAATCAAGCAGTTTGATCTGTATGAGCACAGACAACTCAGGTGAGGCGTTATGGAAATACTTCATACTTCAATTAATTTAACTGATGTTACTTCTGTTTAACAATATTTGTTATACTATAAACCACTCTAACATGCAAGTGTACATTTGAAAACCAAAGGCTACAAGATTTCCTGGCTTCCTGAAATTGTGAATGCGGTCTTTTAACTAGCAGTCTAAGTTGGGCCTGGCAAGCGGAACCACAGATGCAAACAAGCCAAGGTCTCTGGATAATTGTCAGCATAGTCGTAACAGCCGATCACATCTGGTATTCCTTTAAAATCAATCAGACTTGTTATTGAAACGGGGAGGGGGCCGTGGGTAGAATGAGATTTTCCTAGCTGTCTCCATGGCAGATTCCCCCACCCCATTTTAAACATCTGTCCTGCTTAGGAGCGTTTGAGTGACATTCGCGGTGGGGGTAAAGCTCCTTAAGAATTAAGGGTCTACATAGCCTTCCGTATCAGATTTAATGCATTTAAGGAACTTTAGCGCCGTCACCTTTCTAGTTCCCTTAGTCTCTCCCTTTCAATGCAATTATCATCACGCATTTGTGTCTCGACTAGATTCTATATTCAAGTTCGGGAAGCTCCAAAAAGAGTACACCATCTCCAAATTTCGTCAGATCCTTTTCCATAAATACTCCTTAAATTGGCAGTCCCCGACGTGTTCCAAGTTTTGTGAGGTTTTTCCTTTTGCATTTTGGCAGCACCGAAGCGTATTTAGACCAAACACCCGCCGGTTGCACGGAAACCAGACAGTAGGAAGTTGTCGTCTGACGTTTATTGCCAGCTTCCTTTTCCACGAAAACCGTGGGCGGTGAGTATGGCCTGGCGAATCGGGCTCCCGGAGTTGGGAAAATGCGGTCTCTTTGGAGACGCGACGATTGATCGACTGCGGAAAATGCGCCGCGGTGAACCGAGCCGGCCTTCTACAAAGAAAAAGGGGGTATTGAAAGGGGGAAAAAAGGAACTGGAGGCTGCTTGGAGGGAATAATGATCGCCCTTTTTGGGAAGCTCCGGAGTTGCTTCGTTCTGCCGCGTGGAGCCCGGGCGTTTCCTCTTGCAAGCGGGCGCGGCCTTCGTGCCTGGGGTTTTCCCGAGGGATGTAAGTGGGAGACGTTCTCTCGGCCCTGCCTGGCAAACAAGAGAGGGCGCGCGGTTGATTTGGAGCCAGAAGGCAAAGGCGAGCGCCCACGTTCCACGGAGCCATAGCTAGGACGAGCCTTGCTTGGCCGCGAATGCGACTGAGAAGTCGCTGAGCAGAGCAAATTGGCCGCTTTGTGGCTCACTACCATACCGCTTTAGAGCAAAATCCAACCAAAACAGAACTCTTCCTTTGCCTGTTTCCTTCCTCGGATTTTTGTATACTGCTCTTTGACGATATATCCAGGGTGGTTTGCAAAAATCAGCTGCCCCAAAACTGAGGGGAAAAAAATACATTGAATATTGTTCACTCTCAACTTCTTTTGATTCTTGGAAGTAATTTTTGGAGATCATTTGAGGTACCTAAGTCGTCTTCAAATTTCCACACCGGGGTGTTTTCCAGATTGAATTTCCAGCATAACCAACAGGGGTTGAGTTGAGATATTCATAATCACTTCCAAAATGTCCTAGATATGGATTCTCCTGCCTAAATCCATAATGAGATGATGTTAAATGGATTTTAGTTTAGAGAAACACATTTAAGTTGCAGTATTTGATTATTCGCTTGGGAGAAAATCTATTGAACCCTATGAGATTTATTTCTGAGTAACTGCAATATTATTACTCCATCCTGAATACAATTGTGAAGAAGGATCTCTTCTTTGTTTCATTATACAGGTAGTCCTCAATGTACAACATTTCATTTATTGACCGTTCAAAGTTACAGCAGCACTGAAAAAAGTGACATGACCGTTTTTCACGACCCATGATCATGTGATCAAAATCCAGATGCTTGGCAACTGGTTCATATTTATGATGGTTGATATGTCCCCAGATCATGTGATCACCTTTTGTGACCTGACAAGCAAAGTCAATGAGGAAGCCAGATTCACTTAGCAACTGGGTTATCAACTTATCAACATTCACTTAACTGGCAAGAAAGGTCATAAAATCACTTTAAAATGTCTCAACATAAATTTTGGGCTCAATTGTTGTTGAGGAGTACCTTTATTTAAGTTTATCATACCCTCCTATTTCTGTTGAACATTTCAATAGAATGAATAGAATAGCGGGCTTTGTACTAATGCATATAGGCTATACGTTCCCCCTTTCAGCTATACGTTAACCTTTCTTCATAGTTCTTACCACTACAGGAGTGCAAAATTCCAATTTCTTCCTGTTTACACTCAAGTAGCTTCTACTTATTACCCTCCTAGGCCAGTTGTTTTAAGTTTCCAAAGACTTTGGTAGGACCACCATTTTCCCAAAGTGGGTTGAGTTTTGGTCTTGTTTCAACTCATAACTTGTGCAATGCACATTCCCAACCACTGAAGTTAAAACACAAAGATACTGGTTACCAGAAGTGGAAGGTATAGAATTTCATAGTCATTTCCCGTGCATGTACTAGACTGAACAATAGTTCTTAAATGTGCTCAGTTTACTGGAAGTAGAAGAACCCAACATACAGGCTCTAGGGAAAAAAATTAAGACAGGAGATAGAATCAATTATTAGTCACAAACCTGTTCAACGACTGGGTATTTTTTTAAAAAATGCATTTCAGAAAAATACAGGTAGTCCTTGACTTACAGCCATTTGTTTAGTGACCGTTTGAAGTTACAATGGCACTGCAAAAATGACTTACAACCAACTGCCAGAGCATACCCATGATCACACGTTCAAACTTTTGGATGCTTGGCAGCGAGCATATATTTATGACTATTGCAGCATCCCATGATCATGGGATCTCTGTTTGTGACTTTCTCAACCAGCTTTTGATAAGTCAGTGGGGAAAGTATGATGCACTCAATCATTGTAGTGATTTGCTTAACAACCATGGCTAAAAAAGAAGAAAAGTCAGATATGACTGACAACCATCTTGCTTAGCACCAGAAATTCTGGCGCACCAGTCTGGTCGTAAGTTGAGGACTACTTGCACAGCCCCCCCATACCATGTGCTGTCTAGCCATATGGGATTATAATTTGGATAAACCATTTTGTGTCCTTTGCATCTGGAAAACACTATACGGAGGAACAGCTATTATTTACAGTGCTTGAAAAAAACTGGTACAAAAGGTTAAATCTGGCAGTTTTCAAGTAGATGGAATTTGATAAAAAAGACAGGGATGAATAACCACTGAGGTTACCAGAAGGAGATGGCATTTAGTCTTGTATTACTTTAATGGCTCAATTAAAGTAATAAATCGCTCTTAGACTTTATTGAAGCTTCCAGAACGTGAACTAGTAAAGTTATTGTCCATGTACTACTGCCGGAGAAGCCAGGTTCAGATTTATTAGATTGCAGAGCAATGTCTTAAGATATTTTGGCTTTTGACATTGGGATTTCTGATAAAACCCGTTCTTTATTTTTGCACGATGCCTATTATACAATTGAATTTTAGTTACGCCTTGTTCGGAGCCTGCCTTTTTACCCTCCACAAAATTGCATGAGAGGGGCTCGCTGAGAAACTTCGCAAAATGGGCTTTTACTCCCCTTTGATGTGAGGCAATAAAAGGCCTGTCCGAATCTCGAACAAAAAATAACATTCTCCTCCGCCTCTGCTGCGAAAAGGGCGTCGTGAACCTTCCATAGGAACGAACTAGTTGCCTCGCTACATGGAAAATTCGCTAAGGGCCTCACCGGGATTGTGAGCGAGCCCAAACGCAACAGGCTACGCCTTAGTTGGGGATGGGCGAGGGGGCGGAGCAATGACGAAACTCGGTTTCGCTCTCTTCCAATTGGCCGCGAGGGAAGAGGGCGTGGCCGAAGCGCAGAAGATATTTTCCCGTGAGAGGGTGGGGCTGAAAGCGAGAGGGACCTGTTAGTCGGTTTGCGTCCTCCGACAGTCCGGTAAGAGATCTTTTCTTGGCTGTTCCTACTGCTTTTAACCAGGTGTGATAGGGGCCGGGTGGCGTAGCGCTGGGCACGGTGTTCGTATTAGTTGGGTTAAAAATAGGTAATTTGGGTTGGGGGGGAAACGGAAGGAGAAAGGGTGGAGTGGAGGGGTGTCAAAGCCAACTGCGAACCCAAATCGTGTGTCGTTGACAACGGAGTAAGAAAATCGCGGCACTTTCTGGTTTTCGTTCCTGGTCCCCAAATTACTACTTGGGGTAATTTGAAGGGCGCCCCCCCCACAACGCTTGAAAGCTGCCCTGGATGGTATTCGTCGCCATGGGTGAATGGACTCACGCCCTTCTCGTTCCGTTGGGAAAACTCGGCTCGTTTGGAGCAAAGGTCTCCAACCTTGACAACTTTAAGCCTGGAGGACTTCAACTCCCAGAATTCCCCAGCCAGCAAAGCTTTCTGGGGGATGAAGTCCTCCAGGCTTAAAGTTGCCAAGGTTGGAGACCTCTGGTTTGGAGTGAAGCAACCCTTTGCTCCCTTCAGAGGCGATGACTTGACAAAACGGAGCCCCGAGGAAAGCGAATCGTTTGCCGGTGACTCAGAGCTTCGCCCTGAATAATAGTTTGAGGTACTTTTCGGTTGAGGAGAAAGACCGCAAGCGGTGCCTTCTTATTTTATCTGCTACGTTTTAAAAGTTTCTCTGTCATTTTAGGAGCCCCGGCGCCATTCCAGGTTAGATTCTTCTGCCTGTTAAAGGCAATTGCAGCACAGCAGCCTTTGCTGCCAAATGAATTTAGTTCACTTTTACCTCCCCGAATCATGGCTAAAGCACATGCGGTCTGCCAAAATCCAGTAACTGGCAGCCAGGACATTTTTAGGTTTAGAGGGTACCAGAGGAAAAGTGTCCTCTGGTAAAAAGTTCCCTTCTTTAAGGTTACAAACCATTTAATCTCCCTCCTGTTTTTTCCTTAATTTAGAATTTGGGGTTTTACTCGTATTTCTAAGATGTTGCTATGTATAACGATTAGTTTGGTTATCTGTGTAAGCCATTAAGACTTTTCTGATGGGGTGAATGTAAATTAGATTAATAATTGTTCAGAAAAGCTTAACTCTTTGCCCTCTAATAGTCATCTGATTTTTTTTTTCTGAGCCAGATCTGGTAGCCCTCTGAAGTTTTGGCACTTCATTTTGTATAATTTTTTGGTCATATGACCAGAAGGACTAATGAATGAGATAAAAGAAAGTTATGGTCCAATTCAGTTGTAGGACATTAAGTTTGGTGTGGTGTTTACTTGAATAAAAAAGTTTCAATAATTTGTTAGCAATGTTCATTTGCCAGTAGCAGGCTGCTTTTGGTATTTTTGTGTATGAAGGTGGTTTTTAATTTGTGGAAGGCATTTTTCATTGCCTGTTTTCAGATTTCCTTTCATAGGAATCAAGTTCAATAATCTTTCAAATTTTTGATCATGCTTCTAAAAAAAAATTGCAACCATTCCCCAATTCTTGCTTTTGTTTGTCTTCTTTCTATGTTCTTTCTCTCCCCCTCCCCCCCAGCTTAGAAGAAACATTTAACTGAAGTTGCAAAATAAAATGCTCACTTTTCTTTTTACCTAAGATTGTGGAAATGTGTACATTTCAAAATAATTTGGAAGAAACACTTCCGACCCTGCCATAATGCATTGCACTTTATAATGTTCATTAAAGCAGTCCAACCTTTTCCAAGTTTATGTGCAAAAAATGATGTTAGTGCTGCTTGAAGGAGTTAGCTTGTTAAAGTTAACTTTTAAAGCGGCAGCATTCAATGGCTCAATCAGGCACCTGGGGGAAAAAACTGCTTTATGAGAGTGCTGCTTTATGAATAAAAGAGCTGCTTTATGAATAGTGAAAAATAGTGGAGAAGTAATATGGGCAAAAGCAATTTATCCAATTTTTGAAGCATGCAGCACCTTTAATTTTAAATTTTAAATTAAATTTTAATTTTAATTTTTAATTTAAAAATTTAAAATGTTAATACTCACATGGTTAATTGGCATTTTGGTGGTACATATGCCTTTGGCAAGAGAACGGAAAGGAAATTTTTGAAACAAACTCTGATCCAGAGTTTTCACTTTAAACTTCAGGTGTGGTTATATTGCCATTAAATAACCATATCTGGAACATTAAGTCTAATATGCTATAACAATAGTTTTATGAATTCTCTTGAACTCTTCATGGTGAATTGGCAAGAAATAGTTTTAAATACGACAATAAGCAAATTGCCATCTCAGCTGACAGTTTCTTTTGACTGATAGGTGGTAAACTTGTTCCACTTGCTTTGCCTAGAGTACACTTGGATAATGTTTGTGGGCCAGAGGACATACTAGATATTTAACTCTTAAGATGAATATGAAGATGTGCATGATCTATTAAATCAGATTAACTGATACAGCAGATGATAGGTTTGTAGCTTGTCAGGGCCTTGAGACTCCAGGGATATTCTCTACTACTAGGTAAAAATAAAGGTAAAGGTTCCCCTCGCATATATGTGCTAGTCGTTCCCAACTCTAGGGGGCGGTGCTCATCTCCGTTTCAAAGCCGAAGAGCCAGCATTGTCCGAAAACATCTCCGTGGTCATGTGGCCGGCATGACTCAACGCCAAAGGTGCATGGAACGCTGTTAGCTTCCCACCAAAGGTGGTCCCTATTTTCCTACTTGCATTTTTTACGTGCTTTCGAACTGCTAGGTTGGCAGAAGCTGGGACGTAACGGGAGTTCACCCTGTTACATGGCACTCGAGATTCGAATAGCTGAACTGCCAACCTTTTGATCGACAAGCTCACCATCTTATCCACTAAGCCACCACGTCCCCGTCTCTACTACTACTTTTGCTTATTTTTGTGTCATTATTTTTTTGTCTGGAATCTGGATAGACATGCTTCCAAACAAACTGTAGTACTGTGTGGCAACTTCATTTTTATCTTGTAAGAACACCTGTGAAAGTTTAGCAGCATTCTTAGAAATAAATCTGAGGCTAAAGGCTGGCATAGTGCTTTATTGGATACCAGCTTCCTACTGATAATTTAATAAAAGAACCAAAAGGAAACTAGAATGAGGCAAAGAGTAGAATTCAGTCTTTCTGAACCTGCAATGGAATTACAGATAACAAGGAAACAATTTCCAGGCAGTTGTAAACATACGTAAATGGCATTGAGTTGAAAAGGCTGTGGGATGACAAAGGTTATGATTTTTTTTTCATTATCCGCAGGAGCATTACAGTGAAAAACATAATTGGAAGTTACGTTGTCTTAACTATGAATAGAGCAGCATTCATAAAGGCTTAGTTGAGCAGCCACAGACAGTGATGGTAGTAAAGTCTCCTTTTCGCTGAACTGAATTTCTTGGACTTGATAGATATTATGCCTCATAATTTTATTAGAAGTAGTGTGGAGGTGGATTGAGATTGCTTTCTTTTGGAATAGCTTTTTAAATATCCCAATTGGAGGATTCTCAGTTTGGTGCAGTGGTTAAGGCACCAGGCTGGAAACCAGGAGATGCGATTGAAAGCCGGCTGAGTGACTTTGGGCCAATCTCTCAGCCCAATTTACCTACCAGGTGGTTGTTGTGGGAAAAATAGGAGGAGAAAGGAAAATTAGGTATATTTACTGCCTTGAGTTTTTTATAAAAATATTTTTTTAAAAAACTAGCCAGGTCTAACCCTGCTTATTTTCAAAGTCTAAAGATCAGTCTGGTTGCTTCCTGCAGAGAGAGTCCCAAATAGAATACATTTTCCCAAGAATTACTTGATATTATGAAGTTTTTCTTTGCCCATAACAAAAGGCAATTTCTGAACCATGCTCTCTTCCCTCAGGATGGGATAATGGCTTGCATATCTGAAAGTGATTGGCAAAGCAACTGTATAGTATTTGGAATAAAAAAGGAAAAAAAATAATGGAAAGATTTGTGTTGCACAATTGAGTTGTCCATTCTTAAGAGTATGTTGTCATCCCAGAAATAAATTACTAAATCTCAGTGATTACCTATAGAGCAATAACAGACTACTTTATCTAATATTCGCATATCTTTGGCTTTAAGCTGGCAGTGTGGAGCAATTTTCAGCCAAGGATGGAAACTATATGCCAGTGATAGTATGGTCAAGGCAAACTAGATCAAACATATACCGTCCTTCCACCTTGTTTAAACTTTAAGATAGTAATGGGGAGAGTCCTTTTGCAGAAGCCTTAGGAATTTTTTTCCCCTATAATTACTGATGCGATTGCAAGATTGACTTAAAAGCTCCATGGCTTTCATTTGCTTTAGCAATCCAGAAAAGAAGATACTGAGCACAAATGCTCAGTCAGTAGATGCAACTCAGGTTGAGGAGACCCAAGAACATAGGAATTGGGGCCAAGCACAGCTGTACACATAAAACAGAGAGGATAAAATTTTCTCTGTACAGACCTGTCTGCCTGAAGGCTAGGAGCATGTGTAATAGTTTGACAGCTGGAAAAAAAATAATCCAGAAATAGGTTTTTGTTGTCCTAAGAATTTAAAGCTTAGAAATTGAAAGTGAGTGAGGTTGACAGTCTATGTATTTAGAATGAACAGACTAATTTGCACACTGCATAAAACTCCTTCATCCCTTCAGCAGTTATAATTATGATGAATTCACTATTAGATCACTTCTATGGGCAAGATTATTTGTAGAATGGATTGGTAGTTAGGATGGATATTTAGGCCGGATTTACTAGAACTGATCAAATACATATTTTCTGGAATGTTATCCGATGTGAATAATCGGTGGAATGACCTCTGTTAGTCACTTCAACTTAAATAATTCAGTTTATGCCAAGATTCATTTATAAATGTATTAAGGAAAGATGTTACATACTAAGTGAGTGTCTAGAGTCCACAGGGCCTATAACTCATGCATGTATTCCTGCAGAAATTAAGTTTACTTGATAGCAATTGTAACTCTTGGAGAGATTGTGAATAATATTAGAGGCATGGGTACTCTGTTAGTTTAGAACCAAAATATACAGCATCAGAATATAAGAAGTTTATCAGTTCATTGGGTCCTACTAGTCTAGATGTTAGAAAATGTCTTGGATCTACTAAGGAAGATGACCAACCAGACAAGAAATCACCAAAGTAAAGGGGGTAGGTCTTTTTAGGTGTGTTTAGGCTTGTGATGAACTATCCCCCAAACCCCTGAAAATCACAGAAATGAGCAAAAAGGTAGCAGTTTTTCTCAGATCTGACTCAATAATTTTCTAGGATTTTCACGAGAATATTCTTAAGCTCTATTTAAAAGTACCACAATTATACCATGACGTTTGGCAAGCAATGCACATGCTTTGCCCCTGGATTGTAGTTCCTTCTTTCTGATAAGCTATGCTGCCTCTTGAGTGTAACATTTCATAATTTATGTGTGTTGCAAAAAAATTATTGCAGCAGTTTCTGTTCAAAGGAGTCTTTTTAAAGTTCCAAATGACTTCAGACAGAGGTATTTAGCTCTTGAGCAAGGTTGGTGTCTATGAAGAAATTCTTTCTTGAAGTGACTAGCATGGCTGTAATTGCAAAAGACCAAAAATGTAACTGCACTAGTTTGCATCCAGTCATGCATTCAAGTGGGCAATTTTTTTAACCTGAGGATGTCTTTTTCTCATCTCTGTAGTTAAGACCTCAGAAATGGACCTTGACTTGCAGTGCCAAGAATTTGATGCATCAAAATGGAAAGAACTTGTTGCATCCATGAAACAGCACAAAACAATTAGGTACGTTAACAACATTTAGTGAATTGTAAAGGCTTTTTGAAGGCATTGTTTGATAATTCTAACATTTCCCTTCATAATTTGAATTGGGGGAAAATTAATAATGGATTAGCACAAAAATTCTTCTGAAATGTCACTCACATGAAGGATGGTATTTTCCCGCCTCACTTTTCCCCTCCAATGTTTTGCTTTCCCATATACCCTATATTTCTCATTCTTGGAAGTTTTAAAGGTGTGGACTTCAACTCCCAGAATTCCCTAGCCAGTAGCATTGAAAAACACTGCACATAGTGGTTTCTCTTTCTCACTCCAGTTCATGTATTTTCCCGTTGCATTTGCTCATAAATCCTCTTTAGCCATCTTGGACAAATTGCTCACTATAGCAGAAAATTGCACTGAAAGTACTTGGTATTGGTTTGCGAGGCGGAGGAAGGGTGGGAAGAATCATGTAAGAGTATGTTGAATCATATAAGCAATCATGTATGTTGCTCCAGGACATTCTTAAATATTTGAGATACGTGCTATGCTACATCTGTTAATAAGCTTAGCCCAGGAGGGTGCTGTAGATGACAGATAATTCATCTGACTAAATTAGAGTTAATGTCTAAATCTATTTTCCCCCTAAATTTTTAGATTGGATGACTGCGGTCTGGGAATTAGCCATTGTGAAGATCTTTCTGTTCTTCTGACCAGCAACCAAGAACTAACTGAACTGAATCTAAGCAACAATGAACTGGGAGATGCTGGTGTAGATGCTCTGTGCAAAGGATTGTTAAATCCGAATTGCAAACTTCAAAAACTCTGGTAAATATTCCTAGAATTCGTAATAGCTTTAGTAGTGTTGGAATATATTTTCCACAAATGGAAACCTTGATAGAGTTATTGCCTTCCATGTTAGACTTTTCCAAATGTGGCTATACAAGTAGCCTAGCATTTATCCCAGGTATAAATTCTCAATATAATTCATCATTGACTGTTATTGGCCAACTATGATATTTATTACATCCAATTAGAATAGCAATTGAGAGTGGAATTTCTGAGGCTATGTGATGCAGTCATAAAGTGTACAGGTAGTCCTCGACCTACAACAGTTTATTTAGTGACCTTTCAAAGTCACAAAAGAACTGAAAGAAGTGACTTATGACCATTTTTCACACTTACGACCATTGCAGCATCCCCATAGTCACATGATCAAAATTTGGATGCTTGGCAACTGATTCATATTTATGACGGTTGCAGTGTCCCGGGATCATGTGATCCCCATTGGCAACCTTCTAACAAGCAAAGTCAATAGGGAAGCCAGATTCACTTAGCAACCATGTTACTAACTTAACAACTGCAATGCTTCACTTAACAACTGTGGCAGTACAGGTCTTAAAATGTGGCAAAACTCAATTAAGAAAGGTGTCGCTTAACACCATAAATTTTGGGCTCAGTTGTGATGGTAAATTTAGGACTACTTTTAAGGTGATGTGGCTCTATCACTTAGTGACAGCAGTATGGGCACTCTCTGCTGCTGCCATTAACTGAATCCCACTGGTCCTTAGTCAAGGAACTCTCCCACCATTGAGCCATTTCCATCTTGGTCCCTCCCAGCCAGTGGTGGGATTCAGCCAATTCACACCACTTCGGGAGAACCAGTTGTTAACTTTCTGAGCAATTTGGCAAACTGGTTGTTGGAAGAAATCATTAGGGCAGAGAACCGGTTGTTGAATTATTTTAATCTCACCTCTGCTCCCAGCCCTGAGCATCAGAAAGTAAGGGACTGCTTCCTCGACCACCTCCTCAACACCTCAATAGCCTCTTTCTTTCCCCTCTCTGCCTTTGGCTACTTGCCTACCAGTTTCCTTTGCCGCCACCAAGACTGCCACTACTGTACTAGCCAGGGCCTTCTTTGTACTTCCTTCTTTTACTCCAGGGCTGCCTGGGTCTCCATTCGTATCCTGGCCAGAATCTCCTCTTGTGTCAACGCAGTTGGCCGAAAAGGAGAAACAAAAGAAAGCCCTGACTGGCACAAAAATGGAGGCCCTGGACAAAGTGAAAGAGAATTCCCAGTGGCACCGGCACAAAAGGTGCTGTGGACAAGGCCACAACTGGTAGAGGACTGGTGTGCGGCAGCAGGCAAGGCTGGGTGGTGTGGACAGGTGGTAGGTGTCCAAAAAGCAGCTGTAAATGCAGGTGGACACATGACTGCAGAGGTCCTGCAAGGGCTGAAACTTCAAAGACTATCAGCCTTCAGCAACTTCATAATTTCAAATGGCCGCTGAATGAGTTGACAGCCAGTATCGGTGATTTACAGTAACTACAGTCAAATGATTTTTCAGCTTGGGTGAAAAATCCTTTTCCCTGTGAATACATTTGTTTCCACAATAATCCCATATAATAAATTAATAAATACAATAAATAATAGAACTCAAGCTCTTTTGTGTTGAAAATGCTAAGAGAAGAATATGGAAGTTTGAACCCTCACCTCTCTAAAAAAGCATTGATTTCAATTAGCAAGGAGAGCGTTATATTGGTATTTAATTGGAAAGAATGAGGGCTGTTGTGTAGATGCACCTTGACACAAATAGATAAAATGTGTAATTATTTGAGAAGTCACATATACATTGATTCAGCTGACAAATAAAAACTAGTATAGTGTGATCAATTGGTTCTATGCCACTTGGTCAATGTCAACTCTTATCGACCACATAAATAGAGTTTGTCCAGAAAGGAACAGCACACAATGTACCATTTAGAAAACTGCTGCTTGTTACATGTGTCTGAAGCTCCATCATTACATGGCTTTATGGCTATATAGCTGTAATATTGTTGATAAAATACACTACAGTGGCCATGTGCACTTCGACCCGCTCTTTGAAACAGCTCCGGCCCCCACTCAGGCAGATTTGTAAAGAAAGTGCAGGTAGACCAGAGGCTGAGGCAGGGAGGTGGGCAGACTGCTTCCTTGGGGAATATGTTGTTGTCCCTCCAGCTGCCAGGGGTAGGGAGGCTCTCCTGTTACTGGATTTGCCCTTCCCTTTCTCTGGCTTTCCCAAGCTGCCGCCCCCCCCCCTCCTGTCCCCTTTGCAACTTCCTCCCCAAGACTGCCAGAGACTTTCTTTAGAGGTGGGGGAGGAAGGATGGACCATCCATGCATATCACACCTTTTCCCTGAAGCTGGTTCCAGACAGGAAGACGTGGGAAAAGCTTAGGATGGCAGAAGGGCACCAGACTGGAACCCTGATCCAAATGTAAAATGGGGAGCCATGGTGGAGCACTGCAGAGCTGGGAGTGAGGAGTATTCCTGGAGTGCGCTGGGGAGAGATCACTCATAGACAAGTGGCAACCACACTTTGAAAGAGGACCAGCCAGAGTGGCCCCTTCCAAGAAAAAGCCCTCAAGCTAGCTTTGTGCAGCCACATTCAGGACAACTGCAGGGTGCTGAAGATGGGTGCCAGGGCTCCCATGCTGAGTGGGTCAGATAGGCTGCTCAGCTGAGGCACCTACATGTCTGCTGGAGGCCCCTCAAGAACCTCAGAGGCCGTGTCCCACCATGTGGGCTGTGGGGAGAGGGGCTTTGAAGCCCTCTTCTGGACTGATGTAATGCATAGGCTAACTGGAAATAAATATTCTATTCTCTACTTTACTCTACTCTACTCTACTCTAATAGGACTTGGAGGTGATATCTTCAGCTGTGAGACTAAGGAGTGCAGAAACTTGGCTGTTTCTCTTGAAAAAAAGAGAATAGGGTGGGCCAGTGGCTTCCTTAGTTTTGTATAACTACTGATCCTTCTCCCCTTCCTTCCAAACCCCCCCTCCCCCCCCCCTGAGATTTGCAACTGCTTTAGATTGTAATTTATTTAGTTTTGAATCAGAATGGACAAATTCTGAAAATTGAGGTCCAACATAATTAAAGAATGTCAGGTTGGCAAAATCAACAATTATTAGCAATTTTCTCTCTACAGTCTAGGGATTCAAACGGGTTTCCAGCTTTGTTAGTAAGTACCAAAAATTACTTCCTGTATGCAAGACAGCTGAGCATTTTGCTGTATATATTTATAATTGTTTGCCATTTTTTAGATGGCACGTAAGATACATGATGCAGCAACATTATTCCTGGAGTTTATTGCCAGTCATTGAACTCATCAAGAAGAAACAGAAAGAGCCACCCTGCTGGAATAGAGGAGTGATACGGGGAGAAGTTTAATCTGCCTTAATGTCTTTTGAGCCACTCTCAGGAATGGGAATTTGTGGCCTTCAAAAACGTGTTTCATTTGACTGTCATGTTCCAGCCAGCATGAACACAGCATTCAGTGAGATGATGCTTGCTATCCTCTCCTATTCTCAAGCATTAATGCAATTTACTCAATTTTATTATTCCAGGTTACGAAACTGCAACTTAACTAAAGCTTGTTGTGAGAAGCTTCGTTCTGTAGTTACTAAATCACCTCTGACAGAGCTACACCTGGGAGATAACAGTTTGGGCACATCAGGTGGGAAAGCATTGTGCCAAGGACTTGTGGATTCAAACTGCCAACTAGAATCACTACAGTAAGTATTTCAAGTCCTTCAGTCCATATAAGACAGCAAATATGTTTTAGTTAGAAGTTTCTCACATTAGAAAACTTCTTTTTCACCCATCTTGTAAGGACTACCAACACAGAATTGGATAAACCAGCAAAAATTAGGAGAGAATATATTATAGTGGTTGAGGTACGGAGGTTGAGGTACTAAGATTGAGGTGATCAGTCATGAAATTATATCAAATGAGGGATCCAAAATCATGATCTTTCACCCAGGCTAAGCTAGAGATTACATGAGTCTCAGGGAAGGTGGACTTGGCATCTTACATTGATTCTCTACTCATTTTAGGTATCAAGTCTTTGACTTTTTAGCGGCCCTGGTTTCTGGCTGTTACCTTTTAATACCTAGTCTCTTTATAGTAAGTTTTCTGTCTTGGAAATCTCAGGGATTTCCCAATTTTATTTACTGATGAGGTTGTGCATCTGTATACAGAGTTGTTTGTAATAATGGCAGGGGATGCTTCAGGACTCATAATTCTTGCTTAATGAGCAAGAAACATTTATGATTGGGGTGGCCTTTGTACAGATTATCTGGTGTGCCAGTTGTGCCTTTTCCAGAATCAAGATGCCTTAACGCATCTTGTAGTTGTTATGACTTAATTTCATTTTGGCAGTTGCAACTTTTAAGTGGGTCTGTGAAGACCACTTGGAAACTACAGGTTGAATATAGTGCAGCAGTGCAAGTAGATTGTGGGCATACCTTGTTTTGATCATGTTACCCCTCTGCTCTGTATTGGTTATCAGGCTTTATGGCTTGGGGCCCAGGTACCTGCACAACATCCTTCCTCTGGTTGTTTCTACCCATTCCATAAGATCTGGCAGAATCGGCATGCTCCAGATTTCCATTAGTGAAGCAGTGCCATCTCGTTGGGATATTGGAGACATGCTTACTCTGTGCCATTACTGCTTTCTGGAACCACATCCCCCACAAATGCACATGGTCCCAATCCTGTTGTGTTTTCAGAAAGGCTTGATGACCTGAGTTTTCAGCAAGTCGTTGGCTGGGTGGTTTGTGACTCCAGGTGTTGAACTCTGTTTTATGATGTGTAACTGGTTTCATTAATTTTCCTGACTTGGGTTTTGACACACTAATTATATAATATAATATAACAACATATAACATAACAATATAATTGTTATTTGCTTGCTTGTAAACTGGATATATAAACTTGCTTTCTTGCTTTAATCTTATTTATGCTTTGTTGGCTGCTTAGAGTTGGTGTTATGCTACAGGTTAATTAAATGAATAAGAAAACTAAACAAAATTGGATTGGAAAGCTCTGTCATAGGTTATAATATGTATACAGTACATCCTCTGCACCTTCCCCCAAATCTATATGTCTTTATTATTGCCTTTTGGAAGTCAACTTATTCCTCTCTCTTATAGACTACAATTCTGTGACCTCACAAAGGAAAACATAGATGCCCTCTGCTCTGTACTGTCTGTCAAATCGTCCCTGCAAATGCTCAACCTGAGTAATAACAAGCTAGGAGATGAAGCAGTGAAAAACCTCTGCCAAGCCTTGGTGAAGGGCTCTTCTAACTTGCAATCCCTACAGTAAGATACAGTTCATATTTGTCTGGAGTTCTCTCTTTTGGGGTATGTCATGGCTGAGAATTTTCTAAAGAAGTGGGTGTCTACCTTAAAAGGTAATCCACCCAAGATTGATTGTACCAGAGTGAACATTTAAAACAGTTTGAGCTTGGAACAGCTATTTCAGTTATTCTGTGCCCTGAATAAAACAAATTTATTACCCTGAGGTAAGATGGATGGCCAAGAGTTACTCTAAGGTAAGATGGGCAGTCAATAAATTTTACAAATAAATAAATAAATTGTGTTTCAGGGTTTTATCCAAACTCGGGACAAAAGGAGTTTTTATTTCATATCTTTCTAAGTAATTCATCAAAAGTTAGAAAGATTAGAAAAGTGCAGTTAGCCAAATCAGCAGATCCACAAGTATTATAAAGAAGCTGTCAAATGTAAACTGTGCTTGTATATTCACAGATAATCCATATTGCTAAACTATTACACTTCATATTGCAATTATATTACAAACTACAAGTTGTATGTGCTGTACACATTAGGAAGAAAAACCAAACTTTTAGTTTAAATATATTTTTCCTATTGTTTTAGGTTATTTATAGGTTGTGTTAAAATGACCCCATTGTTGTTGCAACTTTGCTGGACTGTGTTTTGTGCAGACTGGTTGCAACAAAGTATTCAACAATTTTTTTGTCTATTGTGTGTATGTGTGTGTTTTAAAAGCTTGTTACGTTTTAAAATCTTATTTGCCAGTTTTGTAAATTAGATATAAATAGCACTGATAATTAATTAAACCCCCTTCTTTGTGGCCATATGATGAAACACAAAGCAGGGGACTTGTTTAGAGTTCCCATTGTGTCAAAATGTGTGAAATACCACAATTGTAGCTGTTCCCTTCCAAGCTCAGAACAATTTTCTTTATAGGCACACTCTTAGAAATTGAAAGCCATGTGTTCCGTAGCTGCAGGATGCCCATCTCTAACACTGTGATTATTGTAGGCAGAGTTGCTGAAATAACAAAATTCTTTTGTCAGTTTTCTAGTGAAATCCAGTGCAGCTTTGGAATTGTTTTTTGCTTATTTGCAGATTAGAGAGCTGTGAGATCACACGTGCTAGTTGCGAGGACCTCAGTATTTTCCTCAGTAATACCCCATCCTTGACAGAATTATGCATAGGAGACAACAGTATTGGTGATGCAGGACTAGCTATCCTCTGCCAAGGCATCCAAAATCCAAAGTGCAAAGTAGAGAAACTATGGTAAGTGACTCCCTAAACATTGGCAGTCTTAGACTCTTATATCAAATGTCCTTTGGTAACAAAAGTCAATCAGGTTTTCACAATGGCTTGTTATGTATAGGTTAGATAACTAGGTTGATAGAGCCAAATCCAGAAAGGAAATCAGCCTAGTAATACCTCTATTTTAATTCAAATAGAAAATGAGGTTGATTTACTGAATTTTTAATATTTAAAACTACACCTATATGCTTTTTCTAATATGTTAAAAATATATTACAGTATACATTTTCAGATATTATGATTTACTACAATAAGTCTTGGCAGCCTACTTTTTTCTCCCAGTGCAAGTGAGAATAATTGTGTAAGTGGGTGTTTTTGGTATTTCTCTCTGTGGGGGATGGAACTCGGCATGTAGTTTCTGCAATAATTATGTCTATAAAGCAGGGGTGAAATGCTCGTGGTTTGGACCGGATTGGCTGATCTGGTAGCGATGGTGGCGGGTGGTTTGGAGAACCGATAGCAAACATCCCTGCCCCCACCCACCCCTTCCCAGCTGAGCCACGCAATCATCGGAGCCTTTTTTTTTTACTTTTAAAAGCATTTTATTACAACCTCTTCGGCCGAATAGGTTGGAAAAAAAGTGCTTTTAAAAGTAAAAAAAAGATCACGTGCCATAGCTCAGGTTCCCCTCCCGCCCGGCACCGCTGTTCTACTTGCCTCATGCTTCCTTTTGGCGTGCACTCCATGTGCGTACCTTGCATTTGGTGTGTGATGCGCGCGCAGTGCGCATGCACAGCCAGCAAACCAGTAGTAAACCGGTTCAGATTTCACCACTGCTATAAAGTATATTTCTAAAGGAATGTAACATTTACCATAAATGAGTCACAAAACCGTTTTCATTCATGTTTCTATAAATGGCCATCTAGCCTAGTAATGGCCAGTTCTTTTCTGTTACAAGTAATCTCTGATTCTGGAGTAATATCAGAGATGCTACAACCAAATGGCTGCCATCAAATGAGGGTCCCATTCATATTAAAGACTAAGGCTGGCGGGTGGGGGGAACAATCTTCAGGGCTCAAGTATGTTGAGAAATAGACTTTGTCTTGATCTGTTTTCATAGGCCAAGGGAGAATTTTGATTCTGGATCATATGTTTATTTCAATATTTTTTATACATTACTACTTACTACAAGTGAATGGGATGTAGTTTAAGGAGCTGGTTTATGAAGATGTAAATAAATGTTTCAAATGAGGGAACCATGGGTCTCCCATCTTATTGTTGGTGAAAAGCTAAAAGCAATGATTTGGTGATTATTTCAGGTTGTGGGAATGCAATATCACTGCTGCTGGTTGTAAGGAACTTGCCACAATCATTGGCACCAAAGAGACACTCAAGGAGATGAGCCTGCTGGGAAATCCTGTGGAAAATGAAGGAGTAGAATTTTTATGTCAAGGACTGAAGGATCCAAAAACGAAACTCCAATCTCTGTGGTTAGTGCATGTTTTCTTTTTGCTGCAATCAGCAATTCCACTTAACAGGGTGTGTCTGGAATGAAGGGGCAATGTAGCTTTCAGGGATTGCTTAAATCAGGGGACACCAACCTTTCGGACCTCAGGGACCACTAAATTCATAATTTTAAATCCCACGGACCACTAATATGATCTGCCTAATGATAGGCTGGGTGGGCGTGGCTAGGTGGTCATGTGACTGGGTAGGCGTGGCCAACTCGATGTCACTCACATCGAGGGACGTCTCACTAGCCTCTACTCAACCCTCCCCTCCCAGCCACTTCTCGCCTCCCCACCCAGGCTCCTTAGGGCCCCAGCAGGAAGCAGTTGTTGGAGCTAAGCAGCCACCACGAGAAAGAGTTAGCAAAACAGCTCAGATCAAGTTGGATCTGACCGAGAAGGAGGCTCAGTAGAAGCACCTCACTGAGGACTACGAACATAGGTTTTCCAAGCAGAGGCAAGACCTGCAGGAGTACAAGGCAAAGTACTGGCACCTGGAGGCTCAGCAGGCTGAGATGGCCAGCCAGTTCCAGGCCATGATGCAGTCCAACTGGAACAAGGCCCCTCCGGCTCTTTGCTACCAGTGGCACTTCCCTCCAGCCTTCGCCCAAAGTCCTGCACCAGGAGGCCGAAGCAGACCCCAAGTTGGTATTTCTGTCTCCCTCTGACCCACACAAAAAGATCCCGAAGGGAGAGACTCTCTGCAGCAACAAAAGTTCATTGCACATATTTGTCCCAGGGGCCTTAGTTTGAGGACCCCTGACTTAGTGCAATATAAAAAATGCAAATAATTTTTCTGCAGACCATCTTACCGTTTTTGGTGAGCACATGCACACCGGCCAGCTGGTCTTCGCGAGCGCATGCGTGCCAGAAACCAGAAGACCAGGTGTCTGGTGCCCATGCGTGCGCTGGAAACAGGAAGAGCAGCCACCCGGTGCACACATGTGCACCGATTGGCTGCTTTTCTGGTTTCCGGCACTCCCGTGCATTTGAAGACCAGCTGGCCAGTGCGCTGGAGCCCAGAAGAGCAACAGGCAACGGCTCACATGCCCAGAGAGATGGCTCTGCATGTCACTTCTGGCATGTGTGCCATAGGTTCGCCAATCCAGCCCTAGGCCAAATGGATATGAAAATGAGAGTCCTGTGTGGAAGCAAGGAGAAAATCGTCTGGGTAAATAGAACTAGAGTTGCTAGGTCTTCAGCATGTTGTTTCATATAGGCCGGAACGAAACTAGCTGCTAATAATAATTTGGCAGAAGAGAAAGCAAACAAAATCTGGGGAAAGACTTGTATTGCAGAGTTGTAAGAGATGCACTTATTTGCCTGCTACAGGTTAAGAGATTGTGGCTTGGCATCGGCTTGCTGCAAGAGTATTGGCTCTGCTTTGAGCGTGAACAGTGTCCTAAAAGAGCTGCAACTGGGTGGCAACTCCATTGGAGATGAAGGAGTGATTGAAATCTGTGAAGGTGTGATGAGTCCAAATTGCAACCTTGATTCCCTCTGGTGAGTGACAGTGTCAACCTCTCTTATCCTTTCTGTATACTGCTTTCTGTGGGATTCTTCTAACCCTGTTTTTCCACACTTGGCAACTTTAAGTTGTATGGACTTCAACTCTCTCACACTGGGTGGGGAATTCTGGGAGTTAAAAGTCTATACATCTTAGAATTCCCCAAGTGTGAAAAACGCTGATAACCTCCTTAATGGAAATATAGGGTAGAGATTGTTTCTTAAAGATAAGGGTGCCAATCACAGTTGTCTTCACCAGAGCAAAACTAATACATGCAACAAACCTTTGGGGAAATCAAATGGTTTCATTGATTTTGTGCTGACTGAAGCTTATTTAAGGGTATTGGCCACAGTATATATTAGCTGCTTTTCAAGCCCTTCTCTTCCCTGCCCCCAGTGGTTTATTGAAGAATAAACAGGTAGTCCTCAACTTACAACAATCCATTTAGTGACTGTTCAAAGTTACACCGGCACTGAAAAAAGTGACTTATGGCTGTTTTTCACACTTACGACCGTTTCAGCATCTCCATGGTCAGATGATCAAAATTCAGACACTTGGCAACAGGCTCATATTTATGACGGTTGCGGTTTCCTGGGGTCATGTAAACCCCTTCTGCAGTCCTCTGACAAGTAAAGACAATGAGGAAGCTAAATTCACTTAATAACCACGTTACTAACAATATAACTTCTGGCGGTATCTTAAAAAACTAAAAGCTTACTGTTCCCTGAACTCAATGAAATATTTTTGAGGGTTGGAACAGTTGCTGTTTGCAAATAGAGGCTATAGATAGCTCTAACTACATAGTTAGGGCAGTTCCTAAGTATTTATACAAATGGAAGGTGGTGTTTTTTTCATTGTTCCAGTTTTTTTGCAAATGTTTATTTGGTTTTATTCTGATTTCTTCCTAGGCTGGGGCAGTCGAGTGTTACAGCAGTTTGCTGTGATGCACTTGCCAAACTTATAGTTGAGAAATCTTCTCTACGGGAATTGGATGTGAGCTACAGCCAAATAGGGGATGAGGGTGTGTTGAAGTTGTGTGAAGCAGTGAAAAATCCAAACTGTAACCTGAAATATCTAATGTAAGTATCTCTTGGGTAGCATGTAAGAATGAGGAAAAAGGGGTCGTTTAAGAGTGATTTTAGAAAAATGGAAAGGATTTGGTCTATACTTGTGTTCTGATTAAAAACTACATCCAGTTTTAGTAGAGCTTCCTAAACTGCTCTCTGCCAAATGCCTTTGTGTTTTTTTTTTATTATTATTACTTTTTTTTTAACATTACAAACAAAAAAGAAAATACATTTTCCACCCTTGTGCTATACATAAAAAAAAGGAAGATTTGGGTCTTCAGATATGTCCTCATGATTGCCAAAATCCACGTTCTCGAGGTACAGGTACCGAGGCGTCCAATGTTCCAAGCGCATAGTCCACGAATGGTTTCCAAGTCTTCCAGAAAATATCTTCTTTATACACACCACTTCTAATTTTAATATCACATGTCATTTTATCATTTAAAGCTAATTTCCACATTTCAGAATTCCACTCTTCTATTCTAAAAATCACATCTAGTTTCCAATATCTAGCTATTATAATTCTACCTATTATAATCATAATTCTAATCAATTCTTTTTCATATTTTGTTAATTCTATTTCCTTAATTACCAACAATAATATAGTTTCCACTCTCAATGTTATTACTTTCCCCATCATTTCAAATATCATTTTCTCCAATTGTTGCCAAAACTTTTTAACCTTATCACATTTATACCACATATGTTCATAAGTCCCCAATTCCATCTCACATCTCCAACATTTTTTACTAATTTTTTTATCCATTTGTGACAATCTTACTGGAGTCAAATACCATTTCCAAACAACTTTATAATTATGCTCTTTAATCCTTATAGATAAAGTTCTCATAATTCTACTATTCCAATTCACATTCCAATCTGACTCTGGTATTTCAATATTAAGATCTTTTTCCCAATTTGTCCTCATCACTCTTTGTAATTTTTCATCAGAATTTATAATCTTATAAACCCTACTAACGAGTCCCTTTAGCCCAATTTCATCTTTCATAATCCGAGATACTAAATATTCAAATTCAGTTTCACATCTATTTATCGAATAATTTTCCTTAATTTTTTGTCCATTTTCTATCTGTATTTTTTCAAACCAGCTTAACCCTAATTTTTCAATAATTTCTTTGTTCCTCCTTTCATTTTCTAAAACTTTTAACCAATCTCTAATAGTTTCTATATTTTCATCTTTAATCACTTCATTATGTCTTATATTATTTTTAATTGGCCAATTTCCAATTGTCTTCCCCAAAAAGATTATATCCGGAATTAAAATTTTAACAAATTTGTTCCACATTTTACTTAATCCCTTTAACCAATAACTTCTAATTACACATTTTAAGTTTGCTTTATCTAAAAACCATCTTGATCCAAATTTCTCTATATCCCTTAACTCTAAGTGTCTCCAATGATTACCTTCACCTTTAAGTATTTTTACCACTATCCGGATACCATATGCACAGTAATAATTAAATAATTTGGGGATTCCTAATCCACCTTCCTTTTGATTTTGATACCACATTTTCTTCACTAATCTAGGTCTTTTCCCACCATTGCAAAATTTGTCCAATTTTTTCTGATATCCTTCAATATCTTTCTCTGTCAAATTTAACGGTAGCATCTCGAATAAAAAGTTAAACTTGGGCAGCAACATCATCTTACACATTGCAATTCTACCAAACCAAGACAACTTTAACATTTTATATTTATCTATCTTCTTCTCAATTTCATTCATCACCACATCATAATTAAGTTTTTTCAATTCTTTAACCTTGAGTGAGAGCACTATACCCAAATATTTCAATGTATTTTTAATCCTTATCCCAAATTGCTCTTGCATATTCTCGCACTCATTACCATTACTATCCATCAATAATTCTGATTTTGACCAATTTACTTTCAGACCTGTCATTTCCTCAAATTCTTTCAAATGCTTATATATCTTTTTCAGGTCTTTCTCTATATTTTTCAAAATAATTAAAGTATCATCCAAAATCATACAAATTTATCTTATATCCCTTATATCCTTCTAATTCTTCATCTTTTTCTATCATTTTTGTCAGGATTTCCATAGCCAATAAAAATAATGTTGGGGACAAGGGACATCCTTGTCTCGTACCTGCTTCTAATTTTATCTCTTCAGTTAATATTCCATTCACCTTCACTCTTGCACTACTTTTTTGATACAATTTTGAAATAACATGTATAAACTTGTTACCAAAGCCTAAAGCCTCCACAATTACTTTAATAGCTTCCCATTGTACAGAATCAAAAGCTTTAAAAATGTCCAATGATACTATACCAATTTTATCACCATTATGTTCAGCTACATCTATAATATTTAATACTCTTCTAACAATATCACTCATATATCTGCCCTTCACATCCAGTTTTAGTAGAGCTTCCTAAACTGCTCTCTGCCAAATGCCTTTGTTGTATTTGCCGTCAGTCTGTACTTATTTCCAGGATGACCAATCACCATTTTAAATATTTCAGAAGCATTTCATTGAGCGCCTAATCGATTGACTGAGTTGGGCATGTTTTTCTTGAGTAGCCTTGCTCAAAGTCATTCAGGGTTCTTCAAATGCTCTTGATGTTCCTTCAAAGCGATTTGCCCTTAGATGTGTATCTTCAGAAACATGGTTCTGGTTGATTGAATCTTAATGTTAGAAAGAGCGTTAGTTGAATGCCTGCCCTCGGGATAGCCAGAACATCTTCCTCTATGGCAGGGGTCTGCAAAGCTGGCTGAGGAACTCTGGGAGTTGAAGTCCACAAGTCTTAAAAGAGCCAAGTTTGCAGACCCCTGCTCTATGGGAAGTATGTGGAAATGAGATTTTAGAGATGTGATAACCAACTTTGAGTGATTGTATGCTTGTCTGATGTTTCTAGTGTAGTTCTAGTATTGAATTCTCATCTGTAATCTATAGCATTAATAACCTGAATGATTTTTTGATTTTTTTTGCAGCTTGTATGACACTTTTTGGACTTCGAAAGCAAACAAGGTGGTGAAGGCTCTGGAAGGGCTGAAGACTGATTTTCAAGTGGTTACATGAGTGGGGCAGCTTTGCTGGGACCATTTCTTGTCTTCTGTTGATCTTTGTTTTATAAACCAAGTTACTAGCCCAGTGATTACTTTTTTTTTTAATTTCAGAGTTATGGACATGATGTGATGTACCCAAAAATTCCATTCCATGTTAGGAATATGATAAAATGCTGAGGTAGTTCTGGAGAAAGCTTTTAGGTCTATATCAAATTAAAATATATGTGTAAAACCAGATG
Source organism: Ahaetulla prasina (assembly GCF_028640845.1). Taxonomy (NCBI): domain Eukaryota; kingdom Metazoa; phylum Chordata; class Lepidosauria; order Squamata; family Colubridae; genus Ahaetulla; species Ahaetulla prasina. Next base: position 260,375,017 of record NC_080539.1, on the reverse strand, counting down.
GGTGGGCTTTTTACCATTTGGAAAATAAGAGAAAAGAAGATTAGAACAAAGTAAAGTAAATCTCTTGCCCACTGTTATAAAGCAATAATGTAGATTGGGTTAATTTTTCCCAGGGTAGGAAATAGAATTGTTTAGATAAGATTAATTGACAACGTTGCTCACTTTGATAGCCAACAAAATATTAAATGCAGTTATTTCATATTTTCTGCTAAAAGTATAAATGATCTTATCTCTCTCAGCCTATGTAGCTTTATTGAAAAATAAAGTTTGTTTGCGAAGATATATTTAGACTTTTGTCTTTTGTTCAAAGAGACACTAAACATTTACATTAAATTCCTTTTATATATTCATGGATCAATAAAAATTGTGTTTGTTACTACATTAATTTTTTAAAAGCCTGTACAATGCAAATGCTTTGGTTTTTTTCTTCCCTGCCTAATTTTAATTAACCATAATACGTACCTATCTGGTGAAATATCCTATGCCAGGGGTCAGCAACCTGCAGCTCTGGAGCTGTGTGTATCTCCTTCACCCCTCCGCTGCAGCTCCCTGTCACTCAAAATATGTATCACAACCGCCAATCTGCGACACCCGCTGGCACACGATTTATTGAGTTTTTCAACTCCCGGTAGGCCAACCATGGATAAATCCAAGAAAAGAAAAGTTTCAGAAGAAAACAGAACGTTTAATTCAACTACGTATGCTAGTTTTGTGGCCGCTCAAGAAATAGTCAGGCACGGGAAGGGTTTTATGGCTCCCGGTGTTTTCTGTGGGAAATGGGTCAAAATGGCTCTTTGTTTAAGGTTGCAGACCCCTGTCCTATGCTGATTACTTACATTGAGTATCCTCTCTGAGAAAATAGAGAGTGTAAGTGATGGGTAATGTGCTGGATGCGTTTCTGTTCTTATTTGAATATGGTATTCTGGTTCAGTAGATAACTAATCCATGTTAAACTTCAGTATGCCTTCTTAAAGTTTATGTTTGATATACTGTTTACACTTATTACTTCCATTTAATAATCACATTATTTTTGTTTCAGTAGCGCTTGAATTATTGTTGAAACAATTTAAGCAATAGCCCTGTATCATGATTACCTGTGACTTCAGTATTTAGCTGCTGCTTTCTAGACTTGATAGGTTGCAGAAGATTATAGGGAATGGACTTCAAAGATAGTTCAGAAACATTTGGTGGAACAAACTGGAGCTGTTTGTCTGATAGGGACTAGAAATAGAGCAAGCAAGTTTTATCCTGAAGCTTATGCAGGCTGGGTGAGATCATCAGTGGTGTTGGGGTGAGATACCAACTGTACGCTGATGACACGCAGCTGTACTTTTCCACCCCAGGCCACCCCAACGAAGCTATCGAAGTACTGTCCCGGTGTTTGGAAGCCGTACGGGTCTGGATGGGGAGAAACAGGCTCAAGCTTAATCCCTCCAAGACGGAGAGGCTGTGGATGCCGGCACCCTGGTACAGTCAGCTGCAGTTGCGGCTGTCTGTTGGGGGCGAGTCATTGGCCCCGATGGAAAGGGTGCGCAACTTGGGCGTGCTCCTGGATGGGCGGTTGTCTTTCGAAGACCATTTGACGACCGTCTCCAGGAGAGCTTTTTATCAGGTTCACCTGATCCGCCAGTTGCGTCCCTTCCTGGACCGGGATGCCATGTGCACGGTCAGTCATGCTCTCGTTACCTCTAGCTTGGACTATTGCAATGCTCTCTACATGGGGCTCCCCTTGAAGAGCACCCGGAGACTCCAGTTAGTCCAGAATGCGGCTGCGCGGGTTATTGAGGGAGCGGTTCAGAGCTCCCATGTAACACCTATCCTGCGCAGACTGCACTGGCTGCCTGTTGTCTTCGGGTGCGCTTCAAGGTGTTGATTACTACCTTGAAGCACTCCATGGCTTAGGACTGGGATACCTACGGGACCGTCTACTGCCATCGTCTATCTCCCAGCGACCGGGAGGGACTCCTTAGGGTGCCGTCAGCCAAACAATGTCGACTGGCGGCCCCCAGGGGGAGGGCCTTCTCTGTGGGGGCTCCTACCCTGTGGAACGAACTTCCCCCTGGACTTCGACAATTACCTGACCTTAGGACCTTTCGCCGCGAACTTAAAACTTATTTATTCCGTCTTGCTGGACTGGCTTGAATTTTTAAAATTTTAAATTGATTTTATGGGTCTTAAATTTCTGTAAATTTTATAGGGAGATATTTTATTTAAATGTGGCCAATTGAATAAGTTTTTTAAGGGTTGTCTTAGTATTGTATGTGTACTTTTTGTATTTTATTCTGCTGTGCACCGCCCTGAGTCCTTCGGGAGAAGGGCGGTATACAAATTAAATTATTATTATTATTATTATTATTATTATTATTATTATTATTATTATTATTATTATTATTATTATTATTATTATTGTTGTTGTTGTTGTTGTTGTTGTTGTTGTTGTTGTTATTATTATTATTATTATTATTATTATTATTATTATTATTATTATTATTATTATTATTATTATTATTATTATTATTACATGTACCTTGTCAAAACACAAGTCCAGATTGTTACAACCCTGAGCTATGTGATCTGTGGTATCAAACTACCTGCTTTACTTCACTTAAACTAGAACTGAGGCATATGGACTGTAGGCAGTCATCTTTACTAATCTTGATTTTTACCAAATCGGTCTGCTATTTGTAGATTCAGTTTGGAAACAATGTATAAAGTCTTAGTAAGACCACACCTAAAATATTGCATCCAGTTTTGATCACCACACTATAAAAAAGATGTTGAGACTATAGAAAAAGTGCAGAGAAGAGCAACCAGGATGATTAGGGGACTGGAGGCTAAAACATGAAGAACCATTACAGGAACTGGGCATGGCTAGTCTGGTGAAGAGAAGGACCAAGGGAGACATGATAAGGGTATTCCAATATTTGAGGGGCTGCCACTGAGAGGAGGGGGATCAACCAAAGGAACAACTTGCCTTCAGAAGTTGTGGGAGCTTCATCACTGGAAGCTTTCAAAAAGAGATTGGACTACCATTTGTCAGAAATGGTGTGGGGTCTCCTGCTTGGGCAAGGGGTTGGAGTAGAAGACCTACAAGGTCCATTCCAACTCTGTTAATCTGTTAGTAATTAAACTCAGGTATCCACGAGTGATCTTACAAAATCCACTTCAAACAATTTGCCAGGGTTATGAAAATATATGTGTATTAACACAATAGAATAGAATTATTTTATTGGCCAAGTGTGATTAGACACACAAGGAATTTGTCTATGGTGCCTATGCTCTCAGTGTACATAAAAGAAAAGATACGTTCATTAAGAATCATAAGGTAAAACACTTAATGATAGCGATAGGGTAAAAATAAGCAATCAGAAAACAATATCAATATAAATCATAAGGATACAAGCAACAAGTTACAGTCATAGAGATGGAAGGAGATGGGTGATGGGAACTATGAGAAGATTAATAGTAATACAGACTTAATTTGACAGTTGAGAGAATTATTTGTTTAGCAGAATGATGGCGTTTGGAAAAAAACCTCTTCTTGTGTCTGGTTGTTCTGGTGTTCAGTGCTCTATAGCGTCATTTTGAGGGTAGGAGTTGAAACAGTTTATGTCCAGGATGTGAGGGGTCTGTAAATATTTTCACAGGCCTCTTTTTGACTGGTGCAGTATACAGGTCCTCAATGGAAGGTTGGTAGCAATTATTATTTTTTGCAGTTCTAATTATCCTCTGAAATCTGTGTCTGTTTTGTTAGGTTGCAGAACCAAACCAGACAGTTATAGAGGTGTAGGTGACACTCAATAATTCCTCTTTGGAACTGTATCAGCAGCTCCTTGGGCAGTTTGAGCTTTCTGAGTTAGCGCAGAAAGAACATTCTTTGTTGTGCTTTTTTTTCTAGTCCCATACATAAAACAATACATAGACATACCGAATAACTAACTTGAGCAAGATTCAAAATTATTGTCCTCTACTTGCAGTTCTTAGAGCCAGCTATGACAATATTTTCAGCCCAGGAAAATGCTAGAACTGTAATATCCCATTAGGATATCAACAGGTGGATATGCAAAGGATTCTTAAACAATCACTAACTTGTTTTAAAAGAAAAAGAGGAGTTAGTTAAGCATATTTTCAGTTTGGCCCTTTGACAATTTTTTCATTTCCATCAAATTTCTCCATCTGCAGAATATTTTGGTGTGTTTGCAGACGTAGTTTCCAAAGTAGTTAAAACCAAAAAGCAAACAAGCTGCAATGTTGGCATGTTTCCCCCCCCCCATAACTAAGTCATCCTTATGAAGTACTTTGTTCTGTTCCTTAGCTCTCTTGTTATCAATACTTGAGAAAAATGGAGGCTTTCCTTTAGCTTGCCAGGAGGAAGTTGAAAGAAGTTTGTTCTATCATCCCGTAGAAAGTAAAATGCAAATAAGGCTACATCCTATTTCCAGTAACCATTCTAAGTGTGTGTCATCATTCATGACTCATGTCCCTCAAAGGAACAGCTCAATTTATATATTAAATCAGAATAGAATGAGTTGGAAGGGACCTTGGAGGTCTTCTAGTCCAGCCCCCTGCTCAAGCAGGAGAACCTACACCATTTCAGATAAGTGACTGTCTAGAGTCTAGTCTCTTCTTAAAAGCATCCAGTGATGGAGCGCCTACGATTTCTAGAGGCAAGCTGTTCCACTGGTTAATTGTCCTCACTGTTAGAAAGTTTCTCCTTAATTCCAGGTTACTTTTCTCTTTGATTAGTTTCCAACCATTGTTTCTTGTCCTGCCCTCTGGTGCTTTGGAGAATATTTTTTTAAATGTTTAATTACAGTCATTATTCTTCTTTAAACATTCTGCATGTCTCACCCATGCCTCAGCATTTCCACCATAGTATCATGGGAACTATGATAGTTGTAGTCTACCATAGTAGGGAACTAAGTTGTGCTGTAGTCCAACCTTTCTGGAGAGTAGCAGGTTGAAGAAGTCTGTTTCCATTTGTGTCTTTGGGGAGACAGACTGGATTTTCTATGCTTCTTTATCTCCAGGCGGTACTGGAGCAGCTCCAATCAATTTCTCCAACCCCAAAAGTACAGATCAATTGTGCTGGTTTTGTGGAGTGAGCAAATCTGTGTCAGTAGTTGGACATTAGTTATGTTTCTTTGTTGGTCAAGTAGCAAAGGCTGAGGGGCTACATAAGACCAAGGAAAAAAAGTGGGTTTTTTCTTAAGGTAGTGATAGTCAATTGCTCCAAATCCTGATTATGAGCCACAGAGGAAGGTTTGTCCCTGTGAAAACTCTAGTCTCCTACATTTTGCTCAGGGAAATGGAGGTAAACGGTGGTATGTTTTTCCACTTCAATAAATGAAACCTAGTCAGTTATTATGAGGCAGAGCTTGTTTTTCTGCTGCAGTGTGTCAATCCTCAGTTTGCTACAAGTTTTGTGCTGCCTTTTTTTTTTAAACTAAAAAACGCCAAAAGCTGGGTTTTTTCCAGCAATGTTCTAAAAAGTTACCAGAATTAAAGTATGGAAGGGTGAATCTGGCTGGGTAAGAAACAAAAGGCTGACTGCATTCCTGAGGTACTTGATACTTGTCAAGATTTTCCGAGAATGTGTGTAAAAGCACACAACACTTTGGCCTGCTGTGTGGGAAACAGCAAGCTTTGGAAAGGCACATTTCAGAGGGAGAGTTTGGAGAGCAACATGTCCCTTACTTTAAGAACTATATTTCAAGAATTGACCAATAAGACAGAACAGCGACACTTCTTAAAAAGACAAACTGAGTTTTCTCTCTTTCTCTTTTAAATAGTTTATATATTTTCTCTTTACATACAATAAGTGCTTAGTGAACAGCATACTATCTGGGTCAATTTGCTTACATAATAATACTTTTTCAGTTCCTAGTTCCTACTTCTATTATCCAACCATTGATAAAACAAGTCCCAAGTTCTAAAATATTCTGTGTCGTCTTCTTTTTTCTTCAGTGTTAGTTGAGTTGTCATTTTTCTGAACTGCTTTTTAAGTGACCTCCTGCAGAGCCCTTTTTTTTAGCAGCAGGAGGCCCCCAAAAGAAGCTTTACATAATATTGTGGAAGCAATTGTTTATATGGACAAGGGCATCTAGTTATTTTAAAGAGAAATTTAGAGTAATTATGGTTGTCCTGCTTTTCTACATAGCTGTTCAAGTACTGAGCAGTTTTGATGGACGTTTGTTGCTGGTGGTAGACCATCTTACCTACTCTGATGATCAGCTATCTTTGTCGACAAAATCCCTAGGACTCTATACAGATCAGAAATGAAGAAAACTATAGATCACAGGCAAAATGGAGCTCACCCGGACGCTTCATCCAACTTTCAGGGCCTTGAGCAAAGCTCCTTCTCCACAGGTGCCTTCCTCACTTGTTATTGCCAGTTTTCTAAGTGTTCTTTACTTCCATCTTGTTCTTTCCCTTTTGTAAAAAAAATAAAATGATGTGGGGTAGAGGCAAAGCCAGCTATGACTGACCCCACAACTACTTAGGCAGGAGTGATCCATTCCTCATTATTCCTCCTAATGGGAACGTTGGAACAGAACTGAAGTGACTAGGATTTCTGGAAACTACTTTATATTTTCCCTGACTGTATTTTAGGGAAATCCAAGATTTCATGCAGGCAAATCTAGATCCAGGGGTGAGAGTTGAGAGTGATTTTGCACCAGTCCAAAGTCAGTCAAGAAATTAGAAGCAGCACAGATTTGGGTAATAAGATCCCAGGAGGAAAATTATTTGCCAACAAAAATCTGACTCCCAAATTGTTCTTTACAGTCCAGACTCAGGCACGTTTCTTGATTTCAAGGAGACCCACTGAACATTTATGTTGCACTCACTTGGTCTTGCAGCATATGTGAGGGCTGAGGATCTTTTCCTAACCCTGCTATAAGTCAGATGATCATCCTGGATCTCTATGATAGAAGCTGATTGCTGCCCAGCTGTCCAAAACTCCAGCTGTCCCATTTTGGGACTCAATCAACATAAAATTCATTCAATCTAGAACTAAGGAGAAATTTCCTGACAGTGAGAACAATTAATAAGTGAAATGACTTGCCTCCGGAAGTTGTAGATGCTCCAACACTGGAGGTTTTAAAACATAGAGTGGACAATCATTTGTCTGAAATAGTATAGGGTCTTCTACTTGAGCAGGAATTTGGACCAGAGGATCTTCAAGGTCCCTTCCAACTCTGTTACTCTGTTAATTTGCCTACAGGAGGCCGAGCTGACAAATTAGTGGTTAGGAGATTATTTCTTTCTTGTTCTGACCTAGGCTTCCTTAGAGATTAAAGAAGCACAAACTTAGTCCCGGCAAACCTCTTTAATTCATATGGCTGTAAATTACTTTCCTTTACAGTCTGCAATGCGTGATAAACAGTCTTTCAAAGGAAGGTTATCAATAACTGCCTATCTCATGTGAAACGCTGCCAAAGAGCTTGGCACAGAGTCACAAACAGTATTTTCAATTCTTTTTTTAAAAAATCAAGTTTGTAAAATTATTTTTTAAATTTATACATATCATTGTGTGAATGGTGCAATGTTTGAGTATCGTACATTTCAATACATATAAACATATTCCTAATTATTACATTACATTTTCCTTATGTCATATTATTTACTTCTACCTTTTACACAAAACTTTAATTTTCATATAAATATTAACTAGTATGCAATAACATCTAAACCGATGTGCTTTAGCATCCATATTATGTTCCGTTATAGTTTTAATCGTAAACCCTCAAAAAAAAAGGAAATTGTCGGTCTTTCTTTTCTCCTGTACACCAAATTTCACCCATTTTTACAACATCCGTCTCCTTTCTCCTCCCTCTCTTCTCTACTCCCCTCTCCTTCTCTCTCCTTCCCTTTCCTTTCCTTCCCTTTCTCCTTCTCTCCTTCTCCTGTCCCCTCTCTATTTCCCTCTCTTTTTCTCTGCTTCTATCTCTTTCCCTTTCTACTCTTTTCCTCCCCTCCCCTCACTTCTCTCCTTTCCTCTCTCTACCCTTACTCTTTCTCCCCTCCTACTCCCTTCTACTCCACTCCATTTCCCTCTCTCTTTTCGTTGTTGCATATAATATTCCCAATACCTATAGAATATGGTGGATTTTCCAATTGATATCTCTTTCAACTATAACCATACAGCTTCTTTAAATTACATTCAAAAATCAAAGAAACAGACTTAATCACTTACACATATATTGTTAATAATAATAATATTCATAATTATACTATCATCATGTTAATTAATCTTCATGTTAATAATTTTATACACATCATCATTCTAATCTCACACACACACACACACAATATGCAACTGCAATATTATTCTTTTAATACTAACATCACTTCATTAATTAAATGGCATATCGTCTAAATATCAGTTTCTTACGTCCTCACATTTCAAGCTTACCACAATTTTCATTCTTTGTGTCTATTTTTCATATTTCTTTTCCTAACTTATTTGACTTCATGATACATTGCTTTACATCCTTCCATTCTAAACTTCCACTAATATTTTTCTTTTTCCCCCTCCATATTTTTATATTCAAAGACATGATACTCTGTTTTATCATTCATATTCCCATTCTCTAACTCTTCCTTTCTATATATTTTAAAATTTATTTAATATACATAAATAGATCTACTTTCACTTTACCTACATGATAATCATATTTTATACACTTTTAATAATACTATCATTCAACCATATTATTCTAATATTAATACATTACCATATAATCATGACATATCTTTAACTCTTTTTCTCCCCTTAACCCTTTTCTTATCCATATCCCTTCCTTTAATCCTACCTTTTTTTAAACTTATCTCCTCTATTTTCCTCCTAAGTCTTTCATTCCATCTACTTCAAGGTTTATATTTATATCTGAATCCATAATTTAATTTTTCCTCCTTGTCTATCCTTCCCCATTGTTTAATTTGAGAGCTTTCTGTTCTAAATCGTATCATTTCCCCCAAGCCTCTTCTTGTTCCTCACATTTCTTTTTGAAATCTTTTAAAGTGTTTCAAGTCAATTCTTGTTAATTTTAATAGTGTCTCCTCCTTGTTATCGTCTGTTTGCTGGTTTCCAAGTTCTAATTCTCCTTTTATTCCAGTTGATAATTCCATTTTTTCCTTCTTGTCCTGATCTTTGCTCTTCATCTCTTGTATACAATTTTCCAGTCTTCTAGCAATACGATCCAATATTTCCACCATGTCTTTGTGCAGTTCCAGGATAAGGTCCTTAATGCCTTTGTTATTTTGACTTATTAACTCCATTTCATTTAGGTCTCCTCAATCATCCATTCAGAAACCAAACTTCCTAATCAAGTTTAAATGTCTCATCAATGTCCAATCAAATCAGTTAGTTACTTCAGGGATCCTCCATTCCTCAAGTCGTTTTTGTATATTCAATAGTATTTAGAAGTCCAGACACCAATTCTTTTTTTAAATATTCCAGTCTCCAGTGGTTAGAAAGTAAATATACATCGTTCAACAGTTATTTCCCTCCATTTCAATATTTGCTCCCAAGTCACAAAAATTTACTATCATCAGCAGATGGCGGTCTTTACTTCACTTTGCTTCCTCTCTGCTTTTGTGACTCTATTGCTGTTCAACCTTTTGACACACCCAGTTTATTTCTCTTGCTTAGTTTATCTTATAGCTCCCTTATTTGAAGAAAAGGCAGGTTTATAGTTCCAGCATCTTAATATGCCTTCTTAATATCATGCCTTTTACTTTGGGGGTTCCATTTCCCACTTAATTTTCTTTTTAAACAGTTACTTCTTTAAATTTCCAATATGCTTTTTTCCACAATAATTGCATGCCACTATAGCAAATTGTTCTAAAAGGTATTCCCCTTAAATTTTTTATGGGGTCCAGCTTCAGCTGTAAATCTTTTCAAATCTTGAATCAGCCAGATGAACTAATTGCTTCCTGCAAAAGCTCACATCCTGTTCGCTTCTCTTTTATGTCTTATGGGAGGGGCCAATCAGCCTTACTCCTGTTGACTCTGTTTCCTTAATTGTTCCTGTCTCATGGCAGCTCTGCGCATGCGCACACTGGGAACAGGCTCACGCTGTTCTTCTGCCTCGCTGATGTCAGACTCCGGAAACTCCAAGGCAGCAAAAAACTACGAGATAGCCTTGGCCCCTTTTCTGCCTCCGACTCAGAGCCATCGTCCAAGCCTTCCCCAGACTCCAGGTGTAATGTATTTGAATTTCAGGAGGGAAATTGCACGTTGCTGATTGGCTGATGCCTCAGCCAAAATACTATTTAAAGAGTGGTTTTGCCTGTTGGTTTTTGCTGGGATCACAATAAACCAAAGAGCTGTTGTCACTTGTATCGTCTCCTGCCTCATCATTGCCCGAACTTAACATTGGCGACGAAGGTGGGATTTTGAAGGCAGTGAGACTAGGAAAAGAGCTGAAGGAGCAGCGTAACTTCAAACCCAGCCAGTATCAAGGGCAGATACATAGCGATGTCTAGCTATACGCCACCAGCACCATTCGACCCAACCAAGGAGAAATGGGGGTCGTACATGGCTCGTTTTGAGTGTTTCCTCGAAGCTAACGAACTGCAAGGAGTATCGGATAATCGGAAGCGAGCCTACTTCCTGAGCCACTGTGGGCCAGAAGTCTTCGATACCGCCGAATCGCTGTCGGAACCAACGCCGGTACAGTCGGTGCCATGGCAAACGCTACAGACGACGCTACGAGCACACTACGTCCGCTGCCATCGAAGTTTGTACAACAGTTCGAGTTGAGGCAAAGAGTTCAGCTAGAGGGCGAATCGATAAGCGTGTACATGTGTACATATAGAGACTTGGAGGACTCTTTATTAGAACAACTCATTTGTGGGGTCAGGGACATCCGACTACAGAGGCGGCTGCTGTCGAAAAGCAACCTAACTCTGGCGATAGCCCTGGATGAGGCCAGGGCACACGAGATGTCCACCAAAGTGGCGGAAACCTTACAAAAGCCGAACACGCCAAATGCCGCGGCGAAAGCAACGCCAGTCCACAGTGAAGAAATCCAGGCCGAATCGGACGGTGAAGAAGAGGAAGAGGTCTTCCACACCGGGAGGCCGGAGAGAGGCAACCGGGACGAGTGCATGAGTTGCGGAGGCTAACACCAACGACAGAATTGCAGGTTCAAAGACGCAATTTGTCGGCGATGTGAAAAGAAAGGACACATAGCTCAGGCCTGCCGAGCCTTTCAACCTTCCCGCCCAAAATTCAAACCGGCCAATCAACAGGGCACCAGATCCGCGAAGCGGCCAGGGATTGGTCAGTTCAAAAAGGGCGCGAAGTTGAATCAGACCACTGTGAGAGTGGGCCACGCATCGACACGGCTAGAGAAGAAAATATTCACCAAGACACACATCGAAGGAGTGCAGTGTAAAATGGAGGTGGACACCGGCTCATCAATCACGATTATGTCTTGGGACACAATCGCAAGGGACCTACCAGACGTCGTGAAATGCCAGCTGCAACCCCAAAAGCTGAGAGTGCAAGACTATCAGGGGAACCGAATCCCTGTTCGAGGGGTCACGTCCGTCAGAGTGAAATATGGACAATTCAAGAAAACCCTGCTGATCACCATCATAGATGGAAATCTGCCCAGTTTGCTAGGTCTGGACTGGTTCAGAGCCTTGGGCATGGAAGTAACCGGGGTTCACAGAAGCGGAGTCAACCTAAAGGACGAACTGTTGAGAGAGTTCGAGGATGTTTTCCAAGGCTGCCTGGGCAAGTACATGGGGACCCCCATTTCATTCAATTTGGACCCCCAGGTGGCTCCCATTAGATTAAAAGCTAGGAGGGTCCCGTTCGCCCTAAAACCCAAGATTGACAGGGAACGAGACAAATTAGTAAGCCAGGGAATACTAGTCCCTGTCGACCATGCAAAATGGGAGACACCAATAGTGACCCCAGTCAAACCGGATGGATTAGTCCGGATTTGCGCTGACTATAAGGCAACGCTTAACAAAGCATTGCAAAAGAGTGCTTACCCCGTTCCCGTAGTGCAACATCTGTTGCATTCGTTAGGACAGGGACAGGTTTTTGCCAAACTCGATCTGGCCCAAGCCTACCAACAATTACCAGTTGACGGCGAAACGGCCGAAGCGCAGACGATTGTCACACATCGGGGCGCTTTTAAATGCACTCGACTTCAGTTCGGAGTTAGTGTAGCCCCTGGGTTATTCCAAAACCTAATGGAACGACTCCTACAAGGTCTACCGGGAGTAGTTCCATATTTCGACAATGTACTGGTATCAGCAGAAAACTTGGAAGAATTAGGGGTCAAATTACGGAAGGTTTTGGGCATCTTCAGGTCTGCAGGGCTTAAGGTTAAACTCAACAAATGCCAGATAGGAGTTGAATCTGTAGAATTCTTGGGTTGCCGGATAGATAAGGAAGGCATCCACCCAACTGAGAGCAAAGTGCGAGCCATTAGAAAGGCCCCAACCCCAAAAAACAAGAAAGGAATTACAAGCATTTTTGGGACTTGTAAACTTCTATGCGGTATTTTTAAAAAATAAGGCAACGGTAGACGAACCGCTACATAAACTGCTAGCGAAAAAATCTGTTTGGACTTGGGGCAGGGTTGAGGCTAAGGCATTTGAAGGCGTTAAGAATCTCTTATCTAGCGATAGCCTTCTAATTCAGTACAATGGGACGTTGCCATTAGTACTAGTTTGTGATGCATCACCCTACGGGGTAGGGGCTGTCCTCAGCCACAGGTTACCGAATGGGTCAGAAGCCCCTATCGCATATTTTTCCCACACGATGTCCGCAGTGAAAAGGAACTATAGCCAACTAGACCGGGAAGCCCTGGCTATAGTTTCTGGGGTTAAAAAATTCCACGAGTACCTGTTTGGGCAGCAATTTGAAATAGTCACAGACCACAGACCTTTATTGGGACTCTTGGCGGGGGACCGTCCAACACCGGTTGCATTATCACCCAGACTTACCCGTTGGACTATTTTCCTGGCAGCATATTCGTACAAACTGTCTCACCGACCGGGCAAAGATTTGGGACATGCGGATGCTTTAAGTAGATGCCCGTTGCCAGAGCTTATCGAAGACCCGACCCCAGGGACGCCCGTCTTGTTAATTGACTCTTTGGACTCTGGCCTGGTCACATCTACGGAAGTGACTAGGGCATCTTACAAAGACATTGTCGTAAGAACTGTGATAGATTGGGTGCAGAGGGGATGGCCCACTGCACCGGGGGATCATTTCAAAGAATTTACAAAAAAGCATTCGGAACAGTCGGTACAAGGGGGTTGTCTGTTATGGGGGGATAGGGTGGTTATTCCGGAGAAATTACGAGGGCATGTGTTGGAGCTACTGCATGTGGGCCACCCGGGGATTGTGAGGATGGATAAAGACATTAGCGACCCGGTAGGAAAATGCCAAGCATGTCAAGAATCAAGGCCACTACCCCCAACAGCCCCCATAAGGGATTGGGAGAAACCCCAGGGTCCTTGGTCCAGGATCCATATAGATTTTGCCGGGCCGTTCCATGGGCAGACCTTCTTAATTGTGGTAGATGCCTACTCGAAGTGGTTAGAAATTTTACTCATGAAAACCACAACAGCAGAAGCTGTTGAGGCATCTATTTGTGACACACGGGTTGCTCGACACTCTAGTGTCCGATAATGGCCCACAATTCACGGCCACCCAGTTTGAGGGGTACTTGGCAGAAGAGGGCATCTGACATGTCCTCTCGGTGCCGTTCCACCTGGCGACGAACGGACTTGCAGAACGTTTCATACGCAGTGCCAAGGAAGCGCTATCTAGAATTAGCCCAGGAGATTGGCAATCCAAAATTGATACCTTCCTGGCAGTCCAACATAGAACTCCCTGTGTGACCACCGGCCGCAGCCCATCGGAGTTACTAATGGGTAGAAGACTTTGGTGCCCCCTAGATCGGTTAAACTCAACATACTCCCCTGATGGGTACCAAAACACAAAGGGAAGAACCAGAACAATGACAACAGATGACCCGGTATGGGCACATAACTATAGTGAGGGCCCAGCGTGGCTAAAGGGAACAATTGTAGGAGTGACGGGCCCAAAGTCATACATAGTGGACATGGGAGATGGCCAAGTGTGGAGACGCCACATAGATCAATTACGAAAAAGAATACAAAACAATCCAGAAACCAAACAGCCAGACCCTGACTACCCAATATTTGAACCAACAGCTAACTCAACTCCGAGGTGATCGGAGGACTTAGCTGAGTCTGAAGAAGTCCAGCGACGCCAACCGGCTCCTCCAGAGGACAGCAGGGACGACTCTGCCAATAATCCAGGGCCGGATGGCCCAGAGGAGGAGCTGGGAGGAACAAACAGTCCCTCCGACCAGCTCGACTCAATCCCAGGGAATGAATTGCGCAGGTCAGAAAGAGTTAGGAGACGTCCTGTCTACCTGCGTGACTACGTGGAAAAATAACATGCAAATGTTATGCAAAAAACTATGTAAATATGGCACAATGTGTTCTGGGAGGAGAAGAGTGTAATGTATTTGAATTTCAGGAGGGAAATTTGAGCGGGAAATTGCACGTTGCTGATTGGCTGATGCCTCAGCCAAAATACTATTTAAAGAGGGGTTTTGCCTGTTGGTTTTTGCTGGGATCACAATAAACCAAAGAGCTGTTGTCACTTGTATCGTCTCCTGCCTCATCATTGCCCGAACTTAACACCAGGACTGGCCCATGTTCCTCCCCACCCTCATTGTCTGAATCTGCTGCCAGCTCCGCTGGCTGCTGGTGGGCCACAATATTCCTTTCCTTTCCTTCCACCCTCTTTCTTCCTTCCAAGTGAAATTCATTTCCGAGAGAATGACTGAAATAAGAGAGCTGGATCAGTTGACTTCAACCTTGTGTACATACAAGGAAATGAATTGGGATATCATTGGTCAATGCAAAAGCAGAATAGTTTTTGGCTTCCTTGATCTAAGTGGGTTGGACTTCCATTCATAATTCCAGTATCATAATTCTCAGTTATGGTAGATTTCCAACATATCTGGAGGGCACCAGTTTGCCGAATCATAGCAAAGGTGAAGATGAAAGGAAAAGCAACAGCAGAGGTCTTGGTGGCTTCAAACCATTTCTGCATCCTAAATTGAAGTTTCTCGTTGGTTTTCGGTACAGGAAATGTCAGCAAAGGAGTGAAATGTAAAGAGAAGATTCCTGTCACATTATATGAGAATTTAATTTCTAGTTGTACTCAGAAGACCCCCCTTTAACTCTGCAAATAGTGGAATTAATTTGTTCCATGCCCACTTCTTTGTAGCACTTCTACTCGACCTTGACTAATTCTAGATCAAAGAATTTATCAGCGTTGAAGCCTGTTAGTAGTTGGATGAAAGATGACGAAGACATTAAGGCTGTAGGTCTAAAGTAACTAGCAAGTAGGGGGAAAAAACCTTCTGCAAAAAAAAATGTCAGATCATTTTCATATTGTTGCCAAGTGAACGGCATGGATAAGTCCATGGAGTCTCTATTTTTACAATAGTCACTCACGGTTCTGATTTTTAGCTGCCGATGAAACTATACCTCCATCTGATGGAGAGTCAAGGTAAGTGCCTGCCTTGGAAGAACTACGAGATAGGACATAATTCAGTTGAACATAAATTGGTTTTATTTACAGATGACAGCCTGCTGTTTATTTCTAAAAATACCATGTTCCAACAGAGACAAAAGTAAATAGAATGCATTATAAAGTGTCGGCTATAATCCACTCCCAGTTATTTCAGCCATTAAGGATGAAGATACTGGCATTTGGGACTTCAGCCAGTAAGAATTACTGATTATCATCTCTACACATTCTATATGCAGAATATGATGCATTCGTTAAGTTGAACAAAGGGCTGAAAGTTCCAAGGTTGTCAAGGCCAGGCCCCACTCCTTTATTTGTCCAGCAGAAAGCCTTAAAAGGCCAATCGTGGCTTGGAATCCATCATTTTTGTTCCCTGACAGCTCTCCCAAGTCAGCCTGCTTGCATTGTATGCAAAGATATTGGGAACTTATCCTCTCATAGAATCAGGGGTGGGCTGCTGGGGGTTGAAGGGGTTCGGGAGAACCTCTAACTAAGATTCTGTGCAGTTTGGAGAAACCCCCCCCCAATCCCACTCCTGGCTGGCCCCACCCACCCCTCCCAAGGAGTCCCCTTGTTTTGGATGCAGGTAAGTGTAGGGCACGTGTGAAGGCTTGGGGAGGGCGAAAAATGGGCCTACTGGAAGTTTGGGAAGGCTGGAAAGGGGCCTGTTTCCGGTCTCCAGAGGGCCTCCGGAGCCTGGGGAGACCATTTTCGCCCCCCTGGAGGCTCGAAGAAAGCCTCTGGATCCCAGGGAGGGCAAAAACACCCTCCCCATGGTGCCAGAGACCCATTAGGCCACGCCCACCATGGCCATGCCCATCCAGCAACTGGGCAGAGAACCCCTTGCTAAAATTTTTGAAGCCCACCCCTGTATAGAATCATAGGGCTGCACTCCAGAGGTCTTCTAATCCAACTCCCTGTCCAAGGCAAAAATCCTTATGTCATCTTGGATAAAAGAATGTTCAATTTTTTCCTGAAAACCTCCCCTAATGGGGCACCAATTCTGGAAGGCAAGTTATTCCATTGGTTAATATCTTTCAATGTCAGGAAATTTCTCCTTAGCTCCAGGTAGGATTTGGAAGCTTTAAGGAATTTCCATCATTGTTTCTTGTCCTTCCCTCAGGTGTTTTGGAGAATAAGTCACCCCCATCATCTCTCTGACTGCCCTTCAAGTACTAGAAGACAACTATCATGCAACCCCTAATTTTTTTCTTTGTTGGACTAGGGAGTGGTTCTCAACCTGTGGGTCGGGACCCCGTTGGGGGTTGAATGATGATTTGCCAGGGGTCGCCTAAGACCATTGGAAATATGGGAAGTATACTTGCGAGTCGAAGAATCGTGCTCCAATGGTTGACTCCACAAGCCAGCTGCAGGCTCTTCAAATCACTAGCCGAATTAGGCTTCAGGAGTGATGAATTAAAAAAGAGAGAAATCTTTGCTCTGATGTCTCCCTCTCAAGCCAGCTGCAATCACTCCCAATCTTTAGCCTAATCTGGCTTCAGGCGCTATAAACTTAATAGGGGAGGAGTCTCTGCTTTAATGCCTCCGTCCTCAAGGCAATCGCAAGCAGTTCAGATCGTTAGCCAATACGGCTTCAGGCGCGATAAATTCAAAACGAAAATAATTTTATGGTTGGGGTCGCCACATCGTGGGGAATTGTATTAAAGGGGTCGCAGCACTATAAAGGTTGAGAACCACTGGTCACTAGGCATATTTAGTTCCTTTAACCATTCATCAGCTGGTTTAGCTTCCAGACCTCTGATTGTCTTTGTTGCTTTTCTCCGCACTCTTTCCAGGAACTCAGCATCTATTTTGTATAATGGCAACCAGAACTGAACACAATATTCCAAATGTGGTTCTCTCCAAGGTCCCAGATAAAACAACTGTGGACAAGAGGGGTATCTACAAAACAGCAGTTCACGACATCTACAGAAATGTCTTGATATCCCTCTCCTTTCACAGGACACAGCTGGAGAAGTTTTTCTGTCACCAAAGTGCCTTCCTGTCTCTCAGAGACAGAGGTAGGGCTCTCGAAAGTTAAAACCACCTCCTTGCCAAAAAAAATATTGGAGAAAAGGATGGATTATAATTTTTTTGTGTGCTATTCGGTGCTTGGTATGCCTTTCTTCTCTATCTCGAGTGTGCATGGCTGAATTGTAACATTTAAAATACAAATGGCTAGTTAAGCACATGATGTAAGGATATGATTCGGAGAAGCTCAGTATTTGAGGGTGACATGTAGATATTGGCTAAGGCAGGGGTCTCCAACTTTGGCAACTTTAAGACTTGTGGACTTCAACTCCCAGAATTCCTCAGCCAGCTTTGCTCTACCCCTTAGCCGAGGGGTCTCCAACCTTAGCAATTTTAAGACTTGTGGACTTCAACTCCCAGAATTCTTTGCTGGCTGAGGAATTCTGGGAGTTGAAGTCCACAAGTCTTAAAGTTGCTAAGGTTGGAGACCCCTCGGCTAAGGGGTAGAGCACATACATGCAGAGAGTCCAGCCATTCCTAGACATCATTGTACAAGACTCCTGTCTCAAACTATGCTGAAAAGCTCTTGGTGAATTGTAGGGAATCTTCTGCTGGATAGACCAATATAAATAAGGCACTCCTTTGTCACTTTGTCTTCCTAATCAGATTGTTGTTGTTGTTGTTAGTTGCAAAGTTGTGTCTGACCAATCGTGACCCTATGGACAACGTTCCTCCAGGCCTTCTACCATCCTCTGGAGTCCATTTAAGCTCACACCGTCTGCTTCAGTGACTCCATCCAGCTACCTCGTTCTCTGTCGTCCCCTTCTTCTTTTGCCCTCAATCTTTCCCAGCATTAGGCTCTTCTCCAGTGAGTCCTTCTTTCTCATTAGGTGGCCAAAGTATTCGAGTTTCATCTTCAGGATCTGACCTTCTAAAGAGCAGTCAGGATTGATCTCCTCTAGGACTGATCAGTTTGATCACCTTGCAGTCCAAGGGACTAGCAGGAAATATAGAATACAATTCTTCAGATTAGGCAGCAGGGGCAAATTACAAACTGAAGTCTATGGATGTCCCAAAGGTGCTTTTTTCAAGAGGCAACTGGACTTTCTGGTTTTTCTTTGAAGACATTTCGCTTCTCATCCAAGAAGCTTCTTCAGTAAAATGTCTTCAAAGAAAATCCAGAAAGTCCGGTTGCCTCTTGAAAAAAGCACCTTTGGGACAACCATGACCTGGATGACTGAGAATTTCCATAGACATGAATTCTATGGATATATTTGGACTTTAAGTCTCATGATTACTGACTAGCTTTTGGGCATATTGGCTGATCATTCTGGCAGCAAATTTTAAAAGTAAAAACAGCTCCAGTGCTTTTTGGAAAGCTAGGAGGACAGAGGCTTGCTGAACATTAAGGGGAGGAGTGTTCCATAGGGCTGAAAGAGAAAGAGAAAAGACACAATTCCTAACTCCCCTAAAGTGAAGGAACCAGGAGCATGCCCATCCTATCTTACCTGGTAGCAGGGGTGAAATCCAGCAGGTTCTGAACTGGTACCGGAAATTTTGAGTAGTTTGGAAAGCCGACAAATACCAACTCTGGCTGACCCCAGGGTGGGGTGGGAATGGAGATTTTGCAATATCCTTCTCCCAGGAGTGGGGAGGGAATGGAGATTTTGCAGTATCCTTCCCCTGCCATGCCCACCAAGCCGCGCCCACCAAGCCACACCACACCCACCCAACCACGCCCACAGAACCGGTAGTAAAAAAAATTGAATTTCACCATTGCCTGGTAGGACAGGTAAGATGTCTGTAGAGAAAGGCAGATAACCTATGCCAAATAGAGCTTTATGTTAGAAGACTATACAGATGCCAGGAAAGCATTAATCTCTTGTGCCTTCTTCCACTTCCAGAAGCAGAAATCTCCAGAATCCACATGTTTGTAACAATTACTACTATCAATGAAACATCCCTGTTCCTCCTTGCTGAAGATGTCATTTTCAGGACTGCACTGTCCTCATTTCCATCAGCAGCTTTTTGGACAGGCCTTACTGGAGAAATCTGGGCCTGACAATATGAACGATCACTGGGATTGTATGATGTAGTCTGTGCAATGGCCTGTTTCCAAGTGACCCCATTGTTCATTTCGATCAAGGACTTAGTTGTGATGGGCATCTGGTTCAGCTTTTCCATTTGTGTTAGCAGTGACAGTAGCACTCAAAACAGGCCCTGTCAAACAGAGCTGCTTGAACAGCGATATACTTCTTTATATCACCTAAAGCCTCTGATTTGCTTTCTTCATCCCTGCAGGAATTTCTGTGAAGGAAAGCATCCTTTGATTAAAACTGGTCAGTATCTTAACTTGAGCTGTGATAATATTTTTAGTGGCTGCGGCTAAAAGTGGAGCCAGGATCACAGTGAAATACGTGTTTCCATTTCATTGTGCAAGGGCAATTTCTCAAGAGTACAAAAGATCAATTGTATGGAAAGAATCTACGAAAGGCAATCAGGCTAAAAATAAACATTATTGTATTTGAATTTAGACTTCAGTGACCCTGAATTGCTAGGCTAAAGATGGAAGCAGAGCCTATGCAAATAAGAGAAAACCAGGGCAAATGGTGAATCAGGTGGAGTCTGGATTTCCCCCCCCCCTGCTGCCAAACTCAAAGTTAAATTTTGTTCATGGCTAAATATCAGGGAAGTGTTAGGTGACTCCTCTCTTTATAGTGAAAGCCAGTACTGTGGCAAGAACTGTTCTGTTTTTTTAAATGATTCCTGTTCAATCAGGTAGAAAATAAACCTTTTTTAAAAAATGAAAAACATTCTTGTTTTTTATTTTTATCCCACCATTTTATTATTTTCAAGAAACAACTCAAACTGCCAAGTCTGATACTCCTTTCTCCTCCTTTTTTCCTCACATAACAACCCTATTGGGCCAATATTAAATGCCCCAAAGTCACTGAGCCTGCTTTTACACCTAAGGCAGGACTAGAACTCACATTGGTGCCTTAGCCACTAGACCAAACGGGCTTAGAGATGTAAAGTGTGGGGGCATTTGCATTTATCTTACCTCCAAAGTTGAGGAAAGGTATGTGGCTGTATGTACTATATGTCTGCCTTTCACCATCAACAATATTTGCAGCAGCCTACAGTTTCTCAGTCTTATCAATTAAATCTTGTGTGAAATCGTCATGAAGAAATATCTTCTCTGGCATCGTTTCAAACTGGGGAGCAAAGCCATCAGGGAGCCTTCTGAGTGAGACACAGTGTTGGGACAGAAAACAAAAGCGATACTATTCTGTGCCAACTGACATCACTAAAGAAAAATGCACAAAAGGAAATGTGACAAGAATTTTAGTATTCTAAAGCTTCCTGGGAATGAGAGCGAAAAACAGCAGCCTGTGCATAGGAAAACAAATCAGGAACTGATAGACATGGTATAAGATCAAACCATATAAATTAATGTTAATGTGACACTAATCCATTAATTAGTTAATATGACCCAAGTGGACTCACCAGCATCAAGGGAATTGCAACCAATTATAACCAATCCTTAGTAAATACTCTGCCACTTGTCCAATGTAGTCAAAACAATGCATGTCAACCTATTCTATGAATTGATACATTTTTTTAAAAAAAATCCTTCTACTGATTTACCAGGACATGACATTTCAGTTCATTAGTCCAGAGGCCATGTAAGTAAATAATAGTGATTTAATTGACTTTGTAAGCATAGTAGGGGAATCATATTCATCTGTGACAGCTAAAAAAAAGTCTGGCAGCATTTTTCAGACTAACAAGTTCATTAAAAATAATACAGTTTTGTGAGCTATAGGTCACTTCATCAGATGCAGCTAGAGAGATATAGGATTAAAATTTGGGTGATTTGAGAGGAAGTGGGGAGAAAAGAGAAAACAAGGTCATTAAGCCGATGCAGATTATTTGTGAGACAGATTACAAGTACTTTATCCATAAAAAATGGATGTCCTGAACTATGCAAAGAATTTGAACTAATACAGTTCAATGTGCAACCTATAAGAACATATTAGTTCAATTACAATATCCATTTACTATGAGCAGAATTGTTTTTTCCCATCTCCTTTGGTAAATCAGTATCTCCTATTAGTTCCTATTTTGTTTATGGAAGAATGTTTTCAGATGCTTTTTATAGACTCTTCTATAATTCTTCAGATTTCGCCCACCAACATCCTGGTGTCCAGAAGTTAAATCATTGTGAGAAGACATCTGGATCTACCAGAGCAGTTAATACTATTTCTACATTGGGAGGGTGGGGTGGAGGGCAGGAGGTGGTATCTCCAATGCAGTGACAGGCAGAGAAAGTAGAAACTATGGCCTCTTGGTTAAAGAACATTGTACTCTGTGACCTGAATTGCTCCCACCACTTTGCTTGAGATTTTATGGTGAGGTTGTTTTTCAGGCAAGTATAAAACTAGGTTAAGGAAATCTGTTACAACTTAAGTCAACACAATGGACAGTAGGATATTTAGAATATTGTCAAGATAATAACATCCTTGAGTCACGCTGAGCTCCTGATGGTTTCTTGGAAAAGCAATGACAGAAGTGATTCATCCTTCCTGCCTTTTGCTTTCCTCTTCTTTAGTCTGCAGCCCTGGGATCCACGGATAGTCTCCCATTCATCAAAGTACAAGGAGATCAGATGCTGCTGAGCTTTATTTTGAGATGAGCATTAAAGTTGCTTAAAAGCTGCCACTTACAGCATGCTTAAGCATTGTGTAAACAGCCTGCATGAGAATAAGTGATCCTTTGAGAATATCAGCGTAGCATATTACACTATTATTATTGATTAAAGTTTGCCTGGGATTGTGTGTTACTAATCAATTACATCTGCTTGTTTGGGCTGTTATTCTTGCAGACCTCCAGTTCTGCTGGAAGTCTCATTAAAGAGAGCAACATAAAAATCTATTCCTGAGTTTTATGTCTTGGACAGAGATGTTAATAGGGTGTGATCAAAAAAGTCAACATGGCAGCCATCACCATGTGATTGAAGCACCACCTTTATTTGACTGTTTCTTATGGATGTTCCAGGTCTTGGAGCAGTGGAAAAGACACAACAGGTAACTTGTTGAACATACGATATAGAGAAGGTATAGTTTAGTTGTACTCCTTCAAATGAAGAAGAACGTCCAGTGAGAGAGAAAAAAAATCTGGCCTGGGTCATATCCAGAGGTCATATCCATGAGCATTCTCTGAGTTCCTGGTTCTGTTGAAAGCATGAGAAGAAGAAGAAAACTATGAAGCAAATTTTCACAATGAAGCAACTCTTCTAGCTGATTCACACATATCTGAGATGTAGTTGTCCAGCAGCAGCTTCATGTGGCATTCAGTCAGCTGTCAATGACTCAGTGACATGAGTGAAAATATAATCATATGATTATAAACCCATGTGGTAGGAATGAGATACTTTTGAACAGGCCTATATAGCAGGGGATGGGTTGACCATCCTTTATAACAGGGGTTCCCAACCTTTCGGACCTCAGGGACCACTAAATTCATAATTTTAAATCCCGCGGACCACTAATATGATCTGCCTAATGACCAGCAGCGTGGGTGTGGCTAGGTGGTCATGTGACTGGATGGGCATGGCCAACTCAATGTCACTCACTTTGAGGGGTGCCTTGAAGTGGCAAAACAGCTGGTTCAGTTCAAATTGGATCTGGCCGAGAAGGAGGCTCAACAGAAGCACCTCACTGAGGACTAGGAGCATTGGCTTTCCAAGCAGAGGGAAAACCTGCAGGAGTGCAAGGCCAGGTACCGGCCCCTGGAGGCTCAGCGGGCTGAGATGGTCAGCCAATTCCAGGCCATGATGCAGTCCCACTGGAACAAGGCCCTCCGGCTCTTCGCCATCAGTGGCACTTCCCCCCAGCCTTTGCCCAAAGCCCCACACCCGGAGACTGAAGCAAGTCAGAATTTCTGCCCCCTTCCAACCCACACAAAAAGACCCCAAAGGGGGAGCAGCAACATAAACGTTCATTGCACATACCCAGCCCAGGGGCGGTAGTTTGAGGACCCCTGATTTAGTGCAATATAAAAAATGCAAATAATTTTTCTGCAGACCACCAAAATTTTCTCATGGACCACCAGTTGGTGACCGCTGCTTTATAAGCTAGCCATATTGAATTTTCAGAGGGGATGGACTTTTCTGCACTTCTAGTGCACATCATGATTTATTTTCTACCAGGGATGATGAGGAAGATATTCAGTGTCACATATTATACCAAAATTGACTCCAGCAGCAGATGGTTAATCTGTATATACTGGGTTTTTGAAAGGAGTTTGGCAATAGAGAGAGAGTGACAGTATTAAACTCCAGTATCTCAGTGCCTTCATCACTACAGGACACCCCATCGGTCCTCTCAAATTAGCTGGTTATAGAACTTACATCCACACTGACTCTTTTCCATTATTGCTTCTGCTCAGTCAAGCCTCCTTTCAAGGTTAATTTTAAGGTGTTTTCACTTTTAGTTATTCCTAGCAGAACAGGGATTTTGATAGCAGCAAAACAACTGCTTTGCAGCCTGTTTGGAATCATGGAGTAGAATAACCTGACAGTAATCTCTCCAAGGAGTCTGGCAAGCTTTATGAAATTTACTCAGTGCAGTACTTTTAGCTTGGGTTTGGCCACTTGAGACACTCTTTTCAGTTTCTGTGGGAATGTAAACTTTGCATAGCCTACCGCGTCTCTGAACTTAAGCCTTGCTTGGTCACTCTGCCGCAAGTTGTCATAACTTACACATTCTCCTGACTAAGGTGGAGGCGGGGATGGGACTTAGAGCTTGAATGTGAGGAGGCAGGGGTGTCTCACTGGCCTGCTTGTAACTCTGTTGAAAGCCAACATGAACCCAGTGCTCTCAGTTTATAGATTCTGACTTCAGTTGCAAGTATTTTGATTCCATCTCTTTTTCTATAGCGGCCATCGCTGGAGAGTTGCTCTCCATATGGTAAAAATTCTGGTATGACCTTATGCCTGAAACTCAACCGATATTTTTATATCTGTGGCCTGTTTCCTAGCTTTTCGTAAAACAAACTTTCATAGACACAGTAGTTACCTTCTTGGCTGTCTCTTTCCTCCCCAAAACTGCTTCAAGAGAACAAAAGCTTTTTTCCTAGAGAGGGAGGAGTGGTGTGATCTCCTTTGGCTACATGTTAAAGTAAGTAGCTCTATTCAGGAAGACCTTGGCTACATGTTAAAGTAAGTAGCTCTATTCAGGAAGACCTTGCTTAAGAGTAGATCTCCTTTGGCTACATGTTAAAGTAAGTAGCTCTATTCAGGAAGACCTTGCTTAAGAAAGACAGGTGTAAATTGTCTGGGGAGCAGCTGTCAATCCGCCATTCTAAATGCAACACAAGCGGTTGCTTCTTCCTTGTCTTAATCAGGCTTCGTGTCAAGATTC
Organism: Ahaetulla prasina; assembly: GCF_028640845.1. Classification (NCBI taxonomy): domain Eukaryota; kingdom Metazoa; phylum Chordata; class Lepidosauria; order Squamata; family Colubridae; genus Ahaetulla; species Ahaetulla prasina. The sequence goes on along the minus strand of NC_080539.1, from coordinate 260,350,012 downwards.
CATGTCTCCATTTTGAGCTCCTTACTAGCTCAGTGAGGGAAATTTCAAAAAGGACAGGAGCCCTTACCTTGGTGCAAAGAGTGCAGGACATATATGAGTTCCCATTGTTAACATCTCGTTTATTACAATAGGTTTGCAGGAATTGCTGAGATTTGTTTGAGAGCATTAGGGAGAAGGCAGATAACCTTCTCCCTAATGCAGAGAGATGTCAAGCAGGGAACACACTGCCAGTCAGAGTTGTCAGTCTGAATTTATTACAGATTCTGGTTTCCTATTCCTTTGGCCTGCATTGTGCCACAGCTTGCTGTGTTCTAAAAATGGAAGGGATTGAAAAAAATACCTGAACAAGATTCAGAATAAAGTCTTACCTTAATTCCAGTCTGATTTGGTGGGCAAGTTCCAGCTCAGATCTCTAACAGGAAGTAGCAGGGAAAAACTAGAAATAGTTTGTTTGTTTGTTTGTTTGTTTATTTATTTATTTATTTTGTCACAACAATATATATAAGCATTCTACAGAAAAGATTATATAGTGTATAAACATATATATGAGTAAATAATAGGAGGAATAAGCATATATATATATATATATATATATATATATATATATATATATATATATATATATATATATATGAAGAAGAAAAGAAAAACAATAGGACAGTAACGGTAGGAAGGTAGGTAGTTACAGTTATAGTGAGGACAGCTTGCCTTCAGAAATTGTGAGTGCTTCATCACTGGGGTTTTTTAAGAAAAGGCTGGACAGTCATTTGTCTGAAACGGTATAGGGCAGCGATGGCTAACCTTTTCCGGACTAGTGCCCAAAGCGTGCACATGCACACACTAATCTGCACAAGCGTGCCGAACCTCCAAAATGCAATGTGCATGTACACGTGGCCCCAGATGCACCCTGCCCCCATGCATCCGACCCTGGAATGTGCCCCACCCCCACGCATGCACAGCAGAGACCAAAGACTAGCTGGCCAGAGGGAGACGTGCACGCATGCCCAGCAGAGCTGAACTGGAGCAAAGGTTTACGCACCATCAGAGAGGGCACTGCGTGCCACCTCTGGCATGTGTGCCATAGGTTCGCCATTATTTATTTATTTATTTATTTATTTATTTATTTATTTATTTATTTATTTATTTATTTATTAAATTTATATACCGCCTTTCTCCCGAAGGACTCAGGGCGGTTTACAGCCAGATAAAAACACAATTGCACAAAAATTAAAACACTTTTAAAAAACTGATTCAATTAAGGCTGAAACAAAATTTAAAACTATAATTAAAACCATAATAACCCCTATTAAAATTACTTTAAGCCAGCCCTGTGCGGGAAAACAAAAAAGTCTTCAGCTCGCGACGGAAGGTCCGGAGGTCAGGGAGTTGTCGTAAACCTGGAGGCAGCTCATTCCAGAGGGCAGGTGCTCCCACAGAGAAGGCCCTCCCCCTGGGGGTCACCAGTCGGCATTGTTTGACTGACGGCACCCTGAGGAGGCCCTCCCTATGGGAGCGCACAGGTCGATGGGAAGCTATTGGTGGCAGTAGGCGGTCCCGTAAATAACCCAGTCCTATGCCATGGAGCGCTTTAAAGGTGATAACCAACATCTTGAATTGCACCCGGAAGACCACCGGAAGCCAGTGCAGCTTGCACAGGAGAGGTGTTATATGGGAGCCTCGAGTTGCTCCCTCTATTACCCACGCAGCCGCATTCTGGACCAGCTGGAGCCTCCGGGTGCTCTTCAAGGGGAGCCCCATGTAGAGAGCGTTACAGTAGTCCAGGCGGGAAGTGACGAGGGCGTGAGTGACCGTGCATAAGGAATCCCGGTCTAGGAAGGGACGCAACTGGCGTATCAGGCAAACCTGATAAAAAGCTCCCCTGGCGACGGTCGTCATATGTTCTTCTAAGGACAATCGTACATCCAGGAGGACGCCTAAGTTGTGGACCCTCTCCATAGGGGCCAATGACTCGCCCCCAACAGTCAGCGATGGAATCAGCTGTCTGTATCGGGATGCCGGCATCCACAGCCACTCAGTCTTGCAAGGGTTGAGTCAAAGCCTGTTCTTCCCCATCCAGACCCACACGGCCTCCAGACATCGGGACATCACTTTGACGGCTTCGTTGGGGTGGTTAGGGGTGGAAATGTACAGCTGAGTATCATCACCATACAGATGGCATTGCACCCCAAAACCACGAATGATCTCACCCAACGGCTTCATATAGATGTTGAACAGAAGAGGCGAGAGAACCAACCCCTGTGGCACCCCACACATGAGGTGTCTCGCGGTCGATCTCTGCCCTCATGCCATGGGTATAGGTTCTCCTGCTTGAGCAGGGGGCTGTCTAGAAGACCTCCAATGTCCCTTCCAGCTCTGTTCTGATTGAACTTACATGCTGTGTATGCGTGTGTGAATGCACGCATATGTATCTACATATGTTTAATCACACCTCCCGCATCCTGACCCATTGCCCTTTCTACTGATTCCCACGGTCCTTGTTCCATTATCGTCCTGAAACTTTGCTATGGCAGCAATACAACTGGAACTGGATGGCATTTTAAAGAGTAGGGCTGGTCACGTGCTACAGGCTTCGAGCCAGGCTGCGCTGTCACTGGGCCTATTGACAAAATATGGGCATTGTGACAGTGAAGAACTTTAGCTTGAGGAAACTGCCAAGAGCTGCTCCCCATGCATGTCCCCCACCCTTCAATTTTCTGGCTTTATCATTAATGAACTGGAAGCCGCTGCTTCTGAGAGAATACACAAATAGGCCAGATCTCCAAACTGAAGGGTGGGAAGAATCTTGCCTACAGCTTTAGAAGAGAAATGAAATGTACGGAAAGCTGGTTACATCAGGTTCATTAGAGCTGGTGGGAAAAATAGTGAGGCTGGCTACCAGCCATATTTTCTGGTTTAAAATGGGTACCACAGTCCGTAGAGGCTTTAAGTGGTAGTTACTCAGAGCAGAGTTCACTGGATTTTTTTTTTAAAAAAATGCATTGATACTTATAATGAAACATAACAAATAACACTCCGCCCCCCCCACCCACCGCACTGCTTCTGATGTGCCCTTTTTTCTTCTCCTCTTCCAGCCTAAAGTGAAGCTTTTGACAATGCCATCTCCATGTGGATCTATTCATACATGACAAATGCTATGGTGAACATTTATCCTGATAGTTATCTCCACATTTATGCCATCATTCATTTAATGGGGAATTCTTGTTTTCTTTTCTTTTTTGCTATTCAATGTCTGGCTTCATTCCAAGTGATGATTGATTATTCATTCATTCATTCATTCATTCATTCTCCATCTTTATTACTTTATAGGTAACTTCAGTATCTTCCAGAGCTATTTCTTTGCTCTGAAACATGGCTACTGAGTCCAGACATAAAAGAGAAGTGTATGGTTTCTGTGATAGGTGAAGAAATGCAAATCTAGGTACCCTATGTGGAAAAAAGCAAGAATGAAGGCTGGTAGGGCTTTTTAAAATGCTTTAACTGCAAATTCTAATAACCGACAGCTTTAACTGATAAAAGGAAAGGCAGAAAAGATGAAGGCCTGAGGGAAAAAACCTAAGACCCTTCAAAAGAGGAATTTGGGTAGCAGTCAGTAATAAAGGCCATTGTGTTTGCTACTCCAAAACCTAATCCAGCAGTTTAAAAGATGGACTCTATAAACACAAAGATTGCTTGTTCGTCTAATTCAGGTTATTTGCTGCTCCCTGAAAAGCCAAACTGAATACAGTACTGTGCATTGCAGTTAAAAGTTAACAACTTCATTCAGTCAACATATAGGCTCCTAAGACCGGTAAACTCAGCAAAGGAAAGAATTTATTCTTGCTGAAATTAACCGGAGGCCATAAGTGGTTTTTCCCCAAGCATTAATTAACATGTTTCAACTCTAAAAGTTGAATTCAGTGCCTATAAAATGGGATTCTGGCTACAAAATGAAGGGACTATCTGGTGAAGAATGAATATGAACAAGAAATGTGTACCACATATTGAGTTTACTAAATAGCAGGGGTGAAATGTAAAATTTGTTACTACCGGTTCTGTGGGCGTGGCTTGGTGGTGGTGGGTAATGTGATTGAGTGGGCATGGCCAACTTTAAAAAAAAAAAATTTAAAAGCATTTTTTCTACAACCTCTTCAGCCAAAGAGGTCGTAAAAAATGCTTTTAAAAGCCTCTGATGATCAGGCAACTCAGCTGGGATCACCAGAGGACCCTTTTAAAAGCATTTTTTTACAACCTCTTCCGCCGAAGCGGTTGTAGAAAAAATGCTTTTAAAAAGTTCTGACAATCCCAGCTGAACCGTGCGATCGCCAGAGGCTTTTTTTTTTACTTTTAAAAGCATTTTTTCGGCTGAAGAAAAAATGCTTTTAAAAGTAAAAAAAACACCCCTCTGATGATTGCGTGGCTCAGCTAGGCATGGGGGCGGCAAGGATTTTTGCTACCGGTTCTCCAAACCATCCGCTGCCACTGTTACCGGATCAGGCAATCGATCCGAACTGGGAGCATTTCACCCCTGCTAAATAGGTTTATAAAGACAATATGTGTAAATACCTGAAATGTTCAGAACATGGGAGGAACCATAGACCCAGCAGTAATTAATCTGGTGTGAGGACACATTAATCTTATCCTTAATTTAGACATGAAATGGAAATCACAAAGCACTTACATGGGAATTTTATTTTTTACGTTTTCACTTTCTGATAATCAGATTATCCCCCCATGGCTACTTTAGGTTCCTCTTGGATAAAATATAGGGCTATAGTGCCCACACTGTGCTTGAATTTTTCCCTTGTAAGAAAAATAGAAGTTTCAATGTGGGAAACAGACTGAAATTGCAGAGGTTGTGATCTCCTCAAAATAGATTTTGCATATTTATGTATATTTAAATCCTTAATGTATCTGATGTTTATTCATGGTTAGCCAATTTGGCTGAAAAGTAATTTAGACTCTTACTAGGGAAACAAACAACAATAAAAACTTGTGATGACACAGATGTGGGTCTTTCTACTAAAGCATATGTTTTAATCTTTGGTTTTGGTTTTGGTTCTTCAATCTCTTCTCTTCTCTTTTCTCTTCTCTCCTCTTCCCCCCCACTTCCCCTTTCCTTTTTTTCCAAATAATCCACCTCCTTCCATCTTCCTCCTTGCTTAAATGGCTGAAATACTTCGCTTGAACCAGAATGCTCCCCCAGGGACTCAGGATCCTGGAGACATGGGCAGATGTCCTTGAAGAGATCAATGCGGATGCCCTGATGAGAATCCCCAATTTCACCAAATTAATCACAGATTAATTAGAATTAGAAGGTGATTCATCAAATCTAGATAATACTTGATGACTAAGTAGCCACCTGCAAAGACCAGTATCTTACTGAACTACTGCCAGGATAATATCACATCATCTTGTAGCAGGGGACAAGTAATTTCTATGGGTGCCAAACCTGAAATTTTATTTATTTATTTATTTTATTCAGGAAGATTTAGGATTCATTCAGACAGTTGGTTGAATGTGATTTCCTCCAGGCAGTGAGGTAGCATAGACATATGCCAGCAAGAACTGTTCAATACCTAATTGTATTTGATTATAGCTTCTTACCATTATTAATTGGTTTATTTATTTAGTGTATGTCAAAGACATGGATTTATCGTGGTTCAAATGTTTATGTCCAGTCCACCCAGCCATTCAAGGACAGGGTGATCTATGTTGAAAAACTCAGACATTGGGCCAGTGTAAGCTCTTGATGGACATTTGGACACGTGATGGATATTAATTGGTAATAAGGCTGGTTATTCCACCATCAAGGAACTGAATGACTACAGACCAGTTGCTCTAACATCTGTAGTCATGAAAACCTTTGAAAGGCTAGTGCTTTCCTACTTGAAAACCATCACGGATCCGCTGTTAGACCCCTTGCAATTTGCATACCGAGCAAACAGATCAACAGATGATGCTGTTAATATGGCTCTGCACTACATCCTACAGCATCTTGAGTCTCCAAAGACCTATGCAAGGGTCCTTTTTGTAGACTTTAGTTCAGCATTCAATACCATCATTCCAGACATTCTTCTAACTAAGCTAAACCAGCTACAGGTACCGGAACAGACTTGTAAGTGGATCACAAGCTTCCTAACAAACAGGAAGCAGCAGGTGAAGCTAAGCAAGATCACATCAAATACCTGTACAATTAGCACAGGGGCCCCTCAAGGCTGTGTGCTCTCCCACTTCTCTCTCTGTTTACCAATGACTGCATCTCCAATGATCCATCTGTTAAGCTACTGAAGTTCGCAGATGACACAACAGTGATTGGTCTCATTCGAGACAATGACGAATCCGCATATAGACGAGAGGTCGAATGACTAGCCTTGTGGTGCAACCAAAACAATCTGGAACTGAACACACTCAAAACCGTAGAAATGGTGGTAGACTTTAGGAGAAACCCTTCCATACTTCCACCTCTCACAATACTTGACAACACAGTATCAACAGTAGAAACCTTCAAATTTCTAGATTCTATCATATCGCAAGATCTCAAATGGACAGCTAACATCAAAACATCATTAAAAAGGACAACAAAGAATGTTCTTTCTGCGCCAACTCAGTAAGCTCAAACTGCCCAAGGAGCTGCTGATTCAGTTCTACAGAGGAATTATTGAGTCTGTCATTTGCACCTCTATAACTGTCTGGTTCGGTTCTGCAACCCAACAAGAAAAACACAGACTTCAGAGGATAATTAGAACTGCAGAAAAAATAATTGCTACCAACCTGCCTTCCATTGAGGACCTGTATACTGCACGAATCAAGAAGAGGGCCGTGAAAATATTTACAGACCCCTCGCATCCTGGACATAAACTGTTTCAACTCCTACCCTCAAAACGACACTATAGAGCACTGCACACCAGAACAACTAGACACAAGAACAGTTTTTTCTCGAAGACCATCACTCTGCTAAACAAATAATTCCATCAACACTGTCAAACTGTTTACTGAATCTGCACTACTATTAATCTTCTCATAGTTCCCATCACCAATCTCTTTCCATTTATGACTGTATGACTATAACTTGTTGCTGGCAATCCTTATGATTTATATTGATATATTGACCATCAATTGTGTTGTAAATGTTGTACCTTGATGAACGTATCTTTTCCTTTATGTACACTGAGAGCATATGCACCAAGACAAATTCCTTGTGTGTCCAATCACACTTGGCCAATAAAAATTCTATTCTATAAAAAAAAATTCTATTCTATTCTATCTATACTGTAGTGTTATCCATTGGGACACATGATAAGAAACAACTGGTATATTTCTGGTTGTCAAGAAAGTGGGGTGGTGCTGGAGCTGAAGCAAGTTCAGAAAGAGCCTTAGTTTGCCCATCTATTAGGGGCTTCTTGAGGTGGATGGGGTTCTTCCACTTGCTTCTGTCTCTCACACTTTCTTTCTAGCACTTACTCTTTGGCGCTTACTCTTCTCTCACCCTCTCATTTATCTCTTGTTCTGTCTAAAACCTGTGTGTGTGTGTGTGTGTGTGTGTGTGTGTGTGTGTGTGTGTGTGTGTGTAAGAGAGAGGGGGGGAGGGAAGGAGAGAGAGAGGGAGAGAGAGAGAGAGAATGAGAATATGACTTGATAGGCACTACTAGGTGGGGTCCCTGCTTCCACTAATCAGCTTTGCTCTGCTGCCTGTTAGTTGGGGCATCTCTGTTCCTCCAAACCCCTGCCCTTTTCATAGATCTAGCAATCTTATACATGATCACAGAATAAGGTACCTGTGTGTAATACTTGACCATTGAGGACCTGTATACTGCATGAATCAAGAAGAGGGCCGTGAAAATATTTGCAGATCCCTCACATCCAGGACATAAACTGTTTCAACTCCTACCCTCAAAACGACGCTATAGAGCACTGTACACCAGAACAACTAGACACAAGAACAGTTTTTTCCCCGAAGGCCATCACTCTGCTAAACAAATAATTCCCTCAACACTGTCAAACTATTCACTAAATCTGCACTACTATTAATCTTCTCATCGTTCTCATCACTAATCTCTTTCCACCAGGGGTGAAATGTTCCTGGTTTGCATCGGCTCCTCCGATTAGGTAGTGATGGCAGCTGCTGGTTCGGAGGACCTGTAGCAAAAATCCCTGGCCCCGCCCCCCCTGCATCTGCTGAGCCGCACCATCAGCAGAGTTTTGTTTTTTTTACTTTTAAAAGTTTTTCTTCAGCTGAAACATGCCTTGAAAAGTAAAAAAAAACCCTCTGATGATCGCGGGGCTGAGCAGAGATCATCAGAACACTTTAAAAGTTTTTTTAAAAAAACCCTCTTCAGCCGAAGGGGAAAAGAAAAAAGAAAAAAACCCGAGGTTTTAAAAGCCTCCTCTGGCGATCCCAGAGGAGTTTCCTGATCCTCACAGGCTTTTAAACTCACTTTTTAACAGCCCCTACTTACAAGAGCCCCCACCCAAGCCCAGCCAATTCTCCCTCCTCACTTACCTATAATTACTGCTCTTTCGGGCTGGCAAGGGCATGTTTTCTTCTTTGCTTTGACTTCCTGCTTTGCTGGCTGAGGAACTCTGGGATTTGAAGTTCACAATAAAATAAAATAAAATAATAAAATAAAATATTTGTGCAGCTTTCTGAGATTTGGTGTGTTTCTGTAGTGTTTCACTCTAACTACACAAACACACAAAATCTCAGAAAGCTGTATATGGCATTTTGTGAGTGTGTGTGTGTGAGAGAGAGTTGTGTGTGTGTAAAGTGTGAAAGTTGGTTTTTGAGCTTTTTGTGGCTGTGTGAAGTGTGAAGTGTGAAGTGCAGCTGCTTTTACATTGTGTGTGAGTCAGTTGTGTTGTGTTGTGTTGTGTGTGTGTAAAGTGTGAAAGTTGGTTTTTGATACCTCTTATTGTTTTTTATACTTTGTTTATTATTCTTATTATTTATTGTTATTGGCCATGCCCACTCAGTCATCTGACCACCAAGCCACGCCCACCAATTAAGCCACGCTCACAGAACCAGTAGGGAAAATTTTTAGATTTCACCCCTGCTTTCCACTTATGACTGTATGACTGTAACTTTGTTGCTGGTAATCCTTACGATTTATATTGATATTGATTGTTCCTGATTGCTTATTTGTACCCTATTATTATCATTAAGTGTTGTATCATTAAGTGTTAAATTGTACCCTATGACCATCATTTGTGTTGTAAATGTTGTACCTTGATGAAGGTATCTTTTCTTTTATGTATACTGAAAGCATATGCATCAAGACAAATTCCTTGTGTGTCCAATCACACTTGGCCAATAAAAATTATTCTATTCTATTCTATTCTATTCTATTCTATTCTATTCTATTCTATTCTATTCTATTCTATTCTATTCTATTCTATTCTGGTGCTTTGCAAACTATTAACCATTTATATGGGCATGTGATCCCTTGTGCTGACACTTAGGTACTAAATTACTGGGCATGAGAAAAGTTGTAACTTTAAATGGTATCTGTTGGTATCAGATGCTTTATTTAGCATTTGAAATGTGGATTTACAGGCGGCTGTTAAATATAACAGGGGGTGGGGAGGGACTGGGGAACTGCAAGGGAAGCAGGAACAAAATCACCTCTTTTCTTCCAGGGAAATTTCCTGAGCAGACCTTTGCTAGGTTAGCCTGGTAAAGAGAAAAAGAATTGCACCCAACACATTATATACATTTAAGCTGAAGAAAACTGGGTGCAGCTGGATAATTTTGGACTCTGGACTTAGGGGTTATAACAGGGGTTTCACTTTTAAAACTTCACAATGCTTCTGTGGAATCATTTTCTCTCCCTCACGATAATTTCATTGATTTGCCTTTTTTTCCCCATATCAAAAAAAGTGTCAAGAGTTTCTCAAAATAATTTAACTGATTCTAAAATCTTGAAGCATGGATTTGTTCTGTATTTAAAACTGATGTGTGTTATTAACAGCCTGCTTGCTACCATCTCCCCTGTCATTCTTTGGACATAGATCTTGTTAGTCAAAGCTGAATTATTGAATAGGAAAATAAACTGAACTGGCAGTAATTTAGATTCTCCCATGTCAGCTATTCTTTCTCTAATACGCCAATCAGATCTCCAAAGTGATTTCTTTTTCAATGTATATAGGTAGATTACACTGAAATGCCAGCGGCAGGCGCATTGATATATTTGCTGGTAATAATGGACTATTTAACTGGATGGGTTGAAGCCTTTCTGTGTGCAGGAGCAAATGCTCAGATGACTGTAAAAATCATATTGGGGCAAATAATACCCAGATATGGGTTGGTTGGAATTATTGATAGTGATGGAGGTACACACTTCACTGTCCAGGTAGTAAGAAAGGTAATGGAGCAATTGGGGATTGATTGGCAATATAAATATTGGCAATAGAAACATTCAGTAAAAAGCTTAATGTTGGAACTCCAGGTTCTCTGGACGAAATGTTTGCCTTTATCTCTTTTCCAACTCTAGAAAAAATGTTTTTAGATATGATATGTTTGGATTACCCTATACTGAAGGGACACGGTGGCTCAGGGGCTAGTACGTTGAGCTTGTCGATCGAAAGGTCGGCAGTTCGAATCCCTAGTGCTGTCATGTAACGGGGTGAGCTCCCATTACTTGTCCCAGCTTCTGCCAACCTAGCAGTTTCGAAAGCACGTAAAAATGCAAGTAGAAAAAATAGGGACCACCTTTGGTGGGAAGGTAATAGCGTTCCGTGCGCCTTTGGCGTTGAGTCATGCCGGCCACATGACCACGGAGACGTCTTCGGACAGCGCTGGCTCTTTGGCTTTGAAACGGAGATGAGCACCGCCCCCTAGAGTCGGCAATGACTAGCACATATGTGCGAGGGGAACCTTTACCTTTTATACTGGGAGTATGGGAATGCCTAGAATAGAATTTAAAGATACCTTTCTTATAAAAATATACAGGGACTGTCCCAGTGTTTTTCTCAATTAAGGTCTAAGGACTATTGGCGCAGACTCCTCCTCTTGATTTTCAGGTACATGACTACAAGAGTGGTGACCGGGTCCTGATAAAATCAATAAAAGAAAAATTATGGCCAGTATAGGAAAGACCATTCTAGGTGCTGTTAACCACTGAGTTGGCTGTGAGGACAAAGGAAAAAGGCTGGATACACTATTCCAGAATTAAAGGACCAGTGGACTCACCTTATGGATGAACTGTGTCAACAGATATATCAAACCTGCTTAAACTGACTTTTCAAGGACAGATCTCCAATGGATGGAACATTGGGTGGTTGAGTTTCATATTTGGTTAGGGTAATAAGTATTTTTATTGTGTTATTGATTGTATTAAGAAAAGAAATAATAGAATGGTGTAAATCGATGCTATGGAACCCGGTAGATGCAAGTTCCCAACAATTGGCTGAGAGACTTGAGGTCTAATTGAAAGCTTTTACGCATCTGACATATTCTCTATTGAGGGGGCCTAGTCCACTAGGAACATGAAGTCTACAGTGGTAGTGGTTGTTGCCTTGTGGGAAATCATGCAACGTATGCAAGTAGGAATGGGGATTTTTGCTGTATTGCCTAGTTATCCTATAACATGGCAGCATACTGAACTTGAACAGGGATATTCTCTGGCGCAGACACCACTGACGCTGATTAAAAATACAGCTAAAATTGGGACTTGTATTAAATCCTCTTTCACCGATGGTGTACCGTTGGGTACATACCCAAGGTGCAATTGTATGTACAAAATAGTTTCCCAGTACAAAGATCTATCATGTAGAATGGAATTTTTATATAATCAGTGCACTGATTGTTATGGTACTTATACACAGTCTTATAAGAAGTTTGGGATTATAGAAGAAGAGCTATTTTACCATATATTGAATTGGAAAGTCCTTCTAAGCTTATGTTTTAGATATGCTGTTGGTGGATGTGCTGGATATCTCAAGACACCGAGATATATTAGACAAGTGAGAGAACCAATTAGAAAGGAAGGGAATATTTTCCTGGACCTAATGAAAGTAGCTCTCAACAGTTCATCTTTTTGTGTAAAAGGAGAGACAACCGTCTCCGATATAATGTCTACATGCTTTGTTGGAGTGCCATCTTTGGAAAATTTCTATTTGATGAAACAAAAATCACCACAGAACTCAATAGGTGCAATTTATCACAATTTATGTTTGGAAGTCCACAAAAGCCTAATACATGGACTAACCAGAAGAAATTGGTGGAGTAAAAACTATATTACAATAGTTAGGATAGATAGTGCAAAGGATACAGTGGATGAGCAGGGTTTTGGAAGTGTGGAAATACCTAAGCCAGAAAAGGAACCACATGTAATCATTTATGCACCTGTAAAACCTGTAAAATGGCCTGTAACTCCAGTGGAGTATCCCTTTGACCATACTATATACAATGCATATAGAGGCAAAAGAGCTACACTAAGTGAGGCGTATGTTACAGGATGTAGTGATGTGGTACAAGCTTTATATAATATCACCACACATTTCACATATGTGACTGAAAGTACAGCCTTTAAAGGAATATGGGATTGTCTTGAATGTCTAGCCTCGCTTAAAGGACCTGCTTAAAAGTCCTGTTTGTTATTAAGTTTGTTATACGATTATTATCATAATCGTACGTCTTATCTCTTGTATTTGTATGAAAAGTGCACCTGTATGTTTTAACTGTGGTAAGTATTGTTACTGAGTAACTCAGCAAAAGAAGACAGAAGAACAGGGAAAAAGACTGAGTAGACAGGAAGTATGTATTATGCTACAAGACATACCTGATGGTTTACAGGAATAAGAACAGATAAAAAAGGAAAGGCAGGATTGAGAGAAATAGAATTATTCCTGTAAAGAATAGAGCCTTGGTGACTCCATATCTACACCTCTCATGACCTAAGCTAAACCTAAGCTAAGTAGATGTGTAAGGCATTAAGATAAGGAAGTATGTATGACGCCTTTTCTGAGAAAACAAAGCCATAAACTTGGTTAGTACATTCTGAGATGGACCAGACTGACTGAAGTTCACTTAACAGTAGGAAAGAAGCTGACATGTTCCAATTGTTTTATTAAGGACACGTGGAAAAGGGATATTGAATTGGGGAATATGTTGCTGAACAAGCCAAAAACTTATGTAACACCTGATAAACAATGATAGGAGGGGGGGGCATTGTAATTGCTTTGCTGATTGTTTGAATGTATTTGAACCATGTATTCGGACCTGTAAGATGTTCTCTCCCTTTCTTGAGAGAACCCTTTTGCAAAAGCTTATGAGAGAGAGCTATATTTCTGTAATAAATCTGCTTTTTAATTGTTCATGGTCTCCATTGTACTTTCTATGAGATTGGTGTGGTTTTTTTTTAATCTCACAAACTGTAAGGATTAAAATGGCAGCATTTGTAGTTTGAAATGATTCAGTCCAAAATGGCTGTCAATGAAGGAATGGTAAAATTCAAGAATAAATAGAAAAGAGCAGTTTTTTTGTGATTTCCAGAGCCTCCTCAAACTGCATTGTTAGAATTCAGCTTCTGACCATTTTGAGGTACAAAACAAACAATTGAGAGTAAGCCTAAAACATGTAAGTTCAAAGAAAAATCTCCCAGTCCTCAAATCCTGGCCCACTGCTGACCAGTATTATTCACTCTTATCTCTTGAAACTCTTACTGATTCCCACCCCCTCCATTAAACCTGTAGCTTTCTGCAAAGGAGAAGTTATCAGCAGGGGAGTTGATGGTCATTTTGAAGAGTGGAATCCCTGGGCCCTCCCTGCCTCCCTCCACCTTTGTGCCCTGCAATTTTGATGGTGGCTCTGGAAGAAGTTGTGGAGGGCACTTTTGGTTTTCAGTACAAGAATGTTTATGGATGGCAGAGGAAATGGCTCAGGGAGTTTCTACTGCAGCAATGTTCATGCTGCTGTATAATACAAGCCTTATTGTCAAGTCCTGTTCTTTGAATATTTAATTCAAAAAAGGACCAATTTTTAATTCAGAAAAGGACCATAATTATGCAAAACTGCAGAAGCTGGGAATCCTGTCAAGCGTAAAAAGGTAGCAGCTGACCATCTTCCAGCTATACAGTATCCCAGCTTTTCAAAATGCAGCATCTTTCTGGATTTAATTTCAAGTTAAACCATTCATCCACAATTGTTTTAATTTATCTCCCATAATATTTCACTGATTCCATGAGTCTTGGTAAGAACTGAATGATGATCCATTTTGCTTTTTACTATCAAGAAATACCTCTATCCATGACAAATTATACAGCCTTATTGCATTGAAAGGCAACCACCCCTCCCCCTATTATTACTCCTAGAGAAGGGGGAGAAGAAAGATAGCAACCATAGAAGTTTGCTTAGAGTTGTAAACAATAATTAATCCTAGTTTACTAAACAAGGTCAGTAAGCTATCCATTCTATTTTATAAACCACAATGTTGGATTTACATATTACTATCAACCCATACTATGTAAAGCCATACTAAACAAAGCTGCTTAGCACAAGGTGACAGATAAGCTGTGTGTCAGGCCTAGAAGCCAACTTTTTCATTGGATCTTCAGGCCTGCCATTTACTACTGTGGGAAACTGGGAGGGGGGGATCTTTCATTGGGGCCGTTACTTGGAACCCTGACACTGTGGTTATCTGTAATGAACTGCAAATATGTTCCTGGCATTTGTGTGTTAACATTGCATACATACTGGCATTCTTTCTATGCCACCGAAGTACAAGTACAAGTCAAGCACATTGCTACAGGGGAAATAGAATTCAAGACTTAATGTGGACAAAGTAATTATCAAATATTACAAGAAGACGACTTTAAAAAGTTTATTTGCCCAATACAAGTTAAGCAGAAAGCACACCAAATAATAGTTAGGAGATACATTTTCTAGATACCCTCACAAAACTTATACTTATTGGAGTTTTCACATACATAGTTCAATGTATTCTTTGCACAAGAAACATCCACTTAACCGTTGGAAAGGTGGCAGGGTTTTAAACAAGGAGCAGTGTGCCCCCAACAAGGCACCAGCCTGCCACTACTGCCCAAGCTTTCCTCAGCTCCTCCCTGTTTTTCGTTTGCCCCTACTTTTCTCCTTTTAGCAAGAAGCAGCTGCTAGAGGAATTCAAGGCACTCATCCCATTTCTATCAGCCTGGGGAACTTCTTAGAGAAGAACAATGCAATGCAACATGACTGTTACTGAATGTTTAGCATATCCCGGATTGAAACTGTGAAATAAGCTAACAGGAAACAGCAAGACTTGCATGCTCCAGTTTGAGACGTATCTGTTTTGCCTTGTTCTACCAACATACCAGAAAATGAAAGCTATTGCATGAAAAGAGAAGCCGGGTTGTAGAAGCTCTTTTAAGTTCTTTCAGCCCAGTATGGATTAGTGTTAGTTTACCAGTCTTTTTCTGAACTGATTGACATACATCTGTCACATAACAATGATCTTTGCTCAAACAGGTTTTAGCAAAGATTCACAGTGTAATCATTTCCCCTTAACAAAAAGGGAAAGAGAGAGAGAATTGGAACTTCCCCCTTAACTGGTAGCTTATATAATGCATTGTCAATAAAATATGTTAGTTAAAAAAATAGATACCCACAGTTAACACTTCTTGCTTTTGAAATAAGGGATGGTTCACATTAACACTCAAGGTTTCCCTCATAATACCTTCTAGATTTAAAACATTTGATATTGCACTGTTATATTATCCATCAGCTATCAATTTGCATTCCAGAGACTTATGAAACTGTAAAAAAGTAAACAGCCATTTTGTGCAGTCTTCAGCATTGCATCCGAGTAGTTGGAATTTGCAAAACCTTCATTACAACTACAGTAGCCTAAGCACAGTGGAATTTCTGCCCAGCTGCCTTCCTTATACAGTACAGTACTGATTGTCCAATCTTCAACTTTCACACTTTGAGTTTCCTCTTCTGCTCAAAGTAGGCATCAAATCTGGAGAGTGCATAGTCCTAAGTGGGGGGAAAACACTACAGTTGAAAAGACTGAAGCTCCTACAATGTGTCCCAATTTCAGGAAACAAGCATTATACTAGAATTTCATGCAAATCTATTTGTATGACAGCACTTGGTTCTCTTTTACAAATAAGTGTGAGCATTCTAAGTGATGCTAAGAAATCACTTAGCATCACTTAGGATGGGAATGCAATACTTTTCCAGCTATCAATTCTTATTTAATTATCCTTGCTGCAACCTGCATTTAAAATTGAATTTATGTGCCCAGTGTAAGTATAAACTAGTTTTTGAAAATAAGTTAAAAGGACAAGCTAAGAACAATCAAAATGATACCGTTAACTGACATTTAATATAGTTTCATTAAAGCAGTCAAAGCCAAGTTGCTGGTGATAGCAAGCACCATGGTTTTTTAATGACAAGGTGACTGTTCATTAAATGTTTGATGAGACAAACGCTTACTCACAATTGTTAATAACTGTTTTTCAGTTAAATTAAATGCTGACAACATAGGGCTTTGGAGGCGATTTAGATCAGTCTGAGACAAGTAGGGAGCCTGGACTCTTCAGATGTTACAAAACTAATTCCTAGCATTCCTCATCATTGGTCATGCTGAAGGGCCTTAGAAGTGCTGCAAAACCTACAAAGCTCCAATTTCTCAACTCTTTCTTACACAGGCATAAGTACTTGGCTGTGAAGGACACAGATGCTTAAAAATGTGAGACTTTTTAAAAGGCATACCATGTATCCAAACTCAATAGATGATATCTTTGCCTGTATAATGGACCATAGACCCCAGAAGATATGAGATGCAAGAGCAAACCTGTCAAAGAAAAACATAATTAAATACTGTCACAGTATGTTTTGATACCAAACACAAAACCATCCTTGCTTATCTTGACTAGAATATAAAAGGGAGATGGACAATACAAGTCCTCCAATTGAACTCATTACCTCTCCTGGTGTGGGATGATACATGATGTGGGATGGTGGAAGCCCCCATACAGGGAGGACTATGTGTTCTCTTCTCTAACCTAAAATGTATAATAGAAACAGGCTGCTCATGTTCTGCAAAGCGAAAGAAGGTGGTTTCCTTCCAATAGATCTCTGGGCATGAACAGCTTTACAGAGAAGATAATTCTCAGGTATCCTGGACTCTTAATAATTTGAAAGGCTATTTAATGAGGTCTCTAAATTTACATAGTGAAATTTATAAGAGTGGGTGTTATCAGCCACAAGCACCCATATAATTTATCTGAGAGATTGTGTCTTCCTATTTATTCATTCATGAAATGTATTTGCTGCCTATCTCATGTCAAATGACTCTGGGTGGCTTAAAACATAAAAATATTAAGAAACATTAAAATAATCAAGTATAAGATAACAAAGCAGAGACAATTCTGTTTTCCCCCTTTTATATCCTTCCAAATACCCCAGTTAAAAACCTTCTGTTTCTTTGGGGGGTTATTTATTTATTTATTTCCACTTTTATCATTTTATAAATAACTCAAGGTGGCAAATATTTCAAACACAACTTCCTACTCCTATTTTTCCCACAATCACCACCCTGTCAGGTGATTTGGGCTAAGAGAGAAGGTGACTGGCTCAAAGTCTGGTGACTGGTCCTCACCTTTGAGGACCCAGATTGTTGGGGGCAATAAAAGTTGACTTTGTATATAATATACAAATGGATGAAGACTATTGCTTAACACTGTGTAAGCCGCCCTGAGTCTTCGGAGAAGGGCCAGATATAAATTCAAATTTAAAAAAAAAAGTAAGTATGCAGAGTTTCAAATAAAGCATTCAACTGATGTTCCATGCGTTGTTTTTTTTTAAAAATTTCTAAAAAAGGCTATCAAGCCTAGGTAGGCAACAAAGGTACTCTTGGAAATAAAAATAATACTGCAGGATGGAATTTTGATTTTTAGCTCATTCACTTTCCATTTAGTTTTTAATCAGAGTAAAATAAGTAGTGGAGGCACCTTGATTAACATCAAGGAGATATCCAAGGAACCAGATCACATATCCTCAACTAGCAAGTATTAAATGTGTCTTCAATTGTGAAAGCTTTTTCTGTCTTGTTTCTATGATCCTACTTGCTTATTTGCAAGCTTACTGATCAAACCAATTTTTTTCTCAGAGCAGGTAGTAAATGAAATCATCCAGCTTAGAAAAATAATTACAACCTAAATAATCAGCAACCATATCTGTAAGTACTAATTCAGATTAGATACCAAAGTAAACACTGAAGAATGTCATATATAATCTACATATATTAACTGAAAACCATTTTTTTCTGAACAGGATTGCATATAATTTTGAATGAAGAGAGAGGCTACCTGTTTATTTCAACCAACATTTCTTCTTCTATTTTGGACTTATCTTCATGGCTCAGATTTTCAAATCCACTTTGAGATGCAGCTAGATAACTGGTTATGAAATGGAGCTAAAAGCAGAAAAGAGTTGTCAGAATAGCAATGGATTTGCTTAATACCAAGTTAACATAATTAGAACTTCAGTTCAAATCAAAGCACTTAAAAAAAGAGCAACAGTATTCATTTTCATTCTAGATCTAATAATTTGTATTCCAATTCATTCAACATTTGCTTAACAATTATTAGTGATGGGAAAACCGTGCCTCCCTCCAATATATTACTGAACTTTAACACCTAGTATCTCTCACTAAATGGATGAATTAAATGAAATTATGAAAATGTGTTCTAGGTATACTTTATTATTAAGAAAACTAATTTTCCTACTACTAGGGTCATAGGATGAAAATACGGAAGTCACCCATTATAGACAGTTACCACAGAATTGGGGATCTGTAATCTTCTAGATGATACTTGAGCTATCATTCTATAGCCAGTATAACCAATGGTGAAGGATTCTGAGAATTTTAGTTCAGTAATTTGATTTGTGGACGACAATAGTTCTCATTGCTATGTGATTAAGAAATTCAATTTGTCAAGATTTAACCTGAGAATGCAGATTAAAGCTGAGTACGTACGATTTAGAAATGAAGTTCAATTTGAAAGTAAAAGATATTATAACTTAAAACAGTTATTTTTACTGCTTACCTGTTGCTTCTTTGTGGGATAGTTCATGAAGTTCGCTTTGAAGAATGGATATTTTTCATGCACATAGTCGTACATCCATTCACAGAAATGATTAGCAATATCAAACCCTCTAGAAAGAAAACATTATCGATATGTAAGAAATACATTCAGCTCCAAAATTTATATTCTTAAGAATCTGGGAATTATATAAAGAGCTGCGTTGGATGAAACTTAAGTTCTATCTTGTTAGGTTTTTAATTGGTGGTAGATGGATGGCCTACATATAGCATCCATCTGTTTGTGACATTACAAAACAATGTGAATTACTGTGATCAGATGAGCTTTCTCTCTCAAATTATTTGATGGGGCAAGGAGATCCTCTTACATTTGTTGACAAAGTTGAGAAGATACTTTAGAAATAAGTGGGAATGGCACTACTAAGCAAACTAATTATTGAGAAAGATGAATAGAAAGACTTGCTATTATTTGCTATTTATCTTATAAAGTAGCTTTACCTTAAAATTTGTTACAAACGGGTGGGCTGCTGGGGGTTCGGGAGAACCTTTAGCTAAGATTCTGTGCGGTTTGGAGAACCCCCAAATCATACTCCTGGCCGGTCCTGCCTACCCACACCCGCCCCTCCCAGGAGTCCCCACATGGCCCGTTTTGGATGCAGGTAAGTGCAGGGCGTGCGCGAAGGTTCAAGTAGTGGGGAAACCGGGCCTACTGGAAGTTCAGGAAGGCCGCTCCAGAGCCTAGGGAGGAAAGCCTCCGGAGTCCGGGGAGGGCAAACCCCACCTCCCCCGCTGTGGTGCAGGAGGCCTACTAGGCCATGCTCACCATGGCCACATCCACCCAGCAACCGGGCAGAGAACTCCTTGCTAAAATTTTGAAGCCCACCCTGGTTACAAACGTTTGGAATAGATTTTATATGTAAATTTTATTAAGCTAGTTTTAGCATAAATTATTACTCCGATTTTTTTTTACCTATAATTGTAACTGCTGTATTCAAAGTCAATAAGCATCAGCTTTTGTTTTTCAGAATCTTCTCTGCCATCAAGAAGCAAGATATTTCCTGGGGATATGGAGAAGCAAGAGGTATAAAATGATTTATGCAAGCTTTCTGAGGGAATTTCCGATTATATTGGAAACGGCTCCATAGCTTACATGACAGCTCAACTACCCTGATTCTTTAACATTAAAGCTACAAATGTTCCATTAGCAAAATGTATGTATATAGAATGTGTACATGGAGATGGTGGGAAACACATAAAGGCAGGGGAGGCAGCCACTTTGGATAGGGTTACTTTACATGGGCTATAAAAATCCACACAGCACTAAATGGCAGGAAAGATACAATAAAAGCAATTCTAATTCTTCACTGCCGTTTTTTGATAACCACAGTTTCCCCATTTTCTCTGCCCACCCTTAACTGCTGCACCTTGGGTGAGGATAAAGTTTTGTCTCTCTCAGGCTGCATCTGAGAGATCTGTTTTGAAGCAAAGAGGACTCATGCCCTGTGCAGATATCTTGGGCAGGTGCACTCAACTGGAGTCCATCTCAAGAATAAGAGTGCCATTAGTAAATACAGTGTGTATTATTTAAATGATGGTAGAAATAATGTATTCATTAGGGCATGGCTGGAGTAAGGCCTAAACACTCCTGCAATCTTAATGACTCTAATCAAAATGAAGTCCAAGTTATTTTCACACACCAAAGCTCGTTTCTATAGTTCCTTAACTTTTAAAATTTTCATCCTAAGAATGGATTTCTATTTTAGGAACTGACTACAAATAAACCAGATTTTAATCTTCTCCTAATCCTGTTATACAACATTGCAAGAATATTTCTTTGTAGTCACTTCCATGAGGTAAACAGAACATGTTCACCAAATAGAACATGTCCTAAATTTAATCAGATGTCTAGATATGAACATTTGCTTTGCTATAAACTTAAGTTATTAAGACAATCACAACTGTAAAACATGCAAAGACAATGTTATTGTACCTTCTTGGCAGTCATTATGACAAAACACAACTGGAGATGGAGTAGCTTCAAGTAAAGATCTAAGGGAAAAAAATCCAAATCATTTTTTTTTACTTAAGGACATAAATACAGGAAGACAACAGTACTTTCTACATCTCATCAGATGAGCTTTCTCTCTCAAATTATTTGATGGGGCAAGGAGATCCTCTTACATTTGTTGACAAAGTTGAGAAGATACTTTAGAAATAAGTGGGAATGGCACTACTAAGCAAACTAATTATTGAGAAAGATGAATAGAAAGACTTGCTATTATTTGCTATTTATCTTATAAAGTAGCTTTACCTTAAAATTTGTTACAAACGGGTGGGCTGCTGGGGGTTCGGGAGAACCTTTAGCTAAGATTCTGTGCGGTTTGGAGAACCCCCAAATCATACTCCTGGCCGGTCCTGCCTACCCACACCCGCCTCTCCCAGGAGTCCCCACATGGCCCGTTTTGGATGCAGGTAAGTGCAGGGCGTGCGCGAAGGTTCAAATAGTGGGGAAAACGGGCCTACTGGAAGTTCAGGAAGGCCGCTCCAGAGCCTAGGGAGGAAAGCCTCCGGAGTCCGGGGAGGGCAAACCCCACCTCCCCCGCTGTGGTGCAGGAGGCCTACTAGGCCATGCTCACCATGGCCACATCCACCCAGCAACCCGGGCAGAGAACTCCTTGCTAAAATTTTGAAGCCCACCCTGGTTACAAACGTTTGGAATAGATTTTATATGTAAATTTTATTAAGCTAGTTTTAGCATAAATTATTACTCCGATTTTTTTTTACCTATAATTGTAACTGCTGTATTCAAAGTCAATAAGCATCAGCTTTTGTTTTTCAGAATCTTCTCTGCCATCAAGAAGCAAGATATTTCCTGGGGATATGGAGAAGCAAGAGGTATAAAATGATTTATGCAAGCTTTCTGAGGGAATTTCCGATTATATTGGAAACGGCTCCATAGCTTACATGACAGCTCAACTACCCTGATTCTTTAACATTAAAGCTATAAATGTTCCATTAGCAAAATGTATGTATATAGAATGTGTACATGGAGATGGTGGGAAACACATAAAGGCAGGGGAGGCAGCCACTTTGGATAGGGTTACTTTACATGGGCTATAAAAATCCACACAGCACTAAATGGCAGGAAAGATACAATAAAAGCAATTCTAATTCTTCACTGCCGTTTTTTGATAACCACAGTTTCCCCATTTTCTCTGCCCACCCTTAACTGCTGCACCTTGGGTGAGGATAAAGTTTTGTCTCTCTCAGGCTGCATCTGAGAGATCTGTTTTGAAGCAAAGAGGACTCATGCCCTGTGCAGATATCTTGGGCAGGTGCACTCAACTGGAGTCCATCTCAAGAATAAGAGTGCCATTAGTAAATACAGTGTGTATTATTTAAATGATGGTAGAAATAATGTATTCATTAGGGCATGGCTGGAGTAAGGCCTAAACACTCCTGCAATCTTAATGACTCTAATCAAAATGAAGTCCAAGTTATTTTCACACACCAAAGCTCGTTTCTATAGTTCCTTAACTTTTAAAATTTTCATCCTAAGAATGGATTTCTATTTTAGGAACTGGCTACAAATAAACCAGATTTTAATCTTCTCCTAATCCTGTTATACAACATTGCAAGAATATTTCTTTGTAGTCACTTCCATGAGGTAAACAGAACATGTTCACCAAATAGAACATGTCCTAAATTTAATCAGATGTCTAGATATGAACATTTGCTTTGCTATAAACTTAAGTTATTAAGACAATCACAACTGTAAAACATGCAAAGACAATGTTATTGTACCTTCTTGGCAGTCATTATGACAAAACACAACTGGAGATGGAGTAGCTTCAAGTAAAGATCTAAGGGGAAAAAATCCAAATCATTTTTTTTTACTTAAGGACATAAATACAGGAAGACAACAGTACTTTCTACATCTCATCACCTGAATATGTTTCTACCAACTGTCTTCTCCTATACAACCCTAATCAAGAAAACTGTTTTTGAATGAAGATATTTCCTTCCTACTTTGTTTTCTCAAAGTACAAAACAACAGCTTTATGTACTGCATTCTTAAAAACCTGCTGGCTTCACTCTCCCTCTTCCCATGATGGCACAATACTTCTAAGGCAATGAGAGCCATTTGGAGGTCTTGGAGAGTCAATTATTCCCTCCCTTTCTTCAAACCAACAGTTGAACAAATATTCTGAGAGAATCTTAGGACACCACTTGCCATAATTTAACTGTAAACATGACCCTAGATCTGCTCCCTGCAAGCCATACCTTCCCCCTTGTGCTTCATGGTCTGATGGCTACATTATGCATAACTAGCACAATGACTTCTAATTAGAACAAGCAAAAGAGGTATGTTGAAATATGATTTGTAGATGCACCATTTAGGGAATGAGGTCGAAAGAGCTATGTTCACAGTTGAACAACATTTGCTGACATTTCATGTCTTGCAAATGTATAATGGGGAGAGGAAAGAATTTACTTTCAATTTATTTTAATAGGCCGCCATGGAACTTGCTTGGCTCTCTCCATATTAATGGGATATGTCACTGAAACGGTACACTGGATTTGCAGTGGAAGTCCTTTCTCTGCAGCTCAGACAGGGCATTCTACAGTATAGGATTTCTCCCTCTCCAGAGGTAGGCTTAGAAGATTCTGATGGTGCTTTCCATGGGAGAAGATAGCCCCATCTCCAGTTTTAGAATGATGAGCCAAAGACACATCAAAGGAAGCACACTTGAGAAAATTAGGATACTGGCGATTGGTGTCCTTTGGAGCAGGTGTCCATGCCCCACTCACCAGTATCACCTGAAGCCAACTGCCTCTTTAACAGATAACCACATGACAAAAGGAAAATATTAAGGAGATACTACTCTTGAATTCAATAGTCTATTTCCTCAGAATCACATTTGTGTGAGGTGGAGTAATATAAAAAGAAAAGTAGGAGTTTAGCTGAGATCAAAGAAGCCCCTAAAGGAATCAACAAGCACATTTAAAGTTCAGAACAAGGCAGGACCAGATTTTGTGTTGGAATGATCTCCTCCCACAGGAAAGACTATCGTAATCTTGTAGCCCTGCCTCTACAACAAATGAAAAGAAAATATTCCATTGTGGAATGCAGTGTCTAGACAATGAGAAAACACTGGTACAAATAGCTACAATGCAACTATATTCTTAGACAGCTAGATATAGACGTACTAAACATAGAGACATTAAAAAGTAAGTCATAAAAGGTTTACCTGTTACAACATAGTAATTAAATCAATTACACAGCAAAATTATGAACTAACAAACTATTAAGAATTAGAATGATACCTTAAGTTTTTCATTTCTTGGGGCAAGTTGTAGCTGAGAATCTTGTTCAGTTTTCTCACACGTGACTCTCTGGTAAACTTGATTCTCATGACTTGGTTCAAGTACCTGTATGAAGATTTTATTATATAGTTAGCATTCTAGGCAAACATGTATAACCCTTTGCCCACAATCATATTCTGAAAGAAAAATGTACCATATTTTTTGGAGTATAAGATACACTCCCCCACACACACAAGAGGGTGAAAATTTGGGTGTATCTTATACACCAAATGCAGCCCCGCCCATCTGCTGGCCCCCACCCTTTGGCCCCTGCCTCCCAGCAATTTACTTCCTTGCAGCAAGCAGCCATCAGCCCGTTTCAGTTTCAGCACAGCCTGATTAGCACAAGCAGTTGATTGTCAGTTGGATCGGCCTCCCAACCCTCAGCTGTTTCAGGACCATTGTCTATTGCCATGCAGGCCCCTGCTGCTTGCTACATGGAGGCAAACTGCTGGGAGGCAGATTTTTTTTTCTTGTGCTAATCAGGCTGTGCTGAAAATGAAAATGAAACTAAAGCAGGCTGTTTCCTGTTTGCTGCAATGAGGCAAATTGCTGGGAGGCAGAGGCAGATTTTTTCTTCTTGGTTTCCTCCCCAAAAAAGGTAGGTGCATCTTATACTCTGGAGTCTTATACTCCTAAAAATACAGTAATTAAACATTTTTAAGACATTTGTGTGCCTCAAATTAGATAAACTTTCTCACAAAATGAAAAATGCTATTTTCATTCAACCCAAAGCAAAGGCACCATGTCCCACATGTTCTAACAAAGTGCTCTGATCAACCAGTAGAAACAATTTTGTTCTTCACAATTTTGCCCATTTTCCATCCCCATCTTTTTGACATCTCTCAGCGATATATCGCACTGGGTTGCGTCCTGTTCTCCCAATCCTCTCAGATCTACCATATCCCAGTGTAGCATATCTTACTAGCCTTCCTTCTTCTTCATCACTAGGCTTGTTTTCATGCATTATCTTGCAGTCCTGCCTTTTCCCTTCCTCTCATCCACTGCTGATGTCCTTGGCTTTTTTCTACCCTTAGACTCCCTACAAACCTTTCTGCATGGAACAACTGTGTTTTGATCCATAACTGAAACAAAGCAGTGCTGTTTTGTCTGGATCTAGACAAGACATGCTTCAGTTCTGGCACTGGACCACTTGAAACCATCTGTTCCACGAAAAACCATTCTGCATATCCTTCCTGGATCCAGCTTAATTACTCTGTATGTAGAGTAGTTCTACTTTTAAGATGCTTAACGGTCATATTAAAATAAAATATGTACACCGCCCTAAGTCCTTCGGGAGAAGGGCGGTATAAAAATCGAAATAAATAAATAAAAAAAATAAATAAAAAGACAACACTTCTATTGCTTACTTCTCCATGGTTCCAAAGAGCCACTTAGGTTCTTTATTAAATGGCATTTTCATCCCATGAAATTTAGCCATTTTTTCAGCTATTTCTGCTGATATATCTGGCACACTTAGTTCCTCGGTATCCAACTTTCTGCTCTGAAATATATACAGCAAAAAGGACATAAAACATTAGGAATAAAGAATCCACCAGGTGAATTACAAATGTACAAATAAGGGAATTCAAATGAGGACCTAAAGTATTTTTATTTTTCAGTGCCGTAATTTACTCTAACAGTGACATTTTCTATTCTGCTACTATAAGGCAGAATACCCTATCACCATGATGGCGAACTTATGGCATGTGTGCCAGAGGTAGCATTCAGCACCCTCTCTGTGGGCACGAGAGCCATTGCCCCAGTTCAGCTGTGCTGCACATGCATGCATGCTTCCCACCGACCAGTTGGTCTTCGGATCTCTGCTGCGCATGCACAGGAGATGGGGCGCGTGGGGCTGTGTGTGCATGTGCAGGAGGGCCGGGCACATATTGCATTTTGGAGGTTCGGTGCTTTGAACACTCAGTCCGGAAATGGTTAGGCATCACTGCCTGATCATGTGTTTCATTAACTGAAAGTGGCAAAAAATTAATACAGAAAACCAGAGATCAAGTTTGCATTGTCTTTATATTGCCTAATCTAACATAAAACAAACCTATTACTAAGTCTTGGCAAATATATAACTTTTGTCTTTATTTGTGCTACACTGTCAAATTCAGTTTCAACTACCACCACACAGCTTATATCTGGTACATACAGGAATGAATTCCTCCAGACGGCCTTGTGGGAAGATTCCATAGAGTTTTGGTCCAAGAGCTCTCTCTGCAAGAATGGCAAACATAACACTTTCCAGAACAACAGCTTCTGCACCCTGCAAAAGAGGAGAAAACTAAAGCTGTACGAATATAATTAGCGTAAATCAAAACCTCAACATTTATACTGCAGAGTAAATACAAATTAAATTGCAGAATCATCATGTTGCAAAATAAATGTAATTTATGCCTAGTGTAAACTTCCAAAATGTTCAGAGAGACACTTATAGACCCCTTTACAATTATTGAAGTATTTCTTGTTGTTTTATTATCCTAAATATAGGAAAGGATAATTTAATTGTACTTAACCCAATTTCATATTAGTGGTTTTGGCTGTTCATTTACAACCTGGCTTTTTATAAATGAAGTGCAATGAAAATGAGAAAAAGTATCCTCTTCAAAATAGGACAAGTAGGGAAGGTGACACTTCCCTTAGAGAAGAGGTAGCAATACACCTATCTCATAGAGTTATGCTAACTAGATAGTTTTATATTTTTGGATTACAATTTCTATTAACCTTAACTAGCATGGGAATGATTGCAGTTATAATCCAAAACATATGGAAGGCTTCAGTTCTGAAAATTAGTCATGTAACATCCTGGACACTGGAATGCAACAAGGGCACTGAAGGAAAGCAAGATCAATGTGGACTCTGGTGAGAAACTCTCTTCTTTCCAGCAGTGTTAGGTATTGAATAAATATGTGCATTAGGATAACAATTCAGTCTTGAATTGTATTGAATTAGCATTACAACTATGTTGCTAACTTATCAACTATAGTGATTCACTTAATAACTTTGGCAAGAATGATCATAAAATAGGGCATAACTCACTTAACAACTGTCAAGGACAACTTGTATGTGAATTCTTAGGAACACATACACTAAACTTCTTGAATAACAAAAACCTTAAAACAATCATACTTAATATTGCTCATTATACATATAAATATAGTATCTTTTTTTGCTGGTATTTCCAGTAATGCTAAAAACTGAAGCCTTAATAAATATACTCTTTATGTTTTGCTAATTTGAGGAGGCATGTGAAAATGTTCGGATTTTAGCTTTCAAATCTAATTTTAAATAGAAATATTTCAGTAACATACTCTCCTTTCAATTAATTTGTTTTTATCTTAACAATGATTAATCACACATTTAAAAAAAAACTAAGGCTAAAGTACTAATGATTTACTCAGGGAGTTATTTGAAAGAGATTAGAGCACACCTTTTAGGGACTGCTGGATGAACTGTGTTAATTTTTAACTTTAAAGTTATTGGCCTAATTCAAACAGAGATTTCAAGGTTATTCTTTCCTTTTTAGTTAGCACTTGTTAGAAATCATCACTACTGTTGGATGTATTCAACCAAACAAGCTTATATGGAGCCTTAACATGGGTTGTGCCTATTAGCTCTTCTCCAGAAAGACACAGTAATTTATCATACGGTCCAAACGCAATGCATTCAAGGTACTTCTACATGAAACCTTTTGTGAAGGTTTGTTTACAGTTATGAGTTGTTCTGCTCAGACATGTCCATTCAGATAATGCTATAGGCTGATGCTTAGCTGTACATCTTGGAATGGGGATACCAGTGAGCACAAGCAGGTATTCTTCAGGCTAATTCATTCACATCAGACAATGTAGGAAAACAAGCAGATTACTTCGAAAAGAATCCCAGAAGCCAAAACTACTACCCCTAATTTTGTGTAACTGAAGAAAGAAAACAGAATAGTATTTCAAATGGAACAAAATCAGACAAAACAGACATGAAAGTAGTACTGCTATGACAGAAAATTTTCTGATTCTTTAAAACTATGTATCCTTTCATCGAAATAAACGGATTTGCTAATACAGGCTAAAAAAATTGTTTTATACAGCTAACTACTGTTGAGTGAATAGTTACAATGTTTATATTAAATTTTCAATAGAATTGTCATAGGATTCACCTTCTGACATGTACACCTGCCAACTAAAGATAAATGTGATTTATCTAATGAAAACTCCCTCCCTAGGAAGACACACTAGTCCCAATTAACTAGACAGGTCCACAGAAGTTCATCCATCTGTGTTTTATATCTATGCCCCTCCTGGTTGGTAAAGGCCTCCTGGAAGGTGACATATGGTTGGCTTCAATGGCTAATGCTGGGTTGTGTTGTTATCTGCTTTAAAAGAGGCAGTTATCCACACTGTCTTCAAGAAGCCATTACTGGACTGAGGAGATAGGCAGGTGGGGGTAGTTCAAGAGAAGGCAATCCCTTAAATTAATAAGGCTTGGGCTGGGAGAACCCATGGCTTGGATCAGGGTGGGTCCTCACCTAAGGACCCGTGGGATTTGGTTAACAGTAGCAACAGGAATTGCCAGGATTGCTATCACTAAATGAAGGAGTCACGTGACATCAAGCTGTAAGACCATAATCTCTTGGCAACAGATATTCGAGTCCCAATTACCATTAACTAATTTTGTTAAGGTTATGTCCAGTGTTGAGGTCCAGATGAAGAAGAATATGCTTCAGTTCAACCCTAGTAAAACTGAATAGATGAGCATGTTGAGACCTGCTGCCCCCAGCTCTGGAGACTTTCCATCCTTATCTCTGAATGCAGCAGCACTAGGCAAAGCTGATGAGCAATTTGAGAGCCCTCCTGGACTCACAGCTCCTGCTCAAATTGCTAATGGCAATTGTGGCTAAAGGGGTTTTTACACAGATTCATCTTGTACACAAATTTCCCCTACTGACCAGGAGGTCCTTCTCACAGTAGCTCCCAGTGAGCTGACCCATACCATTCAAGGTGCTGGGTGTCACTTATAAAGCCGTACAAGATACACAGCACAACCAGGATGTGCCTATCTCCAGCTGTTTCTGCTTGCCCACCAAGAACTAACAGATCCCTTCAATCAGAAAACTTGGAAATTGTGTGTTTTGCTGATGTAGCACTTGCCTTATGGAACTTGCCTTATGGATACCTTTGATCCTGGTGATCAAAGGTATCTCCAAGCTCTCTAATCCTTACATAAGACATTCAAAAACTGAATAATCCTTCAGATATTTGGGCCAAAGAGTTAAACCAATATTGTAGGTATATCTATCTCATTTATCGATTGAAAATAGAACAAGTTTTAAATCCTCAGGCATGTATTGTTATGAAGACTATTTTGGATCATTATTTTGAAATGTTCATTTTGTAAATTATGCTTTTGTTTTTAGAGTCATATTGTGAGATAGGCAATTGTATACATTGTACAAATAAATTAAATATTTCCTTTTAGCACACGAGTTTGTATACGTCTACATAATTAAGGCTTCCCATGAATTTGGAGAACACACTATCTTGAAGAGGTGGTGATCGTCTCTTCTATTTTCATACTTGATAGGATACAAACAGGAGCTCAGTACTAGATTGGAACTGTCACATCTCTTGTTTTTGCAACTAAATGCTTCACGAGTCAAAGTTTTCTTAATACTGCTGGATAAGGAAGCCTTTAGAGTGCCTGAAGGCATTTTGGCTCAATATACTTGCTTACATGAGCATCTGTCGTTTTCCCCATGACTGCTACAGCTGGTTTTTATTGACTACAGCCGGCTGGTGTTACTTTTGAAATACAGTTCAAGGTTACAGTTCTCTTCCCCCACACTTTTCTCCAAATAAAAGTCATTTAATGTGTGCAGTTAAAATCCCAGTCTAATACATACAATTTTATATATTCTGTATATACTACGTACATTATTTGCTTCATCTGGTTTGAGGCATTGATCCTCCCCAGCTGATATGAATATATTATCAATCTTAATTCTAGGATATCATCCTTATTTATTACTCCTGTCACATGTCAGAATCTTTCTCAACAGTTTGTTTTTTTCTCCAAAACATCTTTTCTGCCCTAGCTCCTGTTGCTACTAGTAAAGATAAAGAGTGGAGGTTTCGGAAGTACCATTTCTTTGATGTCTCAAATTGACTCACATCTTCTGGTTTAAGGGAATAATTTTTGGTTAAGTTTTGTATCAATTGAAAGCAGATTTTGTGACAAATTATTGAAGAGAAATATACCACAGATGAGTCTATGCCAAAGGAAGTTACTTTAGCTTTGTTACTCTTACAGAAGTACTTTTTAAAGCTCTTCCCACCTCCAACAGAGAAGGCATATTCGAACAGTTGTGGAGACAGGAAAAAAGACCAGCAGATAGCAATTACCCTGCATGTACTATACTAATCAGATATGGAAATTCAGCAAAGACAGTACTTACTTGTAAATCATTCTCTTTTTGAGCCTGTCCAGATCCTCCTTTATTACAGGACCTCTATGAATGAGAAAAGCCAACATTTCCAATGAGACATTGAAAACTAATATGAATCAATCTGCAGCCACCATAATAAGGAGAGCCAGGAAGACCAGCTATATTTAGAATGTATATTCAACAATTATCTTACAAAGTATCAGAGAATTTGATGGAACTCCTCTCATTTACATGAGGTATCACTTCAAATTATTCAAAAAGGATGTGCCATTGAACTCTACTGTGTAAATCTGCCTAGGATGACAGACAGACAAGACCATTATATACAATATGTAGTCATCTCCTTGTCAACCAAATATTCCAGGTACACAAGAATATCCTGATTTGGAATATAAATGAGGGTTCAGCACTAACTAGGTTTACTAACATATATAAAGCTAACATCACAGTATAAACCAATTATTACAGGAGCGACTACTAGATACAAAATCTAGCGGAAGCATTATCTAGTTGTATAGGTAAAGAAGGCACTCACTTATCCCAGTAATCATTTGTTGACAGATGTCTTTTACACTGTAAAGTAACAATATTTTAATACATTTTATATGTGATCACCAGTCATGTTTCAAGGCAATTTAAGCAAATCAAAGTAAAGATCAAGGAATTTCAGAGCTGGCGGACAGCAGGGTGTTTCTTAACATCTAGGTTTAAACATGTTCTAACGTTTTTGGTTTTGTATTAATGTCTGTTTCAATGGCACATGCTTTCATTGTAACTAGTTTTAAATTCCAGCAAAAATGTAAGCTTTGTAATCCATTAAGGCTTCCAAAGCTATGAAACACACAGGCCTGTTCCATTTCCCAGTTCCATTGAAAATATCATATATGGCATTTTATTGTAATTTCCAATGTTGTACTTCTAATAACACATATGTTTAAAATCAAACTACATTTAAAGGCTCCTACAAGCCTTTCATCAAAATTATTAAAAGGTGATAATGGAACTGAGCATAGTTTTTATTTTATATCATACTTCTACCAAGTAACAAATGAATAACCAATTCAAGAGTTGTGCTACAAAATTGCTCAATTGCTTCAATATGAAAACTTGTCTACAATAAAGTATTTCCATTAAAACACTATATTAGCAGATACTCATACATTTCTCTATAAAATTATATTTAATTAAAGCAGAGATTATTGTGAATATTCACAAAGGCAAGCTTAGAACTGCATATTAAATAGAAATGTTATGCAAACATTATGTCACTGCCACTAACTGACAATCACTGACTATCTACTTGTTGAATAACAATCAAAGTTATATATTAATCAAAGGTATTTCTGGCTTATTGCTCCTTTTCGATAGTACAATCCATCAGAAGCAAACTGGATTAGAGAGGCTTTCCTCAGAAAATTAACAGGTGTTTATTTTAACTTGCAGATAGTCATTGACAATTGGGACCAGATTTTCCATTACTAGGTAAGGTGATTGCTAAGTGAGTTTTGATCGATTTTACAATCTCTTTTGCCATGACCCTTAAGCAAATCACTGTATTTGTTAAATGAATAATTTGAATATGGTCCCCTATTGATATTGGTTGTCAGAAGCCAGCTGGGAAGGTAGCAAAATGAAGATCACACAACCCTGGGATGCTGCAACCGTTGTAAATATGCTCCAGTTGCTAAGCACCTGAATTTGGAACATGGGGAAGCTGCAACAGTCATAAATATGAGGACGGGTCGTAAGTCACTTTTTTGGTGTGATTGTAACATTTGTCTCTAAACAAATGATTGTAAGTCAAAGATTACCTCTACCTGGATATGGTAACAGGCTAGTATTTTTGTATTTGCCACTTTCAAATAAGCACATAATGAACCTAGCTGACATGATTTATTTATTTATTTATTCGTATTTGAGTTTTAATTTAAAGAAAAAAGGGGGAGGAATATAATATCCAAAAGTTTTCATTGAAAGAGAATTGCACAATAGTCTTGTATACTGTGAACTACAAAGAATGCCTAATACAGACATTCTAAAATCAATGGGACTTGCTTCTAAAAATGTAACATAGAATTAAGGTATTTCAAAATTGCTTCTTAGTATATTTGAAAAGATATGAAAATGAAAAACCATTAAGTAGAATAGTCCTACATCACTTTACGTTACAGCAGTCATATGCCTATATTATATTGATGGCCTGGGTTAATATAAAATTGATTTGTTGAAGATTTGCTTCAGGAATTCCTGAAACAAAAATAATCAGAAAGCCACATTGCAGTTTACATATTGTGTGCATAAAAGTAACCTATTTTCTGAACTTCCAAAAATTTTAAAAAGCATTACTGTACAGTTCATGAAAAAAAAACCTGTTACAAGATGCTTCTAATGGTCTGATGTACTAGTGCAAAGGCCAGAGATGTGTAATTACCTATGTAGTATAACCATATACCGTGATTCCTCAAAAATAAGACCCTGTCTTATATTTTTTTGAACCCTGAAATAAGCGCTTGGCCTTATTGCCATGCGCTCAAAAGCCCGATTGGGCTTATTATCAGGGGATGTCTTATTTTGGGGAAAACAGGGTATTTAGGAATAAATACTTTTTGCTTGGGAATATGAGCTGCTTAATAGATTTTCATGAAGTCAACCAATTTGCATGTGAACTTGCTAAAATGAATATATTGCTTGCTAACTACCATACAGCTAAAGGTAGTCCTTGACTTACAACCAAAATAGGAAATGACATTTCTGTTGGTAAATGAAACAGTTGTTAAGTGAGTCATGCCTGATTTTATGACTTTTTTTTGTCACGGATGTTAAGCAAATCACTGCAGTTAAGTGAATCACGTGTCATTAAGCAAATCCAGCTTCCTCCATTGACTTCGCTTGTTAGAAGTTAGCTGGGAAGGCTGCAAATGGAGATCACATGACCCTGGAATGTGATAACCCTCGTAAATATGCCAAATGCCAAGCAACTGAATGTTGATCATGTGATTGTGAGGATGCTGTGATGAGTGTGAGTACCAGTTATAAGTCACTATTTCAGTGCCATTGTGACTCTGAATGGTTACTAAATGAGTGATTGTAAGTCTATGATTACTTGTATTAGAAACCTTTGGTTTGACAAGTTTTGTAGCATCCAGTAAGTTTCCTTCAATCATTAGCGAAATAAGTTTAAGAACTTAAAACTTTTGGAATAAACAGCAAATGGGTGATTAGAACTCTGACTTCAGAAAAGTTACAGACTTAAGGGTCCAGATGGATTTGAAATAAAATTTTGAAATTAATTACTTCATAAGAATCCTTTCCATGAGAAAATGCGATTCTTTTGAATTCATAAAAAAAGATAGGATTGGAATTTGATGGGTGCAAACTAAAGGGAACAGAAGATACTAAAGATTACAATTAAAAGAGAAGAACATTTAAATTTGATTTACTATTGAAGAATGGAGCAAAATACTTGAACTGCACTGAAGAATGTTTGGGAACAATGGACACAGAAATGAATTTTAAGAGTCTTTGTCATTATAGACAAAAGATGTTATGGAATAGGAACAAGTTTCACTAGACAAGACTAAGATTGATCTGAAAGTGCATTTAAAAATGACACAATGCAAGAATGATATGGAAGAAGAGGCTATATTTGACATACAAATGAAAGCCACTGATGTCTTAATATTTAAAAGGGAATATACAAATACCAAACCAAAAAAGTGACTTGGATTTGGGACCTTTCCCATTGGATTTACAAAAGAACTGGTGTTAAAACTTTGAAGTATTTTATGAAAAGAAAGGGAAAAAATGAAACAAATCAAGTTTTATGATATCTTTTGAACGTATTAAAGATCAAGATTGTTAAAAATAAAAGGAAGGAATATAAAGTTAGTTTATTTGATCACGCTTAAATTAGGTATGTTGTCATCTCTGGTAACACTTAACGGATTCTTACTGACCAGGACAGAATAATGAAGTTTTAAGGATTTATTTATAGATAAGAGATGAGATACTGGAAGAAGAAATTATTTATTGTATTTTAAGAGAAGAGAAGGGTAAAGTCATTTCTTTATATATTTTTCTTTTTTAAGTATATTCTTATTTTTCTATTTTTTCTTTTCTGCACATTTTTTCTTTTCTTTCCTTGTAGTTTTTTCTTTTTAATTGTAATGTTTAATTACTATAAAAAATCAAGTTCTTCTTAGAAAATGAATATAGAAAAAACAGTTGTAATCCAGTGGCTTCCTCAGAAATTCAACCATATGCCTCTTTAAAAAGTGAGATAGAAAGCTCTGTAGAGACATGTCTGGTAGCTATCACTTACTGGTAAATAAGTACTTATATGGCATCATATCCTTCATGGTAGCCATTTTGTTGTGAGCACCTACACCAATCTCAAATTATAAGCATACATAATTCAGAGAAATTGCTCACTTCTTTATTAAAAACATTTAAAATCAGGTGGGAGGCATTAAAATACCGGTTTAATTATTGGTCAGCGTATTTATCTTGTAGAGCAGGGCTCTCTAATGTTAGCAACTTGAAGACTTGTGGACTTTAACTTCCAGAATTCCCTAGCGGGCATGGCTGGCTGAAGAATTCTGGGAGTTTAACTCCACAAGTCTTCAAGTTGCCAAGTTTGGAGATCTGTTGTAAAGCACTCAGAGAAACTCCACAAGATTTGGGTAGAGTTGCATTGAATATCTAAAGTGAATTTTTATATCTCACAGTTAGTATCTTATTCTGTGATCTTGATATAAACTGCATATGAGGAACTTCTGATGTTGGGACTTATTAGTAATATTGGTCTTTTTAAACCCCAAGAACATCCCTAATCCTTTTTACTTCTGATAAAGTTACCATTCTTTTAAGGGAGCAGAAAGACGGAATGGTACAATCCATTTACAGTTTCCATTTAACTGTGCAGATATTACAAAAATATCTATAAAAAGCTTTTTCATCATAGCCTCATACTCTGAGCCCAAAGGAAATGAAACCAGCAGAGAATGCTCCAACTTCAGAGATCTCATACTATACCGTGAATCGTGTCTGTCACCTGGAAACCAGAGTGCTCTAGGCACGATCGCATGGACAAGCCTGCAGCAGAGAACACATGCACATACAACTAAAATGGTACATTACCCTCAGATGACCCTTAACGCCACCCAACAAAACAAGTGTCCCCTTATCAGGAATTATAATTGCCAATAAATGGGCATTTGTAGTTATTCCTTGCTACCAGGTAATTCAAAGCAAAAATTTCAACAGTGAAGGAGCATTACAGTTACAGAATTCCACATATTTACTGCGTTACAAACCAATAAAAAGTAGGAAGTAGGTATGTAATACCAAGCAATTGCAGTCAATCTATATGTGATTAGTGAACGT
The DNA here is from genome assembly GCF_028640845.1 of Ahaetulla prasina. Taxonomy (NCBI): domain Eukaryota; kingdom Metazoa; phylum Chordata; class Lepidosauria; order Squamata; family Colubridae; genus Ahaetulla; species Ahaetulla prasina. The sequence goes on along the minus strand of NC_080539.1, from coordinate 260,313,775 downwards.
TAAATAGTCTTAAATGCTTTCTATTTTATTAAAACTGAGACAGGCTGATAATAACAACAGAATTCTAATATCTGGCTGCTAAAATAGGGAGTGAGGCCCCCCCCCCATATTCTCTTTATTTGGCTAAAATGGGATTTCTGCCACAAGTAAACAATACACAATAACACAATTTGTACATTTTTTGCAGTAGTAAGGAGTATATCTATTTATTTCAATTGCTTTAATAACTGCCTTTCAGATGTATACACCAACCAATAATATTGTTCTTTCTAGTAATCTCAGACAAACTGACAAATTTTTACAACTTAGTTCCTAGCCTCATATTACACAGCATAGTGGCACAAAATAAAAGTTGGCTGAGGAATATCCCAAGTCTTTTCTGCATTTTCTTGTAGCCAACTTAAAGCAATATAATTGAACAATATGTATGCACTGACATTTGTGTCTTCCAGTATTTATGATAAGCAAACTGGACTACGTTGGGAAGTAAACAGCGGGGCACATTTTTTTAAAAAAAAAAAGTCATTTCAATTGGAATATGAAGGATTGGTAAGGTATCCTTCAATTAGCACTTTTCAAATTTGGAATAAAAGAGCTGAAGAGTTAAAGTTTGGTCCTGAGAAATTATATGAATCTGAAAATGGGAATAATTGTTTTCTGAATGCAGCTGTAATATAAACTTCACTTCTAACTAAAAAGTTAGAAATTCTTTTAAATTAAATACAAGGTGCCATTCTTAACTCTGCAGTCTTTATCCATAAAAATTACAGTTAAGAATCTAAATGAAAAAGTTGTGAATATGCATTATAAGGTTACCATCAGCTTCAGTTTTAGTTTTATTACTTTACTGATTTTTGAGATCAAAGTGTGACACTAGAAAAAAAATCAGTTTGCTTATGCATTAAAAATAGTTTAGAAAGAGACAAATGTTTATACTGAGACCCTCAATATAATCTGAAAGTTTTACCTTAGGACTGTCTCTGCTTACTTAAACCTTAGTGAACTGCACCAACAAAAACAGTCATTTCACTGCCACTATGGAAATAAAGGAAGTTAGATATCTTCAAAAAATCTTAAATACCAAGTAAAAAAAAATTAGGATAATACTCAAATGAGTAGCCACACCAGGACTGAATCCAAAGATTCTGAATTATTTTCTTCATAAAAAAGCAGAAAATATATTATAAAAATAGTTATTTGGGGGGGAAGCTTAAGCACAATCCAATCCAATTTATGATTCTGTAAGACTAAATATTCAGAGTACTATAATTACAGTATTTATGTCAAAATGCATGCTAATACATATTAAAGTTCTGAAAACTCCACTATATTTTCAAATGAAAATGAGCATATCACAACCCGGCACTAATTTGTATTTACTCTGCAGACAACTTTTTAAAAATATGTAATCTTATACACTGAATAATAATACACTAGGACTTAATGCATTTATAAATTAACATAAAATACTAAACAGTTATTTTGAATTGTAGTTCTAGCACCAGTACTTTAGGTCATAGCAATAAATCAGCAACAGCAAAGATCTAATTCTTTGGTTATTGCTTTGCAAGATTTCAACTCGGTACTTTTTAGTTTGCAGTACATAATCCAAGCTTCAAAACATATAACTATAATAAATTATGTTCAGGAGTACTCTCACTATACACTCAAGTGGCATTTAATATTGAATTTCAATATATTTGGAGTTCAGGAGTATTCTAGTTATAAGAAATTGAATACAGTACTATCATGAGTACTCTTTTAAGAACCAGATCAAGTTTGCACTAAGGATTCTTAATGGAAGGAAAGCTATATTACAGTACATTAATTTATCAAGCATGAAACACAATTTCTACATCTTCTGTCACTACTGAACAATGTTGTGATGGAATACATCTTTACAATCTTGGGACGATACACTACAAGAACTATTATTTCAATCAACAGTCAGATCTAATCTGTAAATCTATCCAAAGGCCTAGATATTTTAGGCATTATTATTGTCTTGCTGAACCATTCTAAACTATGAATATACATATGTTTAGAAAGTAAACAACAGTAATATTCAATTATGAATAATGTTAACCTTATAGATTTTTCTGTTAGTTAAATAACTGGAAATTTAGGATTGCAACAATATCTACAAATAAATAATTAACAAGCAATGGCTTCGGGCCAATTTCAAACCTAATTTCAGAGTATTAGAAATGTTAAAACTAGTAATAAATACTTCAACGAGCAGGGAATGGTTATTTGTAACATTTCTGCCTCTTTTTCCCACTGGATCAATTCTAGGCATCTCACTTAAAAGCAGTACTTGGGAACACATCCCTTGGCTTCATTGGAATTTACGTTAAATAATCAGAACATCTTTCTTGTGTAAATTCTGTGATATAGCACCACCTTTACACAAAAATGCAGCAGGACTCACTCTCATTGTTGGTGCAATGTCTACATAAGATGGAATTTCATGTGTTTAATAGGGGAGCCTTAAGAACATAAGCAGATTTTTAGCAATTTCAGGGTACTCCAGATTCACTCTATGGAGCCTCAATGAACTGAACTCCTCTTTGGGCTGTAAGACTCAGAATCAGAATCTAAACTTAGCATAAATTAAGTCACTGCTTAATTTATACATATTCTGATAACTGCTGGGATCAACTACAGGTAGTCCTTGTCTTACAACTACCTATTTGTTTAGTGGCCGTCAAAGCTCAAACAGCATTGAAAAAGTGACATGACCATTTTTCACAGTTATGACAATGCCCGGGGTGAAATGTAAAATTTGTTACTACAGGTTCTGTGGGCGTGGCTTGGGGGGTAATGTGACTGAGTGGGTGTGGCCAACTTTTTTTTTTTTAACGTTTAAAAGCATTTTTTCTACAACCTATTCGGCCGAAGAGGTTGTAAAAAATGCTTTTAAAAGCCTCTGATGATCAGGCAACTCAGCTGGGTTCGCTAGAGGAGCCTTTTAACCTCCTCGGCTGAAGAGGTTGTAGAAAAAATGCTTTTAAAAGGTTCTGACAATCCCAGCTGAGCCGTGCGATCATCAGAGGCTTTTTTTTTACTTTTAAAAGCATTTTTTTGGCTGAAGAAAAAATGCTTTTAAAAGTATAAAAAAAAAACCTCTGATGATCACGCGGCTCAGTTGGGCATGGGGGGGGGGCAGGGATTTTTGCTACCGGTTCTCCAAACCACCCGCCGCCATCGCTACCGGATCGGGTGATCTGATCCAAACCAGGAGAATTTCACCCCTGCCAATACTGTGCTCCCACAGTTATGTGATCCAAATGTGGGATCTTGGCAATTGGCATAGATTTACGATATGACAGTTGCACTTTCCCGGGTCATGTGATCAATTTTTGTAACTTTCCCAGCCAGCTTTTGACAAGCAATGGATAAAGCCAGATTCGCTTAATGACTGCATGATTAACTTAACTGCAATCATTTGCTGAGTAACTATGGCAAAAATATTGTAAAATGAGGCAAAACTCACTTAACAACTGCCTCGCTTAACTACAGAAATTTTGGGCTCAATTGTGTTTGTAATTTGAGGATTACCTATAAACCTATAAACTGTACATAATTTGTTAAACTTGTATTTTATATTGTCTCTAGAAGGTCAAAGGGATGTAAATAGATCTGCCTTCTTCCATTTTTCCCCAAAAGCAAGTCTGTGAGATATACAGAGAACAACTTTCTCAAAATTGCCCAGTGAGCTTTGAAACTGGTCACCTCAATCCTGGTCCAAAACCACTTACACTAGAGAGAGTCACCTATGAAAACGACCTGGAAACTGCAGCCAATTCAACTTCTAGCTGTTTGCCTACTAAGTGGAAATGTGTTACTGATAAATAATTGCACTAGCTTCTGTTCATTCTTATTTCTAGTTAAAAGTGTAAAGAATATATGCTCCAAGTGCCTGGTATAACCCCTGCTGCTGTATTTATTTGATGGTACCTTCAGAAACTTTTCCAGATGCCATAATCACCTGAGGTAGACATGACTAACAGCATTTCCATGGAGAAGTGGGGGGTGGGGTGGAGAGGAAGAGACTAACACCAATCCTGTTACCTTTTCAGTGCCAGGCATTTAAAAAAAAATCCAATATTTATTAAGTGTTTAAATCTAAATTTAACCTCTTAAAATGTTCATTAGCATATTTTCATATTCAAGCTATTTACATTTTTGATTGTATCTTAGATTTTTAAAATTACTTTTAGCTGGCACTAAATTCTTAGCATGAGAAATATAATTGTATTTTTATTATTTTTTGCCCGATGCCTGAAAGCATACTTAGTGGCTGACAAGCAAATCAATGAACAGTAAAGAAGAATAATCCTTATTATTCCAAAGGCCAATTCTTTCGATGAAGAGAATAGGGAGGCCATCTCCTGTGCGTTATCCAGAATATGCTTCCTTTTATTATTTCTAGACTAATCCATATCACTATATGATGGCTATAATATTAAAAGGAATTAATATTAACACCTGCAAGTAGAAACATGGGAAAGGAGAAACTTATATCAAAAGTAATGTTGCTTAAGCAACAATAAAGGCTTGGTATGGGTTTCCTGTAAAAGTCATTTTGGAAAAAGATGTGCAAGTCACTATTACTCAAGTCTAATGTTTCAGTTCAGAGCCAGGGATTTATAACCAATGTTGTTTCTCAATTCAGATCTGCATAATGATGAGCCAATAATAAGTGCTTAAAACAAGATTTCTACGTGTACTGTTGACAAAAACTAATAGATATTTTGCATTTCACACTTGAGATTTACATTAAAACCCATATATTTTAATGCAATAAATAAACCAACATAGGTGGAACAGCTGAAATGTATATTATTCATGTATACAATATGATATCATTTTCCCCATTGTTCTAACTATACTCACCATTTGCAGAATTGCACCATATAAGCGAAGAAGAACAGTGCGTGGTTCATCTGCAACAGTCTCTATAGTGTCAGGCAAAGAACACTGGAATAGCATGTTGCTAAGGCCTCCTCTACAAAAAGAAATCAATTTTTAATTTAGCACAGGAGAGTGTCAGTATTCAGGTAAGATTTGGACTATATGATTCTGAAAACAAGTGTGAAAAATGGACTCATACTTTGGATTCAAATCCAAATTTGCAGTGCTTAGATTTATGTAGCTTTCTGCATGAAGACCTTTTGGAGCAGAAAAAATCAAGTTCAATTAGTGGCCTCTATTTTGAATCCCAAATCATATTTCTTGCTTTTATTTAATTGTCTCTTCCAGTTTTCTTTTTTTGAGTATGGACAGATCAGTGCAGACACACACAAAGGGGAGAATTCCCATTTTGTTACTAAGTTTATCTCCATGACAGCCATTTATGCTTAGTCATACCCAAAACAGCCATTTTGTGATTATGCATGTGGCATCTTTATTTCAGAATATTAAATAAAATCATTGGCCTCACTTAAGTATATAAATTTAAACAACAGTCATATTCAGTTATCATTGCACAGATTGATTTGGTCTCATCATTATATTCCAATAAAAACACTTTTATATGAACATATACATTTAATTATGTACTATATTTACTGTGGTCCTGTTGTTCAAGCTTACATGTTAGAAAGACATTAACAGCAGCATAATGGCATTAGCATAATAATGTATTCTGTTGTATAGACTATTAAAAATAGATTTTATATTAAAGAACTGAACATGTTCACGATTTATCTTCCCATTTCTTAATATAGGAAATCCTCAAGTTACGACAATAATGGAGCCTGCCCATTGTAGTTGTACATCATGATGGGTGTAAATCGAATCACCCATGCAACTGATCTGAATTTACAACCTTTTTTATGGTGGTCATAAAGGAACTGACATGGTCTTTAATTGAACGCACTGGTCATTAAACAAACTAATACTATGGGCCAGTTTTGCTGAAAACAGGAAGTAAATACTGGTTTTTCAGCAAGACCAGCATAAAATGCAGTTATGTAACAGCGAGATCCTGCAAACAGCCATAAATGCAGGCCAGCTGCCAAGTACCCAGGGGTGGAGAGAAAGTGGTCATTGAAACTTCAAATCCAGGTAGTAAGTCTGTCATATTTCTGAATGGTCACTAAGTGACCAATCATAAGTCATCCTCAACTCTTCTTGGGTTTTTTTTTTAATCCATTCTCCCCCATTTCTCTCTCAGACTAGAGCCATTTCAAAATAAGTGCCATAGCATAGATTACTGGATCAACATCTGGCTCAGAAATGTTCTGGGAATCAAGATGGTAAGCAACTAAAACTTAAGACTGTCCAGAAAACAAGCAGTTCTGCATAAGAGTAGTGCTTAGGAAAGGGATAAACTGTAGTAATCATATTACTTTTTTCAAAATTCAAATTTAGCATCTGACACACAGGAAAAATTGTACCTTGATAGATTTTATGATCATGTAGAGGAAACACAGCCTTTGTCCACTCTATTCTGCCCCTGCCTGGTTTTTTAGTATAACCTTTGCCACCTAAAAAAGCCATTGGATAAGATTTATCCCACACCCAACCTAATAGCACTAATAGCCCCACAGACTATTAAGCGATAACATCTATGTTGGCCCCCAAGGTAGCACTATTTTTTCTTTCTAGATTTTCATGAGGGAAGACAGCTTTTGCAGGTAGCATTCCAAAGGTTGTCTTTATTCTGAAAAGCAGAAGTGAGAAGCCTTTCTTTGAGTTTCTTTGTACAAATAAGAGTGCTTTTCTTTTGCAACTTCAGCAATGTTTAAATATTAAACCCAGCAGGTACTGCAGAAGCTAGGATGTAACAGCTGCGTATTTTTGTACCTGGATGAAGCTGTCTATCTAGACCCGTTCCAGTCCGGCTTCCGGCCCGGACATAGTACGGAGATAGCTTTGGTTGCGTTGGTGGATGACCTCTGGTGGGCCAGGGATAGGGGTTGTTCCTCTGCCCTGGTCCTATTAGATCTCTCAGTGGCTTTTGATACCATCGACCATGGTATCTTGCTGCACTAGTTGGAGAGTTTGGGAGTGGGAGGCACCGTTTATCGGTGGTTCTCCTCCTATCTCTCTGACCAGTCGCAGACGGTGTTGACAGGGGGGCAGAGATCGACCGCGAGGCGCCTTACTTATGGGGTGCCTCAGGGGTCGATTCTCTCGCCTCTCCTGTTCAACATCTATATGAAGCCGCTGGGTGAGGTCATCAGTGGCTTTGGGGTGAGTTACCATCTGTACGCTGATGACACGCAGCTGTACTTTTCCACCCCGGGCCACCCCAACGAAGCTGTCGAAGTGCTGTCCCGGTGCCTGGAAGCCGTACGGGTCTGGATGGGGAGAAACAGACTCAAGCTCAATCCCTCCAAGACGGAGTGACTGTGGATGCCGGCACCCCGGTACAGTCAGCTGCAACCGCAGCTGACTGTTGGGGGCAAGTTATTGGCCCCAATGGAAAGGGTGCGCAACTTGGGTGTCCTCCTGGATAGGTGGCTGTCGATTGAAGATCATTTGGCAGCCGTCTCCAGGAGGGCCTTTCACCAAGTACGCTTGGTCCGCCAGTTGCGCCCCTTCCTTGACCGGGATGCCTTATGCACGGTCACTCACGCTCTTGTCACTTCTCGTTTGGATTATTGCAATGCTCTCTACATGGGGCTGCCCTTGAAGTGCACCCGGAGGCTTCAGCTAGTTCAGAATACAGCTGCACGGGTAATAGTGGGAGCCACTCGTTACTCCCATGTAACACCACTCCTGCGCAGCCTGCACTGGTTTCCTGTGGTCTTTCGGGTGCCCTTTAAGATTTTGGTTACCACCTTTAAAGCGCTCCATGGCTTAGGGCCCGGGTACTTACGGGACCGCCTGCTGTTACCTTATGCCTCCCACCGACCCGTACGCTCACACAGAGAGGGTCTGCTCAGGGTGCTGTCCGCCAAACAATGTCGGCTGGCGGCCCCCAGGGGTAGGGCCTTCTCTGTCGGAGCTCCTACTCTTTGGAACGAACTTCCCCCTGGTTTACGCCAATTGCCTGATCTTCGGACCTTTCGCCGTGAGCTGAAAACGCATTTATTTATTCAAGCGGGACTGGCTTAAAAGTTTTATTAAATTTTAATTGGGGTTATTTATGAATTTTAGAGTTTTAAATTGATTGTTTTAAATTTCGGCCATTTATGTAATATGCTTGGCTTTAAGTTTCTGTTTTAATGTGTATATTGTGGGGTTTTATTATTTGGCTGTACATCGCCCTGAGTCCTTTGGGAGAAGGGCGGTATAAAAATCTAATAAAATAAATAAATAAATAAATAGTCTTCTAAGCAAGAAAGGGAAAGCAGCTAGCTGGAATCCCAAAACCAGTTGGCTTTCTCCAATAAGAAAAGCCCTGCCTTTAATTCTCAAATGTAAAGAAAATTAAACAATTTGTTTCATGTTGAATTGGACACTACTGTTGCTCTTACTTGAATAATATCAAATTAGACAGTCTTGAAGAAATTTGACTTGAAAGAAAAATGTACAGGTAGTCCTCGCTTAGTGACCACAGTTGGGATCATCTTCTCAGCTGCTAAGCAGAAAATGATGTACCAGTAGCTGTACATGACAGGCAACATTTTCCATTTGGTGATTAAAAGAATCACAAGTTATGATTTTACTTCCATATTTTCCCTTAAGTCTGCTTGTCGCAAATTGGTTGGGCGTGCAAATTTTATTTTATTTTAATTTATTAAATTACTACAACACCTATTTCACCTTAGTGACTCTGGACAGTTTACAACAAGATAAACGTCTGACTAAAAGCAGTTAGAAAACACAATTAATTGATCATGTGACTGCAGGACACTGAACTAATAAATTTGAGGATTGGTCACAGAGCTTTTTTATATACATACACTGTTGTAACATCAAACGGTTACTAAACTATGCAATCAGTAAATGAGGTCTACCTATATCCTCCTCAATAACACAAGAAAATGTTAAGGAGCTTGGCAGATGTTTGTGCTGGGTACTTCAGAAATAATGGAGCAGAACACAAGACGGAAGGCCCTGTTCTATTTTTACAACACAGTTAAAAATCTTAAACTATCCCAATAAAAATATATCAGACAATCCATAACCTCGAGTCACTGTTGTAAAAATATTTCCTCCTTACCAGATTCCTCAATGTCTTCAACAATGGCAGTTTTAATACAAGTAGTTTGTGCTTAACAACCACATTGGGATCAGAATCTTAGTTGTTGATCAAATCAGTTGTTAAGCAAGACATCATGTGACTGCTTCAGTCAATGACTGAACTTCTGGTAGGCCTTGTTAAGCATGGCTCATTATGCAAACAGATAGAGATGAAATCTTTTTTTCTCTGCCTGCACAAACGGAGAGATGCAGAGAGAGGAGGATTGCAGTGCATTGACTGCTTGAATTTCAGCAGGTGAGCCCTTTCGGTAGGGAGCTCATTCAGTCAGTCCCAGAGACAGGAAGAATTATCTCAGCAGGGGGCAGCAGTTTGCAGCTTCCCTACCAGCTTCCTCACTGACTTTCTGGTGAAGTTGGCAAAGATTGCATATGGTGATCACATGACTGTGGAGTGTACCTGTCATAGGTGCAAACAGATTTGTCTGGATGTGCCAAACATCCAGATTGCAAATCATGTGACCTTAGGGGTACTTGTGGGAGTGCTTTACAAGATGTAATGCACCCTTTCTGAAGTTGTTGATTTGACCAGTTGTTAAGCGAGAATTACCTACATATATACTTGAAGACTCACTGGAGAAGAGCCTAATGCTGGGAAAGATTGAGGGCAAAAGAAGAAGGGGACGACAGAGAACGAGGTGGCTGGATGGAGTCATTGAAGCAGTAGGTGTGAGTTTAAATGGACTCCAGAGGATGGTAGAGGGCAGGAAGGCCTGGAGGAATGTTGTCCATGGGGTCGCGATGGGTCGGACACAACTTCGCAACTAACAACAACAATACTTGAAAAGTTCTTAAAAATTCAGAGAGATATTCAGAGATGTATCTGCCTTGAGAGTAGCTCATGGAGAACTATTTAGTACAGTCCAACAATAAAAATTAACTACAGAAAATGTTTTATGACATTTTGTATTATGCCATAAATGCTTTATGGTAAGTTTTATGTCATAAAACTTTTTTAAAACCTGGCCAAATTTCAATGCCACAAGAGTCACTTAATTTTGGATGCATTTTATAAGTTAGATCATTTGAGGTACTTTAGTTCAAAGTATTTTGCCCTGTGATGCATCTTTTCACCCAGTAAAGGTTACAGACACTTGATCCCTATCTATCAATTAGCTAGCCATTTCATAAATACCAAAACTAGTTGCTAGAATCATCACCTTTCTTGACCATCATATCAGTGTGAAAGAAAACTACGGAATTTCCCATATGACATAATCTATACCATCCTTCCCTTCAGGGAATCCTCTCTATTGATCAGCCTTACACTTAAGTTCATTTAAAGTTGATATTCTCTGTTATACACTTTGCAGTTTTCTATAGCTTAGAGCTCAAATTTAGTTATCCTACAGTTTTGTTCTAGCCACTTACTTTTTAATCTGCCAATTAAACTAGTATCTTTGATAGCATACAGGTTGTACCAGTGATGAGTTTATGCAATCCTATTGTTTAAATATTAAAATTAGTCACTGAGTGCTATCACTAATCTCAAGCATATAAAGGTATAAAGTGATCACTTTACCCATTCATTTGATATTTCTATATTTTGCTTCACTCTCTAAAAGTTGGTACTTTTTCAAATACCAAGTATTAAAGGTTGCTAACAGCACGAATGCTCTCTCCATTGCATAAATCTAATCTGTGGTGTAATTTATATCCCAAACAACATCCACAACTGTAGGAACAAATATATAATTATATAGTCCATCGTTGAAAGTTTTAAGAATGCATTGTTTTGTCTTGTCTGTGCATTAAAGAGAAAAGCTTCTTAAATTCCAGTAGGAACTATGTAAATTTAGGTGCAACAAAGCAAATGTCAGAGTAGGGGCTGTCATATATGCTTTAATTTGCTTTTCTAGAATGAGAGGGGCTGGATTTGACAGGCTAAGCAATCTCTTCCAAATCTGCTTTTATTAGGAAAAAAAAGATGTTTTAGCAGAATACATTTCACCAAATTTCCACTCAACTCTTTCCTGTTGGCGAAGAAGGCTACTCTAAATCAACAAGGTTGCCACTCAAGCAAAAAAGAAATTAGATCAAAGTTCAACATTTCTCTCTGGTGCACAAACATAATTTACCAGTAGATATTCTAAAAAAAAACACCAAACAAACTACACACTTCACATAATTCTGAAAACATACATAATTTTAATAGCAATACATCAAATTAACAAAACTTCTTAATCTTTACTTCCCTAGCAGCATATGCAAGGCAGTTACTGCTGGGATGAGTCAGAGAAAGGCGCCTAACATTTTACAGGAACTTGCAGTCAAGAAATGACTCTTAATGCTAAGCAGTCTTATTTAAAAAATGACAGAAGCAATACTTCATTGTCCAGAAACCACCCCATACTTTAAAATATCACCTGAAACTATGAATTTATCTCTAAAACATTTTATACTACATATACTTGAGACAATTGCTAATAGTGACTGTTAAAAGTAATCAATCAATTTTATGGGGCATTTCAAGGGTTTAACAACAAAAACAAAATGTACTGAAGCCTCATTAAGATTGCTAAGAATCTGAAGTCATAAAGGTTTTTCCTCATATATGCAGGGTTTCATAATAGAAATCATTTTACTTAGCATGCAATATACCCATGATCAAAAGTGACATATATTTTTAAATATTTGAAGTAATCATGTCTTTACTAGACAGAAAAAAGCATTGCAACGTGTCAGAAACTTATTGCAAATAGATATATACTTAAAAAAAAGCTTATGATTATCTTCTATGTGTCACAAATTTTCTCCAGTATTACTGTTTCCCGAAATAAGACATCCTGACAATAAGCCCAATCGGGCTTTTGAGCGCATGGCAATAAGGCCAAGCGCTTATTTCAGGGTTCAAAAAAATATAAGACAGGGTCTTATTTCCGGGGAAACATGGTAGCTAATCTAGAGAGAAGGCACCGGCTAAATCTAATAACTACTTTTAAGAAAACTTTATAGATTAATGTGATACCTGAATTTAAATTACCTTGCAAGTCCTAATAAAAAATACTGCTTGAAGCTGGTCTGTTCATCATTATTCATTCTATGGTCTGGCAGGAAATCTAAATGGGCAGTCTTTTTACATTCTATCCTCTACAGTCTAATAGTAAGTGTGAAGTCAAAATCAGAAATATTTCAGGTGGTTCTCTACTTTCTTTGGTTTCTCTAAATGTTTTTTACAAGAAAGCAAAAAAAAAAAAAAAAGTAACCTGGCTCCAGCATTAAACCATGATTGTTTTAGGTCTAACATTACCTTGGGTGACTCATAATTGCTTGAAAGATTATGTGAGAATCATGTAACCACAGCTTATTAAAGAAGGCAGTGTTTACAAACATGGATTAAATTGATGTCCAAATTCTGTAGCCTAAAGAATTATCTCCAAAAACCGGTCACTCCCACACTTCCCTGTCCCCCTTTCCGTTAATCATTTCCAGGATGACTCTTTTTGTGGCCCTATAAAACCGCCCAAAGCTCACCCCAATTCTTCCTATCTGGGGAGACAGGGGAGTATGGGCTTTGATGGCCTTTGGAGCGAAGAACATTTTGACGCCATCTGGTTATTTCCGCCATTTGAGCACAAAAGACACAAGGTAGATCAAACTAACAGCTCCACCCCCACTTCCCTCAGTTTTGCTGAACGAAACCACCACCACCACCACCGTTTTAACGTTTAAGAGATTTCTTTCTCTCTCTCTCTCTCTCTGGGCCAGCCGACCCAAAAGCCGTGGCTAAGGCAACGCGCTCCAAACGTGCGGGGAATGTCATAAAGGAGAAGCCCAGCCGAGCCTGCTCCCACCCAACGGCTGTTGGCGGCCCCTGCCCTACCCCGATACTAGCGAGATGCTAACCTGATGGGCGTGATGCGCAGCTGGTCCTCCCGCAGCCCCCGCCACGCCCCCCGCAAGAACTCCCGGCACCACAGATACGCCTTGCGCCGGGTGCGGGGATCGGGCTGCTCCTCCGCCGGCGGGGATGGAGGGGTGGGCGGCAGAACGAGAGGCTGAGGCGGCTGCTGCTGCTGCTGCTGCTGTTGGTGGCCCTGGCCCCGGAGCCCCAGTTCCTTCACTTCGGCATCGGCGTTAGAAGACGGGGGCGAGGAGGGCGACTGAGTGAGGGCGGGGGGTATCACCGGGCCCGGGGCGCATCCCAGCAGGAAACCCAGAGGGGAAGAAGGGTCGGCCTCGCCGCCGTTACAGAACTTGGTCTTCATGACGACCGCACGGATAGAAGAAGCAAAAGGAAAAAGACCGGAGGCTCGCGCACACTCAAAGGGCGCCGACCGTTCCAGCCGGAATCCCCCGCAGAACGTCTACAGCGCGCGCGACGGCCTCCACCTAGTACTTATAGGCGCTCCGCACGAGGACGCCAGTGCACGAGATCACCTCATCTAAAAAGCTGGCCCCCCCGCCCTCCCGGCCTCTTTGTCTGTGTTGATTGGCTGCCGGCCCGATCCAGCCGCAAGGTTGCGGTCGCGACGCTCCCTGATTGGTCCAGAGGGAAGAAGCGGCGCGGAAAGACCATTGGCTGCCTTCCTCGTTGCTCTGGTTATCCGAGGGGGGTCTAAAGGCTTACGCGTATCCCAAAGATACAAACGTAGAGGGGAGAGGACCGGGGGGAGGGGGGCGAGGTGATGTGGGTATTTTTTCTATTCCGCCTGCGCCACAAGCGGGGGCCTCAGTGAGTTCGCATTCCGCCTCTCCGCTTCTCGTCCCCCGCCCCCGTAGTAGCTCAGGCTACTCCTCCATCTTTCATCGGCGTCTCCCAAACTCCATCACTCCCCTCACCCGCTCCACCGTTTGTGTGAATCCTGCCCCCTCCCCCAGTTCGCTTCACGTTTGTTAAGATTGACTCCATTTTCTTCTCCATTTCATTCTTTTTTTTTTCCCTTGCGGGCGCGTGGAATACTGTAGATTTGGGGGAGGGCAAAAGGGGGTCGTCGAAAGCTAACCGGAGAGCGTGCGAAGTGAGGGCGGGGACGGGGGCAAGGGAAGAAGTCGCCCCGGCAGAAACTGGTGCTGTGCGGTGGAAACCGACAAAGGCTGGAAAGCCCGAAAGGTCGCCGCCCTTGTTCCTTTCCTCCCCCTGAAAGAAGGTGGAATTTGCCGCACTGGACTCTGCACGATGCGGCAGGGCTTGTCTGAGGTGGCGGGGAGTGAGGGGGGGACGGACGGGCGGCCCCGCGTCTCCTTCCTTCCAAGGCGACGGCCGGTAGCGCCTCTGCTCTGGAGCCAAGTGCAGTCCGCATCATCAGGGCCAAGGACACCGGGTTGAAGTACAGTACACGGCGTGCTCTGCTCCAGAGAAGGAAGGGGGAGGAGAAGCAAGGCGGTTGCCACCCTCTTGCGATTTAAAAAAGCGGAAAGTTACAACTCGTGGAGTGGAAATGAATTGAGCCTATTTCAGTGCGGGAAAGGAGCAGGGGGAAGGGGAAAAAAAACAAACCCGCCCCAGAGCAGCTCGGGGTTGAAGTGACATCTCTGCAGTTGTGTTTGCTCTTTGCTGTAGGTTTACTTGAGCTCCGTTCTTTGTGCTTTTTCTGTGGAGTAAAAGGGAAGCATTCACAACCGTTGGGTTTTTAAGTCCGGGGCGCCCATCTTCGAGGAATTCTTTCCTGCTTGAAACTGACTGCCCCTTGTCCAACCTGCATTGCCGGGGTGTCCCTAATCGTTGACAACGGCTTGACTTTCCTCCAGGTTGACGGATGACGAAAGCTGACAGGTTTTATGCCTCTTGAGGTTGCCCTTGTCAGATTAAGGAGGAAAAGATTGATACCACAAAGTTGCCTTAAGCCTGTTTTGCTCGATAGGGGATGAGATGAACAACATCAAATGGGAATATGGGAGAAGATGTTTTAGGGCATGTTTAGGCATCAGTTACCATAAATTAGGAGAGATTCTGTACTGGAGACCTATCCCACAAACGTGACTTTTTTTCTCTTCACTATTGAGCAATTTGTAGATGTGGGTGATTGACCTCATAATCATACCATAACTATGTCTCATTTTACTAAGAGAGTAAGAAAGGAGTATTTCCCAATACTAGTTCCCTTTACTTAAGGAACAATCATCAAAGACATAATTTCCAAAATAATCTTTGTATCTTGAATTGTGTCACTTCTGCACTTCAGTTGAGGCTAAGTTGTGAGTTACTGTATATTTGGTGTCATCTAAGGAAACAATTCCTTGATTTCATCCAGAAATTTATTTATTTATTTATTTATTTATTTGATTTCTATACCGCCCTTCTCCCGAAGGACTCAGGGCGGTGTACAGGCAAAAATAAAACAAACAGTGCAATATATAATTTAAAATGCAATTAAAAAACTTATTTTAAAATTGGCCTGAAAATTAAAATATACAGTAAGCTAAAAACCCCATTTAAAATTAATTAATAAGAATTTTTAAAATTTGATAAAATTCAATTTAAGACAGCCCCGCGCGAATAAAAAGATGTGTCTTCAGTTCGCAACGGAATGTCCGAAGGTCAGGTATTTGGCGTAAACCCGGGGGAAGTTCGTTCCAGAGTGTGGGAGCCCGCACAGAGAAGGGCCTTCCTGGGGCCGCCAGCCGACATTGCTTGGCGGATGGCACCCTGAGAAGTCCCTCTCTGTGAGAGCGTACGGGTCGGTGGGAGGCATGTGGTAACAGCAGGCGGTCCCGTAAGTACCCAGGCCCTAAGCCATGGAGCGCTTTAAAGGTCGTAACCAGCACCTTAAAGTGCACTCGAAAGGCCACAGGCAGCCAGTGCAGTCTGCGCAGGAACGGTGTTATATGGGAGCTACGCGGAGCTCCCTCTATCACCCGCGCAGCTGCATTCTGGACTAACTGAAGCCTCCGAATGCACTTCAAGGGGAGCCCCATGTAGAGAGCATTACAATAATCCAAGCGAGAGGTAACGAGCGCATGAGTGACCGTGCACAAGGCATCCCGATCAAGGAAGGGGCGCAACTGCCGAACCAGGCGAACCTGGTGGAAGGCCCCCCTGGAGACGGCCGTCAAATGATCTTCAAACGACAGCCGTTCATCCAGGAGGACACCTAAGTTGCGCACCCTATCCTTTGGGGCCAATAACTCGCCTCCAACAGTCAGCCGTGGCTGCAGCTGACTGAATCGGGGTGCCGGCATCCACAGCCACTCCGTCTTGGAGGGATTAAGCTTGAGCCTGTTCCTCCCCATCCAGACCCGTAATTAATTGGAATAAATAGAAAAGCAACACAATGCCACTTCTATTTCTTGCTTCTAATGCCTTATTTGTTCATTTACATCTTGTTTATTCCACGCTTTAAAGTGACATTTTTTCAGAGCAGGTTATGCAATATTCTTTAATGGAATGACAATGCACCAATGCATAGTCTAGCAGTTGTGAGAAAAATTAAAGATCATGTGTGAATTATGATTTGTTGTGGGAGAGAAAACACAAAATATAGTAGCATAACTATGGGAAAGTTTGAGGTGCTTGGAATTCCCTTTAAAAAGTCTAGTAAATATATGCATATGTCCACAATTACTTGACTACATATGCAAGCATTAAAAATTAGTTTTAAAATCATTAAAACAGTAACACACATTTCCTATCTACAGTTCCTTCCCCACACTTATCCAAATAAATAAGTTGCAAAACTGGTTCCGCAATTTTAAAGATATCCAATGCAAAACAGTTGAATAGTACTAAAATGGAAAATACATGGATTGATATATGAAAGCTTATGTGATTATTGCTTAAAGATAACAGAAATTGCAATCAAACTCCCATCATTCAGTATTATCTAGTGAGGAACGATTAGATTCAAAACAGCTGGTGGATAAATGAGTGACTGAGTCTGAACCTGCAAAAACAGAAATACAGTGATTCAAAGACCGATTGGTCATGCATCCTGGCATATTCAAGTAGATTGTTTGGGTGGCAGTATGGAAGTAATTTGTCGCTGTCTTCTTCCGGCATATTTTCTGGACTTCCCAGTCCAGCTTTTAGCTTCATAATCTCTGACAGTCTTCCACCTAATCAGGTTGGCTGTCCTCTTCTGAGGATTCTGAAGAGGATTAACAAATATGCTTCCAGTTCTCACTTTATTTCTGAGCAAAAGGAAGATGTTTTGGAAATAAGGAAGAGCTTGCAAACAATAGTTTCAAAGCAATACCTTATCCATCTGTGCCTTTATGCACAGAAGTAAGGACTATTGTTAGCACTGGAAGTGAAATTACCACTGTGCTCAGGAAATCTCTGTGAGAAAATGTGCTCATTTTCCTTTCATTGGAAACAGCTAGCTTTCAACCCTTAACATATTAATCTTCCTTTATTTAAAAAAAACTTGTTTCCTATGTACTTTGTACGAAGAAGCTGAAGTTTGTACTTTAGAATGTTCATTTCCAGTTCCTTTGCATGTTTACAGTTACACTGATTTATACTCAGACCCCATCCTGAAGAAGCCATGTCAATTATTTATCAATTTTGTTTTCTAGTTTTATAGACTATTTCAGTTGTGAACATGTAATAGGGAAATAATAAAAAACAAAACATTTACAAATAGAATACTGGGAATATCCATTCTATTATTTGGCAAATCCTGATCATCATTGACTGACGGAACTGTAGCACAATAAGACTTGCTATGATAACCTCATTAATTATTTTACCAGAAAATACCAGTATATCTTGCAGCAAGAGATAATGTCTCTGTCATAAAAAATGTTTTTTTTTTAATTTAAAAATAATTTTACCTATCTTTCATACTAAAAGATAGTACAAACAATAGCGGCAATAGTGGACAATCTCGTCTTGTGCCTTTTTGGATTTGGAAACTATTAGTTGTTTCTCTGTTAATTACTACTTTGGCTTCTTGTTTGAATAGATTGCTCTGAATATATTTATAAAATTCTCACCAAATTCCATATAACTTAGCCGGTTCAACATAAGTTCCCGTTTAACACTGTCAAATGCTTTTTGTACATCAACAAATATTAACACCATTTGCTTTTCATGTACCTTGTAGTATTCTAAGATACCTAGTTATCCTAACATTATTTTTAATTTGCCTTTTAGGCAAAAAGCCATTTTGATCGGTATGAATGAATTCTTCCAAAAACTTTTTTAGCTTTTCGGACATTATTGTCATAAAAATTTTGTAGTCTGAATTTAGTAATGTTATGGACCTATAGTTTTTAATAAGTGTCAGATCAGAATTTTCTTTGGGAATCAGTGCGATAGTCACTTCTCTCCATGAGGCCAGTGTCTTTGCATCTTTCAAGACTTCATTAAATACCTCTAACAATGTGGGGCCTAATGTCTCTTGGAGGTTTTTGTATACTTCAGTTGGTAGTCCATCGGGGCCTAGTGTTTTGTTTTGTTTTTTGTTTTTTGATTGCCCCTGTTAATTCTAAAGGTGTTATTTCCTTATTCAACATATCTTTAACATCTTCTGGAACTTTAGGTAATCCAGCTTTCTGAAGAGATTGTAATATCTTTCCTTCACCATTACATTCCTCTTCTTTATACAATTTTTTGTAAAACTCGTATGTCACATTTCTCTTCCCCTTATTCTGGTGTATTATCTTTCCCTCGTCATTGTATAATTTACTAATCCATCTTCTATCTTCCTGTTTATAGGCCAACCAGCATCCCAGTTTGTTTGTATTTTCAAAATTTTTTTGTTTAGTACATTTTATTTGTTGTACCAGATCTTCCTTCTCGATAATGTTCATTTTGTGTTTCATTAAACCTTTTTGTTGTTTCAATTCCCGTCTTTGTGGTTTCTTTTGTAATTCTGTCTCAAATCTACTGAGTACTTCTAAACTTTTCTGTCATTGCCTTTTTTGTTTGTTTTCCTTGGCCATATAGGCAATTGCAATACCTCTCATATAGGCTCATATAGGCATATGCAGCCCTCAAAACAAAAATCATAAAAATTGTTTTGAGGGCTGCATAAATCCCACTTTTTATTCAAGTTATTTTATGTCATACTCTCCCTGGTAAAAATGTTCTGAATGAACATGTTCAGAATAGACCATTTGAAACAAATGATAAGAAAGCTATACTTTTCTATTATTGGTGAGTAAAATATTTCCAAGTTATGCACGTTATTACCATACAATATGCTTGTTAAAAATAATACTATTTATGAAGAATATATGTATTTGAGCTGAAGTAATATTAAATATACTTTTAGCAGAATAATAGTTCTTGCTTCATCTCTCTTCCCTTCAACTCAGTTTTCTAATTTTAATTTGGTTCATCTAATGTACTTCTGGACCCTGCTCAGGAATGGGAGAGGCTGGGTTGGCTGGCCCTGATGAGATGAAAAGAGCTAAGTCTCCATCTCACTTACCTGTAAGGTTAAAGGAGAGAATGCAGGCAGCCTTTTTAGAGAAGGAAGTGAACCCTGTGGGAGAAAAAAATAGTAATTTCTCTGATTGGGTAAGCACAAGTAAAATGAACTAAATCAGTGATGGCTAACTTTTTCCCAACCGAGTGCCCAAAGCATACGCGTGCATGTGCATGCGCCAGAACCCCCCAAATGCAATGCATGGGGAACCCCCGTGCATGCACTCCACCCCCATGCATGTGTGCGCCCCCTGCATGCATGGCAGACCCACTGGCTGGTGGGAGGCACACGCACAGCAAAGCTGAGCTGGGGTGATGACTCACGTGGCCACAGGGGGCGCTATGTGCCATTTCTGGCATGTGTGCCATAGGTTCGCCATCACGGAACTAAACATCTAGCTCCCTGTAATTTGTCAAATGGCTACTTGTGTCTTCCTGCTTAACTTTCACTTTCTTTTATTCTTCTTTCTAACATCCAAAAAGAGAAGAAAGAAACCAATTGAAACGTCCCAAAAAATCTCAAAAGAAGGGTCATCTGCAGCTGCTGTTTCTTGCATGTGTCTTGCCTCTCATTGTTCCTGATTGCTCCCATGACTTATAAACACATTAAGGCTGTACACACTTTGAAAAATGATTTGGTCAAACTGCTTTGCTCTTTGCACACAGCATATCTCTACAGACTTGATATTTTTCCCCCAGGGCCTGGAAAACAGTTGCTGCTACTTTAGGAATAGTGTTAAATGAGTGAATTTCTTAAATGAGCAGCATCTTTCTTTTTCAAGTTCTTAAATAAAATCTGGTTGCTTTAATGAAAAAGCAGAGCAGTGTTATGTTCCAGGAACATCTAAGGCAGGGGTGTCAAACTCTTGGCCCATGGGCCAGATGCATCATGTGCTGGCTCCGCCCCTGCCCAGATTAGCGAAAAGTCCTGATACGTCACGTGACGACGCCATGACAACACGAGTTTGACATCCCTGATCTAAGGTCATTCTTTGAAATAATTTCAAAACTAAGCCATAGCCTTTGTAGATATCCCCTGTTGTCTATCTAGAAGTGTATTCTGCAGACTCTAGGCAGTAACATAGTGTACCCTTTTTTAATTAATTTTTAAAAAATTGGCTTTTAACCCATCTCCTAGTTTGGATCATATGTATCTGAAATAGCAGCTCTGTAGGATGTTGCTTTAAAAAAAAGGGGAAAAAAAGAACAGATGGCTCCCTTGTTTACCGATATAGGTACAAGGAGCAAAGGGCTACACCTGCCTCAGGTACAGAGAGACATGAGATAAAAGGCATTGATGTCATCAGTCCCAGAAAACTACATTCCCTGGATACACTGTCTCTGCCTCTAGTTACATAAGAAGTAACTCAACCTGCATGGAAGGAGATCTTTGCCACTGTGGGTTTTCTGGCTGATGGAGACATTACCTTGGCAGGCCAAGATGTTCTTTTTAATTTAGGTGGAGTATGAGAAACTGACTTTCAATTATTTCTGCCCTTGCTTGGGGATAAAAGTTTTGCATCTCTTTTTGGTATGTACCATCAAATACTATTACCATTGAAAAGTTCTGCATTTTGCCAAATAATTCTAGGCTTCAGGATAACAAACAGCATAAAATGATTTAGCTAAAATGTAGGACTTTCCAGTGATAATAACAGGACAAAGAGAATTTTGTATCTCTCTTTTTTTTTATGACTCTGTGTCTGAATCCCTTCCATCACCTGCATAACTCCCTCATTCATAATAAGGTCAATTGTTCTTCCATTGGCAAATTGCACATGGAGGATTCCTACAGATACATAATACATTTTCTGTATGGATGCCTTGACATGGAAAAAAATTAAAGCCCCAGTTCAAGCTGGAATCTTCACCAGTAGTTATTGTCAACATGCATAAAAATCAAAGGAAATCCTGCTCACAAATAAACTCTGCCTTCAATATTACCGATTACTTGTCATTGCACATATTTAAAACTATAAAAATATGTCTACTTTAAGGCTTAGAATGCAAACTTTTGTCTGCTAAAGGTTTGAGGTTTAATCCAATCTGTTGTTCTAGAGACCCACTTTTAATCAGAGTAAACAATAGTGCCCTAAATGATCAAATGAAGGAACAGAATAACAGAGTTGGAAGGGACCTTGGAGGTCTTCTAGTCCAACCCTTGCTCAAGCAGGAAACCCTATATCCGTGATGGCGAACCTATGGCACATGTGCTGGAAGTGGCACACAGATCCATCTCTCTGGGCATGCCAGCTGTCGCCCGTTGCTCTTCCAGGTTCCGGCACACACATGTGCGCCAGCCAGCTGGTCTTCGTGCGTGAGGGAGCGCCAGAAACCGGAAAAGCAGTTGGCACACATGCTGAGCAGGCCAGCTGGTCTTCACACACGCGGGAGCACTGGAAACCGGAAGAGCAGCTCTCTGGCACGCATGCACGGCAAAAACCAGAAGACCAGGTGACTGGCGCGTATGCATGTGCCAATAGCCGGAAGCCAGGAAGCTGCTCTTCCGATTTCTGACGCTCCCCTACGCATGTGCATGCACTCCCGTTTCGGCACTCAGTGCCGAAAAGGTTCACCAACACTGCCCTATATCAATTCAGACAAATTGTCCTTCCTCTTCTTAAAAACTGCCAGTGTTAGGATCACACTTTAGGCTAAGTCATGATTTGTTTATTTATGGTTAACTGAATGCAGCACAGCTGAATTCATGAAACACTTGGGATAAAGTTTACTAATCACAGTTTGTGTTAGGTTCTGGAAGTAACGAGGCTGGAGACCAGGGTAGTGACAACAGCTCTTTAATATAGGGTGAACCCAGCAACAGGCTGGGGGAAAAACCTCTCCTTTTATACAGTTCTGCTGGAGGCTTCGTCCAATCAGCAACGTGCTGATTTCCCGCTCAAATATTTAAAGGTACAAACATGAATACATAACACTCCTCCCCTCCCAGAAAACACTTCGCCTCTATTTACATATTTATTTACATGTTATTTTTCGACGTAGTCACGCAAATAACCTGGGCGTCTCCTAGTTCTTTCTGACCTGCGCGGTTCAGTTCTGGGTGGTGTTTTGAACTGGTCGGAGGGGCTGTTTTCTCCTCCCAGCTCTTTCTCTGGGCCAACGGGCTCCGGATTATTGGCCGACTCTTTTTCTTGGCCATCCGGCCTTGGATTAATTTTGGAATTTTCCTGCTGTTTCCTCGGGACCTGATGGCGTCGCTGGAACTCTGGGACCTCAGCTAAGTCTTGCGCCTCCCGGGTCATTGTCAGCTGTGGATTCAAATTGGTATTGGTCATGATCTGTTTCATTTGGTTCGGTTTGGTCAGTTATTCGTTTCCTTAACTGATCTATGTGGCGCCCACACTCGGTTGTCTGGTAGCTCTACCACGTACGATTTTGGGCGGTTATCTTTATTATTTGTCCTGCGAACCAACTAGGGCCGTCCCCATAGTTTCGGCCCACACCCGGTCGCCTATGCTCATTTCCCTTGTCTTTTCTAGTTCCCCTTGTAACCCTCTGGTGTGTAATGGGGTTCAAGCGTCAAGTGGGCACCGGAGTTTCCGTCCCATTAGCAATTCGGCTGGGCTTTTCCGTGGCCGTGCTTGGGGTTCTGTGCTGGACGGCTAGAAAGTCTATTTTGTTTGCCAGTCACCTGGCTTGAGCCTGGACAATGCCTCCTTAGCGCCCGGACGGAACGCCTGCAAGGCCATTCGACGAGGGTGGAAAGGCGCAGAGAGGGCATGTCGGATGCCTTCCTCTGCCAGGTATTCTTCAAACTGGGCTGCCGTGAATTGGGGCCCATTGTCGGACACCAGAGTGTCCGGCAACCCGTGAGTTGCGAATAGGTGGCGAGGGTTGCGATTACTGCTTCGCCGTAGTGGATTTCATGAGTATGATCTCCAACCATTTAGAAAATGCATCCACCACCACTAGGAATGTTTGGCCGTGGAAAGGGCCAGCAAAATCAATGTGGATTCTTGACCAGGGCCCTTGGGGCTTTTCCCATTCTCTGACTGGGGCCGTTGGGGGTAGAGGTCTGGACTCTTGGCAAGCTTGGCATTTCCCTACCCTCTCAGCAATCTCTGCGTCCATGAGTGGCCACCATACATAGCTTCTAGCTAACCCTTCATCCTTACGATCCCTGGGTGACCTCGTGGAGGAGGTCCAATACCTTTCCCTTAATTTATCAGGAATTATTACACGATCACCCCATAACAGGCACCCCTTGAGCCGAGAGCTCATCTCGCTTTTTAACAAATTCTTTGAACTGCTCGCCCGGCGCAGCGGGCCACCCTCTCTGTACCCAACCGAGTACAGTCCTTAACACAATGTCCCGGTATGATGCCCGAGCCACTTCCTTAGATGTGACTGGGCCAGAGTCCAACGAGTCAATAAGTAGGATGGGCGTCCCCGGAGTGGGGTCTTCGGTCGCCCCTGGTAGTGGGCATCGGCTTAACGCGTCTGCATGCCCCACTTCATTTGCTGGTCGATGCTGCAGCTTGTAGGAGTAAGCGGCTAAGAATATAGTCCAACGGGTCAAGCGTGGCGAAAGTGCCACAGGCGTTGGGCGGTCGCCAGCCAGTATCCCTAGTAGCGGTCTGTGGTCAGTCACGATTTCAAAATTCCGCCCAAAGACATACTCGTGGAATTTTTTGACCCCTGACACAATGGCTAGTGCTTCTTTGTCTAATTGGCTGTAGTTCCTCTCTGGGGAGGACATCGTTCTAGAGTAGAACGCTATAGGGCTTCTGTGCCGCTTTGGAAGTCTATGGCTGAGTACAGCCCCACCCCATAAGGGAGGCATCGCAAACCAGCACTAGGGGTAATGAGTCGTGATATTGGATGAGCAGGCTATCACTTGAGAGCAGGTTCTTTACTGCTTCAAAAGCCCTATTTTCTGACTTTCCCAAGACCAAACAGTATTTTTCCTAAGAGCCTATGCAGCGGTTCCAAGAACGGTTGCTTTGTTCTTTAAAAGACCGTAAAATTAACCAATCCCAGGAATGCCTGCAGCTCTGCTTTGTTTTTGGGCGCTGGAGCCTTCCTAATTGCCTTAACCTTGCTCTCAGTAGGGTGAATTCCTTTCTTGTCTATCCGTAGCCCAAGAAATCGACGGATTCGAATTTCATCTGGCATTTGTTTGTCTTGACTTTTAATCCGGCTGTCCGGAAAATGCTCAAGACCTTTCTTAACCGCTCCCCAATTCCTCCATGTTTTCCCTGAAATTAGGACATCATCAAGTAGGAACTACCCTGGGAGCCCCTGCAGTAGTCGTTCCATCAGGTTTTGGAACAGCCCTGGTGCCACACTGACCCCAAATTGCAATCGGGTGCACTTGAAGGCCCCCTGTGCGTTACAATCGTTTGGGCTTGGCCAGCGGGCGCTCACTGGCAGTTGTTGGTAGGCTTGGGCCAAGTCTAACTTTGCAAAGACTTGCCCTTGCCCCAAAGAGTGCAATAAGTGTTGCACCACGGAACCGGTAAGCGCTTTTCTGTAAGGCTTTGTTAAGCCGCCTTGTAGTCAGCGCAAATTCTAATTGACCCGTCCGGTTTTATGGGGTGACGATTGGCGTCTCCCACTTTGCGTGATCGACTGGCACCAAAATCCCTGATTAATGAGCTTATCCAGCTCCTTATCGATTTTTGGTTTTAGGGCAAAGGACTCTCCTCGCCTTAAGCCTAATGGGGCTACCTGGGGTCTAAGTTGAAGGAAATAGGGGTCCCTTGTACTTGCCCAGGCAGTCCTTGAAGACATCTTGAACTCGTTAAAGAGAATGTCTTTCAGGTTACAGTCACTTCTGTAGATGCCAGTCACTCCCATGCCCAGGGCACGAAACCAGTCTAGTCCCAACAGACTGGGCAGAGTTCCTTCGACGATCGTGATGGGCAGGGTCTTTTGAGGGACTGTACTCCGACTCGGACGGAGGTGGTCCTCGAACAGGGATGCGATTCCCTGGTAGTCGTGGACTCGTAGCCGTTGTGCTTGCAGGTGGCGCCGCGACGGACGGCAGCGACTTCGCCAAAGTGTCCCAGGACATGATGGTGATCGCTGATCCCGTGTCTACTTCAAGCCGCACCGTACTCCCTCTATTTTTGGCTTGGTGAAGATCTTCTTCTCCACTTTGGAGGCGCGCCTATGACCACAGTTGTTTGGTTGAATCCGCGCCTTTTTGTTTGAGCCAATCGGGTCGCCTTGCCGATTCCGCGCCTGATTGGCCGATTTGAATTTTCGGCGGAAGGTTGGGCCGCCGACAAACTTGAGCTAGGTGCCCTTTCTTCCCACACCGCCGACATGTCGCGCCTTTAAACTTGCAGCGTTGGCGCTGGTGTTGACCCCGCAGCTTCCGTGATT
This sequence comes from Ahaetulla prasina, assembly GCF_028640845.1. Lineage (NCBI taxonomy): Eukaryota > Metazoa > Chordata > Lepidosauria > Squamata > Colubridae > Ahaetulla > Ahaetulla prasina. The sequence goes on along the minus strand of NC_080539.1, from coordinate 260,287,950 downwards.
CGCCTCGGTCCCCTTTGTCGCTTTCTCGCGCGGCAGACCCTTCCTCATCTTCACCGCCGGATTCGGTCTGAACCTCCTCCTGGTGCACCGGAGTTGCCTTGCGCCGCCTTTTGTGGGACCGGCTTCTGCAGTGTCTCTGCCGCTTGGGAGGACATTTCATGTGCTCTGGCTTCGCCCAGAGCGCCAGCGAGGTTGTTTTGCTAGCAGCCGCCGCAAACGGATGTCTTTGACCTCGGATGAGTTGCTCGAGGAGCACCTCGCCCAGGTCACGGTATCCGCAGTCCTTGACGCTCTTCTTAGGGCGGCCATGTAGTCACCGATGGATTCGCCTCCATCTGCCTTCGCCTCCGAATTCAAACCGCCGCACGATTTGGACGGCGTTGGTGCGAAAGTGGTTTCTTAGTAAAGTCTGTAGAGTTGGCCACGACACCGACTGTACGGCGTTGGCTCTGCCAGGGCTTCCGCGATATCGATGACCTCCGGACCGCAGTGGCTTAAGAAATAAGCCCTTTTCGGTTATCTGGAACTCCTTGCAGTTCGTTGGCTTCTAGAAAGCTTTGAAGCGGGTCATATCGTTCCCCATTTCTCTTTAGCCGGGTCAAACGGTGCGGGCGGAGTGTAACTGGCCATCTCCACTTTTCTGCCCTGGGTTTGCTGGGTTCGGGTCTATCGTGCTTCAGCTCGGTTCTGGTTCTCCTCAGCCTCGAAATCCCATCCTCGTCGCCAATGTTAGGTTCTGGAAGTAACGAGGCTGGAGACCAGGGTAGTGACAACAGCTCTTTAATATAGGGTGAACCCAGCAACAGGCTGGGGGAAAAACCTCTCCTTTTATACAGTTCTGCTGGAGGCTTCGTCCAATCAGCAACGTGCTGATTTCCCGCTCAAATATTTAAAGGTACAAACATGAATACATAACAGTTTGGGTTTATGAAGCAGCATTGGAGCTTAGTGCAATGTGTTAACCCAGCTAATATTTTCTCTTTGCTACCTTTAATGTATCTGTTCTGCTTCTATGTCATTATCTTGTTCACTTTTTTTTTACTATATTATGCATTGGTTTTATCTTGCTGGTTGTTGACACTGACAATAGTTTGGAGTCAGACAGGACCTAAATCTAATTAAAGAAATAAATATACAGACAGGGTCATAGACTGGGTATACAGCAAGCACATACACTCACCATTTCATGGCAGTTCAGAAGCTAAACCCAAGATAGGAAACGTAGCTGCTACTCTTTGTTTCTCTCCTAATGCATAGGAGGTCTTGGTAAAAGAAGAGCTAATGTTCAGTTGCTTTTACCACTTCCCATAAATAAAGTGAAATGGGGAAGAGAAATTTTAACCATTTTGAAGACCCCCTCCCTCCTTCCCTCAGGCATCTCCTCTTGTTAGATATTTTTGATGGGATACTAGGAAATAGAGATCAATAGCAAAAAAGCCTTTCTGATAGCATTGAGTTTGGGCCTGACGAGACAGCTTTTACAAATGTTTGTGTGCTGCTTTCAGGAAAAAAGGAAGAAAATGCTATCTCAGGAGTCATAGAAATACATGCTGGCACCAGTGAAGGGAGTTTGGCTTGAATTGGGAATGAAGTAGATCTTCCCCACTCCCCAAAAAAGGCAAGCAGCAGCAAACAGGCCCCTGATCTGTTACAAGCTGACTGGAGTTGGCAACTTTCCTCCACTGTACTTTTACTTTTCAATAACATTTTTTCATTTGAAATGTTTAGCTATAGATACTTATGTGACCTTTGTACCATTGTAGCATTCATTTCGTTATGTTTATTTTAAAAAGATTGCTTCCCTTTCCACTGTATTTGTTATTTGTTTGTAAGATCTCTTATTGGATGTGCTTTGGTCTATATTTTTGAACAGAGTTGTGCTTCTCAAACATAACAATTTTACAATATGTGCACCAACTCCCAGAATTAGATGCCTGGCTGGCGTTTTCTGAGGAGTTGCCTTTATTTTGTTTATCTATCTATTGATTTAAAGCAGGGATGCCAAACTCAAGGCCCACGGGCCTGATCCGACCCATGGGGTGCTTAGATCTGGCTACGGGGCCACCCTGGAAACAGCAAAGGACTGGCTCATGGTGCCTTGAGCTGGCCCAGGCCGACCAGGCCTGGTGGTGGCTGGCAGAGTGCTAGAGGAGGTTGTTGTGGGCGCCCCTCCCGTGCTCTGTTTTCGCTGGCAGAGTGCTAGCAAAACAAACTACTAACAGAAGAGGCATTTGATCACAAGGCAAGGAGGCATCAAGAAATGTTTCCCCTTTTGCATTTGAGCATACAAGAAGGAACAGGAAAGGAGAAAGGGAAAGAGAAAAGATAAAAAGATGGGAAGACGGGACGAGGGCAAGGAAGGAAAAAGAAGGAAAGAGGGGAAGGAAGTAGAAAGAAAGGAAACAAGGAGAGAAAGGAGAGAAAAAGGAAGGAAGGAAGGAAGGAAGGAAGGAAGATTATAATGAGAGGGAGGGAGGGTCTGAGGGAAGTCCTGCCTTAGCACTTGGCCACCAGCAGCTGTTGCCCTTTCCCCATTCTCCTGACCTCTCCTGGTGGTCTCCCATCCTATCACTGCTTTGGTTACAAAGCCGGTCTCCTCACGTGGCGAGGGAATGGGCCTCCTGCTGACCCACACATTTTGCCCTCTCACACACACCATGAGCAACCTGGCCAAGGAGAGTGAGCACAGCAGCAGGAGCTTTGAGAAGGAGGTAAGTGCAGCAGGGCACCCCCTTGGGGAAGCGGGGCTGGGCTGGATTGTGGAATCCTGGTTCCATGGGAGCTCGAGGGCTGGGTTGGGCACTTGCCGTCTGCTGCCTAGGGCTCTGGATAGCTTGCGCTGCCATCTGGGAGTCCTCCGTGTGGCCTGAGAGGGATGATAAGGCTCATCTGGAGGACAAGGATTGGCTCTCTCCTTGGTCTCACAGTCCTCTGTTGGAGACAATGGATCCCCTCAGCCCTGCCCAGGTCACCACAGGCACTCCTGAACAAGTGATGTCGAGTTGGCCATGCCCACCCTGGCCAACTCTGGGTAGCTCTGGGCACAACCAAGAGATTGATTCTCCCCCCCTTTTTTTACCCTAGCATTTCCCTAGCATTTTCTTGCAACTTGAAAGTCTTTTCTATTTTAAATCAACTGAATGTTGATCCATTGGTTGCATAAGAAATTGACTGACTAGGTTGTTGCCTGAGCTGATGTTACAGCTGAGAGAGAATGACTGATCCCCAATGGGCTTTTATGCCTGAGGCAGAATTCCACCTCCTAGCTTCTAGCCTGTTGCCTTAACTGCTAGATCAAACTGGTTCTCAAAAGATAAAACCACAACTATGTACTATAAAAATATTTTTTTAAAAAAATTCTTAAAGTTGCCAAATTTGAGAAACACTGGTAAAGAGCAAGTGATTGTATCTTTTTTTGTCCTGTATTTTGTCTGAAGTTGGGCAGGACCTTAAATAAATATGTTTATTTAATGTTAGAGGAGCTAATTTCTTGCTGCAGTCAGGATAATCTGATTTAAGTGAATTTGTAAAGCCAAAACATACTTTTTAATTAGGCTTGGCAAATAGAATAGCTATCCGTGGGTGAGAATGGGAAAATGTGTATCGGGGTGAAATCTAGCAGGTTCTGGAGAACTGGTAGCAGAAATTTTGAGTAGTTCAGGGAACCGGCAAATACCATCTCTGGCTGGCCCTAGAGTGGGGTGGGAATGGAGATTTTGCAGTATCTTTCCCCTGCCACGCCCACCAAGCCACACCACGCCACCACGCCACGCCCACAGAACCGGTAGTAAAAATATTTGAATTTCACCATTGATGTGTATGGTTTGTCTGCTTTACAACTGAAGGGCTACAGCAGGACTATTTAACCTTGCAATTCTCTACCTCCCAGTCAAAATTAACATTTTGCAAATAAGATGTTGGGCTGAACTCAAGTGTTATTTTTTTTAAAAAAAAGTTGCCCAATTGAATGCCCTTATATTGTGAACCAAATACAAGATGACATCCATTCAGCAAGCTTTTCATCCCAACAACCAGAAGCTGCGGGCTACTCTTTTTTCTTATTAACAAAGAAACACAATGGAAAAAAGTTTGAATTTCTCTATGATGTTGGCACTCATGGTTTTGAATCAATATTGTCATTCACATACAAGGAGTGTTCCCAATGTTATTAGTAGAGATTGGACATACTTTTATTCAGTTAACACACCACTCCCTTGTTTGATCCTGCCCCATAAAAAACAATAAAGATAAAAGTCTCCTTCAAATCAATTATAAGCTACTTCATCTACACATACAATGTTATTTTGTTGGCATTCGGAAACAGAAGTGTCTTCTTCCAATATGTTTTTCTTATTGGAAAACATACTTGTGGCTTCTCAGTCCCTCACATTCAACCACTAAGCAGCTGCTACTCTGATTACCTTTTCAGACTGCCGGGTTGGTTAGTATTGTCACCTGGCAGGGAAATCTTGCTACAACTTATCTCAGTTATACCTATCTAACTTAAGTATTCAGAATTCTTGCTCTGTGAAACATTGATAATAGAATAGAATAGAATAGAATAGAATAGAATAGAATAGAATAGAATAGAATAGAATTCTTTATTGGCCAAGTGTGATTGGACACACAAGGAATTTGTCTTTGGTGCATATGCTCTCAGTATACATAAAAATACAAGACACATTCGTCAAGAATCATAAGGTACAACACTTAATGATAGTCATAGGGTACAAATAAGCAATCAGGAAACAATATCAATATAAATTGTAAGGATACAAGCTACAAAGTTATAATCATGCAGTCATAAGTGGGAGGAGATGGGTGACAGGAACAATGAGAAGACTAATAGTAATAGGAATGCATCCTTAGTGAATAGTTCGACAATGTTGCGGGAATATATATCTGGATATACCAGCATAATATACCAACCCCACAGCTGCTCAATTGGATACCCCCCTAATTTCTGTCTTGCTTGATGGCCTGTAATATTTGGCTATAGGGATTAAGATATTTTACACAGGGGTTGTTCTGAAAGAGACATACATACTATTGTCTAATCCAGACTTTGTGTTTGATTTGCTTAAGCATTTGTATCTTTCAAAAAAAACCATATAAAATGGCTAGACAGCTTGCAATAATTATGAAAAGGGTGTTGTAAGACCAGTATCTAAAAGACTAGCATTAAAGAAATCCAAATCCGGGGAACACAAACATAAATAAAAATACATTTAAAAAAAACCTATTGATTAGAACTTGGTTAAAACAACTGCTGGACATGAGAACAAAAGTAAGTTCATTAGATGTCACTGTAATGTAAATAATTAAGACTGACATTCATTTGCTCTACTTCTCACTGACATTTTTTATCTTGGCTCTTGGCTTGTCAAGAGGATCAAAGCTGGTGTCGAGACAATATGTGGAAATGTACTCAACCAAAACCTAGACCTGACCTTTATCTTTTCCTCAATTAGAACAGAATCAAAGCTTTCTAAATGGAGTACATTTTTTTCCAAAATGATTTAATAGCTCCTCTAAAACCTATAATGGTTTGTAGTACTTTTTCCTGATCCTTTATTATATAGCAGATTTGAAGCCCTTTGTCATTAAAATAGACTTTACATTTCTCATGTAACAAATCTGAGCTTATTTATTTTTCTATGCCTGCTTGCTTCTGAATGTGCAACACATGCTGCTGCTCTCCCTATCCATTAAAATGACTGAAATGTGCTTTGTTAATCAATGGCTCCCATTACCTATATTATTGTAATTCACTGAGGCCTGGTCTTTCTTTGGGAAAAGGAGACAGATCTTATAGTTTTCTGTAATGCGCAGTCCTTGGTGCTCTCTGAGCTTGCCCTCTGTTATTTGGTTGCTATGATATTTCCTTAACTAGGTAACATCATCAGTGCTAGTGAGTGTGGGTTTTGCTCCCTATCTACATACAGTAACTTGCCCTGCCAGTATTGGTGAGTCTGCAATTTTCTTCTTGATAGTTCCTTGATTAGGGTACAGTTTTCTGCTTGTTGGTCTGGTGTTAATCCCTGTTTATCTAATATAGGCTACTGGAGCAGCCACTGGAGTATTCTGGTCTTTTTGTATCCTTTTTCCCGCCCATTGCCACTTCTGAATGGTGTGTAAATGTGGTTAATCTCTATGTATCCATTGATGGCTAATTTGTCTGAATGCCAAGCTTTCAGGGATTCCCTAGCATTTTTGGATTTAATTTGGATGCTCACAGTTTCCCAGCTGAAACTATGGTTGAGTCTGTCCCGATGTTGTGAGATGACAGAGTTCCATCATGGCTTCTGACTGCTGGTTGATTTTCATGGATCAGCTAGTCTTCTGCCTGTCTGTCCTACATAGTGGCTATAACAGTCCTTATACTTGTATGCCATTGATGACTCCTGTTTTTAATTCTTGGGCTACTGGGTCTTCTATGATGTTTTGCAGGCCTTTTGTAGGTTTATGTGCTGTGGTGATGCCCTGTGGTTGTAATGCTCCGTTGGTTTTTTTCTGAGATTTTTGATGTATGGCAGTGATATTCTTTTCGTAGCTTGTGTTGGTTATGTTGTAGTGGTTTGAGTGGTCAGGAAATTTTTGATAAATTTGTGTGGGAATCCATTTTGATGTAAGATGCTGTATAGATATAAAATCTGCTATATACTATACAACATACTACCATGTTTCCCTGAAAATAAGACCCTGTCTTATATTTTTTTGAACCCTGAAATAAGCACTTGGCCTTATTGCCATGCGCTCAAAAGCACGATTGGGCTTGTTATCAGGGGATGTCTTATTTTGGGGGAAACAGGGATGCAACATCTTGGAGAGAACTGAGGACTCCACCTTGAAGTACTTATATTCTTTTCTGAAATGTTTCCAGTAATAGTTTCCTACTAATACTCTAGCATTTTTATAATATAATTCAGGCATCACTCAAGTAACATAAGATCTATTGTCAGTACAAAACTGCCTTTTCAGCACAACAATGATTGGATTACTGCAGAAATCACTAGTAGGGCTTCTATCCAAGTAGCCTTGCATAAGAGTAACCTTTATAAAAGAGATCAAGCCAAGGAGTTAGCAAAATTATTTTTTCAGTTCAGGCTTCTTATTCAATATATTCTCAATATATTAAAGAGAAATTGGTAGTATATAAAAATTCCACAAAAAGGAAAGCATCAAACTTATCTTACGTAGGTAGTATTTGTATATTCCTCTCAACTACTTAATGCATAGCTTCTTAAAGAGAGTTATAACTGATGGGAGGAACAGAGAGTTGTAGTATTCATTCAACTGATATTATACTCCAGATAGAAAATGGTGGATGGAGGAAAAAAAATCCCTAAGGTACAATGTATGCATATGAAAGATGTTGTTTAGTATATGCATATGAAAGATGTTGGGCAAATAACTAAGGCAGAATATCAGCAAATAGCCCGAGCCTGTAAAGATGAAGTGAGGAAAACTAAGGCTCACAATGAACAAAGGTTAGCGACAAAAGTAAAAAATAACAAAAAAAGCTTCTTCCAACATGTTAAAAACAAGAAAAAAGTCAAGGAAACAATTGGCCCATTGCTGGGAGAAAGTGGCAAGAAGATGACAATCAACAGGGAGAAAGCAGATCTACTTAACTCATATTTTGCATCTGTCTTTACACAAAAGGAAAAAACAATCCAACCTATCAAAAACAGCACTACAAAAAACAGATTAGAAACACAAGTTAAAATAGGGAAGAAAATGGTAAGTGAACACCTGTCTACCCTAGACGAGTTCAAATCACCAGGACCGGATGGATTACACCCCAAGGTTCTGAAGGAACTGGCAGACGTGATCTCAGAACCACTGAACTATATCTTTCAAAGATCCTGGAGCACAGGGAGCTGCCAGAGGACTGGAAAAGAGCTGATGTAGTTCCCATCTTCAAAAAGGAAAAAAACAGATCCAGGAAACTACAGACCTATCAGTCTGACCTCAATACCGGGAAGATTCTGGAAAAGATAATCAAGCAACGAATCACCGAACACCTAGAAGCAAACAAAGTAATAACCAAAAGCCAACATGGGTTTGTCAAAACAGATCATGCCAGACTAATCTTATCGCATTCTTTGACAAAATGACAAAATTAGTAGACCAGAGGAATGCTGTCGATATAATTTACTTGGACTTCAGTAAAGCATTTGATAAAGTAGACCATAACCTACTACTAGATAAAGTAGAAAATGTGGGTTAGACAGCACCACCACCAGATGGATTCGTAACTGGCTGACCAACCGCACTCAACGTGTAGTCCTCAACGGAACTACATCCACATGGAGGAAGTATGCAGTGGAGTACCCCAAGGCTCTGTTTTAGGCCCAGTACTCTTCAACATCTTCATCAATGACTTGGACGAGGGATAGATGGGGAACTCATCAAATTTGCAGATGACACCAAGCTGGCAGGAATATCCAACACTCCAGAAAATAGGCTCAAGTTACACAAAGATCTTGACAGACTTGAACATTGGGCGCTATCTAACAAAATGAAATTCAACAGTGAAAAAAGTAAGGTTCTACATTTAGGCCAAAAAAACAAAATGCACCGGTACCGTATATGTGGTACCTTGCTCAGTAGTAGTACCTGTGAGAGGGATCTTGGAGTCCTAGTGGATAACCATTTAGATATGAGCCAGCAGTGTGCAGCAGCTGCTAAAAAAGCCAACACAGTTCTTGGCTGCATAAACAGAGGGAATAGAATCAAGATCACATGACGTGTTAGTGCCACTTTATAATGCCTTGGTAAGGCCACACTTGGAATATTGCATCGTTTTGGTCGCCACGATGTAAAAAAGATGTTGAGACTCTAGAAAGAGTGCAAAGAAGAGCAACAAAGATGATTAGGGGACTGGAGGCTAAAACATATGAAGAACGGTTGCAGGAACTGGGTATGTCTAGTTTAATAAAAAGAAGGACTAGGGGAGACATGATAGCAGTGTTCCAATATCTCAGGGGTTGCCACAAAGAAGAGGGAGTCGGGCTGTTCTCCAAAGCACCTGAGGGTAGAACAAGAAGCAATGGGTGGAAACTGATCAAGGAGAGAAGCAACTTGGAACTAAGGAGAAATTTCCTGACAGTTAGAACAATTAATAAGTGGAACAACTTGCCTACAGAAGTTGTGAATACTCCAACACTGGAAATTTTTAAGAAAATATTGGATAACCATCTGACTGAGATGGTGTAGGGTTTCCTGCCTGGGCAGGGGGTTGGACTAGAAGGCCTCCAAGGTCCCTTCCAACTCTGTTGTTATATTATATTATATTATATATCTTGATCCTTGGCAATAATATGCCAAAGTGGAAATTTACAAACCGAAGGTAGGTTTTCAATTTTTTATTTGAATCTTGAGATCCATTATTCATACTCTTGTAAATAAAAAAAAGACATCTACACCAGGGGTCCCCAACCTCTTGGGTGCAGCCCACTAGTGGGCCATGAGCTATTTGCAACCGGGCCACAGAAATGACGAGAGAGCGTGTGTGCACATGCACATCTCCACTTGCGTGAGCAGCAGGCAAACGTGCACACGTGCTCCATTTGCGTGAGCAGTGGGCACACATACATGCTATTCATGCAAATAAGCTGTGCGTGCATGCATGCTTGCCGGCCACTCATGCAAAACCATCCCCTCTCTCTCTCCCCCCGCCCCTGTCCTCAAAGCCGGAAAGGTTGGGGAACTCTGCTCTACACCAAGGAATTTATGTTGAGAAAATTTGTTCTCATAACTTTGGTATATAAAATTCCATTTCACTTTACCTTTCCTAACTACAGCAGTATAGTTTAGAGTGGTACTAAAACGATACATTTGCAATTGTTGTTAAAGAAATGCCTGCATTGTTATTTCAAGTTAGCCAGTGGTTTATTACGAGGAACCCAGTTGATCTGATTTCCATTTGTATTTTAAAACAGCCGGCATATAATGGCCCTCCCATTAGATAATACTGTCAGAATCTCAGAAGGGTTAAACAAGGAATGGAATAATGAGGAAGTCATGGATTTCCTTAGGAGGGGTCAAGGTAGGGAGGAAGGAACAAGTGACAAAACATGCATCATAATGTCAGAAACTCAAAGTCCACTCCTTATATCTTTGTATGTGACATCATTACCCATGTATGAAAGGATGGGATCTATGTCTTGAAAATGGAGTGCATGTTATGTCATTTTGAAATTATCACAGTTAAGAGTAGATGCCCATAAATTAAAGCTACATGTTCTGGGCATCCCTCCAGGGATTAGGAAGCCTTGAGGTTGTTAGTCTTTTATCAGTATTAAACACCTGGCTGTTCCCTCAGAATAGAATAGAATAGAATTCTTTATTGGCCAAGTGTGATTGGACACACAAGGATTTGTCTTGGTGCATACGCGCTCAGTGTACATAAAAGAAAAGATACATTCGTTAAGAGTCATAAGGTACAACACTTAATGATAGTCATAAGGAAAGAGTCAATGTAAATCTTAAGGATACCAGCAACAAGGTTACAGTCATACAGTCATAAGTGGGAGGAGATGGGTGATAGGAACGATGAGAGGATTAATAGTAATGCAGACTTAGTAACTAGTTTGAAAGTGTCGAGGGAATTATTGGTTTAACAGAGTGATGGCGATCAGGAAAAAACTGTTCTTGTGTCTAGTTGTTCTGGTGTGCAGTGCTCTATAGCGTCGTTCAATCAGGCATTATGGTCATATGGTCGTATCTCTGACATCAATACAATTGAACGAGTCCAGAAATATTTCACAAGAAGAGTTCTCCATTCCTCTGAAAACAACAAAATACCTTATCCCACCAGACTTGAAATCCTAGGCTTAGAAAACTTGGAACTCCGTCGCCTTCGACAAGACCTAAGTTTAACTCATAGAATTATCTATTGTAATGTCCTTCCTGTTAAAGACTACTTCAGCTTTAACTGCAATAATACAAGAGCAACCAACAGATTTAAACTTAATGTTAACCGCTTTAATCTAGATTGCAGAAAATATGACTTCTGTAACAGAATCATCAGTGCTTGGAATATTTTACCTGACTCTATGGTCTCTTCCCATAATCCTAAAAGCTTTAACCAAAAACTTTCCACTATTGACCTCACCCCATTCCTAAGAGGACCATAAGAGGTGTGCATAAGCGCACAAATGTGCCTACCGTTCCTGTCCTATTGTTTTTCTTTTCTTCTTCTTCTTCTTCTTTTCATATGTTTAAGTGAACTCTGATTGGTTAATGTTATTCTTTATGAATTGGATTGCATTTATAGCCTTGGGCATTTGAATTTTGTTAAAAGTGTTTTTTTAACCCTTTTATGCCTCCAATTATCATTTCTGGGAAATGGGCAGCCTTATAAATTGTTTTAATAAATAAATAGGTTTTAAAAAATAAAATTCTGTGCTTCTACCAGGTTTCTGCTGACTGATATTAAAACTAGAGACCTCAGGTCACTGATTGAAAGACACAGCTCTTTGAAATAGAGGTTTATTGCAAAAATTCAGGAATTCATTAAGAAGAAATCCAGCAACAGGCAAGTTAAAATGCAAAGCCTTTTATGATAAAATGAAGGCTCAAATCTTGCTCCCTTTTCTCCTCCTGCATGGCACAACAGGCTGGAGGTGGGTGGCCAGATGCTTTTGGGCGGGAGAAGCAATAGTTTCTTGTGTTTTATTGTAAGGGGTCAAAGGGGCCTCTGTGGCTCAGACTGGTAAGACAGTCTGTTATTAACAGCAGCTGCTTGCAATTACTGCAGGTTCAAGCCCCACCAGGCCCAAGGTTGACTCAGCCTTCCATCCTTTATAAGGTAGGTAAAATGAGGACCCAGATTGTTGGGGGCAATAAGTTGACTTTGTATATAATATACAAATGGATGAAGACTATTGCTTGACATAGTGTAAGCTGCCCTGAGTCTTCGGAGAAGGGCGGGATATAAATGCAAATAAAAAAAAACTTGTCAGAATTAATCTTCACAATTAAATTGACTTTATACCAGCTTAATTGTCATTGATTTATGTAATGTATCTTTAAATGTTTTGGCGGGAAACAAGCACGTTGCTGATTGGTTGAAGCCGCCGGTTGAACTGTATATAAGGAGAGGTTTTTCCCCAGGCTGGTTGCTGGGTTCACCATATATTAAAGAGCTGTTGTCACTACCCTGGTCTCCAGCCTCGTTACTTCCCGAACTTAACACTGGCGACGAAGGTGGGATCTCGAGGCTAAAGAGCACCAGGAACGAGCTGAATGCACGGAAGAACCGAACCCAGCAAACTCAGGGCAGAAACGCGGAGATGGCCAGCTACACTCCGCCCGCGCCGTTTGACCCATCCAGGGAGAAATGGGGAACGTACATGACCCATTTCGAGAGCTTCCTCGAGGCAAACGAACTGCAAGGAGTTCCAGACAACCGCAAAAGGGCATATTTCCTGAGCCACTGCGGTCCCGAGGTCATCGACATCGCGGAAGCCCTGGCAGAGCCAACGCCGTACAATCGGTATCGTGGCAAACTCTGCAAAATCTATTGAAGAACCATTTCGCGCCAACACCGCCCAAATACGTACGGCGCTTTGAATTTGGAGAGCGAGACAGCAAGAGGCGAATCCATCAGCGATTACATGGCCGCCCTGAGAAAAGCCTCCAAGGATTGTGGGTACCGAGACTTGGATGAGGAGCTGTTAGAGCAACTCATCCGTGGGGTCAGAGACATTCGCTTATGGAGGCGGCTGCTATCAAAAAGCAATCTAACGCTGGCAAACGCCTGGACGGCCAGAGCTCATGAGATGTCCACCCAAGCGCGGAAACCCTACAAAAGCCACTCACGCCAACGGCGAGTAAATCAACCCCGTCCACAACGAAGAAATCCAGACCGAATCAGACGGCGAGGATGAGGAAGGAGTTTGCCTCACCGAGAGAAGGGGCAAAGAAGACCGATGAATGCGGAAGTTGCGGAGGGCAACACCAGCGCCAACGATGCAAGTTCAAGGACGCTACATGTCGGCGGTGCGAGAAGAAGGGCACCTGGCTCAAGTCTGTCGAGCACCCCAACCTTCCCGCCGAAATTCAAACCAACCAATCAGAGCGCAGGATCGGCAAGGCGACCCGCGATTGGTCAAAACAAAAGGGCGCGAATTCAAATCGAACGACCGTGATAATAGGCCGTGCAGCAACCCGTCGAGAAGAAAATCTTCACAAAACCGAAAATCAAGGAGTGCCGTGCCGACTAGAAGTGGACACAGGGTCAGCGATCACAATCATGTCCTGGGACACTTTTGCAAAGCTTTGCCGAGAATCGCCAAACGCAAACTGCAAACACAGCGGCTACGAGTTCACGACTACCAAGGGAATCGCATCCCTGTTCGAGGGACCACCTCCGTCCGCCGAGTACGGACCACACAAGAAGACCCTGCCCATCACGATAGTCAAGGGACCCTGCCAAGTTTGTTGGGACTAGACTGGTTCCGTGCATTGGGCATGGGAGTGACTGGCATCTACAGAAGTGACTTTAACCTAAAGACACACTCATGAACGAGTTCAAGATGTCTTCAAGGACTGCCTGGGCAAGTACAAGGGACCCCTATTTCCTTCAATTTAGACCCCAGGTAGCCCCCATTCGGTTAAAGGCAAGGAGGGTCCTTTGCCCTTAAACCCAAGATTGACAGGAGATAGACAAGCTCATCAGTCAGGGATACTGGTGCCAGTCGATCATGCAAAGTGGGAGACGCCAATCGTCACCCAGTGAAACCAGATGGGTCAGTTAGAATCTGCGCTGATTACAAGGCAGCGTTAAACAAAGCCTTGCAAAAAGCGCCACCCGGTCCCGTGGTGCAACACTTGCTGCACTCGCTGGGGCAAGGGCACGTTTTTGCCAAATTAGATTTGGCCCAAGCCTATCAACAACTGCCCGTAGACGCCAACACAGCCGAAGCCCAGACAATTGTGACTCACAGAGGTGCTTTCAAGTGTACCCGGTTACAGTTTGGGGTGAGTGTGGCTCCTGGTCTATTTCAAAATTTAATGGAGCGACTTCTGCAAGGGCTCCCGGGGGTAGTCCCCTATTTCGATGATGTATTGGTATCAGCCGAAACTTTAGAAGAATTGGGGGAACGTTTGAGGAAAAGGGTGTTGGATCTCCTCCACGAGGGGCACCCAGGGATCGTAAGGATGAAGGGCCTAGCGAGAAGCTATGTGTGGTGGCCCTTAATGGACTCAGAAATTGCTGAAAGGGTAGGGAAATGTCAGGCCTGCCAGGAGTCCAGACCGCTACCCCCAACGGCCCCGGTTCGGGAATGGGAGAGACCCCAGGGGCCCTGGTCTAGAATACACATTGATTTTGCCGGCCCCTTCCACGGCCAAACCTTCCTGGTAGTAGTAGATGCCTACTCCAAATGGCTGGAAATCATTCTCATGAGATCCATGACAGCCGAGGCCGTGATCTCAGTCCTACGGCACCTATTTGTAACCCATGGGTTGCCCGACACGCTAGTTTCCGATAACGCCCGCACCACGGCAACCCAATTTGAGGAGTACTTGGCAGAAGAGGGCATCCGACATGCCCTCTCGGCGCCTTTCCACCCCGCATTTAATGGCCTTGCAGAGCGCTCCATCCGAGCGCAAAGAGGCATTGTCCAGACTTAAGCCAGGCGACTGGCAAACAAAATCGATGTTTTCCTGGCCCAACACAGAACCCCTGTGTCACAACCGCAGAAGCCCAGCAATTATTAATGGGCCGAAGCTCAGGTGCCCCTAGACCGCTTAAATCCAAACTATACGGAGGGTTACAAGGGGAAATCGGAAAACAAGAGAAATGGACATAGGAGACCGAGTGTGGCACCTGGTCTATTTCAAAATTTAATGGGCGACTTCTGCAAGGGCTCCCGGGGTAGTCCCTATTTTGATGATGTATTGGTATCAGCGAAAATTTAGAAGAATTGGGAGGCGTTTGAGAAAAGGTGTTGGATCTCCTCCACGAGGGCACCCAGGATCGTGAACAAAGGGCCAAATAGGGGTAGAATCCCAGAAATTGCTGAAAGGGTAGGGAAATGTCAGGCCTGCCAGAGTCAGACCGCTACCCCAACGGCCCCGGTTCGGGAATGGGAGAGACCCCAGGGCCCTGGTCTAGAATACACATTGATTTTGCCGGCCTTCCACGGCCAAACCTTCCTGGTAGTAGTAGATGCCTACTCCAAATGGCTGGAAATCATTCTCATGAGATCCATGACAGCCGAGGCCGTGATCTCAGTCCTCGGCACCTATTTGTAACCCATGGGTTGCCCGACACGCTAGTTTCCGATAACGGCCCGCAATTCACGGCAACCCAGTTTGAGGAGTACTTGGCAGAAGGGCATCCGACATGCCTCTCGGCGCCTTTCCACCCTGCGACGAATGGCCTTGCAGGCGTTTCGTCCGGGCGCAAAGAGGCATTGTCAGACTCAAGCCAGGCGACTGGCAAACAAAATCGATGTTTTCCTGGCCGTCCAACACAGAACCCCTGTGTCACAACCGGCAGAAGCCCAGCAGAATTATTAATGGGCGGCTCAGGTGCCCACTAGACCGTTTAAATCCAAACTATACACGGAGGGTTACAAGGGGAAATCGAAAAACAAGAGAAATGGACATAGGCGACCAGTGTGGGCACAACTATGGTGAAGGCCCAACCTGGATAGCAGGACAAATCCTAAACAGAACAGGTCCAAAATCATACTTGGTGGAGTTAAAGGACGGCCGGTATGGGCGCCACATAGACCAAATACGAAAACGCATAGCCGAACAATCCGAATTAGTCAAACAGGCCCTGACTATACAATGTTTGATTCCACAGCTGACTCAAACCCGGAAAATCGCAGGACTTATCTGAATTCCGGAGGTCCAGCGACGCCAACAGGTTCCATTAGAAAACAGCAGGGGCGACTCTGCTAATAATCCAGGGCCGGATGGCCTAGAGGAGGAGCTGAGAGGAGCAAACAGCCCCTCCGGTCAGCTCGACCCACTCCCAGGGAATGTACTGCGCAGGTCCGAAAGAGTCAGGAGACGCCCAGTCTATTTGCGTGATTACGTTGAAAAATAATATGTAAATATCATGTAAATATGGGTAAAGTGTTTTCTGGGAGGGAAGGAGTGTAATGTATCTTTAAATGTTTTGGTGGGAAACAAGCACGTTGCTGATTGGTTGAAGCCACCGGTTGAACTGTATATAAGGAGAGGTTTTTCCCCAGGCTGGTTGCTGGGTTCACCATATATTAAAGAGCTGTTGTCACTACCCTGGTCTCCAGCCTCGTTACTTCCCAAACTTAACAATTTATACTTTGTGGAAAAAATTAGAAATTCTTCCCCCTTAGCTCCTGGACAGCCAAAGCTGAATGGTGTAAACTTAAAATATTTCTTTATACAGCACCCAGTAGAGTTAACTTATTGAACTTGTGGTTTGCATTGTGGTATATTGGCACCTGCTAGGACAGTGTTTCTAAACTTGGCAACTTTTAAGATGTGTGAACTTTAACTCCCAGAATTACCCTTGATACTGAGTTATTATTGGCATCTCAGTATTTAATGCCATTCTTGTATCAGACAATGAAATACACAGAAAATTGACATATTTATATTTTTAAATATTGTTTTACTCAAAGGATACACAGACTGCAGCAAGATCCAGAAAGCCTGTGGTATGCTTAGGTGGCTCATCTTTTGACTTGGCTTAATGTTGTGATCAAAGGCCTTTTCTTTGGAATTCCATTCTTGAGCTGTTGCACTTCCTGTAGAAATTGCACATTTAATTTTTTTTGTGTGTTGTGAGATCTCTTTCTCTTATGTAGTTAAACAGAATGGGACTGCTTACAGTTTGTCAGTTCTGCCCCCGCTCCCAATACTACAATGTTAGCTGCCACATGCTCAGATTTAAGATTCCCATTAACTTTATTATGCTTGTTAACATATACGGTATAATGAAATCCATGAATGGAGGATAAAGCTGTTTCTGGCTGCTAGTTATGCGGTATATGCTCCTCCCAGGATCAGAAACACTGTATTTATTTATTTATTTGTCAAGCATGGGAAAATCACAAATGCAGGTAGCTCAAATGAATATAAAGCTTATTGCAAACTTATGCTCCCTACAAGAATCTGAACTTCTTGCAGGCAAAGCAAATTGGCAGTAGATAAGAGTCAATGGAATTCAAGGTGGGCTGGATTTAAATCTCTTTTGAGATGTTTGATTGAGCTGCATTAAAAATAGTATAGCAAAAAGGATTGTTCTTTTATGTAATTCAGCTAAATCCCTATCTATCTACCTATCATCTATTTCTCTATATTTAAATAAATTAATATACCACTGTGTGAAAGTAGCCAATTAATTAATTAGCTGACAATAGTAGATTTCAGATGCTATATATGTCAGATCCTTGGTGAGCGTGTCAACATAGCAATTGAAGGAGCTCTGTGTCAAATTGAAGGAAATAATGAAAAGGCATGGTTCCAGAATTGTCTACACGCTTTTCTTTTCTTCCTATTGAGGTTGCTTTCAAATTAGCCAGTTTGTCTGGAATTGCCACCCTTTCTTTATTCCATGTTTATGGAAAGTCCAAAACATCATTGCCAATTCATCATTATGTGAAAGTGTTCTTTAATTCTGCTTTAAACTTCATGTAGAAAAATAATATATCAGCAGATTTTAAAGATGCTAAAATTGTAGAGTCAATTTTTTATGCAGGAACTTCTTTGAGCTGCTTTAGTAACTGCAAACACAGAGAACTGAATTAAAATCCTATCCTGGGAGATATCGGCTAGCTGAGTTTAGGGTAGTTTTCTTTGTAGAGTCAGTTGGTAAGAAAACTTTCAGATATTCTAAGCACACCAGCCAAGACATTCCCACATGTTTATTGTGCAGCATGAAGAAAATTGATATGCTGACTGTAGAAATATTTTTAATAACTTGCAACATACCTGAAGCAACATATTTGCACAGTTCGGCTATAGATGAAAGCTGCCACAGCTACTATAATTGAGAATCAAAAAAAAAACCCCTATGTATATTTGTTTAGTTTGTTGAAAACCAACCTTATCATGTAGTCAGGTTTATAAGTCATAGGGACATATTTGAACCAGCTTCTGCAGCAGCCAATCTTACAGATCTCGATGGAAAGTCCAGTTTAAGGTACACATTGGGAAACATCTCAATAGAAATGAGTTCATCCCAAGAACAATTTGTGAAATGTGGAAATCATTGTTGCAATATATCCAAGTTAGTCACAGCAGTATTGCCCTGTAGGTCCTGTGTATTGTGAGAACAATAACAAATATAAATATATAGATAGACATTAGCTGCTAATTTTTTAAAATAAAAACTATTTCCCATGTTACTTTTGTGGCACAATCTTCTGAGACTTCAGTGAGAAAAGGGAGATCTAGAAGTGACAATCTACATTATCTTACAGAACATGATGTTAGTGTACAAATTTTGTTTCTTAGACTTATCCATAAAAATTGTTCAGAAGTCTTGTATATCTTATGTATTTGCTAAGACCCTATTAAATTCCAGAAAATAGATTGTAAACTTCTATACATTGAAGAAAGACAGACTAAATTACCTCTTATCCATTCAGTCTTTGATTATTAGGAGTCATTCATAAGGGAGAAATAGAACAAGATGTAAAGCACTTCATACACACAACCTACTTGTGTGGATGTGGCTAAGAATCAAATGGTAATATCATATATATGTGTGTGTGTGTATGTGCATGTGTACACACATATACATGTGTGTGTGTGTGTGTATTGCTTAGGCAGTGGTGGGATTCAACCAGTGTAACAACTGGTTTGCTGAACGTGCGCAGAGTGCATTTGAAAACAGCTCTAAAACTTACCTTCTACTGCAGTCCCGGTGAGTAAAACAGCTGAGGCGTGGCAATCTGCTCTGGCGCGTCTATCAGCTGGGCTTCAAACAAAGGAAATATGGGTCGGTATAGCATGGGCCGGATGGGTGGGCCCAGCTGATAGTTGGTGCGAACCAGTTCGCTCTCAGCTGATCATCACAGCTACGGATTCACGTGAACCAGTCCGAACCGGCTGATTCCCACTCCTGTAGTTTAGGATATTGAGGTTCAATGTGAGGAATTCTGAAATAATTACAAAACTGCTTTTTATCCCATCCAGAATATAATATAGCAGAAACCCTATGCTAAGGGATTTCGTCCGGTTACTATATGAGATAATGTTCCATTATCTTCTAAACTTACAAAATCTTTAATCAAAAAGGGATTCTTTTAATCTCTTTGTTTCAGGGCCTAATTCCTTCAGGTTTTCTTCTTTTTTTAATTTTCTCCCTTCTTTCTTTCTCTCAGCAACTTCTAGCTATTAAAATAATTTACCCTACATTAGCTTTTAAAAAGGATTTGAAAGGTGGGGGGGAACAACCAGTTAATGAAAGTAGCAGTTTACCATTTTGCCTCCCCTCCGTGCCCTCAAGCTGCCTTGGGCTATAATTCCCAGGATTCTCTCTTAATAGTCAGTGCTGCAGGGAATTCCCAGGATCTGAAACCTGCAGTCCATTTCCGGTTGGGATGGCAGTTTGATGCTGATGAGACACTATGATTTGGATGTCTCAAGGCCAATTCCACAAATGATACTGCAGTTTTTGGAGCTCATTTATTAGAGTTTGCAAGTTAATAGCTCAATTCTCATTTGTTGCATTTTGGCTTCAGTTCAGTGTGAAACTTGGACGCGAGACCCAGGAATGTGTCAGGCAAGCAAGACTGTTTTCTCCCCGAATAACAAAATCTAATTTTCCTAATTAAAAAAAACCCTGAGTGATTCATTCTTGACAAAAAAAAAGTGCCTCTGTTTTTATGGAGCAAAGCTGGCTGGGGAATTCTGGGAGTTGAAGTCCTCCAGGCTTAAAGTTGCCAAGGTTGGAGACCCCTATTATAGAGCAATGAGCATCACAAAGAGTAAAGCAGGTGTCTGTCTTTTTTACATAAATGCATCTGTGGTTCAACTTCTTTATAAAATCTACTTTTTTCCATGCAGATATACCTATATATGCTACCTAACACCTGAATTAAACCTAAAGAGGCATACTGCCAAATCTTGAGATTATAAAATCAAGTAATGTTATAAAATTAAAAGGTAAACAAATGTTGTACTCTGAAAATATTTTGAACAAGGTGAACTTACAGTTCCGGCCTGTTTTTCATTAACCTGTTATTTGGGAATCCAAATGAGTAACATAGGAAATGTTGCAAAATCATGACCCCTGTATAAATCACCATTAGGCCTTAGGTAAATATTGGCTTAGGCTAGAGGGAGAACTGCTGTTTAAAAGGTTACAGGGTTGAAACACACTGCCTTACACACCACCCTTCCCTTGATGCTGAAGCAAAGTCAACAACATTTTTTTTTTTGCTGAATAATAAACACAATCTTAATCGTCTAACCCAGCTGCTGCTACTACTGCTTTAGCTTCATAGAAAAAATGGCCTAAGGAAAAGAGAAAGAATGCACACTACCCCCAGATGTTGCCAAACTGGATGATCCACCTACCTGCATTCATGAAAACCCCAGTAAATAGCAATAGCACTTAGACTTATATACCGCTTCACAATGATTTACAGCCCTCTCTAAGCAGTTTAAAAATGTTGGCATATTGCCCCCAATAATCTGCGTCCTCATTTTCCCGACCTTGGAAGGATGGAAGGCTGAGTCAACTTTGAGCCAGTCAGGATCGAACTGCTGACAGTCAGCATATTTACCCTGCAATACTGTATTCTAACCACTGTACCACTGCGCCACCACGGCTCTAAAGTTGGTAACCTCAATAGAGATAATGGTGTAGGATCTCTGCACTCAAAGAAAGGCAAAGTACTCATGTTTTTCTGTGAATGTAACATCGACAATGGCATACCAATTCATAAGATGGTTACAATACAGGCCCTTCCCTTCCCTTCCCACCGTATTCAATTCCCAACAGTCTAAACAGCTTAGGCCCACCAACAACAACAACAGATTAAAAAGACAATCATTATCAACAAGAAATAAAAGGACAAGATAGAGGTGCACCCCTGGATGAGGACAGGCTGTTCTCCCATTTCCAATGCTTTCCAACAGCAGCCTATTGTATGGCCTTTGAAAGCCCAGTAAGAGGTAGAAACCTGGACATCCAAAGGCAGGCTGTTGCTCAGAAAGGAAACTGTCACAGAGAAAGGTCAATTAGGGATCCCTGTAGATGGCACTCCCTTGGAAAGGGACTTCCAGCAGGTCTCACTGGATAAATAGATTCAATCTTCAGGCCCTGAGTCATTCCCTCAATCCCTGTCCCTGACACAAGATCTGCTTTCATTTCCTTCTTCTCAGTTTTGTTCCTGCTCTGTGGAAACACCTCGGTAAAGGGGAAAAAAGAGCAAACTCTACTCTCTACTCTTCCTAAAGTGCTCAAGAACAAGCCAAGTAGGGAATATTTAAATCTTCTGTAGCTGAAAGCAAACCCTTTTTTCTTCTTGATATAAAAAGAGAAATCTATACATTTACACTGGTTGTAGATGCTTCTGCTTGTCTATTGAGACTCTTGAAAGTCTTTGATGTTTGCAAGATGGGTTGGCAGTTGGGAGGCTGAGTGAGAACAGCTTACAGTTGTACAATATTTACAACTGACGGTTTATAAATTATGTGTGTTTCCTTTTTAACTAGAAAAGCAGAACTTACACCTGTCTCTGAAACTCATGCGTGGGAGAAGGGGGAAGAAGTGATAATTTTAGATCCTCCAGAATATTATCTCTCTCTCCCTCTCTCTCTCTCTCTCTCTCACACACACACACACACACACATACACACACAAGAGAGAGAGAGAGAGAGAGGGAGGGAGGGGGGAGGGGGAGTGAGAGTTAGAGAGTAAGTGGAGGGCTCTTCTGCAGATGAAGCATGTATTCTACTATCTGAGCTGAAAGAGCATCTGGATACCGCAGAGGGCCCTTTAATAATAGAAACTTTAGTAATAATTCTTAAAACAGTATTGTCTTAAGCATTTGATATATGCGCTGGGACTCAGCACAACAGGTACAGCAGGAACTATATACAATATGTCTTCTGTTGATGACTGAGATATTTGAACATTTTCATTTCTTGAACAAAGCTGATGCAGTAAAACAGGTGGAATAAACTTCATTGCTTCTGCTTCTCAGTCAGAATAGACCTTGGGGATCTTCTAGTGTCCAACCCCTACTCAAGCCGGAAACCTTATACCATCTCAGACAGAGGACTGTCTGGTCTCTTCTTAAAAACCTCCAGTGATGAAGCACCTCCAACTTCTGAAGGCAAGACATTCCACTGGTTAATTGTTAGGAAGAAAATTAAAAAGAAAACTCTAAGAAAATTAAAGCGGAGATGCCATAGCTTTGTGGAAAAGAAAATATGAACGTTGTCTGAAAATGGAAACTGTTATACAGTTTTTCACTGAAGTGAAGTGCCAAGGAGAAAGCATTGTTTACAGAGTGTGGGAAAAACCACAGAGCATTAAGTCTCTAATAGTTTTTTTTTTAAGGGTATTCACAAAGAGAGCTATATACACACAAATAGGTGATAGGTGATAGATGGAGAGAGGGAGGGGGAGAGAACAAGAGAGAGAGAGAGATGCATACATATGCACCTGAAAGAGAGCTGCAGTGCAAAAATATTGAATAGCTGTTGAAAAAACATTCAGAAACAGAATATGTTTTTGTAACCATGAAACAAAATGATCTTATATCAGTTCAGGAAAGCTCAGTACAAAATTAGGCTAAAGGTACCAACCATAAAATGCTGCCAGGATTCAATGCCTTCCTTCCTTGGGTGAACTTCTCTAATATTTGCTAATTTTGCAACTGACACTACTCGGAAATCAGTGCAGGTCAGGCAGGGAAATGAGATAATTTGTCGAGATAGGATAAATTGAATTAGAGTATCATAATTCTTCTCATCATGAAAATCTTTGAATATCAATAAGAAACTTTCGTAGAAACAACTTTGGTTGTCAGCTAATAAACAGCTTTGGAGCTTGGGTTACTCTATTGTAAATTATCTGGATATATATTTATTATATCACGCTGTAGCAGAGTGTTTTCAAGCCATACCTGAGTTATTTGAAAAGTATCCTGGTATCAAATTTGCTGCCTTGTTTTCCTGATCCCTATGCTGCATGTGTTGCCTGTTTTAGCTTATACCTAAAGACATGTTAAACAATGTGATTTTGCTCCTCTCCTTTTCCAAAGTCACCACTGGTGGGCAACCACCTGTCAATCATGCCACTGCCATGACAGGCAAGAGAGCACATCTATCAAAACTCCCTCCCTCTGCAAGCTCACTTAACTAAGAGGTGGCCCTGTAGCTACATCCAGCCCAGTGGTGGAATTCAATTTTTTTTTTACTACCGGTTCTGTGGGCATGGCTTGGTGGGCGTGGTGTGGCTTGATGGGCATGGCTGAGTGGGCATGGCAGGGGAAGGATAGTGCAAAATCTCCATTCCTACCCCACTCTGGGGCCAGCCAGAGGTGGTATTTGCTGGTTCGCTGAACTACTCAAAATTTCCACTACCGGTTCTCTAGAACCTGTCAGAACCTGCTGAAACCCACCTCTGATCCAGCCCATTCACTAAGGTAAAGCTGAAAAAAGAATAGCAGTGGAAAAAATGTCCCGGGGTGGCATAAATCTGTACAAGCCTAAAAGTACAGGTAGTGCTTGACTTATGACCACAACTGGGACCATAATTTCCACTGCTAAGCAAAGCAGTTGTTAAGTGAATTGGACCTGATTTTATTACTTTTTTCGCTAGAGCTGTTAAGCAAATTATGTAGTTGTTAAGCAAATCTGGTTTTCTCATTGACTTTGCTTGCAGGAAGCTAGCTGGGAAGGTTGCAAAGGGCGATCACATAACCCTAGAATGTTGCAACCACTGTAAATACATGTGGGTTGCCAAACAGCCGAATTTTGATCACATGACCATGGGATACTGTGACATTTGTAAGTGCAAGAACAAGTCCCCTTTTCCCCCAATGCAGCTATAACTTCAAATGCTTCCAAATAAATGGCTATAAATTGAGGACTACCTGTAGCCAGACTGATCTCAACCTTTAGGGGCGACCTGATAGCAATGTTCCAATATCTCAGGGGCTGCCACAAAGAAGAGGGAGTCAAGCTGTTCTCCAAAGGACCTGACGGCAGGACAAGAAGCAATGGGTGGAAACTAATCAAGGAGAGAACCAATTTACCCTGTTTTCTCCAAAATAAGGCATCCCCTGATAATAAGCCCAATCGGGCTTTTGAGCGCATGGCAATAAGGCCAAGCACGGTAGAACTAAGGAGAATTTCCTGACAGTTAGAACAATTAATCAATAGAAATGTCTTGATCCAGAAATTGTGACTGCTCCAACACTGTAAGTTTTTAAGAAGAGATTGGACAACTGTTTGTCTGAAATGGTAAAGAGTTTCCTGTTTGAACAGGCGGTTGGATTAGAACACCTCCAGGGTCCCTTCCAACTCTGTTATTCTGTTATCCTGTTTGTCTGGATTGCGTTATTTGTCTGACTGTATTGCTAACAGAATGGTGAGCTGGCACATCAGATTTTACTCTTGTCAAAACCACTATGGGTGGCTGTCAACTTACAGGGAAAAACACCATTTCAGTAATGGAAGAAATACAAATGACTTAAGACTGACTTATGCATGGGTTAAAGATGTGATGAAGATGTTAAAGTCTGCTGCCACCGACTGCCTCCCACCGACCCGTGCACTCTCACCGGGAGGGACTCCTTTGGGTGCCGTCCGCCAGGCAGTGCCGACTGGCAACACCCAGGGGAAGGGCCTTCTCTGTGGGGGCCCCCACTCTCTGGAATGAACTTCCCCTGGGACTCCGTCAACTTCCCGACCTTAGAACCTTTCGCCGCGAGCTTAAGACACATCTATTTATCTGCGCAGGACTGGGTTAGCTTTTATCAAATGTAGTTTTAATGGGGTTTTATTGTTTTAATTGTAAATTTTAATTCGGCCTTATCAAATAAGTTTTTTAATTAATGTTCTTATTGTTGTATTTATAGTTATGTATTTATGTTTTTTAACAGGCTGTAAACCGCCCTGAGTCCCTCGGGAGATAGGGCGGTATAAAAGTGTGATTAAATAAATAAATAAATAAATAAATAAATGAAGCAATGGCATGGGGACATGGCAGAAAAGGATGTTGCCTATGAATTTCTGGTTAGTTGCAAGTGAGCCTCTAGGTTTACTGACAAAGTTACTCAACTCCCCAACCTACACAGGTATATTCTTCTATAGGTTGGGGAATTTTAACTTTAGGCACTCCGCTTATAATCAGATTTATTTATCATGCAATATGTATTGTATTGTAGTGCTAGGGCAAGCAGAATCTATTGCAGATAAAGAAAGCTAAATAAATTGGGGGGGGAGGGGGAGAGAAGGAATAATCCCACTCACTTTCACTTTGGCATCACCAATTGCCAGGAAATGTCCTCACCCCCTTGGCCAGGGGTGAAATCTAAAAATTTTCCCTACCAGTTCTGTGGGCGTGCCTTAATTGGTGGGTGTGGCTTGGTGGTCAGATGGCTGGGTGGGCATGGCCAATAACAATAAATAATAAAAATAATAAACAAAGTATAAAAAACAATAAGAGGTATCAAAAACCAACTTTCACACTTTACACACACACAACACAACTGACTCACACACAGTGTAAAAGCAGCTGCACTTCACACTTCACACAGCCACAAAAAGCTCAAAAACCAACTTTCACACTTTACACACACACAACACAATACAACACAACTTATTTATTTATTTATTTTATTTATTTATTTGATTTTTATACCGCCCTTCTCCCGAAGGACTCAGGGCGGTGTACAGGCAAGATAAAACCAGCAATACAATATACAGGTTAAAATACAATTTAAAAAACTTATTTAAATTAGCCTGAAGATTAAAATTTGCCATACTAAAAAACCCCGTTTAAAAATTAATCAATTTAACATTAAAATTCCAATTTAAGCCAGCCCCGCGCAGATAAAAAGATGTGTCTTCAGTTCGCGATGGAATGTCCGAAGGTCAGGTATTTGGCGTAAACCCGGGGGAAGCTCGTTCCAGAGTGTGGGAGCCCCCACAGAAGGCCCTTCCTGGGGCCGCCAGCCGACATTGTTTGGCGGCGGCACCTGAGAAGTCCCTCTCTATGGGAGCGCACGGGTCGGTGGGAGGCGTGTGGTAACAGCAGGCGGTCCCGTAAGTACCCAGGTCCTAAGCCATGGGCGCTTTAAAGGTCATAACCAACACCTTAAAGTGCACTCGAAGGCCACAGGCAGCCAGTGCAGTCTGCGCGGGAGGCGGTGTTACATGGGAGCTACGTGTAGCTCCCTCTATCACCGCGCAGCTGCATTCTGGACTAACTGAAGCCTCCGAGTGCACTTCAAGGAGCCCCATGTAGAGAGCATTACAGTAATCAGCGAGAGGTAGCAGCGCATGAGTGACTGTGCATAAGGCATCCCGATCAAGGAAGGCGCAACTGCGAACCAGGCGAACCTGGTGGAAGGCCCTCCTGGAGCGGCCGTCAAATGATCTTCAAGCGACAGCCGATCATCCAGGAGGACACCTAAGTTGCGCACCCTATCCTTTGGGGCCAGTAACTGCGCCTCCAACAGCCAGCTGCGGCTGCAGCTGACTGAATCGGGTGCCGGCATCCACAGCCACTCCGTCTTGGAGGATTAAGCTTGAGCCTGTTTCTCCCCATCCAGACCCATACGGCTTCCAAACACCGGGACAGCACTTCAACAACTTCATTGGGGTGGCCCGGGGTGGAAAAGTACAGCTGGGTGTCGTCAGCGTACTGCTGGTATCTCACCCCGAAACCACTGATGATCTCACCCAACGGCTTCATGTAGATGTTGAACAGCAGGGGTGAGAGAATCGACCCCAGTGGGACCCCACAAGTGAGGCCCCTCGCGGTCGACCTCTGCCCCCCTGTCAACACCATCTGCGACCGGTTGGAGAGATAGGAGGAGAACCACCGATATACGGTGCCTCCCACTCCCAATCCCCCCAACCGGCGCAGCAGGATACCATGGTCGATGGTATCGAGCGCTGAGAGGTCTAATAGGACCAGGGCAGAGGAATAACCCTGTCCCTGGCCCTCCAGAGATCATCCACCAATGCGACCAAAGCTGTCTCCGTGCTGTATCCGGGTCGGAAGCCGGACTGGAGCAGGTCTAGATAGACATCTTCATCCAGGTATTGGGGTAGCTGTCGCGCCACGGCACTCTCTACAACCTTCGCAACAAAGCGAAGGTTGGAGACTGGGCGATAATTACCCAAAATAGCTGGGTCCAGGAGGCTTCTTAAGGAGGGTCTCACCACCGCCTCTTTCAAGGCGGCAGGAAAACCCTTCCAACAAAGAAGCGTTGATAATCCTCTGGAGCCAGCCTCGTGTCACCGCCTGAGTGGCCAGTACCAGCCAGGAAGGGCACGGGTCCAGTAAACATGTCGTGCCGTGAAGCCTCCCCAACAACCTGTCCACGTCCTCGGGAGCCACAGGGTCAAACTCATCCCAAATGGCTCAACAAGGCGTGCCTCCTCTCCCTCGCTTGGATCATCAAAGCGAAATCCCTG
Organism: Ahaetulla prasina; assembly: GCF_028640845.1. Lineage (NCBI taxonomy): Eukaryota > Metazoa > Chordata > Lepidosauria > Squamata > Colubridae > Ahaetulla > Ahaetulla prasina. Next base: position 260,260,320 of record NC_080539.1, on the reverse strand, counting down.
TAAATCCTTTTAAGTCCTGAGCCTATCATTATTTAGCTGCACCATTGATTTTCTTCAAGCTAGTGTACAGTATACGATGAATTGGATCTATTCTTTCAGAGGCATTCTGCCAGAATTCTTGTACTGGTGGGAAGAAGGGAAAGGTGGTCTTTTGTTATCCCTCCTTTTGCAGACCTCCCCCACTGCCTGGAGAGTTGCCACGATCTGTAAAAGAGGTGCTCTCTCCGTCATTTTTTATTTTGTGAGTGGAAAAAATGGCTAGATGAAAAGCAATCTGATGCTGCCAGAAGAGGTTCTCTTGCTTGTGGGAAACATTTGCAGGATCAGTTTTAATGGCCAAAATTGTTAATTTGAGTCAAGTTCGATGCTGTACAGGCACGGCCAAACTCATGAGCAGTAGATACAATTAACAGATTTAACACAGAGATGGATACACTTATAAACTACAGTACTGGCGAATTATTTCAAAGGAAATCCTTGTGTAGAATCACATGGGCAATGTGAGGCAATCCTGGGTCACCCCAGATAGATTTTGCCTCATCATTAAAGGAAGAAGAAACAGGATGCTGGAGATCTGAATTGAACTTCTTCAACTTAATCAGATAGAATGGGGCATAAATTCTGTGCCTTGAACTGGGAGTGCTCAGGAACAGTGGAATAATTTGTTATCTGCTTATTTCCATGGCATCCTTCCTATAGTAGGAAACTGTGAGTTCAGTTGGCCTTGTTTCATCTCCTGTATTGTATGGAAATGCTGCCAATAAGGCACTTGTTTTAATTACATTTCAGATATTTTTTTCTCAATCAGAAGAAAAGAAGAGCAAACCATGAGAACAGGACTTACGATACCTCTGCATACAGCAAATTCTGATTTAGTAGCTAAATGTCAACAGTATTTTCTAACAGCTCTCTCTCACTCTTAGGCCATTCTGCAAGGCCTTGAGGAGCTGGCTGTTCTCCCAGCCCCCAGATTAGTCTGTATGAGGCCTTCTTGTTGGATGAGGTATTTTTTAATATGTGTGTGTGTGTGTGTGTGTGTGTGTGTAATTTTTATTGAAAGATAATTTTACTCAAGATTAAAACAACTTCAGAAACAAACAGAAAAATAGAAAAAAAGGAAAAGATACCGAAGACTACAAGGAAACGCGAAGGAAAGCAAAAGACAAAAAAGAAAAAAAGGGTGTTTGAGTAGGATATCTGTATACAACTATTAAATAAAAAAACAAACAAATACATAGTATCTAAAGAAGTGAATTCTAATTTTCTTTGCAGCAATTATAGATATGATAGTTACCATCTCTACCCTCCCTAAAAACACATCTCGGTTCCATTCTTCCCAATTCATTTTTTAATCAGTGAATTCCTTGTTGGAATAGTTTTTGTGCATATTGTGGGTTGAGTGGTTAGATGCCATCTTGGTTATTTATATCATATTGGGCTTTTGCGCTATTTTGTTTCCCATCAATATTGTGAGCTGCTTAGAGTTCTTTTGGAATCGGGCAGTATCTAAACATAATGAAATACATACATGCATGCATACATACCAGTGGTGGGTTTCAAATGTTTATTTTTTTTTTACTACTAGAAGGAGTAGGAGAGGAGAGAGGAAAGTAGGAAGGATAAAAGAAGGGATGGAGAGGAATGAGAAGGAGAAGAAAGATTGCTGTAAAACGGAAAAGATGAAATGGAAGAAAGACAACCCCAAAGATGTTTGAATATATCAGGATAAAAATTGAAATAGCTACAAAATAATAAAAGAGAATATATATTAGTAAAAATGAAGGAATTAGAACTTGAGGGCTATATGTTTATATAAATGAGTATGAAAATATTAAGACATGATTAAAATATGGGGGAAAAATACCTTGGCAGAAATTTTAACTAAGTAAAATGTATTTGGATATGTTAAGTTGTATAAGATATGATATGGCCAATACTCTGTTCATAAATTATGTGTGTGTATGGGAGGGGAATAAAAAAAACACTAAAAACTTGTTTAATTTTTTTTTTTACTACTGGTTCTCTGAATGTGGCTTGGTGGGCATGGCTTGGTGGGTGAGGCAGCAGAAGGATACTGTAAAATCTCATTCCCTCCCCAATCCAGGGAAAGGTTACTGCAAAATCCCCATCCCCCCCCCAATCAGCTGGGACTTGGGAGGCAGAGTATATATGGGAGAGGGGCCAGTCAAAGTGGTATTTACCGGTTCTCCGAACTACTCAAAATTTCCGCTACTGGTTCTCCAGAACTGGTCAGAACCTGCTGAAACCCACCTCTGATACATACATACATACTCCAATGTCTTATTGCTTGGAAATTCTGGGAGTGGCAGTGCCAACATAAGTGAAAAATACCAAATGTGATGGCAATCTAATAATATGTCCATCGTACGCAGGGTTTCCTCAGTTATTTTAAAGAAAATAAACTTTAAAATGTTCTAAAGGCTAGAACATTTATGAAAGGTGAAGTTTCTTAACATATTAACCCCATTCACGTTTGAAATGTGTTTCTAAGTCAAATCCCTATGATCAACTGAATTTCCCCCCACCTCAAGCCAAATATCCCAACTTAGTGAGGAAAGTATCTAATGCACTGGAGTGGGGCAAAGAGAGTGAAGAGCTCTCCCCATTACCACCTTTTATCTGTAAACTTCCTCCTTTTTGTTTTATACATGAATTGATAAAAAGCAGATTTGCCTGTGTTGCTTGGTTTTTTTTAATGTGTGGACTGGGATTGCCTGACAGCTGACCAGCCTATAAAGTGACCCACTCTAGACTGTACCAATAACAGAGAATATTTTTAGCTCTGGGTAGAAATGAAAGTTCCTTGGTGCTCTCTGAGCTTGGTTGTTTTCTTGCAGATGGTCATTACCCAAACTAGATAATATCATCCTTGCACTCTAGACTGTGTTTGGAGGTGGGGAATGAAGTGAGTAAGTGTGTGTAGGTGTGTACATTCTGTGGCAGCGTAGCATTCCTCAGGCTGCTCAGTGTCTAAGTGCAGGAACAGTTAGGGAAGGTCAGAGGTGGGTTTCAGCAGGTTCTGAACAATTCTGGAGAACCGGTAGCGGAAATTTTCAGTAGTTCGGAGAACTGGTAGTAAAAATTCTGACTGGCCCCGCCCCCATCTATTCTCTGCCTCCCAAGTCCCAGCTGATCGGGAGAAAATGGGGATTTTGCAGTAACCTTCCCCTGCCACGCCCACCAAGCCACACCCACCAAGCCACCCATAGAACTGGTAGTAAAAAAATTTTGAAACCCACCACTGGGGTCTGGGGGTGGGTGGGTAAGGGTAGTTGGATTGGTTCTATGGCCTGAGAGAATAGGAGTTAGGTTGTGACAGAGTTAGAGGGACAGCGAACAGGCCATGCGATCAAGGTCACAATGGCATGAGTCCATTGACTCAAAGTAGTCCCACTTTACAGTCTTCAATATTCATCTCTGATGCCAGGTCACCAGAACCTAAGTGTACCTGTGCTCTGGTTACTGCTATTGAATGTTGAGTCAGTATGTCATAGAAATTGCAGATGAGGTGCTGACTTGGTATGTATTTATAATGGAGATCTGGGTGGGATCATGGAGGAGGGGGATTTCCCTTCTCAGAAATGCACCCTCCTGGCTTCCTAGCTCAGCATCAATCTTGTGGGATGATTAATTAATGCCCTGTTGCTGAAGTTATGCTCTTAAGAGTTGTTTGTGCTGTTATACAATCCTCCCTGCTGCTCAACAGCCTTGCCTGAACGATTAAGGGTGACATGATAGCAGTGTTCCAATATTTGAGGGGCTACCACAAAAAAGAGGAGGTCAACCTATTCTCCAAAGCAGGAGTCTCCAACCTTGGCAATGTTAAGACTTGTGGACTTTAACTCCCAGAATTCCTCAGCCAGCTTTGGACCCCTGCTCCAAAGGACCTGAAGGCAGGACAAGAAACAATGGATGGAAACTAATCAAGGAGAGAACTAACTTAGAACTAAGGAGAAATTTCCTGACAGAACAATTGATCAGTGGAACGACTTGCCTCCAGAAGTTGTGGGTGCTCCAACACTGGAGATTTTTAAGAGGAAATTTGATAACCATTTGTCTGAATTGATATAGGGTCTTCTCAGTGGTGGGCTGCAACCAGTTTAACAACCAGTTTGGTGAGTGCATGCTTTGCACGCTCACGCACCTAACATACTTGCGTACAGCGTTCAAAGTACAGCAATTTGAAACTCAGCTCAGGCAGCCCCAGTAAGTAGAACAGCAGAGGTGTGGAAATCAGCTTTGCCGCGTGAATCAGCTGAGCCAGAAAGAAGGAAATATAGGATAGGGCGGGGCAGATGGGCGGGGCCAGCTGATTGTCGGAACTACCGGTTCCCACGAACCAGTCCGAACCGGCAGCAGCCCACCACTAGGTCTTCTGCTTGAGCAAGGGGTTGAACTAAATGAACTTCAAGATTCCTTCTATCTCTGTTATTCTGTTATTTTGTCTGAATGACTATATTCAGGTTGATGGGAGAGCCCCCAAGGCTTGTAGTTCTTTAGGATTTTAATCTGTGGGTTTTGAAACTTTAATTCAGCTGTATTGTCTTCATGTTAAATAAGGGGGATCATTTGAAGGCATTGAAGAAAAAAATATAAATTTTAGTAATTAGCCTCCAAATGAATCCAGATTAACTTTAAAATATTGGGTTGGGGAGCAAAAAATCTGCTAAGCTGTTTAGAAACTGTTCAAAGAGGGTTTCCTGAAATGTGTTCTGGCCCCTCACTAGCCTTGAGGAGGCCATGTTGTGGGCTTGCCACTTCACACACTGCTTGTTTTAGCAGCTCTTGCTCAAGGTCCTTATCTTGAAGTCTTGTTTGTGCAGCTTGTTTGGAGCCAAATCCCTCAGTGCCAATTCCTCCACATTAGTGTAGCTCATCTGAGCACAATGCTCTTTTGCACAATTTTCAGGTTTGCTGCTCAGAGGCCACCACCTTGTCAGAATCCATTGTTTTCGGAATGCTTCTAATTAAAACTGCCAGCCAGTGATGGGTGCATTTCCACTTCAGGGAAAACTGGAAAGGAGATTTGAAAACTGGCTGAGGTTTTGCTTACCCAGGTCTTCAGAACACAAGCTGTTTTCTAATTTCTCCCCCCCACTATTCTTCCCTTTTCTTCCTCCTGCACCCTACCTGTTTCCTGCTGCAAAGCTGGCTGGAGAATTCTGGGAGTTGAAGTCTACCAGGCTTAAAGTTGCCAAGGTTGGAGACCCCTGCCCTAGATGGCCTAATGTAGACTTTTCCAAGATATGATGATATGTCATTAAGTTGTTTTTGACTCTTAGGGACTACACAGATGGTTTTTCCAAGAGGATCTTCGTGCAGAAAGGAAAAAGAGTCTCTCTCGTCACGATGAATGGTTGGAGAGATCAAGAGCAACCTGATTTGAGAATGACCCTGCCTGAACTCTACAATTTGTCCTTCAACACTTCCGTGCCTTTGTAAAGCTATTTTACTTTCCCTGAGGATTGAAGGAAACTCATCCAGTGCAGTAAAACCTGCTGATCCAAAGGTTCCTAATCTCTGAAAAGGAGTTGAAAAGCAATTTCCAGAAGTGATTAGAAAAAGAGGTATGCAGACCCAGAGTCCTTTAAGGCAGGGGTCTCCAAAGCTTCGCTGGCTGAGGGACTGGGGGAGTTGAAGTCCACAAGTCTTAAAATTGCCAAGGTTGGAGACCCCTGCTTTAAGGCACCAACTGTGGTTTGAGCAAAGGTGGGTTTTCCTTTGTTCCCAGAGCTCTAAGCCTGCCAGAGACTGCCTTGCGTTCTCCTTTCAAAGAGCAACTGTTTGGTACACGTGTGGTGAACTCAAGTCCTTTCCTTGTCCCAAAGGGAATTTTGAAGAACCAGTCTACTTGCTGGCTCTTCATTTTGCCACAATTGGAACCGGAACCATCCTCAATTCACTGTTTGTTCCCCAGAGGGAAGTTCTTCCCTCTCAAAGCCGTAACAAAAGAAAACTTATATGTATGTATTCCCCACAACAACAATCCTGTGAGGTGCGTGAGCTGAGAAAGAATAACTGGCCCAAAGTCACCCAGTTGCCTTTCATGCCTAAGGCACAGACTAGAATTCAATAGCAGTAATCAGTTTCTAGGCCAGCACCTTCACCATCACACCAAACTGGATTGGTCCCAGTTTGGCAGTAGGCCTTATTTGTACCTCTGAAAGGCTATTCAAAGCAAAGTAACTAACCAAATGCCTCTATGGGAAATCTGGCAATTCTCTTAATTGATGCCAATAGTTGTGCAGCCATAGAACACTTATTTCATGGTTTTATTTATTTACTTCTGCTGTTTATATGCTGCTGAACTCCGATTATAAAATAAAACAGAAAAAGAAAGAAACAACCAACTCTTAAAGCCAGCAGCAATCCATCTCCTAGTCTCTGAGGAAAATACTTTCAACAGTGATACAAACTTTAAAAAATTATTATTTATTAATCAAATTTATGTAACTATCCATCTCGCCATAAGTGACTCTGGGCAGCACACAGCAATCAGATAAAAAGCATAGATATAAAAACAATATACACAACTTTAAAAAAAAATCTACATCAAGAAATAAATAATATAAAATATATTATAATATAAAAAGCAATACACACACTTGATCCCCAAAGGCTTTCTGGAACAGTGGAGCCTGTCAGCTTTCTAGAACGCCAAGAGGGTTGGTGTTGACTTGGTCTCAAGTGGAGCACAATGCCAAAGGAAAGACTCCCGGAAAAGCATACCTTTGGGGTCCCTGATCAAAGCAATCCCTCAAGGATGGACCTAGGTGAGTATCTTCCCTGACCGGAAGGACAGAAACCATGGGGAGAATATGCTCCTGCAGATGTTGAGGACCTGAGTCTTATAGGGCTTTAAAGGACAACCAGTGATTGAAGAGATCTGGAAACCAGTTGGCACTCACAGCAATTCTTGCAGGGGTCATGTTACTTGAGCAAACCAGGTGAACCCCTTAATTATTTGAATGGCTGCACTCTAGACCAGGTGAAATTTCCAAGAAGTCTTCAAGGGCAGCAGGTTTCAGAGCTAATTGGAATTGGCCAAGGCTGAGTGACTATGAATGGGCCTCTGATTCAGGGATAGCCATAAATGTCACACTAGACAAAGTTGTGCAAAGGCACAACTAATAGAACTCTCTCCTCCCCTCACTCATAGTTTTATGATACCATCTACCACTTCAGTGGGATCTTTGCAGGTCCAAGGGCATCTCTGTAAATAATGCTAGAGTCTAGAGCCATGATGGTGAACCTATGGCACGAGCCGTATCAGTGGGCACACAAACGTTGCCCTAGGTCAGGTCCAGCGCGCATGCATGCGCTGGCCAGCTGATTTTTGGCTGGTGCCGGCCCTCTCCTCCCAGGAGTCTCCACACGGTCTGTTTTGGATGCCAGGTAAGTACAGGGCTCACACCGAGGCTCTGGGAGGGCGTTTCTGGCCTCTGGAGGGGTGGCTCCAAGAAAGCCTCTGGAGCCACGGGAGGACAAAAAAAGGCCCACTGGGCCCACCAGTAACCTTTTTGCTGTCGCTTGCCAAAAGCAGGGTGTGTGTGGGGGGGAGCACCTGCATGCATGGGGGGGAGCGTGCACATGCATGGAGGTGGGTGGGACTTATGGGTGTGGGCACGGACGTGCACAACCTTCCTGCGGTCCCCCCACTTTTGGCACGCAACGGCAAAAAAGTTAGCCAACGGCAAAAAGGTTAGCCACGCTGGTGCTGGCCATTCAGGAGGTGACACGAGGCTGGCTCCGGGGAATTATAAATGCTTCTTTATTGGAAGGGGTCTTTCCCGCCACCTTGAAAGAGGCGGTGGTGAGACCCCTCCTTAAGAAGCCTTCCCTGGACCCAGCTATTTTGGGTCCAGTCTCCAACCTTCGCTTTGTGGCGAAGGTTGTAGAGAGTGTGGTGGCATGGCAGCTTCCCCAGTACCTGGATGAAGCTGTCTATCTGGACCCGTTCCAGTCCGGCTTCCGGTCCGGGTATAGCACGGAGACAGTTTTGGTCGCGTTGGTGGATGACCTCTGGAGGGCCAGGTATAGGGGTTGTTCCTCTGCCCTGGTCCTGTTAGATCTTTCATCGGCTTTTGATACCATCAACCATGGTATCCTGCTGCGCCGGTTGGGGAGTTTGGGAGTGGGAGGCACCGTTTATCGGTGGTTCTCCTCCTATCTCTCTGACCGGTCGCAGACGGTGTTGACAGGAGGGCAGAGATCGACCGCGAGGCGCCTTACTTGTGGGGTGCCTCAGGGGTCGATTCTCTCGCCTCTCCTGTTCAACATCTATATGAAGCCGTTGTGTGAGGTCATCAGTGGCTTCGGGGTGAGTTATCAGCTGTACGCTGATGACACTCAGCTGTACTTTTCCACCCCGGGCCACCCCAACGAAGCTGTCGAAGTGTTGTCCCATTGCCTGGAGGCCGTACGGGTCTGGATGGGGAGAAACAGACTCAGACTCAATCCATCCAAGATGGAGTGGCTGTGGATGCCGGCACCCCGGTACAGTCAGCTGCAACCACGGCTGTCTGTTGGGGGCGAGTCATTGGCCCCAACAGAGAGGGTACGCAACTTGGGCGTTCTCCTGGATGGACGGCTGTCGTTTGAAGATCATCTGGCGGCCGTCTCCAGGAGAGCCTTTTACCAGGTTCACCTGGTTCGCCAGTTGCATCCCTTTCTGGACCGGGATGCCCTATGCACGGTCACTCATGCTCTCGTCACTACTCGTCTGGATTATTGCAATGCTCTCTACATGGGGCTACCCCTGAAGTGCACTCGGAGACTCCAGTTAGTCCAGAATGCAGCTGCGCGGGTGATTGAGGGAGCTCCATGTTGCTCCCGGGTAACACCACTCCTGCGCAGTCTGCACTGGCTACCTGTGGTCTTTTGGGTGCGCTTCAAGGTACTGGTTACCACCTTTAAAGCGCTCCATGGCTTAGGGCACGGGTACTTACGGGACCGCCTGCTGTTACCTTATGCCTCCCACCGACCCATACGCTCTCACAGAGAGGGTCTTCTCAGGGTGCCGTCCGCCAAGCAATGTCGGCTGGCGGCCCCCAGGGGAAGGGCCTTCTCTGTTGGAGCACCTACCCTCTGGAACGAACTTCCCCCCGGTTTGCGCCAACTACCTGACCTTCGGACCTTTCGCCGGGAATTAAAAACTTATTTACTTATCCAAGCGGGACTGGCTTGATTTTTAAATTTTTAAATTTTAATTTTCTGTATTTTTGTATGGGGTATTTTAGGTTGGGTCAATTGACGGTTTTAATTTGGCCATTATTGAATATGTATTTTAATTGATATTTTAATTTTGTATATTTAAATTGTTTTAACTTTGGCTGTACACCGCCCTGAGTCCTTCGGGAGAAGGGCGGTATAAAAATTTAAATAAATAAATAAATAAATAAATAAATAAATAAATAAATATTGCTGGGCTAGAGGCTAATAGTGTTATTCACCATGCCAATATATTTTATTTATTTATTTTAATTAAATGCAGCTTTCAAAAAGTCACGTGGGAAAGAGAGAGAAGGGTTTGGCATCACACTGGTGGCAATAAATCAAATATCTTTTTCCTGAAACAGTTCTTTTTTTTTTCTTTTTCTTTTTATTCAAAAAGTTTTACAGAAAAAATTTTTTTTTCCCCTTTCCCCCCAACCCCCCTCCCTTCACTAATACCCTCCCCCCTCCCCCCTGGCTTCCCGGAACAAGCACAAGGTATAGTTAAAAATAAAACAAACATATGCTAAGAAAATTTTCTCCCAAAACTATTATACCAATTTTCCCTCTCTAGCTCTGACTTCCTCCTAACATAACCAAAATCCTTCAAAAAAAATAAAAAATAAAAATAAAAATTAAGAATAACAATAGTAAGATATATGAATCAATAGAACAAATTAATCCTAAAGTATTTAAAACCAACTAAAGCATAAAAATCCAATCCAATTCAAAAAATATGTCCCTTATAACTTCTATAACCATATAATTTCCCCCCCCCATGTCTTTCTTACATAAGATCTTTTGAAAATATTCTATTTAAAATTTAGTGCAACACCTTATAAAATTTCAATACAGAAAATTACAATATCTATTCAACTTTAGTCCTTCCTCATCAAAATCCAGTATAGATCCAAACCAGATTCCTCACAAATTGTCTTTCTGGGACACTAATATTTTTGTCTATTAATATTTTAAAAAAACCTTGTTTCAAGAATAATACTTTTGTCTCTTGCCATTTTTTTTGGTGTATTAATCTCTGTCTTTCCTTCGTTACTCCTTTTAAAAAGTCAATCACAATATTTCCTAGTAATTCCTTATGTCCAAAAATCCAAAAATTACTGCCGTATATTCCATCAGTCCAAAAAGAGAAATCTTGGGAAACATTAAGCTTGTGAGTCTTTTCCATTTGAGGGACAATCTCCTGTAGCACAAATTCAGGCAGTTCATCCAAACTATTTAAAGAAAACTTCTTTACAACACCTTGTTTCTTCACGATCAAATCTTCATATTTATCCACTTTTATTTGTATATCCTCCATTCCATTTTCCGAATAATTGCACTGATTAATTTGCTCCAAGCTCTCATCCAAAACGTCCCCATTTTTTATCAATTCGTATTTTTGAATGATTAAATACATACTTTCTGTGTAGTCCTGTATAAAGTCACAAATCCATTCTTCTGAAAGAACCTCCATGACAAAGTTCCTGCTGAGAATCCCCTTGTAAAATACTTAAACAACGTAATATAATCCAACAGTCCACAGTCAAACACAATAAGATAAAATCTCCATTCAGTTTCGATTCAACAGCAAAGCTCCCTTTGATGTATCGCTCTGCTTTCAGTTTCTCTAAAACGAAACTGAAGGGGGGGCGAAAATTTCTCTTTTTTTAAAAAAAAAGAAAGGGTAGAAGTCAGAAAATCAAAAATACTTGCAAACCAATAATTGTTCACTCACACTTGTTCCGCCTGCTTTAGTAACCACAAAAAGAAATCAATTGCTAGCAGAAGTGGACACCTTCCTCTTTTCCTGCTTTTTCAGGAGCGCAGTGAATACTGGAGGTTGGGGGAGGGGTAAGGGGATTCGAGCTTTGCAGGACTTTGCATTACAAAAACAAAGCCCCTAGGGGAATCTACCACATTTCCCCCCCCTTGCTCTTTCTCTCTCTTTCAACCAGAGAGGGAAATCAAGCCGGGATCAGTTGTTATGTCCGGCTTTTACCATATTCAATGCGGAGTGCCATAAATTAGCACCCAGCGAGAAAGGTGGCGCCACCCAGAAGCCGTCTTCCTGAAACAGTTCTTGACAATCCTGGTGCTTTCCCAGGATCCTGAATCTTCTTGTGGAGTGATTTCATTCTGGCCAGTTAACTCATTTTAATGAAAAGAAAAACTGGGAACAAGTAAAGGCTGGATAAAATAAAACTGCCCTCAGAAAGATTTACAGTGATAAGATCTGAAAAATAAAACGTAAGGGTGAATTGTCCTATTTACAAAATGCATCTCGCCTGCTGAATGGTTATAATGACAGCATGCCTGTTGTGTGCACTCAGCCCACAGTATCTTACTTTTGCAAAAAGGCCTGGAGAATGTCAAGGTTATAGTGACAAAGAAAGCAAAAACAAAGGCTGTTCAAGCTTTTATGAATAGAAAATGATGTGTAATGAATGATAAACATAACATTGGAACATGGATCATAGTTTTATGCTAAGGAAAACATTTTATTCCATTGCAATCCATTAGGGGTGTGGTTATTAGTTGTGAAACTCCTTAAGAGTGGCAGATGTAAAATGTAAAATGTAAAAAGTATTAAGTGAATTCCTTTAAGAAATCCAGAGAATTCTCATGACAAAGTTCCAATAACAACTATTGACTTGCTTCACATACTGAGGCCAGAACAAGCCACTTTGGTTGTTTCATATGATACTGTCTGGAGGCCCTAACAAGAAGCCATAGAACTTCTGATGTTTTGAAATGTTTGTGTGGATGCACACACACACACACACACACACACACACACACACACACACACACAAAGTGGGGGGGGGGAGAGATAAGCAATAAAGCAGGAAATAAGGGCCTCTTTGTATTAAACAAATTCTTTACATGATTTCCCCCTTTGCCAATGACCTCCTCTCTGTGCAACATTCATTCTTGTTTCATTGTGCAAGACTTAGCTCCAATGCAAAACACTGAGATGTCAGGGTGCACATCTAGGTTGAGTAAGAAAAGTCATCAGGAGTTATTTGGTGCAGAACTTCTAGCATATCTTCAGTTGCTATACAGTCTATCACCAACCACAAGTATATGTCGATATTAATATACTCTCATTCTCCAAATCTCTAACCAGTCAGAATTCCAGGGATACAAGTATGTAGTTAGTAAGGCTAACTTCCAGAAAAACAAAGAAACAAATTAAGTGGTCCAGTATAAGCTGAAGGTTTTCTTTGTATCTGCCGTACAAGTTATTGCTATCCTATCAAATTTCAAAGAGCAGCCCCAGAACATAAGTTTAGCTTTCTGCCTGCTCAGAGGCCTGGCCCACCTGCACATCTGAAGGCGGGATAGAAATAATCACCTACACCTGTCATTCGTACCACCTTCTCTCATGGCCTTCCAGATGCCATGGGGCAACCCCCCAATTTGTAACAATCTCAGGATATTTTTCATTTTAGCACAGATCCAATTTTTTTAAAGAAAAGACCTTTAAAGACCTTGTTAAAGACCTTGTTAAAGACCTTGGAGTTTTCATATCAAATGATCTAAGTGCCAAAGCCCACTGCAACTACATAGCAAAAAAGGCTCTAAGAGTTGTAAACCTAATTTTACACAGCTTCTTTTCCAAAAACTCTACACTACTAACCAGAGCATACAAAACATTTGCCAGACCTATTATTGAATACAGCTCACCTGTCTGGAACCCATATCACATCTCTGACATTAATACAATTGAACGCATCCAGAAATATTTTACAAGAAGAGTTCTCCGCTCCTCTGAAAACAACAAAATACTTTATACCACCAGACTTGAAATCCTGGGATTAGAAAATTTAGAACTCCGCCGACTCCGACAAGACCTGTGTTTAACACACACAATCATCTATTGCAATGTCCTTCCTGTTAAAGACTACTTCAGCTTCAATTGCAATAATACAAGAGCAAACAATAGAGTCAAACTTAATGTTAACCGCTTCAATCTTGATTGCAGAAAATATGACTTCTGTAGCAGAGTTGTTAATGCTTGGAACTTCAACCAAAAACTGTCTACTATTGACCTCACCCCATTCCTAAGGGGCGTGCATAAGAGCACAAAAGTGCCTACCATTCCTGTCCTATTGTTCCCTTTCATTATATCAAATTAATATAATTGTTGCATACTTTTGCTTATATATTATGTTTGTGTATACTGTTGTGACAAAATAAAAAAAAAAAAAGACTAGCATCCTCTTTCCCCCAAATCGCACAATTTGAAACACAGCACAGGTAAATATTTGATGGGCTTGCCAAGATCAGCAAAGGATTTTATCCCTTGCATGTGAGAAAGTAGCCGGCTGCATTTCAGTGTGTTGGGTTCCTCTCCTCCTTTAGTGTTTAGTCTGCCATTTCAAGGTCTCCACTTCCTAGCAGGCACTTATCTCTTTACCTCTGTTTTGTCTCTTTCAGACTTTGCTTTCCTGTCTGCTAACATCGTCCTTGGCTGCTTTCTACTCCAGTTGTCATTATTTTGCTCTCCTTTAGCCCTCAAATCTCCTTTCTTTCTCCTCCCTGTGTCAACAGTTATTCAACAGTAGATGCACGTCAAGAAAACTTACAAGATAAGATATTAAATATAAACCTCTTGCAACGGGACCAAGAACATTGAGAAGTGCTGAGCTAGAGGTCTGCTGGTTGACTTTTTTCTCTCCAATTGCTAGACTACATTGTTCTATATTCATTGGAGATGTAGGGAAAATATAGCCATTTAGGAATAACAGTACTGGAGGCTAGATGAATGATTAGGATTTTCACTTTCTATATTGGAAATTTTCTATATTGCACATGCCTCGTTGCATCTTTATTTAAGAAAATAAAAGAAAATGTTATTTTCTTTTTTTGTTATTTTATTAACATTCTTGATCAAAGTCTTTCTTATACTTCTTTACTTGTTGAGGAAGATTGTACCATCTTTTTTGCATGACTGTATGACTTACAGATGTTGCCTCCCCATCTTTCTGTCTAGCTTGTTTTAAAAGTTGCTTGTTCCCCCCCCCTTTTTTGAAATGTTGGGATAGACGGTAAGTTCCTGTCCTATTGTTTTCCTTCGTTATATCCAATTAATATAGTTATTACATACTCATACTCATATATATGCTTATGTATTGTATAGTTGTTTCATGCTTATGCTTATATATACTGTGCGACAAAAATAAAAATAAAAATAAAAAAGTAGATACTATACTTCATCATGTTCTTTATGGGTTATAGCATCAGTTGCTGGTTATGTGCTGTTTCAGCAGCACTACTGATCAATGCCACCGTATAGGATCATGTTCTGAATAATGTCTACTACAGAGTCATCTGAATTAATGTGGCTCTTCCTGATCCACTTATATTCACTTATTCTTGAGACATTCAGTTCGGTAAACTTTATTTCCATTTTAATAATTTTAATGTTTTCTTTAGTTCATGTTCTTTGCGTTCCATGTCCTGTTTATACATGTCCTTGCAAAGTGGGAATGAAAGTCTCGCCCACTCACATGCTTTGATTTCAACCTGCTCCCCCACTTTTTTTGCTGGCTATTTGGGAAAGAAGTCCAATTAGAATGAAATGATTGGGGGGGGAACATCAGGTGGTTTGTCTCAAGGTATTTCTTTTGTGATAAGACAAAATACTGTTCTTCTTTAGGCCTATTTAAATTTCAGTGTCTCACTTTCCCTGTGAGCACTAGAGCACACTAAGGAAAGTGCCTGAATCAACCTCTTTTATTCAGGATACTCCTGCCTATTGCCAAGAACAGAAACCTGTTCGACAGATAATTCTGTTCCAGCAATTTTCACTGCATGGATGAGTAGAGAGACCAGCATTCTTGGCAGGAACAAAACCAATTGTGCTGAAAGATCCCTGAAAGCAGCATTGTTTTGGAGCACCCTTGCTCCAAACTTCGTGTCTTTGGTTTACAAACTCATCATGATGGCTGGGGTGGGTGGGTGGGGGAAGGATGGGAGTTGTAGCCCATCACCCCTGAAGGGGTTTGAAGGATAATAGGGTGAGGATATCTGTCTTACAACTATTCTTACTGAGCCTGGCAAGTGAAAGGAAGCTGGGAACACAGAACAATTTAGTTAACTTAGAAATGGCTGCATCTAGTGAAGAGGCAAACATCTATGTTCCTTTTGCTGTGAGAATGAGAAGTCTTTGGTGAGTGATCTGTAAAATCAGAGCTCATATTTAATTTCCTTTCAGTGTCCTTTAAGAGTCAAACTAGCTTCATAACAGTTTGTCCTTCAAACCTAGACCTCTACACTGCCCTTAAAGCATAATAATGTATAAATGGAAGACAAAACAATGTTATTTTGGAGACAGCTTTTGTTTGCTGTGACAGCTAAATTACCACGATAGAAACCAAGAGACCATCAGTTCTAGTCCTACCTTAAGGACAAGGCCAGCCAGGTGACCTTGGTCTAGTCACCCTCAGCCTAGGAAGATGGCAATGGCAAACCACTTCTGAAAATCTTGCCAAGAAAATTGTAGGGACTTGTCTAGGAAGGTCAAAGGATAGGAAGCTCAAAGGCAACCCTGTCTCCCAAAGCCCCATCAAATTAGACCATAAATGCAGATTATGACCTGAACCCTATATGAAAAATTCTGATGTTCTGCTCAAAAAGAGACTTTAGTTGTTTTTGTACCTTTTATTTACTAAGAAATAATAAATGAATGGAGATAAACAGGCAAGAAATCTATTCCTGCTAACTTCAGGAAGAAGTATCTGCTGCCTTCAGATGTTTCAGGTTTTGCATAGTTTTATTTCCTTCTCTCTTTTCTTAGAATGGCTTTCACATTCCAAAGTATTTCAAAACCATTAATTTCAGAGAAGAAATATTTGCCTGGCCATCCAGGACCATTAACATACAATTAAACAGAAGGAGGCATATGAATCAGTGGTGGGATTCAGCCGGTTTGGGTTGGTTTGAGCAAACTGGTTGTTAAATTGCTGGCTGGCGCCTCCCCTCCCCTCCCCTTCCAGGAGTTCCAAAGCGCCCCATTTTGGCTCCCAGGTAAGTGCAGGGAGGCCAAGGCCCAAAAGTTTATGGTTTTCAATACTGTAAGATTGAGTTTAAAATAGAATTGTGTACAAATAATTAACATGTAATTATTAACATGCACAAACTGTTATTGATATTTGTAATAGAAGAACAAGAAGTGAAAAATGTATGAGAAGGTCGGCTAAAACTTTTGGTTATAATATACAGATGAAACATGGTTTAGGGCTTTGATAATTAGCAGGATAGATTATAGAAAGAAGAGAGATGTGTTTAATCATAGAGTAAGAAGACACTTTATAATCAGTGGTGGGATTCAGTCAGTTCGCACCACTTCGGGAGAACCGATTGTTAAATTTCTGAACAGTTTGGCAAACTGGTTGTTGGAAGAAATCATTAGGGCAGAGAACCGGTTGTTAAATTACTTGAATCCCACCACTGTTTATAATTGTAAAGAAAGTTGGAAACTACTGTATTTTTCAGAGTATAAGATGCACTTCCCTCCCTCCCTAAAAGTGGGTGGAAATGTCTGTGCGTCTTATACAGTGAATGTTGCCGAAGCCCCGCCCCCATACCAGCCCCCACCGTTTGGCCATTTTCAGCCTCCTCACGACACGTTTTCAGCCTCTGCATGCTCCATTT
This sequence comes from Ahaetulla prasina, assembly GCF_028640845.1. Taxonomy (NCBI): domain Eukaryota; kingdom Metazoa; phylum Chordata; class Lepidosauria; order Squamata; family Colubridae; genus Ahaetulla; species Ahaetulla prasina. Next base: position 260,243,427 of record NC_080539.1, on the reverse strand, counting down.
TAGACCTGTTCCAGGCTGTGAGGATTACCACAGCACATCGCCTCCGATAGCTGCTGCCTAGAACCAGCCAAAAACACAACATGTGGAGGCCAAATATGGGGCATCTGGAGGCCAAAAATGTGATGCGTGGAGGTGGCAATGGGCTTTGGTGATCCATGCAGCCTGGAACAGCTGATTGGCAGTATTCCGGGAGGCCAATCCAACCACCACTCAACTGCTCATGCTGAATCAGGCTGCGATAACGAGCTGAAGCTGACCAGGCTGTTTGCTGCAAGGACGCTAACCAAATGAATATCGATGGATGCTAGTAGGCAGAATTTTATTTTTCTTGTTTTCCTTCCCCAAAACTAATGTGCGTCTTATATTCCGGAGCAACTTATACTCCAAAAAATATATCTTTTTTCTTTCTTTTCCTTTTTTCCCTTTCTTGCACTTTTAACTGATTTTTTTCATTTTCTTTTCTTTCTTGCTCTGTATTAGTTTTTTTATTCATTTTTATTTTCCTTTTAAAAAATATTTGATAAAAATTAGAGAAAGTTATAAATGGATATATAAGGGTCCAGATAAAATTGGAATATTGAAACTTTACAATAATTTTTTGCAATTAATCATTAAATACTAATAGCTTCTCATGAGAAATAAATCCTCTTTTGGTTTTTATAAGACATAGCATAGATAATATAATTTAAAGACAATAGAGGGGACTAAAGATTTTAGGTATAAAAAGAATCTACAAACCTGTAAGATGATGCAAAACATAATGACAATAAAAATACTGAAGGAGTCTTTTGAAGAATGAAATCAGAAAATAGTAGCTGTGATATCAACATTGTCAGTAATGATGTCTGCTTCTATGGAGAGCCTCTGTCCAAAAGATATTATTAAAGAAATGTCAGATGTAGAACAAATTTTATCTGACAAAATAGAAATATTATCAAAAATGGATTTACAACTGACAGGCCAAGAGAATGATTTAGAAAATTTAATAAAAATATATGTAAAATAAAAAGGAAGGAATTTTTTGAGATGCCTTAGTAAAAGCAATTTTACTACGCAACTCTTCTTCCTCTTCTACCCAACAACCATATTTTTGTTTCCAGCTTTGTGCTAAACTGCCACTAATTATGGATGCAGGTAATTTAATTTCAAATGCTGTTGTTTCCATATATACTGATGTTGCTAGATAAATAAATGAACAACAAGCCTATAGAGTTTAAACTTTTTTATTCAAGCTTGAACATGCAAAATCCATTTTTAACCTATTTAACCTACTGCAAACATTAAGTAATCCAGTACTTTGGGGAGGCTGGCTACTAGTTACTGTCTTTGCTGTTGTTTGGTGTATTTGTCCTGTGACAGAATGATAACATGAATGTTTTCCCCCCCCACCCCGCTTCATCTTTCATTAATATTTGGGTCCATTTTAGAGAATAAATGTAATTGTTGCTAACACTTTATCCAGTGAGGAGGTTTTTTTTGTCTCTACTTATTTTGCTGTGCAATTAATCTATTTGTTTTTCAGGTATGGCACCATAGTTTCTTTGCTCTTTCTGCAACATTAAGATTAACATGAACAGAAATAGCCCGTCAACAAATACCATGCATTCTCCAAAGTGTGTGTATTATGCACTATTATTTCAAAAGTCGGTATCAACCTGCAGGCACTTGCTGGATTAGGTATTGCTGGGATACACAGCAAGCACTAAGCCAAAGTTCAAGCCATGCAGCTTTTAATGGACAATCCAATTTTGGCACAGAACTTCTCTCAAGAGTCCTGTGGAGGATCAGAGTCTAAGGCCAGCCTACCATAAAAAAAGAACTTAAATATGCTCTGTTGCCCTTTGAATGGACACATGAACAGCTTGGCAGAACTCCAGTTCTGTGTTTCTCCTTCCTCCCTTCTTATCAATTAGATCTGGGAGCAGACATGACAACTCAGCTTGGTTAGGATGAACTTTGGTTACAGAATGACCTGCTTACTCTGGCAGTGGGAATCTGTATCAAAGTCAGCCTCCAAAATCAGTATCTTACATCATTGAACTCAATGACCTGGTAGGTTAAGAAAAGTTCTTTAACCAAGATGGATACATATATATTCTTCCCAAGAATATCTACTGCATAAAACATACCTCATCTTCAAAATGAGCCTTTAATATACTACCAGTGTAAAGAAAGAGAAGATTCAGAATATTTTAAGATATGGGATAAATTTTACCATTGGTTAGAAGAAAGGTACAGATAAGCAATGGATAATTATGTAAGAAAATTATAATAATGTATTTGTGGAAAAATGGTAATAGTTTAAACTGAAGTGAAGAAAGAAGAAACAACAAAATGATGCAGCCAGGAAGAAAACACTGAGACGTCACACAGAAGGAATTGCTGATGTTTTAAATGTATGTTTGTCTATAAAATAAAAAACTTTTAAAAAAAAAAAATACTGCCAGTGCCTGTACACAAACCAGTAGTTTTAGGTCAACATTTCCTGACCAATGCTTTCCAGATATGATAGACTACAAGTTTTATAATACCCAACCAGCATGTATACTTAAAACGTATCTGGAAAGCACAACGGTAGCCTGTTAACCTTGGCATCAGAGCCTTGTTCTTCATTTCTGCAGATACCAGATCTGGGCTGTAAAATTCTAGGTGACAATTGGGTGACAGCAAAATGACACATTGTCGTGATTACAAACCATTAGGAAGAATAATTAAAAAATCTCCCCAAAAAACACTTCCTTCCAAGAAGGATTCCTCTATAAAAGATAATTACAATTGGTTGTCACTGTCATATTGAGCCTGTTGATACATTCTGTTTGTCTATTTGCCAGTCTATCTGCCCACCTATTAATTTATTGCAAAAGGAAAGGAAAATATATGGAAATTACTAAACAGAATTATTGCATGGACATGTTTGCAGAGTAATATTAGAATAAAATGCAAACAATATAGTATTAAAATAAACAATTCACTTTTATTTTATATATTATTATATTATATATTATTTTATATATTATAATATATTTTATATATTTATATACTTGGATTAGACCAGACCAAGAAATAGCTTCACAATAGGTTAACTTTAGCATTTCCAAAACTGTTATATTCAATTGTTATTAAAATCAAATCACAGATTAGCTGAAAGAGCTATATAGTGAAAGGTATATAATTACAATTGTAATTAAAGAATACTGAACCTTTATTTTAATAGAACCTGAACCAGATGGGACATTCTTCTACTCAAATCCTTCTACTCAAATTTCTCACTTCAATCAGCTCTAAGGAAATAGAAAGTCCTCCTGAACCTCCTCACTCAAAGACCTGTACCAGCCTGAACAAAATTTGTGCCAATTCAGAACCACAAGAGGTAGTTATGTAATCACAAAAGCTTGCTTTTGGAGAAGGTTTTGATGAGAATTTTCCTTCTAAAATTAATGAAATTAAATTTCAAGTATGAAAATGAATTTGTTCATGGAAGAGAAATTTAGGAAAAGGATAATAAATCATAAATATTCCAAATGAAAACAATATGGCTAGCTAGCCAAACTGGTCACTTATTCCCTCCTTGAATTAAGCCTTGGCATGAAGTTCGCTCTTTGTTCTTGGTTATTCCTGAGCTTTGAGAAGAAAGATCTCAAGTACCTTCTTGTCCATTGTTCTAAATGGGGTTGAAGGAAGAAATGTTGGATAAGTCAGCTGGGATCTGAAAAAAATTCAGCCCAACTGCTAGCAACTCAACATGCTCTCTTTTAGTGAGAAACTCTTAGGAAGAAAGAGTCTAAGTCAGGGGTGTCAAACTCGATTTCATTGAGGGCTGAATCAGGGGTGTGGTTGACCTCGGGGGGGGGTGTCTCGGGGGCGTGACCGACTGGGTGGTGTATGGCCAACTGGGTGGGTGTGGCCAGCTTGATGCCACTCCCCAAACTGCTGGCATGTTTCCTCTTCGCATTGGGTAGACTGGGCTGAAGCTATTGTGGCCTGGGCCAAAGTTACACTGGCCCGATCTTTCCTCTTTGCATTGGGTAGACCCTGCAGGCTGGATCCAACCACATTGCGTGTCGCATCCAGCCCGAGGGCCTTGAGTTTGACACCTCTGGTCTAAGTTATTCTTCTTCCCAGTTTATAATGAAGATGGCCTATGATATCCAGAGCAGGAGTTCATATGACAGAATAAAATGGTAATATTATTCAGAAAGGATATTGCTAAATATTTGTTCAGCTACCATGTTTCCCCAAAAATAAGACCCTGTCTTATATTTTTTTGAACCCTGATATAAGCGCTTGGCCTTATTGCCATGTGTTCAAAAGCCCGATTGGGCTTATTATCAGGGGATGTCTTATTTTGGGGGAAACAGGGCATAACTTAATAAGTGACAGAAATAGTAATAACAAGTTATCAAGAATGTATCAGAATTATATGAATGCATGAACCTACTACAAATGCAATTAAGGAAAACAAGAGATCTTTTAAATAGATTTTTTTAAAGCAGCGGGACAAAATGAAATTTAAATGCTAATAGCACTGTGTACATGAATATAAAATAAAATCATGTGATCTAGAGTTGCCTGGGAAATTTTGGGAGTTGCGTCTGAACTTTGGAAAAAGTAGCCAGGGTTGAGAAACACTGCTCTGGAGACTGGAAAAATCTCTAGACCCCAACGAAGCTGTTGAAGTGTTGTCCCGGTGTCTGGAGGCCGTGCGGGTCTAGATGGGGAAGAACAGGCTTAAACTCAACCCCTCCAAGACTGAGTGGCTGTGGATGCCGGCATTCTGGTACAGTCAGCTGCAGCCGCTGCTGACTGTTGGGGGCGAGTCACTGGCCCCAATGGAGAGGGTCCGCAACTTAGGCGTTCTCCTGGATGGACGGTTGTCCTTTGAAGAACATCTGACAACCATCTCCAGGAGAGCTTTTTATCCGGTACGCCTGATCCACCAGTTGCGCCCCTTTCTAGACCGGGATTCCTTATGCACGGTCACTCATGCCCTCGTCACTTCTCGCCTGGACTACTGCAACGCTCTCTACATGGGGCTCCCCTTGAAGAGCACCTGGAGGCTCCAGCTGGTCCAGAATGCGGCTGCGCGGGTGATAGAGGGAGCTACTCGTGGCTCCCATATAACACCTCTCTTGCGCAAGCTGCACTGGCTGCCTGTGGTCTTCCGGGTGCAATTCAAGGTGTTGGTCACCACCTTTAAAGCGCTCCATGGTTTAGGACCGGGGTATTTACAGGACTGCCTGCTGCCAACATTTGCCTCCCATCGACCCATGTGCTCCCATAGGGAGGGCCTCCTCAGGGTGCCGTCAGCCAAGCAATGTCGGCTGGCGACCCCCAGGGGGAGAGCCTTCTCTGTGGGGGCACCTATCCTCTGGAATGAGCTTCCCCCAGGACTTCGACAGCTCCCTGACCTCCGGACCTTCCGCCGCGAGCTGAAGACGTATTGATTCTTCCGTGCAGGACTGGCATAAAATTAAAAACTATTAGTAATTTTAATGGGGTTTTTATGGTTTTTATGTGTATTTTAATTAATGGGCCAAATTGAATAGGTTTTTTAAAATTGGTTTTTAGCTGTATACTGTATATTTTTATTGTGTTTTTTTACCTGGCTGTAAACCGCCCTGAGTCCTTCAGGAGAAGGGCAGTATAGAAATTATTCATTATTCATTATTCATTCTATAGACAGAGGAAGAGACGCCTTTAGTCTGAAGTCTTATTGATCTTTCCATAGGAATAAATCCCATGGCATTTCATAAAGCCCTCCTCCTAAGGAGGCCTGTACAGAAAGGAGTGCTCATTGGAACTGTTTTTTGCCTAATTTAGTCTGCCCTCAAAGCTTAGCAGCATACCTGTCAACTCACCCCTTCCTGAATGAATGCTTCACGGCCAACCACCCTTTATATACACTACTGAATACTCCTCAAGCCATCGTCTGTTTTATGTCATGACAATCAAATTATCCGGCATTGGCACTTCCAGTCTAGAGTGGCGCATAACTACTGCTTGCTTCTACCTGCTGGCACTGCCATCTATTGGGGATTGAGGAACAAACTTGGAATTTTATAAGACTACCCTTTTCAGGCAAGATGACCAGCCTGGCACTATGATTGTCCTAGTCAAGCTGATACCACGGGGAATTCCTTTTACTTCCAGCTATATGAAAAATTACAATCTGGTTTGTATGGGTTTTACTAAAAAAAATTTAAAATCAAATATAAATCAAATGTGGCTTTAAGATTGGCATAATGGAAAGGCTCTTGGGATATTTTTTTTTCCTTTTCTGGTTTTGCTTCCTCCTATGCTAAATCACAGAATTGTAATGTAAATCCTTATTGCTAGGGTTCAGCTATCACTTTTTTGGAACATATTTTGGGAACAAATTTTTGGTTTGCATCAGACCAATATCCATTATAAATAAAAACTCTGTTTAGTTCCTTCTCGTTGTTTTAATTAAGGAAACAATTTTGGGGACCTTCAGTTGGGAGGGCACCCTAAGAAGGTTGGGAAAGTTAGTATGAAAATATCTGGAAAATGAATATTATTACAGTGTATTAAATGGTCTCCACGATGTAAAAAAGATGTTGAGACTCTAGAAAGAATGCAGAGAAGAGCAACAAAGATGATTAGAGGACTGGAGGCTAAAACATATGAAGAACGGTTGCAGGAACTGGGTATGTCTAGTTTAATAAAAAGAAGGACTAGGGGAGACATGATAGCTGTGTTCCAATATCTCAGGGGTTGCCACAAAGAAGAGGGAGTCAGGCTGTTCTCCAAAGCACCTGAGGGTAGAACAAGAAGCAATGGGTGGAAACTGATCAAAGAAAGAAGCAACTTAGAACTAAGGAGAAATTTCCTGACAGTTAGAACAATTAATAAGTGGAACGACTTGCCTGCAGAAGTTGTGAATGCTCCAACACTGGAAATTTTTAAAATGTTGGATAACCATCTGACTGAGATGGTGTAGGGTTCCTGCCTAGGCAGGGGGTTGGACTAGAAGGCCTCCAAGGTCCCTTCCAACTCTGTTGTTATGTTATGTTAAATATTCAAAGCAGCCTTCAGGTGATTCATAATAAAATAAAATCACGACATGAACATGAAATGATTAAAAAAAAACAAAATTACAAAGAAATAATCTTACTATGATGATTTGTTCTTTTGAAATTTGACAAATAATAAGCAGGTGGAAGGTGATAAGAGGAAAGAGAACTAAAGTTGGGTCATGGTACCAGGAATAAGGAAATTCATCCTTGAACAACTTTACTTGGGGGAAAATTCTTCCCACCCTTGCTGCAGTTTGTCCTCTTATATAAAATTTACATATACCTTATCTATACAGATTAAATTTTCCATAGTTGTATAATAATTATATCATAGTAATATTGCATTATTTATATATTTAATCTAAGGAACCAGGCTAGGAATGGAGCATCATGAAGATGATACAGGTAGTCCTCGATTTATAAGTCACTTAGTGACCATTCAGTGTTACAATGGCACTGAAAAAAGTGACTTCTGATTTTTTCACACAACTGTTGCATCATCCCCATGGTCACATGATCAAAATTCGGACGCTTGATAATTGACTCATATTTATGACAGTTGCAGTGTTCCCGGGGTCACATGATCACCTTTTTGCGACTTCTGCCAAGCAAAGTCAATGGGGAAGCCAGATTCACTTAACTGTGTTACTAACTTCACAACTGCAGTGATTCACTTAACAACTGTGGCAAGAAAGGTCATAAAATGGTTACTTAACAAATGTTTCACTTAGCAATGGAAATTTTGGGCTCAATTGTGGTTGTACGTTGAGGACTACCTGTATATCTATGGTTGCTTAGTCAACATCTTTCTGGCACATAATAAAAAAACTTTAATAAGGAAAACATGGAGAAGAAAGACTTCAGCTTCATTCTGTATGATACAAATGCTTCTGTCTGCGATCCCGTTACGAACTGGTAGTAAAGCTAAGTAGAACCCACCCCTGGGTGGATCCATGTATATGTAAGGTGCCATTCATCTCTTGTCTCTGTTATATCTTGTCTGAGCTTTCATTGTTTATTCTTACTCAGCCAATTTTAGACATTGGCAGTAGTAGCTGGTAACGCCAAGTAACTTACAGCTGCCCTTTCCTGAGTTCCATCTCACATTTCTCCTACCTGCTCCATTGCATTTCCCCTCTTAGGAAACCTTTATACTGTTGTGTTAGTTAAATGGATCAGCTTTGAAGCAATCTGGCTGATGGAAACAAACTTGGTTGCTTTAATTTATGCCAATGGCTGAGAATGCTGGCAGTAGTGGTCTAAAACATCTGGAGATACCAACATGCTCAAATGCCTTGTTTACTCACATTTGGTTCCTCTGGCAACACGATGCTGGAAGAATCATGGACAAGAGACTCATTCAAAATGAATACTTAACAGAAATGAAGTGAAATTATTTCACAACTGGTATGCAGAATTCAGGTAATGTAGAATGACATACTCTCAAACTACTAGAAGTAGGATCTGAGTCCTGTGATTCTTCTTGTCTCTTTTATTTTCCTCAGATTAATTCCCCATTCACATTTCCTCTGAAATCCCGCCCCAAGAAAAAGATGCTTTCCTATTTATAAACGGCTACAAGTTTAAGCACCTGATGTGTTGTGGGGATCCAGGGTAGAGGAGGGAGATCATTCATACCTGAAAAGCCATCATTTTCTCACTCAGATCTGTTTTTCATGCAAATACAATTGTTCTAGAAAGTGGGATACAAATGTTTAAAAATATCCTTCAAATCCATTTCAAAGTCTAAGATATTTCATGTAAAAATAAAGAATCATTTTTCATTTGCAGCATGCTTCTACTGGTTGTGACCTGTAGATATTTTCAGGAGAAGTTAGATTATCTCTTCCCATCCAATCAAATCTGAACTTTGCCAGGTTCTACAGAGTCAGAAATTAAGCACAGATAACCTGGCTTTTTAATCAATCAATAAAAAAAAAGGTCAGCTCTAAGCACCATTGAGAAATAGGTTACAGCTGTAGAGTATTAGCACCATCTACAGGGGATTAAAACCAATACATTATCAATTTCTTAATCCTATTTTTATTTCATATTTATTTCACTATTGCGAATGTAATCTGAATATGGCGTTCTCTGACACAGACGTATTATGAACATCATGGTACCCTTGGGTGTAAGAGCACTACCTTGCATTTCCATTTAGCTTGACTTACTAGAAGTTAGTTAAAAACAGAAGACAACATCAACGGCTTGGGCTGATTTTTGTAAAATAAATCCAAAGTGTTAGCTGCTGGATATACGGGGCAAATTTCTCCACTCCTTGAGCAAATCACATTCTTAGCTTTTTAAAGTGCTTTTTTAAAAAAAATCTCATTCCCACAGGTTATTTCAACAAACATTATTACTGGAATGTCAGATATTATCTAATATTTATCCATACATTGCTGTTTGTGCATATTAATACTTGCTATCTGCAATTCATTATTGTTTATAAATCTTTGCGACAAATCATTGATTTCTGGGAGAATCTTTGAGAAATTTAGCAAAAGGATTGGGGGTGGCCTGTGGCCAATGGTCCTTGTGCATCTATTTCACAGAAATGTAGTTTTTCCAGTGTTTTCACTGTGTAATTCATGTGATTAATGTTGCCTCTACATCCTTTTAAAAAGGTTTACAACTGTTATTTTTAATTCTGAAATAATGAAAGCATTATAATTTCAATGATTTGTGAGATTTAGTGTAGATTTATTTTTTCTAGAAAGCTTTTCAGTGGTATCCAAAAAATACTTTAGGGTCAAATGATCAAGCCACAAACATCCTACAGGACTTTTGATATGGTTGGCAAATGATTTATTTTTTCAGTTTTATAATCCCTAATAGTACGCTCTTAATATTAATGCTGTTATAATTATGTATGCCACAAGTTTATGAGGGAATTCAAAGCATAGATTTAGTTGTGGCACTTAATGAAGTTTGCTTTTATCCAATAGATAAATATCTTTTAATTGATTTAGTCACAATTTTCCACCTGACATTTTCATATCTAAAGCTTCAGGAGAACAGCATAGTAATCTTCTGTAATGGTATGTAGGAAAGATCTTAGAGGAGACAGAAGGAAAGCTGCAAACTGGCAATTCGCATATAAAAGAGATAGCCCACAGAAAGGAGGATGTAGGAAAGATTTCAGAAGGGACACCACTCCCTCGTAGTTTTAGTGACAGTAAAAGAAAAGGGAAGGGAGAATTACTTGATTGTTATGTAACCTTACAATAAAGATATAGAATTAGCACTTGGGGTTTGTTTCTCTGGTCTGGATTACCTTGCAAAGCTAACATCTTCATCATCTCCTACATGTAGTCCTTCATTTATTTAGGGCACACATAATCCACAAAACCTCCAGGCTAAACTTATCACATCCTTGAACTCATTCTTTGTAGGATTTGGGTTTCAACCCACCTCACCAGTATCTTAATTACCATGACTATAACTCAGGGTAGATCTCAACCTTTACCTTTTCATGATAAAGATCCCAGGTCAGGATGAAATTCTTGAGACCTTGATGGATCAATCATCTGACCAACTGGCTGATTGGGTTCACATACTGGTAGGATACACAGAACACACCACATAAATAATAATAACAATAATAACAACATACTTTGAAGTTCTACCAAAAGGATTCCAAGAAAATGAACCCTGAACACATAAACAAAATTGCTATATAAATGCTTCAATATTATTTAAGTAGCTCAAATTGTGAACTCCAAATGTATTATTACATAGCACTAATTCTAAAAATAGCATCAAAGCATAACTATTTTTGTAACTTTTAGACCACTAATGTGCCATATCAATATGCTTACATAGCCCAGACAGCTACAATTTTCTTAACGGAGTAGTTAATTACGAGTTTTGTTGTTGTCTATAGCTCTCAGATTTCCTCCTGATCTCATTCAAGTACTAACCAAGTCTAGTCTTTCAACCTTACATGCAAGAGCAAGTGATTCTATACAAGCTTAGAGATTCTTGCATTTAATAAGTCTTCATTTGTCACAATTGATTTGGGCTACTCACATTATACACTGAAATTCAAGCCATATTAGAAAAAAACCAATGTTCTGGAATTTCCAAAATTCAAAATTTTGGACAAAAGTCCAACATTTTTGAGGGTTTTTTTTGTGCTATTGTTACACAGCTGTTCTGTTCCAGATTTAAAAAAAAAAAAGATTTATGGGAAACAAAAGAAAATTAGAGTATATAAAGTATGTCTTCTTTTTGGCTCATGTCACGGATCGGACTCCAAATAAAAAATACTATTTACTCCTAGGTAGCTTTTAACTGGCATTCAGGATATTTCAGATTGATAAGAAAGAAGATTATTATTTTACCAAGAATACATTTGACTGGATTATTTTCACAACATTCTGTATGCAGTATGCCATAAACAATGAGCCAATAATACATTTCAGTAACAAATACATACTTCACATTAATTTAAAAGAAAAAGGAATGTTCACAAAGATAAACATAATCATATAGTGTAGATAATCATATAGTGCATTAAACAGGTCAGGTTTTTCCCCATACCCAACTCAATATTTAAGTAAATTAAATTCTGAAACAACCCCCCCCCCCAATTTGTTCTACATATTTCAAATCAGTTCAGGCATGGAACAATGATATTTATATTCACTTTTGCTGAATATAAATATATCTTTTATATCTTGGATATAATTCAGAGCTTCCCACAAAAGCTGAAGGGAAATATTTCACCATTTTCACCATGAATATTTAAGGTAGTTATCATAATATCCTTGGGTTAAATAGCGTAAATTGTAGGAAAGATGGGGGGGAAATGCCAGAAAATTTCAGTTCAACATTCCTGACTTTACTGTAACTTGAGTGAAATCTGAACTAACAGAATGATACAAATTTTGAGGGATTGTTTGATGTAGTGTTTTAGGCACCAGGTTAGAAAGCAGCAGATGGCAAGTTCTAGTCCTGCCTTAGATATCCAGCTAATTGGGGGACCTTGAGTAAACTGGTAACTCCCTCTCAGTCCTAGGAAGGATGCAAGGGCAAACCTAAAAATCTTGCCAAAACTGCGGTGACTTGAACAAGCAGTCATCAGGGATTAAGAAACAAAACACAAGCTTGTATAAAAACTGTAGCAATTTAGGGCTAGATGTGTCACTATCATGTGAGAAAATTTCAATGTTCAGGACAAATCTCAGAGCTTGCTACTATGAATTGTTAGGTTTTGCATAAAATGAATGCTGTTGTAGCTTCGCTAGCATCAGGTTTGCATCATACTAATTCTAGAATAACTTTTTCTCTTAACAGTAGGTAGCAAAAATTTCTACTTTAACAGGTTATGAGCATGTATTTTTAAGTAGTACAAACTGACTATTTTTTTAGGAAAAAAATGGTCATTTGTCTTGATGTTTGTACAGGTCGTCCTGTGTTAATGATGGCGGTATACAAATTTAATAAATAAATAAATAAAATAGAGATCGGAATTTACATTGCTAAGCAAAGTAGTTGTAAAGCAGGGTGTCATGTGAAGATGTCATGTGAATGTGCAACTTAGTGATGGCACTTGCTATTAAGTAAATCCTGCACTATTGTTAACAATGACATCATGAGGTCACCATTTACAACCTCCTGCTGGCTTGCACATTGATTTCACTTGTGGGATGCTGGCAGTGAAGGTTGCAAAGGGTGTGGGATGTGCCTGTGGGATGTTGTGACACTGTAATTGCCCGACAGGCGCAGAGCTGTCCTTGGGCAAGGACCACCGATAGTACCATGAGAGAGTAGGGTGCTCTCAGATGGAATTTCTCTAGAGATAAACTACTTCAATAGCTCTGCCAACATAACTGGAACAGATTCTTCTAGATGTGCACTTATATCCTGGTCTCCAAAATCACTCTCCCATCTGCTGCCAAGCAAACAGGCTGATCCTTAATGCAACCAGAGCAATGTATAAAGTACAGTAATGCAATTCTTGAACCACAGCAGTACAGTGTTTGGCAACGTTACTCAGCTAGTTGTCCTCCAGACGGGGAGTACAGGCTAGACATCCTGGGGATTGTATGCTCATCTTAACGGTAAGACAGCACATTGTAGAAGGTTATATCACACCATATATCACAGCATACACGTTACTGTAGGTTCTTCTTGGCAGCACAAGCACAATTATGGTGTAGTTACAAAGTGTTACGGTTAACAAAAAGATTTACTCACAATTTAAAAACTGTTTTTACTATACCCAAATTCCACCCCAAACAATGTATGAATGTATTTATTGTTTGCAAAATTAATAATCCTTTTGCTTTGCTTTGCTTTTTTGCCCGTGTTAGATTTTTTTTTTTTCTGGCAAGTTGGTAGGTCTATTGGTAGGTCTAAAAAGTACTGGTAATAATGAGAATTACAATTGTAGAGGAAAAGCGGTACAACTGGAAGAGAAGGTAACTATTCTCAGAAACTCAGCAATTGCATGTGGTTACAGAAGGCTTAACAGGAATAATTTTCCATTGCACAAGAACTTCCCTATTCAACAGAGCCCAATTTGTGTTACTTGTGTCACTTCCAAATTGATAAGATCTGAAAATTTGTTTATAAACATATATCCAGTAAGTCAAGTGGTTTGGAAAATTAGAAAGAGGGAGATGAATGTTTTATGGAATTTGGTATTCTACCTGATTCTGTGCAAAATTCTACACACAGAACGACAATGACAAATAGCCCTGATTACATGCCTATTAAAAATAACCAAGTTAAGATCAAATACATTGTTAATATTATAGCTTTGATTATGTTACTTTTCATTCTAGCTCTAAAAAACAGAAAGTTCTTTAAAAAACCCTATACAAATAGTTAAAATCTCAGGATATGAGCTAAACAAGCCCAAGAACAAAAAAAAAAGTCCACTGGTCAGAGCTTAAAACTATGTTTATAATTTCCTATTTATTGGCATTAATGTATTTCTAAACTTAAAAACCCTTCTGGTAAGTTATCAATTTTTATGACAAAATTTTGCACAACACACAAATATTTACAACATATACATTTTCTTTTTCAGTCTTTTTACACGGGATCTCAAAAGACAAACATTTTATAGATTACCACAGAACAAAAGCTGTGACTTAGGCTTTTCTTTTAAATTTCATAAAACTATCATAAGTTAAAGTGAATAGGTTTCTTTAAATTCCTCGTAGCATTTTTTTTACAAGTGCAACAGAAAACTATGAGGATCCAATTAGAATGGCTGCAATTAATTGGATAAATGTTGCCTGTTGTAATCACATTGTTTCACAGCAAGTTCTTGAAAAAATAAGCACCAATCATTCTTGCAAAGAACAATTTTATCTAAAAGTATTGAAAAAGTGTTAAATACAAGGTGTTTTAATTTACATAACAAGAAATAAATACACCATCCAAACTTGTATTCTGCATACTGCTACTCTTGTACATATAATGTACTAAAAGTCAGCAAACTGTCAACACCTTTTTTTAAGAAATCAATTTGACTTCAAACCAACGGTTTGCTACTATAACAAAGGCCACAAACAGTACGTCTGGGGACAGCATACAGTGTTAAAACTGACAAACTTCAGAGGGGGAAACATCTAGCAATAAAACGGAAAAGCTGTATTTCATTGCTGGTGATATTAACATACTAGGAAACCTTAATAGGCCGCTACTATGATTTCTTTTAGATTATTTAGTCAGATGTAAGAGCAAAATAATGCTCTTGACAGATTAAAAATTGTTTAGCCACATTATTGTGATTTAATTATCCTTCATGGAAAAATCTGATGGCATTTCTGTAATTACGCTTGAGCCTTTATTTTACAATAGAGCATTTTTCTCTAACTCAGAATTGCACATAAGAAGGCTATTAAAAAGTACAATAAAAATCTGCACAACTTGACTTAAGGAGTCAATATGCTGTACACTTTCTACAATATTATGTTGATATAAGTGAACAAACAATAAAGAAGTGCTTCCACTAACATTTTGAGAAAGTTCATCAGTTGAAGAATAATTGTCTGGAATTTTGTTTTTTTTAAAAAATGGACATCTTCAGTTTAAGACCTGTAAGCTTATGCATTGAGCCTTAAAGACTGATCTTCTCTTCTCCTGGAAGAAATGTCAATGTCTATTGAATCCTTTCCAACTATAAGCCTTAAACGCTTAGCTGGAGGCAAAGGAATAAAATCATCCTCAAAATCATCCTCATATTCATCCTCCTCCTCCTCCTCTTCTGCAGATGAAGAATCATCAATAGTTTCTTCTTCATATTGACTATAATCGTTCACTTCCATCCGTGACTCTAGTAGTGAAAGAGGATCACTGCAACACACTCCATTCTCATGAAGGTCATCCGAGTATGTTCCCCTATTTTCTTCTTCTCGTTTTAGCTGTATTTTTAATTTTGTTGAACTACTACTTGATCCTGAGTTAAACCCATTATTAAGCTTTGCTACATATAAATTATTATCTTTCTCATGGTCTTTACTTAATTTGATGCTTATTTTTGAAGAATTCATTCCATCATTTTCTTCCTCATTAGTCTTGCTGTTGCTATCATGCCGCCTTCGCAGAGTAAGTTTGGGAATCCCAGAGCTGTTTTCAAGAATGAGTTGTGCATCATACCTTGTGATTCGCCTTTTCTTTTTACTTTTTGCAGTTCTAAAGCGCTCTTTGACTTTGAAAGTGTCAGAAGTTACAATGGAACAACCACCGGATGCAGGAATACAGTCTTGATACCCGATGGCTGTATCCATTACACTGTTTATCTCTCCTAGGTCAGAACGTGAACTGATCAAATCTGGCAATTCATCTTTGCCAGTCAAAGTATGCGCACAATCCGTTTCCTCCATTTTTGCTAATGGCTTCACCAGTCTCCCTTGTCGAGATTTCTTTTTGGCCACAACTCTTTCACTCTTCTGACATCTCCCCTCCGCCTTCTGTGTTGCCATAAGAGATTGCTCACTCTCCAGAATCACATGAGACTGCTGGTCCAAGCTATTGGCTCGCATGCCTGTCAAACTGTCTTTATAGCTGTTTAGCATATTTGGTTCAAGCTTTAAGTCAGAGGTCTCTTTCAGATTCGTTCGTGTTCTCATTGACCTCCGTGTTATGTATGTACAGGGTGATATTTCCCCAGGTTCATGAGCACCTTTCACTGGATTTAATTTATATTCTCGTGCTGCATGCCTTGTTAAGCAGCCACTAGACACTGCAACTTTCACTGGTCCCTCTGTTTCTTTTTCCTTCTTAATGGGCAAATTTTTATACAGAACTATTTTGGGTTCTTTAAGAACCAAATTTCCCATTTCGAGTTTCCTAGATGCATTTTTGTGTTCTGGCCTTTTGCACTGATTTCGCAACTTTATCTTTGAAAGTAAAGGCTTTGCAGGCTTTTTCAGTCTCTTTGGTACCCTGGAATTATTTAAATGAGTTAGTCTGGATGAGGTAGAATTTGATGAAGTTGGAATTCTTGAAATAGACTGCCTTCTTAATGTCCTGTTCTTGCTGTTCTTTTTTACACCAATTGAAGATTTGCGGGTAGCTGTAGGATTAAACAAAATAAATGTTTAAAAAGTTCATCCTGCCTACGTAATGGTATCAAAATGTGCAGAAATAATGTTTTTGCTTACTGCAGGGCTACATCCTACATAGAAAATAAAGGGTGCCATTAATAATGAGTTTAAAAGCTATAATAAATTTAACAAGGAAAAACTTCTGTATTTATTCACTAATCTAAATAACTTTTGTAATTTGTGCACTTAAAATAATGTACTGAATATTAATACCCTGTACATACTATACCAACACTGCACCAATATATGCAGTTAACTAACTTTTAATGGGGCAATTTTCCACAAATATATGGCCTTCAGAACTCCCATTTTACCATGATGAAATCAGAATTATGCCTATTGGACTTTATGAATGTGATATTAGAAAAGAAATATGGGAAATTAATATTGTATGGTAACTGCTGCAAAATTATTGTATGCCAAAATTGGAAAAGTAATGAGATACCTACAGTGGAAGAACAGATTATAAAATTAACTGAACTTGCAAAAATGGCAAAGGTGACCAGTCTAATTAGGGAAAAAATGACAGACTTTTTTTAAAAAAAGATTAAGATAATAATTGCTTGATAGAAAGAAGGATAGAAGGCATCAAAGTAAGTTTTTTCATTCCCTTCTTTTTCATCTTTCTTTCTTTGTATGTTTTTATTGTATGAAAAAACTGTAGTAAAATATGTATATTTTTAAACCTCATTATTATAGAAGTGAATGGAAAGTCACTTATTTAATGCTTGACACATTTTGGTTTCTTTTCATATTTTTAATATAATATTATCAGCATAATGTTGTTTAAAAATGTAAAAATGCTTGGAATATCAAGTATATTGTATATCAATAAATTGGAAATTACCACTAAACGAAGAAATCATCGATTTATCAAGAACAAAAGCAGCAAAAACCATTGAATGTTAAAAAGAAAGTATGACTCCAGAGTTACCACACGAGATTAATGAAATGGCTCATTTTATGTTTATAAACTTGCACTCTTATCAATGTAATAGAACGACCAATCAATATTACCCAATTTGAATATTTAACAATATCTTTAAAACCTGGATAAGTTTCTTTATTTGGAAGCAAAGAAGAAGTATGGCTGGAGTTAGATACAGGTTCAAACTGTTCTGTGGTGATCTGGACAGCAAAGTGCAGTTATTTCTATCTTAGTAAGCCTGCAGAATGTCAGCCACTACCTAGGGTATCCTGAACCCTTTAGAATAGGGGTCTTCAACCTTGGCAACTTTAAGACTTGTGAACTTCAGCTCCCAGAGCTTTGCTGGCTGGAGAATTCTGGGAGTTGAAGTCCAGAAGTCTTAATGTTGCCAAGGTTGGAGACCCCTGCCTTAGATTATTTAATGTCTATATGAAACTATTAGAAGATGTTATTAGTCAACTCAGAGTGAAGTACACTCAATATGCTGATGATACTCAGTGGTACAGCTCTGTTCTGGGCACAAAGAGATGCAGTGGAAGTTCTGATGTTTGACAAAGTGGGGAAAAAGAGACTGAGATTTAGTGCAACCAAGATGGATAACTGTTAATTTAAATACTTGATTCCAAGACTGAAGCAAAGCTGATATTGATGGAGTGGTACTCGAAACCTCAATGACCCTTACTTATTCCTTATTATATGGTTAATTTATTATAATTTGCTGTGAATGAGCTGCCCCTGATCACCTGTAAACTTAGTTGGTCCAGAATTTAGTGTTTACTAGGAAGCCATGATCTTACACATTACACCTTTTTGCCAGTGTTGTTTCCAAGTGCAATTTAAAGTGTTGGTCAATTTGTTTCAGGACTTAAGTATCTAAGAGGCAGTATTTCCATTTCTGTCCAATCCAGACAGCCAGGGAGCACTTGTTAAGTGTTTCTATATACCAAGTGAAGTAGTCTCTGAAGCAGCTCACTTCCTATGGAACAATTTCCTCTGAGGAAAGCATTGCTTCTAGTCTTATGGCTTTCTGAAAACTGATTCTTCCAGAAAGCCTCAAGAATTGTGGAGCCACTAATACCTAGATCGATCATTATATTAATAGAATTTGTAATTTATGATTGTATATTTTAATAATGCATTTTCTATTATTGTTACTTTTACTATTTTTAGTATCCCTAACACTAAATACTGGATTGATGATGTTCGTCCATCATGTTCAAAGAGGACCTTGACATCTAACAGATTGTGGGCTGTCCATGATGTGTCTGCAGGTGGCTGGTAAGGCCTATACGGGCACGAAATGTTCTGCCACATGTCAGGCAGACATGTGTGGGCACCACTGTTGCAGTATTTGCAGCTCTGGCTTAAGACAGAGGTAAGTAGCACAAATAATAAATGTTTTTGTTCTTTTCTCCTGTTCACTTTTGTGACTTTTGTTCCTTTTGTATTCTTTACACTAAAAGGATATTAAATATACAAAAAAATGGAAAAAGTACAACCACTAGTTATTTCATTAGATTCTAAGTTACTGATTAACTCCAGAACACTCTATTCCAAATATCCTTTGCCACCATAAAGCTTACAATGGTTATTTCCTCTTTAGAAGATTTGTGAAGACTCTACCTCAATCTCGTTAAGAATGCTTATATAAAATACATTTCAAAGTATTATTGACACTTGCTTACTTGCATTAGCTTTTTCCTGAGTGGTATCTGCATCAGTGTTAGAGCTGACAGATTGACTGTCAGAATTTTTACTGCTATCACCCAACTTTTTAAGCCTGTTTAAACGTTTATCTGTTTCTCTGAGTCCATATTTGCTATTGATCACAGGAGTAGGTGCAGGCAGTCCCACTCTTGATTTAAAAGCACCAGTTCCACGTCTAAAAAAAAGAGTAACACATATTAATTATAATACATATAACATTAATAAAATGAAAGCTAATTAAATGGTATGAATTCGGGGTCTGTATTGGTATTTTAAAGAAAAATTATCATTTGTTTAGTTAAATTCTGTTGTTATAATTTAAGGGGAGTTAATTAAAAAAATGAAAAGATATTCCTTTAACATTAAAAATGCATATATCAAATGAAGTATGCTTCCTCAATTTAATGGACTATATTTCATTAATAATAACATAAAATTAGAACCCAACTTTTCCCTAAATATGATGACAGTACACTATTAGTTAGAAGAATCAACATGTGTTCTGTAGAAAATATTTTTGTATTATTTCTTCAGGATACGGAGGATATGATCTGAAGATGTCTTTTACTGAATACATACTTAATAAAAAGGTATAGGATAAAGTAATTTTGGTGAAGCTGAATAACTATGAATCAGATAACCTAGATAACTGCCTGGCAACTTTAAGCTTAAAATAGAAATGAAAGTGATAAATTAGATTGATATGAAGTTTAAAATTAAAAGTATATTTAAATGCTCATGTATTTCTTTAGATGTCAGACAATATTTATTCACACAGAAAAAGAAGAATTTGGGGTAGTTACATTTTGGTAAATCATCTAATCTTAAAATATTTTATCTGCATGCCAGAAATAACTACTGTATTTTTCAGACTATAAGACGCACAGGTGTATAAGATGCACCAAGATTTCAAAGAGGTAAGTAAGGAAAAAAAAAAGTTTTTGCCCTCCCTGGCCCTCAGGTGCACTCTACAGGCCTCCCAAACACTCTGCGCGCCCCGTTTTTCGCAAAAACAGGGGCATTTTTGCCCTCCCCAGCCCCAGGAACACTCTGTAGGCTTCCTAAACCCTCTGCGCACCCCATTTTTCATAAAAATGGGTGAAAAACGTTTGGGAGGCTTGCAGAGTGCTCCTGGGGAGGGCAAAAACACCCGTTTTTGTGAAAATCAGACGAAAAACAGGTCTGTGTTTTGCAAAAATGGAACGAGTGGGCGGGGCTTTGGGAGGCCAAAAATGGCTGTATTTGGTGTGTAAGATGCACCAACATTTCCACCCTCTTGGGGGTGGGGAGAAGGTGCGGCTTATACTCCGAAAAATATAGTAAGTGCAAAATTGAACAAAATGAAAAATAAATAAATAAAGCATTTCTAATCCTTTCCATTTTTAAATATCCTCAAGCAAGAAAAAGTAAAGAGGTGTAAGGTATTATGTGTACAAAGTGTTAGATGCATGAAACAAGATGGCTTTGGATGGTCCATACCTGCACCAAAATACGCACCGTTTGGATATTAAAAAATCAGGAGTCTAGTAGTTTTTTCAATTAACTGATTTTACTAAATGGCAGGATTTAAACTGTGATAAGGTGAGGGTGAGGGAAGGGAGAGTAAGACAAACTGGTTATGTAGATGTAAATTATATGTGAGGCAGATTATCATATCAATTAACCATCGCAATGAGTTAAAAACCTATTGTGTTTCTTGAGACTTTTCCTAGATTGTCTAAAAACTTTTGATGTGAGTTAAGCAGTCTCTTGTTTAAAGCTTAAAGCTTAAAGCTTTCTTTCTTTCAGCATATTATACATTACAGGCGGTCTTCACTTAATGACCATCCTGCTTAGTGACCATCTGAAATTAAAATGGTGCTGGAAAAGTAAATTTACAATTGGTTCTTGCATCTACAACCATTGCAGAATCAATGAGAGAACACTTAAACTCTTAATCTTTCCAATGTTCTTCCCTTTGTTGTTTAACACTTCTAAGGAAGTGCTAGGAGAAGTTAATCACCAATTTGATGTGAGATTTAAAATTTTATTCCAATTTGCCTTTGGTTTGGACTGATTCTGTATGACCTTTATAGTTAGACCTATTCTTTCACATTTTTAATGGCTTTTCTTACATTTTTATTGAACTTTGATGTAAGCTTTCAGACTTAATGGAATTGGGTACTCGATAAATGCACCAAATAATATCAATCAATACTACTAACTATAGGAGGAGGTGCTACATGTTGCCTTAAGATTACAAACTGTACATTCCATTTCACCTTTCACATGTGTAGCATTCACAAAATTCATTGTTTTCTCCAAAAAAGCCGTCTCCATAATAGCAAGAAATTTCCTCCCCAGGTTCAATATCTCGCAAAGCTTTCACGCATGCTGTATCCCGGCCAGTTGAAACAAACTGTAGAGGATGAACAATTAAAATTTATTTTAAATTTTTAAAAAGTTATTTTTAATGTAATTTCATTTTTAAAATCTGATTATGTAAAACATTGCACACCTACCTTACAGTTGGGTCTGCAATCTGAAAAAGGTCCAAAAGATAAAATCAATTAACTGTTGATAAGACCTGAAACATGAATAATTACAGATACCTAAAGTAAGGTTTTATACAAGTTTTATAATCTATTGCACAACTTAACTGAAACAGGCATAATAGCAAAATTTGAAATAATTAATAAATAATTCTAACTCCATTTCAAATAGGATTATTATTTTAGATCATTCTGATTAAATTAGGGTATAAATAAAAATACATTAAGAAGGACTTGCAAATTCAACTTATTTTTTTAAAAATGCCTGCTTACCATGATTAATGAAAGCAGCTGGACCAAGCCACAACTGAGCACAGTTTTTCCGTGTTGAATACATGACACTGAAATCATTTTCTCCATGTCTGAGCAGCATATTCTCTTCTAGTTCAGAGAGTTCGGCAATACAACCTACTAATAACTCTATCTTGTCATTTCGTTTCCTAGTAAACAAAGAAATAAATTACTTTGTATAAATTTATTTCCATAATTCAAAAGTTTAATTAAGGATAAATTCTGTCCGCCCCAACCAGACCTTTTTTGGTAGAATGTTGGCTTTCTTACTGAAATGTTTTTTAAAAACTCCAATTGCTAGTAGTAATTAGGTCTTGAATTTGCTAAATTCAATAGTAATTCAGGTTGCAGAGGTTATACAAGTGGTTCAACAGATTTTATTTACTTGTTTGTTCAATTTAATTTTGGCACTGCCCAAGTTCTAAGGTGGGTGAATATCTGACAATCAATCTAGGAGGAAATCCTTTCAACTGAAAGAAAATGTTAAAGCAGCAGCAAACTGGGAAAAGCAAAAATAATGAAAAACAGATAAAAGCTCAGAAGGGCATTTTAAAAAGGCCTCCCTGACACCAAAAAGGTTGTTTTTATTTTATTTATCACATTTTAAACTATCTCTCTCTCACAATTTTATCACTTCAAAAATCTGGCTTAGCAACAATTATTTTTCCAATACTTACCACTCTTTTGTTGCAACTATTTTGGCTCCATTTTGCTCTGATGAATATCGATTGCATGGCAATATTTCAAATCCACTGTCAGTTGCAAACATTCGTAAATAAATAAATACCTGCAGCAGGAAAAAAATTATTAAAAAAAAATCTGCTATGTGCTATGTGCTGCCAAATTGCACTGAATCGATGCTACACTTGCAATGAGGCTAACACCTCACTGATATGCTTCACAGAACCTCAGAGTAAATATAAATTAGTATGTATTTTATATAACATACAGTATCAAATTTGAGCTTTCAAAATCACTTTTATGTGAAAAAGGGGAGGGAAAAAATAATTATATCTTACACAGACTTCCAGCCACATGAATTATCATGTTGTGTATTAAATCACATCACCAGGAGTTCCAGCATTCTCCAGCCAGGGAAGAAAGTTAGTTTTTGAATGTATTACTTTCCAATTCTCAAATGTCTGACAATTATCTGAGACACAGCACTATCAAGGTATTCAACAGTATTTAAGGCTTTAGAGTACTGAACTAAGAATTCCTTTTAAAATAACACACCTTTTTCCAAAAGACAGACTTTCAATGTATGAAGCCCTAATTTCCTCAATGTGTAATATTCTGCAAAGATGAGATGTAAATTATATTTTTTAAAAAACAATAAAAATAGGACGCTAATTTTTTTAGCTATTTAATATTTAAATTTTGCATCTCTTGATAAAACCATTAAGCATATATCCCTCAGGAAGGGTTTCTGGCTTATTCCTTATATTTAGTCTTCAAACTTATATTTATTCACTTCCTATATACCACTCACTAAGGAAAGCTGTATTCTAAAGCATCGGTTTAAAGTCATTTCAATAAATGTTCATAGGGGACATAATTCCAATTATTTCTTTATCATGATTAAGTAATTTATATTTGCACAAACTTTTCACAAGACACAGCATTTCACTATAAAGAGCAAGCAATTTCCTTCATTTGATTCCAGCTGCCTCTGATAACATCCTGTTTTTTCCTTTTCTTTGAAGCTTTCTACTATCTCAGTCCTTTCCCTTTTTCTGCTGTTAATTTTCATCCAGCTAGTTAATTTTTAAAAATCTTACATAGTATTTATTAAATTATCAAATCTGTATATCATCCAACTCCAAGTGACTCTGGGCATTTGCTAAAGATAGAAACAGACATTTTTTTTTTCTACCAGTTTAACATCCACAATATCCTACAAACTGAACTTGGATTAAGTATAAATACACCTACATGTTCTTTGAACAACCTTTCCTGCATTTTGTTCTTGTTAAGAAAATAGTGCCGGGCCCAGTCACCTGACGTCAAGGACTTGAAGGCTTTTTCCAAGTGCTCATCTTTTTTAAAACGCTCAATCACCTCCTTCAGTTCCTCTTGTCTTCCTTTGATTGGTCGAAACCTCAGGCAAAAAAAGGAAAAAAACCCAAGATAGAACTTCAATCAGGTTGCACTTTATATATTCAGAGAAACTAAATTACAATAGGACCAAAAGTAGAAATGAATATTGTTGCAATAGGTTTTACACAAATGATTAAAAGAGGAATAATTATAGTTACTGGAGTAGGAGAAACTTTTAATAATGACAAGGAAATATCAATAGCCCTGTAAAAAACATGAGGTAAGTCACATCTGAAATACAGAACAGTTTTTGTTATCTCAGTGATGACGTATCTGCTATTTCATTTGCATGAGAGAAATACTAATCAAATAAAGCTTTTAAAAAACACATATAAGGTTTGTTTTACATAGGTAGTGTTAACCTTCAAGGTAGTTCAAACAAGAAGCACAATCCATGAATTACTAACACTGCATTTAATGTAACAGTTTCTTACAAGCCTGAAAGCACTTCTCCCCTCCTTTACTTTTACTTTCCACAAAACTAGAGAGGGTTTCTTCCAAGACGCTTGTTTTCCTTCTATGGGTGGAGGTACCTTTTGCATGACGGTTGGTAGGCTGAGGCTCCTGTCTCCAAGATCCTTCCTACAGCCAATTACATGCAATAAATAATGAAGATTTTCCTCAAATGACAGATTCCTCTCTTTTGATACGTTGAGCATCGTTTTCTCCCATATGTTCCTATTTACATGTTCCAGTTATGTGAGAATTATTTATCTCCTGATTTCATTAATGCAGTTAATCCCAAGACTCGGTCTTCTATATTGCACTCACTTTATGCAATGCTGTAGCAAGATGTGTTGAACTCTGAATTTTACAGTTAGGTGGTATGTTAAAAATGTCTAAGGAATTTAGTCAAAACTTTAATTTGGATATTTTTAGTTCTTTTCAATATTCTTATGCACTGCTTATTAACTTTATTTTCTTTGCTTCATGAGCTCTTTTTCATAGGAATAGGTAGGATACAAGCTTTCAGAGAAAATCTGATATAGAGGTGATTCTTGGTTTACTATCACAATTGCGACTAGAATTTCCATTTCTAAGCAAGATGGTTGTTAAATAAGTCACACCCAGTTTTACAGTTTTTTGCCATGGTTAAGTGAATCACTGAAGTTGTTAAGTGACTTGTGTGGTTGTTAAGTGAATGTGGGTTTCCTCCTTGGTTATGCTTTTTGGAAGCTGGCAGGGAAGGTCACAAATTGTGATCATATGTTCCCAATATACTGTAACTATCATCAATACATCAATACATGACTTTCTCAAGCACCCAAATTTGTCCATGTGACCATGGGAATCATTCCAATGGTTAAGTACGAGGACCAATTGCCACTATAATTTCAGAAGAAATGACTATGTCAAGGACTATCTGTATTAATGAGGTAAAACAATATAATTTTGATCTTTTAGCAACAGTATCATTTTTTCTAGATTCTGAATGCTGAAATTATATTCTTATTACACAATTTAATGAACAACACAGAGAATATTTTGATATAATTTTAATTAAGAAACCTGTATTTTTCTTGCGATGGTGTGGGCTAATTATCCTTTTTTTTTTTTTTGCATTGGCCTCTGTAAATATGGCTTCGCTCATTTATTTATTAAATTTGTATGTTGCCCATTTTGCTGTCACATGATTCAGGTAGCTTACATGATAAAACAATATAAAAGATTAAAACAGTAAAACAATAAATATAACATTAAACAATTATTTGAAGCTATTGTACAAATATTACTCAGCAATGCAGGACTAAGGCATATTTTGCTTTGCTTTTCAATTATCTGTAGAAGGAGATGGTGAATGAATGGTCATACAGGTGGTGCTTGCTTAATGGCTGCTCATTCAGTGACTGTTTGAACTTATGATAATGTTGAACAAGTGCTACTTACGACTGGTCCTTGAAGTTTCAGCTGTCACAACATACCCATGGTCGCAACTGAGATCTGGGGGTTTGGGCCCACCTCTCAATTATGTTGTGGCATTCTACAGTCAGATGAACACTATTTGCAACTTTCCAGTAAGTGAAGTCAATGGGAAAGAAAACGATGATGAAATGAAGTTCTGGTGATGATAATCAGGAGTGCCAGCGTTGCTGTTGCTACGCAATCATGTGATATCAGGCCTTACAACCATGTTGCTTAGTGATGGAAATTCCAATCCCAATTGCCATAGTTAATTGAGGATTACCTGCAATTTAGGCCAGAAAGTTGGGCTAAGTGCCTGTTTGTCATTTTAGCAAAGTTACATCAGTGCTGAAGCAAGAACTCCTGTTGCCAAATCAGAAATTCAGAAAAAGCCAAATGGGGGAGGCTAGCAATTTGCTTGTCCTGTATTGTTCAATCAACTTCATTTTGTGTTCCTTGAGAAGGAGATACCAGTATTAAGACAAATTCAGACCACCGCATGTTCTTTTGATATAGTTTTCCTCTTGGTTGATACTGACTGGATCAGTTGAGGGAGATCTAGTCAATTATCAACATCACCACAACCAATACTCTTCCCATGGATGGGAGGCGATACCTAATTTGAAGAAGGCAGTGCTCTGTATGCTCTTTAATGAAGTATCATTAGATACGCTTGTTCTGATAGCTATAGTTGTCAAATTTGCACTGTTGGCACAAGTGGTTGAGAGAGTGTTGACTGAACAATTCTGAACTCTCATGGATGGAGAATAGGATTTAGATCATTTTCAACTGATTAGAGAACAGATCATAGCCTGGGAAAAGCACATCTGTTAATTACTTCAGGCCAAGTATCATGACACTTAAACGTATCTGTTATGACAATCTTTTTTAATTTTCAGCTTCAGATAACCTCTAAAATTTGTTGGTAATCGAAGTATAAGAATATCAAAATGTCATTTTAATAAGACATGGATAGTGCTCGACATGTCAAATGAGACAAGAATTTTCATTTCTAAGCAAGGCAGTTGTTAAGTGAGTTGTGCTCGATTTTATGACTTTTGCCATATCTGTTAAGTGAATCACACAATTGTTAAGTGAATCACTATTAAGTGAATTTGGCTTTTCCCACTGACTTTGCTTTCAAAAGCTGGTGGAGAAAGTCATGTATACTTTGTAAATATATGCCGGCTGACAAGAAGCCAAATTCGTTCGCGTGATTATGCTGGAACAATCATAGTGTGAGGACCAGTTGTAAGTCACTTTCCTCAGTGCTGGTGAAACTTTGAACTCTGATATCCTTGATCCTTAGCTAAATGAATGGCTGTGAACTGAGGACCACCTGTACCAAAAAAGTAGGCAGTAGAGCTTGTATCAGTTCAAACTGAGAAGGCCCAATAAACAACTGAATAATCCTGAATCCCATATTGCCTTCCTCATACATCCCAGTATATTAAATATATTAAGTTATATACCAAACCTGTAGAATACTGCTATGTAAAGAACTATAGATTTAGCAAGCATTGAGGATAGCGAAGAAGAACATTGTTCAATGTTGGAAAGACAGTTACTCAGATTTACAATTTGGGATTACAAATACATGTTTCCTTCTATTTGTCAGTTGGTTTTTTTATTGATGTAATAGAATTGATACATATTGTCTTGTGTAATCTAGGTTTAATGACCTGTTTAAAAATGAGAGAGGCTTAATTATATTTCTTGTATGTAAAGTATGTTTCTTGTATCTTGTATGTAAAAGCTCTATTATGGTGGATGACCTCTGGTGAACGACCTCTGGAGGGCCAGGGATAGGGGTTGTTCCTCTGCCCTGGTCCTATTAGATCTCTCAGTGGCTTTTGATACCATCGACCATGGTATCTTGCTGCACTGGTTGGAGAGTTTGGGAGTGGGAGGCACCGTTTATCGGTGGTTCTCCTCCTATCTCTCTGACCGGTCGCAGACGGTGTTGACAGGGGGGCAGAGATCAACCGCGAGGCGCCTTACTTGTGGGGTGCCTCTCCTGTTCAACATCTATATGAAACCGCTGGGTGAGGTCATCAGTGGCTTTGGGGTGAGTTACCATCTGTACGCTGATGACACGCAGCTGTACTTTTCCACCCCGGGCCACCCCAACGAAGCTGTCGAAGTGCTGTCCCGATGCTTGGAAGCCGTACGGGTCTGGATGGGGAGAAACAGACTCAACAGACTCAAGCTCAATCCCTCCAAGATGGAGTGGCTGTAGATGCCGGCACCCCGGTACAGTAAGCTGCAACCACAGCTGACTGTTGGGGGCGAGTCATTGGCCCCAATGGAAAGGGTGCGCAACTTGGGTGTCCTCCTGGATGGACGGCTGTCGTTTGAAGATCATTTGGCGGCCGTCTCCAGGAGGGCTTTTTACCAAGTACGCTTGGTCCGCCAGTTGCGCCCCTTCCTTGACCGGGATGCCTTATGCATGGTCACTCACGCTCTTGTCACTTCTCGTTTGGATTATTGCAATGCTCTCTACATGGGGCTGCCCTTGAAGTGCACCCGGGGGCTTCAGCTAGTTCAGAATGCAGCTGCGCGGGTAATAGAGGGAGCCACACGTTGCTCCCATGTAACACCACTCCTGCGCAGTCTGCACTGGCTTCCTGTGGTCTTTCGGATGCGCTTTAAGATCTTGGTTACCACCTTTAAAGCACTCCATGGCTTAGGGCCCGGGTACTTACGGGACCGGCTGCTGTTACCTTATGCCTCCCACCGACCCGTACGCTCACACAGAGAGGGTCTTCTCAGGGTGCCGTCCACCAAGCAATGTCGGCTGGCGGCCCCCAGGGGAAGGGCCTTCTCTGTCGGAGCTCCTACTCTTTGGAACGAACTTCCCCCTGGTTTACGCCAATTGCCTGACCTTCGGACCTTTCGCCGTGAGCTGAAAACGCATTTATTTATTCAAGCGGGACTGGCTTAAAAGTTTACTAAATTTTAATTGGGGCTATTTATGAATTTTAGGGTTTTAAATTGATTGTTTTAATTTTCGGCCATTTATGTAATATGCTTGGTTTTAAGTTTCTGTTTTAATTTGTATATTGTGTGGTTTTATAATTTGGCTGTACACCGCCCTGAGTCCTTCGGGAGAAGGGCGGTATAAAAATCTAATAAAATAAATAAATAATAAATAAATAATAAAATATGGAGTCTAAGGAATAGTAGTAATACTAGGAATAGAAGAAAACTTAAAAGAATGTGACTTCTAATAAGACAGGATTCTTTCAAAAACACAACTGGTAAATCTATCATCTTCTCTGTATTAGTTGTTTTAAATAATTTGCCTACTTATATAATAAAATAAAGCAGCCATTACACAATGCTAATTAAAATACTTTCATGTTATTGTAATTCATTCATTAACTATTATGTACTGGTCTATATAGTATCCAATCTCATTTTTTGGGGCATTGTAACACACATAAAATGGAGTAATAAAAAAATCCTTAAAAAGCAAAACAAATAACTTCAGGAAAACCCAATGAAGATTACTTGGTTGCCAGGATAGTCCAGAAAATAGGAAGAAGGAAACAAATCTAGTATCTTGAAATATTTGATGCAGGTTGCCTTTCACAAATACAGCTTGAGGGCTTATGAAGAACATCTTAATGAACACAAAAAATAAATCTGAATTAAAGCAGTCAAATTTTCCTTAATTAAATACCTAATTCCCAGTGCTCTGGTTTTTTTTTTTTTTTGCACTTTAAATTTGTCAGATCCACATAGATTTAACTAAAACAAATAAGGCTTTATGTTTGCTCAATAATAAAACAATTACCTAGTGTTCATTTTATGTGTTTGAAAGCCTAAATATGGATCAAGAACCAAACTAGTTGCTAGGTCATCATTCTCACATAGCTCCTTGGCAGACATTCCAGAAGAAGGCACGTAGCGACTTTGGCCCTCAAATCCCGAACCACCACTACCTGCATAAATCAAAACAGATGATTAGCTGATACTGAACACTGAATTGTATCGATCTTTCTCCTTGTATAGGGAACAAGAAAAAAAGCAGGAATCTTGAGAATAATGCAGAAGCTTATCCCAAGTATGTGTTGGTCTGGTGGTGGGTACAATGCTTTATTTATGCAGAAGATCCATTTTCACCAGGATATTTGTGACGACAAAAGTTACTGAATGACGGAACAGATTTTCAAGTAAGGCCCCATAGGAAATGTTCAGGGAATGAACAATGCATATATCATAGAGACAAAAGATGATTAATTGTCATCTTTTGTATGAATTAATGAGAGTACTTTACAATGTAGGTCGTACGGCATCTCAGATGAATTATTTTCATTAGAAAAAAAAGTAATTTAGCTTATTTATACCATATTTTATCTGACAGTGGTCTGAACTTGTATATTTTTACTTTTGTGAAATACTAACACTGCTTCCTAGCAAATCCTCTCTATTCTGATATTCACAGGTCTTTCATTTTATCCCTCAAACATTAAATAAAAATAACCACTCTCTGATTTTAAATTTTTATCACATATAGACAACCAGCATTTTTAGTGCAGCCTGCAGGTATTCCTTAAAATTAGGTGTAATGGTACAAAGTGATTGATTTGCAGTTGGTCCATTCAGAAACCATATAATAAAGGAGTCATGATTTCATATAAAATATAAAAGAAAAATGATGCAAGCCCAATCTGCCAATGAATAATTTGTTATTCAGTTTTAACATGTTGACATTTAGAGTAAAACAAATCCTTTTCATTGCATGCTTGATTTCAAGATAAAACCATATTCTATGTCCAAAAACCTAAAGCAAATCCAAGTCTTCTATCCTACTCAGAAGTTCTCCAGTTACAAAAGGAAAGGAGAAGTGATTGTTATAAGTAGAAAGTTATGTACCTCTGCTGGATTATTAAATTAGTACTGACTTCAGTAGTGCAATTTTGGTCTTGGCCTAGTTGTATAATGACATATGAAGTATGATGTGACAGCAAGAATATCTTACTTGGAGTTGCTCTGAAAAATGAAGCCATATAAGCCATGTGAATCTTTATGACCATTAAAAATAGTAAAGCATGTAAACTTGTTTCCCCATGTGAAACAGATTATAATAAATAAATGGCAACATTTAAACCAACCAAAACCCAGAAGAAATTACCCTCATATGTTCAGCAATGGAAACTCAAATTAAGCTTGCCTTTAAATCTTCAGGTTGTTTCTTTTAAACTAATGTTCTATCACTTTAACTCAGATCCAGTATCTACATGAAAATGAAATTACTGTATTTTTTGGAGTATAAGATGCACTTTTCCCCCCCTAAAAGGGGGTGAAAATTTGGGTGCATTTTATACACTGAATGTAGCCCTGCCCACCCACTGGCCTCACCCTTTGGCCTCTGCCTCCCAGCAATTTACCCCAGCAAATTACCTCCCAGCAATTTACCAATAGCAAGCAGCAAGAAGAAACAGCCCATTTCAGCTTCAGCACAAGCTAATTAGCACAAGTTGATTGTTCATTGCATTGTCCTCCCACTCTCAGCTGTTTCAGGCTGCAGGGATTGCCACTGGCTATTGCTGCACTGGCCTCTGCTGCTTGCTGCAAGGAGGTAAATTACTGGGAGCAATTTTTTTTTCTTGTGCTAGTCAAGCTATGCTGAAAACGAAAATGAAAGTAAAGCAGGCTGTTTGCTGTAAGGAGGCAAAATTGCTGGGAGGCAGAGGCAGAGGCAGATTTCTTTTTTTTTTTCCTCACCAAAAATGGTAGGTGCATCTTATAGTCCGGGGTGTCTTATAGTCCACAGCGTCTTATACTCCAAAAAGTACGGTAATTAAACTTTTTAAACACATTCGTGTGCCTCAAATTAGATAAACTTTCTCACAAAATGAAAAATGCTATTTTTCATTACGTAAACAATTATGAGTAGGTCTTTAAAACTGCTTCTGTAAACATACACTCCCCTGAATATTGTGACTGTAGATTGTGTTCTAGTGATATTTTCTGGGACAAATTATAAATACGTGGAAAACTGAATTCTTTACCGCTGCAAATTATGCATTAGCAACATTTTTTAACATTGAAAGGAAGACTATAAGGCTCACACTTAAGCTTTCATTGGGACTTCAATTTATTTAAAAAGTATAAATTATTTGTGCACATTACTGTGTCATCATATATAAATGAGAAAATTTGTAAATAAATACAAGTAAGAAAATATTCTTGGCAAATACAGCCTTTATAAAATTAACAAATATGGTAATTTGAGAACATCCTAGCACATTAACATATACATACATCTGCTGGACCGTCTCTCAACTCCATTTTTGCCAGTCTTTGGATTTTCCTTTCCAGAATGCTGTAATTTGGACTGATTTTGATGGTGATCATTAGATAACCTGCTTCCATTTCTCCGGCCATTCACCACCATGTTCTTGGATTCTCCCAACCACTTCATTCCCACAGACAATTTGCCCCCGTTGCATTTAGTCCTTCTTCCAAAGGCTTTTGGAAATTAATGGTAGTCCAGTTTCCTAACAGAAAAAGAATGGACAAACATAAACAAACTGTTTATTTTTATATAAAAATAATACATAGTTTTAATCATATTTTGTATAGGTAGTTCTCAATTTACGAACATTAGTTTAGTGATTGTTCAAAGTTACAATGGCACTGAAAAAAGCTATTTGTGACTGATTTTCAAACTGTTGCAGCATCCCCATAATCCTACATTTGGATCATGTGATCAAAATTCAGGCAACTAGCATCTATTTATAACAGCTGCACTCTCCCAGGGTCATGTGATCACCATTTGTAACCTTCCCAACTGGCTTTTAATGAGCACAGTCAAGGGGGAAGTCAGATTCATTTAATGACCTCATGCTACAACCATATATTTTCTGACCCATTTGATTGATACATTAATCTGATGGGATTAAATCAGTCATTCAGGAGACTTTTTTTTAAATTTGCATTTATATCCCACCCTTCTCCGAAGACTCAGGGCGGCTTACACTATGTTAGCAATAGTCTTCATCCATTTGTATATTATATACAAAGTTAACTTATTGCCACCAACAATCTGGGTCCTCATTTTACCTACCTTATAAAGGATGGAAGGCTGAGTCAACCTTGGGCCTGGTGGGACTAGAACCTGCAGTAATTGCAAGCAGCTGTGTTAATAACAGACTGTCTTACCAGTCTGAGCCACAGAGGCCCTGAAGTTACTCATCCAATGAGATCAATAGGCAAAGCAATTTAACCAGATAAATGGAGTACCAATTAAAAGATAGACCATAGAAACAAAACCTCTAGTTGTCACCTGAAATTTAAGCCACTCAAATGCATCTATTGACCAGCTATACCAGTGATGGCTAACCTTTTTGCCATCGTGTGCCAGGATGGGGTGGGTGGGGAGAAGATGTGCGGACATGCATGCCCACACCCCTGCCCTGCACATGCAACACCCCCCCCCCGCTTCTGGTTGGCCCGTTTTTCTTTCTCCTGGCTCCAGGTCCTCTCTATGCATCTGGGGAGGACAAAAACAGCCTTCCGCACCCCCTCGGAGGCCCTTCATAGGCCCGAAACGTCCCATTTCCCAACTTCCGGTTGGACAGGAAGTGACATTTTTTGTTGTCCCCAGTCTCCAGAGCCGCTCTAGGAGTCTCTGGAGGCTGGGGACAGCAAAAAACATCACTTCCTATCCAACCGGAAGTTGGGAAATGGGAGGTTTCGGGCCTCCAGAGGGCCTGGGGAAGGCTGTTTTTGCCCTCCCTAGATGCATAGAGAGGATCTGGAGCCAGGTGAGAAAGAAAAACAGGCCTTCCCCACCCCCCTGCAGGCCCTCCAGAGGCAGGAAACAGCCTGTTTTCCTACTTCTGGTGGCCCCAGAAGGTCCAAAACTCAGCTGGCTGGCATGCGCGCTGGAGCTGAGCCGGCGTGCCCACTGATACGGCTACGTGTGCCACCTGTGGCACGTGTGCTATAGGTTCGTCATCACGGAGCTATACCCATGCTATACAATAACACCACATTTTCTTAAATACTGTTTGGCAAGCCAATATTTGCATACTGCCAATCACTGAACCTGAAACAGATTCTCAAAGCAACAAGCAATAGCAGGACAACTATGACAATATGGGAATCAAACCCTGAAACCACGTCTACTTTGCCCCATATACAAATACAAGTACCTTCTTGTGTTCTTCCTCCAATGTGGTATTTATCATAATTTGCCAGCAATGTCCATCTAAGTTCTACATAGAACATATAAGACAAACTTTGTATAAAAGAATTGATGTACATATGTTTGACATTAGGCCACAAAACTAAATAATATCTGAGCAAATTACATTATAGAATATCACAAAATGACTGTTTTGTAAAAGTGGACTTAACAGCACCATCAAGCAAGATACTGTTGAACTTACATCCATCAAAACACTTCAGGGAATCTTAGGTGGTCTCAACAAACACAATGTGTTTGAATGCATTTCTACTATTAATTGATATTTATAATATTTTTCCAATTATAAGTATATAACTGGCAATTGCATAACCAATCTATTTCCCCTCCTTTTCCCCCACATCACATCTATATTTTCATCCTACAGTCTAGCTAGTGCATCCGATGAAGTGAAATATAGCTCACAAAAGCTTATGTCTTGTAACAAAAACTGTCAGTTGACAAAGGTGCAGACTCCTGACTTTTTTTTGCCACCAACATGACTCCCCTCCTACAAAACCTAAACTAGCTGTAAAACAATTCTAAAGTATCAACTTGAAAGTAAATGTATGATTCTAGATTAGACAAGAGCTACATTAGTTCCATTAGAATTTACTACAATACTTTCACTTAGCACTTGTACCAATCTTCAAGATTTGGCAACAAAATAGTATGAAAAACAGCAAATGACAACTTCCAGTCTTTAACTGACAAAGAAAGGAGAAGAGGAAAATGTCCCTCCCATTTACGCAGCACTTATGAGATTAATCATGTCCTCTGAGAATTTGTTTACACCTGTCCCAGTAACCTAGATTTATATCAAAATAGTGACAGGTTGAGTTTTAATGATAGAGTGTTAACACTGTTCTGACTTCCCTTTTCTGCTATGATTTATAATGGTTTTCTTTTTTGATAAAAATAATTGATAAATTTTATCTCTTCCGTGATTGGTCTAGTCCAGTCAACCTGGTCCCTACCGCCTACTAGTGGGCATTCCAGCTTTTATGGTGGGCAGTAGGGGTTTTATCCGAAACTGAAGCACTTTCCTTTTTTTAAAATTTAATTGATTTTTTTAAAAAATTTCATAGCATTATTTAAAAACATTTTCATTAGATTTTCATAAAATTCCCTCTGACAAATTAAAATTTCTGAAAATATACTATTTGTATCAACCACACATAAGTTTAGTTCACGTTATGTAAGTGAAACTAAATGGCACTATAGTGCGACTGCAAACAAAAGAGCCTCATCCCAGAATAGCCCAGAAATCAGAATAGCCCAGCTGTAACAGACAAGAAGAGCTGGTAGCTGGCACCCCCCACCCGCCATAAACCTACTTTATAAATCACCATTACTGTGGAACCGGTGGGCGGTTAGAAAATTTTACTACTAACAGAGATACAAAAGTGGGCGGTAGGTATAAAAAGGTTGACTACCTCTGGTCTAGTCCCAAAAACAAAATGGAAGGAAAGGGCTGACAAATGCCTTAATGCCATAAGCACAGGAAGTGAGAATACAAAACATGTATTATATTTTTCCCTTTTAAATTGCCAGGATGTAATATGGAGTATAAGATTCCTACCTTCCTAGATATAGTACCATGGACAAGAAGAAAGGTATCTAGAATACATTCCTTAGAAGACAGGTAACATAACTAGAACTTGTAAGCCATATACCAAGGCAGGAGATGAAGCTAGGATATATAGGTCCAGGTCTTCTGGGAAAAGAGGCATGAAATCATATTTCTTTCATGTTAAACGCTCAGCACTGTGACTAAACTATGTCATTATTTCTCCACTACACAAACAATATAGTTCCAATATAAAAATGTTTAAAGTTGTAAATGCTATAAAATCCTTTTAAAATGTCACTTTTTAAAACATGGAATTCAATTGGGAATGAGGAAAGGCCTCTGGAAATACTATGTGTTTTCTGAACAAAGAATAAAAACAAATATAGTACAATTTAATAGAATAATTTATAAATATCTCTACTGAACATCTGCCCTGGTATAAATCCACTATATTAATGTCATTATGACATTAATACCATAATGTGTTCCACACAAACATTATTCTAGTATTTTATATGAAGGATTTTAAACACTTTGGAAATTTCTTACAATATACAGAAAAGGCAAACTAAAGAAATTAAAGAAAACCAAAACTAAATCCAGCCCACCTCCTAGTTTTTCTAATACCTTCTTTCCACTTATCTCCCCTTAGTTATGAAGATTAGGAGGCAGGCTGATTTATAGGCCATGCAAAAAAAGAGAAAAGGGAGCAAGGTGCACCAGCTTTGCCTTAGTCACCTATAATTCTCCTAAATATTATGTCCTTGGTGAAACCTGGAACAAACAAAATATTCCACGTTTTGGTTCGGTTGTACTTAGAAGAGTAATTGAGTCCAAAATTATGGTTGTAAGTTGTTACCATGATAAGCTGAGTCACCCACATGACTGGAAGTAGATTTCCAGCTTTTTTGTGGTACTCATTAAAGCAAATGCTGTGGTCGTTAAGCAAACACCATGGTTGTTAAGCAAACCCATTCATCTGAATGAGTGTTTTTTGCCAGAAACTGGCAAATACTTCCCCCCAAATCGTGATCATGTGACAGAAATGCCATAGCGGATCATAAAGCTGACCTGCCTGAAATGCGGTCATATAATATGAGGAGCGTGACATTTACAATGGCTGGGACACCTCTCCTGTAGCTATCATAACTTCAAACTGATGTAAAATGACCAGTCATTAATAGAGGGCTACCCATATTGTGAACTGCCTGCAAGATTTAGGTTTTCTTAGACTGTATTTTTTTCTAGCACCTATTTTAATTCCACTGTTCAATTCAGCACTATCAAACTAATCTGTATAATATTCCTATTAGCATTCCTTTAGATTTTCCATCTATTTATTGGGAAATTACCTTCTAATATCTTTTATACACAATATATACTTTCTTTCCTAAGTACCTACATGCTAATTTCTTTCACTTCTTTCCTTTTCTTCCATGCCCTGTTGTTCCCAAGTTCTGCTCTTGATATTATTACAGCATGGTTATCCCATATTCATAATTTATCCTTCTCTGTGTTCTTATTAATATTCTCAATATTTTATTGTAAACATTCAAATTAATCATGACTTTATATTTACATTTATTTGTAATATGTAATGTAGGAACCTATGCACCTTAAAAGTGTAGCTGGAACCAATTCTTGTTCATCTGACCTGGTGGCTCCAAATAGTCTAATAACTCTTCTGTCTTACTATCACCCATATACAGTTCCGTTTAAAAGTTTATGAACCTTTTTGAATTTTTAATATTTCTGCATAAGCATGACCTAAATTGTCATGTTTGCCGCACAAGTTCTAAAACTAGATAAAGAGAATCCAATTAAACAAATGGGTCACAAATATCATACTTGTTTGCTGATTTATTGATGGAAAATGTTTTTTTAAAAAGCTACATATTTGTGTCTAGCAAAAAAACATCAAATCTCTGTCCTAACAAACATGAGGATAATTGATTATAAGATATACATAGTACAGTTTTTGGAATTCTTGTAACCCAGCCCTTTCTTCTCAATGAATTGTTAATAAAAATGCTATGCTAATCATTCTTGAAAAAAATCACTTTTAAACAGTTGCTTAAGATCCTGACACAAATAAGCATCAGAATTAGCAATTCGTGGAAGAATTGGTTCTATTTTAAATGAATAAAATATATTCATGTCATTGTCAGCTTTTATTTATTATAGTATTACAAGTGTTATAATACATTACTCTACTGGTGGATATATATATTGAAACCTTAACAGAAACAAATGGGGGAATATAAGGACAAACGGTTCAGCTTGTGTGACCATTCAGATTTGGAATTAAACAAAATAATAGTCTTATACAAAACAAGTGTAATAAAAGTATGAGATATAAATGAAAGAATTGTATTAAACATGTGTGTTGCACTGACCATTGCTATTAAGATATTTTTTTGGGAAAACCCATCAGGATTGCTGGCAATCCTGATGATTTATATTGATATATTGACCATCAATTGTGTTGTAAATGTTGTACCTTGATGAACGTATCTTTTCTTTTATGTACACTGAGAGCATATGCACCAAGACAAATTCCTTGTGTGTCCAATCACACTTGGCCAATAAAAATTCTATTCAATTCTATTCTATTCTATTCTATTCTATTCTATTCTATTCTATTCTATTCTATTCTATTCTATTGGTCTACGGTAGCAAAAATCATAAGTCTAGGAGTACCTTTTCTGACTAACATATTTATTAAAAGGCATATGATTTTATTTATTTAATTTGTATTTAATATAAATGCAGCTCACTTCTCCAGATATAAAGATTTATATTATGGATATAGGATTTAAACTGGGTTGTGATGAGGGGGAAAGACAGCTTGGTTATGGTGATATAGGCTACATGTGGGACAGATTACAAGTATGCATGAAACTTGAAAACTTTCATACCACTATATGTGCTCATATTAACATCAGAATCTCATTTATTTCACTGGAATATATTTCCACAGACAATGTTTTGTGGGCTACTAATATGCTTTCTTCTTCTGTTTCTACTTGTGGCAGCTACACAGACCATGCATACAAGACCAGTTTTCTTGGCAACCTTTTTACAAGTGGTTTGCCATTGCCTAAGACTGAGAGAAAGTGACTGGCACAAAGTCACCCATATGTCTTCCATGCCTAAGGCAAGATTAGAACTCACTAACCCATGACCCATTCAATCATTGTTTCAGGAATATTTCCTTATTTAAACTTGCTATTTCCTGCCAGCTTCCCCACTAACTTTCCTTGTAGGAAGCTGGCAAAAATGTTGGAAATAAAGATCATGTGACCGTAGTAGACTGACCTGTGAAGTGGCTATGATTTTGTCAAATTTCAATCCTATGGGAGTCAGGAAGTTCCCATGTCAACCACTTGCATCCCCCAAACCCTACCTCACCAGCAAGCATCCAAGTTACTCCTTTGTCCTTCCTTTGCTGTCCACCACTCTTAAGAGTTTTCAAATTTCAGCTTCCATTCTAAACCAACCAACTGCTGCTTGCCTATTGGGCCTTGCTGCCAGCTAATTAGATGCAGGGGGCAGAAGAATGTGAGAAAGAAAAGCAGGGATATGGCCTTACCATCTTCCCTACATCACGCAACCTACAGAAAATATACTTGGAAGGCGCAATGGCACTGAAGCAGCCACAACTTCCCCAAATTTCATTCCTATGGGAGTCACAGGTCCTAGCATTCTGTACATTAGATCATTTAAGTTATTTGATTCAATAATTTCACCAAATGAAGGTTACAAACAGACACAAGAGTATATAAATAGATGGTTTCCTAGCTTCTAGTCCAGCATCTTCATCTGCTATATCCAACTGGATCATACTTTTTAAAAAATTTGAATAATATTTCTGTCCCATATAAATTTAACTTCTGTTATAAACTTTAAATAATATATTATCATCCAGGAATGGAAACCATGACTGCAAATTAGCGTCACAAAAAACCCATCTTGGTCAGGCAGCCACCTACTATTGAGCAGTAGCTGCAAATCCAGGAGGATTACCCAGTCTGTACCAGTCTCAAATAGTGACGTATAATCTAATCCATCCAATGGTTAAAACATCCCTGATCGGGGTGGGGGGATGGGTGGGAATCAAAAAACCACAACCACTTAGTCTTGTCAAGACTGAGTCAAGCCTGTTCCTCTCCATCCAGATCCTACAATAATCAATTATTCAATTTAGTTACTTTGCTTACTGTAACATTTTAACAAACAAAAGATTGATTTAAGTCAAAGAAACAAAAATCTAGATCAGTTAAATTAAGATGTTTTCTATAACATATACAGTATTAAGATAATCCTTTAGAACTATGCATAATCTTGCAATATTGGTATGTGATCTCACCTTCATCCAAGGCTATTAATAAAAAAAGGTTCCCTGGTTAAACAGACATTACCTCAAACAGTGTACTGTATTATGTCTTTACTGAACACTTTGAGCCACTATTTATTGTATTAAAAACTATATTCCCAAAGTTGCATGCACCTTTGTCCAAATTATATATGGCCTCGTGTGAGGCTTTGAATTGGACAAGGGAGCACATCGCCTTGGGAAGAAGGCCTGGCACAGCCAGCAGCTGCCTTGCAAAATGCCAGGTTGGCCACATCCCATTGGCAGTGGGAGCAGGAAGATGGCAAAGGGCAGTGAAGCATAGAGCCACAGGACAGAGTACAGGATGTCCTAAAATGTAGAAATGGGGGGGGGAGATAGGCAGGTAAGGAAAGGCAGTTCCTTATCTTCTCAAGGCTCTGGACTGGGGGGACCAAGCCAGAAATGTTCGGATTGGAATGGGTCCTAGCCTAATGACCAGGTGTGATTTGGTTAACGACAGCAACTGGATTTGCTATTGCTAACTGAAGTCATGTGAAGTCAAGTTTTACAATCGCATAGCTCAGCAATGGAAATTCTGGTCTTTGTAACATCGTTCACCATTAGTATATTGTGCCAGCATACTCACAAGGAATACCAATCTGATATAGAAAAAGTTTGATATAAACAGTCATTATTACCACATCTACTACATGTATAATTTCTCTAAAGAATGTATAAAGAACAAAGAGGTTGGCAGAAAAGAGAGGACTTGTAAACTCACAAGCCTTTGAACCACAATGGAATTAACTAACAATGTAACAATGAAAGCCTTAGGGAAATATGAAGATAGATAATAGGTTGGACTTGCCTAATTTGCTAAACTTAAAATACAGCAAGGGTCTGTCAGCATATCATGCATTGTTAACATAACTGCCAGAACTATTTATTTAATGTTAACTAATTAAACATTATAGAGAATCTAAAAGCTTACTTATTCTGTAATATTAGTACCACTCCTGGTAAAGATAGTGCCCCATTGTACACTATCATAATTTCATGATACCCTGTTAATCAATATACATGAAATATTTTTAAATAATTGCAGATTACAAACAAAACAAAAAGAATA
Organism: Ahaetulla prasina; assembly: GCF_028640845.1. Classification (NCBI taxonomy): domain Eukaryota; kingdom Metazoa; phylum Chordata; class Lepidosauria; order Squamata; family Colubridae; genus Ahaetulla; species Ahaetulla prasina. The sequence continues at coordinate 260,202,121 of NC_080539.1, read as the reverse complement.
ACAAAAACCCACTCCAAATCTAAAAATTCTTATTGCATTTCCAAGTTAGATACATAAAAAAGAATCTTTCCAACAAATGCCTTTCTTAATGGCTGAAATTCAAAAGTAGGTCACATTTTCAAAAGAGAATAAACTATCTTAAGATCTACCTAAAATGCAAAATATATCAGCCTAACAACATTAATACATTTAATATAATTTTCATAGGCTATGAAATAAAAGAAACATTTAAAAAATAGAATACTGGAAACTACAGCCATTTATATCACTGAGAAATTAAAACAAAGAAAAATACATATAATACATTGTGAAACTCAAGTATAATGCTATCTATCTATATCAAATCATTAATAACAATTTGGTTTGTACCTATTTGACAAAGGAGAAAGAAGAAAAAATAGAAAAAATAGGTACCGGTATAATTTTTCTTTGTTTAGTAAAACTGTTATTAATGCACACACACAATATCAGTGACTCCCCCATCTCTTTGTTTACTATCTAGCTTGAATGTAGCGAGCTTATAGCTTACATAAAATTTTACAACCAAGTTGAATATTAATGTTGCACACAGATTGTTTTTTCAATGGCTAGCATTGTTTTTATAAGATACTTTATTTAAATACAAAAAAACAACATCCATTAAACAACCTAATTTAATATGAACAAAAAGTATGCATTTGGAACTAAGATTCAAAAAGAAAAAGTTAAGTTAGCATGGACATCTTAAAAAGTGCAGATATTTTAAATTTCATGATTATGCTACCACCCATGAAGCCGATAAATTTGTAAATAAATAGAAGCTATCCAAGTAAAATTCAAATTTTGTGAGATGTCTTCAACTAAACTTTTCAAATTCTACACAGCTCCAAAGTTTATACATCCACAATAAAAGGCTAGTTTTACTTTTCCTAGAACCTTTTGACTTATTCCGCACAAAGAAATTTAAAACTACAGTATATCTGTTTGGACAAATCACTTTAGACAACAGGTGGGATTCATATATTTTTAATCTTCTGACACGCAACTATTCATATAAAGAAAAGCTGAAGAACAAGCATTTTAGTCAAATTTTATCTAATGTGAAAATGGTGAAGCTACCATGCTAAATCTGCAGTGTTAGCCTGACAATCCAGTCATCACACAACTTTATGACTTCACAGGCTACCTTTGCCCTTATTTTGGAAGAATGAAATATAGCTCCATTTATAGCAATGATTTTCAAACTTTTTATAGTTGGGGTACATTTTTCATACTGTACTAATACTGTATATTGAAAAGTAATCCAAGGATCATCTCTTTCTCCCCCCCCCCTCTCTCTCCTGCTGCAAAGCACAGATTAAGTTTATCTTCCGTAACTGGTGCCTTCAGATGTTTTAGGACTGCATTTTTCTGTGTTTCTTATGTGTAGGCTCCAGAATAGCGAATACTGGATTAGATCTACAAGTGTAATATTTGTATCCTACATTGACTGAAAACACATCCTCAGTTATAATACAGTTCTGAGTCTGCTTGTAGCTATACCCTGCAGGGAAATATCAGCAATATTTGGGCAACAAGTCTTTAAGAAATGCTTATTCAATATTTTATGCCTTCTCCTCTAAGTATACCAGCAAGCTTTTGAGTAATGTCAAGTGCCCTAAAATATTGTCTAAAAATAACTATTTTCCAGACCACTTTGTGATACAATAATATATCTCTGTATCTATTTCTATTTCACACTATAGCACAGTAAATTATCAACTTTAATCAAACTGCTAGACAACAAAGACATTTTTCTTCTCAGTAAACAAGCTACCTTGCTGATGTTCCACCTCTAATTGTGTTAGCAAGTATAGTCATATTCTTTGAAACAAACATTTTTAGGAAAAAATGTTCAGAACCAAAATTATAGGATTCAAATTCACAATAATCAAAAGGGACTGTTGCATTTTTTCTTTCCCTAAGAATTATCTTCCCAGCTAGTGAGAGTTTCATTCAACAACACTGGGAATACCCCCTTCAAATGCACCCCAGTACGGGTAGTTCTTGACTTATGACTACAATTGAGACCAAACTTTAGGTTGCTAAGTGAGAAATTTGTTGAGTGAGCTTTGCTCCATTTTATGACTTTTCTTGCAACATTTGTTAAGCGAACTACTGAAGTTGTTAAATTAGTAACACGGTTGTTAGCGAATCTGACTTCCCCATTGACTTTGCTCATCAGAAAATCGCAAAGGATTATCACATGACCCTGGGGCAACCGTCACAAATATGAACCAGTTGTCACGCACCTGAATGCAAATCACGTGACCATAGGGATGCTGCAACGGTCATAGGTGTGAAAAATTGTTGTCAGTCACTTTTTTCAGTGCCGCTGTAACTTCATACGGTCACTAAATGAACTACTGTTGTAAATGGAGGACTACCTTTATTGAAAAATCGTTGACAAGGAATAGCATGAACTACTTCTCTCATTGCTTGATCGGGACGGTGGATAGAAGTCCCTGGTACTTTATAGAGACTCTTTTCTAAATCTCCAGTGCCCCCTACAGGCCGCCTCTGCCTTTTCTCAGCGGCCGAGGGCGGCGAGCTCCTCCAACAGTCAACCCCTACCCGGTCCAGTCAGGTCTGCTTCTGCCTCGGGCACGACAACCCAAACCTCTCTGAAACGTTAAGAGAAATAACGACCCCACAGAACAAGAATCGGGCTTACGAACCTCCCGGAGAATCGGGCTTACGAACCTCGCCCAGGCCCGTCTCTCTGAAATGCCACAGGAGCGCAGGAATGTCAGCTGTCATAGCTACTAAATCCCAAGCGGATGTGCGGGAGCCTCGGTCGCGAGTGGCCCAGGAACGGCTACCCTCCTCCAGCCCTTTTCCTAGCAACGGCAGGTTCCCAGGCTCCGCTCTTCCGGGAAGAGCCCATCCGAAGATCTCTGCCCCCAAGGGGACGCGCTAAAGCTAATAAGCCCCCCTCCCCCCGAGGCCTAACCCCGAGGGAGCTCAGCCCCAAGTCCTTCCAGCTCCTTGGAGACGCGAGCGCAGGAAACGGCCCAAAGCAGCCGCCCGCATATGGAAGCCCACAAGGGGGTGCGGCGAGTCAGGGTCGCCAACTTGCCAAGGCTTCTCCCGATACCGACGGGCTACCTCTGCCTCTTTCAGCCTGACAGGCGCCCCCGCCGGCCCTGCGAGGAAGGCCCGGTTCCTTCCCTCGGAGCTCTGCCGAGCATCGCCTGGCTCTTTCTTCCTCCCACCCACCCGCCGCTCTCTCACCTCGGCCGGTCCTCCCCTCAGCCCTACTCCCTATCGCATTGTCCTTCTCTCCGGGGAGAACCAACAGACCTCTCCTAGGCCGAGCCCCACGGGAGATAAAGGTTCTCCCCACATTTTCTCTGCGAGGGGACCCCCTTTTTCCTCAGCTACGAGAAGCAGCCCCCCCCCTCAAAAAAACCGCCTGTGTCCTCGGGCCAGGCCCGGACAGACCCAACCCAGCTGGCCTCGCTTCTCCCTCCCGCCCCCTCCCCGGAAGGAGTGGGGCCCTTGCTCGTGTGCCAGTTGCAGCTCCCCCCCTCCTTTCGTCCACGCGAAGCACTCACCTCCCAATTGCCACCGGGCCCCGCCGTCCTGCTCGCCCCCCCCCGCGGCCCCCGAATCCAAAGCCTCTGTAGTCCAGGCGGAGACTCCCAACCAGAGGCGGAAAAAAATTAATCATAAAAAATAATAATAAAAATAATTCCAAGGGGGAAAAATGGCGGATTAAAATCCAAGATGGCGGCACCGAAGGGCGAATTATCTCGGCCAACGCTACCTAGAGATCCATCCGCCGCGTCCGCGAGAAGAAGTCCCCGAGGCCGCACAGAACGACCCCGCAGCGCTACAACGGGGCCGCGGTACGTTGCGAGTCTTCTGCGAGGAGAGCCTGTCACCTCCAGCAGACCCGCGCGGGCGAAATCCTGCTGTGCGCAAAAACCTTTTGTCTTTCCTCTAGGCCCCCTGGTTTCCTCGCACGGCCATAAGAAACGCCTCCTGCTTGTGCGCTCCGAGAAGGCGGAGGAACACTCCAGACTGGAAGAGGATCTCTTTTGCGAGAGCGGAGGAATACATCGCCACAGAGATTCTTACCTTAGTGTACTGTTTTAACTCGAGGGGCCGAAGAGAGGTACCAGCCAAGCATCGCCTCTGCAGTCCCGACACCTCTCTGGGAGGCGGAAGAACATTGCCAATACGGTTACATATCCCTCGCAAGGTTCGAAGCGGAGGGATACACGGATAAACAAGGAATGTTTAGTAGAGTTTTGAGAGACCGAAAGAAATCCATTAAAAATCAATCCGCCCTGCTCCCTCCTCTCCAGCCCTTTAAATAAACCCGAGCTTTGGCGAAGCCCGTCAGGCCGGCGCGGGCCGCTCGGTTCGGGGCTTCGCTTTGGCAACCTAATTCATCTGCCCCAAACTGCGACTGGCCGAGGCGAGTGCAGCTCCCTGACCGCGAGTTACTCGGGGCGCGTGTCCCCGGGATTCGGGGTTCCTAATTTGGCTCCGTATTAAGAGTCCTTGAGAGAAAGGAATCCGAATCCAGATCCGATTGTTCACACTTCCTTTATACAAGTTAGCCCACCGAAGCCTGGGTGGGGCAAAAGGTCTCTGGGAAAAAAGGTTGCACGAGGCTCTGGTTCCTCAAAACTGAACAAAACCTTCGATGAGTCGTGGGTTGTTTGCCCCTCTCCCCCTCCTCCCATCTCATTTCTCGAACAAAAGGGAAAGTGACGGGTGATGACAGAGGGGCTTGTCACCTGGAAAAGACGCCCGCCCCCTCTTGAATTCTGTAAGCAGCGGCAGCCTTTTGCATAAATTACTCGCGGAAAAATAAAACGTGTGGGGAAAGGTGAAGACGTTGGAAACCCAGGGGAGTGGGGCTGCCCTGCGCGATGCGCAATGTGGGGGGGCGTGCTGATCTTCTAAAGAAATATTTTCCAAAGAGGGCTGGATAGACAACTTGGTGTCATATTCTTTTAGTGCATCCTGTAGGCGGCTGTCATTTAGCTTTGATCTTCCGAGGGCTGGCTTGTAGGTTAATTTGGTCGCTAAAACTTGACTCCCTATACGAACAAAGCAGCTTTTTCTAGCTTTTCATCGCTTTCTTTGTCATAATCACAAATGTAACCTTTTCGGGTTCCCCTTTTCTTGTTCCCTTTCAGTTTGCAGTAGTTTGGGTCTTCTGCATATGTTAAGGTTTATATCTGGAGCAGGAACACATAGTGGACTGTAGCAGCTTAATCCTTTTTCTGGGGACGGTATCTTGGGGAGGGGGACCCTTTCCTAAATAGACTAAATTGTTATTCATTTCCTTTAACTAGGTCTGTTGTGTGTACAGGTATTTACATATGTTGGAGAACTCCTGTTAATAATGAATTGTTCTGTTTTCACAACCCTTGAGCAGAGCTCAAAAGCATGGCTTCTGTTATATAACCATTATATCAGCTGTTTAAAAAACAACAAGGAAAGATGCATTTGTTAAACTGATTTAAAGAAGGTAAAAAAGGGGAACCTAAGGAAAACTGGGCAGGAAAGAAATGGGAAAGTAGCAAACCTCTGAGTAAGTTTATACGTATGAAGAATGATTTTGCAAACTTTCAGCAACATTGGTGCTCTAGATTGGATATCTGATATTTTTTTCAGATCTTTAATTTAGGAGAATCTCTGGGTGTGTTTGCCACAGAGTATCTAGACAATGAGTGACATTATTGAAAATGCATGTGCTGCCATCTTAATTCCTTCCCCCCTTGTCATAACTGACCATGTAAACAAGGTCCCATGCTTATGTGGTACAAACCTGGGATATTATACATTTCCAATTTGAATTACAAATGTCATTCTTTAGTGACTACAATTGAGACCAGCAATCTTGTCATTAAGCATTAATTGTTAAGTGAAACCATGACTGTCTTTATGATCTTTTCTCAGCTTTCCTTTGCTTTACAGACCCACAAAGGTTGTAAATGCAAGGACTGGTTGCAAACATACTATCCTAACTGCAGTTGCTAAATGAGGACTACCTTACTATCTGTCTACATAGTGTAGGAGCTCCAGTTACAACATCAACGACAGATGCCTTCCATTCACTAGATACTGAAACTCACTAGAAACTCACCACCTTGCTAATAAACAGTTCCATTGCTGAACTATTTCAGCAATATTTTTTTTCTAAAATTCAATCAAAATCTCGTTCTGTAACATAAGGCAATTGCTCCAAATTCTGTCTTTTGAGATTTCCATGGGATATTTATTGTTGTCTGGCGGAATATCTGTACCATTTGAACCCACTCAGAATAGTGGTTGCTGTGGAATGTTACTCATAAGTGAGCCTGGGACCTTGCTTAAAGCAGCGGTTCTCAACCTGTGGGTCAGGACCCCGTTGGGGGTTGAATGACGATTTGCCAGGGGTCGCCTAAGACCTCAGAAATATGGGAAGTATACTTGCGAGTCGAAGAATCGCGCTCCAATGGTTGATTCCACAAGCCAGCTGCAGGCTCTTCAAATTGCTAGCCGAATTCAGCTTCAGGCGCAATGAATTAAAAGAGAGAAATCTTTGCTCTGATGTCTCCCTCTCAAGCCTGCTGCAATCACTCCCAATCACTAGCCTAATCTGGCTTCAGGTGCCATAAACTTAATACGGGAGGAGTCTCCGCTTTAATGCCTCCATCCTCAAGGCAATCGCAAGCAGTTCCGATCGCTAGCCAATATGGCTTCAGGCGCAATAAATTCAAAACGAAAATAATTTTATGGTTGGGGGTCACCACATTGTGGGGAATTGTATTAAAGGGGTCACAGCACTATAAAGGTTGAGAACCACTGGCTTAAAGGGCTCTATGCAATAGCAAGTAATGTGATGCATCTACTCTTAATCAGACTGATTGGCTTAGCCTGTTTTCATGTGAAAACTTTAAACTATATTGGTGTGTAGCACAACAGTATTTGCGGGGAAAGGTATATATAAAATTAAGATACTGATTATGGTTGCATGTGCCAAGACAAGTATATTGGAGGGGCATTCAAAAGGTATGAGGCTTCAATTCTTTCACAACCACCATTTTGAGTTTTTTGATCTCTCCAGATGGCCTTGGTCTAGTCTGTTGTGCCAGCACACCCGGTGTGGTTGATAAATTCAGTGTTTTATAGAAACCCAGAAAATTGGATTAATTGAATAAAACTTATAGTTCAAAAGCTTTCATTTCCAGACAGAATGGATAATTCAATAGGCAGTACACTGAAGAAAATTTGTTAGCTAGACTACATCTTCCATTCAATCGTGTCTGTTCTCAAAGACTGCCTGCATTAATCCCTGCAGTTTTCTTGGCAAGGTTTTTCAGAAGTGGCTTGCTATTTCCTCCTTCCCAAGACTGCGAGAAAATGCCCAAGGTCACCCGGATGGTTTTGAGCCTAAGGCCAGACTAGAATCATGGTCTGCCTTAACCACTACACCAAACTGGCTCTCATAGACTGCATCTAAACCACTTTAAATAATTAATTGCTGCTTCTGCTTTTATTGCTAGTTTATAGAGAAATCTAGGCTGAAATATGGTTGGATAATTTATAATTCAGTATGAGGTCCTTGGTTATCTCTGAGCTTGGTTGCTGTCTTGCAAGTGTTTCATTACACATCAATGGTAGTTAGGAGTAGGGTTCACTCTCAATTTATATTCTAGTGGCTTGCCTTGTCAGTGCTTGTTTAAGTGGTCTTGGAGACTCTTCGGTTGGGCTGTTTACTGTTAGCCAAAGAACTTCTAAGACCATCCCCACCGACATTGACAGGGCAAGCCACTAGAATATAAACGGTGAGCAAACCCTACTTCTTACTAGCACTGATGATGTTACCTAGTTTGGGTAATAAAATGTCTGCAAGAAAACAACCAAGCTGGGAGAGCAGCAAAGAACTCTTATTTCAACCCTGAGCTACAAATATTCTCCTTTATTGGTAATTCAGTATGTCATAAAAAGAGAGCCAGTTTGTTATAGTGGTTAAGGGATCAGGTTACATGTTCGGTTGAACATGTAATTGCTAAAATATATAAACTTCTGCTGAGGTTTGAAAGGAAAGAACCAAGTTAAAAAGTGCATCATAACATGGGCTGGTACTTTTGGTCATAATATACAGATGAAGCAATGGGAAAGAATGTGGCTAAAAGGACTGCAATTCACTTATAATTTAAGAGAGAACTTTTATAAAATGATGTACCATTGGTCCAGGACAGCATTATCTAAGATTTATAAAGGTAATTATAATTAATATTGGAAGTGTGAAAAACATTAAGGGATATTTGACTATTCATAGTGGACTTGTGGGAAAAAATTGGATACAAATACACAAAGATGCAAACAATGTTGAAGATTCATATTTAGATGAAACCAGGTGGTTTTTTTTATTCGGACTTATGGATAATCAATTAGAAAAGATTTATGGAAGACTGGTAACTACAGTGAGACTACTATATACACAAACGTGGAAAAATACTGAAACACTCACAATGGAGGAATGCAATATAAAGGTGGCAGAAATAGCACAATTGACCAATTTGATTCAGGATAAAACAATAAGAACTTTTATGAATGACTAGAAACCTCTTACAGACTTCTTGCTGAAAATGAGAAAAATGAATTGGTTATTTATGGATGTGCTGATTAAAAAGAATTTATATGGAAAGAAGGTAATTATGTAATGTAACTTTGAAGAAGGAGGACAGATAATCAGTTTGTAACTGCTGTAAAGATCAGAAGTTACTTCTTTATATCTTACTATCTGTCTGTTTCCTGTTTTTTCTTTTCTATATTTCTTAAATTTTTAATATATTTTTCATGTTTATCTTTTATCTACCACATGTTAAAATATCTAATAAAAATTATGTTATTGTATGCTGCCCAGTCATTCCTGGCAAGTTGGGTGGAAATATAAATTTAGTCAAACTTCTATTCTGGATGTATATTATTAATTTGGCATTACTGAGTATTTCTCAAATTTTGGTTTCAAGTCATATATTGTTGACAAATTATCTGTTTTCCGGTAGGCCAAATTTGTCATTGCAGCTGTGAGCATATATCTTAGCAGATTGTGATATTTTAATTTGTTGTAGTGGAAAAATTTTAGTAAAAAACCCTGACGTGTCAATTTAAACTTTGGAAGATTTTTTTGAATAATGCTGTGTATTTCTTTCCAGTGCTTCTGAATATTTACATGACTACCACATAAGATAAAATGTTCCTCCTGTATCACAACATTTCCAACAGTTATTAATAGGATTTTATCTATTTTTGCAATTGTGGCTGGAGTTATATACCATCTGTAAAACATTGAGTTCCAGGTTCTCCTAAATTATAGTTTGGGGTAAATTGTATTGCATATTTCAATAAGTTATCCTATAGTTGAAATTAAATTGTTTCTGTAAAAATTTTTATCACTTTATCACATACTCATTTGCTGCTTCTGTCTCCATGTCACATTTTAATAATAATCTATATAATGTATATGTCCTAATAATGGATTTATTCTGTATAAGTCTTTCAAGCTATTGTTTGTCTTAAAAACCCTCCTCCTTTCTTAAAGCCATGTTTTATTTTTCTAACAATCTGTAAATGCTTTTGACATTTGCCAAATAATTCTTATTATATATTTAGTGAGATACTAGAAACTGGATGCATCATATCTGCACCCATAATTACACTTTTCTTATAATTCTCTTTAAAATAAACTTGATTGTAGAAAATACGACTTCAGCAAGAGTGGTCAACACCTGGAATGCTCTACCCGACTCTGTTGTTACAGCCTCAAACCCTCACAGCTTCAACCTCAAACTGTCTACCGTGGACCTCGCCCCATTCCTAAGCAGTCTGTAAAGCGGGCGTGCATAAGTGCACTAGCGTGCCTACCGTCCCTGACTTACTGTCCCCATTTATCTGTAATTACTTCCTTTGTTTATGTTTATACGTATACCTGCTATCTTGTACATGTTTGACAAATAAATAAATAAAATAAATAAAAAAGACATTTGAAGGTGAAGCTAAAAGCAAGATTGCTGGATTGTTTATTTTTATTTTTTTGTAAACTGTTGATATCAAACTGCTCTCTTTGACTATGACAGTTTGTCTGGCAATATAATTTCAAACAGTCTTTGTAGGGATAGACCAAAACTTGGCGTCTTTTCCAAGGTCCTCACTGCTGTACTAACCAAATGTTAGTCTGTAATGTAATCCTTGAGTGCTGGTTCCTTTAATGTTGATAGCTGATCCTAAAGACAGAAGCTGTCTACCAGTATCTTCATTGTAAATTTTAAGAATAGCTACTGTGCCCGTTGTCATTTGTTTGGTTTTATTTATATTTAATCTTAGTCCCATTTCCCCCCACTGTATCCTTGACTTGCATTATAAGAGCTAACATCATTTGTATTTTTAGGCATCAGAATTGTATTGTCGATATAGCAGAGATTATTGATGTGTCTTTGTTCAGTTTAAAACTGTACTCATCTTGTCCAATTCAGCTTCCTTCATTATATATTCCGCATATAGATAGAATAAATACAGGTAGTCCTCAACTTATGACCACAACTGAGCCCTAAATTTATGATGCTAAGTGAGAAATTGGTTAATTGAGGTTTGCTCCATTTTATGACTTTTTGCCACATTTGTTAAGTGAATTGCTGCAGTTGTTAAATTAATAGCACAGCTGCTAAGTGAATGTGGCTTCTCCATTGACTTTGCTAGTCAGACGGTTGCAAAAAGTGATCACATGATCCCAGAACACTGCAAGCATCATAAATATGAACCAGTTGTCAAGCAACTGTAATGTAAATCATATGGTCATAAGTCACTTTTTTCAGTGTAGTTGTAACTTCGAACGGTCACTAAATGAACTGTTGTAAATTGAGAACTATTTGTGAAGAGTCTACAGTCTTGTCTCACCCCATTGCTGACCTGGAATCAGTCTATTGCCATGTTCTGTGCATATTGTGGCTTCCTGACCTAAGTATAGGTCACATGAGGGTGATGAGATACTTGGCGATACTCATTTTTCTAAGTGCATTCCAGAGCTGGACATGGTCAATACAATCTAAAGTATTTCTATAAGCAATGAAACACATATTGACTTCAATTTGATGTTCTTTGGCTTCCTCAATTATCCTTTGTGCATCAGCAGTAATGCCTCATATTCCTTGGCCTTTTTTAAAAAATAAGTTGAGCATCTGGCAACTTTAGTTCAATATACGGGTCTAATCTGTGTTGGATGATCCTAAACATTGTCTTGATAGCGTGTGAAATTAAAGAGTATTTTACATAGTTTGCCCCATCAGTTGTCTCCTTTCTTTGGTATTGGTGTGTAGACCTCTTCCAATCTGCTGACTGCTTTGTCCTTCTCCAGATTTGCTGGTATAGCTTGGTTAAAACCAAATTAGTTGTAGATTCTTCTCTTGCTTGCTATATTTCTGTAGATATTCAATCAATTCCAGTAGTCTTATTATGATTAGTGTGCTGATCTAAATCCTTTTCTAGTACTAAAGATTCCTCTAAATAGAGCATAAGTTCTAATTTATCTTGGATGTTGGCATCTCTACTGTATAAAACTTCAGTATACTCTTTCCTTAATGTTTCTTCGATCTTCTTTGGATCAGTTGTTACCTGTCATTGGCATTCTACAGCATACAATTTGAGATTGGAACTTCCTTCTGAATTCAGAGATCTTTTGGAAGACTTTCCTTGTTTATCCATATCTGTTTTCATCTTTAGTATCTTTACAGATGCTGCAATACTGATTTTTTTTCCCTAACAGTTCTCTGAAATTCTTCGTTAAGTTTGTTTCTGAGATCTTTTTCTTTCTTGGCATTGACTTCTCTTCTTTGCAATTTTCATGTTTGTTGTGACATCTAGTTTGCTTTTTTTCTGTTTTTTTTAATCTTTGGTAGTCTGTTTTCATGTTCATCCATAACAACTTGTAAGGTCATTTCACAGTTTCTCTATTCCTAATGTATGAAGTTCAGGACTTAAAAGCAATTCCTGTGGTTCTCCTTGGAAATGATGAATATATGCTCAAGTTTACATTGTAGAAACTGATTCTCCTTCTCCTTCTGCTTTAGCTGAATTTGGAATTTGCACATGAGTAGTTTCTTTATCTGATCCACAGTCAGCGACATCTTTGATGTTATAAGTGAGTTTTTCTTATCACTTAGAAGAAATTGATTATAATTATAATAAGTTGATTTTGGTGTACTCCATCTGGTGATATCCATTTATATTGGTCATTTTGGTTGTTTAAAGACTGCATTAGCAGTCAGGAAATCATTGAACTGGCAGAAATTGATAAGTCATTCTGCTTCATTTTGGTTTCCAAGGCTGTACAGTCCAACTCTATTTTCCTCCTCATTAATTCCACCTTTGGCGTTACCATCACCAAACACAAGCAGCACATCTTGCTTGCATATTCTGTTGATTTCAGATTGAACTTAATCATAAAACTCATCAACCTTCTGTTCTGCATCAGTGGTTGGAGCATAAAGTTGGGTAATTGTCATATCCAAAAGTCCTTGAAGTTTAATTGCTATTATTTGCTCATTAATTGTATGGTAGCCAAGTACTTTTCTTGCTCTATCTTTCCTAACTATGAAAATAACACCATTCTTTCTTTATCCTGAGTGGTAAACAGTGTATATCTTTTGACTGAAAGTAGTCAGAAAAATAGTGAAATTCGTTTTAAAACTCTAAACAAATAGCAATCAATGACGTTAATTTCTGATTCACGTTTCTATGCTATACATTATTCTCTCCTTGATGAAGAACAAGACAACCTTCTCATCTGATGCTGGTCAGGAAGGAACAGAAGCAATGTGTTGGCGAATTCAACTCTAAATGTGTGTTCTAATTTTTTTCCATATTCTCCTTCAATTAACCTGTTACATTCTGGGAAGGAAAGAGGATGCTGTCCTGTTACCAGTGTTGAACTTAGAGATTCAGCTGCCAGACCAATAAGGAATTCATGGAATAAGGAGACTTCTTGTTCTTTGCCTCAAGCAATAAAATGACTAAGCATGGCCTTTCATCCACCTATATTCCTCCTTGTCCCTTAAATTAAGAGTCAAAGATAAGAAGGAGGGCTGAATTTTCGGCTTGTTAAGTTCGGGAAGTAACGAGGCTGGAGACCAGGGTAGTGACAACAGCTCTTTAATATAGGGTGAACCCAGCAACAGGCTGGGGGAAAAACCTCTCCTTTTATACAGTTCTGCTGGAGGCTTCGTCCAATCAGCAACGTGCTGATTTCCCGCTCAAATATTTAAAGGCACAACTGTTAATACATAACACTCCTCCCCTCCCAGAAAACACTTGGTCTTATTTACATATTTATTTACATGTTATTTTTCGACGTAGTCACGCAAATAACCTGGGCGTCTCCTAGTTCTTTCTGACCTGCGCGGTTCAGTTCTGGGTGGTGTTTTGAGCTGGTCGGAGGGGCTGTTTTCTCCTCCCAGCTCTTTCTCTGGGCCATCGGGCTCTGGATTATTGGCCGACTCTTTTCTTGGCCATCCGGCCTTGGATTAATTTTGGAATTTTCCTGCTGCTTCCTCGGGACCTGATGGCGTCGCTGGAACTCTGGGACCTCAGCTAAGTCTTGCGCCTCCCCCGGGTCATTGTCAGCTGTGGATTCAAAGTGGTATTGGTCATTACCTGTCTCTGTTGGTTTGGTTTGGTCAGTTATTCGTTTCCTTAACTGATCTATGTGGCGCCGCCACACTCGGTTGTCTGGTAGCTCTACCACGACGATTTTGGCCCTGTTACTTTTGTTACTTGTCCGGCGACCCAACTCGGGCCGTCCCCATAGTTTCGGCCCACACCCGTCGCCTATGCTCATTTCCTTGTTTTTCTAGCTCCCCTTGTAACCCTCGGGTGTGTAATGGGGTTCAAACGGTCAAGTGGGCACCGGAGTTTCCATCCCATTAGCAATTCGGCTGGGCTTTTCCAGTGGCTGTGCTTGGGGTTCTGTGCTGGACGGCTAGGAAAGTCTATTTTGTTTGCCAGTCACCTGGCTTGAGCCTGGACAATGCCTCCTTAGCGCCCGGACGGAACGCTCTGCAAGGCCATTCGACGCAGGGTGGAAAGGTGCAGAGAGGCATGTCGGATGCCTTCCTCTGCCAGGTACTCTTCAAACTGGGCTGCCGTGAATTGGGGCCCATTGTCGGACACCAGAGTGTCCGGCAACCCGTGAGTTGCGAATAGGTGGCGCGGGGTTGCGATTACTGCTTCGGCTGTGGTGGACTTCATAAGTATGATCTCTAACCATTTGGAAAATGCGTCCACCACCACTAGGAACGTTTGGCGTGAAAGGGCCAGCAAAGTCAATGTGGATTCTTGACCAAGGCCCTTGGGGCTTTTCCCATTCTCTGACTGGGGCTGTTGGGGTAGCGGTCTGGACTCTTGGCAAGCTTGGCATTTCCCTACCCTCTCAGCAATCTCTGCGTCCATGAGTGGCCACCATACATAGCTTCTAGCTAACCCCTTCATCCTTACGATGCCTGGGTGACCCTCGTGGAGGAGGTCCAATACCTTGCCCCTTAACTTAACAGGAATTATTACACGATCACCCCATAACAGGCACCCCCCTTGAGCCGAGAGCTCATCACGTTTCTTAACAAATTCTTTGAACCGTTCGCCCGGCGCAGCGGGCCACCTCTCTGTACCCAACCGAGTACAGTCCTTAACACAATGTCGATATGATGCCCGAGCCACTTCCTTTGATGTGACTGGGCCAGAGTCCAACGAGTCAATAAGGAGGATGGGTGTCCCCGGAGTGGGGTCTTCGGTCGCCCCTGGCAGTGGGCATCGGCTCAATGCGTCTGCATGCCCCACTTCTTTCCCCGGTCGATGCTGCAGCTTGTATGAGTAAGCGGCTAAAAATATAGTCCATCGAGTCAACCGTGGCGAAAGTGCCACAGGCGTTGGCCGGTCGCCAGCCAGTAATCCCAGTAACGGTCTGTGGTCAGTCACGATTTCAAAATTCCGCCCAAAGACATACTCATGGAATTTTTTGACCCCTGATACAATGGCTAATGCTTCTTTGTCTAATTGGCTGTAGTTCCTCTCTGGGGAGGACATCGTTCTAGAGTAGAACGCTATAGGGGCTTCTGTGCCGTTTGGAAGTCTATGGCTGAGTACAGCCCCCACCCCATAAGGGGACGCATCGCAAACCAGCACTAGGGGTAGTGAGTCGTGATATTGGATGAGCAGGCTATCACTTGAGAGCAGGTTCTTTACTGCTTCAAAAGCCCTATTTTCTGACTTTCCCCAAGACCAAACAGTATTTTTCCCTAAGAGCCTATGCAGCGGTTCCAAGAACGGTTGCTTTGTTCTTCAAAAGACCGCGTAAAATTAACCAATCCCAGGAATGCCTGCAGCTCTGCTTTGTTTTTGGGCGCTGGAGCCTTCCTAATTGCCTTAACTTTGCTCTCAGTAGGGTGAATTCCTTTCTTGTCTATCCGTAGCCCAAGAAATCGACCGATTCGACCCCTATCTGACATTTATTTGTCTTGACTTTTAATCCGGCTGTCCGGAAAATGCTCAAGACCTTTCTTAACCGCTCCCCAATTCCTCCATGTTTTCCCTGAAATTAGGACATCATCAAGTAGGAACTACCCTGGGAGCCCTTGCAGTAGTCGTTCCATCAGGTTTTGGAACAGCCCTGGTGCCACACTAACCCCAAATTGCAATCGGTGCACTTGAATGCCCCCTGTGCGTCACAATCGTTTGGGCTTCGGCTGTGCGGGCGTCTACTGGCAGTTGTTGGTAGGCTTGGGCCAAGTCTAACTTTGCAAAGACTTGCCCTTGCCCCAAGGAGTGCAATAAATGTTGCACCACGGAACCGGCACGCGCTTTTCTGTAAGGCTTTGTTAAGCGCCGCCTTGTAGTCAGCGCAAATTCTAATTGACCCGTCCGATTTGATGGGGTGACGATTGGCGTCTCCCACTTTGCGTGATCGACTGGCACCAAAACCCCTGATTTATGAGCTTGTCCAGCTCCTTATCAATTTTGGTTTTAGGGCAAAAGGGACTCTCCTCGCCTTAAGCCTAATGGGAGCTACCTGGGGGTCTAAGTTGAAGGAAATAGGGGTCCCCTTGTACTTGCCCAGGCAGTCCTTGAAGACATCTTCGAACTCGTTAAAGAGAATGTCTTTCAAATTGCAGTCACTTCTGTAGATGCCAGTCACTCCCATGCCCAGGGCACGAAACCAGTCTAGTCCCAACAGACTGGGCAGAGTTCCTTCGACGATCGTGATGGGCAGGGTCTTTTGTGAGGGCCGTACTCGACTCGGACGGAGGTGGTCCCTCGAACAGGGATGCGATTCCCCTGGTAGTCGTGCACTCGTAGCCGCTGTGCTTGCAGATGGCGCTTCGCGACGGACGGCAGCGACTTCGCCAGGGTGTCCCAGGACATGATGGTGATCGCTGATCCCGTGTCCACTTCAAGCCTGCACCGTACTCCCTCGATCTTGGGCTTTGTGAAAATCTTCTTTTCCACTTTGGTTGAGGCGCGGCCTATAATGACAGTCGTTTGGTTAGACTTCGCCTTTCTTGTTTGAACCAATCGCGGGCCGCCTTTCCGGTTCCGCTTTGATTGGCCGATTTGACTTTTCGGCGGAAGGTTGGGCCGCTCTGCAAACCTGAGCTAAGTGTCCTTTCTTCCCACACCGCCGGCATGTTGCGTCTTTAAACCTGCAGCGTTGGCGCTGATGCTGCCTCCACAGCTTCCGCACTCGTCACGGTCCTCAGTGTCGCGTTTCTCGGTCCGGCAGACCCTTCCTCATCCACGCCTCACCTTCGGATTCGGACTGAATCTCCTCCTGGTGTACTGGCGTTGGCTTTGCGCCGCCTTGGATTGAAGAGGCTTTGCAGAGTCTCTGCTGCTTTAGTAGACATTTCGTGTGCTCTGGCCTCGTCCAGAGCGGTGGCTAGTGTCAGGTTGCTCCTGGCTAGCAGTCGTCGCCGTAGGCGGATGTCCTTGACCCCTCGGATGAGTTGCTCGAGTAGCACTTCGTCTAAGTCTCGGTATCCGCAGTCCTTGGGCGCTCTTCTTAAAGCGGCCATGTAGTCACCGATGGACTCACCCTCCATCTGTCTACGTTCTCCGAATTCAAACCGCTGCACGTATTTGGACGGCGTCGGTGCGAAATGGTTCTTCAGCAAAGTCTGCAGAGTCGGCCACGATACCGATTGTATCGGCGTTGGCTCTGCCAGGGCTTCCGCAATCTCGATTACCTCCGGCCCGCAATGGCTTAGGAAGTAAGCCCGCTTGCGGTTATCAGGGATCCTGTAGTTCGTTGGCTTCTAGAAAGCTTTCGAAACGGGTCATATATGTTCCCATTTCTCCTTGCCGGGTTGTACGGTGCGGGTGGCGTGTTTGCCATTTCCGCGTTTCTGCCCTGAGTTTGCTGGGTTCGGGACTAGCGTGCTTCAGCTCGGTTCTGGTTCTCCTTAGCCTCGAGATCCCACCTTCGTCGCCAATGTTAAGTTCGGGAAGTAACGAGGCTGGAGACCAGGGTAGTGACAACAGCTCTTTAATATAGGGTGAACCCAGCAACAGGCTGGGGGAAAAACCTCTCCTTTTATACAGTTCTGCTGGAGGCTTCGTCCAATCAGCAACGTGCTGATTTCCCGCTCAAATATTTAAAGGCACAACTGTTAATACATAACACGGCTCAATGTACTAATGGTCTGCATAACACTCAACACTGAAACTCAATCCTAGTAAGATGAGAGTACCATGAGTAGAGAGTTTTCTGTGTAAGGAAAAAGTAATTCAGTCTGTTTTAATACGCTCAAACTTTTCTTAAACAGTGAGGCACACAATTTGTGAGTGCTCCTTATTTTTGTATTATCACTTGAGGTTCAGTTGTACTTGACAGCATGTAATGGCAGTCATGGATTTTTTTTGTGCAGGAATAATCTTGCAATTGTGGTTTATGCTCTGGTACCTGTGTCATTCACAGTATATAGGAGTGTCCTTGAAAAGTATTCAGAAGCTTCTGGTTCAAATGCAGTCTTAATGGAGTATTTAGGTTGGTAGGCCTGGGAGATTTGATTGCTTGCCAGTTCACTTTTAATTCTAATTTGGGGTACTATTTGTTGGACAGGGAGAGTGTATTGGTATCATTATAGTTAAATTTTAGATCTCCAGAAACAGATGTATGTGAAGGATTTTATCATTAAAATAGCACTTTTTCTGCCTTATTGCTTTGCTTTGCTTTTATTAAAAATTGTGTTGAAGTTCCTAGAGAATACAAGAGCCATTTATAAATAGTTACAGTCAATGCTAATAGCTTAACAATGGTATCATTGCATATCAGCCTGCCCATATATTTATGTCTGTCATCAGCACTTGAGATGAAACGAAAGGCAACAAAGGAAAAAAATGTTTCATCTATGGCATCTTTGTATGTCGTCTTTCCACTATGGGGTTATTGTTTGCTTGATGTTAATATAATTTTATTTATTTTCATAATAAATAAATAATTCATCAAACTTTTATACTGCCCGACTCCCAATAATTCTGGGCAGTTCATAAAAATAAATGATTATTTTACCATTGATTTTAAATTATACTGTAATCAATCTAGGGTAATTATGAAGACAGTATATAAATGTTGAAATGGCTCAGTGAACAAGTGGATGAAAGAATAAATAAAAACTGACTTTTGTGTAACAAGTTTGGAAGTTTTGATCAAATTTCCTTTATTAAGCAGTAAATTCTTCTCAAAACATTAATTTGTACAAGGAGTCTTCAATTTAGGATTACAACTGAGCCCCAAATTTCTGTTGCTAAGTGAGATAGTTCTTAAATGAGTTTTGCCCCATTTTATAACCTTTCATGACACAGTTGCTTAGTGAATCACTGCAGTTGTTAATTAGTAAATGGTTGGTAAGTGAACTTTGGCTTTCCCATGGACTTTGTTTGGTAAAAGATCACAAAAAGTGATCACCTTACCACAAACATCATAAATATGAGCCAGTTGCCAAGTGTCTGAATTTTATAATGTGACCATGCAGATGCTGCAACGATGATAAGTGTGAAAGATTTATTTATTATTATTAAATTTATTTATTAAATTTTTATACCGCCCTTCTCCCGAAGGACTCGGGGCGGTGTACAGCCAAAATAAAAACAAAATATATACAATTTAAAACAACATTTAAAGAGAGCAAATTTTAAAGGCTGATTATTAAAATTAAAATTTAAAAATTTAAAAATATTAAGAATACCCAATTAAAATTCATCACTAATTATGCCAGTCCCGCTTTAATGAATAAATATGTTTTGAGCTCACGACGGAAGGTCCGAAGATCAGGCACTTGACGCAGGCCAGGGGGAAGTTCGTTCCAGAGCGTCACTGCCCCTACAGAGAAGGCCCTACTCCTGGGGGCCGCCAGCCGACACTGTTTGGCGGACGGCACCCTGAGGAGACCTTCTCTGTGAGAGCGTACGGGTCGGTGGGAGGCAAAGGGTAACAGCAGGCGGTCTCGTAAGTACCCGGGTCCTAAGCCATTATGATAATTTGAGCCTGCACATGTATGCCCTCATGTGAGAACTCTGGATGGATTTGTATAAAAGATGGTCATAAGTCACTTTTTTCAGTGCCATTGTAACTTTGGTCACTAAATAAACTGCTGTAAGTTGAGGACTACCTGTATTCTACCTTTTCTTTGTATGTTTGAAGAAGCTTAACGATTTTGTTTTGACAGGAATGATAGTGTATCAATGTAAAATGCTGGCACAAAAATATAATTTTCTAGCATTTCCCAGAGTTTATTTCTTTAGCAACTCTTAGAAGAACCCTGGGTAGTATGGCTGAAAATAGGCTTTTCTGAAACATGGAACATGTTTGTATGAAGCACTAACACATGATTATATAAACTATGATTTTTAATTAATTGACTGATATTGTGCCATCAATTCGTTGTTGACTATTACCGAACACATAGACAGATTTTCTCGATGATGATGTGTTTCAATGACGATGTGTCACAGTCATTGGCACTCTAAATGAATCCATCCACCTTGGTATTGTTTATCTTTTTGTCCTTCCACTTTTCCCAGCATTAGAGCCTTCTCTAGAGAGCTCACTCTGCATGATGTGTGGTAAAATAAAGTAGGTTTAATTGAGCCTGGTCATTTATGCCGCAAGTGAGTACTCTGGGTTGTTCAACGATCCATTTGTTTGTTTTCTGGCCTGTCAACTCTTAGTGGCCATGTGGATGGGGCAACTTTTCCAGGATGATCTGTCCTATTGCCATCATGGCCTATCAAGATTCCCAAAGGTGCATCAGTTGCTGCTATCATCAAATCTGTCCACCTTGCTGTTGATTGGCCCCCCCTTTTTTTTTCTTCCTACCTTTCCCAGAATTTTAGACTTCTCAAAGAAGCCGAGACTTTGTAAAACTTGTCCAAATTATGATAATTTGAGCCTGCACATGTATGCCCTCATGTGAGAACTCTGGATGGATTTGTATAAAAAGTACAAATCAGAATCAACTTTTGCAGAGTTACAAAGACTTTTGAGGATTACAGCCAAAGCTCTGATGAAGGGTGTTGGTTTTGTAGCCGTGTTTATACTGTACTGAAAAGGCAAAAAATACTATTACAACTACAGTTAAGTATTGGTAAGTATTATGGATGCCATTAGAACAAATGATCTGTATGAAAGGTTTGGCATATGCAGCTCGTAACTACTGCTCTTGTTTGTGGGGCTGGAAAAGCATCAGCTTTCCTTATACCCTGAATTATTTAAAATACAAAGCATGGACTTTTTCTAGGCTAAAAACCACAGAAAATAATATGTACAAGTATAAACATTTTGAAAAACATAATTGTCTGAAAGATCACATCTAGTATGGTACTTTCAGTCAGGGGTGAAATCTAAAAATTTTCCCTACCGGTTCTGTGGGCGTGGCTTAATTGGTGGGTGTGGCTTGGTGGTCAGGTGACTGAATGGGCATAGTCAATAATAATAAATAATAAAAATAATAAAGTATACAAAACTCGGGAGGCATCGGTCTACCTTCTTTAAAAATAGAGGCCCCGATCTACCAATTGCCTTTTACTGAGAGGCACCAGTCTACCAAGTGCCTTTTTTTTTGGCAGACACCGGTCTACCTTCTTTAAAAATAGAGGCACTGGTCTACTAGCTGCCTACAGCACTGATCAGCTGTAGTGCGGCCCTTTGAAGTGCCTCAGCAATCATTTAAGGCCGTTTGCAGCTATATCACCACCGAGAGCTTCAGGGACAGAGAAGAGGAACAGCGAGGCTGGGCAGTGGGGGGGGGGGGCAGGGATTTTTGCTATCGGTTCTCCGAACTACCTGCCCCCATTGCTACCGGGTTGTGCGATCCGGTCCGAACTGGAAGCATTTCACCCCTGCTTTCAGTCCATCACTGATTCTTCCAACTTTGAAGAGAGAGCTAACATTTGTCTGCCGAAGAGCATTCTCTTCAAATTGTTTTCCCTCACTTGGCAGACAAGAATTGCTTTGTGTTCCCCTCATTGACAAATAAATTAAAAAATATCTGTCAATGCACGGCATCTACTTGAGAAATAAAATGTAAAATATGTTCATACAAAATGTATCATTTGTAAGGCAGTGTTTGTTTTGAATTTAAACTGAAACTCTAGAATGTTCTTAGAATAAATTTTATAAGCTTTTCAGAGTCTACTAAAATTTATTTATTTTTATTTATTTATTTTATTTATTTATTTATTTTGTCATAACAGTATATATAAGCATTGACATGTAACAACTATATAATATATAAGCATATATCTGAGCATAAGTATGTAATAACTATATTAATTAGATATAATGAAAGGGAATAATAGGACAGGAGCAGTAGGCACGTTTGTGCTCTTATGCATGCCCCTTACAGAACTCTTAGGAATGGGGTGAGGTCAATGGTAGACAGTTTTTGGTTAAAGCTTTTGGGATTTTGAGAAGAGACCACAGAGTCAGGTAGTGTGTTCCAAGTGTTAACGCTGTTACAGAAGTCATATTTTCTGCACTGCTTGCTATTCTAGCTTATTCCATTGTGGCTCAGGGTTTTTTTTCTGTTCTGACACAGCGTAGTTGTGATCAGTGGTGGGTTGCTCCCGGTTCTGTCCAGTTCTTGAGAAGTGCTAGTAAAAACGGCAGGAGGCTCCGCCTACCCACACCTGACGTCATATTTGGTGAACTGCGCATGCGCAGAAGCTTCTGTGCATGGGCAGAAGTGCATGCGCACCCATGAGTGAAAGCGCACACACACACTCCCGTTGCAAACCGGTAGTAAAGGTAAGTAGAACCCATCCCGGGTTGTGATCCTTAGTTTATTTAATCCTGTCCTTGGTACTTTTCTGGTGCTTTGCAGATATATTGGGATTGGTTTACCGAGCACCAATTCTATAGTTAGGATTAGGGAATTACTTCTCCTCCTCCTCCTCCTCCTCCTCCTCCTCCTCCTCCTCCTCCTCCTCCTCCTCCTCCTCCTCCTCCTCCTCCTCCTCCTCCTCCATGTCCATTGTATTCTGACACCCCTGCTTTGCTGTTCCAGATGGGTGTTTGTCATCAAGACACTGCAGGCAATGGTGCTGCTTGTAAGGAGTTGCCATACCACTGTGAGCATTTCCCCCACATTATCTCTATTTTAGATAAATCTAAATATTCAGTATAGTACAGGGGTGGGTTCTACTTACTTTTACTACTGGTTCGCATCGTGCCCGCATGTGCAAAAACTTCTACGCATGTGCAGATCACTTCTGATGATGTTCGGGTCAGTGGGTGGAGCCTCCCGCCGGTTTTACTATTGGTTCTATAGAACCAGTCCGAACCGGGGCAACCCACCACTGGTATAGTATCAACTCTAGTAGTTATCCATTACAGGCAGTCCCCATATTAAAACACCTGCTTTAAGAATAACATCTAGATATGTATGGCCTGTTACTAAACATGTGGGCAGCATTCTCCCCTTCCTCAAGCCGACAAAGTGCTGAAACCACACAATGCTTTCAGAAACTGCAGAAGCCGCATATTTTTAGAATACAGCTTATTTTCAGTGTTTTTCAGGGGTTTCCGGAAGCATTGTGTGGCTCGGGGAAATACAATGCCATCACCATTTTTAATAACAGGCAGTCCTTTAAGTTCTAACTTAAATACACATTTGCGTTAAAGACAAAGACAGAATTAGAGAATGGAACAATCTTAATCCAGAGGTTACTTGAACAGCTAGTTCCTTCCATTCATTTCTGATTGCTTTCTTTAGCATTAACAAAGAAAATCCTCTTCTTTATTTTGGCTATTCTGACAAATTCCAAGAAACAATTCTGTGAAAAATTCCTTTTCTCATATCCTCCTGGCTTTTTCACCTTCTGCCATAGATCTGTAAAGGTATAGCAGTCATTGTATAACTCAGATGCACACATCCACACACCTATTCCTCTTGATGCCACCTTTTTTCTGAATTCATTTTTTTCTCACGCTGTTTTTATGACAGTTCTTTCAAGTAGTTGTTTCTAAAGGCTCCCAAGTATAATGCACTTCAAAAATTTGCAACAGAATCCATTTTAATAGTAAGTGCTGCTAGGTGAAGGAACACTTTACTTTTATCAGTAAAGAAAACCACAAGGACTCTCTACTGGCATTATGGAATTATGAAAGAGATTTATGCTTTTTATTTATTTTTCCCCATGCCAATCCTTTATATTAGTTTATAATATTAAATGCAAAAATACAAAAGCAAACAATAGGAAAAATAGGCGAGGGAAAAAGGAAGAGAAAAGTGTCGAGAAGAAAGGAAAAAGAAAGAAAAGGCATTGACTTCTGACTTCCTTTGGTGCAGTAGAATAAGAAATAACAGTGAACCTCAACTTTTTACTTTTACATAGTAGAGATTTATGAAATGGATTAGATTGGGATCTCTGGAAAGACCAGGGGTAGAGCAAAGCATCAAAATGTCAATGGGATTCATAAAGAAGAAAAGATTCCTTCTTTTAAACTGTATCAAATACACAGGATTGCATTTAACAGAATATAAGAGTTGGAAGGGACCTTGGAATCTAAGCCCCTGCTCAAGCAGGAAGCCCTATATAGGTAGTCTTCAACTTACAACAGTTCATTTAGTGACTGTTCGAAGTTACAATGGCATTGAAAAAATGAGTTATGATCATTTTTCACACTTATGGCCGTTGCCGCATCCTGATGGTTATATGATCAAAATTCAGATACTTGGCAAGTGACTCATATTTATGATGGTTGCAGTGTCCTGGGATATGTGATCTACCTGTTGTAATCTTCTGACAAACAAAGTCAGTGGGGACCCCAGATTCACTTAGCAACCGTGTTACTAACTTAACAACTGCAGTGATTCACTTAAAAAGATGGTAAGGAAAGTTGTAAAATGGAGTAAAATTCACTTAACAAATATCTTGCTTAGCAACAGATATTTTGGGCTCAATTGTGGTTGTAAATTGAGGACTACCTGTACCCTTTTGGACAAATGGTTGTCCAATCTCTTCTTTAAAAACTCCAGTATTGGGGCACCCACAATTTCTGGAGACAAGTCGTTCCACTGATTAATTGTCCTGTCAGGAAATTTCTCTTTAGTTCTAGGTTGGTGCAATCACAGGTAGAAAATTGGTCTAAAACCCTAACAAAAATGACAGCATAATTGGTGGGTCATCCAAACAAAATGTCAGCACTGAAGTCTCAAAATGGCCTCCGTCATAACAACAAGATCTGCTTAATATATCCTCATTCTGCCCAGTTACCAAATATGTGTTGCATACTCATGTAGTAAAAACTGTGGATGCTCTGCTTACTGAGGGACATTGCATTTTGGAAAGATGTCATTGTAGTGTTATGTACTCAGAGGCAGCTTCAGTGTAGTTCCTGCTCTTGTCTGTTAACATTATATTCTGTTTTCACCCATTAGGGAGGAGCAAATCAGTGAAACCAAGGCTTAGAGAGAAAACTCACTCTTGGTGTGTCTGCATCTTTTGATTGCTGCAGGTTTTTTTATTGTTGTATTATTCATACAATTAGCAAGTTCATTTGCTGAATATGTATGTACTTTACCCATGGATGATCCAATTGCTGTATCAATGTTTTTGTGATGTATAAAATTTAGTTCACAAATACACAACTGCTGTCAGCTAACTTCTCATCATCATGCCTTGCTCCTCAAATGAAATTTGGTATTTAGTGTGTCATCCGAGCCCAAAAGAGAAGTCCCCTTGGAAGCTGGGAAGCAAACTTTCTAACCTAGGTTTGTTATAGCTGGATTAAGATTAGAGCCTAGATCTTAAGATAAACATTCATTTTGGAACTGAAAGACCCAATAAGCTGCAGATGTCAGTTCAAAAGCCTTATGCAGAGGGAGCTAGTCCAATGTCAACTTGCTCACACTAGTTATGGCATTCTTCTAATCAGTGGAGATACACAATGACATACTCCATGCAGACACTGAATGAATCACAGAGCCAACTGTTCTAAACCACAATGATATCAAAATGACAAAATTGTTGTGTTTGCATCATGATAAAATCTTCCATATGCTACGGTCTTTAGCAGAAAAGCACAATGATACTGGCCACCATTACCAATTATTATTGAATCAGTTGAAACTTTCACATAACGAAGTATAGACTAGGTTAACTTTCTTAGTTGTACCCATGCCATATGCAGCATTCCTTGGATAAGGATAATATTTTATTTATTTATTTATTTATTTATCAAACTTATATACCACACCATCTCCCGAAGGACTCAGGGCGGTTCACAGGCATATTAAAAACAATATAATAAATAAACATTAAAACCCAGTTAAAACTAAATATTATCATGGCCTGATCACTAAAACAGTAAAAACCGGTAAAACCCCCATTAAAATTTAGCTAAAACATTTAATACTGACTAATACTGGTCAGTTTTAGCATATTTTTATCAGTATGCCAGAAGCTCAACCAGAATATAGTTTACCAAAGTATGTTCATGCTCATGCTATTCTGTACAAGCAAAGATCTCTAATTTAGATACTAACTTACAAACGATGTACAGGTAGTCTTCACTTTACAGTCATTTGTTGGTGACTTTTGAAGTTACACCACCAGTGAAAAAAGTGAACCACAACCTGTCCTCTCACTTATGACTATTACAGCCTCCCTAGCTGTCACATAATCAGAATTTGGACCCTTGGCAATCAGCATGTGTTTACGATGGTTGCCACATCCTGAGGTCATTAATTGCCATTTGTAACCTTCCCAGCAAAGTCAATGGGGGAAGCCAGATTTGCGCCTGAATCATCTAACAACTGCACTGATTCATTTAAGAACCGTGGCATGATTCTCTTTAACAACTGCTTTGCTTAACAGCAGACATTCTAGTCCCAATTATGGTTATATGTCTTATGTCAAGGACTAATTGTATTGGTTTACACATCTCACCAGCTAAAAGGTATATGTACAATATAAGGATACTTTCAAGATACTTTGAAAGTTATCAGTTTATTGAAATTGACCTCCTCCTAATATCCTTTTATTTTCTGCACTTTCTTATAAATCTGCCTCAGGATATGATGGCAGCTTTAAAAATGGTGATTGTCATTGGTGAAAGTGGACCTGCATCTGTTTTCAGCTATCTTTCTCCCTCTCTCAGTGTTGGAAGAGACTGGCTGTAACCTGTTTTGATCCCAGCTGTTGTTTCCTGGAGCTTGATCTGAAATAAAAAACACTGTGGGTTCCTCCCTTTTTGTGCCAGACCTCCAAGGAACCAGAATAACAGGAAGGCATGCAAGTTTCAAAACCCAATGCACATTTAGCTGTTTAAGGATTCACTTTGGATTTGAAAGCAATCTTATTTCTCCGGAGTGACCTCAGATTTTCCCAGTTGTAGGTTAGGTCATAAGAACCTGTGACAGAATCTAAAGAACTCCTTCAATGGATACAATTTTTAATTTATTTATTTTTCATGTTTCTAGACTGCCCATCTCCCTCAAGGAGACATTCTGGGTTGTGTACAGTATAATCAACATATAAAACAACATATAATAAGCATATAAGCATATACATTTCAAGATTCCTTTGTGACCGCTATGCAAGGCCACACAATCAAGTGTTGACCCCTTTCCGGAAGGTCAGGAGAGTGGGGGGCTGCTCACCTCTGGGGGAAGGATGTTCCATAATTTGGAGGCAATGGCAGAGAAGACTCTCTTCCTAGACTCCATCCGTTGACATTTTTTAACTGACAGGGTCATAGCATACCTTCCCTGTCTGATCAAATGGTACAGGCTGATGTGATGGGGTGAAGTTGGTCCCATGCCATGTAGGCAGTGGTGGGATTTAAATAATTTTACAATAATTTAACGGTTCCCTGCCCTAATGACCGGCTGGGTAGGCGTGGCTGGGTGGTCATGTAACTGGGTGGGTGTGGCCAACTTGACATCACTCATGTTGAGGGGTGGTTCACCTGGCCTCTCCTCGTTTGTTCCTGCCTCACTCCTCCCCTCCCAGCCACTCCTTGTCATGCCTGGCCTCACATGGCCTTGCCAGGCCTCTCTTCAACTTATGACCACAATTGAGCCCAAAATTTATGTTGCTAAGTGAGAAATTTATTAAGTGAATTTTGCCCCATTTCACGACTTTTATTGCCACATTTGTTAAGTGAATCACTGCAGTTGTTAAGTTAGTAACACGGCTGTTAAGTAAATCTGGCCTCCCCAGTGACTTTGCTTGTCAGAAGGTTACAAAAGGTGATCACATGATCCTGGGAGACTCCAACTGTCATAAATGGGAGACAGTTGTCAACCATCTGAATTTTGATCAAGTGACTGTCGGGATGCTGCAATGGTCATAAGTTTGAAAACTGGTCATAAGTCACTTTTTTCAGTGCCATTGTAACTTTGAATGGTCACTAAATGAACTGGTGTAAGTCAAGGATTACCTGTACAAAAATATAAAAAGCTTCTTTGCTTGCAAAAAGCTGCCTTAAATACCAATCATTAGATTATAAATGGGGGAATACACGCTGAAGATCAATGACAGTCACAGCCATCATGGAAACCTAAACCATTCTGTCTGAATACCTTCCTTTTCATCAGCAATACCTGCAACCTGGAGTTACAAATCAGGCAGGGTGCCAGAGCACCTTGAGGAATTCAAATAGTTAAAATGCAATGATAACTATCAGCAGCCAACTCTTGCTCATAAAGTGAAATCCTTTAGCAGAGAGGTCAATAAACTCTCCAGAAAGTGGGTGGGCATATTTGGGCTACAAACTGCTGAGCTAAAGAGACAAATTAACAAAGTATATAAGGGACCCAGGTTCAAGTCTCTGCCCTCCCAAGCTTGTCAAGATCACAATAAAATTAGTACATGCCACAGATATCTAAGTAAACTTCAAGCCTGGTGCCATTTTACTTAGCCTTATTATCATGAGAGAAAACTAAAATGAATTGGAGGGAGGAGCCAAATCCCTAACTCCTTTTTTAAAAAAAACTTACTATTAGTGAGCAATCATGTGCCTTGGCCACTCCGAAGCAATGCAAGGGACTCCTGTCCCAAAGGTGCTTTTTCAAGAGGCAACTGGACTTTCTGGAAAGCAAGGAAGTCCAGTTTTCTCTTGAAGAAAGCACCTTTGGGACAACCATGACCTGGATGACTGAAGAATCCCCATAGACAAGAGACTCCTGTGCTCAGTGAACTGACAAAGCATCCTTTCCCACCCAAGAGAAGCAATCCTTAGATCCATTTGCACCACTTAAAGATACTGGCTGGTCTCACTCACTTCACAAGCAGTGATGGGACTCAGCCGGTTTGTAAACTAACAAAAAAGCCAAAAACTAGCCAGATTGCTCCATTTAGAGAGCAATCCCTATGGATCCAGGGAAGAAAGAGGCCCATGATCACCCCCCTTAATTGGGGACAGAGGAGGCAAGGAGTGGCTGGGAGGCGATTCAGCCGTGTTGGAAGTACACCTCAAAAGGACAGTGCCAGGAACCACTAAAGCAATGTAAAAAGCTTAAAACAATCCTTCCCCTTTAAGAAAGTCAAACCCTGGAATAAAAGTACCAGCAAAAGAAAAAAACTCCAGAGAAGTCACTCGGGCTGTAAAAAGTCTGGGCATACTGCCAAGAACCATTAGAATAGAATAGAATAGAATAGAATAGAATTTTTTATTGGCCAAGTGTGATTGGACACACAAGGAATTTGTCTTGGTGCATATGCTCTCAGTGTACATAAAAGAAAAGATACGTTCATCAAGGTACAACATTTACAACACAATTGATGATCAATATAGCAATATAAATCATAAGGATTGCCAGCAACAAGTTATAGTCATACAGTCATAAGTGGAAAGAGATTGGTGATGGGAACTATGAAACGATTAATAGTAGTGCAGATTCAGTAAATAGTCTGACAGTGTTGAGGGAATTATTTGTTTAGCAGAGTGATGGCCTTCGGGAAAAAACTGTTCTTGTGTCTAGTTGTTCTGGTGTGCAGTGCTCTATAGCGTCGTTTTGAGGGTAGGAGTTGAAACAGTTTATGTCCAGGATGCGAGGGATCTGCAAATATTTTCACGGCCCTCTTCTTGATTCGTGCAGTATACAGGTCCTCAATGGAAGGCAAGTTGGTAGCAATTATTTTTCTGCAGTTCTAATTATCCTCTGAAGTCTGTGTTTTTCTTGTTGGGTTGCAGAACCGAACCAGACAGTTATAGAGGTGCAAATGACAGACTCAATAATTCCTCTGTAGAATTGGATCAGCAGCTCCTTGGGCAGTTTGAGCTTACTGAGTTGGCGCAGAAAGAACATTCTTTGTTGTCCTTTTTTAATGATGTTTTTGATGTTAGCTGTCCATTTGAGATCTTGCGATATGATAGAACCCAGAAATTTGAAGGTTTCTACTGTTGATACTGTGTTGTCAAGTATTGTGAGAGGTGGAAGTATGGAAGGGTTTTTCCTAAAGTCTACCACCATTTCTACGGTTTTGAGTGTGTTCAGTTCCAGATTGTTTTGGTTGCACCACAAGGCTAGTCGTTCGACCTCTCGTCTATATGCAGATTCGTCATTGTCTCGAATGAGACCAATCACTGTTGTGTCATCTGCGAACTTCAGTAGCTTAACAAATGGATCATTGGAGATGCAGTCATTGGTATACAGAGAGAAGAGAAGTGGGGAGAGCACACAGCCTTGGGGGGCCCCTGTGCTAATTGTACAGGTATTTGATGTGATCTTGCTTAGCTTCACCTGCTGCTTCCTGTTTGTTAGGAAGCTTGTGATCCACTTACAAGTCTGTTCCGGTACCTGTAGCTGGTTTAGCTTAGTTAGAAGAATGTCTGGAATGATGGTATTGAATGCTGAACTAAAGTCTACAAAAAGGACCCTTGCATAGGTCTTTGGAGACTCAAGATGTTGTAGGATGTAGTGCAGAGCCATATTAACAGCATCATCTGTTGATCTATTTGCTCGGTATGCAAATTGCAAGGGGTCTAACAGCGGATCCGTGATGGATTTCAGGTAGGAAAGCACTAGCCTTTCAAAGATTTTCATGACTACAGATGTTAGAGCAACTGGTCTGTAATCATTCAGTTCCTTGATGGTGGGCTTCTTCGGCACTGGGATGATGGTAGAGCGTTTGAAGCAAGAAGGAACATTTAGAGAGCAATGTTTAGAGAGCAACATTGTAATACTGTTACAATGTAACAAGGCTTAACTGCAGAGGCAGTTTCAGAAAACACTTAAGCAGGGCAATAAAGATAAGCAGGATAAGGCTAGAAACAACACAAAGAGGCACAACAAAATGCCTCCTTCCTGCTTTCCTGACAGGATTAACTCCATAAGGTGGGAAAAACAAAAGGCTGTTTGAAGGAGATTTCTTCCAACAGCCGATTCGCCAAACTGCTCAGAAAGTTAGCTACTGGTTCTCCTGAACTGGTGTGAACCAGATGAATCCCACATTGCCTGTAGGGCTTTATAGGTAATAACCGCCACCTTCAATTGGACTTGGAAGCACCCAATGCAGTTCTTGGAGCAAGATATATTTTATATGTGCCCTTCTTTGGGCACCCAATATGGCTTGTGCAGTCCCACTCTTTACCAGCTGAACTTCCGGATTCTTTGGAAGGGACTCATATAGAGTGCATTGCAATAGTCCAGTCAGGTGTTGACCAAGTTGTGAATGACCATAGACCCTCCCTTTTCAAGAAGGGGCAAACTGAGGCACAAAGCAAAATTGGGCAAAGCCGCAAAGCCCTCCTGGCAACAGCTACAGTGTTGGGTTGCCCCTGGTTCAGACTGGTGCTATAGAACTGGTAATAAAACCGATGGGAGGCTCTGCCCACTGATCTGAACATCATCAAAAGCGATCTGTGCATACGCAGAAGCTTCTGTGCTTGTGCAGAAGAGCGCGCATGTGCACGAGCAGAGTGAGCACGGACATGATGCGAACCAGTAGTAAAGGTAAGTAGAACCCACTGCTGAACGGCTATCATTTGCTAACATTGGCATAGATTTTGCTGTCCCCATTGCTAGTCATAATGATCTCCGCTCAAGTTTGCAGCTAGAGAAAAATAGGCCTAC
The DNA here is from genome assembly GCF_028640845.1 of Ahaetulla prasina. Classification (NCBI taxonomy): domain Eukaryota; kingdom Metazoa; phylum Chordata; class Lepidosauria; order Squamata; family Colubridae; genus Ahaetulla; species Ahaetulla prasina. The sequence goes on along the minus strand of NC_080539.1, from coordinate 260,170,526 downwards.
TTTTTTCATATATGGGGTATGCCTTTCCCATACTTTCTCAGTCTTACTGCCTAGCAGGAAAACTGTCTATCAGTCCCAGCAATGGTTTTAAAAGACAGTCCCACAGATTTAGCCATTTGTCAGAACTCTCCAACACCACCATCACTTGCTCCCTATCCATGAAGAAATCAGCTGTTTGGGGTCAGAGAGATGAAGAGAGATGAAGGTGAAGGTGGAGAGGAGGCTTTTTATCAAGTCTTCAGGTGATCTTGAACCCAGAGACTTGGATCAGACCAGATAGTTGGCAGCCTAGGACAAGAGTAATGGGTATGGGAAAGAGTGTTGAGCTCCCCCTCTCCCCTTTCCTCTTTTATTGTACTATGCCTATAAAGGCTGTTGGAGCTGATGCCATAAATGTAAACTTGACTTCCCTAATGCACAATTGGCTGAATGTGATTTCACAACCAATATGCTTCTGTGGGTGCTACAGGGCCATTAGGTGCTTCATGCAATTCATTACCAGAGTGCTTTGTCCATTGCTAGGATTTTAGTTTGGTTCAAATTCATTCTGCAGTAGGCTAGATCTGCTTCAGTTTGTCTTACCCAGGTTTTCCTTGATATCCTGCACATACATTTTCATTCAAGGGGTTAAGTTCTTCAGGCTTGGATGGGTAGTGAACAGCACCCATATTCTGGTCACACACTCAAACTGCCTTAGTCACTCCCCCCACCCCCCAAATTTCAACTGTAATTGTTGACTGGTTGCAGCTTTGATGAATGGCTTCATTTCTTATGCAGTCTGTTCCTGTGGTGAGAAGTATCCTCTAAGATTGTGCATTTGGAAGGTTTCTAATTTTTGGATCTCTGCAGTAGAAGCATCTATCATTCGTGACTGAAACATTTGGAGTTTAGTATATCTTGGGCTTCTTTTGTAAACTTTTCATAAGTAGTAATGATGCCACTTTTGCATTTGAGTGTTGAGCCAACCTTCTTTTCTATATTATTGTCAACCCTGCCTAGTCTCTTCCTCCTGTCTCTCAAGGTTATTCTGACAATCCATTACAATTATGGAACTAAGATATTACAACTCTCATTATAATCCGTTTAGCTGTTTGATCACTGGTGAGTCATTAGTGGTCAGTACTTTCATCTTTTCCATGATGTTGATTGGTCCAAATGGCTCTGTTATATCCCTGATAACACAGAGGATATCAGTGGCTTCCACTTCATCACCAGCAAAAATTACAATGTCTTGTGCATGTAAGAGGTGAGTGATGCATTGCCCCAGGCCAAATCCAGTTGCACACATATTTCTAATTATTTTTCTCCTATGGTGCCCATGAAATCTTGGATAGCAATGGAGATAGAACACATGCCTGGTATACTCCCAATTAGATGGGGAAGCCCTCTGATAGTTCACCTTTGATGGAAACCCTGCTGATTGAATCATCGTAAGAGTGCTGAGGAGCCAATGACCTTATTTGGCATTCTCACAGCAGCAATTGCTTTCCAAAGAGGTGGTTGCTATAAACTGTCAAAGTCATCTGGAATATCAATGAATATTATGATGAGTCGTTCACTGCAGAACATTCATTTCTCTATGACTTTTTGCAAAATATCTAATTACAGCAACTTGGTTTAGGTGGAAAACAGGCTATGTTTTCCGCTTCCTATCTCTTATTGCCCAGTGAATTAGGATGGAGTCAGACTTTGTTCCTTTCTTGCACTTTTTCTGTATCCCATATTTAACCATGCTTTGGTTTCATCTCTATGACTCTTCACAACAACTCTGAAGGCACAACAACATTCTCAATAATGTGCAATTTCTTGCAGTTCTGCAGCAATATTATCCCAATATTGTTTTTGTTCCAATTTAATATGATAAAGATGGCGTTGGTGGTGGGGCATCAACTAAATTGAATCTCTTCTTTTGATCAATCATGTTTAAACATTCACAAGATATCTGGACCCCAGTAGCTTTAGGGGGGGAGCAGTACAAAGATACTCGCTTGTAGTTGTAGCAAAACAATCTGCAGCTTCTTGAATATTTTCTGATTCTGCAAACATTATGAAGTAATGGCAAAGGGCTTGTTGGAATTGTTGCTTAGTAATAGAGGCAGCTAGTCAAGACCATTTTCTATTGTGTGCCTTTGCTTTGGGGTTCATCCTTTCCAGTGGGTATGTGCTATGTTAGTTGGTGCTTTGCAGAATGTTGGATTATGCTGTTTCCAATTATTAGTCCATTTTCTGTAGCAAATGACATCAGGGCAAGCCATTATCATTGAATTCTGCATATCCAGATTTTCATAAATTATCTCTTTCTGCTGCACCTGGTAGGCTTCCCACCACCTCTGATTGTGAACTGTCAACTGGGTGTGGAAAACCTGAAAGCTTTCAGATTCGGGTTAATGTCAGGGTTCCAAGGAACACCCCCAATGAAATAAAGCTCTGAGGCTTGAGGTTCCTCAAAGTTCCAATTTATTAGAGATGTCATGTTGGCACAGCTGGGAAAACCTGAATCTGAAAGCTTCCAGGTTTTTCACACCCAGTTGACAGTTCACAGCCCTGCCCCACACCCACAAGTTCATCCCATTGTCCAATCAACTCTTCACACTCAATTGGATACAATCTCCAGGCAGTCTCCATCAGATGCAGGATGTCCTTGAATACGGAATGTTGTTATGACTAACTTTCTACCGCTCCAAAAACAACCCCTTCCCAACTTCCCCAGCTAAAATATGTGGCAGTTAAGAAGCAAAAAAGAAAATTGCCTTCCAAAACTGATACTGATCAGTGTGGACCAATTTGGATCTCTGAGCTAAGTATTGGTGTGGAGATGGGGACAGTTTGGTTCAAAAGAACTGGACTTTCCTATTGTCCAAAGCAGAACAGCCTTGATGGCTGAGATAGAGTCTAGAGGGGAGAAGCCTTGTCCACATTTGTTAAATTGGACAAATGTTGTTGCACTAGTCTCTCCTTTTGCTGTTATTTGATAGCAGAAGAGATAGAATCATCAATGAAAGGTGTCAGATTGTTTCCACAAAATGCCTCAAGTTTGGGGTTTTGTTTTGTTTTTTGTCTTTAATGGGGGCAGGATAAGGGGAACACACTTTAACATCAGAATAGTTAAAGATAACTTCAAGTTGGGGCTTAAGGACCATGGTGCTCTGTTGGGTCAAGCACTTCCAATCAATTCACCACCATCCATTCACCACCATCCAGTCAGAGCTGAAGAAGCTTCTTGGATGAGAAGCGAAATGTCTTCAAAGAAAAACCAGAAACTCTAGTTGCCTCTTGAAAAAGCACCTTTGGGACAACATGACCTGGATGATTGAGAATCTCCATAGACACTTCCAACCAATGTTTCCATTTTGGGGCTATAATGGATTTAAAAGGCAAATGCCTTAACTCTACCTTACTGCAGTTGCATCTATCCATAACAAATTCTGAACTTTCATGTTAAGAGACTTTTAGAAATCTTTGTCAAAACAAAAGAGGGAAGTGACATAACACTCGGCATCTGTTTGATTTCATCAAACACAGGAATGGTAGAAAAGCAGGAAATAAATGTAACTTGGAAAAGAAAATTCCTGCTAGTTTATGCTGTCTTATTCGCTAATCGAATGCCTTATTTAGATATCAATTTAGGTATCTTACAGTTTCGACTCTGAACAGCATAGAACTAAATCAAGACATTTTTCAATATTTGGTCAGCATAAGTACAAGAATGAGTATAGCTACAAATTGTCAGAGCCTTTTCAAAATATTGGAAATTCTGAAAACTAGAATACCCACTTCTTTTATCACAGTTATTGAAACAGTACATTACAATCATCCATATTTCTCTCTCAATGTCTTATAAAACTAACTTACTGGAACTAGATGATAACTCATCCATCCATCCTAGAGTCACAGCCAAATTCACCTGATCACAAACTGAAACTGGATGAGTGAGATTGAATAAACTTTAGTTTCTCAGAGATCAGTTCTTGGGCCATGCATGAAGCAGCAGACCTGGCAAAAATGACTGAATCTAAACAGAATTTTGTTTCTTTGGTAGGTTTTAAGAAAAATGCAACTCTTTATATACGAAGCTGAAAAATTGCCAGAGCAGCTTGTTGGCCTTTGAATGATGGATAGATTGTCTTTGACTTCTACAGTAATGTGTTGTTTTTTTATTTTGCCTCCCACCACTTGCTCTCTCTTTCCTTTTTTTTTTTTTTTTGAGGGGGGGAATATTTTCACGATCTCTTTCAGTATGATTTTCCCCATTGTCTGATGTTGCAAAAACGGCACGTACGAGTAAAAAGACAGGCCTGATTAGCACCCTACATTTCTGAATGTGACTCTCTTAAAATGACAGTGTGGAATGTCATTTGTGACAGAGGCCTCACAGACAGAGGATGAGGTTGTTGGACACCTTGTTCCCTCAAGGTAGAAGAGGGCAGGAGTCCATGCTTTGTTTTAAAAGAAAACTTGTTGAAGGGATTTGGAAAATGGTCTAAAAATTCCAAGAGGTAAAGTGAGGAGGATTTGCACAAGAAAGAGAACAGGAGAGTGGCTGATTTCCCTTCTTGTTTTTGAGAATAAATATTTTGGTGTGAATAAATAATTATAGGCATTTCAGTGAGTTTGATCCTAGATAGAGGCAGATATTTCTCCCTCTGGGCACACTGGGAATATATCTGCTGAAGAAAACTCCATATTGACAACAAGAAGGGCATCCAGCTATTAAAACACTCTGCTAGTTCCATTCAGTTGCCCAGACTCCACCCCACAAGGGATTTTGGGGACGATAAATCAAGATGATGATGAATTATAGGCATTACAGTAAGAATCCTTCTCTGTATGGATTTTTGTGATTCATCAATACCGTATTTTCATTTCTTATTCCAATGTCAGATTTTGGAAGTCCCTATAGTTCTGCCACAAATTCTCTTTCATGCCTGCTTAGTGATTTGTGCCCCTGCCAATGATTGGGTCACTTGACAAGGAAGATTGGGGAGCTGCTTCATTGGTGAACAGACATGAAACCTTCTACAAAACAGGGAATCAACAAAACTATGAAGATGAAGGGACTGAGTTAAATTCATAAAGCAGAAAAGAAATTGTGGCCTGGTTATGACAATATGTAAAAGCATAATGTGGTTTGTTAGATTTTGGCATAGTATATTGAACAAATTCAGCCAAATTTATGGCTTATGTTCATAAACCTGGCCAACTCCAGATATACCAATGCATGGTTTTATTTTATTCAGTACTGTAGACAGATTTGTATAGCTGCTTATAAATTCACCAGCTTAGAACAGTATGTGAACCAAGCCGTGCAAACTCTCCATAAAGGATGTGTCTTTATGCAATGGTTAAATACATAGGTATCTGCACAAAAACCTCCCTCCCTCCTGTAGGAATTTAGCACCCACCCCCCTCCTAGAAGAATGAAATATTTTAGAAAATATTTAAAAAGGCAGAATATATTTCCCTGGATGAGAAATGGAAAAACATGTTTTAAAGACAAAGCAGCTCCCTGCAACTTCCTGCCACCCCCCACCTTTGCTAATGGGCCATCATCTGCATCATAATAGAACCCATATAGAACAGAAACTCACCACATGGCAAGGCTCAGGCAAGCTTGAGGGACAACCTACATTGCTAGCTAAGACCCCCACCCCCTGGGAGTCTGACAGCCAATCAGGGTACTCTTCCTGTGCCCCAGAAAGTTCAAAGCTCAGAAAAAGCATAAAACCAGGGAGCACACAGGATCTCAGCCCTTTTCTGTTCAGGATCTCAAGCCATGTGATCCTGACCACCATTAAGCCATCTTTCCAAGCAGCCTCCATGGTTCCAGTGTCTTTGTCCCCACTTGGAACTGAACCCAGATGGATATTTCTTCCAACACTCCCTAAACTGTGTTCAAATTAGAGGAACATTTCATCCTATTCTGCTAAGAAATCTCAGCAACGACCAAGAGATCCTTCAGTGCAAGAGTTTTGGTACTAGAAGTGGTTTTTGCATGCATTTTGCTGACAAGAGCACAATGTGCATATCAGTTGGCGCATTTTACATTGCCATAGAAACCCCAAATGCCCGTCAAGACAGCGTTCTCTTTCCAATCCATTCTAGGGAAGGCATAATTGCTGACAGCTTGTCAAACGCATCTTTGTTACCTGAACTTTAAAAGAAATAATTGTATTGGCAGGATTTTTTTTTCCAAATATCACAGTCAGGTTCATTGCCTTGTCAAGTGTTACTACCTTTAAATAAAGAAAAGGATAGATAGTATTCTATTAATATTTTAGTTCTCTTAGCATATGTTTATTTGTATATGAGAAGCCCTCTTGGAACTTATGAAATATGCTCTGTCAATATTAGCTAAGTATCAAACTGTTCCACTTGATAATATATTTTGAGATGACAAAACGTGTTAAAACTTGGTCTAATTTTTTTTCCAAATGGCAGTCCATATTTCTTGCTTACTGTAATTAGCAGCATGAAATTTAACAGAGTCAGTTTTTTACTTAGGAAACAAAATTAAAATGAGGAATGAGGGACTGGACTTTTTTGAAATGCGTAGTGAGATATTAAAAAACAGATTCTATGAAAGATGTCTTACATTTTAAACAGGTTAATAGAAAGTTGCAACAAGGTGATCTCTCTGAGGTATGTGAGAGAGAGTCTTCACAAGGCTTAGGAAGTATAAATTTCTAGTTATGTCCAAAGAGTGCCAAAGTCTTTTAAAAAATGTCAGTTGTAAGGATTAACATCATTAATAGAAGAAAGGTAAGGAGTCCCTGTGGATTTTACTCTGCTAGTCGTTGCGTATTATAGGGGCCGCTATTCTTCTCTGTTTCAAGGGCCGTTGAGCCAGCACTGTCCGAAGACATTTCTGCACTCATGTGGCCAACATGACATCATGGAACACAGTTATTTTCCCACCAAAGTGGTACTTCTTTATCTACCTGCACTTGCATGCTTTCGAACTGTTAGGTGGACCAGGAGCTGAGGTGAGGAAAGGAGCTCACCCCATCGCATAGCGTTCAGGTGTCAAATCTGGACTGCCGGATTTCTCACTGACAAGCCCAGCTAATCACTGAGCCACTGCTGGTCCCCTTAACAGAGTATCTGTACAGCTGGTCCTTGACCTATGACCACAACTGAGTCCAAAATTTTGGTTGCTAAACAAGACAGTTGCTAAGTGATTTTACAACTTTTTTTGCCACAGTTGTTAAGTAAATCACTGCAGTTGTTAAGTTAGTAACCTGATAATTTAGTGACTCCAGCTTCCCCATTGACTTTGCTTGTCAGAAGTTCGCAAAAGGTGATCACATGATCCTGGGACACTGTAACCATCAAAAATCTGAGTCAGTTGCCAGGTGTCTGAATTTTGATCACGTGATTCCGGGGATGCTACAATGGCTGTAAGTTTGAAAAACAGTCATAAGTTACTTTGTTCAGTGTTGTAATTTTGAATGGTCCTTAAATGAATTATTGTACGTCAAGCACTACTTGTATTAAATTTATTACCTGATTCTAGCAATCAGCTTTAGTCCAGCATCTTCAAATCTATGATCTGTAGTCTGTAAATTGCTTGATTGTTATACATTTCTGGGTGTCAAATTTGAAAAGCACATTGTACCCTATGACTATAATTAAGTGTTGTACCTTAGAATTCTTGATGAACGTATCTTTTCTTTTATGTACACTGAGAGCATATGCACCAAGGCAAATTCCCTGTGTGTCCAATCACACTTGGCCAATAAAAAAATTCTATTCTATTCTATTCTATTCTATTCTATTCTATTCTATTCTATTCTATTCTATTCTATTCTATTCTATTCATCAATTCTATATTATCCATTAGAATATGTGCTTGAAAATAAAATTTGTTGGAAACTAATGAAATTGAAGAACCAGTTTTTCTTAGACTGGGAAAAGTAAGTTCATATATATGTAGGCCTGAATACATTTTTGGCAGTTTTTGCAACATTTTTATCATGCATGCCAAGAGAGAGTTAGCGTCTTCTCTCTTCCCCCATTTATCTTCCTTTCTAATTGTCCGTGGCCTCCTTTGCCTGTTCAGATATCTGGCAACCCTACCCATCACAAACAGTAACAGATTAGGCAGCAATCCATTACAAAATGTGCCGGAGGAAAGAAAGCATTGTATTGTGTGAGGTATGAATTGTAGGAATCTTTTAATTCTGTTTTTAGTTTGCATTTTAGAAGTAGGATTAAAGCTATTCAAAGTATAGCAAGTTTTATTCCCAAGCAAAGATAAAGGTTAGTCCTTTCCCTCCTTTTTTCTATTATTTGGGGTTTTTATATCAACACAATAGGTTTGAGATTTTTTAAGAATGGCTAAGATTCCAAAGTTATGAAAGCAAAGGAATGAAGGAATTGGGTACAGTCTGACAAAGGTTAGAAAAAGCAGCTCTGGAGATGAGGAGACTTACCGTATATACTCGAGTATAAGCCGAGTTTTTCAGCACGTTTTTTGTGCTGAAAAACGTCCCCTCGGCTTATACTCGGGTCTATACGGCTTATACTCGAGTTTTTTTTTTAAGCCCCTCGGCTTATACTCGAGTATATACGGCTTATACTCGAGTTTTTTTTTTTCTTTTTTTCACATTTTACCGGACGGCGCGGGGAAGCCCTGCCGGTGCAGTGAGAGGGCGGGGCGGGGGAGCCGCCAGCCTTCTCAGCTGAGGGAGGGAGGGTTTCCCCAACCGGTAGGTGCCTCATTTCCCACCCTCGGCTTATACTCGAGTCCCCAGTTTACCCCAGTTTTTGGGGTAAAATTGGGGACCTCGGCTTATACTCGGATCGGCTTATATTCGAGTATATACGGTAAATGAAATTGTACAAAACAAACCACATAACAAGCAGAAATCAAAATAGTTTTTAAGACTTAGGCTTTTAGGACAAGGAAAGCTAAGCATGAGTCAGTATAGCCTATCTTATTTATTTTTCTATCTGTGTTCTCCCCTAAATTCCCTTGGTTTCTAGAACCTGATGCAGCTGTTCATTAACAAATCCCATCTTCTATCAATGTTATTGATTTTACGTCACAGTAATCATTGCAATGTTTGTTTTTGCATAAGCAGAACATATTAATTCTTCTCGCAACAAATCCAGTGAACAACCCTGAATGCTATAGGAAAAAGAACTGTGGTTTATATGTAATAAACCTGATAGATGCTCAGTTATGCTCCCATTGGGACATCATAAGGATTATCATCATGATTTTCCTAGAAATGAATATTAAAATTTTCTTGCTCTGTTTTTCTCTGGGGGCCTATTTCTCACGTGCAGGTAAAATAGCACAAGTGAAAATGGTATTTCTACTTTTATTGCAACCTTAAGGTCTTCCTCATATAAAATTTGCTAAGCCTTGTCACTTACTACATCAGCAGCAGCAGCATATTTTACCTCATTTTCACAGGGGTAGTTTCTTTATCATAGCACTTTGCACTCCTGAACAAAACTGGGGAGTGGGATGACTGCTAGACATACCTCCCCAGTTCACTGGATGTCTCTGTAGGCATGAAAATCAATTACTCAGGAGCATATAAATAACTTTGAAGCCTGTCAAGTCTACAGAAAGGTAAGAACATTGTACATTTTAGCAACATCCTTAAGGTAGAAAAATAAAATCTAAATCTTCATCCTAGTTCAAGATTATTTGAATTTTATTTGCAGTGATATATTGCAGTCAACGACATTGACAGTTTTATATCAAAATGTTGGTTCAAAATTTCTGTATCGTGAAGGAAGAGTAATACCTGTACTATACTTCTTGCAAATTATCTGTTTGACCAAAGACTGCAGAATTTTTACTTTAGTAATGACAATACCAACTGTGAATGAATTTCAACAATTCTTCTGAGTGAGGGAGCCATTTGTCTCAGACAAATGGCATTTCTTTCACAACTGGAAATATGTTGGTTCTACAGTAGTTATTCTGATCGTCAATCTTGGTTAGGCATAAGAACCAATTGGGTAACATTTGGGTTAGTCATTCTCTGTCAGGCCAGCCTTCCTCAACAAGGTTGTTATTGTAGGGAAAAGAAGAGTTGTATGTATGGGTTCTACAAGATACAAATATACACACTGTATTTTTATTACAGTTACTAGTCAGTATGTTTAGTTTTTCAAAACAGAAGCAGGTAATGATAATAAAGAGAGCCAGTGGTTGATGTAGTGGTTAAGGCACTAGGCTAGAAAACAGGAGTCAATGAATTTTGGTCCTGCCTTAGGCAGGAAACAAGCTAGGTGGCTTTGGGCCTGTCATTCTCAGCCCCAGAAAGAAGTCAATGGGAAACCACTTCTGAATACTTGAAAAGAAAATTAATTACACTTGTTCAGTCAGTCACCAGGAGTCAACATGCCAGAGGGTGATGCTGACACCACCAATACTACTAATAATAATCTCAGATGGTAAATGCAAACCAGAGGGAGTCAACAGTAGAGGAAGCTGCATAACTATTGAAAAATTTTCATTTCCAAACCAGAGAAACTTTCTGCTGCCTTTTTTTCAGAAAGCACAAAGCCTCTTACTAAACCCTCTTACTAAAAAAGAACAGTAATTGAAAGAATAAATAATTGGACACCTAGAACAACACAGAACAACAGAATAAGGATACTTACATTGAAGCTTTTTCCAAAGAAATAGCTACTCCAAATATTAGAAGATGTCAATATCAAATACTAGCTCTTTGTAAGAAACAATTAACAAATAGCATGGCTGCTGTTATAACTGATTACCTTGAATGCAAAATCAACAAAGAAAAAAAAAGTCAAACATTGCATCACCAAAATGAAAAATCAGGCTGGGAAAAAAGACCACAAGCTAAAATCAGATGCAAGCGACCTAGAACAGAGGAAAGAAAGAAATACCCCCTAAAAATAAGAAGACCAAAGAATATCTTGATCGAAAGGTCGGCATTCAGTGGTTCGAATCCCTAGTGCCGCATAATGGGGTGAGCTCCCATTACTTGTCCCAGCTTCTGCCAACCTAGCAGTTCGAAAGCACATAAAAAATGCAAGTAGAAAAATAGGGACCACCTTTGGTGGGAAGGTAACAGTGTTCAGTGCGCCTTTGGCGTTTAGTCATGCCGGCCACATGACCATGGAGATGTCTTCGGACAGCGCTGGCTCTTCGACTTTGAAACGGAAATGAGCACCTCCCCCTACAGTTGGGAATGACTCGCACATATGTGCGAGAGGAACCTTTACCTTTACCTTTAAAAACAAGGAAGATTAAGGAAGCAATGGAAATAATAAAGCAGCAAATAGCAACAGCTAAGCAGATCAGCAGATATGACGCTCAAATTACACATTATAGGTAGAATCTCCAATTTCAGAAATAGTTCTACCAAGTCATCAATTGGAGAAACTGCAGTGAAACGGTCAACACATAGCAAAGAGGAAACTGTGCAGTTTTGGGTGCAGCTATGGGACAACCCAAAGTAATACAACAAGAATGCATCTTGGATAAAGGAGGTAGACAAGATTTTTAAAAAAGGAAGGAACTGAAAGCACTTTTAATAATAGCAGAAATGGTGAAGAAAAGGGCAAGAATTACTCAGCACTAGGTAAAAATGACTTGCATGGTTTTTGGTTGAAATGTCTGACTGCTTCACACCCACTCATTGCCTAGCAGTTTAACAACATACAGCAAGAAGATGAAATTGAAGATTGGTTAACATCTGGCAAAATATATCTGATAATCCAACAACACAGCCAGTACTAGGCAACAACTTTCAAATTGCTAACTGGTGGGGTAGCTGATGCAGTCCAACAGCATCTAGTTGAATACAAGTTCTTTCCATCTGAGCAGAAAGGAAACTGCCCAAATAGCAGAGGAACAAAAGATCAGAAAACTGCAAGAGGAGGAAGACCAACTTGAATGTATCTTGGATTGATTACAAGAAGGCATTTGACTCTCTGCCACATGATTGGATAATCAAGAGCTTAGAAATAACAGGAGTCAGTAGAAACATTAGGAACTTGGTACAAAGAATGCACAATGGAAGATACATTTGCTAGTCAATGGTGATAGACAGGGAGAGAAAGAGGAATCTTTCAAGGTGACGCACTATCACTGCTTTGTTTGTCATTCCCCTGATTCTTCTTGTCAGCAATACTGAATAATTCAGACTCTGGCTATCAAACATCAAAGACATCTCCTAGGGCTATCCCACCTTCTTTACATGGACAATCTGAAGCTGTATGGAAAAACGTTATCTGAAATAGTATCGCTCCTCAACACTGTCCATATATACAGCCAAGAAATTGCAATGGAGTTTGGATGAGACAAATGCTCCACTCTCATCATCAGCAGAGGAAAATTAATGAAAACTGAAGGAATAAAGATACTCTTTAGAAATAACGTCAAGAGTTTGGATGAAAATGATCACCACAAATACCTGGGCAGCCTTCAAGCTAACATGAGAGTGAAGAAGATCTTAAAGTCCAAACTCAGTGGAGGAAATACCATCAAACAATTAAATCCTGGGTAATTCTAGCCGTTAGACACACAGCTGAAATAGTGGACTGGACTCAAACAGAACTGGATAGGAAGACTAGAAAATAATGACAATGAACCATGCCCTCCTCTATCAAGGAGAATAGGTGGGTGTGGAATGTACACCAGAAAATTGACAAATAAAAAAGACTCTAAGTTTAATACTAATTTTAAATGGATTATATTTCCTTTGAGGGGGTAAAATATCTAGTATGACTATTATGTTCTTACTGCATGAAAATTATTTTGAAATTATTAACAGAGCCTTTGACAGGGGTCTCCAACCTTGGTCACTTTAAGACTTGTGGACTTCAACTCCCAGAGTCCCTCAGCCAGTGCTGGCTGAGGAACTCTGGGAGTTGAAGTCCACAAGTCTTAAAGTGACCAAGGTTGAAGACCCTGGCCTTTGATATTCTCCTACAATGTGAAAACTCAAATTATGAATTTTTGAAACACTATTATTCCATAACATTGCTACTGTCGTCAGAATTGATATGTTTTCTGATGATTTTTATAATACAACTTATAAACCATATCATGACTTATTTAATAAAATAAAATTAAAACTTACATTTGAAATTACATTTTAATGAAAAAAAGTTATGAGGCCAATCCTAAATCAGATCCTGTGCAATTTACTTACCCTGATCAAAGACTTCAAAAATGTTTTAAGTCTGCATTTTTAAAAACAATTTCCCAATGTTTCACTTTATTTGAAATACAGTCCCTCCAGTTCCCTCTCTCCCATAAATCTCAAAACCAACTTCTGAATTACAATTTCAATCAGAACAATGGAAGCTACTTACCTTAAAGCCAATTTTTTAAAAGTTAAAAATAAGCAAACCTCTGCAGAAAACAAGATATTCAATATTGAAATATAAGCAGTGGTAGGATTCAGCCAGTTTGCACCACTTCGGGAGAACTGGTTGTTAACTTTCTGAGCAGTTTGGTGAACTGGTTGTTGGAAGAAATCATTAGGGCAGAGAACCAGTTGTTAAATTATTTGAATCCTACCACTGAATATAAGTCCAGATAAATAAATAGTGTTTTATTATTTCTGGTGCTGGTGAAACATTGACTTGTGTTTGTCCTGGAGAAAGAAGGGGAACCACCATGTCACTCACTCCCAACCCTGAGCCAATCTAGAAGGATACCATGACTGATGATAGCAAAAACTGCTGAGAGATCAGGAAAGCCTGGAAGGACAGACTGCCCCCAACCTGTGCCTACCAGAGGTTATCAGTTAACACAATCCATGCTCCTTGTGTTATAAACAGGTCTGAACCCCATTCGAAGGGTTCCAAATCATGGAAGTGGGAACTGAATATATCAAAAAAACAAAACAAAAAGTAAGCTCAGTGTAGCTGGCATTATTTAAGTGTGTGGTAAGACAAGGAGTGCAATAAATGAGTAATAAACGGATGTGGGTTGAATGCATAAGTGACTCACCAGTAAAGACTGAATTTAAAACAAACATATGAAGAATGGTTTGAGAAGAAGGGGAAGCTCAAGAAAGTCAGGTCGGATGGAGTTGATGAGATCCTCAAGAAGAGAGAAGTGAGAAAGGACATCCACAAGGTGTCAATGGTCAAAATGGCAGAGATAAGTGGACAATAGAAGCCTTGTCTGTCGTTAACAAGTGTTGCAAACATTGCATGCACATAAAGGGGTAGAGGATGGCTTCAGTCACCAAGTTGTGTCTGACATTTTCCATCATTGTCCATCCCCTCCACTGCAGATACTCTTGAGTAAGAAATTTAAAGAAATTTACATTTTATTCTTAAAGTTGGATGAGAAATTAAAAGGACAAAAAACAACATATATAACAGTTGCATTGAGGTCATGAAAGCAAAAATTATTGGGCGGGATAGAAAGATAACAAGGGGTATAACAAACAGCATTGATGTAAGCTAGATTAATTAATTTTCCTTATCTCTCCTCCCCGCCCCCTGCTTTTAATTCCTCACTTACACGAGTTCTCACTGGTTTACCTGCACTTTGCATAATGTTGCTTATCCCAAAAGGAAGAGCATGATGTGTGGCTGTGGCTGTGTTAGAAGCCTATAAAAATCTTTCACACACACACACATACACACACACACACACACACACACACACACATATATATGTTTTCTGAGGTTTTCGCGGGTGTTTGTATGTAGGTCTTTGGTTATTCGGGTTTTCTCCTGCGTAAAATTGGAAGTGTCTTGGCGACGTTTCGACGAAGTCTCATTCGTCATCTTCAGGCTTCAGCTTCGTGCTTCTGGGAGCAATGTGTGATTGCAGCTGTTTCTTCCTTTTTAACTGCTAGTGGGGGTTTGAACTGATTGGGTGGGAGCTTGGCTGTGCTCTGATTGGATGGGGGTTTTTTTGTGCTCTGATTGGCTGGGGATGTGTCCTGTTTGGGTGGGGGCTTGGTTGTGCTCAGATTTGTCTGAGTTGCAGGGGGATTTGAGCTGGTGAGCTGCATTGCTGTTGTTTGGCTTCATGTTTGTGGTCGTGCTACATCTTCATAGTGGGTGTCTGTCTGCTGTATGTATGGATTGGAGGGGTTTGAAATAGCTAATGTTGCAGCTGCGGTCTGGCTTCTGGTCCTTGGTCATGCTTCATGATCAGTGTGGGTTTGGGTCTGCTTTCTGGGTGGATGTGTGGTGGTGACATCCTGTGTGGACCTCGTGAGTGTGGGTCTGGTGTCATTCCTCGTGTTAGGGACTCGTTTGTCAATAAGGGCGGGTTTCCAAATGGCTGATAGGCGGGAGGTATCATCTCGTTTGTTCATGCTGTGTGGGCGTTTTTCTATCTCGATGGCTTCTCTGATTATTCTGTTGTTAAAGTGTTCAGTTTTGGCGATAGTTCTGGTCTTTTAAAAGTCAATATCGTGTCCTGTGGCTTTAAGGTGTTGGACCAGGGAAGAAGTTGGTTCCTCTTTTTTGACTGAGTTCTTGTGTTCTTCAATGCGTGCACTTATCCTTCTGTTGGTTTGTCCGATGTATGTGGTGGGGCAGGCGGTGCATGGGATTTCATATACTCCTTGATTTTCTAACTCAATTTTGTCTTTGGGGTTTCTTAGGATGGTGGATATTTTTTGGTTTGTGCAGAATGCTGTCTTAATGTTATGTTTGTGGAGGATCTTGCTGATTCTGTCTGTGGTGCCTTTTATATATGGGAGGAGGGCTGTGCCGTTTTCTTGTTCTCTGTCTTGGGTTTTAGTGGGGGTTCTTTTGGATTAGTTTGGTAATCTTATTTCTCTGGAATCCATTGGATGTTAGTACGTTTGTGAGAGTGTAGTTCGGTTTTAGGTGTTGTTCATCAGCTAAGTGTTTTGTTCTAGAGATGAGTGTCTTGGCTACGGAGTTGATCTGTGCTGGGTGGTGGTGAGAGTACGTGCAGATAGCGGTTTGTGTGTGTTTTCTTCTGGTAGATGGTGTGTCCTAGGGAGCCATTGGGTTTCTTGTAGACTAAGACATCTAGGAAGGGAAGTTGGTTGTTAACTTCTGTTTCCATGGTGAACTGTATTTTGGGGTGTAGGCTATTGAGGTGTGTGAGGAAGTTGTCAAGTTTTTCTTTCCCGTGTGGCCAGATTATGAAGGTGTCGTCTACGTATCTGAGCCAGAGTTTGGGTTTGTGATCAGATTTTTCTAGTGCTTGGGTTTCAAAGTGTTCCATGTAGAGGTTGGCAATGACAGGTGAGAGGGTGATCCCATGGGTGCTCCTTCTATTTGTTTGTATTTTTGTCCGTTATAGATGAAGTATGTGTTGGATAGGCAGTGGTTGGTCAGATCTAGGATGTGCTTGGGGGGGTTATATTTGTTTTGGATAGCTGTCAAGGCTTCTTTGATTGGCACTTGGGTGAAGAGGGATATGACATCAAAGCTCACGAGTAGGTCGCTGGGCTGTAAGTTTTGTTTCTTTATGATATCTATGAACTGGAATGAGCTTTTTACATGTGAGGCGATGGATTCTGCATAGGGCTGTAGTTGTTTGGCGAGAAATTTGGCTAGGTTTTGTAGAGGTGAGCCTATGGAGCTGACTATGGGTCTGAGTGGGGGTTCCTTCTTTGTGTATCTTGGGAGGCCGTAGAGCTTAGGGCATCTGGATGATTTCTCTGGGAATGATTCTTTGTTGGATTTCTTCGCTGATGGGGAGGCTTTTATTTTGGATCTAGTGGTTTTTCTAGGTAGGTGGTGGGGTCTGTTTTAGGGGCTTGTATGCAGGGTCTTGGAGTAGGTTGGTTAATTTGGTTTGGTAGTCAGATGTGTTCATAACCACCGTGGCGTTGCCCTTGTCTGCTGGTAGGATTATTATGCTGGTGTCTTTTTTCAGGTTAAGTAGTGCTGTCTGTTCCTCTTTGGGTAAGTTGCTTTTGGGTGGCTTGCTGCTGCAGAGGATGTTGGTGATTTCGAGTCTGATTTTGTTAGCGTCATCGGGGTTGATTTTGGTCAGGCTGGTTTCAACTCCGCATATAATGGTCTCAGTGGGGATGTATTTGGGAGTGACTGCAAAGTTGAATCCTTTGGAAAGGACATCGGTTTCAGCTTTGGTGAGGATCCTATCTGAGATGTTATGCACTGTTTGTTTCATGTGTGGCTGTGAGTGGGGAGGGGTTTGTTTCTGGCGTTCTTGTAGTCTTCGGAATTTGTTGGTGTGTGTGTCTGTCTTGAGGGTGGTCTGTGTTTCGGCTCTCCAGATGGCGAGTTGTTTGGATTTGTCCCAAAGTGCAGGGTGGATCTTGTTGCTGAGTTTGAGGTGAAGTGTGAGGAGATCTTTGTTGATTTGATCTAGGAGGAATCTTTTTGTATGAAGTTCATTTCTGATTAGGGCCAATTCTGTTCTTTTTAGGATGCATTTGGCGGCTGCAGAGTTGGAGTGGAATTTCAATTGGAAGCATGTGGGGATTAAATTTTGATCTCAGCAGTTTCGTAGGAATGCAAGGTCAAAATGGAAGCTCTTTGGACTTCTAGTTTTTCATAGGTCCTGGTCAGATGGTGGATTTCCTCCCCGTAGAGGTGCAATATTTGTTTTCTGAGGTTTTCGCGGGTGTTTGTATGTAGGTCTTTGGTTATTCGGGTTTTCTCCCGTGTAAAATTGGAAGTGTCTTGGCAACATTTCGACGAAGTCTCATTCGTCATCTTCAGGCTTCAGCTTCGTGCTTCTGGGAGCAATGTGTGATTGCAGCTGTTTCTTCCTTTTTAACTGCTAGTGGGGGTTTGAACTGATTGGGTGGGAGCTTGGCTGTGCTCTGATTGGATGGGGGTTTTTTTGTGCTCTGATTGGCTGGGTGTGTATCCTGTTTGGGTGGGGGCTTGGTTGTGCTCAGATTAGTCTGAGTTGCAGGGGGATTTGAGCTGGTGAGCTGCATACATACATATACATGAAGCACAACCAAGGACCAGAAGTCAGACCGCAGCTGCAACATTTCAAACCCCTCCAATCCATACATGCAGCAGACTGACACCCACTATGAAGATGTAGCACGACCACGAAGCCAAACAACAGCAACGCAGCTCACCTGCAACGCAGGTCATAAAATGGGGCAAAACTCACTTAACGAATATCTCATTTAACAAATATATTAACAACAAAGATTTTGGGCTCAAATGTGGTCGTAAGTTGAGGACTGTAATCTATGATATAAACATTGCCCTGGCAACCTTCCCCCACTTCCCTTGTATGACCCATAGTCATACTAGGCTAATGGTGTTCAAGTAGTGTTTCCTCCCTTATTCCAACACCATCCAAGGCAGTGGTGGGTTTCAGCAGGTTCTGACCAGTTCTGGAGAACCGGTAGTGGAAATTTTGAATAGTTTAAACAACCAGTAGTAAAAATTCTGGCTGGCCCCACCCCCATCTATTCTCTGCCTCCCAATTCCCAGCTGATCGGGAGGAAATGGGGATTTTTCAGTAACCTTCCCCTGGATAGGGGAAGGAATGGAGATTTTACAGTATCTTTCCAGTGCCATGCCCTCCAAGCCACGCCCACCAAGCCATGCCACACCCACTAAGGCACACCCACAGAACCGGTAGTAAAAAATTTTGAAACCCACCACTGATCAAAGGGAAGCTTCGAGGCCACCCATTACCTTGAAGGTGAGTCAGATGACTTCAGTGACTTGAAATGGAGGCAATACAATTGAAGCAGGCTAGATGCAGATAGTACAGGTAGTCCTTGACTTACAACAGTTCATTTAGTGACTGTTCAACGTTACAACGACACTGAAAAAAGTGATTGATGACCGTTTTTCACACATATGACTGCTGTAGCATCCCCATGGTCCTAACTGACTCATATTTATGACAGTGTTACAGTGTCCTGGGCTCATGTAATCACCTTTTGCGATCTTCTGACAAGCAAAGTCAATGGGGAAGCCAGATTCATTTAACAACCATGTTACTAACTTAACCAGTGCAGTGATTCACTTAAAAACTGTGGCAAGAAAAGTCATAAAATGAGGCAAAATTCACTTAACAAATACCTCACTTAGTAACATAAATGCTGGGCTCAGTTGTGGTCGTAAGTTGGGGAACTACCTGTACTTTCAGGTTGGTATGATTTTCAACCAGCACAGGAATGGGGGTGACAAATGCCCTATGCTTATGCCCAGCCAAATGACTACATTCCTAAAGACTCAGTGTTTTAGAGAGAGCAAATATTCCAATTTTGGTCACTGTTTTGTGAAGCCCCAGCAGCATTGCATCAATATACGCATAATAATAGTTTGTGAGCATGAGAGAAGGCGACTGAGCACAGAGACGCCATGGAACATTGAGACACTGCAGAGTTGGCAGCTCGACAGTGGACAGAGCAAGGAGCTCAGAAAACAGAGACACACACACCCTAATTTCTTGGGCTATAAATGAGACAGGTAGAGAATTGTACTTTCAGACTTGCAAGATTCTGTTAATGTAGCCTGCAATAAAATAGAATTAGCTCATCTGGTTTCTGGTCAAACTGGTAAGACAGGTAACAGATTCATTTACCTGCTTTCCCCCCACTCCATCCCGCCCACAATAATTGTGTTTTTTTTTTAAATTACAAACTAGCATCCCCACCTGAGTCACTGATGGCTCCTTCGGTAAAGCCATTTTTACTCCAAAATTGGTCCATGCATTTCTTCTGAGGACCACATCAGCTGTAGAGTGCTGCCCTCCAGCATTTCTATTTGAAATCAATGCTCTGAGCAGGTCCTTGCTCACAATAGTTCAGCTAGAGGCTCATTCTCTGCTCAGAGTCCAGCAGAGACAATGGTGCAGGAGCATAAGAATGTGGAACTAACCCATATACATACAAATGTACAAACAACCTCCCTCCCTCTCCCCCCCCCCCACATATTCATATCACACTGTTCCTTTTGGGTAAACAACATTAGGCACATCATAGGAAAAAAAGTGAGAAATAGTTGGCGAAATAAATTAAAGACCCAGAATGAAGAGCTAAATGCTGTATGTCCATATAACAGTCTTGCTGATCACTGTCATTTTTCTTCAGACGTAAAAATAAAAGAAAATACAGCATATTTGGTCCCTGTTTGCTTTAAGGATAAAAGATTTGGGGGAAAATACTTCCAACAGCATTTTTAATGCCTGCTGAGTGTTTTTATCGGTCAATATGGCACAAAATCATTGCATAATACCACACTGTTGGAGTGGTTGAAACATGTATGAGGCAGCAGGCTGGGGGAAGTTCTTGATTTTCACCAGCTGCTCCAGTATTTATTCACTTTTTTTCATCTCAGTTATATGAATACAATTCGTGAATCTGTTTAAAGTTTGGCGTTTGCAAAGTTGCTGTAATAAAAACATAGTGGTAGCCCCAAATTCTTAAAACGAAACTATAATTTTCTGGACTGAAATATTGTCTTTTTATTAAAATGTCATAATTTTAGGGAAAAGGATGATCTGAGGGAGACTTTTGTAGTACATTAAATAAAAAATAGAAGTCAAGTAGATGTCCAGCTACTGTTCTCTAGAGATACCACAAAGAAAACTTCTAACTATCAAATTGACAAACCTTTGCAGGATTCTGTTTTGCAAAACTCTCCTATCTGTTTATAACCTTCAATTAGCCCAAACAGTCCATCATAGTGCAAACATTTTTGAATCAAGGTATCCCAAATTTGCTAACTTTAAAAATGTATAAAAAATCCGGGACCCATTACTCCTGTATAATTGAAATTTTAAGGATTTTCACATCAATCATATCCATAAAGTTGTGGCCACTGCAACATTGCCACAGTTGGCTATAGTCACCTGAACATATTTCCAACTACACTTCCCTCAAACTTGTAAGTTGTGTGGTGCCAGGTAAGATGGAAGTGACATATCCCCACCTTCTTTCCCACCTTCCTCTGGCTTCTGCACCAGTGGTGGGTTTCAAATTTTTTTACTACCGGTTCTGTGGGCGTGGCTTGGTGGGCGTGGCAGGGGAAGGTTACTGCAAAATCCCCATTTCGTCCCGATTAGCTAGTACTTGGGAGGCAGAGAACAGATGTGGGTGGGGCCAGTCAGAATTTTTACTACCAGTTCTCCAAACTACTCAAAATTTCCGCTATCGGTTCTCCAGAACTGGTCAGAAACTGCTGAAACCCACCTCTGCTCTGTACTCAATCAGCTAGCAGCAAGGTTTGATGGGCAAGTGATGATTGGCTGCTTTGGGATTAGGGCCTAAAACTGAAATTTCTTAATGGTTTTGGGCAGCAAGGCAAGGACAAGAGATTGAATCAGATGCCTGCTGGTGAGATAGAATTGAAGGACACTGACAGTAAAATTGCAAGTTGTGGTCATGTGATATCTCAACAACTGTGGACAACTCACTTAAAAGTGTCAGAAGTGAGGTCATATGTCTCTCAAGGTCACATGATCACATCCAGTGGTGGGTTGCTCCCAGTTCACCCTGGTTCAGGCGAACCGGTAGTTGGGGCAGCAGGAGGCTCCTCCACCCACCGGACATCATCAAAAATGATCTGTGCATGCACAGAAGCGCTGCACGCTCGCGAAGCACACCCTTGCGCTACCGATAGCAAACCGGTAGTTCCGGGTTTTGAAACCCACTACTGATCACATCACTTAGTGATGGAGTTTCCAGTCTCAATTGTGGTCATTAGGCAAGGACTACCTGGACACTGTATCACATTCAGCAAACTACTTTCTGATCTATATTCCTACAATATTTAAACCTATTTGCTTTATCATATACTTTCTCTAAATCAACAAGCATACTCTTGTGTCTATTTGAATGGTAAAAAAGCTGTGAGGTAAATAACTTACATGACACAGTGTCTACCCACAGCCACCACCACACCATCAACTCTAAATATTCATGTACATCAAGGAATTGAGGAGTATCTTCAGCACAATATTGATAACTGCTTTTGGATCTTTTGACAGAATAGAAATGCAACATTTCTTTAGAAGTTTTCTTATTGTCATCGATCTAATGAAAGCTATTGTTGGAGCCATTTTGGCTGAAGATGAAATAAAAGTCCTTTCAATAAATAAGTACCAGAAATTTCCAGGGAAGAAATGGGAAACTAAAGGCAGTCCATTAAATCTGGAGCTGACGATTGCAGTGGAATGGAAAGCAGTTGATAATTCCTGGCCAGACAAGAAAAGGACTTAAAATTGCCCCCAAGTACTCCAAGACAGTTGTTCCTCATGTGAGGAGATTGCAGGACAGTGGTCTCTGGTGGGTTTAGAGCTCTGAGAGAAAAGGGAAAACCTTCTTTGCTTGTACCATGGTTGCCACATTTTCAAAGGACACTCACTTTGCATACTTCCTTTCCTAATCACTTTTAGAAATTGCTTGTTAACTGCTTTTCAGCTATTAGGAATCTTAGGACTGACAAGTCTGAAAGCACTGGGTGAGTTTCCTTCAATCCAGTGGTGGATTGTTACCAGTTCACTCCGGATTGGGTGAACTGGTAGCGGCAGCGGCGGGAGGCTCCATCCACTTGCCTGGATGTCTCTGCGCATGTGCAGAAGCATTGTGTGCACGTGAGCAAACCGGTAGCAGCCAAAATTGAAACCCACTACTACTTCAATCGTTAGTAAAAGTTTAGAGTCTTTAAAAATCTTTTGAAATAAACAGCAAAAGGGTGATTCAATCTTTATTTTGGAAAGTTACAAACAAACTAAGTGTCCATGTAGATTTATAATAAATTTTGGAATTAATTATAAGAATCTTACCCATGGGGAAAATGCTTTTATTTGGAATTCTTTAAAAAAAATATGACAGGAAGGTTGGACACTAGAGGGAAACAGAAGGAACTAAAGATTGCAATTAAAGGAGAAGAATGCTTGGATTTAATTTACTAACACAGAATGGAATAAATATTTTAACATTGGCCATTTTGAAGGATATTTTTGAACAATGCACCCAGAAGTTCATTTTAAGGGTGTCTGCCATTGTATAGGTAGTCCTCAACTTACGGTCATAATTGAGCACAAAATTTCCATTGCTAAGTGAGACATTTGTTAAGTGAATTGTACCCCATTTTATGACTTTTCTTGCCACAGTTGTTAAGTGAATCATTGCAGTTCTTAAGTTAGTAACACGGTTTTTAAGTGACTCTGGCTTCCCCATTGACTCTGCTTATCGGAAGGTTGCAAAAAGCAGTTCACATGACTCTAGGACACTGCAATCGTCATAAATGTGAGTTAGTTGTCAAGTGTCTGAATTTTAATCACGTGATCATGGGGAGGCTGCAATGGTCATAAATATGAAAAGTGGTCATAAGTCCCTTTTTTCAGGTCCATTGTAACTTTGAATGGTCATTAAATGAACTGTTTTAGGTTGAGTGCTACCTGTAAATAGATTTTGTTTAAAAATGTTATGGAAGAGGAACAGGTTTTACTAGACAAGACACAATGATCTGAAGGTGGATTTTAAAATGACAGACTACAAGAATGATATGGAAGAAAATTCTACACTGAATATACAAATGAAACCAGCTGATGTTTTAATAGTGTTAAAAATGTAGAAATAACAAACCAGAAGAGCAATCCAGATAACTTTCCCATATTGGATTTACAGATGAGGTTTGTTAAAGTCTTGAAAAATTTTGTGAGAAGGAATAAAGAAAAAATTAAATCAATTATTTGAAGGGATTAAACATCAAGATTGTTAAAAGTAAAAGGAAAGAATATCAAGTTAGTCTATTTGATCAAGGTCAAAATAGATATATTATTATTCCTGGTAATCCTTAATGAACTTAATGGACTGATCAGGACTTAATGGACTTAATGAACTTAATGGACTGATCAGGACTAAATGACAAGGTTTATTTATAGATATAGAATATGAGAAAAAGAGATCATTTATTGTATTTTAACAGGTGATAAAATACTAAAACTGTTTATACTTGTGATGGAGGAAGTCATTTTTAAAATATATTTCTTTCCCTTTTCTTAACTATACTCTTATTTTTTCTTTTCTAGTTTCCTTTCTATTTTTCCTTTTCTGCATTTTCTGTTTTCTTCTTTTTATTACTTTATTTTTAGTCTCTCTTCATTTTTATCTTTTTAATTGCAATTTTAATAAAAGTTACTGTAAAATACAGAAACATGTCGTCAAAATCCCAGGATGGTCCCCTTTCATAATTTTCCATTTATTCCTCTCCATGGAATTCTCTGAGACCTCACTTGTAGCTAACCACAGGACAATCTTTCCTTTTTGTGCCTTGATCAAGAAGATGCCTTGATTTCATTCCTAGTCCATAAATTATGCGGGCTTTGACTGTCCTTAACTGTGCTTATATTAAGGCAGTGCTTTCTCCTTAAGCTTAAGTTGATAGTATTGAGTTATAAGACATGTGAAATTGGTTGTGCTTTGCCACCAATGAGTTCAAAACAGAATTTACTGCCCATTACAAGCTACTGTGAGCAAGCATTCTCCCTCCAGTCTCTAGAATAGAATAGAATAGAATAGAATAGAATAGAATAGAATAGAATAGAATAGAATAGAATTTTTATTGGCCAAGTGTGATTGGATACACAAGGAATTTGTCTTGGTGCATATGCTCTCAGTATACATAAAAGAAGAAGAGAAAAGATACCTTCATCAAGGTACAACATTTACAACACAAATGATGGTCATAGGGTACAAATTTAACACTTAATGATTCAACACTTAATGATAATCATAGGGTACAAATAAGCAATCAGGAACAATCAATATCAATACAAATCATAAGGATTACCAGCAACAAAGTTACAGTCACAGTCATAAGTGGAAAGAGATTGGTGATGGGAACGATGAGAAGATTAATAGTGGTGCAGATTTAGTAAATAGTTTGACAGTGTTGAAGGAATTATTTGTTTAGCAGAGTGATGGCCTTCGGGAAAAAACTGTTCTTGTGTCTAGTTGTTCTGGTGTGCAGTGCTTTATAGCGTCGTTTTGAGGGTAGGAGTTGAAACAGTTTATGTCCAGGATGTGAGGGATCTGTAAATATTTTCACGGCCCTCTTCTTGATTCGTGCAGTATACAGGTCCTCAATGGAAGGCAGGTTGGTAGCAATTATTTTTTCTGCAGTCTGCAGAGGATTTTTCTATCCTCTGAAGTCTGTGTTTTTCTTGTTGGGTTGCAGAACCAAACCAGACAGTTATAGAGGTGCAAATGATAGACTCAATAATTCCTCTGTAGAATTGGATCAGCAGCTCCTTGGGCAGTTTGAGCTTTCTGAGTTGGCGCAGAAAGAACATTCTTTGTTGTCCTTTTTTGATGATGTTTTTGATATTAGCTGTCCATTTTAGATCTTGCGATATGATAGAACCTAGAAATTTGAAGGTTTCTACTGTTGATAGTCAACCTCATTTCCCTCCGCCCCGCCACCTGTTCGGCTATTGTCTGTGAGTGGTCTTTTGGATTTCCAAGAAGCAAAACTACATTTTTTAGCATTGAGTTTGTTTTGCTTTCTCCTGGCAATGCTGCTCTAGCTATGTGAAAGCACTTTGCTGCCACAAGCACACTTCTATTGTATAGCATCATAAGACAAGTGGATATTGTCATTTTATGTCCTCTGAAGAATGAAAGAAGCAATTGACAGCTGGTAAATTTAAATAGTCTCTTCCTGGAACTGTGCAATAGAAGTAGACTATTCTGAGCGATCTTGTAAGTACTTAAATTCTACAGCTTCTATGGGGTAAATGCAAGGCTGAACAAGCGTAAGTGTGGAATAACAGGAGCAGTTCCACCCTTTGCCTCCCAAGTAGAGCATGGAGGAGCCTGAAAGCCAGCATTTATGAGCCACACAAAGAAAGGAGAGGTGAGAGAAATTCTAAGTAAAAATGCTGCTTGCAGCTCAACTCCCTTCATAACTATAATCTGTTTGTTTGTCTTGTACCAGAATGGGATGTAGGGAGGAGTCACAAGGAGGAGTCTGAAAGACTGATTCCTGAATACTGGATCTACCTCACTTCACCAGGATCTTATTACAATGCTGTAACTGGCAGATGACTTTCCCACAGGCAGGAGACACAGATTGGATTGCTTTGCTTATCATACATCATATGTGCACAGTCTGAACTTGTAATGTTATGTGGGAAAGACCTTGGGAGACTGGGCCCAGAAATGTTGCCAAGGGAACAGGAAGGTCAGATAAGAGACAGCATAGCCTGCAGTTTGATAGGTGGGTAGGGCAAGAGGCTCAGAAGAGATCATCCCTAGTTTCTCAGATTGTAAAGAGAGACTTGTACTGTCAGTCTTGCAAGATTGATGTCAGCCTCACGGAGTAAACTAGATAGGAATCACAACTAGGTGAGCTAATTCTACTTTATTGTAAAGTTATATGGACAGAACCTTGCAAGTTTGAAAGTACAATTCTCCCCCCCCCCCACTTTTCATTTACAGCTTTTCAGCTCCTCAAGGATGGGTAGAGCTTAACTCAGCACTGAGAAGGGGCTCTTTAATAGCTGCAAATCCGATTATACAGGACACTGTTGTATTCCTTGGAGCAGTGTTTGTCATTCTCGGCAACTTTAAGGTGTGTGGATTTCAACTCCCAAATTTCTGGGTGGGTAATTTGCAGAGTTGAAATCCATATATGTTAAATTTGCTGAGGTTGAGAAACACTGCCTTAGTGGGATTCTTAATGTTTCCTTTGCCTCTTTGAATATGTACTACATTTCCTTCAAGGGTATTTAGAATTTCTCTAGTTTAAATTTCACGTTATAAACTTTTCAAGACAACGTTGTAACATCAGATCTGGAAGGCCACATCACTTTAGTGCAGGGGTCTGCAAACTTGGCCCTTTTAAGACTTGTGGACTTCAACTCCCAGAGTTCCTCAGCCAGCAAAGCAAAGCTGGCTGAGGAACTCTGGGAGTTGAAGTCCACAAGTCTTAAAAGAGCCAAGTTTGCAGACCCCTGCTTTAGTGTTTTCTCTTTAAACGAATGGGTTGTTTTTCAGTACAGGAAGGAGGAAATAAGACAATTTTAAGTACAAGAAAACGAAAAGGTCTTTAAAAAGTCTATGGCAGTAAGAAATCTTGTAGTACTCAAAGCAGTATTTCTGAACTTTAACAACTTTAAAATGAGTGGACTTCAACTCCCAGATTTCCCCAGCTTGCAAGGGAAAGGCTGGACAGGGAATTCTGAATATATGCACATCTTAAAGTTGCCAAGACTGAGAAACACTGATTTAAAAGGTTTAAAAATGCAAGGGAGATAGTTTTCTGTCTGTTTGCTTGTGCTAGACAAACCTTACTCTACCAAAACCAAAACGTTTCAAAGATAGATTGTTAAATGAATACAGGGTTCATAAGCAGGCAATCTATGCACATCACAAGCAAAATCCAAAAATATATTGGCTATTTCCAGAATTCATTTCATATTACATTCCAGCACCAATGAATATTTAAAAGCGAAACCATCCTTTTCCAGAAATAAAATGCAGAGGAAATTGTGAAGGGAAACAACAATAAGTGAAATTATGAATGGTAAGTGCATGTTTTTATCAGTATAAAGGGATTTTCTGGAGAAGGAACAGGAATAAAATTAGTCCTCGGGATGGCTGGGGGGTTGCTTTTTAGATCTGAAATGTTCTTAATGTTCTACATGTGCTATTTCTGGCAAAGAAGAATGCTTTTTTTCCCCCAATAAATTTGCAGATTTCTTTCATTTGTAAGCTTTGCATTTATAAAGGACTGATGATAAGAAAAAATAATATATAGATAGAAAGTCTAGGTTACAGTTGCATATTCTTTGACTAGGGAACCCTCATTTGCTTAGTCAATGGTCTGGTTTTACATGTTTCCAGAAATAGGTCTCCACTAAGCACAAGTTCAGCTTTATATCCTGTTTACTAGGGACCACACCCTGGCCAATTCACTGTACAGAATGCAGCCAACAACTCCTTGGTCAGCAACAGTGAAACACAAGTGGGCACAACACTAGGTTTGTCCTCATCATTTAAATCCAACCTCTTCCACATATTAAAACTCAGCAGAACAAGTTGGAGTTGTTAGAATACAGCAGAAAGCTAAACTTGTAACACAGGTATTCATTTGCTTATTGAATGAAAGGCTGAGCGCTTTCATGCGCTCACACAGAGCAGCGTTGGAAATGGGTCGAGGCGACCCATTCTGTCAGAATTGATGAGGATTTTGTTATGATAGACCCGGCAGGAGTCACAATACAGACAAACAATCTGTGGCTCAAACCAACAAAGATGAACAGGAACTGCAGGCAGGGGAGACAGAAAAAGGAGGTCACAAGGCAGAAGAGGACAGAGATGCATCTTGAAATGGCATTCAGAGAGACTTAGATGGATCTGCAACTAATTAGAATCAAGGGGATCTTAATGGAACTTCATTAGAAAGCCAGGAGAAAAAAGAGTTACAAGAGTCGGGATTAGTCCATGCTGAAATGACAAATTAAATGGCACATTAAAACAAATATCTTTATTGCCATTATAATAGACCATCAGCTGGGTCAAGGCTTAATGATTTATTCATTAAATTCCTAGTGTTATTGCACAATGTAATGTCATAAATTATAGTTAATATACCACAATGACTTCGGAGGCACTTTATCATTACTCAAAAATCAGCAACTATGTTGTATAAAAGATCATACTTTAACTTTCTGAAAGTCGTTTGCCAGTAAGTTATTAACCAGGGCCACAGACTGGTTAGTTTACGCTCAGAATACCTGAGCTTTGGATTATTAACTGGCTGTGTTAAAACCTAACATGGAAATAGAAGCCATGATGGCGCAGTAGTTAGAATTCAGTATTGCAGGCTAACTCGGCCAACTGCCAGGAGTTCAATGCTCACCAGCTCAAGGTTGACTCAGCTTTTCATCCTTCCTTCTGAGGTTGTTAAAATAAGGACCCCAGATTGTTGGGGTTAATATGCAAACTCTGCAAACCTCTTAGGTTTAGTGCTGTAAAGCACTATGAACAGGTATATAAGTCTAAATGCAATTGCTATCAAAATTTATTGGTTAATTGATTTAATCCTTTGGCTATATATGCACTAAATATACAGCTATAAAATAACTAGAAAGACTCCAACAGTGTTAGGCTAATCTAGCCTCTCTCTAATCTTCAATGCCCATATGTTAGAGAAGATAGAATTGGAACAACTAAAGATATTCTGGACTGCCTTAGCAGCAGGCTGGGAATGAGATGGAGACATCAACATTGACGTCCCTGAGAAACAAATCATAAACCTCTTAAGGCCACAGCTTGCACGAATAAGCTCAAAATTCAGCAGTAATAATAGCTGTAAATTGGGACAGTCAAACTTTTTGTAGATGACAGCCGCTCATTTTTATTTTCATTTTTTTTTTCCAATTTCTGGGAACTGTGGTAAGTGGGAAGGTAGCTGGTGACGTTATGTGATGACATTTGTGCTAATTTTGGGTAGAATGGGAGGGTTGGAATATGCAGGTGTTTAAGGGGCAACTGGAACAATAAGTATTTCAGAAATGTGATGCAGTTTTTGCCCTTATTTTAACACAAAGCAGTGCAAAAATTCTATCTTCCTCACATCAGTACTCATGCTGGTGACTTTTAATCCGAAAGTCTTTGTAAGGCCCCAAAACGAGTGCTGCAAGACTGTCAACTCTAGCTCTAAGATATGTTGGAAGAAATGTCCATCTGGGTTCAGTTCCAAGTAGGGAGAAAGACATTAGATACATGGAGGCTATTTGGAAAGATGGTTTAATGGTGGACAGGACCACATGGTTTGATGTCCTGGGCAAAATGAGCACATGGGTGAGAGAGAGAGAGAGAGAGAGATTATACCCTCTCTTGGGGCCCGCCTTGGAGCTTCCTGTTTTTGTATCAGAAATATATTCTGATTGGTTGTCAGACTCCAATGGGGCCATGCAGGGGTAACTTTGTAGGTTGTCTTGAGTCCCAGGCTTGGTTGAATCTTGCTGGGTGATGATGTAATGAAGGTTTGGGGCAATTCCTATTACGGCTGAGGGCTAATCCTATCTTTGCTGGATCTTGGTTGAGGGTATTTGCTTATGAATAGACCTAGCCATCTCTTTATCTCTTAAGTGCTGAGGTCTGCTGTGGGCTATTGAGAAGGGTGGGGGCTATTAAGAGTGAGTCTGCTTCCTGCCTTAAAAAAACATGTTTCTCCATTTCTCATCCAGAGAAATATAATATTCTGCCTTTTTAATATTTCCTAGAATATTTCATTTTTCTAGGACCATGTTGGTGAACCTATGGAACGCATGCCGGAAGTGACACGCAGAACCATCCTATGAGTGACGCGCGGCCTTGCTCGCTCCTCTTCTGCGTTCCTGTGCACACACACGCACCGGTCAGCTGGCCTTTGTGCACACGGGAGTGCTGAAACCCGGAAGAGCAGCATTCTGTCGCGCATGTGTGCGCCGGCACCTGAACTTCTGGGTTGCTGGCACACACATGCGCAATGGCCAGCTGTTTGTCAGGCGCGCGTCCGTACCAGAAACAGGAAGTTCAGGTGCCGGCATGTACATGCACAATGGAACACTGCTATTCCAGTTTTGGCACTCCCATGCGCACAAAGGCCATCAAGGCCGCGCGGTCCAGGTGGGATGGTTTTGCGTGCCATTTCCGGCATGCAGGTCGGCACACGGTGACATAAAAGGTTAGCCATCACTGTTCTAGGAGAAGAGTAGGTGCTTTCTACAGATACAAGTCACTTCTTCCATTTTTAATCATGTGATTCCCTCCTCATTGTTCTAACTGCTGTAATGTTAATAGATATTTCTTCAGTCAAATTGCAACTAGTGCCAAAAAACCCTCCAAACAGCGTTCTCCCAAAATTAGAACATGCAGCCAGACATAGACAATGAGGCCACACAGCTAAATAATGTGATGCTGAAGTGAACTGTGCATGTTCATTTTCTTCGATAGACTCAGTAATAACATTTTAATCCACGATCACAGGACAATACTGTTTTTAAAGCAAAACAGTCAGAAGAAAAACACTGTAACTTAAAAGAAACGAACAGCTGTTTAATATCTCATCCTCACATTGCTTCAATCCACTTCCTTTGTCAAGAGGTTCTGCTTCAACATGAAATCCATCTGTCCTTTGTAAACCATGAAATAATGCCATCGCACTGAAGAGTCCTTTAACCACTCTAGGAAGTAGGTCATTTTCAGTAATTTACTTTTGGATTATTAGAGCAGGGGTCTCCAACCTTGTCAACTTTAAGACTTGTGGACTTTAACTCCCAGAATTCCTCAGCCAGCTTTGCTCCAGCTTTCTCTAACAAACCCCACAGCCACTCAGTATTGTACTGAGTGGCTGTGGGGTTTGTTAGAGAAAACCTAGAGATTTGCTGAAGAGGCAAAGAGTGAACAACATTTCTAGCTGGGAAGGTGTTGTTGTTTTTTTTCTGGACAGAACTTGCAGGGATGTTCTTTTTTGTTGTTCCCGGTCCTCATGAATTTCAGTGTTTTCCTTTGCAAGAAAGAAGATCAAATATTGACAGGGAGGATGCTAGGAATAGGCCTTGAAACACCCCCCCCCCAATAAAATGGAGTCAACATTTGAAGAAGTTGTTTATCTGAAACCTTCCTTTCCACTTTAAAGTAAATGGTGTTCTTTAAGTTGCAATTTTGACATACATAAACATGGAATTATTTACTGCTTCTTGTCATGACAAAGTTATCTTGAGACCCTCTGTTTGAGAAATAATCTCTAATTTCTTTGTACTCATTCTGGAAATTCTCTTTTCTGGTTGTGCTGTGAGAGTTTTAAACAGGGTGGAATTTACTTGGGAGGCAACAATTTAGATCAGGGGTCTCCAACCTTGGCAACTTTCAGACTTGTGGACTTCAACTCCCAGAGTTCCTCAGCCAACAAAGCTGGCTGAGGAATTCTGGGAGTTGAAGTCCACAAGTCTGAAAGTTGCCAAGGTTGGAGACCCCTAATTTAGATGACCACTAGATGGAGATTCAGAAAAATGAATTCTTTCATGCCATCTAATGGTCAGTCAGGGCTTTGCGGGCCAGATATAGTAGGGCTAATTCAAGAGTGTTATCTTGATATAAAACAACATCCTGCTGCCAAAAGATCAGAATACATTTCTCTGCTCAGAAGCTGCAAATCCAGCATATCAAGAAGTTGCAAAAAGGACCAAAATATCCCGTTCCTTTTCAAGATGCATTGCTCCTTTGTATCTTCATAGCCATCATTTTGTAATGAGCATGTTGCTTTATAGGATATCGCACTATAATATCAGTATATAACTGTCTTAGTTTAGAAAATTATTTAAAATGGGCAATAAAACTGGTCCCATTGCAAAAGCTACGCTGACTATGTAATGGTTCATTTGCCCAAGTTGAATACAGCCTTTATCAAAACATGAAAACCTGAAAGATTAACGTATGTGTTACTATTTCCTCTTTGAGGTCTGCCACGTTACTCTTCTTTTTGTTTTGCTAAACAGCCATTTGAAATAATTTTTCTACATTGCCTTTACCATCTGCAGATCTCAAATAGTTTCAGCATATAGTACATATTTGCAAAGTGCAGCGAGCACCTTTAGCCAACCATCATTTAATCCAAGCAGCCATCAGCTGCTCAACTCCTACATAAACCAGCTGGAAATGAAGCCGCTTTCAGAAATCCCTTCCAGATTTCAGCTAGGATTTTGTTTTTCCCTCTTTTTTATACTTGTCAGGAAGAGGTTTATGGTTTGTTTGTTTGCTTGCTCCCTTGTTGTGCAAACACATACGTCACTCATGCACAGATTCAGTCCTCTCCTCTTCAATCCTTTCTCCTTGCAGCTTTCTCTTCCCCAGAACTGGCCCCTTCAATCCTGCCTGTCCTGCTTTGGTATCAACTTTGAAGCTACAATGATTTCAGGTGTTTGAATAATGGCCACGGCTCTCAGCCAAGAGCTGCTCCAACTCCCCTCCCTCCATGGGAAAAAGAATGTCTCCCACCAACTGCAGGCAGCTGCTTTCCGCCACTCGCTCCATCCCATAGAGATGCAGAGGCAGATGTGTGGGCTTCTTTAGGGATAGTCCAGAGCTCATGCAACACCATACTTTGTGGTGCCTTTTCACCCTCCCACCAGGCGTCAAGAATGTCCTGCATTCTCCATGATCCTTCCTTGAGTGAGGGAAAGTGAGGTTTTTTTCTTTGGGATTTGGCGACTTTTGAAAACAGAGAAGACCCACTATTTATGGGGCTTTATAAAAGAATCAGAGCAATAATTGTTGGAGATTGGATAACTTTTAGGTTTCCCTGCATCAAAAACAAACAGAAAAGGGGAGGGGGAGAATAGAATAGAATAGAATAGAATAGAATAGAATAGAATAGAATAGAATAGAATAGAATAGAATTTATTGGCCAAGTGTGATTGGACACACAAGGAATTTGTTTTGGTGCATATGCTCTCAGTGTACATAAAAGAAAAAGGAAAAAAAATACCTTCATCAAAGGTACAACATTTACAACATAAATGATGGTCATTTGTGAATGAAAGAAGGAAGGGAGGGAGGGGGAGAAGAAAGAGGAGGGGGAAGGGGACCAGGAGAAGAGAAGAGAGGAGAAGAAGGAAAGGGAAAGGAAAGGAAGGGAAGATCAGTACACAATTTTTCCAGCAGTGGACTGGGTAAAGGTTAATAATTTCACCAGTCCTTCAGTGCAAAATAAAATGGCCATGAAAGGCAGGGACTAGTGACTTCCAGGGAAAGAAACTTTTTTGCCACAGCATTTGGTGGCACTTGCAGAGAAGAGCTCTGAAATGACGCACAAGGTGGAAAATGCTTCTTTGACATATAGTAGGAAAAAAACGGGCAGAGATTGCCTTCTGGGAGATTTAGGACATGTAGAGGATGATGTTGTATTTAGGATATGTAGAGGATGCTGCTGCCCTTGAGAAACAGTTACAGGTAGTCCTCAACTTACAACCATGCATTTAGTGACCATTCGAAGTTACAATAGCACTGAAAATGTGACTTATGACCCATTTTTCACATTTACAATCATTGCAATATACCCACAGTCAAATAATCAAAATTTGGACACTTTGCAATTGGTTCATATGAATGATGGGTGCAGCATTCCTGGGGTCATGTGATCAACTTTTGTGACCTTCAAACAAGCAAAATCAATGAGGAAGCCAGATTCTCTGAACAAACATGTTGCTACCTTAACAACTGCAGTGGTTCACTTAACAACGGTGGCAAGAAAAGTCATAAAATGGGGCAAAACCCAATAACAACTGTCTTACTTAACAACAGAAATGGTGGGCTCACCTGTGATTGTAAGTTGTGGACTACCTCTAGTGCTTCTACTTGCCCTGGGAGAATTTCGACATGGAGATCATCCCAAAGTATCTTTTTTGCCTCCAGCTTCTAGCGGTCCATGAATTAACAAATAGCTTTTCCTTTGGCCTTCAAATTTTTTTTAAAATCCCTTTTCCTGCTATATATATATTTGTCTATCTATCTATCACACATGTTTCTCTATATTTGTCTGGTCATTTGCAAAACATTTCTCTCATTGGAGTAATTGAAAAGGAAAAAAATATTTTTAAAAATATTAATAATTATACTTCTCTTCATCAAGATGCCTGTTTAGGATTGAAAAGAACTCTGTGTTCTAGCAGGTCCGATGAAATAAATTGCCCACTAAATCCTCAGAAGATATTGTCAGAAAAAGTGCACTTGAGTGCTTTATCTTTGCAGGAACACTAGCTAGAAAGTGGGAGATGAGAGATATGGGTGAAGAAGACAGTTCCTCCCCTGGATTTGTTAGAAGGTGAGTTTCATCCAATGCTGAAGAGGAAATGCAACTGCTTTCTGAGAAAAGCAGTCATTTGAAGGTTTCCAAAATTATAGCACATCAGTATTGGTTGGTAAGTTAGCACCATGCAACTGACAGGGATGTAAACAGTCTTACCAGGGAAGATCCCCATCTGCAATACCCCTTCTCAATAAACTCACCTTCAAGAGAAAAGAAAAAAGAAGCATCAGTGAGAACATGTGAAAGCATTATAGATAAATGACAGCTCTCTGCGAACATCCTGTATAATAGTTAATGAATTACGACCGTTCGTTTAATGATCATGCAACTTTCCCGGCTGGCTTCCAACAAGCAAGATAAATGAAAAAAAGGCAAATTTGCTTAACAACTGTGTGGTTCACTTAGCAACTACAGCAAAAAAATAAATAAATCATAAAATTGGGCATGACACACTTAACAACCACCTCTCTTAGCAACAGGTGTTCCAATCCCAATTCTAGTTGTAAATCAAGGACAGCTTGTATGCTGATTCCCCAATAAATCATTTTCTGGAAGCAGCATGGCAAAGTGAAAGTTTTGCTATTACTGAAGGCAGATCAAGGCTAATTATAGTTGAATGGCAGTGAGACAACCTTTTGCACTGCAGTAAATAAATAATCTAGCAGCTAGATTCTAGCCTGTCATAGGAGTTCTGGATTTATGGTAATTTTAATACAAGCAATACAACCGAATGAACACCTGTTCTTACCCTATTCATCACTCCCGATGGAGCTGCAGATTAAATAAGATTTAAGATCCCCATTTCTTTTTAAAAAAATAATTTAAACTTTAAGAATATAGTAGTACAACTTATACATATATACAGGTATTGTCTGATGTCCAAGGTAAGTCTAGACAAAAAGCACAAACCATGAGTATTAACACTGCTTTTATTGTAAGCTCACAATAACAGAGTATTTCAAGTCTGAAAGTGCTTATCCCCTCCATAAAACTACAGGGAAGGTTGGGCTGAAATGCTCCTGGTTCGAACTGGATCGGCTGATCAGGTAGCAAAGGTGGCAAGTGGTTCGGAGAACCGGTAGCAAAAATCCCTGCCCCCCCCCCAATGCCCAGCTGAGCCACATGATTGTCAGAACCTCTTTTTTTACTTTTAAAAGCATTTTTTTAAACGTCTTCGGCTGAAGAGGTTGTTAAAAAATGCTTTTAAAGGGTTAAAACAAGGCTCTGACGATCCTAGCTGAGGTGCCTGATGTCAGAGGCTTTTTTTTTTACTTTTAAAAGCATTTTTTAAAAGGTAAAAAAGCTGAAGCCTGCTAGGCAAAAAATGGGGGGGGGTTAATTAGAGAGAGAGAGAGAGAAGGAAAGAAAGGAAGGAAGGAAGGAAGGAAGGAAGGAAGGAAGGAAGGAAGGAAGGAAGGAAGGAGGGAGGGAGGGAAAAGAAGACGAAGGAAGGACTACAAACCTGGCACTAGATGCAGCTTCAGAGGATAATCCAGGGCTGGAAGGGACCTGGAGGTCATCTAGTCCAACCCTGCTCCAGCAGGACATTGTTAGTGAGTTTCTGTCTTTTGATCCCCCAGTAACATAGCCACGCCCACCCAGTCACATGACCCCCACAAAGCCACACCCACCAAGCCATGCCCACAGAACCGGTAGGAAAGAAATTTAGATTTCACCACTGGGGAAGGTCCTTTCTGAGATGCTTCCCATACCCCTTTTCCTTCTGTGGGTTGAGCCTTTTGCATGACTGATACATATAAGGTTTTTTTTAAGGCAATCAATGGCATGCTTGCTTTATTATTCATTTTAGTCTCATTATAATCCATTTATTTTGTTTAAAACCAAAGTTATTTTTTTAAAAAAGACACTACAATATCTGTGAATGAACAGGAGTTTATACAAGTATTGCTCAATATAACATTAGTGAAAGATGTCAAGCAGAATATATTAAATGGTTACTTTGATATACTTTTTTGAACAGTGCTAAAATCTCCACTATATTATTGTTTGTGCATGTTAAAAAAGAAAAAGGAAAAAAGAAAATTAAAAAAAATCTAAAACTTATATAGGTCTAGTAAATATTTAACTTCTTTCTTTTTGCTCTAACCAATTTGCAGTATCTGTTGGCATAAACTTTAGAAACTGTGCTCTAAATGTTTGTATTTCCCTTGCTGCATATTATATAATATATATGGAAGTCACTCTTGCTTAAATTTAATTAAACTTCTGTTCTGTATATATATTGTTTTTTTGGCTATTTATTTATTTATTCAATTTCTATAGTCACCCAACTTAACCAAGTGACTTGCTGTATATTCTCCAGGTTTAAGTTCTCAATCTGATATTGCTGATATTGTGTCTTTTCCCCCCCAAGACCGCTATTTTTTTGATAGTTGATTTTGCACTTGCAGATCCAAATTTGTAAACATTGCCTTTTGGATGAAGATTAACATCCAGGGAAATCTTGAGGTCAGGAGAAGGGGAGTTACAGGATTCAGCTTTGCTGTCAACATATTGTAATAAAAAAAATTGATTTTTTTCTCCCCCTCCCCCATTGTCTTTATTCCAGCAGGAGCTATAGTCTCAAGGCACTGCAACTTGTCAGCTGTCAAATCCACAAGCTATTCCTTTTTCTGGGCTGCCATCAATACCATTTCAAATAACATGTTGATGTTTTCTCCCTTCAGCTTTCCTTGACTCTCTTATAAGCCTTCTGGCTCTTCAGGTCTCTGGTGTAGCACTTCTTCTATGGTCTGCTTGAAGGAGCAGTGGTGACAATCAAAGTTTGTTTATTAGCACAAGTATGAAGGTTATTTGGTTATTATTTTAAAGAAAGGGCAACTGAGCGCATTGGTTTTAAATGTTGCTTAATCAGATGGGTGGATCACTTGCCAGCTCCCTACAATTATTCATTTTTGGTGATTAAGAAGTAGAAATATTAATTCCATCTGGATCTGGGGGAAATATTAACCTGAAGAGGCATGACCCAAAGACATTTAATATCAATGGGTTTTCCTCCCATCGTAACAAATGGCTGTAATAGCTGGATCAGTGGAGAGGATGATTAAGCAAAATGGAAGCTTTTGAGCTGTGGGTGCTGGAGAAATGGTTGAGAATGTTCTTCTTCTACAAG
The DNA here is from genome assembly GCF_028640845.1 of Ahaetulla prasina. Taxonomy (NCBI): domain Eukaryota; kingdom Metazoa; phylum Chordata; class Lepidosauria; order Squamata; family Colubridae; genus Ahaetulla; species Ahaetulla prasina. The sequence goes on along the minus strand of NC_080539.1, from coordinate 260,132,686 downwards.
AAAGCTCAAACTGCCCAAGGCGCTGCTGATCCAGTTCTACAGAGGAATTATTGAGTCTGTCATCTGCACCTCTATAACTGTCTGGTTTGGTTCTGCAACCCAACAAGACAGAGGATAATTAGAACTGCAGAAAAAACAATTGCTACCAACCTGCCTTCCATTGAGGACCTGTATATTGCATGAGTTAAAAAGAGGGCTGTGAAAATATTTACAGACCCCTCACATCCTGGATATAAACTGTTTCAACTCCTACCCTCAAAACGACACTATAGAGCACTGCACACCAGAACAACTAGACACAAGGACAGCTTCTTCCCAAACGCCATCACTCTGCTAAACAAATAATTCCCTCAACACTGTCAAACTATTGACTAAATCTGCACTATTAATCTTCTCATCGTTTCCATCACCCATCTCCTTCCACTTATGACTGTATGACTGTAACTTTGTTGCTTGTATCCTTACAATTTATATTGATATTGATTTTTTCCTGATTGCTTATTTGTAGCCTATGACTATCATTAAGTGTTGTACCTTAGGATTCTTGATTAATGTATCTTTTCTTTTATGTAAACTGAGACAAATTCCTTGTGTGTCCAGTCACACTTGGCCAATAAAAATTCTATTCTATTCTATTCAAGAACATATTATTTCATAGTAAATAAACCAGATTGCGGGTGGGATGTAATAAAGCTGAAGCTTAAATATTTTGGATTCATAAGGTAAAGGCAGCAGTTCATGGAGAAGAACCCCAATGATTGGAAAAAATGAAGGCATACAAAAATAAGGCTGACAAAGGATACAGTAGCTGGATACTGTGACTGATAACACAAGCATCAGCTTACAAGAACTCAAAAGGGCCATTATTGACAATTCTGGGAGCATCCGTTTTATGAAGAATTGGAAGTGTCTAAATGACTGAACAACAAAATCCTCACCCCCAAAAAATAGAATATTATAAAATCATAAAGTTGAGAAAGAGAATTTAGGTTATTGAACGTTGTCCTCTGGTCATTGCAGGGATTAAAATAACAGCACTCAAGATCAATGATTTCAATTCAGTTTATATTTCAATGAGTGTTCACCACATTTCTGGGTAAATGATTCCAATCTTTTTCTAAATCCAATGGGAATTTACCTGTTTGAAACTTTACCCATGCCTCTAGGTTCTGCATCCTGGAATGAGAGAGAATGGAATGAGAGAGAGAATGGAATGAGAGAGAATGTCCTTCTTTTAAATACAGTATTTGAAATGCTTCTTATCCTTCTTTAGCTGTCTTTTCTCAAGCCTAAACATACACTGATAATTAAATCTCTTTTCATAAAATCTGGTTTCTCTGAAATTTTACCAATTTGTCTAAATCCTTTTTGAAGTATGATCTCCAGAGCACAAGACAGTAACGCTGGTTAAAGCAGAATAAAATGAAACAATTACTTTCTTCGATTGGTTTAGTATATTTAGGTTGGTATCGACTAAAATATTTCTTAAAAATCAACTTCTTATAAGTCAAGGCTAGTTTTTATAAGCTAGACTGATTCAGTTTGCTCAAATACCAAGAAATGGATGAAGGGATAATATTTACGAATGAAGGCAAAAACAAAATGAAAGATAATATTCATTTTATTACTTTTACTCAAATCTCTAACCTATGAAGATCAGTTTAACTTTTTCCTCTCTGTTTAAGGTAATTATTCCATTCAGTTTTGATGTCTGTAGATTGAAGAAGTATTTCTTCCACATTTTCACCCAGATTATTAATATTTAAGAACAGAGGGCACCTCTCTTCCATTGGAGCTACTTGGAGTACATTGTTCAGTCATTAATGTATCCACAATTAATTATGTAGCCCACATTCAATTGCCCTGATAACCAGCATTGCCATGGGGTATTTTGTCAAAAGCTTCACTGAAATCGAGATTTGTTTAGAAAGTTATCCAAATTAAAAAAATGAGATATGGTTAGTCTGGCAAGATTTGTTGTTGACAAATCCATATTGGTGTCCAGTAATTACCATCTTGCTTTCTATGTACCTTCAGATTTTTCTCTTTATGAAAAACTGAAAAACCTTGCCAGATGTTGATGTCAAATTAAACATTCTTCAAGATATGCTGTTTTATCTATGACAATTGTTTGTGTATACTGTTGTGACAAAAAGAAATTAAAAAAAAAAGATAGGGAAATTTGTTCCCTTTCAGTCATCTGGCACTTTGTTGTTTCTTTAGGATTTCTGAATTCTAATATATAAGGCCAGATGATCAGCTACTTCCTTCAGTATCCTACTCTATGATTTATCTCATCATGGAGGTCTACATTTACTAAAAGTAAAGAGGCTGATTGTGTTTCTCTTAATCTCAAGCAATAAATACAAATAATAAACCAGGCTCATTTTTTTTTAAAAAAAAGCATAATAGTTAATCTAGAATATATCATAATTTGTTCCTGGGACAGATTATTGTCCTATACAGGCATCAGAAAATGTTCAACTGTTGTCTCAACAAGATAGCATAGTGTCATCTTACTTCCCTGGGAAAGTGTTGCATAACTGGGATATTGTCTGAAATACCTGATTAATCTCTTCTATTGGCTCTTTTTTTTTCTTATTCTGGAGGCAGCATCATAAAACCTTTTCAAAAGGACATTGGAGAAAGCTTTCATATAACAGATTCTTCCATGCAAGGAAGACAGGGAAGAAGAATAAAACATCATAGGGAAGCAGTCCTGGGAAGATGGGATCCTGATCAGGAAATTCTTTCCAAGGAGGTCACAGGCTCTAGTAAAATAGAGTTCTCCAAATGAGTTGCCCTAGAAATACACTTGATGAACGTATCTTTTCTTTTATGTACACTGAGAGCATATGCACCAAGACAAATTCCTTGTGTGTCCAATCACACTTGGCCAATAAAAAATTCTATTCTATTCTATTCTAAATATTGCTGTGAGCCTTCTGTTCAAAGCTGTCAAAGGAAGCTGAAAAAAAGAAAAGCTTGTGTCCAGCTCTAATGTAATATTTAGGACAGAAAAGATGATACCTGGAATAAATCCTGTGGATATAGAGAAATAAAATGTATGGATAACCTATTCAAGAAACCTCATTTTCTGTACAGAGGTGGCTGAATGCATCCTCTGCCCTCAATTCTCGATTCTCAATTGCAGAAAATATGACTTCAGTAAGAGTGGTCAATGCCTGGAATGCATTACCTGACTCTGTGGTTTCATCCCAAAATCCCCAAAATTTTAACCTTAGACTGTCTATTGTTGACCTCACCCCATTCCTAAGAGGTCTGTAAGGGGCATGGATAAGAGCACCGGCATGCCTACCATCCCTGTCCTAATGTTCCCTTTATTTGTATTCATTTTATGTATTCAATTCATGCTCATATTTATATATATATTATCTAATACGTACTTGGAAAATAAATAAATAAAAATAAAAATAAAATAAAATAAAATAAACTGAAGCAGTTTTCTCCTCTCCCCCTGGGACTAATAAGTAAATGGTACAACTCAATCCAGTGATATTTTCTTTTTCCTGGTAAGTCAAAGGTAGAGTGGAGAGTATATCTGTTCCTAGAGAAAACTTGTGAAGCGTTTTTGGGAAGGGAGAGGATAGCAACTGAAGATGGTAAAGTCTGGCTGAATTGATACTCTTCTGTGACTTGGGTCATAATCCAGTTCAAGGAAGGATGTGGGTGGGGATTATTGTTTGCTTTCTTTGTTTATCCATTGGTAGTTTTATTTTTTTTTTAATTTAAAATGTTCTTCCTATCATTTTCCTTTAATATGAGCTGCTTTAATATCTTGGAGCTCTCACATTAAAAAAAATAAGACAAAGTGTATGTAATTATTTTTTTAAAAAAAAATCAGGATGATAAAAATAAGCATGTCATATTCCATTTGCTTGCTTTATCTGTCGGTTTGTGTGTGTGTGTCCAATACACCTCATTATGAAAGATCAGCTGCCTTATGTGTTAGACAATCTAATAACATAATCTCAAACTTGGCTGGCAGTGATTCTTCCAAGTCTTAAGCAAGGTGAATTTTCCCACCATGCTCCTGAATAACAATGAACGAGAGTTGAGATCTTCTGCATGATAACCTTCTGCTGTTAATTATTGGGCAAAATATTTGAAGCCTAGTCATATACAATGTTCCACCAACTGTAAAGGTCTACAAACTCCTTTGCAACTTTGTCCCTTATAAACTTCAGAATGACACTTGCCAGAATTTTAACTGCTGAAATGAGCAAATAAGCCTTTTGTCTTTTCTTTCATTATAGGTTCAGTGTGTGTGTGTGCGCGCACACCCACACCCACGAGCACACACGATAGAGAGAAAAAGAGACAGAAACTCACCCTACCAGTAGGAGATCTGCATAGGCTTGTTGTGTAAATGATATTTTGTCATAAGCATCATTTTTAATAAAGTATAAATCTAGTTAAAAGCAGACTGGCCACAAATCCTTGTGGCAAATGAAGACCCAGGCTTTCCAATATCATAATTGGTACTTTAATTTTAACACTTGCTACTTTTTGTAAGACATTCAGCGTCATATCTCTCCATGAAAGAAAATTCATGCCATTTCATTTCTATTGATTGCCAGATGACATCAAAGCACATGATTTGATAGTAGAGACAGATGTGAGCCAGCTTGTTTCAAGCCTTACAACAGTGCTTCCCAAACCTGGATAAATTACCCAACATTGGGTAAAAGTGGTTCTTCTTTGGATAACAACATGCAACACTCATTATCTAATCACCACAGAGACCATTAAACAAAAACTTTCTAATAAGTGGTTAAAAAGGACTTCCCGATAAATGGTTTTGGTTTCCTTTGGAATAACAAATGGAAAAGTTTGGTAAGCACTACCTTATAGGATTAGTAGTCTATGCTGTAAAAATTGGACTGATAAGTGCATTAAAAGAATTGATTATTCAGCACAAACTTAAACTTCTCAGACCAAACATACAATAAGTACATCTTACTGAAGGAGTCAGCACATCCCCCATGTCTTAGAGCAGAGGTCTTCAAACTTGGCAGCTTTAAGACTTGTGGACTTCAACTCCCAGAATTCTCCAGCCAGCTTTCCTATGGGAGTTGAAGTCCACAGGTATGCTGGCTGGAGAATTCTGGGAGTTGAAGTCCACAAGTCTTAAAGCTACCAAGTTTGAAGACCTCTGTCTTAGAGGCTCAGAGGTTATCATCACCTCCCAAAATATCCCTGAAGCAATTCCTTTGCAAATAGTGCTTCTCTACCATCACTGGTAGCTTGGAACCAGAATAGTTCGTCCAGCGGTGATTGTTGTGGCCAGAGGAGGAGGGGCTGTAGGAGTCAGGATCAGCATCAAGGCAAACTGAGAGCTTGGGGTGGGGGGAGGGAATAGAATAGAATAGAATAGAATTTTTATTGGCCAAGTGTGATTGGACACACAAGGAATTTGTCTTGGTGCATATGCTCTCAGTGTACATAACAGAAAAGATACGTTCATCAAGGTACAACATTTACAACACAATTGATGGTCAATATATCAATATAAATCATAAGGATTGCCAGCAACAAGTTATAGTCATACATAAATGGAAAGAGATTGGTGATGGGAACTATGAGAAGATTAATAGTAGTGCAGATTCAGTAAATAGTTTGACAGTGTTGATGGAATTATTTGTTTAGCAGAGTGATGGCCTTCGGGAAAAAACTGTTCTTGTGTCTAGTTGTTCTGGTGTGCAGTGCTCTATAGCGTCCTTTTGAGGGTAGTAGTTGAAACAGTTTATGTCCAGGATGCGAGGGGTCTGTAAATATTTTCACGGCCCTCTTCTTGATTCGTGCAGTATACAGGTCCTCAATGGAAGGCAGGTTGGTAACAATTATTTTTTCTGCAGTTCTAATTACCCTCTGAAGTCTGTGTCTGTCTTGTTGGGTTGCAGAACCAAACCAGACAGTTATAGAGGTGCAAATGACAGACTCAATAATTCCTCTGTAGAACTGAATCAGCAGCTCCTTGGGCAGTTTGAGCTTACTGAATGGAGCTGGCAGAGACAGAGGTGGAGCCTGGGCCATCCATCAACCCTCAGATAGAGAGTCAACAGCCTCCAACTCTGGAGGTAGTTGATGAAGAAGAGGAGGAACAGCTGGGTCCAGTGCCTGATGCACAGCTGTGCAGAAGGCATAGAAGAGCAGTAGAAAGCTGTGTGCCAATCCTGGAGAAGGAAGAGCCACCACTGCTAGCGAGGCCCCACCCTAGCTCTGGGGATAAAAGGCAAGGGGTCGAGATGAATAGATGTGGCAGACAACTATTCAACTTCCAGATGGATGGACGGACTTGTTAGCCTGCAAGGGAAACTTTTTGCCGGGGTTACCGGCAAGCCTAATAAAGGAGTTTGTGTCAGAGGGTTTGTCCTGTTTGGGGAGCTGAATCAGAACAGTGATGGAAAAGGAGCCAGCATCTCCTTCCACCTGGAGGATCTGCTCCAAATCATTGTTTCCGCGCCGCTGCTTACATACTGCTTGCATACATACGTATCTGCCTGCAGCCTAGCAATAGACTCATCAGCTGAAAATAGATAAGGCTCCCAGGAGCTGTAGCTTAATATGCCAAAGGCTGTAGGAGACCCATTTATGTATTGTAAGTTGTCCACCTCATGAAGAATGATTCCAGTGGACTTTGGGCAAACACCCAGAGAAGGAGACTCTCCTTTTCTTACATTATCAGCAGAATTCCCAGTCATACCAGGCTTATTAAGAGGAGGGGGGAGAGAAACTCTGCTGTACAAACAAATATAGGCCTCCAACCCATCTGTGCATCCTAACGTTATGGGCATTTTGGGGAAATAATTGCTGATTGGTTGGTATTTCAAACTTCCCTAAGGGCTGATTCTCTCTAAGAGTTCTTTCCCCTGCAGTTTTGAGGGCAGCCTGAAGCCCTGCATTTGGTCTTATGAAACACATTCCCTCAATATCACTAGCTGGACACCATAGACCATTTAAGCTTAAACGTTTACTGTTGACCTCACCCCATTCCTAAGAGATCTGTAAGGACATGCATAAGTGCACCTGCATGCCTACCGTCCCTGTCCTAACATTCCTTTTTACTTACACTTTTCATGTAGCCAAATTATGTTTATACTTTTACCTGTTATCTTATATATGATTGACAAAATAAAGAGAAAGAGAGAGAGAAAGCGAGAGAGAGAGAGGGAGGGAGAGAGAGGGAGGGAGGGAGAGAGAGGGGGGGAAAGGCTTTTTAGGGACCTCTCAATCCATTTGTTAATAATTTTCTTGCACCAGCCCCTGTCAGGAGGAAAGATGTGCAAAACTATCAGGCAAATGCACACAAAATGTATCATAAAATTGTAACAATATGTATGGGTAGTATAGTATGCTTTTTTTTCTGTGAAGGGAGGAGTTATTGTTAATTCACGAAGCACTGGCAATTTTCCATCGGGTGAGGTAATAGCTGGCAAGTTAGACACAGAGATAGTAAGCACTGATTGGCAGCAAGTTCCAGGCTTGCAAATATATGGAAAACATTGTGCAAAACACATTTTGACTGTAGTAAGAATCAAGCGTGACCAATGCAAAGTGCTTTTAAAGGGTACCAGGATTTATTTGTAAATACAAAAAATGCAGTTATGGCATTGCTCTCCTTATAAAAACCTCAATAGTTCTTCACTTTGCCTGGATGATGTGCCACAAACTGTTTCTCAAGTTAAAGAGAAATGGAATGTTTGCCCTTGAAGATCCAGTGCCTCAAGCTAGGCCATAGAGAACTAGATACGTCCAGTTGAAACTTGGGATACACTCTGAAACATTTGGTTCTATCCAATCTTAGGAATACAAAATGAAATGCACAAGACAAATAACTCACAACTCTGAACAGTTCGATGCATTTGTTGGACAAATAGTGCAGTTAATAATCTCTTGGGGCCTGGTTTAGGTATACCTTAACTGAATTCAGACTAAAACAAGAAACAGATTAACACTGTACTTTGTTCCTCATGGATATTATTCTGATATTAACTAGGAAAGACTAGAAAGCTTTGTAATTTTTCAATTTCCAACCCTGGGCCTTATCTGTTAAGACAGCGGTTCTCGACCTGTGGGTCGCGACCCCGTTGGGGATCGAATGACGATTTGCCAGGGGCTGCCTAAGACCATTGGAAATATGGGAAGTATACTTGCAAGTCGAAGAATCGCGCTCCAGTGGTTGACTCCACAAGCCAGCTGCAGGCTCTTCAAATCGCTAGCCGAATTCAGCTTCAGGCGCGATGAATTAAAAAAGAGAGAAATCTTTGCTCTGATGTCTCCCTCTCAAGCCAGCTGCAATCACTCCCAATCGCTAGCCTAATCTGGCTTCAGGCGCGATAAACTTAATAGGGGAGGAGTCTCCGCTTTAATGCCTCCGTCCTCAAGGCAATCGCAAGCAGTTCAAATCGCTAGCCAATACGGCTTCAGGCACGATAAATTCAAAATGAAAATAATTTTACGATTGGGGTCGCCACATCGTGGGGAATTGTATTAAAAGGTTGCCACATCGCACTATAAAGGTTGAGAACCACTGTGTTAAGAGTATCTGCATCTAGAAGTTTAGATGTACCTAAGACCCGAGTAGTCACAGCAAGTGTTTTCTCAACCTAGTGCCCTACTAAAGTTTTGGAAACTCAGGTCTTGGGATTCATTCTCCTTTTAAATGTGAAAATTTGCATGGCTGCCATTAAACGGTGGCCTAGAATAAATAAAGACTGGGAGATGCACATGTTACAGGATTTAAGTAACTAGTAGCTGCAGTACAGCAATGTTTGTTAATTGATAGCACTCATCTAATATCCCAAGTCTAAACAAAACAAATCACATGGTGGTTTAATGTGGTATGTGAACCACCTTGAAAGCTACATTGTTCACTTTTGTATTACCTATGATGACCAGACTATGAACAGACAACCATCAATTAGGAGAAAGAAAGCTTGCATTTCCCTATCATTACTTCTTCTTTCGCAAAGCATTAGTTCCTTTTCAACAGGAACATTTTCCTTGACTTCATTCTATTTCTACACAAAACCTAATATTTCGGGAGTCCTATATTCGTGTTGCAGTTTCCTTCTTTGAATTACGAATGATGTATGACATCATTCAACTTCTAGTGAATGTCCAAAAAAGAACTTTGATGCAAGGAATAGAAAGACCAAAAAAAAAATAAATCCAAAAAGAATTTGACAGTGTGATAAAAACGTAATATAAGCCTCAATTATGCAATGCAATGCAATGCAATGCAATGCAATGCAATGCAATGCAATGCAATGCAATGCAATGCAATGCAATGCAATGCAATGCAATGCAATGCAATGCAATACAATACACTTCTGAAGTTACTTTGAAGCTAGCCACCAGAAAGCAGGGCAGTGAGGAATGTCTCATCGTCTGAGTGCTGGTCCAACCAGCTCTAATGCTGATATTCTTTTGGGCTCCTGACTTCATTGAACAATGAGTAGTCAGGGAGTACAATTAGAGTTGGAAAGACCAATCCCGTTCCTGTTGATATTCACTCCTTTCTCCCATTTCTACATTAATCTTTAAAATCTTCACAAAAACGCACACCTAATTTTTCTAAAAACAAATTATGCAAGTTTTCCTTCGAAGTATACATTTCTGATATTCTGCTATGCTCCAAATCTCATTTTAATATGAATTCCTGTTTTCTGGAATTTCCACTGGAAAATTTAGAGGAAGTGTGAAATCTGAAAGATGACTGTCTTCCAGTCAACATGTTTAGTCTTTGAAATGTACTTTCAAAATATGTACTAAATGAAAGCCTCAAGCATCCTTCATTCTGCTGTATGATTGATTATCCTGTGGATGCACTGGAGACTTTTGGTGTGTTTGTAACGTTTGTTTCATTTACAAAATAATCAAGCAGAATTTATCAGAAGCAAACAGATCTCCCAAATCAGGCAACAGCCATCCTGCAAGCTGGTCAGGCACATGCCTATACTAGTAAACTCCAGCAAAATGTCCACTCTCCTTCTTGTTCCCATTAATCTGCAACATGGGTTCCATCAATATTTCCATGCCTTCCTCCACTATATAGAGATTGATTCCTTCATAAATCTAAAGATTTAAACATCAGGGAGAGGTTTCCAACTATCAAGGAACATTGCTATTTTTTTGTAAAGTCTTTGCATGTTTGTTCTTTGGCAAAATAAAGTATTCAAAGTGATTGCTTTATTTATATTATAACTAGACAACCCATGATATGTTGGGTTATAATTTCAGAGATATTTCCTTAACTAAAAAGAAAAATGCATTGACCAAGGGCAAAAAAGCACAGGACAAGAGCAACATCTGACTTCTTGCTGGTTGACTACATCTGACTGCCAATGGTGAGACACGTCTACCTGACCTCCAACAGGATAGAGCAGGATTGGTTTATTGAATCTCCAAGCAGCAATCTGGCAGCCCAGCAGCACTGAAGTGACCACAAATTTTAATCCCATGGGAGTCATGGGTCCTGGAGTATGGATGCCTTTTGTAAGTTAACTCATTTGAGGTAATTTTGGTTCAAAAATTGTTGCCCTGTGATGCACTGTTTCACCCAATTAAAGGTTATAGACTGGAGAGTTTTAGTAGTACATAGATGTGTACCAAAAGATACAAGTCAATAGAAATGTGGCTGTGGTCAGAAATTGCTTGTAGGAAGGCAGCCGGCCAAGTTAAGGCTTCTTCCAAACAGATGGCCTTTATATCTCCCAGCTGGTTTGAATCCTATTTAAAATGTCCCCACAACTGATCCAATCTGCTTTGAGTATTTTCAGGGTTGTGTTTTTTTTTAATGTCTATAAGCATGGGCATGTTCATATGTTTGTGAATCTAAAGCTTCTAGATATTATCAGCCAATCAACGCTTGCCCTTTCTGAGCCCAGAGAACTATCAGTTTAATCAATGTTCACTTATTGGACATATATGCCTTGTCATACTTGATCATGTCCAGGACTAAGCATACGTTTCTTCTTCTCACAAGTAAAGCAGAATAAATAGATGTTCCCTCTGTCTGAGCTTCTGTGCTCATCATGGTTGGAAATCTTTGTTGTCTTCCAAACTTCTAAGGCTGAAAAATCTGTTTGGCACCCACTGAGTTCATTCTGACAGCACACTGCTGGAATGGTATCCCAGGAGCTGGCAGGTAGGACAATCTCCAAAGCTCCTCCAGTGAGAGAACAGAGTTCCTGTTCAAGCATAAAACATGTGTTACCCTTCCTAAAGCTGTATTTTTTGCCTCAACATAGTAATTTCTCTTCCCAATCTACTGGCACAGAGCAGTAGGGGGTTTCAATTTAGTTTGCTACTGGTTTGCTCGTGCGCATGCGCAGCTTCTGCACATGCACTACCAGTTCGTCCAAACCGGGTTGAACTGGTAGCAACCCACCACTGGCACAGCGGTATATTGAAATTATTCATAATTGCAAGCCCTTGGTACTGGCATTATGGGCTAAATGGGGAGAAAATTCATTTGACCGACTGACGGTTTTTGCCATCATGCAATAGAATCCAAAAGTCCTGCAAAACATACTTTTGGCTGAGAGGTAGATACTTGGTGGTGTGATGCTGATTGTGGTTTAGTACTGGCCTAAAAGATCAGCTGGCCTAAATGCAAATTATGAATAATTTCAATGCTGATCCATCCATGGGGTTCTCTCCATTGTATGCAAGTAAAGAAGACAATATGGCAAGATGATTTCATACATAGCTATTTCCTCATAGCTTAGGGGGAGTAAGGGAAGATTAGTATAAAGGTATCATGTTTATTAACTCACAGATAGGATCTCGGACCAAGATTTAGCCTCTTATCTGTCCGTAAAACTCATAGAAATCCTCCAGAATTTTGGGCATCTATGATAAATCTCACATCTTCAACATTGATGTTGAAAAGGTGCACACGGAGGTTTTTGTGGGTATATTAGCTGGGTATATATTAGTATTTGCAATACTTATTTGTATTTCTCAAGTTTGCAATAACGAAAAATCTGGTTTGGGAAAATATGGAGCATGCTTGTAGAACTGAATTAACAAGCAATATCTTTTTAAGTAATGATTTGAGAAAATAGCTTAGAAATGAAAATATTATTATTACACTATACAGGAAGAAATATTTACATCATGCAACATAAAGCATTAGGAAACAGCAGACGAAAGGAGGGGATATTTGGAGGGAGGGTCACCCCACCCAGGAATCATGGTTGCAGTTTTGTTTTTTTTCAAGTGCTTGAATAAAGAATGAAATGATTTTCTCCCTAAATCTAGTGGAGTACCTTTCATGATAGCCCATGTGCTATATATTGCTTAAAAGATTGGGCTGGGAATGGGGAGGCCCAGCAACATTTGCCTTCATGTAACTGTAGATTTAATGATCAAAACATTCTGAGTGAAAATAATTTGGTGAAGAATTTTAGAAGATGACTGTTACTGCTACCACCTGAAAGTCTCTGTGCAGTGTGTGTGTGTCCCACCTTTATTATTTTTACAAATAACTCAAAGTGGCAAAATATATGCAACACATTTCCTTTTTCTATTTTCTCCACGACAACGCTGTGAGGTGCAGGAGAGTGATTGTCCTAACTGACTTTCTAGCCTGGTGCTAGAAGTTAGCCTGAGCTAACTGACTTTCTAGCCTGGTGCCTTAATTACTAGACCAAACTGGCTCTTCTAAACTGGTCCTTATCTCCTGAATAGATTTTTTTTTAATGGTAAGAAAATAAAAAAAACAAACCATGGAAAATGATGGGGAGAAAAACTACAAATGAAAGATAGAACCTTTTCCTTACCAGGTGCATGATAAATACCTTGCATATCAGCATCAAGGGGAGAGCTTATTTGTTCAAAGGGCAAGTATTTCATAGATATTACATGCATAAGTTAAACAGATACTTCCTGGATGGCAAAGACTAAAATTGCACTGTGCTACCACACCATCAGCTAAAGTTGGGCCAACAGGGCAACAAACAGGAAATGATGAATCCATTGACTTCATAGCTTAATACAAGGGGAATATAAAGGCTCCATTTATACACCCATTACAGTCAGACAGAATCCTTTTGAGATTATGTGTATTTTGAAGAAAACATATCAGGTGCAAAAGACCAGATCCACACGTGAAGGTTCAATTAAGCTGATTTATTGCTAAAAGCCTATGCCTGGAAATCTTTTCAACTAAGGATCAGCACCTGGTTAGGGTTAGATAGTACGCTCCCGTACGCTCACACAGAGAGGGCCTTTTCAGTGTGCCGTCCGCCAAGTAATGTCGGTTGGCGGCCCCCAGGGGAAGGGCCTTCTCTGTTGGAGCTCCTACGCTTTGGAATGAACTTCCCCCTGGTTTACGTCAAGTACCTGATCTTCGGACTTTTCGCCGTGAGCTGAAAACGCACCTATTTATTCAAGCGGGACTGGATTAAAATTTTATTGGGGTTATTTATATTTTAAGATTTTAAATTGTTTTAAATTTTCGGCCACATTATAATATGTTCCTTTTTAATCTCTTTTAATGTGTATATAGTGAATTTTTTACTTGGCTGTACACTGCCCTGAGTCCTTCGGGAGAAGGGCGGTATAAAAATAAAAATAAATACCGTATATACTCGAATATAAGCCGATCCGAGTATAAGCCGAGGTCCCCAATTTTACCCCAAAAACTGGGGTAAACTGGGGACTCGAGTATAAGCCGAGGGTGGGAAATGAGGCACCTACCGGTTGGGGAAACCCTCCCTCCCTCAGCTGAGAAGGCTGGCGGCTCCCCGCCCGCCTCTCACTGCACCGCAGGGCTTCCGTCCGTAAAATGTGAAAAAGAAAAAAAACCTCGAGTATAAGCCGTATATACTCGAGTATAAGCCGAGGGGCTTAAAAAAAAAAAAACTCGAGTATAAGCCGTATAGACCCGAGTATAAGCCGAGGGGACGTTTTTCAGCACAAAAAACGTGCTGAAAAACTCGGCTTATACTCGAGTATATACAGTAAATAAATAAATAAAATAAAATAAATAGGGACCAATGGCTGTAAAAGGAGTGGGAGGGGTTGGACTTCATTCATTTGTGGTTATGTAGGGATCCTAGATTGATTCCTCTTTTCCTCCACCCTCAGGTTCTGCCATTCCTTCTCCTACACATAAAGTTAAAAAAAGTCTGGGATAACAAGGAGAGTGTCGTGCGTATTCGCGAGACCTGCTCCACACCCCTGCCACCAATCCTACAGTATCAGAACAATTTGTAACAGGTCGTTCATTGCTAATAATTCCTGTGTGAAATTGCCTACCAGTCAGCAAAGAGGAAATTAAGGAAATTAGTACTTGGAGAATAAAGGTGTTTAATTGCATATGTCAATTACAGTTTAGCCAGTGTCGTACCAGGCCCCTGAAGTATGCTGGAAAAGAGAAGCAAAGTTTTAGTCAAGACAGTCTTTCCAAGAGTCAAAAACAAAAAATACATTGCAGTCAGTCTCATCCTCAGTTTTAATAGCTAATTCACCTACCTGTTTTAGTGAGATGAGTGAACCAATTCTATATGACTTTCTCCATACATATACACAAAATGTTTCTTGATACTTGTTTTGCTTCTCTATAGTTCCATCTCCTGGCCATACATACACAGTCTAAACTGTAACATTATTATGTCTCATTAGGATTTAGTGTCATATCTTGACTACTAAGTATAACTTTACACAGAGACTCTCATTCTAGAAGTGATACCTATCTGCTTTTCTCTTTCCTTTATTTATTAATCACATTTATTATTAATCACATTTTAGTTTATTGAAAGCAGATTCAATGAAGCAGTCATTTCTGTCCAATCTGTATGGGATGAGTACAGTATATACATGCATACACAGACATCACTAGCCTTCATCACTGTGCCACATTATATAACTTTCAGTCACCCAAAGAGGAATAAGAGCATCCCTGTGCTTTATGTTGTATTATTTAACTATAATTTCAGTTGGATGGATAAAGTATAAAATGGTTCAGAGATACATTTTTGTCCATGAATATGCAATTTGGAGTATTTAAAAGCATGGTATGCAATTTGAACAGCACATACTGCTTTCTTTGTTTACCTTGATTGTCTGATTCTCCAACATTAGCCTTGACACTAAGTGGTGGGTTTCTACCGGTTCTCCCCGGTTCGGGTGAACCAGTATCAGCGGCGGCGGAAGACTCCACCCCCCGCCTGGATGTCATCACAGACGCTCTGCGCATGTGCAGAAGGTTCTGCGCATGTACAGAAATGCTGCGTGCGAGCAAAGCAAACACACACACGCGCACTCACAGTTCCAAACTGGTAGCGAAGTTTGACTTGTCTTAAACAAATGTGGCCTTGAGTCCAACATGCAGTGGCTATTTTTGCTACTCCTAGGGCTTTTCCTAAGGAGATACTTGTTTAGGAAACCTTTCTATTTCTTACATAACTACTAAGTGAAATTTTCTTCCAGAGCAGAATGAACACAAGGAACTTGGGACCATTGCAGACCAATTAAGATATGATTTCAAGTGTCAGAGGCCTGGTCTGGCTGTGCCATAATTAACAGGTACATGCAAAATGCCACTTTAATTATTACATGCAAAAAAACCAGAGGGGAATCTCACTGGAGTCAGTATTCTGTGCTAATTACAACACCCCAAGGTATAATGATATTGCATCCTTTAAAAGCATTTAATATTATCTGCAAGGTTAAGCATGAGATATAGCGAAGTGTTCTACACACGAGCACAGTAAGAGAGAAGATGTGTATACACACACACACACACACAAACTCTCATTTATATGCATAACAGCTGACAGACATGGGCAGGGGCATGTGGCTAAATCCCATATCCTGAACTCTTTATATTTGTCTATCTCATGTAAGGTAAAGCATTCAAGGAGCATCACAGATTCAATGGCAGCCAGTGCAGGGCAATTTTTATTTCTCAGATGACATTGTTTGTTCTGAGCCTCTTTAGATCTCTTGCATGCTGGATGTTAGATTTTAGCTTTGTGGCCTAAGGTTCACCAATACTTGAGAACAGCAGCTTTAGGCTAGCCAAGAGAAAGCAAGTCAGCAAAGAGGCTCAGCTCCAAGGCAAAACAGGCCAAATAGTATTTGCCGTAATTCCACTATGAATCCTGCAGCTTTCATTTCAGTTCAAGTAATAGCATGTAAATGTTCTTATCTGAAAGCCCCAAGGTCTGGATGTCCTGACTGGAGAAGTGAAAAAACTGGTTAGAGTTTTTTAAAAAAGAAAAAAAGCATTAACCAGAGATTCTCTTCTGCTTTTTTAAAAATTCAACATACTCGTTGCAGGTGAGGTTTCAAACTTTCCCCGAAATCTAATTTGCACTTGGAAAAAGGAAGCAGCAACTGAAAAACAAGTGTGGCCAATTCAGATTTGAATACTTCTATTTTGTATTTCAGTGTAAGTTTCAGAATACCCAAAGCTGTAAAGCAGAGTATAAAAGATAAACAATATCAAATGGGCCCAATGGAGTCATAATTCACCTACTTAGGAATTAATTAAGGGCCTGCTTGAATGTTTGGAATGATGGAACTCGGAAGAAGCAGAACAAGGCCAACTTTTATTACTTTGTCTCTGTAACTCTGTAACTCTGTATTTGGGAATGACCTTGGGAGATAGGAGGGAGAGAGAGCCACAGGTATTGTGTAAAAGGTATTTCAGCCCAAAGATGGAGGCAGGGGATTTCCCATTTTAAAAATGGGAAACATTTTTAAAAAGACCCTCCATAGTTTTCTGGAGAGTAAAGGAATTGACAGGAGAAATACTTTTAGTCTAGTAAGCTCCTGTCAATATAACCTTACAATAAAAATAGAGCTAGTGTTAGCGTTCTGAGTAACGCATCCATTGAAAGCAGAACTTCGAGGCAGGTAGATTCCTCAAAGAACATGTTTATTGGATACATCATATCAGCACAGCTGGTGAAAACCAAACTCTAAAAGTTCCCACGGTTTTCACCTAATTAAAAGAGTAAAGCTCCCCCCATCCCAGGTGTCACCAGTCACATTATCCAATGTCCAATGAATATAGCTGGCAGGATCCTGTCCTCCTTCACCAGCCACCTGTTATAATAATCTTGGTTTCCATAGGAAAACTTTTTGTTTTGACTGTTAGCTGAGCTATCTACTTCTCCCCTCCCTTCCCTCTCTCAGGCTTTGTGGCAACTATGAGGCAGCACAAGATGATGATGATGATGATGATGATGATGATGATGATGATGATGATTTAGACTTTTATACCGCCCTTCTCCCGAAGGACTCAGGGCGGTGTACAGCCAAATTAAAAATATACAATATACAATATTAAAACAACAAATTAAAATAACATATTATATAATGGCTGAAAAATTTAAAAGTTTAAATGTAAAACCGTCAAATTGACCCCAATAAAACACAGTACCCCAATTTAAAAATTATTAAAATTCAAATTTCAGAATTTAAAAATTACAAGTTAAAAATTAAGCCAGTCCCGCTTGGATGAACAAGTACGTTTTCAATTCACGGCGAAAGGTCCGAAGGTCAGGTAGTTGACGCAAACCAGGGGGAAGTTCGTTCCAGAGGGTAGGTGCTCCTACAGAGAAGGCCCTTCCCCTGGGGGCCGCCAGCCGACATTGCTTGGCGGACGGCACCCTGAGAAGACCCTCTCTGTGTGAGCGTACGGGTCGGTGGGAGGCATAGGGTAACAGCAGGCGGTCCTGTAAGTACCCGGGCCCTAAGCCATGGAGCGTTTTAAAGGTGGTAACCAACACCTTGAAGTGCACCCGAAAGATCACAGGTAGCCAGTGCAAACTGCGCAGGAGCGGTGTTACCCAGGAGCAGCGTGTGGCTCCCTCAATCACCCGCGCAGCTGCATTCTGGACTAACTGAAGCCTCCGAGTGCACTTCAGGGGTAGCCCCATGTAGAGAGCATTACAATAATCCAGACGGGAAGTGACTAGAGCGTGAGTGACCGTGCATAAGGCATCCCGGTCAAGAAAGGGGCGCAACTGGCGAACCAGGCGAACCTGGTAAAAAGCTCTCCTGGAGACGGCCGCCAAATGATCTCCAAACGACAGCCGTCCATCCAGGAGAACGCCCAAGTTGCGCACCCTTTCTGATGGGGCCAGTGACTCGCCCACAACAGTCAGCTGTGGTTGCAGCTGACTGTACCGGGGTGCCGGCATCCACAGCCACTCCGTCTTGGATGGATTGAGCCTGAGTCTGTTTCTCCCCATCCAGGCACCGGGACAGCACTTCAACAGCTTCGTTGGGGTGGCCCGGGGTGGAAAAGTACAGCTGAGTGTCATCAGCGTACAGCTGGTAACTCACCCCAAAGCCACTGATGACCTCGCCCAACGGCTTCATATAGATGTTGAACAGGAGAGGCGAGAGAATTGACCCCTGAGGCACCCCACAAGTGAGGGGCCTCGCAGTCGATCTCTGCCCTCCTGTCAACACCGTCTGTGACCGGTCAGAGAGATAGGAGGAGAACCACCGATAAACGGTGCCTCCCACTCCCAAACTCTCCAACCGGTGCAGCAGGATACCATGGTCGATGGTATCGAAAGCCACTGAGAGATCTAACAGGACCAGGGCAGAGGAACAACCCCTATCCCTGGCCCTCCAGAGGTCATCCACCAACGCGACCAAAGCTGTCTCAGTGCTATATCCGGACCGGAAGCCGGACTGGAACGAGTCCAGATAGACAGCTTCATCCAGGTACCGGGGAAGCTGCCATGCCACCACACTCTCTACAACCTTCGCCAGAAAGTGAAGGTTGGAGACTGGACGATAATTACCCAAAACAGCTGGGTCCAGGGAAGGCTTCTTGAGGACGGGTCTCACCACCACCTCTTTCAAGGCGGCGGGGAAAACCCCTTCCAACAAAGAAGCATTTATAATTTCCTGGAGCCAGCCTCGTGTCACCTCCTGAGTGGCCAGCACCAGCCAGGAGGGACACGGGTCCAGTAAACATGTAGTGGCATGCAATCTCCCCAGCAACCTGTCCACGTCCTCGGGAGCCACAGAATCAAACTCATCCCAAACAACATCAACAAGACACGCCTCCGTCATCCCATCTGGATCATCGCAATTTTGGTCCAGATTATCTCGAAGCTGAGCGATTTTATTGTATAGATAACCACTAAACTCCTTGGCACGTCCCTGCAAGGGGTCATCCCACTCCTCCTGATGTAGGAGAGAGCGGGTCACCCGAAACAGGGCGGCCGGGTGGTTATCTGCCGACGCAATGAGGGTGGAAACGTAAAAATGTTTCACATCCCTCAGTGCCACTAGGTAGGTCTTCGAAAAAGACCTAACTAGTGTCCGATCAGCCTCGGAACGGCTGGACCTCCAGGTACTCTCTAGGAGTCTTCTCCGGCGTTTCATCTCTCTCAGCTCCTCAGAAAACCAAGGAGCCAATTGAGATCTGCGCCGGGTCAGAGGCTGCAAAGGCACGACACGGTCCAAAGCCCCAGCCACGGCCTGTTCCCAGGCCGCAACTAGTTCTTCGGTCGTGCCGTGGGCAAGATCCTCAGGAAACAGCCCAAGCTCCGTCAGGAACCTCGCGAGGTCCATCAGGCACCTGGGACGGAACCAACGCATTGGTTCCGTCTCCCTGCGATGGTGAGCGGCGGTCTGAAAGTCTAGGCGGAGGAGAAAATGATCTGTCCATGACACAGGTACCGTCAAAGGTGACTTCAGCCAGGTTTGCTTCAGAGTTGACAGCTAGTTTGTGCTTCCTGTGTGGATCGCCCAGCAAGGTTAAGACCCTCAGTGATCTTCCAGCAAAACTAGTTGCTCACTTGTCCATTATATAAGAACAGCATCTCCTTATCCTAAAACTCATTGTTGGAATCTTTCAAGAGGTTATGGAAATAAACTAGGTTTTGGGAAGTTATTTATATCATTAAATGTTAGGGTGAGGTGATAGATTTATCTTAATATATAAAATTTAGAAACACAAATATCTTGTTTTTTATAAACCTGGTCTTTTTCTCCATAGAACGAGGATGAGAGTACATCCATTGCCTTGGAAAACATTTTGGGTCCAAACAGCTAGCCCTGGGATAAACCAAGTCATGAGAATGTATCTTGGAGCAAAAGGCCATATTTTCCTTGTTTCTGAGATCAACAGTTATCTTCATCACCCACTTTGGAATTATTTAAGATTTTCAGGATGTTTCCACAGAGTCTTCTCATTTGACACCACCAATTTAAGCCATAAAACTCTGAAATCAATCCCGAAATATATCTTCTATTCCTCCTGAACACATTTCAAGCCAAATTACAGAATAGGAAAAAGTCCATGTTAGAATCAGCTCAGAAGAATAATCCAATAAGGAGACTGCATTTTCAGGATAATGGCTTTTGATTTAATTGTGTGATTTAATTGTCAGAACTATGTTTAAGGAAATTTCCTTGAGTGGATGAAGCATATTGTGTGAGCAAAGCCTTTCAGTACCGCTTTAAATTAGTATTTTCTTGCTGCCAAGTTTTAAAGTTAGTTTTACTGTTTATATGTAATTTACTGTTTTAAGTCAGTGTCAAGACTTCTTTCCTGTCCCTTTTTAAAGCAAATTGCACACTGAATGAAAGTAACCAAACCTCTGGAATGTGTTGGTATGTTTTGCAGGCAATTAGAAATTGTATTTTAAACTTTAACAAAAAGCTATTCATGGGAAGGGCAGGATAAGAGAAATAGTCTTCTCAACTACCAGCATGTTAAAAACCAAGCAAGTTTGAAAATCTCAAATAACAAGATGAACGAGTTTCTCCAGTTATTATCTTTTCACATTGCTCATAATTCCATATTTCTTTAATAGCAAATGTTCATGAGTGAGATTTTTTAAAAATGTGATAGTTTTAAGAGTCAGTCCAAGAATGAATTTGAATTTCGGATATTTTAAACATGCTTTAAACTTACATAACAAAATTAAAATCCTTTGCAGAATCCTTTAAATTTTAATCCTTTCAAAATGTTTTGACCAGGTTAAAGATCTTCAGTAAGAACAGCTCATATTTGCACAGCCTGCCTCTGAAGCCCAATTCTTAAGTAACTGGTGCAATATAATTGCTACTGAAAAACACTAGCTGGTAAAATATCACATTTTCTGATCAATAAAATACTCTAGTTTAAATGCTGAGATAAAACACTATTTCCGCAAAGCATATCCTGCCTAGAAAATAAGTTCTCCAGATCAGCTCAACCTTAAAAGGTGAGCGTTTTTAATAAACTTTCCCAACTGTTATTTGTTTTGTTTTATTATTTAATTAATTACATTAATTTCAAATCATAGATAATGCTATATGCTCTTGGCTTTGCTTTATGATATCATTATCAGATTAATGATGTAACATCATTGTGACATTCAGAGCGGGATATGAAACATTGCTTTTACTATGAACCGGCTTTGTCAAATTATGCTTTAGCCAAGTCTGAACTATGATATGATGATTTTCTGTTTAGTTTATGTAAAATAGTCTTGAAAAACATCAGGTAGTTTTAAAGACGGGTTTTGGGTGTGAATGGAGTAAAAGAACTGAGCAAGAGATGATTTTTTTTTTGAAGAAACCCTTAAAGAATAGAATTTTTTTTTTTTAATTGGCCAAGTGTGATTGGACACACAAGGAATTTGTCTTGGTGCATATGCTCTCAGTGTACATAAAAGAAAAGATACGTTCATCAAGGTACAACATTTACAACACAATTGATGATCAATATATCAATATAAATCATAAGGATTGCCAGCAACAAGTTATAGTCATACAGTCATAAGTGGAAAGAGATTGGCGATGGGAACTATGAGAAGATTAATAGTAGTGCAGATTCAGTAAATAGTCTGACAGTGTTGAGGGAATTATTTGTTTAGCAGAGTGATGGCCTTCGGGAAAAAACTGTTCTTGTGTCTAGTTGTTCTGGTGTGCAGTGCTCTATAGCGTCGTTTTGAGGGTAGGAGTTGAAACAGTTTATGTCCAGGATGCGAGGGATCTGCAAATATTTTCACGGCCCTCTTCTTGATTCGTGCAGTATACAGGTCCTCAATGGAAGGCAAGTTGGTTGCAATTATTTTTTCTGCAGTTCTAATTATCCTCTGAAGTCTGTGTTTTTCTTGTTGGGTTGCAGAACCGAACCAGACAGTTATAGAGGTGCAAATGACAGACTCAATAATTCCTCTGTAGAATTGGATCAGCAGCTCCTTGGGCAGTTTGAGCTTACTGAGTTGGCGCAGAAAGAACATTCTTTGTTGTCCTTTTTAATGATGTTTTGATGTTAGCTGTCCATTTGAGATCTTGCGATATGATAGAACCCAGAAATTTGAAGGTTTCTACTGTTGATACTGTGTTGTCAAGTATTGTGAGAGGTGGAAGTATGGAAGGGTTTCTCCTAAAGTCTACCACCATTTCTCCGGTTTTGAGTGTGTTCAGTTCCAGATTGTTTTGGTTGCACCACAAGGCTAGTCGTTTGACCTCTCGTCTATATGCAGATTCGTCATTGTCTCGAATGAGACCAATCACTGTTGTGTCATCTGCGAACTTCAGTAGCTTAACTGATGGATCATTGGAGATGCAGTCATTGGTATACAGAGAGAAGAGAAGTGGGGAGAGCACACAGCCTTGGGAGGCCCCTGTGCTAATTGTACAGGTATTTGATGTGATCTTGCTTAGCTTCAACTGCTGCTTCCTGTTTGTTAGGAAGCTTGTGATCCACTTACAAGCCTGTTCCGGTACCTGTAGCTGGTTTAGCTTAGTTAGGAGAATGTCTGGAATGATGGTATTGAATGCTGAACTAAAGTCTACAAAAAGGGCCCTTGCATAGGTCTTTGGAGACTCAAGATGTTGTAGGATGTAGTGCAGAGCCACTGAAACACAATCTTAATCCATATCTCCTGAGATTTTACAATTGCTTGATATTTTCCACACTAGAAATAATGAAAAGGCTTTGAGGTAGATAATACATTTGGAAGTTTGATTAGATTTCAAGCCTCCGTTTTCTTCTAAATGCTTCCAATCCTTTCCAATGGGAGCAGCTCCATTCCATTTTACATCCCAGAATTAGAATACAACAGGTCATCTCTCAAGGCTGCTCCTTTATATTGTTAATGCTATGATGTGACTAAGAAAAAGAAGAATAGGCAACTGTACAAGTAGTAACCTCTGCTTGTCCATACCATCATCTTCCACTTAAGGCAGCTGCCTCATTCTAGCTAATGACAGAGTTGGCCATAATCAGAATATAATTAGATGCAATATTCATACCCACTGTGTTTTTTCTTCTTTAGTTTGTGGTTCTCTTCCTGACCAGTCATAGGCCTCTCTATTTCATAGTCTCTTTTCCTCCAACCTCTTTTTGAATTTTTCAATATTTGTTTTTTCTCAAATAATGGGTTTTTCATCTACTCCGAAGAACCTAGGGTTGATGAACCTTTTTGGCACTGAAATTTTGTCAGTTCACAAATGTCAGTAAAATCATGCGTGCTGAATAAATGGGTAGGAGCAAAAGCCACCCTGTACTTTTCTCAGTTGCTGAGGGCAGAATGGCTCCTGATGTCCTGCTAATTTTACCCAGCAAAGAAAGTAAAATAAACCCCATGGTTGTGCCAAGGCTTCTGCAGTTTCATTGAACCTGCCATTCCCTGTAATGGAGCATGAAGAGAGAGGATGCGGTATGGGAAAACCCAAGGAGAGTGGCATGGAGAACTGGAGAAGGATTGAAAGACAGAGCTTCCCTCTCTCTGTTGAATTGAAATGGAGAGAGGGATAAAAGAAAAGCAATGACAACAATTTCTACCATCTGGGCGGTGGGGGGGAGGGAATACAAGCTCCAAATCACCACCAAAGGGAATTCTAAAGAGCTGCAGTATAAAGCTCTTTGAGAATGAGATTTAAAAAATTGAAGTTCTTACACAGATAAACAGATTAACTGGAGAATGGGTTAGTAGGTTAGTGTATTAATGTAATAGTTAACTAATATACAGTACTAAAATATCTTATCAAGGTACTAATATTTTCACCCTCAAAATGACAGCACATGTATTTGTGCTCAGTCAATATTTGTGACTGAGAATGAAGAAATAGCCAAAATTGACTTTCCATAGAGTTCAGTGTGATAGCCCACTTAAAAACAACAGCAACAACGACACAGTGGTCTAAGTCCCACTGAATTAAATGAGAATATGAGTTTTTTTAAAAAATTGAGAATCTGGTGGTCAGCACAGTGCTTATTAGGCCTACTATTGCTTGGTTATTCCACCAAGAAATCGTATTATGTTATATCGGATGGATTTTTAAAAAAAGTATTTTTAATTAAGTGTTAAGAAAATACATAAACATCAGAAATTTAATTAGATAATCAAACGTTCCAAATCAGTGTACTTTGTCCTTCCTAAACAGAACAATTTGTGATCTGGAAACAGATCACAAAAAGTATGCAAAGTTATACTTTTAATATACTGACTGTCATTTTTCAAGTTCGCTGGAAGTATGTGTCCCCTTACCCGCTACCCGTCTCTTGCATCATTTAGCCAAAAGCTAAAGAAGCTAGCTCCTACAATTACAATTCCAGGCAAGCAGTATTACTTATTGACCTTTTGGCTAAGTCTCGGTGGTTGTGTATATTTCTGTGTGTGTCACAAATGAAAATGTTATCAAGTAAGAAAGAATGAAGTATGATCTTGTGAACCTGATTTTCTTCTGACTGTGATAAATTGGTAAAGCAAGAGGAATACTGTGTGAAAACCTAAAAAGAAAGAATTATTTTCATGTATCCTTATTCAGCCTTCTTTTAGGCTTATAGTTTATCTTCCTAAACGTCTAGAATGCCTTATAAATAATCCAAGCATTTAATTCATTTTCCCTAAATGAATGAAGAAAATCCATTTTAATTTTATGGTGTTTGTATCACATCAGTTTAACTTGCTTACACATTCTCTTCCTTTCTTTTTTTCTTTCAGAACTTGCCATCCACATACTATCCCACATTTTATTGGTGCAGTGCACAATTTTGGGATTTTGAAGTAACTGTTCTCAATTGAATGCTTGAAACTAACTGAAATTCTCAGTCAGGAATTTCCAGTTCTAAGTATAGAAAGGATTCAGTTTAAAATAGTGGTGAAAGAATAAGCAGGTTACCAACTTGTAAATCATGAAACTAACTTCCAGAGTCTACATTCTTCTCTTCTGTCATTAGATGTTAAAACATTAATGAAACATAATTAGGCATAGATGCAAATAAAATGAATGCTGTGATGGTATGCAGCAGCTCAGAACTAGCTGCTCTCTTGTCACGAGGCTTCTTGGTTTCATGACTGGTTTTGGAGAAGATAACTAAAGAGTTGCTGGTCCAACAGCAGCCCCAAAAGAGGAGGATGGCTGCTGAGAGATATTGTTTAGTATTAGACCTTCCTCTGCTTTCTAACGTGCTTCTTCTAAAATCACTACAAAACTATTATTTACATTTTTTTTCCTTCCCAGCAACTGCATGAAAATGCAGCCTGAGAGAGAGAAATTCATTGAGCATCAGCTAGCAAAAAGACAGCTAAATGCCCTTCCTCCTATCTGCCAATAGTCTCATTCAAATGGTGCTCCCCACATACTGGTAACACCTACTGTATTTGTCGATACCATATGCAGTTCTTTTTTATTATTATTATTTAATTTTGTCATAACAGTATACATAAACATTGTCATAAGTAAAAAAACATATTTTATTTTATTTTTATTTTATTTTATTAGATTTTTATACCGCCCTTCTCCCAAAGGACTCAGGGCGGTGTACATCCAAAATAGTAAAAACCCCACAATATACACATTAAAACAGAACTTAAAACCGAGCATATAACTTAAATGGCCAAAATTTAAAACAATTTAAAACCCTAAAATACATAAAAACCCCAATTTAAAAATTTAATAAAACTTTTAAGCCAGTCCCGCTTGAATAAATAAATGTGTTTTCAGCTCACGGCGAAAGGTCTGAAGATCAGGCAATTGGCGTAAACCAAGATTTCCATATCATGAAGAATATATATATATATATATAAGTAAAGAATATGCATTAGCTATATTAATTTGATATACTAAAGGGAACAATAGGACAGGAACGGTAGGCACTTTTGTGCTCTTATGCACGCCCCTTATAGTCCTCTTAGGAATGGGGTGAGGTCAATAGTAGACAGTTTTTGGTTGAAGATTTTGGGATTTTGAGTAGAGACTATGGAGTCAGGTAATGAGTTCCAAGCATTAACAACTCTGTTGCAGAAGTCATATTCTCTGCAATCAAGTTTGAAGCGGTTGACATTAAGCTTGAATCTATTTTTTGCTCTTGTAATATTGCGATTGAAGCTGAAGTAGTCATTTACAGGAAGGATATTGCAATAGATGATTTTGTGTGTTAAACACAGGTCATGTCGAAGTCGACAGAGTTGTAAGTTTTCTAATCCCAGGATTTCAAGCCTGGTAGTATAAGGTATTTTGTTGTTTTCGGAGGAGTGAAGAACTCTTCTAGTAAAATATTTCTGGACGCGTTCTATTGTATTTATGTCAGAGATGTGGTGTGGGTTCCAGACTGATGAGCTGTATTCAAGAATAGGTCTGGCAAATGTTTTATATGCTCTAGTTAGTAGAGTTTTTGGAAAAGAAGCTGCGTAAAATTAGGTTTACTACTTTTAGAGCCTTTTTCTCTGTCAATTCCCCTATCAGTTCAACTAAACCAGCCTTTGTTCTCATGACATTGTCTATTCAATCCCCACTTGCATAAGCCAAATGCTGACAAATATCTAGAGTCATTTTTGGTGATTCCAGCTTGGAACTGAGGCTTTACTACTTCTTCCAACATCATACTTTCCATGCAATCTATGGTGCCTTAGGGATGAATTTGTGAATGACATATGCATGGATAGTGATCTGCTGGCCCAACAAATATGCTGGGAAAATGGCCCTCCCCAACTGTTTCCTGGGCACTGGCTTTCTATGGTTTCTTCAGGGACAAGAGAGACTCAATTCAGGGCAAGTAATGGCATTTTTCTCTTTATATATTGGAATATTGAATTTTCAAGAGATTGATTGATCTTCACTCAGAATCTTGTTATTCAGTGTAATAGATTATATATACATGTGTTCTCTCCGAAAGTTATAATGTTGAGCAAATATATGAAGCACATACATACAAATGTATAGAACAGAACTGAAACAATATATTTGCTGTATACCTGATCCAAAATGATTTGCACGAAAATTTGTCTTAAGGGGAAAAAAAGATCCAGTAGCACAATAGCTCTGAGAACTGTTCTAAATAGGCTTCTCTACTTTGTATTTCAGATCAGTTCTTCTCTTCACACGTATAAAGTTGAGGAGAGTATTCAACACAGGTATATCAATCTTATAACTTTATGACAAAATTATTGATCTCCCAGAGATAATCTGATCAAGTTCTAGGTGACACCATCTATGAAATTGTTTTCTAGAAGTGTCAACCTCCTGGGTAATAGTGATAAATTATATTACTTTAATAAGCATTAAAAGTCTAAACAAATCAAAATTAAAGGCAAATGAATAAGAAACATTAAAAGTTGTAGCTTCAAAGCACCAAATATGTGTTTAGTGGAATAACTGGTTGCTGGTGGGTGCTGCTAGATGGGCAGAGACAGCATGACAGGGGATCCACCAGGAATTGCCTTGAAACTATAAAATCATGTGAGGGAAACACCCTGCCTATTATTATTATTATTTATTAAATTTTTATACCGCCCTTCTCCCGAAGGACTCAGGACGGTGTACAGCCAAAATAAAACACAATATATATACAATTAAAATCAAAATTTAAAATAAAGCATATTACAAAAAGGCCAATATTTAAAAATTTAAATTTAAAATTTAAAAATTTAAAACCCCACAACAATAAAACCCAGTTTAAAATATTAAAACCATTATGCCAGTCCAGCTTGAATAAATAAGTGTGTTTTTAGCTCACGGTGAAAGGTCCGAAGATCAGGCACTTGGCGTAGGCCAGGGGGAAGTTCATTCCAGAGCGTTGATGCTCCAACAGAGAAGGCCCTACTCCTGGGGTCGGCCAGCTGACACTGTTTGGCGGACGGCACCCTGAGGAGACCTTCTCTGTGAGAGCGTACAGGTCGGTGGGAGGCATAAGGTAACAGCAGGCGGTCTCGTAAGTACCCGGGTCCTAAGTCATGGAGCGCTTTAAAGGTGGTAACCAAAATCTTGAAGCGCACCCGAAAGACCACAGGAAGCCAGTGCAGACTACGGAGCAGTAATGTTACATGGGAGCCACGAGCGGCTCCCGTTACTACTCGCGCAGCCGCATTCTGGACTAACTGTAGCCTCCGGGTGCACCTCAAGGGCAGCCCCATGTAGAGAGCATTGCCTAGCCTTCCTGAAGAGCAATAAAGACAGACTACAGCAACAACACAGTTAATATCAATATACTTTCTTCCTAAATTGTTGGCTGGATGGAAAATATATCAATATGGTGGTAAGGATGATTTATTTGTTCTATTTTCTATGGACAGCCTTTTAATAAATATCAACTATATTTATTTCCAGAGAAGATGCTTCTATTCAGTAGAATTAAGTTAAAGGAAAAGACATATGCAAAATTTGCAGAGCAATGAGCTCAGACTGGAAGCACTCCTACTCCATTCCCCAAAAGCTGGGGATAATCTCTAAAGCAAAGCTCCTCTGGTTTGAAGCAGAAGATATGGTCAGTGCAGAGTCCCAATTAACTGGCTTTTCTGAAGATCACCAACTGATCTCCCCTCACTTGACAAATTATATCCTTTACAGAATCCTTTTTTAAAACAAATGAGCAAGATGGGAAATCTACAGGCTAGCAGATAAAATCTCATATGGCATAATTAAGAAATAAATATTCTGCAGCTTGAAAACTTTTGAAAAGTATGCTGATTGGGTAGGGGCCAACTGATTAGGTAGCCATTGTTAAATTCGTTGCTGTGAAGGCTGCCATTTCATTTGCAAAACTAGGAAAGAAATTAACTGGATGTCCTGTCTGCTACCAAAACCATGCTATTTTTGTCACATGAAATTGCTTTTTGGTAACATATTAAGAACTATTCTAAAATACCTGCTTTGCTATGAACATGAGCATAAACCACACAACTGCATTTTGTGTGCAGCTGTGAGGGAAGACAGAAAGTATCAGAACAGGGATGTTGCTTCTGATGGAACAAATTGAGGTTATCTCCTGGATCCAGAATTCCATCCAAGTACTCAAGAAGTTGGTGTGGCTAGAGATACTGTTCTTAAGATTCAGTTGGTCTCCCTGTAATTGTGCCTGCCTTGAGACTACTTTGTATGAGGCTTGTGGGCAGACCCAGGGTCAGCAGAACTCCCCAACCTTCTCAAAGAATCAGAGGATTTCAGCAGGTCTTTGGCAGCAGAGCTTTTGATTCAGCTGCAAGGCAGGAGAACATTCTGTGGCAAAAACACTGGAGCTTCAAGAATAGCTCTTGCCTTGTCCTGTCTTCCAACTGAAGACCAAGTATTGTAGCAATTTTTTCACATTTTTCTCTGGTTTCTAAACTGAAGGAACATTTTCATGCACCCAGTGAAAATGAGGCAGAGTGTGCCAATGAGGACAGAGGGCAAGGTGCCAGCTGGATGCCTATTATCCTGTCCTCTTTCCCATCAGTTAAACAGAGTATAAATCAGCTCACAGAAAGATAATTAAGTCTGCAAATCTGATAGTAGTGAGTACATTCACCCAAAACTAGAAATGTTTCTAAGAGTTTGAGAAATAAAATCAATGGCTACGAAAAGTGCCTTAAATTATATTTGGAGTATAATGTTTTAATGCATTCCACTTAGAGTTGCCTTTCAATGTTTTTCAAAAATTAAACTGATATAGGAAGTGACTATGGGAAAGCTCAGAATGAGATCAGACTGATGAGGAATACAAAAATATCATATGGAGATGATTTGTGGGGTGTGATTGAAATAAAATCTCAATCTGTGTTGTGTTGCTGTTCATATACTATTCTACAAAAAGACCTTGGCTATGTGTCAGAATGGTCAAACAATTGGCAACTCCAAATCTCAACCAACAAATGCTCTGTCTTATAAAAAATCAGAACACAAAATACAAGCTGGACGGATACGACCTAACAGACGACCCTCACTCTGTCAGTAGATCCTCACTCTGTCACTCCCTCACCTTGGAGTACACATCTCAAATGATCTAAGTGCCAGAGCTCACTGTAACAGCATTGCTAAAAAGGCATTAAGAGTTGTTAACCTAATCTTGCATAGTTTCTTCTCCGGTAATATTGAACTACAAACTAGGGCATACAAAACTTTTGCCAGTCCAATTCTTGAATACAGTTCATCTGTCTGTAATCCACACTGCATATCGGACATTAATACAATTGAACGAGTCCAGAGATATTTTACAAGAAGAATCCTCCACTTCTCTGCTTGCAGCAAAATACCTTATGCCACCAGACTCAAAATTTTGGGCTTAGACAACTTAGAACTTCGCCGTCTTTGGTCTTACCTAAGCATAGTACATAAAATCATCTGCTACAATATCCTACCAGCCAATGAATACTTCAGCTTCAACCAAAACAATACAAGAGGCCAGAATAGATACAAACTCATGGTAAACCGATCCAAACTAGACTGCAGAAAATACGACTTCAGTAATAGAGTTGTCACTGCCTAGAATGCACTACCTGACTCTGTGCTTTCTTCCCCAAAACTTTAAACTTAGACTGTCTACTGAAGACCTCACCCCATTCCTAAGAGGTCTGTAAGGGGCGTACATAAGCGCACCAGTGTGCCTACTGTCCCTGTCCTAATGTTTTCTTTTATTCATATCTTTTACATGTATTTATAATTATGTTTACACTTGTATCTGTCATAAAATACATGCTTGACAAAAATAAATAAATAAATAAATATAAAATAAAATAAAAATATAGTTTCAACAGGCAAAAAACTCAGTTGATTGGTGGATGGACTGACCACTAAATAGTTCCCGAAGTAGAGATCTTGTATCTTTTAGCTGCCATCTAGGGGCAGTTGTTGGATAAGTTTGAGAAAGGGATTTGGCTGAGGGGATTGGTATGGAAGTTATAAACTACTCCAAGAACATTACACAAAGAGAGGAAGTGATGAACCAGGCCCCTGGGAGCAATGATCTTCCAGGCAGGTTACAGAAACACAAGGAATGAATCCTTTCAATTGCACTTACAATTATATGCATTAAGCCAATTTCAAGGCTTTGCAATCTAGGTTTACCGATGGATTGGCTGACTGATCCATTAAAATAAGGGTGTAAAAGCCAAGATTCCAGTCCTCTCAGAGCCAAAAGAAGATTGAGCAGTAGGGGAAGCATTTAAGGGCTGCATGGATGGGTGGTCCCATCAAGAAAATTGGGGAACCAATCAAAGGTAGAAGTTTGCCAACATCAATACATCTTTTGAAACCACCCTCACATGTTCCATATTGCCTGCATGGAAAGTTTGGGGGTAAGATAAGAGAGAGAAAAAAGCAGAGCATTTAAAGCCAGCCTTGGGTTGTTTCAGCTACATGTGGACAGTAGGATACAGGCAGAGGCAAGGAGGCTGTTTATACTATAGAAGGCACATTATAGGTTCCCACTATTAAAATGAGGAGGGAAAGCTGACTCGAGTCCAATGAACAATGATGATGCTATAAAGGAGAAGTAGCTGCACACTAATTGCAGTGATATGGCTATAGATTCTCTTCCAAGCCCCTTTTAGTTTTCCTTTTCTAATCTATCACATCAGATGAAGTCATTTTAGGCTTTTACTTACTTTCCATCCAGTTTTATGTTCTCTAGCATAGAACAGAAAGTAATTCTAGATTTCCAAATAGATGCTAAATGAGGCCAGGGCTAATTGGTCTGCCTTCTGTGACATCACCTTGTCCATCTATTCTATCCAAACTGAACTCTAAAAGAAAAAAAGTGCAAGAAAATGAATAGTACAAAGAACCTTGGAGTTGTAATTGTCAATACTGAGGTTAAGTGCCTATGAGTGTTGTTAGAGAGTGTAATTGTTTTATTTATTGCTGTTTTGTTTATTGCTTTAATGCTGAAAAGTCACTTTATACTACAGCAGTACAGAATTGTGATAGACAGATAGATAGGTTACAATTTATAGCACCATAAAAAATAACAAAAGGCATCTTTCTAGAGACAAAAAAGGAACAAGATTGATGGTTAAAGTGCTTGCCATAAACACTCTTTCTTTCTTTGTTGTCACCTATTCTTATATTGCTCTACCATCTACATCTCTATTTAAATATTCTAGACATTTCTAGACTTCAAGCACTAGGTGTCATCAGCATTCAGTTTTATACAACGGTAACCCTAATGTAAAACTGCAGCGTAGATTGTATACAAGCACCTTGGAATAAATCCCATAGAATTCAGGCGCAGGTTTTGATCAGGCAACTTAGGTTGTTTTACATTCATTTAGGTCATCAATAGTTGTAGTTAGCCAGAGTTCTTTCTGAGATCAAGTTGAGGAAATGCTTTCAATATTCGTGTGTGTGTCTTTTTCTGTGGGTCGGTAGTCCCCATTGCTTCAAAAACTTTTTAGTTTTTACTTATACACGAGTACATAAATGTCTATGTTGATTGTTACATTTCCCTATATCTTCTTTTCCTGTGGCTTTCCAAGCTGTCTGTGCAACACAGTCTTACATATACCTACTAAGAGGTGAGTTCCGCTGAGCTAGTTTTAGTGTCTCAGCTCAAAACTTTGTTGTTTTTCTTAGTCTTTGAAGGTGTGCAGGAAGTGAGACACAAGGTAACTACAATACTCTCCATGAGCGAGAAACAGGAAAAACATGTTTGAAACCAGCTGATAAGATTTGTAGTTGACAAGGATTAGGATATGAGCAGGCAACCTGAGGTCTTCCAGAAATTACAGAATTACATTTTTCAACATTGCTAAGAATTGTATCCAAAGTGAGGAAGAAGGAGACTATAATAAATGCCAAAACAGTACATTTCGTGCATTGCCCTGGATATTCAATATAATACACTAGTCTAATTTCTAGATGAGAAAGTGTCATTTGCATAGAATAATGTTGGCATGCTTGAAATAAAATGGGTCTTTGATGGTGCTGTGGCAGGAAGGAGAGTGAGCTAAAAAATGCAATAAGGTTATCGTGGCATCTTCAGAACTAACAAAGCATGTCATTTGACATTACTTTTTGTAGCCTTCAGCCATTTCAGTAGAGGCAAGGAATACAAATTTGTGTTACAATATATATTATACACTATAGAAAGATGATGATGGATTATAAAGTCTGAAATCAGAAGCAAATGAAATGAAGAAAATACAGATCCAGACTATTATAGAGTGATATTTAAGGTTTCCTTGCAGAGTTTTGCCACAACTAACTAGACTATCTGTATGGAAAGAAAAGTAAATGTTCAAATAATTAAACAGAACACTTACAATACTAGCCCATAAAATAAGAATTATGAAGCAAACACAATTGAGTTCAATAGGACGTATGCTGAATTTATATACTGTAATATACTTCTCCACTATGGCTGGGAACGTTTTAGACTCCAACTCCCATACCACCAATCCAATATAATAAATTGTCAACAGTGCTGGAAATGGCCACCTAGTTTTTAGGGGAGGGGGACAATTTAAAACAAAAATCTCAAAACTAAATTTGCATCCCTTCACAATCTATACTCGCATATCTCGGTGAGTGTCACTGCTATTATGGAATTCAATTACATTTAGTCCAGTCATTTGTTTGATACCAAAGGAAATCTAGGACATAGAAATATATGACTCGTAACCTATTAAGAGATGTCTATAAGTAGTTCCTTCTCTTTTCTACATATTTTAGGAGTAGGGTTAACCAAAGAAATATTTCATCAGGATACAATACAATTCCATTCCTTAAATATTGTTTCCCTAGACTTCACTGTCACTAACAATTAAGCTAGCAGAAACTTTGTTTTATATATTTAAATGAAAGAAGCCCCATAGCATTATTATGGGTTCTAATCCAATTTGTTTTCCCAAAGTACTAAATAAGCTGAAAGGATTTGAAATGCTTTGCTGCCAAGAAACCAGAGCTTCATCAAAATGCATATATACCACAATTTTAAAGATCTTATTCTTTTCCTTTGATATCAGATATCAATGCATTTTATGGGAGTTTTTAAAAGCTTAATTGACATACACTGAATTATTGGTCTGTTTGGAAAAAAATAGATTTTGATGAGTTTCACTAATTATTGTGTTAAGGAGAGAATTTATACACAAAAATCATCAGCTCACTCTGACAGCTAAAGATGTCAAGTACTATAGCCCTAGAATGAGGGAAATGAATGGAAGGGAAGATGAAGATTATTTATTGCTTGTGTACCAGCACACTTAAGGAGGGAAGGGAGAAGTGATGGGGAGAAAGGGAATGATCCTAGAGGAGCAAAACACATCACTTTCAAAAGCTTTAAAATAGATGAAGTTGACTAACCAGCACATTACAGATTTCAGATTTTGTTTACTTCAAGTTATTCTTTCTAGTTTATTTGTCCATACGTGCTTTGAAAAAACCATATGTGTTGAACTGTACACTATCTGCAGTTGCCACAAATGAATTTTCTTTCCTCCAAAGAGAATCTCGCTTGTTCAGAACTCTTCCATCACTTTAAGATACAAGAATACTGAATGGTGTATAGTGAAAAGTGGTAAAATAAGAATGCAGCCAATTTACTAGATAAAGCTATGGAAAAAGTATCACGAAAGAAACAAATTATCTGGTATAATCAGAATAGAAGCATAGTAAAGATAAAAGGTTTCATTGTCCACTCGTGTCTGACTCCAGGGGACAGTACTCATTTTCGTTTCTTGGCTGAGGGAGTCAGTATTGTCTGAAGATAATTCCCTGGTCATGTGGCCAGCATTGCTGTAGCCAAAGGTGCACGGAACACTGTTTCCTTCCCACCATAGTGGTACCTATTAATCTACTTCAAACTGCTAGAGGGGCAGGAGCAGGGGCAAGTAATGGGTGCTCACCCCATTGTGTGGAGCTCAGGTCTCAAATCTGGGTTGTCAGCTCCAGTTGACAAGCTGAGCATCTTAACCACAGTTGACAAGCTGAGCGTCTTAACCACTGAGCCATTCTGCCCCTATAAATAGGCACATCAATAAAATATACATGGTATAATAAGCTGTGAAGCCATTCAAAAATGTTGCAATATTTTATATGCAGACATATAGTGAATTGCTTTTTATCTAAGCTTAACATATATACATTCTTTTTATTCCCCAGAAAATGAAGCCAGAAAGCCTACTGTGTGGATTAACTTCTGAATCTTTATTGAATTATAGTATTTTCTGAACTAGTATATAGCTTTCATTTATTGATTTGACATAGCCATACAGTACTGTAAATGTTTCAAAATCATCCAAAATTATGTGTGCCAAAGCATCTCTTAC
Organism: Ahaetulla prasina; assembly: GCF_028640845.1. Classification (NCBI taxonomy): domain Eukaryota; kingdom Metazoa; phylum Chordata; class Lepidosauria; order Squamata; family Colubridae; genus Ahaetulla; species Ahaetulla prasina. The sequence continues at coordinate 260,097,212 of NC_080539.1, read as the reverse complement.
ATTGACTGACTTTTACATTAAAACCTCATGCTGACATTTACAAGCTAGAAGCTTCCCACTCCAACAGAAAACAAAGGCTGAGTCCTAGGAAAACAAAAGTCCTCTGTTGGCTATTTTACAGAGCACCACAAGCCTCTGTGCCTGCTTCCCTGCCCCCAAGTGGAGACAGGGAGTGCTGGCAATGCTTTATACAATCATCAAGCATGGCATCACACCTTCTGAAAGAAAAAAGCTGCCGCTGCTGCCATTAAAAGACCACTCCACCTTGCCTTTTCCCCATGGAGCCTCTTTTGCTCAAGCCATTCCTGTGAACAGCTTTGACCAGGTCCCTCCATCACTTTCCTGATGCAACTCTGGAACAGGTGGCATTCAGGGAGAATGGAAGGTTGTTCAAAATCTAAAATGGCCACTACACACACATATACACGCAAAGCAGAAAAACTTATATATGTGTTGTCTTGAGCATTATCAATCAGGTGGCGTTATCTTCTTCCTATTTATAACGATGTAAACTGGGCACCTACACATTTGATGTTTTGCATATGCTTTCAGGAAAGGTAAACATTCCAGTTCTTAACTTAAGCCAAATGCTGAAGGAAAGAAAGAAGGAAGGAAGAAAGGAAGAAAGGAAGGAGGGAGGGAGGGAGGGAGGGAGATTAGTAGTGTCAGTATGCTTGAAACCATATTTATTTTGTATATTTATTTTGTTTGCTTTTCCTAAGAGCACTGAAGGAAATATGTATTTTTTCATCTATGTCCAGCTTTTAGAAATCTTACTGAAATAATCCTGGTTCCTAAATTTTCATCTTAATAGTTCGTTCAAACTGTTTTTATGGTAATAAAAACTAGAAATTTGCTAGGAACAAAAATGACCTTTAGGATGCCAAATTGTATTCTCAGTAATGCAAGTTGTTTTGCGTCTTCCCAAAATTGATCACTATTAGCATTCAACGAAATTGAAATGTCCAATTACCACATAAATAGCATAATCCTTCAGATCACCAATTATCTTGCTGACTACCAGCAAACAACAGCTGTAAAGCTTTTGGAGGGAGGACAATTTCCAGACAGGAAGTGGATTGAAAGAAATTATAACTCTCTTGAGAGGCTGTTTGGCACAGTGATTAAAAACACAGGGCTAGAAAATAGGACTCTCTGAATCTGAGTCCCACTTAGGTGTGAAGTGAGGGGGGAAGTCCTAGGAAGAAGACAATGGCAAGAAAACTGCACAGACTTGTCTTTTGGGTTGGCATACAAAAGAAACAAAAACCTCTTAAATTTCACCCTCATGATCCAGACTAATTGGAATTGTCAAATATATAAATTTACATTAGTGGAGGAGGAGGAGAGAGTAATGTACAGTGCCTATTCAAAGATGCATTTGACACTGTATCTACTTGGATAATAGCAGCTGGTAAACAAAGCAACTGAAAGAAGGGCCTTGCAGGGGAACAAACCTGTCTTGTCATTATCTTCTTTTTCCTGTGTCTCCCTGAGGTTGCTTTCATCTCACCCCCAATCTATGAGTAAAATATCTTATATTATCCTTAGCTACACAGGTTTAAAGTGGCATTTTCGACACCATCCAACAGCAGTCTCAAAGTGTGTCAAGTCTGTTAGGTTTTATCTTCCTTTATCTTGGAACAGGAATCTGCAGTAACACGAAAGAAAGACAAGAGAAGTGGAGATGGAACATAAATGAGAACAGCAAATTTCATGCTAGTATGGGTTTCTGCTGACTCAAGAATGAGCGGAAAACACTTCAACAATTCAAAAAAGCCCTATAATAGCTTGGATTATTATTCCATTTAATAAATAGTATACGTCCTCTTGTCTCTAAAATCCTTCTATCTGCTATGTCTAAAGCTATTTAGAACTCAGCTTAATTGCTGGCAAATTTAAGGTTTCCACACTATCATTATTTTCATACACAAATCCCTTAAAAGGCAGTCTGAAGATAACCTATTATAAATGTTCTGGGGAAAGGAGCAAAGAATCATTGCCTAATCTATTTAAAAGAGAAATAAAATTAATTGCTTTTAGCCCTCCTTCAAGATTCATATTATTCATTTGTTCCATAATTTACAAGAAGAGAATAAAGCTCAGGAGTTCCTATGAAGAGGATCAAAATGGCCTGAAGCCCTGGAGCTGTGAGGATTGTGAGGAAAAAGTTCCGGCAAATGGAGAAATAGTCCATTTACAAGCTCCACAGTCTCCTGGTATTTTTTAAAGGCTCATGTTGTTGCAGTTTCAAATACACTGCAGTTAATCCAGAAATAAATCAGCTCAGCTCTCGATCTCAAGCAGAACTGTGGAATCATAGAGGGCTGGAACTGTTTTTGAATTGGCCCCAAATCAATCTTATAACAAATTCTGTTTTTCTTATTATGGGGGGGTGGAAATCTACTCAGTCAAGTATTTCTATACAGCGATTTACCTCAGTCTCTTTATCATTCTAATGCCAAATGTAGAGAATGAGAAGCTTTTAAAACTGGCAGAAATGCAACACAGCAACTATTCAAAACACAGAAAAACTATATATAATATCCAGGCTCGATAAAAATCACAGCTTCACATTTTAGGTAAGAAATCTGAGCAATTAAAAACGATAAGAGAAAGGATGCAAGAGTAGAGGTCGATTTAAGCCTATTTGGTGAGTGGAAGTGGAGGTACAGTTTTGAAATTCAAGTAAAAGATATACAGACGAGGTATTACTAACTAATTAACCACTGCTGGCCCACTATATGCAGGAAGAGAAAAAAAAACAGTGTTTCCATGTAACTGTCTTGTCTTTCTTGCTGCTTTTCTCTCGATCTTGGGGTGAAAAGCTACTTCAGCATGTGCTCTTCTTAACTTTGCAAGTGTGAGGCAGATAATTCTGAAAAATAAACCTGAATAAAATGGCTCCACCAGAGCTGTTCTAATCTGGAAAATCCAAACCACAGATTCTAAATGCTCCATTGTGAAGTTAACAAGCACATGCTGTGCTTGTTCTTTTGAATTCAGAAGCCCCCTATAATGCTAATTCCCTCAGACAGCCTGTCTCTCCATAAGAGCTTGCAGAAAGTAGTAATAGCTTCTCCACTTGCCTGGAAAGATTCTGAGAATGCCAATTGAATAACATGTGACATACCAAATCTACTAGAATATTCATAAGGCAACATAAATCAAATCACAACAGCCTCTACCTCAAGAACTACCTGTCACGTTCTTGCCTTCTTGAAACTGTAGCTGGCGCAATGTAGAGCTTACCATAAATAATACCAGCTACAAGGATTTGCAGCATTTGCCTTATTTTACTGCTGCTGGACACAAGGATCAACTTGGTAGCACTTCATTGCTAAGTAAATTAATGTAAGTGAAATTAAGTTAGGAAGTTAAATATGATATTCATTGAAATGCCTTGAGCAAGACTTGATCTCTTCGTTTTGTTTCCCATACAACATAGTTGTGAGGAAAATATGAGATAACCCAATGTACAGTTCCCTGGTGGAAGAATGGGATATAAAAGTTACAAATTAATAAAAAAAAACCTTGGAAGCATTACTAAAGCTTTAACTGAAAACACCTGCGCAGGAGCTCTTGGAACATTCCAGACTTAGCACTACATCTCTGGATTCACTTGCTATCATCTGTTTAATAGCTGAGCTCATTTCTTAGGTCAGCTACAATGCAAAATGGAGAGAAAAAGCAATTTTTGTGTGTAGTTCAGCAAAATTTGTAGGTGGATGTTTTTGCCCTTGGTAGGAACACCGTTACTTGTCCCAGTTTCTGCCAACCTAGCAGTTCGAAAGTATGTAAAAAATGCAAGTAGAAAAATAGGGACCACATTTGGTGGGAAGGTAACAGTGTTCTGTGCACCTTTGGCATTTAGTCATGCTGGCCACATGAACACGGAGATGTCTTCGGACAGCGCTGGCTCTTCGGCTTTGAAATGGAAATGAGCACCGCCCCCTAGAGTCGAGAACGACTAGCACGTATGTGCGAGGGGAACCTTTACATTTTAAGGAACACTTGCATCACTGTCTTCCAGCTTCCAGGTTTCAGCTGACACTGAACTTGGTTCTCAGACTCTGAAAGGGAAACGATGCACCGAATCAAACAAAACAGAACAGAGAAGGGACTAGGAGGTCTTCTAGTCCAACCCTCTGCTCAAGCAAGAGACCCTGAACCATATCAGACAAATGGTTGTCCAATCTCCCTTTCAAAACCTCCAGTGTTGGAGTGCCCACAACTTCTGAAGGCAAGCCATTCCACTGGTTAATTGTTCTGTCAGGAATTTCTCCTTAGTTCTAGGTTGCTTCTCTTGCAGTATTCCAGTGTTGTCTTACCAAGGCATTATGAAGCAGTATTAACACTTCAAGTGATCTTGATAATATCCCTCTATTAATGCAGACTAGGATTGCATTGTGGTTTTTTGGCAGCTGCAGCACATTACTGGCTCATATTTAACTGACCATTCACTAGGACTCCAAGATCCCTCTTGCAGTTACTGTTGCTGAGCTAAGTTTCACCTAATCTGTACCTGTATATGTGGTTTTTCTTGCCTAAGTGTAAAACCTTACTTTTTTCTCCACTGAATTTTATTTTGTAAAATTGGCCCTAATGTTCAAGTCTGTTGAGATCCATCTCGATCTTGTGTCTATCTTCTGGATATTCCTGCCAGCTTGGTGCTGTTTGCAAATTTTGACCCTTCTATTCCCTCACCTAAATTGTTTATGAAGATATTGAATACAGGCCCTAAAACAGAACCTTGGGATGTTCCACTTCTTACTTCCCTCCATGTAGTTCCATTAAGAACTATACACTGCATGTGATTTGTCAACCAGTTACAAATCCATCCAGAGGTGATGTTGTCTATCCCACATTTTTTTAGCTTACCAAGAAGTCAGCTACAGAAGTAAGCTTTCTTGTGGTCTACTTTGTCAAATGTCTTACTGAAATCCAAGTATACTACATCCACAGCATTTTTCTGATCCACTAATTTAGTCACTTTGTCAAAGAATTAAATAAGATTTGGTTGGCATGATCTGTTTTTGACAAACCCATGTTATCTTCTGATTATAACTTTGCTTCCTTCTAGATCAGTGATAGAGAACTTTTTCAGCACAGAGTGCCCAATTCTGGAATGTGTGTGCATGCATGCGCGCACCGGAGTGCCAGAAACCTTAAGACCAGGTGGCCGGCGCGTGCCTGCGCCCTGGCCAAGCTGGTCTTTGGGTTTCTGGCGCTCCAGCAATGGCGAAGACCAGCTGTCTGGCCACCTCTACCACTTGTGCCATAGGTTTGCCATCACGGTTCTAGATGTTTGCAGTTTTGTTGCTTGATTATCTTTTCCAGGATCTTCCCAGGCATCGATGTCAGGCTGATTGGTCTGTGGTTTCCTGAATCTGTTTCCCCCCCGCTTTTTTGGAAGATGGAAAACACATCAGAACTTTTCCACTCCTTTGGTAGTTCCCTGCTATTTCAAGATCTTTGAAATATAAGGTTCAATGGTTCCAAGATGACATCTGCCATCTCCTTCAGAACTCCGGGATGTAATCCATCAGGACTTGGTGATCTGAATTTGTCTAGAGTGGGCAGGTGTTCTCTTACTATTTTCTTGCCTATTTTAATTAGCATTCCTAGTCTGTCTTTTACAGGTTTTGGTAAGTTGGGTATTTTTGTTTTGTTTTGTTTCCTATATCTTCCTACTTTGTAACTGAGTTTTTCTTTCTTCCCATCACTCTCTACCTCTTTGTTTGATTAGTAGTCTTGGCATTTATACTTGATATTAAGTCCTAAAGATCCTAAAGATTGCTTATTGATGGCTTGTTATCGTTAGAAATTTCCTCCAGAGCAATTGCTGAGATATTCTTGCATTTACCAGACAAATGCATATTATTATACCAAGCAGTTCAGAACTTTTTGAACCATGCTGTCTTACAACTATTATTGCACAATAGTATGTACAAGGAAGCCAGTTTGGTGTAGTGATTAAGGCACCAATCTAGAAACCAGTAAACTGTGAGTTCAAGTCTCACCTTATAGACATGAACGCTAGCTGGATGACTTTGGACCAGTCCCTCCGTCTCAGCCCAACCACAACACAGGGGGAAAAAGAGGAGGAGGAAGCAGTATTCTGTATGTTCGCTACATTGTATTACTTATAAATAATAAAGGAGGGATAAAAACCTAATAAATAAATAAAATAAGGAAACTGAAGTAAAATTGACAACTGTCAGCAGTGCCCCTGTCCATGATCAAGGAGCAGAGCTAAGCAATTTCTTCTTGCTCTTACACGTGAAGTGGAGAGGGGTGAAAATGGAATTATAGTTACTGAATATTGTCTTTTTAAAATCCATTTATCTTTTTTTATTGTAATAGCTTACAAATATTGTCAAATAAACAAAGAATTAATAAACATTTGCCATCTTGTTTCTGATACATGCCTGGTATCAGGCATTGTTTTAAAATTTCTACTTTCAGCCACTATTGTGACTTTGGAAGATCTGGGGAAAATGTTTGGCTGAAAGATTGATGACACGATATCATGCTGCCTTCACAGTTCTCAATGGAATTTTTGGTATAGAAGAAATGTTAGCTTAATAGCCTGTCAAGCTTTAACACACACACGCGCGCACCATAAATGTGGAGGACAAGGGATTAATTTACCACAAAGTCTCCATTTAAGAATCCTTAAAACAAAGGGGTTTTTTTATTGTTATTTTTATTGCTAGGTTTCACAAAACCTTCGCATTTGTGGTTGTGGTTTAAGATTAGATGGGTTGATTTGATCCTAAAATAAATTGAGGTCTTTATTAACACTTCAAGGAGGATTGTTTTTATTTATTTTCTTCCTGACATTTGAAAAATCACTTACCCTAAATATCTGAGGGACTGTAGATGTTGAGACTCTAGAAAGAGTGCAGAAAAGAGCAACAAAGATGATTAGGAGACTGGAGGCTAAAACATACAAAGAATGGTTGCAGGAATTGGGTACGTCTAATTTAATGAAAAGAAGGACTAAGGATGACATGATAGCCGTGTTACAATAGCTAAGGGGCTGCCACAAAGAAGTGGGGTAAACCTATTCTCCTAAGCATCTGAAGGCAGAAGCAGCATTAGATGGAAACTAATCAAGGAAAGATCCAACCTAGAACTAAGAAATTTGCTTACAGTTAGAGCAATGAATCAGGGCAACAGCTCGCCTCCAAAAGTTATCAGTGCTATAACACTGGATGTTTTTAAGAAGAGACTGGACAACCATTTGTCTGAAATGGTATAGGCCAGGGTCTCCTGCTTGAGCAGAGGTTGAATTAGAACACCTCTATGGTCCCTTCCAACTCTTTTGCTATTCTGTTATCTCTGCTCATCTGGTGTGCCAGGTCCCATCAATTACAGAATACCATCACATGAGAACCACGAAGCACACCTACTCTGTTGCAATTCCTGCCCTCTGGAATAATCTCCTCCTAAGAGGTTTTTATGGCTCCACCTTTATGTAAGACTAAAACATTTGAAGACCTGGTTGTTCTCCCAGGTCTTGGGGACTGAGTGACTGTGCAGCCTTTTGTCTGTCTAGTTTTGCTTTATCTTTAATCTTGTTTTGAACAATTTGCTCCTCAGTTGTATATTGTTACACATCTATTTCCAGTCAGTTGTATATTGTTATCTATCTATCTATCTATCAATCATCTATCATATACATACACACTGTAAGCCGCCCTGAGTCTTCGGAGAAGGGCGGGATATAAATGTAAATTAAATATACACACATATATATATATATATATATATATATATATATATATATATATAATTCAGCGGTCACAGTGTGATGTAAGAACACAAACACACACACAATATCTATCTATCTATCTATCTATCTATCATATAATTCATATATGAGAGAGAGAGAGTGAGTTTGAGTATGAGAGAGAGTATGTGTGTGTGTGTGTGTGTGTGTGTGTTCTTACGTCACACCCTGCGACCGCTGAGGCGAGGTTGTTCTTTTCCCTCCATCTGGGAAAGCCAAGGAGAAGCCTTAACTTCCGGGTACCCATCGATGACGTTTTGTTTGAGAAGCGTGGAACGAGGGGCGGAGAGCCAGAGGGAGAGGCTGCGGAGGAAAGGCGGGTCTTTTTGCCAGATGGCGCCGATGCTGAATGGAATCCTGGGCGGAGCTTAAGAAGTCGAGGGGCGTGGCTTTGTGAAGGCATGTGCTGTGGTGGGGGCAGCTGTGTTTCTTTCCATTTGCTTTCATAACGCGCGTTCCTTCCCAGCGGGCCCGTCGGACGGAGGTGGGATGCGGCAGACTAAATCTGGGGAGGGTGGACTAATTTGCTCGGTGCTTTCTCAGGCTTCCCTTCGGGGGAGGCGGTGGGAGTCCCTGGCCTTGCCACCTGTTGAGACTGCTCTGGAGGTGCAGGAAGCGGGCGGGAGAGGGGTGCTTGCAGCTCCTCTGACCTGGAGTGCGTTTTTTGTACTTCCTTAAGGACAAAGCCAACGCTGAGGTTTCTAAAACATTTTGCAGGGAGCGTTGCCTGACTCTTGAGTTGGTGCCTTCTCCGCTGGCGAAATACCGCAGGCGCCGCGCTGGCCAATTCTTACCACTCCCCGTCGGCGAGGGATGACTTGTGACTGGAGTTTGCACAGTTTCATCGTGCGCTGGCAAAGGGCGGGATCTAAGTTTGGTTTGGCAGGGGCTTCGCCGCTGTTTCGCTTTCTCTAGCCCTGATAAATAGACCGGCCGCTTCTACTTTTTCCCTCTCCCATCCTCCCCCTTAAAATCTAAAGACAAAAGTAGATCTTAAGGCGGCTTTCCTTAGCCTGATGTGCCCCAGATGTATTGGACTATATTTCCCATATTCTCCGGGACACCAGGCAGGACGGCGAGGCTGGGAAGATAGCACGATCCTAACGATTGGAGTGATTTGCCGGGAACTGCTGCGCTGTTCTCACATTCTGCCTCAAGTGTGTCACTGCAATTCTAAAAGTAGCATTTTAAATCGCGGCTCTGCCTGTTCCTGATGGGATGCTATTTTATCAAACGGCTTTGATACTATTATATACATTGCCAATAATAGTACATGGAGGAAGTGTTATTAATTGAAATAAGAAATTTGAGAAAAAGAAAATGACTTGCATCCAGTGTGATCCAGGATGAAACAGCAGAGCAAGACAGACATAAAAAATGCATCCCTGGATAATCCCAGTGCTCTTACCCAATTCAGCAGCCTTTCCCTTTAACAATTCTAGAGTTGTTTCAATCATACTTATGTATTAGAAATCATTCAGAAAATACTGTTGAGAAAACATCCTGACATTGAGAAATGAATGAGCTATAGTATGCTGTTTAATAATTTGATACTTGTGTGTTTTGTTTTAATGTTATATTTTAAAAAACAGTATACCTAGCAAACCATGCAGAAATTTATTGACATTTGTCTAACCATGAGTAATGTATATATAGGCATGCAGACTTAAAATTTCTATACCAGTTCAGAGCATATTAACATAAGCTTATCCTCTCTTGTACATTGTGGTCTATTTGAATTAAATTCATCCACTTTTTGTCCATGCTTTGTCTGTTGCATCATTTCCTTGAAGTTATGGCACTTTTAGCTAAGATCCATTTAGTTATTTTACATGTGATATTTTGCTATCAGGATTAAGATGTTTCTATAACATTCTGATGCTGCACTAAAGCCCCTTTGCAATGTATAATTAAAGTTCTGAAAAACAAAAGCATGATACAAATCTAATAAATAATTTTCTGTCTGTATTGGTCATCTAAATGTAGCTTTAAATTCTGCATTGGGACGAATGCTTACCCTGGTCATCTAACAGTACATAGTATCTTCCAGTATTTGTACATACTGAAGTATAATATGAATAGACCCCCTCCCCCAATGCTTTCTTTGATTGTTGCAGTTGGAAAAGGCTGTTGGGACTGGAAATTCCTGCAAGATGCTTATATTTGTTTGATGTATTTTTTATACATTGTGCTGATAACCAGCTCAGATTGCTTATCTACTTAGAAAATGTTTGAACTGGTAGTAACTGCTGACATAAGCTATCCATTCAGCTATCTAAATTGCAGTACAGATTGAATCTATATAAAGAATGACCCTTGGGCTCATTGCAAATCTTTATGTAGCATAGCAAAGCAAGTGTTCCTGTGTTAACTGGGCACAAAGTGCACACAATTGTATCTTTAAGATGGGCTGTTACGATCTGCCTGTTTTATAATTTGGGCCAGTTCTTAACTAAATCCTGGCTGGTTCTGTTTTACAATCCAGGAACAAGGCAAGTTGGTTGCCTCTAGAAGAATTTCTGAGTATTGGATCAGCTATGATTTTCTTAAGAGTACATGGGTTTGTCTGAATTATTTAGTCATGGAACCAAGTATAATATAGTATTTGCTGTTCAATTGTGACATGCTTTAGGTCAGATTCCATGTGTTGGATCAGTAGTATGTAATGTTAATGTTAATGTTAAATCATCTTGCATTTCTAAGCTGCGATTTTGTAAGGTAATTACTGTAGATTCTTAATATTCTAAAGGTGCCTATCAGCTTGCAAAGCTGGGGATTTCTGCTCTCTTTTGTTCTGTCTGAAAGGCAAAAATCATAGGGTATTGGGGGTTTTTTTTTGGTTTTTTTTTTATATAACCATTCTGTATAGCAATAACATAAAGTCCTTTTCTTAAAAACTGATAAATAGTCTTAATGTTTTCTTTCTACTTTTTATTTCAGGCTTTAAAATATTTCAGGAATTCTAGCAGTCATCCAAAACATCATGTTGTTACTTGTGATTAATTCTTTGCTTTTTGCTTCTTTTTTATCCAGTCTTGATCTCACAAGGACTGAGCAACTGATTGTATAACTCTTGAAGATATGCTGTCCCCATTACCTTCTCTTTGCTGAGAGTATGTGTTACAAGGTAAGAAAGAAGGGAGAGCTTCCCCTTCCTTTGGTATAGTATCTTCCTAATACTGCATTTAAAGTCAAAAACATTGGCTTTGAAGACACATTCAAATATCTAACTACCATATTTTTCGGAGTACCAAGACACACTCCTCCCCCCCCCAGAAAAGTGGGAGAAAATTTCAGTGCATCTTATAGACCAAATACAGGCCTGTTTTTGGCCTCCCAAACCCTCTGCTCGCTGCATTTTTGCCCTCCCTGGTCCCCAGAAGCACTCTGCAAGCCAAAAATGGGTGCATTTTTGGTGAAAACAGGCCGGTTTTGGTGAAAACAGGCCTGGTTTTGGCCTGCAGAATGCTTCTGGGGGCTGGGGAGGGCGAAAACGTGATGCATGGAGGCCAAAAGCTATTTTTTTTTGTTTTCCTCCTGTAAATCTAGATGCGTCTTATAGTCTGGTGCGTCTTATAGTCTGAAAAATACGGTATTTAAAATACTTAAATTTCAACCCATCAATGAAGCTCAGAACAAATGCAATAATAATCTGCAGATGGAACTTCTATACAAGTTGAACAATGGCCATGATACTTCACTGAATGTGATTGTGGAACTATAGAATTTAGTAAAAAGGATTCTTTTTTTCCTCCTAAATGGAAATCTTTAAGGCTCACTTAAAATAAGGGCCATTCAAACTGTTCTAAGAACAAGGTGGTTATGTGTGTAGTTCTTCTTTTTATTCACTATCTTAAGATACTTTAGGGAGTCTCTGGGAATTTTTTGAGAATAAATAAAACCCTTTTAATATACAGGTAGTCCTCAAGTTACAACCATAATTAAGTCCAAAATTTCCATTGCTAAGCGACGCAGTTGTTGAGTGAGTTGCATCTCATTTTACAACCTTTTTTGGCAGTTGTTAAGGGAATTGTGCAGTTGTTCAGCAAATTTGGCTTCCCACATTGAGTTTGCTGGTCAGAAGCCGGCTGTAAAAGTTACAAGGAGGGATCACATGACCCTAGGATTGTGCAACTATCAGAAATACATGCCAGTTGCCAAATGCCTAAATTTTGATCACTTAACCATGGGGATGCTGCAACTGTTGTAAGTGTGAAAAACTGTTATAAGTCACTTTTTTCAGTGTCGTTATAACTATGAACGATCACAAAATGAATGGCTGTAAATCGAGGATTACCTGCGGGCCCCTTTCTAGCAGTATTGTTATAGTAGTTTAATGGGGGGTATTTGAAAGCTAGTTGAAAAGCCAACAAGCCTTCCTTGCATGAAGGAAGTGCCTAACTCATGGTTTCATGGTTACTTTTTCTTCATGGAACAGAATCAGAAATAAAGTACAGTGATAGTGTGACTAACAACAGTCTTTTTATTGTTAATATTATTATCCAAGAGAAATTTGGTTTTTCTCTGTACATCCATTCAAAACAGTTTCTCTCCTCCCACACACATCTGGTGTTTGTAGCTATGAGGCCTGTTTTTCAGAAGCCAGTTTATTTTTGTATTGAGATATTTGAGAGATCCTTGCTGCAAATCAGTGCTAAGAAAATCGCTGTAGCAACAGCACTTAGACTTATATACTGCTTATTTTTATTTATTTATTTATTTATTTTGTCATAACAGCATACATAAGCATAAGCACGAAGCAACTATATAACATATAAGCATATATATGAGTACAAGCATGTAATAACTATATAAATTGGATATAATGAAAAGAAACAGTAGGACAGGAACGGTAGGCACGTTTGTGCTCTTATGCATGCCCCTTATAGACCTCTTAGGAATGGGGTGAGGTCAAAAGTAGACAGTTTTTGGTTGAAGTTTTGGGAATTTTGGGAAGAGACCACAGAGTCAGGTAGTGTATTCCAAGCATTAACAACTCTGTTACTGAAGTCATATTTTCTGCAATCAAGATTGAAGCGGTTAACATTAAGTTTAAACCTATTGTTTGCTCTTGTATTGTTGTGATTGAAACTGAAGTAGTCTTCAGGAAGGACATTGCAATAGATGATTCTATGAGTTAAACACAGGTCTTGTCGGAGGCGGCAGAGTTCTAAGTTTTCTAAACCCAGGATTTCAAGTCTGGTAGCATAAGGTATTTTGTTGTATTCAGAGGAGTGGAGAACTCTTCTTGTAAAATATTTCTGGACACGTTTAATTGTATTGATGCCTGAAATGTGGTATGGGTTCCAGACAGGTGAGCTGTATTCAAGAATTGGTCTAGCAAATGTTTTGTAAGCTCTGGTTAGTAGTGTAGTGTTCCTGGAGAAGAAGCTATGTAAGATTAGGTTTACAACTCTTAATGCCTTTTTTGCGATGTAGTTGCAGTGGGCTTTGGCATTTAGGTCATTGGATATGAAGACTCCAAGGTCTTTGACAGGGTGGGGGTCATCTGTAAGATAATGTCCATCGAGTTTGTATTTAGTGTTTAGATCCTTTTTTCCAATGTGAAAGACTCCGAGATGCCCAACAGGTCCGCACCCCTCTCCCGTATAAGATCGTAAATAAGGGGGGCTTTGTTCATAATGGACCTGGCATTACACAACATCAGCCGAAGGTCCAGGCTCTGAGGATCCCGACCACCCGGGGAACGGGAAAAGTCAGAGGGACCAGAGTGCAAGATTGTTCGCAAATAACGCTCACGCACTCCCCTAACATGATAGGGTCCCCCGCTTCCGCCATATCTGCTCCTCCCAATTACCATGCTGATAGAATGACCCTCATGGAACCGAGCACCCGCCTCCACCCCCGTCCCCGAACCTATGCTAGCAACGACGTGAGCCTTCGCAGGATCTGGCTGTATCCCTGTCCCTCCCCCTGGTGGGTTTTCCCCCAAACCCACTCTAACCCTCCCTCCCCTTAAAAACCGATTAAAACACACTTTTAAAAAACCCCTAAGATCTTTCTTAGCCGCAGTCAACATTTATGATCCTTTATTGGATTATTTAAAGTGGTTTTAAACATAAGGGAGCAGGAAGAAATGTTGAAAGGTGTATTGTATATTTTGGTTGCATAATTTGCAGTTCAGTCCAACAGTGCAGTAACATTCAGTTTACAACAGTTTTGCAAAATACAATCTTTTCTTTCATTTTTTTGTATATAAAAATTATAACTATTTGTAATTTAACAGAACACTAGGGTGGACTGTGTTGTATCATTGGCCAGAGGGAGTAGAAGCTGATAGAAAAATTAAGGTATTTGCAAGAAAAGGTATGAGGAAACGTGGCTAGAGAGGAGCTGCTTGTTGCAATTTGTAAAGGATACAAGGAATGGTCTTGGAGGACCAAAGAGCAGTCGCCCAGACAACAATCAGACAAGAGTGGCTTAAGTCCATTTCAACAAATTAATTTGAGAAAACATCTCAGCCAGGCCCCTTCCTAATTCGTGAAGATAAAATGAAGGAGGAAGAAAGCACATTTAAGATTCTGCTACTATCACTGTCCCAATAAAAGTAGTTTTAGACTTACATGGCATTGATTTCTTGGTCTGGTGTACCCCTTAAATTGACAAATATTTCATTCCACTAAGGCGCGTTAAAGGTTCTTTCAGAGCAGTTTTTCCAACATCATATTAAAGCATTTGGTGCACTGCCATAGGAATAAGGAAAAAGTTGTGGCCTCCAAAAGCTAACACACCCTTTTTGCAAATATATAAACATCATAAAATATTTTTGTTAGAGTGTCAATGTCTGTAACAATACTTCCTGTAGTTTGTTTGCATTTTGGTGTGCAAGACTAGAGAAATGCAGCGGTAGTTCCTCTTCAGAGGACCAGAAATTACACTATTCACAAAATGTAATATCTATATTTTCTGATGTCTTCATGTTAGGAATATGCCTTATAAAATACTATGAGAAACAGTTTTAAAAGGTGAGTCTTTTATCTGTCTTAGGTTCTCTTATTTTAGTGCTTTGAGACTGTTGCTTCAGTGTTGTTCTTAGCTTTCCTTTTACAGAAGCTCCCTGATTGATCTGAGCCCTTTATCCAATTCTTATCCCACCTAATTAGATTGGATCACTATATCACTTGTCTTAGAGAAATGGGGCTTCCATCTGATACAAAGAAGAAGCAATAAGGGGTGAAATTATGAGCAAGACGTTATTTTTCATGAGGCTATATTTACATGCAAAGCACTTCACTGGAATGAAAAAAAAAAGTGCAGTGGGTGAATGCTGTGAAGTCAACTCTTACTTTGCATTGCATAAGATTATTGGGTTCCTTCCTTTCATTAGTGTCGATTCCTGTATCATCCAGCCATTTATATCTGAACCGTGTGAGACTTCAGAAACTTGGATTAATCAGTGTGAATTGTGCTTCAAGACAACCATCCACCAGCTCCTTGGTATAACGAGGAGCTGAGAGAGATGAAGCGCCGGAAAAGACACCTAGAAAGTGCTTGGAGGTCCAGTCGCTCCGAACCCGATTGAACACTAGCAAGGTTGCATATTCAGACCTACCTAGTGGCGATCAGAGCGGCGAAACATAATTGTTTTTCCACTCTCATCACATCGGCAGATAATCGCCCAGCCACCCTGTTTAGGGTGACCCGCTCCCTGCTTACGCAGGAGGCTCGGGAGGACCCCTTACAGGGGTGTGCTGAGGATTTTGTACAGTATCTGTCTGATAAAATTGCTCGGATTCGGGACGGACTGGACACTGATTGGATAGATCCAGGTGGGTTGGCGGGGACGAGTCTTGAGAGTATTATCTGGGCTGAGTTCGATCCTGTGACTCCCGATGACATGGACAGGTTGTTGGGTAGGCTGAATCCCACCACATGTTTATTGGACCCGTGTCCCTCCTGGATGGTATTGGCCACACGGGAGGTTACACGAGGCTGGCTCCTGGGAGTTACTAACGCTTCCTTGTTGGGGGGCATTTTCCCCACCGCCTTGAAAGAGGCGGTGGTGAGGCCCCTCCTCAAGAAGCCCTCCCTAGACCCAGCTGTATTAGCGAACTACCATCCAGTCTCCAACCTTCGCTTTTTGGCGAAGGTTGTTGAGAGTGTGGTGGCATATCAGCTTCCTCAATACCTGGAGGAAACTGTCTATCTGGACCTGTTCCAGTCCAGTTTCAGACCCGGGTACAGCACCGAGACGGCTTTGGTGGATGACCTCTGGAGGGCTCTGGTGGATGACCTCTGGAGGGCTCGGGACAGGGGATGTTCCTCTGTCCTGGTCCTGCTAGATCTCTCGGTGGCTTTTGATACCATCGACCATGGTATCCTGCTGTGGCGGTTGGAGGGATTGGGGGTGGGAGGCACCGTTTATCGGTGGTTCTCCTATCTCTCTGACCGTTCGCAGACGATGTTGGCAGGGGGGCAGAGATCGACCCCGAGGCGCCTCAGTTGTGGGGTGCCTCAGGGGTCTGTTCTCTCGCCTCTCCTGTTCAACATCTACATGTAGCCGCTGGGCGAGGTTATCCGTGGTTTCGGGGTGGATTATCATCTGTACACTGATGATACGCAGCTGTACATTTCCACCCCGAACCACCCCAACGAAGCTGTCGAGGTGATGGGCTGGTGTCTTGAGGCCGTGCGGGTCTGGATGGGGAGGAACAGGCTCCAGCTCAACCCCTCCAAGACTGAGTGGCTGTAGGTTCCGGCGTCCTGGTACAGTCAGCTTACGCCATCGCTGACTGTTGGGGGGGGAAGTACTGACCCCCAAGGGAAGAGTGCGCAACTTAGGCATTCTCCTGGACGATTGGCTGTCTTTAGAAGAACATTTGACGGCCGTCGCCAGGGGAGCATTTTATCAGGTTCACCTGATTCGCCAGTTGCGCCCCTTCCTTGATCGGGACTCCTTACGCACGGTCACTCATGCCCTCGTCACTTCCCACCTGGACTATTGCAATGCTCTCTACATGGGGCTCCCCTTGAAGAGCACCAGGAGGCTCCAGCTAGTCCAGAATGCAGCCGCGCGGGTGATAGAGGGGGCACCGCGTTGCTCCCATATAACACCCATCCTGCACGGACTGCACTGGCTGCCGGTAGCCTTCCGGGTGCAATTCAAGGTGCTGGTTACCACCTTTAAAGTGCTCCGTGGCTTAGGACTGGGGTATTTGCAAGATCACCTTCTGCCACCGATTGCCTCCCAACGACCTGTGCGCTCCCACAGAGCGGGCCTCCTCAGGGTGCCGTCGACCAAACAATGTAGGTTGGCGGCCCCCAGGGGGAGGGCCTTCTCTGTGGCGGCACCAGCCCTATGGAACGAGTTACCTCCGGGGTTACGCCAACTCCCCGACCTCTGGGCCTTCAAACGTGAACTGAAGACTTTATTATTTCACCGAGCGGGACTAGCCTAAGACATATTTTAGCGAAATTTTAATGGGTTTTAATTGGTCTTTGACCGTTTTAGAGATTCGGCCATTAAATATTTGCTTTTAATTGTTTTTAAATTGTTATTTATTATATTTATATTGTATTGGTGTGTGTATTTTAATATTGGCTGTACACCGCCCTGAGTCCTTCGGGAGATGGTGCGGTATAGAAATGTAATTATAAATAAATAAATAAATAAACCATTTATCTATGCATGTGTGTTTATTTCTTCTGGAAATGTTCAACCATGTTTAAGGGTATCTTTGGGCTACTACAGCTGAGACAATTCTCGGAGTATCTCTGGACCTTATTTATCATCTCCGTCTCCTTTCCAGTTACCAATTGTTTCTGACACATTCCATATTTATAATATTCTTCTGATATGCCACGTAACTTTAGAGGATATTGGATCAAACTACTTTATAAGGTGGGAATTGTAGTGATAATACATCCAGCAGCGGTTGCCATATTGGAATGTCTGGGCCACCCAACATAGCAATTCTGTGAGTGAGCATAAGATCCATAGTTAATTAATGATTGCTTCTCCAATACTCTCACCCAGTATTGTTTTGGTAACTGTCTAGTCATTCAGATGTGATTCACATTAACCATGCAACTCTGATCTTGGTGGAGCTTAAGTGATTAGATGTCTAGGCATGCCAGCTCTGTTCTCTGCCTGGCTATGGAATGTCACTTCCCATCCCCCACCCCCACATGGTTGTCTTTTTTGTTGATGAAAATTAGCAGGAAGGGGGACAACTTGTATTTCTTGTATTTAAGTTAATGTGAAAGTATACATATTCCATTACAAATCTGATATAACTCATTATCTATTGAGGAGTCCTTGGTGCTCTCTGAGCTTGCTTGTTTTCTTGCAAACATTTCATTACCCTAACTAGGTAACACCATCAGTGTTAGTAAGGAGTGCTGTTTGCTGTCAGTTTATATTCTGGTGTCTATAAACTGTCAGAAACAGCATTCTTTACTAGCACTGATGATATTATCTAGTTAGGGTAATGAAACGTTTGCAAGAAAACAAGCAAGCTCAGAGAGCACCAGGGACCCTCATTTCAACCCTGAGCTATAAATATTATCCTTTATTGACAGCATAAATGCAGTCTAGAAAAGTATCTTTTATGTGATATTAATTCACATGTTCTTGATTCCAGTTTGGTTTGATAAGAAATGTTCCTTGTGCTCTCAAAGGAGTTCTATTTTTTTCAACTTGCAAATGGCTAAACTTTCAAATATATTTTCTATTCACATGTAAACCTTTAATTGCAAGTAGTTGCCCCATTTGCAGTTCCCTTGAATAATTATTTAAATGTGTATCTCTTATTTGGATTTTGTGACCTTTTGGTTCTAATATTTTGCTACACTACTTCTTTATTGTGACCTCTTACAGTAATTTCAAGCATTATAATATGATGCTTATATGTAACACTGTGAGTCTTACCTAGATTCCCGAATGTCTAAAACTCGAGTCCTAGTCACAGTTGTGTATTGAGTTGTTTTCTGTTTAAGCAAAAGTCAACTTGCATCTTTACTCCACTCCAATATCATAACTCAAATCCAGCCTCTATGTTAACAAGCATTATTTGTAGATGAAAATCTCATCCAGTTCCTTTCTGTTCTTGAGTCACATGAGTTGAGACTATTGTTGTGTCACCAAAAGAGACAGTGCATTTTTGGAACTTTCTGCATCATACTCTGTTTATGCATAACCATGAAAAATAAGCATGTGTATTCATGTTAGGTTAGGTTTTTGTTTTGTTTTATGAACAATTACAATCAATTGGGTGTAAAGTATGTTGGAACGCTATATGCATGAGACTAGCACAATAAAACCGTTTATATTTTATTAATACATGACGAGGGCTTAACGTAACAGGTCTTTTTTTTATTGAAAATCATCCAATTGTAAGTAGCCCTAGTCACCTTGTGACTTGACTATTGCAATACACTCTACGTGGAAGGAAGACTGTCCAGAATGCAGCAGTATGATTGGCATATTTTATATGCCCATGTGACATCCTTACTTTGAGAGCTGTGCTAGTTGAGAGTCAACTGGAGTCAGGTGGTATTCAAGAGAAAAAGAAAATTCTTGACTGTTTTTTCATTGGTAAGACCTCTTGTAGCGGAAATCCTTAATAAAAGGATTTTAAAGATAAAAGAGGTGGGGGGATGACTAGCAAGTACAGGTAGCAACCAACTTGTTTAGCGACCACTCAGTTACAACAGTGATGATAAAGTACAGTCGTGACGAGTCCTTACGTTTGTGAATTTAGCAGATCCATAAAGCAAAGAAAAGATGAAATAAGACCATAAGCACAGTCATTGTTTCACTTAGTGATCAAGTTGCCAGGTCCCAATTGCAATCGCTAAATAAGAACTACTGTACCTGTAATAGAAAGGAAACACTAGGCTCTCCAAGATATAGAGGACCCGCTGAAGCTTATTCTTCCTAATTCTTGAGCATTCAGGGACTGGTTGAAAACAGACTCTTTGGAAATCAGTAAGTCAAAGTAGTAAAGAAGTAAGTGAATCTGGCAGCAAGATTTTGAGACTTCTTGTCCTGCTGTCACGCCAACACACCAGTAAGTGCTCCAGTCTCAGTCTTTGAGCATATAAGCAACTTCTTAAGTAGTCTCTGGCTGCTGAGTTAAAGCTCTCCAGTATGAGAAACCAGCTCTCTTCTCTGCCTAAGCAATGAGCTGAATCCTGGCTGAGAGCACAACAGTGGGGAATTTGTTTAAAATGTCTGATAAGGGTAATCCATCAGATGCTCTTTGGATGCTCTGACATCTCCTTCAACCTTTTCTAGCCTCCACCTCCCTCTTCTTCAGAGCAGCTTTTATGCTCGGCAGGCATCGAGTCTGCAGGTTCTCATGTTTTGCTGCTGTGGCTTTAACACTAGCAGGCTGGTGTTTTCCCTTCACCACAGACAGATACTTATCCTAGATACTTCCTCCCCCCACCCACCCCCATAGGAGATAAGATGGCCTAATATCACACTATGCTGTAATCTTCACTTTTGGCTTAGCAAACCCAGCCCACAGATTTGAGATTTATTTAATAAATTGTGATATGGTTGATCTTGTTCTTGAGAAAACCATATTGACTTGTAATAGTTATATTACTTTCAATGAACCTACAGATTAAATTATTTATAACGTGTTCTAAAATCTCTTAGATATTGATGTTTATCTGGTCTGTAATTTTGTGGATCCTTTCATTTGCCTTATGTCGATAGTATTTCAATTCTCTGGCTCCTGTTTCCAGGATTTTCAAATATAACAGTCAGCAGCTTTATCACCTGCAATTCTACCACTTCAAGGTGTTCACTGTTTTTCACCTGTTCTTGTGAAAAAGGGTGATCCAAATTAGAAATTAAGAAGATCCATTGACCTCATTGTCACCTAGTGTTTTCACTAAACAGCTACTTTCATTTTTATTTTAGTTATCTTCCCACCTTAAGCTGATTCTTGGATTTAGAGTTTTGGGGCTTTGTTTGTTTATTTTCATTTGATTTAAACTGTCCCAGAATAGCTCGTTCATCTCCCCCCCACACCACCCAGCTGTAACAGACAAGCAGAGCTGATAGCTGGCGGCCCCCCCCAACCCAATCCACGATGCGTGAGAGGCACGCACAGACAGCGATACACGGCGCATTACTGTGAAACCGGTGGGCGGTTAGAAATTTTTACTACTAACAGAGATACAAAAGTGGGCGGTAGGTATAAAAAGGTTGACTACCCCTGATTTAAATTATTATATTCTGTTCATGGGTATCATCCTACCATGTCTGTCTCTAAAATCATGTGATGTTCTTTACAAACTTGAGCTCATCCTTTTGATTGCTCTGTACATTAGTATAAAGATGCTGAACATTGTAAGCTAATGTTCCAGTAACATTCTTTTCCTGTTATAGGACACAGTGTTATAATTCTTAATATCGTTCATCTCAGTTTTTCACTCGATCAAAATTTAATTTTGAAACCCTCTTGGTTGTGAAGCTTGGGATCTTTTGGATATATTTTCCTATCTTTGTGAGGAATTCCCTTCTCAAAAGCATAAACTGGTTCATCAGTTCCTGATTCAGTTCTGATTCAGTCAGCACAGATCACTTATGTCTATCTCGGAGTTTTTCTGTATATCGTTTTTCATTAAGTTCTTTGTTTCAAAACTTATAGTTTCTTTTGCAAAGTTTTGTAATAGGATGCAGTTGTAGCTGTGCTTGGTTGCATCACTTATTCCCATGTGGACAGCAGTAAGAGGCTGTTATCAAAGCATATGAGTGTTCTGTCATAACCCTAGTCCATGTTTCTCACAGATAGTTTCAGAGTCCAAAGGGTTGGAATGACAAATCATCAGTCCATCATTACCACCTTCAGTCTTGCTACAGGAAGTTGTCCTTCCTCTATTTTTCAAGACATCAGTTGCACAATTTCTGCCCGGTGAAGTCTGTTGTAGGTCTTCCAGTGGCATTTGAAAGTCAAACTCCTCTATTAGAGCCAGGAAATTCTTCATTTTAGTAGTTCAGAGCATTTTTAAGTCTCTTGTCCCTGACAATCATTCCCTTTTTGCTCTTTGATTGGGTGCTCAAAAAAGCATGCTTCATGTGCGCCATATATTTTAATTTTTTAAATATGATTTCTTAATATGCCCAATATACTAATAATTACATTCAAGAAAAGTGAAGAATAAATAATTGAAAGCCAAAAGTTACATCTTGGAAATGTTGATTTGTCCTAATGTGCTTCTTGAAATACATTTGCATTTACCTTTTAGCAGTACAGTGAGAAAGTTGATGCTAAAATAACAGCTTGCTTATGACTCTGCAAGAAATTCATACCTGAGTAGAGATGTTCTTCCTCTTCAGAGCTAATGCCAGAAATTTGAAGTAGAGAAAAACTGTCTGGATAAATTTGATTGTGACCAATCTTGTGTTTTTAATAATAATTAGAAAAATGCTGCAAAGAAGGCTACTTAACTTGGTACATGTTTGATTCGGGCAATAACGAGGCAGGAGACCAGATGAGTGACAACAGCTCTTTAGTTTATAGTGAACCCAGCAGCGAGCAACAGACAAACCTCTCTTTATATACAGTTCAGTCGGGGGCAACAGCCAATCAGCAACGTGCTATTTCCCGCTCTAATTTCCCTCCAAAATTCTTAAAGATACATTACACTCCTTCCCTCCCAGAAAACATTTTACCCCTATTTACATGAAATTAACATCTTATTTCTCTACGTAGTCACGCAAGTAGACTGGGCGTCTCCTAACTCTTTCGGACCTGCGCAATTCATTCTCTGGGAGTGAGTCGAGCTGGCCGGAGGGACTGTTTGTTCCTCTCAGCTCCTCCTCCAGGCCATCCGGCCCTGGATTATTTGCAGCCTCGTTCCTGCTCTTTTCAGGAGGGACCGGTTGGTGTCGCTGGACCTCATCGCAGTCAGATAAGTCCCGCGTTTGCCCCGGGTTTGAGTCAGCTGTGGATTCAAACATTGCATAGTCAGGGCCTGTTTCTGGACTTGTGATTGTTCGTTTTCTTAATTGATCTATGTGGCGCTTCCAAACCCGGCCATCCTCTGTCTCTACCCGATACGATTTGGGTCCGGTTGTTTCAATGATTGTCCCCTTTACCCAATTTGGGCCTTCCCCGTAATTGTGTGCCCATACTGGACTTCCCACTGTCATTTCTCTTGTTTTACCGTTTGCCCCTTTGTACCCGTCTGGGGTGTAGTTTGGGTTTAACCGGTCTAATGGGCACCTCAGCTTCCTGCCCATCAGTAGTTCTGCTGGGCTGCGGCCAGTGGCTACACAGGGGGTTCTGTGTTGCACTGCGAGGAAAGTGTCAATTTTTAATTGCCAATCGCCTGGCCTGATTCGGGACAATGCTTCTTTTGCACTTCGTACGAAACGTTCTGCAAGGCCGTTCGTCGCAGGGTGGAACGGCGCCGAGAGGACATGTCTGATGCCCTCTTCTGCCAAGTACCCTTCAAACAGGGTCGCTGTGAATTGAGGGCCGTTGTCGGAGACTAGGGTGTCTGGTAACCCGTGGGTTACAAATAGGCGCCGCAGGACTGGGATTACGGCCTCGGCTGTCATGGATTTCATAAGAATGATTTCCAGCCATTTGGAATAGGCATCGACTACCACTAGGAATGTTTGCCCGTGGAAAGGGCCGGCAAAATCGATGTGGATCCTAGACCATGGGCCCTGGGGTCTCTCCCACTCCCGAATTGGGGCCGTTGGTGGTAGTGGTCTGGACTCCTGGCAGGCTTGGCATTTTCCTACCCTGTCGCTAATCTCCTTGTCCATCAAAGGCCACCACACATAGCTCCTTGCTAAACCCTTCATTCTCACTATCCCAGGGTGGCCCTCGTGCAGGAGTTCCAAAACTTTTTTCCTCAATTTCTCCGGGATTACCACTCTATCCCCCCAGAGCAGACACCCTCCTTGAGCCGACAATTCCCCGCGTTTCTTTACATATTCCTTAAACCGCTCGCCCGGCGCAGCGGGCCATCCTCTTTGCACCCAACCCATTACAGTTCTTATTGTAATGTCCTTGTAAGAAGCCCGAGCCACCTCCTTGGAAGTGACTGGACCCGAGTCCAAAGAGTCAATTAGCAGGATGGGTGCGCCCGGAGTGGGGTCTTCGATAGTCTCTGGTAGTGGGCATCTGCTCAAAGCGTCTGCATGCCCTAACTCTTTTCCTGGCCGATGCAACAATTTGTACGAATACGCAGCCAGAAAGATAGTCCACCGGGTCAGTCTAGGCGAAAGTGCCACGGGCGTTGGGCGGTCGCCTGCCAACAGGCCTAGTAGGGGTCTATGGTCTGTGACGATTTCGAAATCACGGCCAAATACATATTCATGGAACTTCTTCACCCCGGAAACTATGGCCAAGGCTTCTCTATCCAGCTGACTATAGTTTCTTTCAGCCGATGACATTGTTCGGGAGTAAAATGCTATAGGGGCTTCTGTGCCATTTGGCAACCTGTGGCTGAGCACAGCCCCCACCCCGTAGGGAGACGCATCACAAACTAACACCAATGGCAGCGTGCCATTATATTGAATCAGTAAACTATCGCTAGACAGAAGGTTTTTTACTGCTTCGAATGCCCTAGCTTCCGCCTTTCCCCAAGACCACACAGCTGTCTTCATCAGTAATTTGTGGAGCGGTTCGGCTATAGTCGCCTTATTTTTCAAAAATACCGCGTAAAAGTTGACCAGACCTAAGAACGCCTGTAACTCTGTTTTGTTTTGGGGAGCTGGGGCCTTCCTGATTGCCCTAACCTTGCTTTCTGTGGGGTGGATTCCTTCCTTGTCTATCCGATAGCCCAGGAATTCCACGGATCCTACCCCTATCTGGCATTTATTTAGTTTGACTTTGAGACCGGCGGACCGGAAAATGCCCAGAACTTTTCTCAACCGTACCCCTAATTCTTCTAGATTTTCAGCGGATACCAGTACGTCATCAAAGTACGGTACCACCCCGGGGAGTCCCTGCAATAGCCGCTCCATTAGGTTCTGAAATAACCCTGGAGCCACACTAACCCCAAACTGTAACCAGGTGCATTTAAAAGCACTCCTGTGCGTTACGATCGTTTGTGCTTCGGCCGTGTTGCTATCTACGGGTAACTGCTGATAGGCTTGGGCCAAATCTAGCTTGGCGAAGACCTGGCCGTGCCCCAAAGAGTGCAGTAAGTGTTGTACTACTGGGAAGGGGTAGGCACTCTTCTGCAACGCTTTATTAAGCGTTGCCTTGTAGTCAGCACAAATCCGGACCGACCCGTCCGGTTTGATCGGGGTGACTATGGGTGTCTCCCACTTTGCATGGTCAACTGGCACTAGTATTCCCTGGCTTACTAGTTTGTCCAGCTCCCGGTCAATTTTGGGCTTCAGGGCGAACGGGACCCTTCTAGCCTTTAACCGGATCGGGGCAACCTGTGGGTCAAGGTTAAAGGAGATCGGGGTCCCCTCGTACTTGCCCAAACAGTCTTTGAAGACGTCCCCGAACTCCTTCATTAGTGCGTCTTTTAGGTTGACGTCATTTCGGAAGACTCCGGTCACTCCCATGCCCAATGCCCGGAACCAATCCAGTCCCAACAAGCTCGGCAAGGTTCCGTCGACCACGGTGATGGGCAGGGTCTTGTTGTGTTGTCCATACTTGACTTGGACGGACGTTACCCCTCGGACGGGGATGCGATTTCCTTGGTAATCTTGTACCCTTAGTTTCTGTGGTTGCAGATTGCGCTTCGCGACGGCTGGCAAGCGTTTCACGAGAGTGTCCCAGGACATGATCGTGATCGATGAACCGGTGTCCACTTCCATTCGGCACGGCACCCCTTCAATGTGCGTTTTAGTGAAAATCTTTTTTTCAAGGCGCGTGGCGGCTTGGCCTATTCTCACGGCAGTCTGATTAAGTTTCGCGCCTTTTTTGAATCGACCAATCACGGGCCTCTTCGTCGTTCCCGCGCTCTGATTGGTCGGTTTGAATTTTTGGCGGGAAGGTTGGGGCGCTCGACAGGCCTGTGCTATGTGCCCCTTCCTTTCGCACCGCCGACAAGTCGCATCCTTAAATTTGCAGTCTTGTCGTTTGTGTTGTCCCCCGCAACTCGCGCATTCGTCCCGGTCGTCATTCCTTGGCCTCCCGGTGTGGAAGACTTCTTCCTCTTCCTCGCCGTCCTCTTCGGCCTGGACTTCCTCGTTGTGGACCGGGGTTGTTTTCGCCCCAGTCCCCTGCGCGATCGGTGTTTGCAGGGTTTCTGCCGCTTGGGTGGACATCTCGTGAGCCCTGGCCTCGTCCAAGGCGACGGCCAGTGTTAGGTTGCTTCTGGACAGCAGCCACCGTCGCAATCGGATGTCTCTGACCCCGCAGATGAGTTGGTCGAGTAATGCGTCTTCCAAGTCTCGATATTCGCAATGGTTAGCGGCTTTTCTCAGCGCTGCCATGTACTCGCGAATCGATTCGCCCTCTCGTTGCGTCCGTTGCCGCAATTCGAACCTTTGAACAAATTTTGAGGGCGTCGGTGCGTAGTGAGCCCGAAGGGCGGTCTGCAGGGTTTGCCACGGTACCGACTGTACCGGCGTTGGCTCCGAAAGCGACTCTGCGGTGTTGAAAACTTCCGAACCGCAGTGGCTTAGGAAGTATGCTCTCTTCCTGTTGTCGGAGACCCCCTGTAGTTCGTTTGCTTCGAGGAAACACTCGAAACGAGCCATGTATGACCCCCATTTTTCTTTGGCTGGGTCGAATGGCGCTGGCGGTGTATAGCTGGACATCGTTGCTATCCGCCCTTATTTTGCTGGGTTCGTTCCTGGCGCTCTTTTGCCTCGAGATCCCACCTTCGTCGCCAGTGTTTGATTCGGGCAATAACGAGGCAGGAGACCAGATGAGTGACAACAGCTCTTTAGTTTATAGTGAACCCAGCAGCGAGCAACAGACAAACCTCTCTTTATATACAGTTCAGTCGGGGGCAACAGCCAATCAGCAACGTGCTATTTCCCGCTCTAATTTCCCTCCAAAATTCTTAAAGATACATTACAGTACACTCAAGACATATTTGGACTGTGGTGGCTGATGATTGGTAGGATTGTCAGTCCAAAACGACTGGAGGCTCCGAGTTGGGAAAGGTGACCCAATGGCTTGATTGTTGCACCCTGGATTTCAACAGCAACGTGGGTGCTCATTGGTTCAATTCTTTCAACCTGCGATTGATAAATACCCAGCTTCTCTCATTGCTAACTATAAGGCGTGGTTTAGGGTTAGCAATTATATTTTATTAACCTATATTAAGCTCTCTTCCCCCAACACAAACTGTTGTCCAGACTTCAGACAGCAAAATGCATACAGAGTAAACATCAGTGATGTAAGAATTTTGTGGGAAGTTATTGTTTTTTATTGTTTGTATATTGGATCTTTGTAAACCTCCCAGAGTCATTGAGAGTGAGTTAGGCAGCCATATAAATTTTCTTAAATAAATTAGTATTGTGTTTTTTGACCTACTTAAATTATTTTGTAAATTATATTTAATCACCTGAGAAAAATGTGGTAAAGTTTACTATTTTTAAGTGAGATTTTTCTAATGCCTTCTAATAGTTTCCAATTGGATTACTGCAAGCTGGTGGTAATGTCTAATTGTTTAATAACAAAACAAAGTACCCTATGTACAAAATTAGAAGCGGTTGTGAGAAATACTTCCTAAAATGTTAAGTGTTATATGTACAGGAAGAGTTTTTAGGTATGTAAAAGTATTCAGTCATCAGAGCCTTAAAGTGCTGTCAGAAATGGTACTGTTTAAATTCTGGCATGCCTTTACTGTTGGAACAAGAGCTAAATTTTACGATCTTCCTCCAACAGTAGATATCAATTGCTGTGAAAAGTACATGTCAATGAATCCAGATCTACATGAAAGATTAACTAGAACCCTGTTTTATCATTATCCAAAGATCATTTGAAAACCTCTGGCGGTTCTTCTTATCTATGACTATGATTTTGCCCATCATGGGATCTTTACTTGTTATTAACTTATCATTGCTAGTGAATGTAGACATCATAGATATTATTAAGGTAATATCTTAATAACCCTCGTTTTTCAACCAATTTGTACCCCTGGAATAAATTAGAGCCACAGGAAAACCACAAGTCTCTTAGCGCATTTCAGCAGAAGAAAGGCAAGCCTGTAAAAAGAAAGAAAGAAAGGGAGGGAGGGAGGGAGGGGGAAACACACCTGTAATTGGAAGATCACTTTCTGCCTGAATGCAGATGTCAACTAGGGGTCCCTCGTGAACTGAGCTTTGCATTGTAGCTCTTTCAAGTTCCGCAACAGGGTATGAAAAGCAAAGAATTTGTTCCTAGATGGATACTGTGCATTTTAATTTCACTTGTGCCTTTCAGTCTTATTTAGGCCGTGCAAGACAACAGTCTGGTTTCAATGTGGATTTTTATTCCTTATATTGATAGATTTATTGTCTAATTCTGCTTATTAGTGTCATTGTGCTTAGCAGTTCATTTTTCTTTATATTAAACTGAATTATTTCAGATATTCCAAACCAACTCACATCACAAACTGAACTGTACCTCAGGCATTTTTTTGCTGGAAATTATCAAAGAGCAATGGAGCCTAGAAGCTTCTAGAATGTTTTGGTGAACAAAACAGTTTTAGTGTGGAGGGTAAATAAAATCTCTCTACTAAGAGGAATGATCCAGTGGACTACAGGTGTCAAACTCGCAAAGTCACATCGTCACTTGACATATCGTGACTTTTTCCCACTTTGCTAAACCAGAGGTGGGCATGGCCAGTGTGTGACGCATCTGGCCTGCAGGCCGCGAGTTTGACACCCCTGCAGTAGACCACAGCTTTTGGACACAGATTGTATGCTTTACTTTGAGCTTGATTTGTGCTCTGGCCTAATAGATATCAGTCATCTAACATTCTGCTACAAGTGTTTTTATTACTCTTTTTTTCTGAGATAGTCTTCCTTAGGGAAAGATGAGTTTTTCTCAGATGTTTTGTCTCTTGAACTTGGTTTCATAAAAAATAGATAATTTCTCAGATGTGCTTAATCAACTGGAATCATTTTGATTCCTAGCCATCTTAGCTAGTGATTAGAAATTCTGGAAGTTGTGGCTTTAAAGCACCTCTTAAGGGCACCAGTTAGGGGAAAACAATTTTAAGATGCAAACTTTGTGAGCTCTTTTTGTTGGCATGCATACACGACATTTTATGAGGTTGGTTTATGAGCTTCAGTCACTAGATACACACATTCTTGGTTTAACAATGTTAATTGAGAATGAAAACTCAGCAATGCAAGTCAAGAAATCATATTAACCTGTCCGCATAGCAACAACACTTTCGGAAGTCCCAGTTGTCATCCTTAAAAGAGGCCTGTGCAGGTTGGTAAGTGAGGTTGTCATGTCAGAAATCACAATAATCCAATTGCAAGGAAGTCGTGATAGCTGTACGTATGAGGTCTAGTTACAACTACCACGCGTTTGGCAGCATTGCAACTTCAAATAATTGCTGAATGAATGGTTGTTGCTGGACTTAGAAGATTGCTGCTAAGGTTGAAACATTTTAGAACGATATTCAGAAATATAGTTCTTAAGAATGAAATCTTCCACATTAATGTACTGCATACTAGACTCATCTCTATCACAATTTTTTATACTCCACATTCAGACTTGAAATAGTTTGTATAAAGCCTGTCAACATTATAAATAGCTTGCTTTTGCCTTGTATAAAGTTTTTCAAATGGACTACCTCAAAGAGAGTCATTAAAGTTTCAGAGAATATATTATTGCTTCTTGGTTCCGCTTATATCTTCTAGGTGCTAAGGTGGTGACTTTGGAGCTGCTTTCACGTTGTGAGATCAAATTTTCCCCGCATGGCTAGCATCAAAATTCTTCTTGCAATATTTCAGCCAACATAGTTAAGTAACGATTCAAATGCCTCCTAGCCCTGTGTTGGTAAGTATGAATTTCCAGAACAGTGGAATGAATATTCTTAAACGTTTTGAATTTTATGTTTTCTTGCTGACTGAGCCAGGTGAGTACATGTTGCAATTAAAGAATTCAAGCCCACCAATGAAATTAGGTTAATGGGCAATTAGAAAAGCATTACAAAGTCTTCTCTATGACTATTGCTGTCAGTACAGGTAGTCCTTGCCTTAAAACAGTTCCTGTAATGACTGTTTGACGTTACAACAGCGCTGAAAAAAGTGATTTATAACTGTTTTTCACACTTACGACCATGATCAAAATTCAGATGCTTCACAACTGACATGTGATCTCCATTGTGACCTTCCAACAAGCAAAGTGACTGGAGAAGCCAGATTCACTTAACAACTCTGTTAACTAATTTTAACAACTGCAGTGATTCGCTTAACAACTGTGGCAAGGAAGGTTGTAAAATGGAGCAAAACTCACTTAACAGATGTCTCACTTAGCAACAGAAGTTTTGGGCTCAATTGTGTTTGTAAGTCGAGGACTACCTGTACCTCGGATAGTTACAATATTATATTCTATTTTCCAAAACATAATTTTAGCATGCAAAATCCAAACTGGATAGGTCAATAGCATAAAATGCTTTGAGACATTGTTGGTTGTTTTATCTGAATGGAAACAATGTACATTTAAAATCGTCTTAGATTTGTTGAGAATATTTTTGTTTGTTTGTACGTCATATTTATGAACTGCCCATTTCTCTCACGGAGGGACTCTGGATGCTGTACAATAAAAATGATAAATGACTGATAGGCTAAGTGGGCTTCTTAAATATAGGATGTATTTTGAATAAGTAAAGTGCTTGAAACAAAAGCAAATCATTACCTCTCAAGATAGCCTGATGTACAATTGTAAGGATTCTCTGCTAGTGCCAAGAATGCAGGTTCCCCACCCTTCTCAAAATATATTATATATTCTTTTGCAATTTCAGAATTTCCATAGTTCTCAGTTTTCCAACTAATTAACTGATGTTCCTAACTATCCAAATATGCAACTTAATGAGAGAGAAAATAGGAAGGTGCCTAAGGATTTTCCATTGACTTTATTTCCTCCACACAAGTAATTTGTTCTTCCCCATACAATCTTCCTCACTCCCAGCTTTTATACAGCAGAGTTGAGCAGCAGATTCAGAATTCAGGGCCACATGCAAGCTGCAGACTATTCACCCAGTATCATTGTTGGAAAAATAAAGAATGCAGGTAGTTCTCAATTTACAACTATAATGGAGCCTGGAATTCCTATCATATGTTATGATAGTTGTAAGTCGAGGTACTTGCATGACTGATTCAATTTTCTGACTTTTTTTGCAGCAATTGTTAAACGAACCCATTGTCCACAAGCATTGGCAAGCAATATCATAAATTGTGACTGTGAGACACTGCATACAGCCATAAAATGTGGGCTGGTTGTTGAGTCCATGTGTTGAGTCCATGTGACCATAGAGTGGGATTGAATCTGGGTCATAATATCTTCTTGGGGGGGTCTGTTGGAACTTCAAACGGTTGCTAAACGACTGGTCATAAGACAAGGACTACCTGCACTCTAACTTTGAGCGGCCTGCTGCCGTTGAATCAGTTGCATCATTTGACTTACAGTATTTGCAGATTTTTAACAGTTGTAAAAACTGTTTAAAAAAACAACTAGAAAGGAAACAGCAAAATTGTTAAAGAAGCCTAAATATGCCACGTTAAGTGTTTGGAAAGTGCAGTGTGTATTTTTCATTTGGCAGATTGCATCAATCAGTGTCCAAGAGTGGCTGGTAAATCTGGAAAACAATTTCCAAGTTCCCTTCCAAGTCCAGCCTTGAAGATGAGGACCAGGGTTGTATTTTCCCTGTTGCTTTCTTTATGTTTGTCTGATCATGGGAATTCCATTTTAAAAGAGAGTGGTGCTGAAATAGCACACATATACCCGCTCAGTAATGAAAAACATTGTGAACAAGCTTGTAAAGACTCAACACATGCAGGTCAGTCTATCAATATTCATGTTAAATGTTTTTCTTGGGAGATGTAATGTCCTCACCACTTTCCATTGTTGTAATTATGGTTTCTATAAATGATTGTTGTTAGTTGCAAAGTCATGTCCGCCCCACTTCAACCCCATGGACAACGTTCCTCCAGGCCTTCCTGTCCTCTACCATCCTCTGGAGTCCATTTAAGCTCATGCCTACTGCTTCAGTGACTCCATCCAGCCACCTCATTCTCTGTCGTCCCCTTCTTCTTTTGCCCTCCATCTTTCCCAGCATTAAGTTCTTCTCCAGTGAGTCCCTCTTTCTCATTAGGTGGCCGAAGTATTTATGTAAATGATACATTATGTAAATTATATAAATAATAGCTAAATTATTTTACTGCATTAGTTAGATCGGAAACAAGCCATTATTTTCCCAGGGACTGATGATCCTGCAAGGGCTCAAATCTAGAGCATCTTGTGTGCATTCCATTAGTTTAAACAGTTGTGTTATATTGCTTAACCTGCTCTCTAACCAGATGTTTCAAACTTTGATAAAAGTTCATATCTTTCTGTCTCCCTTTCACCATATTTACCATGCTTTGAGACCTGCAATTTTGACCTTAAAATCAAAATTGACCTTGGGGTTCAGAAATCATTCCATCCAATACTATGTAAAGTAAGGACTTCTAGAGTTAAATCAAGCCTGACAGAGTTCTAGCTTCTTTTTTCTCTTTCTATAAAGTCTTTGGGAAGAAGATGCTGACCCATTGTTAATGCCATGTCTCCTGCTATAATTAGCCCAGTAGCCCACAGATAGGCAACTGTCTTCTCACAAACTTATAGTAATTTCTACAGTCACTCTTCATACCTTTAATTCTGCTTCTGTTCAAGTTCAGTTGCCCGTAACCATTTGTTTTTTCCATGTCAAGGTGTGTTCTTCTGCAGACAGCTGTTTAGTTCCGTGATGGTGAATCTATGGCATGCGTGTCACAGGTGGCACACATAGCCATATTGGTGGGCACGTGAGCTCAGCTCCGGTGCGCATGTGCATGCCGGCCAGGTGATTTTCGGGCCTTCGGGGCCCACCTGCAATAGGAAAAATGGCTGTTTCCTACCTCCGGAGGGCCTGGTGGCGGTGGGAAAGGCCTTTTTTTTTGTTGTCCTCAGGCTCCAGATCCTTTCTAGGAGCCTTGGGAGGACCAAAACTGCCTTCCTCACACACACACACCCCGAAGCCTTCCGAAGGCTGAAAACGGCCCGTTTGTCAACTTCCGGTCCCACAGGTAGGCTCTGAGGAGAGGTAGGAGAGTTTTTCACTCTCCTCAGGCTCCAGAGCCTTTCTAGGAGGCTGGAGAGGGTGAAAACGGCCTCCCTCCCACCAGTCCCTCCGGAGGCCGAAAACAGCCCATTTGCCAACTTCCACTCCCACAGGAAGTTAGCAAACGGGCCGTTTCTGGCCTCCAGGGGGCTGGGGAAGGCTGTTTTGGTCCTCCCAAGGCTCCTAGAAAGGCTCTGGAGCCTGAGGAGAGCAAAAAATGGGCCTTCGGTCCCACCGGAAGTTGGCAAACGGGCTGTTTCTGGCCTCCAGGGGGCTGGGGAAGGCTGTTTTGGTCCTCCCAAGGCTCCTAAAAAGGCTCTGGAGCCTGAGGAGAGCAAAAAATGGGCCTTCGGTCCCACCGGAAGTTAGCAAATGGGCCGTTTCTGGCCTCCAGGGGGCTGGGGAAGGCTGTTTTGGTCCTCCCAAGGCTCCTAGAAAGGCTCTGGAGCCTGAGGAGAACAAAAAATGGGCCTTCGGTCCCACCGGAAGTTGGCAAACGGGCCATTTTTGGCTTCCAAGGGGGAGAAGGCCGTTTGGGGGGTGGCAGGCTCCTAGAAAGGCTCTGAAGCCTGGTGAGAGCAAAAAACGGGCCTACTGGGCCCACTGGGCCAAAAGCGGGGAGGGAGTGCAGAGGTGTCACATGCACGGGGGCAGGGGTGCATAGAATTATAGGTGTGGGCATGCACACGACCCCTCCCCCCCGCACTCTCCCCACTTTCGGCACATGATGGCAAAAAGGTTTGCCATCACTGGTCAAGTTAGTCCAATGCTACCTGTTTCAACCAAGTTTTTCAAGTTTGTGGGTAAAAGATACTAGGAACATTTGCACAAAATAATATTTTGATCATTTTATTCCTGGTTGAAGTCCAGAATAGACATGTCCTTTTGGCTATATTTTCGGTGTATTTTCCTCTCTATAGTTAGATACCAGTAATTAGGGGGACAATTAAATAGCTATTCAGTGCCAAATTCCTTGCATTGTTTAATATGGAAGGCTTACTGAAATATTTTAACTAACATTGCAGTGGACATTTTCCTGAATAGTGTTTGCTTATAAATAAGCATATAGAATTTTATAAAAATAATATTTATTGAATTTCCAAAAGTTAAAATACACAATACAAAAAAAGGACAACACACACACACAAAAATATATATAAAACACACAAAGGCAAACGCATCAAAATTACATTACTCATAACAGCTTTTCCTACATCGGTATCTCTTATCCTATTTAACCTCTATATACAGATTCTACTTCTAAATATCTCTATAAACCAACATTCTTATTTAAATTATTTTAACCTCTATTCAGAATTCAGTCTCATGACAAAAATGTCTCTTAAGTTTTATGCTTACTCTCCAGCCAGGAATACCATCTATTCCATATTCGATAGTACACAGTATCTTCCCCTCTCCTTCATTTCCGTTGATAATCTGTCCATTTCTGCACATTCATATATTTTTTTTATTATAATTTGATCCGGTGGGATATCCAGATGTTTTCAATTCTGTGCTATCATAATTCTACATGCCGTCAATATGTGTAATATGATATATTGTATATTTCTTTCCATTTTCCCTTCCAGAATGCCCAATAGGAATAGTTCCGGGTTTTTTGTTTTTTTTCTATTTTCTGCCCTGTTATTTCATTCAGCCAGATTTTTATCTTCCCCCCAAATTTCTTAATGTTAGGATGTAGGATGCATATAGAATTTTAATTGTAAGGAAGATGTTTAGTGGATAAACACAGTGTGATATAAAATATTTCTGGGAGCTCCATTTTAATTCCAGTGCCAAGTGATTGCTGAAACAAAAAGGTCAAAAAAGTTTAGTGAGGAGGAAACGAATGAAAAACTGAAACTTGAAATGGATGGTGGTCATTTAACTTTGCTAAAGTATAAATAAATCCTTGTTTCAGGAATTCAACCCTCCTTACTTACACCTTACTTTTGGCCTTACATTTCCTGTCATCCCTGATCCTTTTCAGGCTGGCTGGCTAATTGGAACTCAAAGCATCTCAAAGCATCCAGGAGGAGCTAAGTTGGCTATTTGTTTTTCTATACATTGTTTGACTTAACTCCAAATGACATTATTTCTTTACGATTCTCCAGATAATCCTTACTGCTGGTCGGTGCTGTATCAGAGCCACTGTGTCCTTCTCCGCTGTCCTCAGCTAAGTGCATGTCAGAATACCAGCAGACAAGATATTAAAGAGCTAATGGGAGGTAATGTGGATTTAGCAGAATATTTTTGTTTTTAAAAATAATTTATAGCAAGCAAATGACAATTTCACAAGACTCTTTTATTTACCATTCATATATTTTTGGAGTTTAAAAGTGGCTCCAGCAGAGAGTGCCACTCACATACACATCCCCAGGTTGGGGACCACTGCTCTATACCAGGGGTCTCCAACCTTGGCAACTTTAAGACTTGTGGACTTCAACTCCCAGAATTCCTCAGCCAGTTGAGGAATTCTGGGAGTTGAAGTCCACAAGTCTTAAAGTTGCCAAGGTTGGAGACCCCTGCTCTTCACCACGCTCTCTGTTTTAAGTGTGAGACCATTGAGCTAGGGAAATAACCTTGTAACTGACTGCCCATATATTTCTAATGGTCAGGTCTGCATAGGGTTTTTTGGTCCTCAGAAAGATGTCCTGCATTTTAGCACCTGTGTTAGATGGAATGGATTCCTGAAGACAATAGTAGTATAGATCTTTTTTCCCCTTCTGTTTAAGCACATTCCTCCCCAGTTTGTTCTTTTAAAATGTCTTTCTCACAAATATTTAAATGAACTGAATTATGATTTTCACATTATATGTGCTTTAAGCATGAAGAGCCGAAAGAAAAGCAACCAGTGTCCCCAGAATTAGTCCCCATGAAGTATCTAAGATATTCCATTGTTCCAAACCCTCAGTAAAGGTATTTGAAAAAATACACTAGGAACTACAGAAGCATTGGCTCCAAAGGAACCTCTGGTGTATTTGAAAAGGGAGGGCACAACCATATTTGTGGGGAGAACTCCCAAAAGACTATTATTATTAAACTCGTATGCCATCCAACTCTCAACAAATCAACATGAGGACTTTTAAAGTTCTATTGCTCTTTGCTGCGCCTAGGGCAAGAATCAGCTGATTGTTCCTTTTCATTGTTTGCCTTCAAATTAATAACCTAGTGAATGTTCTGCCAGCCAGATGTGGATGAAAACAATACATTTTAGAATAGTAGCTGCTTGCATATACCTGCCTTTTTTTATCACAGCTATCTGCTTTTGTAAATGCAGAGTAGCCTTTCCCACCTGTTTAGGTAAAAAAGTTGATTTATTATCTTTTTAAGTTATTAAACTTATTAAAAATTAAAATTAAAAATAAGTTATTAAAAATATCCCCAGAATTTATTTATTTCCTTAATACGTACTATTATATGTTATAATATTATATATATACTATTATATATATTTTCTGAGGTTTTTGCGGGTGTTTGTATGTAGGTCTTTGGTTATTCGGGTTTTCTCCCACGTAAAATTGGAAGTGTCTTGGCGACGTTTCGACAAACGAGTCCCTAACACAAGGAATGACACCAGACCCACACTCACGAGGCCCACACAGGATGTCACCACCACACATCCACCCAGAAAGCAGACCCAAACCCACACTGATCAGGAAGCACGACCAAGGACCAGAAGCCAGACCGCAGCTGCAACATTAGCCATTTCAAACCCCTCCAATCCATACATACAGCAGACAGACACCCACTATGAAGATGTAGCACGACCACAAACACGAAGCCAAACAACAGCAATGCAGCTCACCAGCTCAAATCCCCCTGCAACTCAGACTAATCTGAGCACAACCAAGCCCCCACCCAAACAGGACACACCCCCAGCCAATCAGAGCACAAACCCCCCCCCCATCCAATCAGAGCACAGCCAAGCTCCCACCCAATCAGTTCAAACCCCCACTAGCAGTTAAAAAGGAAGAAACAGCTGCAATCACACATTGCTCCCAGAAGCACGAAGCTGAAGCCTGAAGATGACGAATGAGACTTCGTCGAAACGTCGCCAAGACACTTCCAATTTTACACGGGAGAAAACCCGAATAACCAAAGACCTACATATACACACACACACACACACACACACACACACACACACACACACACACACATATATATATATATATATATATATATATATATATATATATATATATATATATATATATATTTCTTATTTACAAGAAATTGCTCCTGAGCAGTTTCTAACATTAAAATTTCTAAAATACATTTTTAAAAGACAAAAATGATATAAGAAATAATACGAAAAATAGAAAGCTACCTGAACCTATAGGCACAGAATGCAATCAATTCAAAAGTGCTGTGCACATGTTCATACATCCAAACAGATAGGCAAGTGTGTGGTGGCTGGGATTTTCATTCACAATAAGCAAATTGGGGACGAGTCAATTATCTTTTATGTACCATTCTTTAATCTTGTCTGTTGAAACTTGTCCATGAACATTTTTGTTGAAGTTCTGATTATGGGTCTGGTTTTTGCTTTTTAAGAATTTGTGACTCGTAAAAGAAGAGAACATGATGCACCTCATGAGATAAATGATACAGAAAATGTGAATAAAGAGTTAGAGGTGCTGAAGAGTTCCGAATCAGTTCAGAAACCCACAGAAGTGCCTCTTTTATTAATATCAAGGACTGTAACGGGAGTTCCTGCAGTCAACTACACAAACAATGCCAGTTTGGCAAAACAAAATACTTCCAGTTTGAGAACAACCACTGCCAGCCTTGTGAACACTAGTGTCTCCCAAGATTTTGCAGGATCAACAGCCATAATCAATATTAGTAATAGCATGACTAAAATCCAGAATAGTTCTACTGGTAGTATCCTGAATAACACCCTAAGTATTCCAAGCAGCCATCCTTGGTTAACTCCCACAAAAGGAGCAGACAGTACTACTGACATTGCAAGTACTGCAAAAGCAAAAGGGACACAAGAGAGTAAATTAATATCAGGCATACCAGAGAAAACAATATCAACAGAACCGCTTCCCAGGAGTATGACAACCACTGCTTTGACTACAATAACAACTTATCCATCGCTTCCCACAACTCTCCAAAAACTGCATAGAAGTAGCATTCCTACACCAGTTAACATTGAAAATGGTTCTCAGTTAGCGGTAAATTTATCTACAGTTGCATCCACCCTCAAGCCATCAGCATCAACAGCCAAAAGCATGTTTCATACAGTTGCAAGTACAACCATGGCAGCGACTTCTACAGTAACAATAAAGTCAGCTGAATTGACAACAGTTACAACAGACAGGATAAAGCCTACTTCAGATAAGGTAATTCCTCCTCTGTTGACTAAAGTTGCTGACATTACCACTTCACAGCAAATATTGTCTACTAGTCAACCAGTGCAGGGGACAACCTCTGTACAACCCCTGTCAGTGCTCCCAAGTACAAATCCAAAAATGTTATCCAAACCAACAAGTACAATACAAAGCAAAACCCAGAAAGATATAGATGGAGAAAATAGCTTTCGGCAAGTAGACGTCAGTTTGCTCTTAGCAGTGCTTCTCTTTGGTGTTCTATTTTTTGTAACAATTGTCATCTTATTTGCCATACAAGCCTATGACAGCTACAAAAAGAAAGACTACACTCAAGTGGACTACCTGATCAATGGGATGTATGCAGACTCAGAGATGTGATGAAATATATGTAGATTCTGATGGTGAAAGCAATAGAAATGAAAAGAAATATCATATCCATGCCCACAAATAGAAATCTGAATCTATATCTGAATGAATATGACTTTGTTGGGACAAGTGTAAAGGTGGCTTGTCGTTTGTTTTGCCTGTAAGACCACCTGAAAGTGCTTCCAAATTACTTTCTGTGCAATGAAGGAGAAATGCCATGTATCATGCTTTTAAAGTACTTTTTAAAAAACCTTCATAGTTAAAGGGTGCCATTAATGTATTATTTCTCAAGCCACAGTATTGCTTCTGTAGTGCTAGTTTTGTCTGCTAATGCCAAGGGGGGTTGATGTTGCGAGTTTTCCCGGATGGTTTCTTCCTGATTCCTGAGGTTCTGTTCATCCCCTGTTGACAACAAATGGAGAAAAGGTGTTTTTTTTAACATGCCAATTTTTCTGAAAATTCCAGCTGGCATGAAGACTGTTAGCTGTTAATGCAAACAAATGGCCAAGGATTGGCAGCATTAGCATAAGTGGAACAGCACAAAAGAGTGCCAAAATCTTTTGGGACCCTTTCCTTAGGTATGATATGCTTCATTTAGGTACATTTTAAAACATTCCTAGAACTGCTAAGCACTCTCATTGCTTTGTCCTGGCGGCAGCATTTGTTGTAAGGTTAGAAAATCTAATGGTTAAAAATGTATTTACCATAGTCTGTTTGATGCTATGCTATTTCCAGTCATGTTGATTCTGCACCTTTTATATGATTTTATTTTTGTATCCATTCACTTAAAAATTGAGGCCTGAAGTCAATGTCCAGCTTTGTTGGCTTTGTTTCTTCCCTCCTTGATGTCTATTTCTCACAAGCATTTTTATAACATGAATTCACATGGCAATTCTATTATTTTTCTCCAAAGCTCTCAATATCTTCTTCAACTTGATCAAAGCATTCATAGTCATTTCCTTTCAGTAATTTTTCCAAGTTCAAAATCTCTTGGTTCCAGTGTTTTATATATGACGTCTTATATGACAGTATATTAGTTTGTATTTAATAATACTTGTAAAGATGTACCTGTGAGGAGGCTTAGTACTCCTTTTAAACCTCCGTCATTCTCTAGATCCATTTAGAAAGAAAACATTGCCACTCTTTTGATGATCTTTTATATTTTGCTGTACACATTTACATCTTTAATTGCCAAAGATAATGGAATAATCAAAGCCTTAAAAAGCTACTTTAATGAGGAAACTAGCTAGACAGAGTTTGCTTAAAACATCTACCAGGAGGAATCTCTAAAGAAGCAAGCTACAATTATCTAGGTTGCATAAATCCAATGGCAGTTGTTCAGATGTTTGCTGTCTTAGCATTTCCTGATTAGCTTGAAGTCAGTTCACAAATGATTTGAATTTTCAAAAATCCTAAAATTTGTTTATAAAATTCCAAAGGTGGATATATAGAGTGACCTGCTAAAGCATCAGCGTTTTGAAAACTTTAACGTTATACTTAATTCCAGAAGAAAGGAGAGGCGGCTGAAAACCTTGTAGTGTATATTTGGTTATCCCCAACAGGACAGAAAGAAGGGTGGTGGATACTACATTCTCAATAAGCTTAAGAAAAAGGCAGGAAGAGGAAAAATGAAAGCAGCCACTGCCACCTTTTTAAAGGTTCTTTGGAGGTGACCTCCTCTGTGCACCAGGGGAAACCTCCCATCTCTCTGCTTAATTTGTATTATCAAATGTTTCTTGCATCTCTAGAAATGAGCCAATAGGGTATGCTGTTGAGCTGTTTATGAAAAACAATTCCATCTTTGGACTGTGTCAGAGGCCTTCCAAATCTGAGCTCCCCCCCCCCCCTTTGCCCATTTCTCTTGTGCTGCTGCTCTTATTTACCGGTATTTAGCCAAGACTTCTCTTCTACCACCATAAATCTTTATAAATTATGTTTGAATTAGACATACCCTACCATTGCAGTGAGAGGATCCAATATCCTGCTGACCCCAATTAAA
The DNA here is from genome assembly GCF_028640845.1 of Ahaetulla prasina. Taxonomy (NCBI): domain Eukaryota; kingdom Metazoa; phylum Chordata; class Lepidosauria; order Squamata; family Colubridae; genus Ahaetulla; species Ahaetulla prasina. Next base: position 260,056,495 of record NC_080539.1, on the reverse strand, counting down.
GTGAAGTAAACTATTTAGATAGGAATGTACAGCTATTTTAAAAAGACATAAATTGCATGTGTTTATATACATGCTTTGCTCAGTATCAAAAACAGATCTATTAAGCTGGGACAGGCAGAATTATTAAAATATAATTATATGTTTTTAGACTATCTCCCATCTTCCCAAGCCCAGAGAGAGTGCTTAAGGATCAGGGAGACTCAAGTTGACCTTCAGCCACAGAAATTCACCCAGTGACTTTGAGCTAGTCATTCTCTTTCAGTCCAGCCTATATCTGTTAAAACGAAGACAGATCACGATATGAGACACTTTTGAGCTTCTGGAGGAAAGGTGCTGTATAAATTAACAACTAAGTTGACATTTTAAATTTGTGTTAACAATTCACAGACTAGAAGGATAACCCTGGGTTCCAAGAAACTTGCAATCTGAATTTCAACATGCAGAAAAACTGGAGGCAGGAATAAACATGAGAAGAATATGCAGCTGTTTGGCTCACATGTGCTTGTTCAGAGACAGAGTTATTTATACATAGGCCAGCCAATAACAAAATTCTGATAAAATGAAGTAGGTTAAATGTTTCACAATAAAATTAAAATGCAAATTAAAATACAAGAACAGAAGAGGACAGCAGGCACCGCAGGGAACCAAGGAAAGAGAGAAATCCCAAGCGTCAAGAAAGAGGAGAAGAATTCCAGGCGCCAATTCATTTAAGCCCAGCATATTTTAGAAATGTTGTTTTTCAGGGTCACTTTTGGAATGTCTGTAAAATAATTAATTGACTAGCTCTCGGAATTCCTCAGCCCTCCCTTATTAAAAGAAAAGAAACAGATTAAATCAATAAAGCTAAAACAGTTTACATATTGGAGCAGATAACAAAAAATAGAAAATATTTTGCCCTGTATCAGAAAATATGGGTGCCTGGCAACCCTCTCTAAGGGAAGGGTCTTTCTCCACTTGGATTAAAGTGCAAGACAAACCTTTTCCTGTGGTGCCCTTGTGATGTTGCCTTCATCCTGCCACTAGCCTTATCTGTCCTGGTATTGGAGTGACGCGTCCTCTCTTAAGCTGATAGCAACCTGTGTCAGTCTCAAAGCCTGCACATAATGCCTGCCAGATGTCAGCAATGAAACGGGATTGGATCAACCTGGCACCTCTTGGCATTTCAGGCTGGTGTGGGCAGAGGCTGTCCTGGCAATCTCTGGCCGTTCCCTTTTAGTGGCAGTCTTCTTTGTAAAGCTGAAAGTCCAACTCTTTCAGATTAGGCTCTTCTAGCAAAAGCCAAACTATTCAACTAATGCATTGGTTTAGCACAAACTGCACAGCTGAAATCAGGATGGCATCATGTCATGGCAAGCCAGAACAGAGGCTGTAGAAGCTAGATAGGGATCGGGCAATGCATAGAGTGAATTTAATGCCAGGATAATTGTCTCCAGAACAGGAAGATAGCACTTTGAGCCATGAGGAAAAGTCAAGACAAGGGTTTCTGGTTCAGAAGATATGCCTTTAGGGCTTTATGATCATTCAGAGATAGTCCTAGGCATAATCCAAGGGCAGAACTGATCAAGCTCAGGCTGGAAGCTAGAGGAAACAAGAAAACACTATTGTGTTCATGTTTTACTTAGCCACACAGGGCCTATTTTGTTCATATTTCCTTCAGAATCTTAAAAGGTAGAACAGCCGCCTTTTTCTAGAAAGAGAAATAGGCGAGGCTGAGAATGAAGTATGTTCACAGCTACAGCTATGAAATTAAAGCGAAATATACCTTCTTTCTACCACATCCTCCACAAAGTATGTAATTTTTGTTTTTTGTATTAAAAAAAGATAAAAATATTTGGGTCAAATTGATGGTCCTACCCTTTACAGGGACATGTCAGATTGTTTTCTTGACAAGATACAGAAATTGTTTGCCACTCCTTTCCAGAATGAGTTTTTGACTTCCAGTTGTACCTCACATTCTTGGAATTTCCTGGTGGTCTCCTATCCTAGTCTGACTCTGCTTTGTTTTTTCAAAATAGTCAAGGTCAGGTATGTGCTGCTGTCTATATTTGCAGGCCACTTACACATTAAAATTATTCTCAATGGTGCTTATAAGAGAAGGACTCTGTATATTTTATTTTAAACAGACATTTTTAACTTTTTCTTGTAAATAAGTTCATCCATTGCCTGACAGAACTTATTCTTTGGAAACATGGTCAGGATTGCAGTCTTAGAGAAACTGGTGTAGCTAAAATCAGTGCTGAAGTAAAAAAAAACACACCACTGGATATTTGATAAGACAACATTCCTTTGGAACAGGTGGTCAATTAATTTTCTCAATGGGCTACATATGAATGTGGGACTGTTATGGAAAGCACCTCCCCCCCCACTGATGCTGCTGCAGGCTGGGTAAGGACAGCCCTAGGGCCAGATGTGGCCCACAGGCCATGAAATGCACAGGTCTGGTTTAAAAAAGCATTGCCAGCTGGGCCCAAGAAGGCAGAATGCAGTGTGTTCATTTGTAGGAAATAATTTAACAAAATTTCTGTGGCTGAAAGACTTCTCCGTACTGCAGTCATAATTCTAGTGCAGGGGTCTCCAACCTTGGTCACTTTAAGACTTATGGACTTCAAGTCCCAGAATTCTGGGAGTTGAAGTCCACAAGTCTTAAAAGAGCCAAGTTTGTAGACCCCTGTTCTAGTGAATGAACCCGCTGGAAATGAAGCCCTTGAAATGAAATTCCTTTCTGGAATCTCTCTATATTTTGGACCTAGTAATGGACTATGCTTTCCATGGCTCCCAATAAGGGCATTGCTCTGTTTCTTTATGCCCCCTCCTCAGCACCAACTTGTTTTCCTTTTAACAGAGGGCAGGGGGAGGTATCTCTTGGAAGACACAGTTTCCATTAATAGACCTTTTATATGAGCACATACCCCTATAGACTTATACTTGGGACCCCCGTGTATAGTGTAGCCACCTGATAATAGATCTTTTAAAAAGGAGGGGTGAAGAAAATACACTCACTTACTTACTTACTTACTTATTTATTCTTTAAGCAAAAAAAGCAGATTATGATTTCTAGTCCCACTTTAGCCTGAAAACCATCTGGGTGTGACTTTGGGCCAACCAGTCTCTCAGCTCATCTCACAAGGTTGTTGTTATGGGAAAAATAAGATGAGGAAAGAGTATTAAACATGTCCGACACCTCGAGTTAGTTATAAAAATAATAAAGACAGGCCAAACATACACACAAATAGTCTGAGTGGACGTTAGAAGAAAATTCTGGTAGAATTTTTTACCAGGTAGAAGGTAATCTCAAATCACATTTCTCTTGTTTCCAGAAAACAGTATGGATGTGGATGTGTAATCACTGGGAACCAAATGGAATTTTTACCTTTTTTACACTTTAAAAAAAGGACTATTTTGATAAAGGGTATATAGACTTTCTACTATAGAGATTTCTCTCGGCTTTCATCTCTCAATATACTTGTTAAATAAAGCCCCCCTTGCCCTGTGGAGTCACAGTCTTGTGGTTTACTGCTGGGAAAGGAAGAGCTACCCATCTTGCATGCTTTACTTCTTCCCCACCCCCTGCAAGAAATAGGATTAATAAGATATCCATTAGTTCCAGTAGAGGATTTGTGACGTTTAATTATCATGGGAGGAGGGGAGTTCACAGTTAAGGAGAGAAGGATTAATCCTCCTACAAATGTACAGCAATCTGCGAAAGATTCTGGGGGTGCTGCACTTCAAACTGGGTTTAGCAAAAAATAAAATATCAGAGAAATAAAACTTGTTTGCAGTTTTCTAAACCAGTTCTACTTTGGAATGCTTTTCAAAGAAGCCAAGTTCAGATGTCTATGCAGGAGAAACAGCACCTGACTGACCTTGTTGGAGTAAAGTTGGGCCTGGTTGGTACTTAGATGGGAGGGTTGAGGGCTGTGGACAGGAATGAGAAGTAAAATAGGCAATACACACAGAGAGAGGGCAATGGCAAAATATTTCCACACTGCTGTGAAGGAAACTGTGAATGTGTTCCTGATATTACTAGTTGACCTTTATAAGATGCTTAACAGTATACAAATGATCATATCAGACTTGTGTACTATATACCTAGATTTTTCCTACAGGTGGGATGTTGTATTTGGTGTGTCAGCACTCAGGAGTGCTATCAAGGAAAATCTGATCTCAACCAGAGCTCCACTGGCATTTAGCCCATCTGATTCCAGACACCTGCCCAAAACATCTGGGCCACACCTGAACCCAAGGAAGAAAACAAAATAGAACTGAGTATTATTATCATACCTATAGCATGGCAGTTCAAGTCCTTAAGTGACTTTACCCAGTGTTTTCATGTAGATTGAAAACACCATGGGAAACAAGACTAAATATCAGCTAACAAGGACCTGGGAGTAGCTCTCCTTTAGATGCAGCAATTCAACTATCTGCCAAGAAAGCCAAGAAGTGTAAACAAGGCTTTTGCTCTCAAAGAAGAAGCTTATCGCAACCTACATTTATTGCCGCCTCCAAGCCAACAGCTCTTTACCCATTTTATGTCCAAAAACTACTTTTAAATTATTTTTTAAACAAAAAGTAATCAGGAATAGCAGGAGCGCTGTCTTTAACATGAATTTCATTCAAACTGGATTTCGCAGCAAAAGCTTTGACTGAACGCTTACTTTAACCCATTTCCTTACACAGTTAATCAGTCTCTCCCTATTTAGAACTGCTTTAACAGATGGCTACCCAGATACCCTTAAAACCATAGAAAAGTACATTTCCTTTGCTTCCACCACCGAAAAATAGGACTTAAAACGTTCTCTAGCCTACTGGATAGCTTGCATCCTGAGCCTTCCCCCACTCAGATTCTAGCTGTCCTTGCATTCATGTTTTGTTGCACCAGGCAGTCAAATATGTTTTTGATAGGCAGAAATAGCTGATGTGGACCTTGTATCAAGCCCTTGATAGTTCTCTATTTTGGAAATCTGAGTTTTGATAGGGCACCATAGAAACCCTGCAAAAAAGACAGTCTGCATCTCTTAGTTTGCATAAGCTTGGGCAACCTGATCCAGATTATCAAAATATAGATCACTAAAGGTAAAGGTAAAGATTCCCCTCGCAGATATGTGCTAGTTGTTCCTGACTCTGTGGGGAGGTGCTCATCTCTGTTTCAAAACCGAAGAGCCAGAGCTGTCTGAAGAGGTCTCCGTGGTCATGTGGCTAGCATGACTAAATGCTGAAGGCGTACGGAACACTGTTACCTTTCCATCAAAGGTGGTCCCTATTTTTCTACCTGCATTTTTTATGCGTTTTTGAACTGCTAGGTTAGCAGAAGCTGGGACAAGTAATGGGAGCTCACCCCGTTACGCAGCACTAGGGATTCAAACCACTGAACTGCCGACTCTTCGATTGACAAGCTCAGTGACTTAGCCACTGGGCCATCATGTTCCTTTTAGTTCACTAGAAGGCAGCAAAAAGAGTTTGTTTTTCCAGTTTTTGCTGCCATCTATTGATTGTCTAGTATTTTTTTTATCTAGTAACCTTAGTGTAACCCTCTGGTAGTTCTCTAACAATCCAAGCAAGTTGTAAATCAAAACACAACACCTCTGCTGACTCACAATCATTTGCAGTCTTATAAACTGAGATAAATCTTGAATGAGGCCGGTGATTAATCAAGAGAACCATGACATTCTCCAGACAAATAGAAGGCATGTAGGTGCAGGGGAAAACACAACATGGATAAAACACCTGAGCAAAAGTAGGATAGTAGGAGTTGAACCATTTCCACTGAGTACTCTTCTATCTGAAGAATCTTGTGCTAAATGAACAGGTTACTGAGAATGAATGCAGAATGCACATTTTAAAATAGCTCCTAAGTGAGAGATTGATTGATTGATCATGTGCTATCAAGTTAGTGTTTACTCTTAACAACCAGATGGTTAGATTTTCTCCATGAAGATTTCTCTCTTTCTCATCCGATCCTTCAGCTCTTCCACTGATAGGCTTATCAATGCTGTAATTGAGTCCATCCACCTTGCTGCAATTCATCCTCTTTTTCCTTCCCTCTTTCCCTGCAGTATAACTTTCTACAGAGAGCTAGGCCTTCACATGATGTGTCCAAAGTAGGATGCGGGTAGGAGGAGGCAAGAAAACACGGTGGCTCCATCCTCCCCATCACCACCCCAAGCCCATGCAAGGGTTGAATTAAGCCTTCCATTCTCCATCCAGTTCTTAAATCCTGAGTGGCAGCTTCTCCCTTTACCCACCTTGCATTTACAAACATCATTTTAAGGCAGATCAGAACCCCTCTGTGGCAAGCAGCTCTTTTAATGAATCCCCCTGCCCATCCAGAAAGACAGTGTAGGAATTTAGCACCCACCCCCCTCCTAGAAGAATGAAATATTCTAGGAAATATTTTAAAAAGCAGAATATTATACCTTCCTGGATGAGAAATGGAGAAACATATTTTAAAGACAAAGGAGCTCCCTGCAACTTCCTGACTCCCCCCCACCTTTGTCAATGGGCCATTAAAAGCCTCAGCTAAGCTCACTCATTCTCCCCACCTTTGTCAATGGGCAATTAAGGCTTCAACCAAGCTCACTCAATCCCCCCATGATTTGCAACACAATACAACTGAAACTCACCACATGGCAAGGCTCAAGCAAGCTTGAGAGACAGCCAGCAAGGCTAGCTAAGACTCCCACCCCCTGGGAGTCTGACAACCAATCAGGATACTCTTCCTGTGCCCCAGAAAGGTCAAAGCTCAGAAAAAGCATAAAGCCAGGGAGCACACAGGATCTCAGCCCTTTTCTGTTCAGGATCTCAAGCCATGTGATCCTGACCACCATTAAACCATCTTTCCAAGCAGCCTCCATGTTTCCAGTGTCTTTGTCCCCACTTGGAACTGAACCCAGATGGATATTTCTTCCAACAATTGGCACCCACAGATGGGACTCCAAGCTAACCTAACCAATGGACCTGGCCCAGGTAAGCCTCCCTTGCTAGCAGCAGACCCATTGAGTCTGTGGGTAAGTTTTCCTGGACCTTGGCCATTTGGAACTAGGTTTTAAAGGGGTTTTGAGTGTTGAGCTCAAAGACTGCTTGGAAAGAAGGTGAGTACCTCTAAATTTTAATTTTAAGCATGGAAAAGCATGGGAAATATGTGTATGCCTGCATGTGTGTGAATGAGAGAGCCCTTCTCCCAATCATAGCTGGATCTTGCATCCTCTGTGCATTTCCTAACCGCAGAAAGACCAAAAGTCTGGAGAGCATGGGGGTTTTGCCAGAGCACAGGACCTTCTGTTAGGGAAGGAAGAAGTGTGTGTGTGGGATTCCACCTGAGGAAACAGTCTGATTCCACCTCTTTGAGCAACCTCTAGCCGCACCTCTACCTACTGCTAGCTCCACCGAGCCGTGACCGGTAGGATAGAGAAAGCAAGGGGGGGAAGCCAAATGTGGAACTTTGTGTTTTCGAGGAACGGAAGCCGAGCAAAAGGAAAAGAAGTGTGAAGGGGGGAAAAAGAAATATATAGGAACTATCGGTGTATCTAAAAAGGAAAGCAAAGCCTAAAGTGGAGCATGTGGAGTGAGAGGAGGTGCTCGTACCTGCTGTAGGGGCAGCAAGGTCCTCCGGGATCACTATTTTTTTTATTGGTGATCTTCAAATAAGAGTTCCCTTAAGGAAGGGGCCCATACTTCGACAGAAGGGAGTCGGAGTCCTTCGCGGATACCTTTTTTTTCCGAAACTGCGGGAGTGCCCGGCTATGACAAAGTGAGCCTCACATTCCGAGGATCATGGGAAGCGTAAGCTCGAGGGTAGAGGGAAATCCCCTGAGAGACATGCTTGGGGCCTGGGACGCCAGGCAGGTGCCAGTGTTGACTGGCATGCGAGAATAGAAATTGAAGAAATTGTGTAAAAAATGGGCTTTGCTAAGAGATAACACCAGGAAGACAAATTTGGCTAAATAAAGGTACTTAAAAGAAAAGGGAAATATATAAATAGGAATGTTTGGGTTTTTGTTTTGTTTGTTTTGTTTGTTTGTCTGTCTCTTTCTCTTTCTTCTATGGAACCACGTGGTCTGTCTGTTAAGATTTGTGCCTTCCCTAATTTAACTGAGATTTATGGGAATGATCAGTGTGTGTGTAAATCTCAGAGTTTTGTTTTTCTCTTTGTCCTTGTTTTTTATGTGTGTATGTCTGTCTTTGTGGGCCCTTGAGGTAATTGTAACTGTAAAATGTATCTGATCTCTAGAGACAAGAATTTTAAATTGTTAGGGAAAAAGAAAAACAAAAGGTTGAAACAATGAAAATGGGGAAGAGAGAGAAAAAAAAAAAAAAAAAAAAGGAAAGAGCCTTTTTCCTGTCTTTGTCCGGCCAACAAAATAGTAAAAAGGACTTTTCATCCTATTTCTGTTTTTTTTTTCTCCTCTCTATCTTAAAGTAACAACTCAAGTTTATAAGGAAACATTTTAAGTTCACTTACAAGATAAGTTTATGAGGAAACGTTTTAAGTTCACTTACAAGAGGGGAAAAAAAATTCAGTCTTGCATTTACTGTGTGTTTAAATGATTTTACCTGTTCCTGAAGCATGTGAATCCAGTTTTTTCTTTCTCATCAGTTGTTGAAACTGCATTTTGTTGAAACTGCATTATCTTTTAGTAACTGCAATATTGATGTGTTGTTTCTTTTCAAACTCTGCCTGCAAGATATCTACCCCCCTCCTTTTTTAATCCTGTTACAATGCCTTTCCTGAGAAGATTACCCACAAAAGTGGGGAGGAGATCCTGTTCTAATGTCTTTCAGCCCTGAAAAGATGACTCTGCAACTGTGGAAGCAGAGCACATGGTTCCAGATGCTGCCCCCAGAGGAGACCTTCCATTTGTTGGAGCCAGGAATTGAGTTTGAATCCAGCCCCCACTGAAAGTCATCACAGCAACCAGATTGGAGCAGACCTTTCCAAACCTGACTGACCAACAAGCATGCCACCCAAAAGATATGAAAGAAAGGACCCTGAGATGTACAAGTAAAGACTAAAAGACTCTTTTCAATTCCCAGAAGACAACTGGAAAGACTATGGGGAAGGGTGGAAATTCATTGTAAGGTTTTCTGTCTTGTCTCATTTACATTGTAATCAGTCTAAAGTACTCATGTAAGGATTGTATTTGAGTGGCTACCACAGCAAGTTCTGAACACCTGAGATTTCTGTCTAATGGTAGGGAAATTTGTCCAGCATGTTTGTATTGTTTGTATTGCCTGAATTGTAAAGGTAGCTGCATACACAGGCACACACAGAGAGACACACCATTCAGAATTAGACTGAAACTATTCCCTTCACTTACCTCCACACAAGGCTTCTCCTAGGTTGATTTTGCTCTGTGGCACTAAAAGCCCAAGGAGTCAGATCTCCCTGCTAATTCCATGGGGGAGGGGCATCCCCCTCAGGCAATTCCTCTCTTGAAGAGATAGCAGAAAAAGTGATATCCAAAACCCAAGCCCTGACTATGACTCACAAATGATGCTGCCCAGTTGCCCAGTAAAGCAAGATATGTTGCACTGGTGGTCTCATGAGTAGAAGTCCCAGGGCTCATTGTGTGTAATTTTTTTTATATATTTTTTTAAAAAAAAGAAAGGAAAAAGCCTGGATTGCACACTGATTAACCTCAATTTGGACTGAAAAAATCTTGGATAGACTAAAGTAAGAGCTAGGGCAGGTTCCGTAACCAACCCTTGGAAATGAGCAGCCTGTAATTTAAAGGAAAACCATGGCTGTGAAAATTTTGGGATGTGTGCTTGCTTGACCTGACTGGAAGCTCTCAGAAAGTGATATCTAACAGCTGAAATTAATTGGCATAGAAAATTGGATACTGTAAAATTCTTACCAGAACTTTTCCCCTGGCTGCTAGACCTTCATGGTTGAAAGCTTTTGGGAGCCACTGAAGGAATCTTTTTTTCTGTTGTCTCTATCAATGGCTTCCTTTGCATCAGGAAAATTAAAAGCACCCACTGATTTGATCAATTTTAATTTTTGCCAAGAGCATGTTTCAAAACTCACATTTTGAAAAAAAAAAAAAAGTAGGGATTGTAGGAATTTAGCACCCACCCCCCTCCTAGAAGAATGAAATATTCTAGGAAATATTTTAAAAAGCAGAATATTATACCTTCCTGGATGAGAAATGGAGAAACATATTTTAAAGACAAAGGAGCTCCCTGCAACTTCCTGACTCCCCCCCACCTTTGTCAATGGGCCATTAAAAGCCTCAGCTAAGCTCACTCATTCTCCCCACCTTTGTCAATGGGCAATTAAGGCTTCAACCAAGCTCACTCAATCCCCCCATGATTTGCAACACAATACAACTGAAACTCACCACATGGCAAGGCTCAAGCAAGCTTGAGAGACAGCCAGCAAGGCTAGCTAAGACTCCCACCCCCTGGGAGTCTGACAACCAATCAGGATACTCTTCCTGTGCCCCAGAAAGGTCAAAGCTCAGAAAAAGCATAAAGCCAGGGAGCACACAGGATCTCAGCCCTTTTCTGTTCAGGATCTCAAGCCATGTGATCCTGACCACCATTAAACCATCTTTCCAAGCAGTCTCCATGTTTCCAGTGTCTTTGTCCCCACTTGGAACTGAACCCAGATGGATATTTCTTCCAACAACAGTTTCCATGGTGAATGGCTATAAGTCAAAATATAAAAGTATTGAGAAAGAACAGAATACAAGAAGATTTATATAGATTAATGTTAATTTTGTGGGTTTAATTTCAACTGTATTTTTATTTCTTTGACACCCCTCTGCTTCCCAAAATAAATCCTAGAACCTATTCCAGGCATCTCTTGATAAAAAAAAGAAAAAAAAGAATAACTTAATTACAAAGGACAATAATTAACCTGTCTGTGTAGTTTCATAGGCTCATTAATTTCCGAGACATGGTGACCATCCGGATTAAGAAAAAAGTACTTGAGAAAACATGTTGTTCTAATTAAGTGGAGGCTCACAGGGGGAAAATGCTGGGAGTGGGAGCTTTTTTATTATTATTTTTAATGAGAAGGAGCAATGATGTCATTAACTCCCCTTCCCCAGATTTTCCTGCTCCCTCTAAATATACAGCGGAGGGAGGGATAGTGACTGGCTTTTCTCAGTGACAATAGATTGTTGCTATCCACCTCTTGTAATGCAAAGTATTTTGGGTGGGTTGGTCTTGAATAGGCAATTAAGACCCATTAGCTTCACAAAGGGCCTGTCCCTACCGGAGATGAAAACTGCTGGAACTGGACAGTCTGTCTTTTATCATGCAATCTCCCTCCTTCAACAGCAGCAGGTTTTTGTCTGCATCCAGAGTTTCTGTCTCTTGTTGCAGAAGTGTTAAAAGAAGAACTTTAGTTCTCTGACACTGATTTTAGAATATGCCTTCATCCCCCTAGCAAATGTTTTTTTCTTGCACGTTCCTTTAAGTTATGGGGATGCTTGTTCTTTACATGATTATAGCAGATTATAGCATTATTTAAATTACACAAATTTTATATTAACAACAAAAAAATCTATTCCACTAGTATAAAGAGCAGATTGCACAGTTGTTATGTATGTGTGGGTTTTCAGTTAATATACAGCATTATATAATATAGAGTATACAGTTAATATTATTATCTACAGTAATCTTTTATTGGATCTGTCAGAGAGATATTCAGTTAGAAAAGAACATAGAATAATAGAGTTGGAAGGGACCTTGGAGGTCTTTTAGTCCAATTACATCAGAGATGTCTAACTCAAGGCCCGAGGGCTGGATCCGGCTCATAGGGTGGTTAGATCTGGCCTGCGGGGCTGCCCTGGAAACAGCGAAGGACTGGCCCGCAGTGCCTCCGTCAGCGAAAACAGAGCTCGGAAGCGCTGCATACAGCCCTCCCAAGCTCCGTTTTTGCTGGCAGAGGGTTGCAGGAGGCCGTCGCAGCTGAAAAACAGAGCTCGGGAGCCCATTTATGCTGGCAGAGCGCTCAGGCCATCACAGTAGCCCCCAACACGAGTGACATTGAGCTAGCCATGCCCACCCTGGCCACGCCACCCCAGCCCCCAAGGTCAAACACAACCCTTATGTGGCCCTCAACAAAATCGAGTTTGATACCCCTGCACTAGATACACAGATAAATGATTGTCCAGTCTCCTTTTGAAAGCCTCCAGTGATGGAGCACCCACAACTTCTGAAGACAAGTTGTTCCATTGGTTGATTGCTCTCACCATTAGGAAAGTTCTCCTTAGTTCTAGGTTGCTTCTCTACTTGGTTAGTTTCCATCCACTGTTTCTCATCTTTCCTTTTGGCACTTTGGAAAATAGTATGACACCCTTGTCTTTGTAGGAGCCCCTCAAATAGTGGAACACTGCTATCATGTCTCCTCTAATCCTTCTTTTCATTAGAGTAGACATAACCAATTATGCCCCACACCCCGATTGTAAGGCTTCTAAGAACCCTGTGCAGTTGGCTAGGCAGTAATTGTCCAGTGGTGATGAGGGCACCACTGGAAGACCTGAAAGGCCAGTTTAGGGATTGATCATCATGGAGAATGTAGTCTATCTACGTAGTTGCTAGGAATTGAAAGCGACTTGATGGCACATAATCAATCATTCAGTAAAGGTAATGATGAATCAAGAGTAAGAATCCAGATCTGTCTGGCCACCATCCAACAATCTAATACTGTTCTGCCTGTTAACAATTTCCATTTCTTTGATTGTCAGCTGATCATGATAAATTGAATATTATGTTCTGTATTGCCATTCTTTGCAGTGTGTGTGTAATCTCTCAGTGTGTATTTATAGTTATAGATGCAGACAGCTGGTTCTTGGGCACATGCCTCAGGGGGCTGTGATCACGCATGCCTACTTTCCCAATTTTCCCACATCACCACTGCTGGAGGAACCTGACTTCAGCAGAACAAGCCAAGCCATGAAGCAAAATGCTGCAGTGTAGATTGTTCAGCTCAATTACGTTAGTTGTTTATGTTAGCAGTTGCCTGATTTGCTTATATGTGCATTGGTTGACCGAAGTAAATACAGCACCGATGCAGAATGTAATGAGGTGATATCAACATATGCAATTGCTATGATTAAATTTCACTTGGTGAAAAGGACAAATTATACACACACATTAATTGCACCATTGTTTCCATATGCCAATCTTCCATATGTCTTTTCACATATTATTTTATCTGCTTGTCTTGTTCCTCCTACATTGATGCTATAATAATGAAAAACCACACAAGCCACTTAGGTATACTTGCTTTTTTGTGTAATCACAGACATTTTAATGATCTTTGCATAATGGTGCATTTCTTTCTGACATTTTAAAAATAATCATCACCCACTCTCAACCAAGAAACTGTAATAGCTATTCATAGACTAATAGCCAGAGAGCACCAATTTTGGCATGAATCTATAGCTCTGACTCCATTAACAGTCCATGAACCAATGTATAATTCACTAGCAGTTTCAAAACTCAGTTACAAAGTTGAATCAATACAGGGTAAATTCATGCTACTGAAAAGAATATGAGCTATTAGAGACTCGGCATTTTGTTTGATGTTGGATGAAATTGATTTAGTAGGTCATGTTGCTGAAAGCTAGTGCTAGTGAGGTTTTGTTTCTTTTTTGGGAGGTGGGGGGTGGGGACAATATTCAACTCCAAAATTGGAAATTCTACATTTGAGCATTTTGTAGAATTTGTTTTTCTCCTATAAAATGTAAACGTGATAGCATATTTTATTTACACAATTCCTAAGTAATCCATACACACATTCTGGGGCCCATTTATGGGTTTGCAGATTGGAGGAGAATGGACTGATGCCAAGATAAAATACTTAAGGTAAATTCTTCATGATACATTTATGGTTCAGCAAATCTGAACCAAGAATTTCTAACTCATAATCTTTTTTTTTTTAATTTATATCCCGCCCTTCTCCGAAGACTCAGGGCGGCTTACACTGTGTTAAGCAATAGTCTTCATCCATTTGTATATTATATACAAAATCAATTTTTTATTGCCCCCAACAATCTGGGTCCTCATTTTACCTACCTTATAGAGGATGGAAGCCTGAGTCAACCTTGGGCCTGGTGGGACTTGAACTTGCAGTAATTGCAAGCAGCTGTGTTAATAACAGACAGACTTAGTCTGCTGAGCCACCAGAGGCCCCTATCTTCACATGAGAAGGTCAGATTCTATTTATTAAGATAATTCTGGTTTCAGATTGCAATCCATAGGCATTCCCAGTTTTATTTTGTTTCCAAATTTCAAAAAGACTTTATTGTTGTAAAACATGTTTGCCCAAATTGTTCTAGTCTTTTCTCTTGGGCTCTAAGCAAGCATGGCTGATGAGTGCACGGGTGCCACCTCACTGTTTTAGAATTGGAATAGACTGAATCCAGTGTTAGCAAAGGAATGATGTAAATTCCCCTGTATGGGGAGAAGTGAGCTAAAAGCAGATAAGCTCTGAGGGGGTCTCTGAAAATCCTGAAAGTACTGAATAAACGGAATTCAGTCTGTGTTTCCCAGACTGCCAGAAGTCTGCCACTTCTGTCCAAAATAATGAAGACTACACGGTGCTTTTATTATTCCATCAATGGTTTTGGAAATATGGCCTTAACTATTTTTCCTTACTGACTTACTAACTAGACCTACCGGTAGGTGGACATTGATTTCCCCAATTTGGCAGATTTCAGTTATCTTCCATGGTCTATAAAACTGAAGGTAATATTTAAAAACAAAAATAAAGAGATAAAGAAGAAAACATTGGTATTGATTGCCATTTTAACTAACGTTTGATTGTAAACTACTCTGAAACTTTGTGGGATTGTGGGGTCTTTAACAAACTATTGTAAATAATTATTATACATGTGAATAAATAGAAATACAGATGGCTTCCCGTCAGCGTTCCAAGCAGGAGGTTCAAATCTCTCTCTCGCCATCATTGCTGAAACTAGAGTAATAAACCAGACTCTGATAGTACCTTTTCCAACAACCAAATTTTATTCAATGGCATAAGCTGTCCATACTCCTAAAGTTGCTAAGGTAGAGATACTGTCGTGTCCCACTCCTCCGCTGACGGCCGGGTCAGGGAAATCCGAATCAGGCTTGCCTCTGCAGCTCTGCCCAAAGTCCTAGCAAAGTCCTCAGAGAAGGCAGGAGACCAGTAAGTGACTTCAGCAAGATAAGTTCGACTTTTGCCTGACTCAGAGACTGCCAGAAAGTAGATCGTTTATATAGGCCATGGGGTATGGCTCCATGACTCAGCACTCATTAAGGCCTGCCCCTCCCTTTCCTCTGTTGCCTCCGCCTATCCAATCTTCTGATGCGAGGATTACTCCAATCAGCTGTTGGGAATAAACCCTCCTCAGGCTCACCTGCTGTGGAGGAGGGGGAGGGGTCTAGCTGCTCCGTTTGCCTGGGCATGGAGTCAGGGCTGGGGCTGGGAGATTCTCCTTCTTCTGCAGTTTGTGTGGGCATGGAGCCAGGACTTGGGCCGGAGGCATACATTCCTCAGTGTTCGGAGCAGGTAAGAAGGCCCGGCTGCTCTGAGGCGGGCAAGACATAACACTATCCTCACCGCAGGGCCCTTCCCCGGGCTGACGATCGGGATGCGGTCGGGCCGGGTTCTGCTCGTGGAAGGCCCGCACCAGGTCCGGGCGTGACGCCGGAGGCGTTGACCCAGGTGAACTCGGTCCCGCACTTGCCACGCAACCAGGTATTGGAAGCGCCTTCAGCCAGCGGGAGTCGCGTATGCTGTGCACCTCGTACTCCTCCGCCCCGTCCTCGTCGTCAGCGACGGGTGGCGCCGGCGCCGGAGGGGAGACGGCGGGGCCTCAGGGACCAGCAAGGACCGATGGAAGACGGGATGGATCCGCATGGAACGCGGCAGGGTCAGTCGGTAGGCCACCGGATTGATGACCGCCTCGACGGGGAACGGACTGATGAACCGGTGGTCCAGTTTCTTCGCCGGCCGGTCGGACGGGAGATGCTTTGTGGAGAGCCACACGCGGTCTCCGACCACCAGCGGGGGTGTTGCCCGTCGGGAACGATCGGCGACCCGCTTGTAGTCCTCCTTCGCCCGATTCAGCTGCCGACGCACCATCTGCTGGACCGCGTGCAACTCGGAGAGAAAGGACTGTGTCTCGGGAACCGGGGAGTCCGGGGGCGCCAGAGGGAAGAGCCGCGGATGGTACCCCAAGTTGGCCAGGAACGGGGTGGTCTGGGTGGAGGTGTGTTGGGAGTTGTTGAATGCGAACTCCGCCAGGGACAGGTAATCGGCCCAGTTGTCCTGCTGTTGGTTCACGAAGCACCGGAGGTACTGCTCCAGGACGCCGATGATCTTCTCCGTCCCGCCGTCGGTCTCCGGATGGTGCGCCGACGACAGGCACACCTGCACCTCCAATGTGGCCATCAGGCTTTTCCAAAAGCGGGCCGTGAACTGCACCCCACGGTCCGACACCACCCTGTCCGGCAGGCCGTGGAGGCGGAAGACGTGCTGCAAGAAGAGACGGGCTGTCTTGGTGGCGGTGGGCAGCCCGCGGCACGGGATGAAGTGTGCCATCTTGGTGAGCATGTCCACCACCACCAGCACCGTGGTGAACCCCGAGGACGGTGGCAGGTCCGTCAGGAAGTCCATGGAAATCGCCCCCCACGGTCTGTCAGGAGTCGGCAAGGGCTGGAGGAGACCGGGAGGGGCCCCCGTGGCGGCCTTGGCTTGCCGGCACGGCACGCAGGACGTCACATAGGCATGGACATCATGCCGCACCCGTGGCCACCAGAAGGTCCGCGTTACCAGGTTGAGAGTCTTGAAAAACCCGAAATGGCCCGCGGCAGGGTTGTCGTGGCACTGGGTCAGGACGAGGGATCAGAGCGGCCCCGTGGGCACATACAACCGCCCCCGGAACTTGAGTACGTCGTCTTCCAATGTCCACGGAGACGTGGGGCCCGCCTCCGCTCGCCGCTGCTGAGACCAGGCATCTTGGCGCTGCGCCTCTCGCACCCGGGCCCGTAAGTCCACCGGTTCCCGGGCAGCGGCTAAGGCTTCCGCCGGCAGGACGGTCCGTGGAGGAAGAGGGTCTTGGGCGCTCAGGTACTCTGGCTTACGGGACAGGGCGTCCGCCCTCCGGTTGTGGCCACTGGGGATATAGGTGACGCGGAAGTTGAACCGGGCAAAGAACAGCGACCACCGGATCTGCCGCTGGTTCAACTTCCGAGCCGTGGTGAGATGTTCGAGGTTCCGATGGTCCGCTCGACCTCCACCTGATGCCGGGCCCTCCAGGTGGTGCCGCCACGCCTCGAACGCGGCCTTGATAGCCAGCAACTCCTTTTCCCAGATGGTATAGTTGCGCTCGGAAGGGTTGAGCTTCCGCGAGTAGTACGCGCAGGGAAAAAGAGTGCCGCCATCCGCCGGGGCCTGTAGCAGCACCGCTCCGAGGGCGACATTGGAGGCGTCCGTCTCCACCACGAAAGGCCGGTGCGGGTCGGGATGTCGCAGGATGGGCTCCGTGACGAAAGCCTTCCTGAGAGCCGTGAAGGCTTCCTCCTGCGGGGGACCCCACCGGAACGGGACCTTCTTCTGGAGGAGCTGGGTGAGCGGAGCCGTCAGCGTGGCGAAGCCCAGGATGAAGGTCCGATAGTAATTGGCGAAGCCCAGCAGCCGCTGGACATCCTTCACCCGACGCGGGGCTTCCCAGCTGCTCAGGGCCTCCACCTTGCGCGGGTCCATGGCGATCCCCTTGGGTGAGAGGATGTGCCCGAGGAACTCGATGGACGACCGGAGGAAAAAACATTTCTCCAGCTTGGCGTAGAGCTGGTGCTCCCGCAGGCGCTGCAGGACCAGGCGGAGGTGCTGGAGGTGACTTTCCCTGGACCGGGAGTAGACCAGGATGTCGTTCAGGTAGATCACCACGAACCGATCCAACATGTCCCGGAACACATCGTTCATAAAATGTTGGAAGACGGCGGGGGCGTTGGTCAGCCCGAACGGCATGACCGTGTACTCGTAGTGTCCGTGCGGTGCCGAACGCCGCCTTCCACTCGCCCCTTCACGCATCCGCACCAGGTTGTAGGCCCCCAGAAGGACGAGCTTGGTAAAGATGGAGGCCTCCCGCAGCCGGTCCATCAGCTCTGGGATGAGCGGCAGGGGGTAGCGATTCCGCACCGTGATGGCGTTCAGCCGGCGGTAGTCGCAACACAGGCGCAAATCCCCCGTCTTCTTTTTTACGAAGAGGACCGGGGCTGACAGAGGGACTTGAAGGCCGGATGAACCTCGGGCCAGATTTTTGTCCAGAAAGTCCCTGAGGGCGCCAACTCGGCTCGGACATGGAATACAGGCGTCCCGTGGGCAGCGAGGCGCCGGGTTGCAGGTCCACGGGGCAGTCGTAGGGCCGGTGCGGGGGTAAGCGGTCCGCCTCCTTTTCGCTGAAGACGTCAGCGAAGTCCTGCAGCTCAGGGGGCACAGCGACGGCCGGGGTGAAGACGTCCTGGCCGGGCGAGGTGTGGCGGATGTGGTCGACACACTGCAGGCTGGGAAACGAGATGGCGTTCCGCGACCAGGCCACCTGAGGGTCGTGCGTCCGCAGCCAGGCCAGTCCGAGGATCACTGGGAAGTGGAGGTCCGCCGTCACGTAGAAGCGAATCGCCTCCTCGTGGTCCCCGATGGCGAGGCGCAAGGGCTGCGTGGCGAAGTTAATGGGTCCGGCCACCAGCTCCCTCCCGTCAATGGTCTCGACGCTCATCGGAGGGTCTACCGGAACCAAGGGGACACCAAAATGGTCCACGAAGGCCCGGTCCATAAAGTTCGTGGTGGCCCCCGAATCCACCAGCGCGTGTGCCGGGATCCCTTCCGGCCGATCACCCACCCACACCCGGGTGTCCAAAATCAGGTGCCGAGGGGGCCTGGGGTCCACGTCGGCCATGTCTGGCGGGGGCTTGGTCCGTGCCCGGCCTAGGGTTTCCCCTGGGCCGGGCCTGCCCCGTTTCCCGACTGGCCAGGCCGGGATTCTGGGATGGGCGTACGTGCTCCGCCGCGCTTCCTGGGGCATGCGACGGCGAAATGGCCGGGCTCCCCACAGTACAAGCACAGCCCCCCTTGGTGCCTCCGGCTCCGCTCCTGGGCCGTCAGGCGAGGCCTGGCCGCTCCTAACTCCATGGGCTCCTCGGCGGCGGCCACGAAGCGCGGGGTGGCCCGGGACGGGGTCGGCACGGGTCGAGGGAGGGCGACGGTCTTTGACGGTTGCTGGCGGCGACAGGACGGGCGTTGCTGGAGACGGGTGTCGAGGCGCAGGCAGAGGGGCACCAGGTCAACGAGGGTCCGCGGCGCCTCCACCCGAGCCAGCTCGTCCTGGAGCTCTTCCGAAAGGCCCCTCTTGAACGCATCCGCTAGTGCCGTGTCGTTCCAGTCCGAATCATGGCACAGCAACCGGAATTCCGCGATGTACTCCCAGAGGGGGCGGGGCCCTTGTTGGATCTCTCCGAGGCGCCAGGCAGCCGTCTGGGCCCGCACAGGGTCTTCATACATCAGGCGTGGTGCCCCAGAACCCCTGGTAGTCCGCCAGCAAGGGGCTGTCCCTGAGCACCAAGGGCGTGGCCCACTGCGCAGCCTGGCCAGACAACAGGTTCATCACGAAGGCCACCCTGGCCCGGTCATCTGGAAAGTCCCCCGGCCGCATTGCCATGTAGGTCTGGCACTGGGCCATGAAGGCCGGGAACATCTCCATCCGTCCTGAGAACTTCTCCGGCACCGGTACCGGGCTGTGGCGCTGAGGAGGAGGAGGAGGTTGGACTGTTGGGGCATTCCCAGCAGCCAGTTGAGCAGTCAGCTGGGCGACTTGCTGTTGCAGTTGCTGGTTATCTGTTTGTAGCTGCTGCACAATCAGCGCCAGCTGTTGCTGATCCATCTTGTAGATGTGTGGGAGTCAGGCAAGATGTCGTGTCCCACTCCTCCGCTGACGGCCGGGTCAGGGAAATCCGAATCAGGCTTGCCTCTGCAGCTCTGCCCAAAGTCCTAGCAAAGTCCTCAGAGCAGGCAGGAGACCAGTAAGTGACTTCAGCAAGATAAGTTTGACTTTTGCCTGACTCAGAGACTGCCAGAAAGTAGATCCTTTATATAGGCCATGGGGTGTGGCTCCATGACTCAGCACTCATTAAGGCCTGCCCCTCCCTTCCCTCTGTTGCCTCCGCCTATCCAATCTTCTGATGCGAGGATTACTCCAATCAGCTGTTGGGAATAAACCCTCCTCAGGCTCACCTGCTGTGGAGGAGGGGGAGGGGTCTAGCTGCTCCGTTTGCCTGGGCATGGAGTCAGGGCTGGGGCCGGGAGATTCTCCTTCTTCTGCAGTTTGTGTGGGCATGGAGCCAGGACTTGGGCCGGGAAGCATACATTCCTCAGTGTTCGGGAGCAGGTAAGAAGGCCCCGGCTGCTCTGAGGGCGGGCAAGACACAACAGATACACTGGATTAGAGTAACTGGGGGTAGCCTTCATATGCAGTATTTTTTTTTACCGTAATAAGGAATTCTTGGAAGAAGAGCTCTGCCATGGATGTTTTAAATTACCACCCGATCCAGTGTGTAACGTCAGCTCTGCCTGTTTTATGCCCAAGCTCTCTACTGCTTCCATATGTCGTTTCTGGGCTGTGAGCAGAATTCTGAGGAGATTTTGGGGAACCATAAGCACTCAAGACCAAAGACAAGTACAGAACTAAAGAGGTCAAACCAGGAGGCAGGCACAAAAGAAGGCTAGAACCAAGGACTAAAGGACTCAGGAAACTCGTGAAAGCTTTTTATTATTATTATTGTTGTTGTTGTTGTTGTTATTATTTATTATATTTGTATACCGCCCTTCTCCTGAAGGACTCAGGGCGGTTCACAGCCAATAAAAACACAGTACCTACAATACAAATTTAAAAAACTATATAAAAAACTGATTCAATAACAGCCTAAAAATTTAAATACAATTTAAAACCCCGTTTAAAACCCTGATTAAAACCCTGAAATTAAAACTATGTTCAAGCTAGTCCTGCACGTCGAAACAACAGTGTCTTCAGCTCGCGGCGGAAAGTCCGGAGGTCGGGGAGTTGATGAAGCCCCGGAGGCAGCTCATTCCAGAGGGTGGGAGCCCCCACAGAGAAGGCCCTCCCCCTGGAGGTCGCCAGCCGACATTGTTTGGCTGACGGTATCTGGAGGAGGCCCTCTCTGTGAGAGCGCACTGGTCGGTGTGAGGCTACTGGTTGATTCGTAAGCAAGCTTTAACTGAGATCATCCCCATTTAGTCCCTTGCTGGCTGGCTCTGATAACAGCTTAGAAGAAAAGTTTGCTACTTCCCTAATGATTTTGAAGTAGTGACTGAAGTTTTAGGAACAGAAAGACCGGTCCCTTCCTGCAGCTATCACTGACCCTTTTGCCTGGCAAGTTCCTCTAAGAAGGGGAACTGTTAGCTTCTCTGATGGAATCTGTGTTCAGGATGTCTATAAACCTAGAGTTAGTCTGATTTTCTACCAGGAGTACTTAGGTGGGTGGGATCACTTAAGGGTTGATACCAGTGGTGGGTTTCAAATTTTTTTACTACCAGTTCTGTGGGCATGGCTTGGCTTGGTGGGCGTGGCCTGGTGGGCATAGCAGGGGAAGGATCCTGAAAAATCTCCATTCCCTCCCCAATCCAGGGGAAGGTTACTTGCAAAATCCCCTTTTTCTTCTGATCAGCTGGGACTTGGGAGGCAGAGAATAGATGGGGGTGGGGCCAGTCAGAATTTTACTACTGGTTCTCCAAACTACTCAAAATTTCTGCTACCGGTTCGCCAGAACTGGTCAGAACCTGCTGAAACCCACCTCTGGTTGATACAAAATAATAAAGGCTGCAACATGACTGTTATGCTCTGTTTGGAAAGCACCAAGTCCCTTCAGCAGGGACAGAAACTAAAGAACATGAAAGAAGAAGGGGGAAAGAACATAAAAGAGTAAAAGCCATTTTCAGGCCTATGCAAAACATCAAGGGATCTACCAAAGAAAGAGGGAGAGAGAGAGGGTTGGGAAAAGTCATCCAATACAGTACTAGCTTCTGTCCCCTGGCTGTCCCTTTCACACCTCTTCAGAGGGCAGAGCAGCTACCTTCTGTGAAAAAGGCTTCTCTACCCAGGAAGGCTCTTCCATGAATTAGAATCCTGGGGAAATTAGGAGCCTCAAACTTAGCGAGGACCTCTGTAGGTAGATGATGATCCTGCTGCACGGTCAATCTCCTTGGGAAAAACAATGCAGTAGGTAGAGGCAGCGGCTTCTTCCTGCTCCTCCTTTTAATTGGGGTGGGGGGGAGTTACATGGGTTCCAAGAAAGCCAAAGAAAGAATACTGGTTACTATTTTGTATTAACCAATGCCATCCATGGCAAAGAAGAACCTGCCTGCAATGACAAATGCTGCCCTTGGTTATTTGTCACCTCTTACCTGACATAAGTAACTTAGTTGTGGCCTCTGCATGAAGACATCATCATGCACACATCTTAATTTGCCTTCCCTTTGCTGACCCCCATCTCCCCCAGATACCCATGATTTGGGTCTTCTACTGTATATTTATTTATTTATTTATTTATTTATTATATTTGTATACCGCCCTTCTCCCGAAGGACTCAGGGCGGTTCACAGACAAAAAACAACAGAAAACATATAATAGATTAAAAACAGCTAAAGAATAGATAATTGAATTCAATTGATGCTCTAACTTTTGAATACAAATTTAAAACCTCATTTAAACCCCTTTTTTAAAAATCCCAATTTAAAAAACTACATTCAGGCTAGTCCTGCTCTTCGAAACAGCAACGTCTTCAGCTCGCGGCGGAAGGACTTGAGATCGTATATAACAGTCATAAGTTGTAAGCCACCCAGAGTCGCCTCGTGTTGAGATAGGCGGCAAACAAATAAATAAACAAATCAATAAATATACACATACATACATAAAAATACCACTTTGATATGTGGAATGGAAAGATCTTCTTGTTTTGTGACACAATAAAGTGAATTTGTTTACTATAAGCAAGGTCAATTTATATTTGGTTCACGTTTACCTCCAAACACAGTTAGCCAGAATCTCTCTTTGTAAAGGTAAAGGTAAAGATTCCCCTTGCACATATGTGCTAGTCATTCCCGAATCTAGGGGGCGGTGCTCATCTCCGTTTCAAAGCCAAAGAGCCAGCGCTGTCCGAAGACGTCTCCGTGGCCATGTGGCCGGCATGACTCAATGCCAAAGGCGCATGGAACACTGTTACCTTCCCAGCAAAGGTAGTCCCTATTTTTCTACTTGCATTTTTATGTGCTTTCGAACTGCTAGTTTGGCAGAAGCTGGGACAAGTAACGGGAGCTCACTCAGTTATGCAGCACTAGGGATTCGAACCGCTGAACTGCCAACCTTTCGATTGACAAGCTCAGCGTCTTAGCCTCTGAGCCACTGCATCCCTCTTTGTAGCGCAGCCTAAAATGACATGCATAAGTTAAAAAAAAGGGAGGGGGAGTACCTGGGAAACATGGCAACCACATGGGAAAGTGGATGTCTCTCATGAGACATTAGCCAGACCTCTCTTTCGACTTGGGAGGGATCGAATGGAGAGAAGAGGCTGCTCAGAGGCTTATCGCTGAGAGAAAACTAGGCCTCGTGGGAACTTCTGAAGAGCATCAGGAACTGCTGACTCTCAGGGTAGGTGGGCCAACTTTCCGTGTCTCTGAAAACAAATAAAATATGACAGCTGCAAAGAACATTTTGCGCAGGCGGGAGAATATACTTAGTGACCCGATTGATTGAGTTCACTACCTTTAATGTCAGCAAACATAAAATATGCTCCAAACTACTCAGAAGGTCAGTTAGAGGATTGTTCACAAACAGGGAAAATGTGGGGTTTGTTTTAGAATAGAATTTTTTAATAGAATTTTTTATTGGCCAAGTGTGATCGGACACACAAGGAATTTGTCTTGGTGCATATGCTCTCAGTGTACATAAAAGAAAAGATACGTTCATCAAGATACAACATTTACAACACAAATGATGGTCAATATATCAATATAAATCATAAGGATTGCCAGCAACAAAGTTACAGTCATACGGTCATAAGTGGAAAGAGATTGGTGATGGGAACGATGAGAAGATTAATAGTAGTGCAGATTTAGTTAATAGTTTGACAGTGTTGAGGGAATTATTTGTTTAGCAGAGTGATGGCCTTTGGGAAAAAACTGTTCTTGTGTCTAGTTGTTCTGGTGTGCAGTGCTCTATAGCGTTGTTTTGAGGGTAGGAGTTGAAACAGTTTATGTCCAGAATGTGAGGGATCTGTAAATATTTTCACGGCCCTCTTCTTGATTCGTGCAGTATACAGGTCCTCAATGGAAGGCAGGTTGGTAGCAATTATTTTTTCTGCAGTTCTAATGATCCTCTGAAGTCTGTGTCTTTCTTGTTGGGTTGCAGAACCGAACCAGACAGTAAATAAACAAACAGTAATATCTTAATCAAACATAATCATGCTTGTTCAAATATGAATAGGCCACTCCAGTAGTGGGTTCCACTAACCTTCACTACCAGTTCAGAACTGTGAGCGCAGGAGGTGCTTCTCTGCCGGGTGGGTGGGCAAAACCTCTCGCCGCTGCCGCTAACAGTTTGCCCAAACCGGACAAACCGGCAGAAACCCACCACTGGCCACTCTCCATCTTAGTTAATATACCTGCAGTCAAATCTTGTGGAATGTAAAAGTGAGTATAATCTAGCATGCGTGAGTGTAAAAAAAGCACATTTCTCTGCAATACAAATAAAGTGTTTCCCCTCCCCCCTCATTTTTATATGAAACTCTTCCATGGAACCTTTGTATTTTGGCATACATGTTGGAGCCAACTGCATTGCTATAATATATCACACCTATTGGCCATGTCTCCTGTTTGGCACAAGGCAGTCTTCCACCTGAAGGGCTTTTAGAGGCTAGTCTATCATATGAAGGCCTCTTTTTGTGAAGGGATGGAGTCAAATCTAGATTAAAGTTCAAAAGGCCAGGGAATGGGAGGATATGAAGCTGCTCAGTAGAAGCTCCCTGGATAGTAACTAAGCAGCCCCACAATTCACTTGCTCAGTCTTCCCTACTAGGATAAGTTTCTTGAACTTCTCCTTTCATTCTAGAATGTATTTCTCATTTCACACTTATAACTATTAAAATGATGTTGGGATCAACAAATTCGTGGAGGTTACTACTAACCGGGAGGGTAAGATTGTTATCATAAAAAGTTCTGATTAAAAGTTTCTTATTCTCCCAGGAGTCCCCAGTTCTTTTTTTTTAATTTATTTTTTTCAGGACAAAATTTTTTATTTTTCCATAATAATTCCCACAATTTGACCAGTGTACAATACAATCACTTATCCAACAATCGATCCTATACTCAAATTATACTCAATCAGGCTGCTCGACCGCCAGTCCCTTCCTTAATCCTTAATCCTTTCTACCCTTCTCATCCTTCTTCGACTTTCCCCACCATCCTTCTCCTCGCTTTCCTACTTCCCCGCCTCTTTCCCACTTCTCACTACCATCTTTTCTAACACTCTATCTTCTCCTCCTTCTTCTCCTCCTATCCTTTCTTCTCCTTCCCTTCTTTCCTACCTACCTACCTGCCTACCTACTTTCTTCCTTCTTTACTCCTCTTTCCTTGCCCTTTCCCTTCGGGAGTGGTTACCGAGCAGTCCCGACTTTACACCATTCCAACTTGTTTAATTCTACCATTATTCCTGTACAATGGCAATCAATCAATTTATAAGCTTCCCCTTCCTCCCCCCCCCCCATTCCCCCCTCCTCCCAGAGTCCCCAGTTCTTTTGATTAGGGAATATATTGAAAATGTGAGAATACAGGTAGTCCTCGACTTATGACCGCAATTGAGCCCAAAATTTCTGTTGCTAAGTGAAACATTTTTAAAGTGAATTTTGCCCCATTTTATGACTCTTCTTGCCACAGTTGTTAAGTGAATCACCGCAGTTATTAAGTTAGCAACACGGTTGTTAAGTGTATCTGGCTTCCCATTGGCTTTGTTTGTAAGGTCGCAAAAGGGATCACATGACCCAGGGGCACTGCAACCGTCATAAATACTGTATGAGTCAGTTGGCAAGCATCTGAATTTTGATCAGGTGACCATGGGGATGCTGCAAAGGTTGTAAGTGTGAAAAAGGGTCATGTCACTTTTGTTGCCTTATCCTTATCATATCTTTTTAAAGGCAAATGTGGATGTCCCAACAAAATATTGGATTGTAGCCAGACATCTTCATTTTTCAATAACTTCAGTGGGTCTCCTTTAGAGCTATTGCATACAAATAGTCCTGGACTTCCAGCAGTTCATTTAGTGACCATTCAAAATGACAACGGCACTGAAAAAAGTGACTTGGGACAGTTTTTCACACTTAATGACCGTTGCTGCTTCCCCATTATTATGTGATCAAAATTTGGACGCTTGCCAACTCTCTCATATTTATGATGGTTGCCATATCCTGTCGCCATAGGATCACCTTTTGCAACCTTATGACATGGAAAGACAATGGGGAAGTGAGATTTGCTTAGCAAGCCTGTTACTATCTTAACAAGTGCAGAGAGTCGCTTGTGGGGCAAAAAAAAAAAAAAATCTCACTTAGCAACAGAAATTTTGGCCTCAATTGTGGTCATATGTCTTACATGTATGCTGGTTTCTGACAGTTTTATATAAATATATTACTGAAATATTCTGGACTCCTAAGGGCCATTTAAGAACCTCAGAAGCAGAGGTGTTCATTTCTAGCCATGATGACACAGAAAGGAGAAAACATGTATTGTGAAAGCACAATGCAAGAACTGAACCTAAAGGGTAGAGTTTGCCTCATGGGGTCATATGTCATTCGTCCTGCTGCAAATATCTATGCTCAGGAACAACTTTTATTTGAGCAAAACTCTAGAAGTGTTTTCTATACAAGGAACGAAATCAGTTTTCTGATCGAAATGATGCCCTAGTTTATAAATGCAATCCTTTCCAGATAATTAGGGACAACGTCTGTGTCATTCTTTTGAAAAAAGGCTAATGGCATCTGTTCTTGTCACATACTCATACATATACACAAACACTCATCAATTCCAACTGTTGTTCTTTATTAGACTGATTGATTGATTGATTGATTTATCCATCCATCCATCCATTTATTTGATTTATATGTCACCCATTTCACCAGACTATCTATTAGTATCTGTTCTGGTCTTCCAGCCATCCTATTTGCACCCTACAGCCTGTATTCAGCCTCAAAGATAAATTGAATGCCATAATTTGAGGATAATTAGAACTGCAGAAAAAACAATTGCTACAAACCTGCTTTCCATTGAGGATCTGTATACAGCACGAGTCAAAAAGAGGGCTGTGAAAATATTTACAGACCCCTCACATCCTGGACATAAACTGTTTCAATTCCTACCCTGAAAATGACGCTATAGAGCACTGCACACCAGAACAACTAGACACAGGAATGTTTTTTTCCCGAACGCCATCACTCTGCTAAACAAATAATTCCCTCAACACTGTCAAACTAGTTATTAAGTCTGCATTACTAATAATCTTCTCATCGTTCCTATCAACCATCTCCTTCCATTTATGACTGTATGACTGTAACCTTATTGCTGGTATCCTTACGATTTATATTGATATTGATTGTTTCCTGATTGCTTATTTGTACCCTATGACTATCATTAAGTGTTGTACCTTTTAATTCTTGATGAACGTACCTTTTCTTTTATGTACACTGAGAGTATATGCACCAAGACAAATTCCTAGTGTGTCCAATCACACTTGGCCAATAAAAAGTTCTATTCTGTTGAGGACACTTTGCTTCCATCTCATATCCCAAGTGTGTCATCACATCATGCCTGATTGCCTGAAGCATTCATGATCAGAACACAGAGAGAGGAAGCTGTTTACATCTGCAAGCCAGAGGCCCTGATGGAAGGAAACCAGATGAGGAAGTTCCATTATTTTCCAATAGCAATCCCAGCCATTACACTAATTGAGTCATGCCTGGCACCATAAAGAAGGCCATGGAATACCAAGGAAGGAAGGAAGGAAGGAAGGAAGGAAGGAAGGAAGGAAGGAAGGAAGGAAGGAAGGAAGGAAGGAAGGAAGGGACTATCTTCCTGTGTTTCTCTATATATGTTATATGCAGATATGGCTCAATGGATGCAGCCTACTTAATAAGACCTTACAGGGGAAATAGTCTAGTAGCACACGGTCACATGGCACCTTAAAAATGCATGAAGTTACTGGGTGGGGCATAATTTTTTGTCCCATAAGAAAGGTCGTTTTCAAGGTACCACAGAATTCCTGGCCCATTTTATTTTTTGTATGAAACTTCTTAACTAAGGAAAGGAGAAAAAGATTATATCAAGCTAATTGCAAAACTGAAATGGTAAAGGGTGATTTGGCTATCTTTGTCATATAAATATATAATTGTAGTCAACCAGAGCCTTTTTTTTTTTTACTGGAGTCACTTAGAAATGGTCCGAATTCTCTAATTCCATTTGTAATGGATGTAAACTAACTGCTAGGTCAGTTTACATCCATACGTAGTTTTATCTCTGTCTTCATTCTACTTCCAACTCCACGTCTTCTAATATACCTGTAACACCTGCTCTTCTTGGAATGTCTTCTCTTTGCTTGCATTCTAATTTCTGTTTCTTTTTAAAGAGATTGAATGAATTGAGGGGTGTACTGAACATCTAAGAGTAATTCTCCAAGCACCCAAAATTGGCTCCCAAAAATCTTGTCTCCAAAGTGAGGACATATTCCCAAGTTTTTCAGATACTTGCCTTCTTGCAAACCATTTTCACTTTGTCACACAACAGGGAAATGCATTTCAGAGGGGGTGCAGAAAAAAAATCAGAACTTGTCTCAGCTCTGGAATAAGGAAGCAATTATGGCTTGACCAGACCATTGTTAATTCTCTAATCAAGCAATTGCCTGTTTCCAGTCTAACACAGTGTGTTCTTTTCTTCGGCTGTCACCAGCTCCCTGTCTCATCACTCATCTCAGTACAGAGCCTAGTATCTAATTTATGAAGAGTGTGCAACATAGCACAGAGTGCTACATAGTTTAAATCAAACAGTAAGACAGACAGACTCCCTTATAGTTCAACAATTTTCCAACAGAGATCAATGGATGCCAATGGTTTAACATTATGAACGTGAACCTTTGGCACCTGCTGTTTCTCTTTCCTCGTTCTTCTTTTGAATACTTGTGTTTCTATTTTAGCAGCAAACCATAGCTTGTTGTTTTGTGTCTCTTCAACACACAAACCAGGATCAAATGGATTTGTGACCTGAGTTTGCAAGCACAACGGCCTGCGAAGCTGAGCTGTCAGCTTTCTCTTAGAAACTAACCATGGAATATTGAAAAACACCATTCATCCTTTGAAGCTTTCTTTGCATTTTATGTAGGCAAACTAATGACAAGAAAAGCAACAGCTTACAGTTGCATTATTTACAAAACATGTCTTATGTGTTCTGTATCCATTCAAGAAATCTGTGCCTTGTCAAAACCACTTTAACTCTTCTCATGCCCAGCGACAGGGCTCAGCTTCTCAAGACATCTTCCTTCAATCTGGAAAGCATTAGATGGCTAGTAATGCAAATTCAAAACGTATACTGGCCAAAAGTTCATTCCTGTTACAAATGGTTCTTTTCTGTGGGTCTCCACCCTGTTAACCAAACCAATTGCTTAGAAAAAGAACAAAGGAAAAAAGTTCAGCATTGCTCCAAGCTTTGAAAATTTTCTACAAACTGTAAGATTCCTCTAAAATTTAAGAGTGCAAAGTAAAAACTGGACAGGCACATTTTTTTCACTGTGTAGCAGCCAATATTGACTATTATACACTATTGAATAAACCACCCGAATGTCGGTAAGCATGTCTTTCTTTGTATGCCGAGGTGCTCCTACCAATTATGGTCAAAAAAGTCAAGATGGCAGCCATATCAGCATCATCAAAGCTCTGCCTGTTTTTTCTGGCATTGTAGCTGCCATCTTGATTAATTTTATCCATACTTTGGGAATATCCCCAAGTGGCAGAAAGGGCAATTGTATGCAAGGTTGTGGCTGTGTTACTTCTCTGAGGTGCTGAGACTTCAGCTAGCAGCCAAAGAGTTAACATCTGTAACCTATCCAAATTCAAGCTGCTGCCAACAGCTGTTATTATGTTAACCAAGGTGTTAAGTTAAGCCACTGGAGCAATACTGTGCTAAGCTCCGATGAAAGACCTGACACAAGAATAAAAGTAAGACTTTACTGAATAAAAATCTATGAAAGTTGAAACAACTGTAAGGAGATTACACAAAATACCAGATTGAAGCAAGATGTGAGTTTGGGTAGGTTGACAAAAAGTTCTGAAGATATTCAATTCTAACTGGTATCTTTACATCAGAAAGTCCAATTAGTAGTAATGATGCATTTTCTTTCTGTAATCAGCTGGAGTCTCAATTATGATTGTATATATCTAAAAAAGAAAGAGAGGACTATTGTCTATCTGGTCACAATGTCTGAAAAAGAAGTGGATGATCTAGCTTTCAGCTCTTTAGACAATTTTTCTAACAAGTGCGTAGAAAGATCACATCATCCTCTCTTACCTATCTAGATGCATAATTGAGGCCATCTATTTCTCCCAGTTATGATTGTGGGAATTCTACACTTTTTAAAAATAATGATTTACAGCTCTACCACATTAATATGTAAATTGGTCCTTTCTAGGTCCACCCTTCTGTCAACATACACAAATTTGTCCAAAAGCGGCCTTAAATTCTTTTGTTTTAACATAAACATAACATAATAACAGAGTTGGAAGGGACCTTGGAGGTCTTCTAGTCAACCCCCTGCCGAGGCAGGAAACCTTACACCATTTCAGACAAATGGCTATCCAACATTTTCTTAAAAATTTCCAGTGTTGGAGCATTTACAACTTCTGCAGGCAAGTTGTTCCACTTATTGATTGTTCTAACTGTCAGGAAATTTCTCCTTAGTTCTAAGTTGTTTCTCTCCTTGATTAGTTTCCACCCATTGCTTCTTGTTCTACTCTCAGGTGCTTTGGAGAATAGCTTGATTCCCTCTTCTTTGTGGCAACCCCTGAGATATTGGAACACTGCTATCATGTCTCCCCTAGTCCTTCTTTTCATTAAACTAGACATACCCAGTTCCTGCAACCGTTCTTCATATGTTTTACATGCTCTTGTTAATGTTGGTAGCTCATCACGTTCATGACAAGGTACAAACAGGACCACTCAAAGGGGCGTTTGCAGGGAGATTTTCAAATAACACCTGTTGCTTTGCAAAACCATGTGTCCAAACAGGATAATTTGAGCCTGGTCATTTGTACTTCGAGTGAGAATTCTGATTTCTTCAATGATCCATTTTAATGTTTTCTTGGTTTTCCATGGTAGTCTCATGAGTTTCCTCTAGCACAAAGTTCAAAGGCATTTCCTATCTTGCTTCTTTAAAGTCTTTCACTTCCATGGTGTCACTGGGAATACAATGAGTTGCACGATTCTGACATTTGTAAGTATGGACACATCGCCAGTGGTGGGCTGCTGCCAGTTTGGACTGGTTGAGGCGAACCAGTAGTTGTGATCACCTGTGGGTCGGCCCGCCTGCCCCAGCACTATGCCGTCCTATTTAGCTGTGTTTTTTAAGCTGTGCGCATATGTGCAAGCTGGTGCGTGAGTGAAGCACATGCACGGAAGGCTGCACACACATTTTTGGTGCTGGGTGAACCAGTTGTTAATTTATGTACCGCCCACCTCTGCAGATCATAGCATTTGAATATCTTTTCCAAGGTCTTCATGGCTGCTCTACCAAGAGCTAGTATGTGGCTTATTTATTCATTGCTTGTTCCTTTACCTACATTGTCAATTCTAGGTCTGGTTGTTCTACCTGTTATCATTAGTTTGGTCTTCTTTACATTTAATTTTAATCCCACTTTTTCATTGTGGTTCTTGACTTTTATTACTACACTTATATATATCCTTCCATAGTCCTTTCTCACAATGGCAGAGTATAATTCAAGCTTCAAAGCTGAAACTCCCTCAAACTATTCTCACTCTTGAGACCATTTCTGTCTTCTTATAAATGCCCGTATGCTGGTTGCCCTTCCAGATTTTTGGTGTTACATCTCTGGTTCTCTCGCTCTTAAACTGCCAATAGTATATTTGGAATGGAGCTGGAAGCCTAGCCTCAGTCACAGAAACACAGAAATGACCTGGAGCCAATTCCTTTCTTCCTTTCTCAACCTAATCTATCTCTCAGGGTTATTGTGGAAAATTGGGAAGAGACCATATATCACGTACACCAGGAGGAGCATTGGGTTATAAAGCTAATAAATATGAAACAAAGCAAAACCATAGTATTTCAGAGAGTAGAAATGTGTGGCAAGTGATCTAATGAGTCATATTGAAATGAGACCCCCGGATTGTACAACCTAAGCTTCTCTAATGTGAAATTGGAAGAGGAACTGATTTTTCAACTTCTTCCAATGTCCGTTTCATTTCAGCAACTACAAAATTGGTTTAGTAGATGGCTTCATGTACAAACTCCAGATTCAGTGCTACTAGTTACTGAATAACGTTAGAAAAAAATATAAGATACATTTTTACTACATCATAGTAATCATAGTTTCAGTGTTCACTTGCACTAGTCATAGAGAGAAAATAGGATCCATTAACATTTTATTCATTAAGTTCTG
Source organism: Ahaetulla prasina (assembly GCF_028640845.1). NCBI lineage: Eukaryota > Metazoa > Chordata > Lepidosauria > Squamata > Colubridae > Ahaetulla > Ahaetulla prasina. Next base: position 260,023,783 of record NC_080539.1, on the reverse strand, counting down.
TTGCTTTTGTTTTCCGCCAAATCCTGGCTAAATCTATAATGATTTCTTTCAATCCCTATTTTACTTTGACTAAAGTTGAATGGGTAAAGTTCTGTGCGATGGTTCCACTTGTAGAGCTTCATCCCAAACTCAGATGATGCTTTGCAAAGTGTCCAGATGCCCAGGTCCTCCTTGATCATAATTAGACCTTTCTGAGGAAAGGGACGTATTTGCAGGTTGTACAAATGGTATTGATAGCTGTGCAGTGAATCAGTGAGGTTTACTAAGTAGGAACGATGACTAGACTGGAACAGAGTAAAATATACAGTACTTTGTAAACATTTGCATTTTTCTCTTGCAGAAAAGGCCGCCAACAAGTGAGGTGAGACTGTTGGAAAGGACTTGATTGCATTTCCCACCTACACTACCTTCTTTTTTAGTTATATAGCTCCTTCTTTGATTCTTCCCTACTATTTCAAAGCCTGATTGACACAACCTGTATTTCTGTCCCTTATACTTTGTTATTGCTGGTGTGGTGCAACTTTGCCTGGGGCAAGTACTGTAATATTACATGGTCAGCTCCTCATGGAAACCTGGCAGTTATTATGCTGCCTGGTGCAAAAACATAAGTTGTATCATTTATAGCATGACACATATGTCTTTTCCAACCCCTCCTTCCCATTCTTTCCTAGGGACACCTGCAGCTAGGCAAATGGAAGGACTCCCTCTCTATGGGGTCTCCCCCTTGTGAACATGGGAGGTAATGCCAATAAATGTGCTCTTCTGCAGCATATTTCCTCCTATTGTTCAGGAGAGAGTTGGTAAAAGTTGCCTCCTACCCCATTGGTGAGAAAGAACTGTCCTGCATATCAGGTCACCTGGCTTCAGAGGTGGGTTTCAGCAGGTTCTGACCAGTGCTGGAGAACCGGTAGCGGAAATTTTGAGTAGTTCAGAGAACTGGTAATAAAAATGCTGACTGGCCCCGCCCCCATCTATTCTCTGCCTCCCAAGTCCCAGCTGATTGGGAGGAAATGGGGATTTTGCAGCATCCTTCCCCTGGAGTAGGGTGGGAATGGAGATTTTACGGTATCCTTCCCCTGCCACACTGACCAAGCCACACCCACCAAGCCATGTCACACCCACCAAGCCACACCCACAGAACCAGTAGTAAAAAAAATTGGAAACCCACCACTGCCTGACTTTCCTTTCCTAGAAAGGAATCTTTTCCTTCTTGGTGTAGTGTCTGTGTTCATATATTATTGACAGCCTATGAGATGGCTTAAGGTTCAATGGAGTCAGAGTACTGGATTACTTCTATAACCAAGCAACCATAGATACAGCTATCATGCAGACCTAAGCAAATGCAAATAGGTCCTTCTATGCTACAGTAGCTGGATCAATAAGACAAAATCTCATTGTATGAACTACCCAAATTTCAGAACTTTTCCTCAGCAAACACCCATACCTGGCTTTGTTTTTTTGAAAACTAGGAAAAACCATCTTGAATTCACAGGATTTAGAAAACTTAACATCTGATCCTTGGCTATCTTGTTGACCCATTTTTGTGCTTGCTCAGTATTTTCCTGTATTCATAACTCATTTTAAATATGGTTATTTTATATTTATGAACCATTGTGGCAGGCAAGGATACAGTTTTAAAAATATCCTGGGAGTTTTGAAGGCTCCTAAATTCACTTCTGCTAGTAGCCAGGCCTAAGGTTATTAGGCCTGGATTGCAAAACTCTGCACAAGTTCTGGAATCAAAATTTTCTGCACCTTTTTGCTGGTCATCATCTGGAAGTCCAGATTTTACACCATAAGTCAGTCTTAAAAACAGATGAAGTATAGTATATTGAGCTACAAGCTAATTCCATGGACTCAGTTTCCCTAACATGCTTGGCTAACATATACCGTATTTTTTGGAGTATAAGATGCACCTTTTCCCTCCAAAAAACCCATGGTGAAAATCTGGGTGTGTCTTATACTCCGAATGTAGTTTCAGAGGCTGAAAAAAGCATCAGAAATGAAGCTTCAGAAAAGAAGCCCCCAAACAGAGCTTCAGAGGCTTTTTTTCCGAAGCTGTTTTGGTGGCTTTCAAAGGCAGAAAAAACTTTTTTCTGAAACAGTTTCAAAAGTTTCAGAAGCAGAAAAAAAAGCAAAAAAAAAAAAAAAGCAAGGCTCACAATCAAGGAACCTGTTGCTAAAATTCACCTCTGGGAACAGTTGATTGGGGATATTCCGGGAGGCCAATCCACCTGCCAATCAGCTTTTTTCTTATTTTCCTCCACAAAAACTAAGGTGCGTCTTATACTCCAGTGCGTCTTATACTCCAAAAAATGCGGTAATTAGCTTATTTCTAGTTCAATGTGTTGTATAAACCAAGTTCCCTATTCGAGATACAGTCTTTATGAATTCCATCCACAGAAGAATAATGCCAATATTATTGGCAAAGCGAAAGTCTGGAAAAGGTTACACAACCTTAGCATGTTGCTGACACTCAGGACTTTTTACTGGATTCCAGGTATTTGAGACATGATTTGAGTGCCAGGTTCTGAAGTATAAACAGACCTTGGCTTTGTGTTGCCCAATAACATTGGGAAGGAGAGAATGCTAACCAAATCCAGATGGAATGCAAACAGAATGTTAATTTGGCAACAAGACCTGGAGCTGGTTACAGTGGAATTTGGCCTTGCCCGCCGACGTCAACCCTTAACTCCTGTGAGAAGTGCCACAAGTGGTAGAGATCTCAGTTTCCATCTCATCCTCCCCAGTTGGCTCTTGCTCTTGCCAAGCAGAGCCTAGCGCCCTGCAAGGCCATTTCACAGCATTATTTAAATAAGCACAGCTGGGCAGCTTGCCACCAATTGAGCCCCCTCTTGAAGCATTAATGCCTTTCTTCAGTGGCTTTGATTCAAATTGTGGCTCTGCTTGTTGTTGCCGTTTCTGAAACTTGAAATCTGACAGGACTACCGCTGGAGGGAGAGGATGGCTGCAGGCCCTCAGCCAGATCGAGTGGTAATTAAGTTGCTCATATTAAATTCCTAATTAAAAACCCAATATCAATAGCAATATATTAGCTTCTGCCAGTGCTTGATTCCCAGAATCTCACTAAGAGGATATTTGAACCAGATCACAAATGCATTCCAGAGAGAATTAGCTAAGTTTCCTTCAAGCTAGGTACCATCTTTCTCCTAAAATGATGGTGGGCTGAGTGTGGTATAGATACAGGCAGAACATTTTTTTTGCACTGCTGAAGTCTAGAGGTTCAATTCCACTGAGATGCATTAGCAGAGCTATTAAATGCAAATTAACATGTATATACACACTGTATAAGACAGCACAGTAAAATAGCACATGTGACTTTTCTATGGCAGCCTCAGACATATTATCAAACAATCCCATCGCTAAAATCTCTGTGGCTGTACCAATATCAAGAAATTGTTACAAGAAACCAAGACAAAGGGTAAGTTAAAAACATGACAAACAGAAAGAAAGAAAGAAAGAAAGAAAGAAAGAAAGAAAGAAAGAAAGAAAGAAGTAAATATATGATGACTTCAAGTTCTTTTATACCAGCAAGTCAAAAGCACTTTGAAACTGTGGTATCTATACTGCCAACTGTGATTCATTTAATAATGGCTTACTGAATTGAATCAATTACATGGGTTTATTCCATACTCTGAATCATCAATTGTACAGACAAGATTCATGTCACACTTATCACTGGTTAACAGTGGTTTCTCGCATAACTCCATGTTTTTTCATACCACACTATAAAAACAAACTAGGTTAAAATATGGTGGATTAGATTGCGATTCAGGTAAGACTAGATCCTAGATCTAGAATGCAAAAATCAGGATGACCCCTATAGTTTAGACCAGTGATGGCTAACCTTTTCCGGACCGAGTGCTCAAAGCACATGCACCCGAACCCCCCAAATGCAATGCATGTGCAGGCCCCGCGCATGCGTCCCATCCCCATGAATGCGCACACGCCCCCTGCCTCTTGTGTATGTGCGCATGGCCACCCCACATGTGTCCCGCCCCGTGCATTTGTGCCCCCAAGCCCCCCACATATGCACGGCAGAGACCCAAAGATCAGCTGGCTGGCGGGAGGTGCGCACGCATGTACAGCAGAGCTGAACTGGGGTGATGGCTCACGTGCCCACAGAGAGGGCGCTGCGTACCACCTCTGGCACTCGTGCAGAATAGGTTCACCATCATGGGCTTAAAGGCTCTGGTATCTCTTTGCTGTCATCTAGCGGCTACCCAGCAAATAGGGATAGTAAAATACAGATTATCCTTGATTTACAACAGTTCATTTAGTGACTATTCAAAGTTACAAAGACAAAGTGACTTATGACCATTTTTCAGAATTACAATTCTGCAGCATCCCCATGGTCATGCGATCAATTGAAATTTTGGCCTCAATTGTGGTTGTAAGTCGAGGATTACCTTTACAGCCTTTGTTTCAATCACAGAAGAATCTTACCTTGTCCCGGTCTCTTATTCTGTTATTTCTATCTTAAGGAATGGTTAGAGAGGTTTTCACATCTCTTCAGCTCACTGTTTTCATTGCATATGGTCTTCCCTCCAGTAAGCAGCATCCTCTTAACCATATTCAGCAATTTACCTTGTTGTTTCTTTTTTAGTTTCAAATCTTAGCATTAAATATTTGGACTAGCCAGTTCTTGGGGTTTCTAATGGCAGAAGTAAAAGTTACAAAAGGAATACAAGTTCCCCTGATGAAAGCCCCCCACCCTAGGTTTTCTTCAGAGATGCTACTAATTCTTGGGGCAAACAAGAGGTAAGAAATTGGGTTTAATCATCCCCTTGCCCCACAATTTCCCCCAGAATACTCACAGAAAAACAAATCCAGCATGAGGCGAAGTGGACAGAAAAATGAACTGCAAAGAAGAATCAGTGAACCCAGAAGGAGTTGACTTTTGTTCATTGATTCCCAACAGATGTGTTGGTTTATTTGAACATGTTCATGTAACCCTGTCACCTTCATTGGCTACACCAGAGGTCTCCAACCTTGGCAACCTATATGACTTGTGGACTTCAACTCCCAGAATTCCTCAGCCAGCAATTCTGGAGCTGAAGTCCACAAGTCTTAAAGTTTGGAGACCAGGGGGGGATTCTACTTACCTTTACTACTGGTTTGCAATGGATTGCCCCCGCGCACAACCGAGCAAAGCGAGCATGCGCCCTGAGCTTCTGTGCATCTGCAGAAGCTTCTGCGTATGTGCAGATTGTCTATGAAGACATTGGGTGGGTGGGCGGAGCCTCCCCCTGGTTTTACTACCAGTTCGCATGAACTGGACCGAACCGGGGGCAACCCACCACTGTTGGGGACCCCTGAGCTACACAGGACTCGGAATCATCAACTACCTAAGGTAGCTGGGATCAGCATGCTGAGCCAAAAACCAGTTACATTTTGGGGTCCTGCATGAATTGGTCAACCTGTGGTGTCACATTTTCGCCAAAGAAAGAAGCACAACCCTGAGGAAAAAATTGCCAAAGTGTATTAATTGGGTGCCTGCTTTGCAAGAAAAAAGGACCCCCACCCCAGAACCACAGAAAGAGAGCTTTTTATACACTTTAGGGTTGAGGGGTGGGAAATTTAAAAGAGCTTCATTCACGGACACATTTTGAGCAATTGAGACAAACCAAAGTTTAAACAAAGGAAATGTTTGGGGTTCTTTTTTCAATTGTAAAGCAAAGCTGGAAAGAATTCCATTGTTAAAAGGATGGGATGTCTGCAGTTTCTCACCTTCTGCTTCCTTGATGAACTTTTAGGTCAGGGCTTTTCAATTGTTCTCCCTGTGATAGGATTGAAAAGCTATTTCAGTAACAGAAACACAGCCATGATTGGGTTATACAGTGATCAAGGTCTGGTCCAGTCTGTCTGCGAGTGGTAGAGGAGCTGAGGGAAATGGGAAAAGAAGCTGAAAAAGTTGGGGGGGGGCAGGAAGAGGGAAAGTTTTGCAAATTTAGTTTTCTCATCACACCCTGTTGTTTTGCTTTTAACTTTGCCTTCCTTCCTTTCTTGAGTACTGTTCTGACTTTTAAAAAATGTGGAAGATCTAACACTCAATTATAATACAGCAAAACTAAACTGAACAACCAGACAGTTGTTTTCACATAGAATCCCACAATTAACAAGTAAAAAGGTGCAATAAAAAGGGTGTTACTGCTTAAAAAGTTGTTATAGAGTACATCTTAGCATTCATTGTCTATATAAAAATATATTTATGCTCAGACTTCCATTTAGGAATTAGGATTTTTTTAGGAATAATAATCCCAAAAAATGTTTCTTTATTTGTAGATATAAACATTTCAATCTGTGCATCTCTGATTAATATTGATAATGGGAATTACTGTTACGGGAATTTATGGGAAAATTAATTAATGGGAAAAATAAATGTTGTAAAAATAAATATTAAATCTAGATTGTTATAGGTACCTGTTTCAATAAAGGTATTCCAAAAAGACTCTTATTGAGTAGGGCTTTTTATGGAAACCTGTGTTTTTCCTTCATTTAAATTACAGCTGCTAAGATGGGCTTTAACTCTTGACTTTGGCCATGTTGATAGAATTCTATTTTTCATGGAATCCAAATGAAGTATTATGGATACAATTAATTACTTATTTTATGTCACAGAGAGAGAGAGAGAGAGACAGACAGACAGACAAACAAACAGACAGACAGACAGACAGAAAGACAGACAGACAGACATTCTACCTCTCAGACATTATAGCAGGAGTTTGGTTCCTTTCTTCAGTCAAGAATCTTCTATATTTCCAGCATTAAAGACTTGAAGATTTGAGATGAAAGTATGTCTCAAACAGTTTTATTTGTTTTGTTGTTGTTTTCAACTTGTAGATTATAGTCTAAAAAATGTCTGTGTATTGTCTAAAAAAAGTCTGTATGCTGAAGTGTCTTTTCATTACATAATTAAATTCAGATACTTTAGCAGATCTAAAATGCCTATCAACACTGAAATGTATTGTGAATGATTTCAAGTCTACAGTATTCTTGGAAAGCAATTAAGAAGCATTGTTAGACTGAATGATTGGTGATTTCCAAAGATACTGAAATAAGACGGTGGAATACCCATATTAAATAATCAATGTGGAGTCTTAAAGTTCTTATATAGTTACTTTATTTTAAATATTTGTACCGTAAAACTTAAAACATATTTTAATGATTATTTTATAGATATGTACAATCTGAATATGAGATTAATTCAACAAAATATATTTTTATTTTTATTCCACATCATAGAGACTGGTTTAAAAGAATTGGGTGAGTAATATTGCTTAAAGAAGTGATTCTGTATTACATGCTCAAAATCGGAAATCTACCATTACATGAGGAATGATGATGCTACCAAATAGGGCTTAGCAAATAAGATTTCTCTTTTATAAAGGAAAGATAGTGCCATCTGGCTTTATAATCTTGCATTGATGAAATATATTTACTTTCTGGTTATGATCTGGTTTCATCATAACATATGGGATTGAAATGTAATATGTATAAAAACTATGCTGTTTTCTATATTTAACATAATACATTTTTGTCCTTTTCCTTCTTTTTCTCTCTTTTTCTTTTGTTTTCTTCTTTTTTCCGTATCCCTTGATTATTCTTAATTTCTGGTTCAGAAATTAAGAACTAAAATATTGTTTTCAAATTATAGATTTCTCCTATGGGGTTTCAGTCAAAATAGATCATACAATTCAAACTAGGATCAAAAGAATATTGGCAAACTCTATTTTTTTAAAAAAGAGACGTAACAGAGACTAAAACAGTCTTTTCTCCAAATATACTTCCAAATATAGCAGCTGGTGGCTTTAAGTGAGTGTCAAGTGATTGATCATCCTGGATTGCGAAAGCAGGATATTCACAAGCTGAACTTTGAGTCAAGCACTATAGTATCATTTGTCCATCCATGAAAAAAATTGTCAGAAACCAACATGAGAAATAACTGCCCCCAAGTAATTTCTCATGCTCTCAAACTGTTGTTATCCTTCTCCACTTCTGGTTTTGTACATCCAGGTTTCAAAACAGCATAAGAACAGTAGTTTTCAAAAACAAACTAGACAATCGTGCTCCTTTGGGTTGAGATTTTAGAAATATTTCCTTACTAAAACTGAGAAACAAAACGAGCAAGGGTGGGCAACAAAACAGTGGGAATGGTAGCAATATCCAAATTCCGGCCTGCGGGCTTCCCCATTTGCTTTGCTTGTGAGACGCTTGCAAGGAGAAAGTCAATGGAGAAGACAGCAAGAAGTTGCAGGTTGCAGGGCAGCAGGCAGGTTAAGTGGCTGCTGCTGGGAGGGGAAGGGAAAGATTGCAAGACTGGCTAGGAAACTGTCACAGAATGGAATGTTGATAGCGATCATGTGACTTCAACAGCAGTGCAACAATGGCCAGGAGCACTGAAGCAGCTGCAACTTCCCCAAATCTCATTCCCTTGGGAGTCATAGATCCTGGATTTTGGACACATTCTGAAAGTTAGCCCATCTTAAGTACTGTGGTTTGAAAATTGTTGCCCTATGATGCACTATTTTGCTCATTTTAAAGGTTAGGGACAATGAGGAATTTAGTAGTGTATAGATTAAATAGAAAGAACAGCATCTGTTAGAAGAGCCTTTCTTCAGCTATTTTTGTTAGGTTCCTATGTGTAGGCACCTGCAGGTCAGGGCAAGTGACAAAACATGTCTCCCAATGATATACTCCACCCTGATATATTTGAATATGACAGTGTCAGTATGAAAGGGCAGAACTTCTATTGCAACATAATGAGGTGTTTCATCATTTTGGCATCATCCTACTTAGTAAAAGACAGCTCTGCTCCTCAGCCGCACAAATATTGCAAAGAACACTAAAGCAAATTGTATAATAAAAGAGGTATCTGTATTTTTCTTGCCTTCCAGCTAGGTAGAATCAGGAGAAGAAATCTTGACTGACACAACAAAGTTTTTGTCTACATTTGTTATATCTCTCTCTCGCCAGACCTTATAATTGGACTCTGTTGAGAATAATTTCCTTCTGATGGTGGTCAGGATTAGACAAGTTCTGCCCAGTTAGATAATGATTATGGTCTTGACTCCTAGGAACTGAACTTTACATGACTTGCAAGGGATATAAAGAAGACCTGCAGTCTCAGGGTTGTTTTTTAAATCTGCTCTCTGGAAGGCTGGGGTTGAAATAAATTCTGATCCCCCTTCTGCTTTGTTGTTGTTAGTTGCGAAGTCGTGTCCGACCCATTGCGACCCCATGGACAACATTCCTCTAGGCTTTCCTGTCCTCTACCATCCTCTGGAATCCATTTTAACTCACACCGACTGCTTCAGTGACTCCATCCAGCCACCTCATTCTCTGCCGTCCCCTTCTTCTTTTGCCCTCAGTCTTTCCCAGTCCCTCCTGCTTGGGGGAATCCAATTAATATTTCACTTTTCCTTTCAATGAAAATAAGACAATCCATGCCTCTGTTCTGGATGTATTGGGACCATGTCATTGAATTTAGGGTATCAGATTTCCTAACTGGAGTGTGATTCTTGAGAATTCTTGAGAATCTTGAGGAACGTTTCATGGCATTTGTTACCTCCACCCAAAGTTCATCTCTTACAGATTGATAATGATGATGATGATGTGCCATTAAATCATTGTTGATGCTTAGTGATCAAATAGATAATTTTTCTCCCTGGCAATCTCTCCCTGACCTGGTCCTTCAGGTCTTACAATGGTGTTTTCACTAGTTTTACTTTTTTCACCCTAACTAAAACCAATAAAAACAACATAAAACAACAGGTCTCCAGTGCATATTTCACATGTTTTCAAGCTTATATTTATGCATTTATTTTAACTGCCTTTTCACATTACTATAGAATTTCTTTTTCTTAAAAATCTTCAGAACGTATTTCCCCACCTTCCAGGCAAGTGTTAAAAGCCAGGAGATGGATAATTTTAATCATTGCTATCCAAGGCCTTTTGAAGGGTTCCCAAGCAAAAGGTCATAACGAGAGGCTGCCATGAGCTTAACCTGCCACATCTTGGCCTATTTTTTTTATTTTTACAAAACAAAGTTAGGCGATATTAAAAACCAGAGAGGAAGGTATTTCAGATCATTCTAGCCCAAGGTTTAGAAGCAACAGACTTAATAAACATAAATGAAATTCAAAGCGCAGCTGTATAATCCTGCAGGCTTGCACATAGGAAGATTTTAAGGAGAAATTTCTGATTATGTCAGTGAAGTCACATGTCTAGATATGAAACAAGAATTTATGGGGAAAAGGGAAAAACAAGGATATGACCATTCCGGCTGAAGGTTGACTTTTAGCCTTCCATCCTTCCAAGGTTGATAAAACGAGGACCCAAATTGTTGGGGGCAATATGCTGACTCTGTAAACCACTCAGAGAGTAATATAAAGCATGGTGCTATTATAAGTCTAAGTGCTATTGCTACTATACTGATGGACCATCTTTTTACTGCTTTAATCTGAGGATATTGAAAAAGGTTCTGCCACTAAAACTGTGGTGTTTTCTTTTTCCTTTCTGTTCAGCTAGTTCAAAAAGTAGGGGAGCCCACCACTTAGGGATCTTGGTTACTCAGATTCAGAGAGACTATCAGGCCATTGCTGTGGCCAATATGATGGAAGGGGCCCTTCCTTTTCCCTGAGTACTGCCTCAGATTTTTTTAGAAGGAGAAGGACAACAGAAAGCCACTCTCGTTATTACTCCTACTATTTTATGCAAAAGTAGCCCTTGTGATCCACTCATGGTTCAGTGTGTTCCTATTTGAGGAAACTGACTAAGAAATAACAATGCAGTGGTAACTGTAAGAATAGAGAAGATCACCGTGACAAACTTTTAATAGGTGCAGAGCAGAGGTGGGTTTCAGCAGGTTCTGACCAGTTCTGGAGAACCGGTAGTGGAAATTTTGAGTAGTTCAGAGAACCGGTAGTAAAAATTCTGACTGGCCCCGCCCCCATCTATTCTCTGCCTCCCGAGTCCTAGCTGATTGGGAGGAAATGGGTATTTTATACTATCCTTCCCCTGCCATGCCCACCAAGCCATGCCACACCCACAAAGCCACACCCACAGAACCAGTAGTAAAAAATTTTGAAACCCACCACTGGTGCAGAGGAGAGAGAGAGAGAGAGAGATGGGAATATTTCAGTGGAGATATCTATCTATGTCCTAATGTATTTAAATCCTAGAACTGCAATGCATATCTAAAAATCTATTTAAAATGTATTTAAATCCACAGACTTACTTAATTTATGGTTGCATTAAAGAAGTGGAAGGGGCAAGGAGAAACAATGTATAGTAGTAAACAAGGGTTTTGGTTTTCTTTTTACAATTGTTTAAAAGTTGCAAACTTTCAATCCACCTGACATAGTAGTATTATTTAAATCATTTTGGTCTTTACCCAGTTAATTGTACACAAAATAGATACAAACATTTGCGACTCTTGTCTCCTACATAAATGAACATCTGTAAAAAAACATTCTTGCAGTTTATGGTACACGTTTAAGTCAGGGGTCTCCAACCTTGGTCACTTTAAGACTTGTGGACTTCAAAGTTCACAAGTCTTAAAGTGGCCAAGGTTGGAGACCCCTGGTTTAAGTGACTGCTGCAAAGATCCAAACATGTCCCAAAGGGCAGGTTTTCAATCACAATTCCATGGCCTTCCTCTTGGCTGTTTTGAACCCTTCCTTGCTGCTGTTTCAAATCTATTTCTCCTCTATGGCCTGATGTTCTATATCCGGACTAGAAAATGATGATTCCAAGTTTTTTTTTTTAAATTGAATTTGCTTCACTCCCTTCTTTTCTTGGTATCAACTCTTAAGATTTTCGGATGCTTTCCCTACCATCTCCTTTTGGGTTAATTAGAACATCTAACTGTTGCTCGGGGACAATTTCCAATTTGCCACAAGAAGGAAATGAGATACTAAGCAGAAAGAAAATGATTACTAAACATAGGTGCTGAGTAGAAAATGTATGGAAACTGATTAATTGAGTTTAAGTTAAAGGGAAATCAGCTGAGCATTTGGTTGGGGGCAAAGTCACAATATGATTCTTGGTGAACCACATCCTTCCCAAAGTCACCACAAGCAGCTGGAGTGTGTGGGATTGGAAGCATGGAGAGCAGGAGAAAGAACCTTGAATTGCAGCTGGTAGCTAAAGGCAGTGGTGGGATTCAAGTAATTTAACAATCGGTTCTCTGCCCTAATGATTTCTTCCAATCACCAATTTACCAAACTGCTCAGAAAATTAACAACCGGTTCTCCCGAAGTGGTGCGAACTGGCTGAATCCCACCACTGGCTAAAGCAGTGGTTCTCAACCTGTGGGTCGGGACCCCATTGGGGGTCGAATGACGATTTGCCAGGGGTTGCCTAAGACCATCGGAAATATGGGAAGTATACTTGCGAATCGAAGAATCGCGCTCCAATGGTTGATTTCACAAGCCAGCTGCAGGCTCTTCAAATCGCTAGCCGAATTCGGCTTCAGGCATGATGAATTAAAAAAGAGAGAAATCTTTGCTCTGATGTCTCCCTCTCAAGCCAGCTGCAATCACTCTAATCTGGCTTCAGGCACGATAAACTTAATAGGGGAGGAGTCTCCGCTTTAATGCCTCCGTCCTCCAGGGAATCGCAAGCAGTTCAGATCGCTAGCCAGTACGGCTTCAGGCGCGATAAATTCAAAACAAAAATAATTTTACGGTTGGGGTCGCCACATCGTGAGGAATTGTATTAAAGGGGTCGCCACATCGTGGGGAATTGTATTAAAGGGGTCGCAGCACTATAAAGATTGAGAACCACTGGGCTAAAGGCTTCTGGATGTCCTTCATTTGGATGATGGGAGATTTACAGGCTAATGCTGTGCCACCAAACAGTTGGGTTTTTAATGTGCCGATAGAGATTTAGATGGAAGTGAGGAAATTCAAAGCCAGAATTTAATTGCTAAGGGGAAAATGTGAAGGGACTCAAAGAGAGTTACAGATTAAGATCAACAAGAAAGTCTATCAGCAGACAAAATAAAAGAGAGCAGAAAGCCCAAGTTTTCTTTAAAAGAAAAAAAAGTGATGGTACAGAAAAGAGAATTGTGACTAAGCCTTCTCCAACCTGATATTCTCCAGATGTAAATATACATCAGTATCCATACTTTCAAAAGTTCTGCACACTTGAACATAGGTGTGCACAGAGGAGTCTATGTGGGATAATAATTTGCACGTGTATGCATATTAATTGTTAATTTAATTCCCTTAATATATATGTATGTTTTTGTTATGCTGTCGTACCAATTTGGAACTGAGGTTTTTAACCAGTACATAAAGAAACAGAGACAAATACGAACAAATATATCAAAGGATGTCATATATGGATAGCTACTGACTGTCTTCGATAGGAGATGGCACCCAGAATCTGGTTAAAGGTGCTGGGAGGGTACAGGAATTTTCTGTGTATGTCTAACCTTTCCTTTCCCTTTAAACTTCCTTTTATAGAGAAAATCTTGAATTCTTTGTCTTTGCTGTTACTATTTGTTTGTTTGTTTGTTTGTTTGTTTGTTTGTTTGCTTGCTTGCTTGCTTGCTTGTTTGTTTGTTTGTTTGTTTAAATTTATTATAGCTGCCTTGCTATGGACTTACTGAGCCAAAATCCATAAATTTATGGACTCTTACTGTCTATGTCTGGAAGCTGTTCAGCTTTGAATGGGGTGGAACAGAGTTTGGCTCAAACTTGACAAGGCTGACAGGATGTGGCTCTTTGTGGTTGGGTAATGAGTTCATGTGTCATTATCCAAAGAAAAACCACTTTTACCCAATTTTGGGTAGTGTACCTAGGTTTGGGAAGCAGTGCATTAAACTATTTAAATCCATAAATGCACACTGGTTTTGAAAGATTTTAAAGTAATTTATGGGTTCTTCCTCACTCCAGGCTTACATTTTTTGTTTCCCTGGCATAAACTGGCTGGAAATGAAGGTAACCTAAGAAATCCTTTTTCAGTTTTCAACTCAATAACATCCATGAGAGGGGGGCATGGGGGTGGGGGTGGGGGAGGCAAGATCAAAGTTAGAAGCCTTGCCCCGTTTATACATGCATTGTATCCATCCACATCCACCTATACAGGTGGGAGGCCCTGAAGCCAGTTGGAGTGATTTGTCTACAGTGAAATGAAATGCAGCAGGTAAACTCTGGATAGCGCTACCTGTGCCAGCCCAATCAGAAAATATCAGCTTTGATGCATCACAGGAAACACTGGGTGAACTTTTTGCATACAGAAATGCTCAGGTTCAACCTTGAGCATCTCTAGGACCACTCTCAAAATCTGAAGTGTTCCTTTTGATCAGGGAAGACAGTAGTTAAGTTTGATGGACTATGACGTGCTATGGCACAACAATACAGCTTCTTGTGTTCCTCTTCGGGATACTTCTGTGATGGCTGCACTGTGTCATTGGGAAGCTTTTCACATTTCTATACATATGGATAGTACTTTACAGAACTCTTCCATTATAATAGAGATCAGTAACATCACCAACTGGAATGTCAAGCATGTTGGACTCCTATTGTGCATACACAAATACTCTTGATTTTACCAATCCCCAGTCCTATTTAACATATTTATTTCAGAACAGCCAATAACTGATCTGAACTGGCTACTTTTTCTGTAATTAGTTTGTAATCAGTAGAAGGATGGAATCATCTGACTACAAGGGGCACTTAGATAAAATTTGAGCTTATTTTTGTCATTAGACTGAATTACGCTCAGTCATATTTATTTATTCATAACACTTCTACACCGCCCTACTTCATCTAAGTGACTTAAGCATTTCAGCTATTTCCCTAATCAATAGGTTTTGATAAATATCTGGGAGATTGAGGAACATCCTGGAATAAAACAGCGACACAATACTTAAATAAAGCTACCAAGGGAAGTTCATGCAGGATAGCTGATGCGGGTGACTTGACTTTATAGATCAGGGATCTCCAACCTTGGCAACTTTAAGCCTAGCGAACTTCAACTCCCAGAATTCCCCAGCCAGCAAAGCTGGCTGGGGAATTCTGGGAGTTAAAGTCCACCAGGCTTAAAGTTGCCAAGGTTGGAGACCCCTGTTATAGATAATTCTGGTGTTTATTTCCTTTGGGACCAAACAGATTCAGTGAACTTCAATGCTCTTTTAAAATATGCTCTAGAAATATTTTCTCTTAAGCATTATTTTTACAAGGAATTCTGTCCATGCTCTGATATCTAAGACTCTAAGACTGCCTTTCCCTTCTAGACTGCACTACAAGCAACTGATTGCTTGATGTATTGGTAGAGACTCTTGCTGCCACCTACTGGCTTGGTATATGCAAGAACCCAGGGGTTTACATCTTAGCAGACTAAACAAAGGACATTGAGGGCAGAGCCATACTTTCTGCTTGGCCCATTGGCAGCATAGGGCTCTCCTCACAGGAACAGATCAGTGATGAAATCCAAATTTTTTGACTACTGGTTCTGTGGGCGTGACTTGGTAGGTGTGGTGTGGCTTGGTGGGTGCAGCAGGGAAAGGATACTGCAAGATCCCCATTCCCTCCCCACTCCTGGGGGAAGGATATTGCAAAATCTCCATTCCCACCCCACTCTGGGACCAGCCAGAGATGGTGTTTGCCGGTTCTCCTAACTACTCCAAATTTTCGCTATCGGTTCTCCGAACTGCTCAAAATTTCTGCTACCGGTTCTCCAGAACCTGTCAGAACCTTCTGGATTTCACCTCTGGAACAGATGATGTCATCTTCCCACACACTTTCAGCCTCAGTTCCTTCCACTCCCAGCCCAAACTCATGTTTTCCAAAATTACCGTTTCCCAGCCTGACCCATCTTAAACACTTCAAAGCAGATGGGCCCTAGCACCTAATTCATTTCCAGTAGCAGTCCCAGCTCTGGTTGCAGTGACTAGCACATTTCTTCCCATTCAGCAATTGATTAATGTCCTGGCTAGCCATTTCATTCTGGGCTGGTTGGCTGCTATATTGTTTGCTGGCTAGCAAATGATTTTTTAAAAATAGTGCTGGAGACGATTCAATGATAGCCCTTCAACCCTAGAAGTTCACACTGCATTCAACCCCTACATCAGTGGTGGGATTCTGCCGGTTCTAGGCGGTTCGGCCGAACCGTTTGTTAAATTGCCAGTTCGCCCCACCCCTTGCCCCTCCCCTCCCCACTATTACTTACCGGTGTCTGTCGGCGGCCGTGTGGCGTTTGGATCCAGTGCGCAGCGAGGCCACCGACCGAAGCAGGCCTCCATCCAAGCGTCTCTCTAGCCAGTGATTAAAGCGACTCACTGGCCACGTGGCCAGTGAGGCGCTTTAATCGCTGGCTAGAGAGACGCTTGGATGCAGGTAGGCTTCAGTTGGTGGGGGCTTTAATCGCGTGGCACTTGGATTGGGTGCATGGATCCGATCTGACAGAAGCGTGCCTGCATCCAAGCGTCTCTCTAGCCAGTCAATTGAAGCATCTCGCTGGCCAGCGAGACACTTGGATACAGGCAGGCTTCGGCCGGCAGCCGTGTGGGTCTCGGATCGGGAGGGCAGAGGTGGATAGATGGGGGGAGCAGCTGCCCTGCCTGCATCCATTCCAAGCGTTTCTCTAGCCAGCCCATTGAAGCACCTTGCTGGCCAGCGAGATGCTTGGATACAGGCAGGCTTCGGCCGGCAGCCGCGTGGCGCTCGGATCGGGAGGGCAGAGGTGCATAGATGGGGGGGGGGGCAGCTGCCCTGCCTGCATCCAAGCGTCTCTGTAGCCAGCCCATTGAAGCACCTCACTGGATAGTTTTATTCAGCCGACACTTGACTCCCTACAGCTATTATTTTACCTTCTGCCCAAAATCCAGCTCTGCAAAAGATTGAATGTTTTAGCCTTGTTCTCACTGGCTCTGTCACTTAATACGATGGCTGTACTAATAAACAAGCATCTAAAGTTGCAACAAAGGGGCTGCAAGACAGAAGGCCTGGCAACAAACCTTGCAGACTTTGGATCCTGGTTTATTAATATAGCCCCTGGATACAGAAATGAAACCAGCCTCTGGGATATATCCTAAATAAATGGACACCTTGTTGAGCTTTATCCAAAATATCACTGGGCATCGTATTGATAATATCTATCTATCTATCTATCTATCTATCTATCTATCTATCTATCTATCTATCTATCTATCTATCTATCTATCTATCTATCTATCTATCTATTTAGCTATCTATAATCTATTTACCTATCTATCATCTATTTACCTATCTATCATCTATTTACCTATCTATCATCTATTTAGCTATCTATCTATCATCTATTTATTTAGCTATCTATCATCTATTTAACTATCTATTATCTATCATCTATCATCTATTTAGCTATCTATCATCTATCTATCTGTATCTATCTACCTATTTATCATCTATTTATCTATCATCTATCTATCTATCATCTATCATCTATTTAGCTATCTATAATCTATTTACCTATCTATTTATCATCTATCCATCATCTATTTAGCTATCATCTATTTAGCTATCTATCATCTATTTAGCTATCTATCTATCATCAATTTATTTAGCTATCTATCATCTATTTAACTATCTATTATCTATCATCTATTTAACTATCTATCATCTATCTATCTGTATCTATCTACCTATTTATCATCTATTTATCTATCATCTATCTTTCTATCTTTCTATCTTTCTATCTATCTATCTATCTATCTATCTATCTATCTATCTATCTATCTATCCATCCATCCATCCATCCATCCATCTTTCTATTTTTCTATCATATTGAGCTGAATAAAATTGCTCATAGTGCCGTCCTTTCTGTGTCAAAGTTGACACAGCTCATTCTCAAAACGCCTATAGTGCATTCCTAATTTTGAGTTCATTTGCTCAACTGTTTTAAGCATGCATCAAAAATATACTGCTCTTTTCCAATTCCCATTCATACCATGGCTAAATGAAAAGAAAAAAACCTTGAAGACAATCTTTTCCCCCAAAACAAAGAATAGAATTACCATATTGCCAGCAAATGTAAGATGGGACATGCAACCTCTCGCCCTCCAATTTTAAAGATAATTTTTTTCAGGAGCAGCATAGATTTCTTTTGGTTATAATGCAGCCATAACTCTGAGATACGTTTTTATACCTAAGAGCTAATGGCTAATTTACCAATTACTGCAAAGACAACAAAGCACAAATCAGTATGATAACTCTATCCCAATTGTGGAAGAACTGAGATGACTCTCTGGGCAGGTGTAATTGACAATTACTGTGATGCATTTTAAATAAAAAATCGTACATAACTGCTTGATTGGGAAAACAGTGTCATTTTATGAGACTCCACAACAGGATTCATATACAGGAAATTCTCAGGCAAGAAATGTTAGAATACCAGGGCAGGGCCAGCCTACCCTACCCCATTTGGAGAAAGAGTGATGGAGAGAAAGAGGGGGGCAGAAAATGATGAAGGAGAGAAAGAGAGATGAAGGATAGAAGGGGTAGAAAGATGAAGGAGAGAAAGGGGGGAGAAAGATGGAGAGAAAGAGAAGGAGGGAGAAGGAGAGATTAAGGAGAGAAAGATTGAGAGAAAGAGGGGGGAGAAAGATGGAGAGAAAGAGGGAGGGAGAATGGATTTGTTCTGGTAATTGGTTTAACAAGCATGGCACTGAAAAAGTACTTATGACCGTTTTTCACACTTACGAACATTATTAATTATTTATTTATTTATTTATTTATTAGATTTCTAGACCGCCCTTCTCCCGAAGGACTCAGGGCGGTGTACAGCCTTATTAAAACACATAGGTACACAATAAATTTAAAATACATTTAAAATGAAATATTTAACCGGCCAATTTAAAACTAAAAACGGTCAAACGACCGATATAAAACCCTAAACTATAAAATCACCATTAAAAACCCATAACTTAAAAAACTAACCCAGTCCAGCGCAGATAAATAAGTAAGTTTTGAGCTCGCGGCGAAAGGTTCGGAGGTCCGGAAGTTGACGAAGTCCTGGGGGGAGCTCGTTCCAGAGGGCGGGAGCCCCCACAGAGAAGGCCCTTCCCCTGGGTGTCGCCAGACGACACTGTCGCGCCGACGGCACCCTGAGGAGTCCCTCTCTGTGAGAGCGCACGGGTCGGTGAGAGGTATTCGGTAGCAGCAGGCGGTCCCGTAAGTAACCCGGCCCTATGCCATGGAGCGCTTTAAAGACGTTCACCAACACCTTGAAGCGCACCTGGAAGGCCACAGGTAGCCAGTGCAGCCTCCGCAGGATAGGTGTCACTCGGGAGCCACGAGGGCTCCTCTATCACCAGCAGCTGCATTCTGGACCAACTGCAGCCTCGGATGCCCTTCAAGGGAGCCCCATGTAGAGAGCATTGCAGTAGTCCAGGCGAGGCGTCACAAGGGCGTGGTGACTGTGCACAAGGCATCCCGGTCTAGAAAGGGGCGCAACTGGCGCACCAGTCGAACCTGGTGGAAAGCTCTCCTGGAGACGGCCGTCAAATGATCTTCAAAAGACAGCCGTGCATCCAGGAGAACGCCCAAATTACGCACCCTTTCCATCGGGGCCAATGACTCGCTCCCGACAGTCAGCCGCGGACTCAGCTGACTGTACCGGGATGCCGGCATCCACAGCCACTCCGTCTTGGACGGATTGAGCTTGAGCCTGTTTCTCCCCATCCAGACCCGTACGGCTTCCAGACACCGGGACAGCACTTCGATAGCTTCATTGGGGTGGCCCGGTGTGGAAAAGTACAGCTGGGTGTCATCAGCGTACAGCTGGTACCTCACACCGAAGCCACTGATGATCTCACCCAGCGGCTACATTGCATCAAACTGTCATTAAGGCAAAGAAGCTATGTTACATGACCACCTGGCCACGCCCACCCGGTCACATGAAGCACCGCAGTTGTGACATGAATGACATGGCTATTAAAAATGCTGCAACAGGCATAAATGATGACTGGTCATAAGTGTGAGGACTGGTCAAAAGTGTGAGAACCTGTCAGAAACCACTTTTTTCAGTCCTCTGGGTAGTCCATAGGGACTACCGAGAGGACTGAGAAAAGTGATTTCTGATAGGTTCTGACACCTTTGAACAGATCTCGCATTTATGACCACCTTCCCATTTATGCCTGTTGCAGCATTCTTAACCGTGTCACTCATTTCACAACTGCTTCTCTTCACTACAGTTACAAGATAGGGTGCAAAACGTAAAATGTGAGGACAATCGTAAGTGCGAGGACTGGTCAAAAGTGCAAGGACAGGTCAAAAATAACTTTTTCAGCCCTCTGAGTAGTCCCTTGCACATAGGGACTACCCAGAGGGCTGAAAAAAGTGATTTCTGACAGGTTCTCGCACTTTTGACCAGTCCTCGCACTTATGACCGGTCATCATTTATGCCTGTTTGCAGCATTTTGTGCATAGGGACTACTCACAGGGCTGAAAAAGTTATTTTTGACCTGTTCTCACACTTTTGACCGGTCCTCACACCTACGACTGTCCTCACATTTTACATTTTGCGCCCTATCTTGTAACTGTGGTGAAGAGAAGCAGTTGTAAAATGAGTGACATGGTTGCTAAAAATGCTGCAATGGGCATTAATGTGAGTATGGTCATAAGTGAGAGGACCGGTCAAAAGTACAAGGACTGGTCAAAAGTGCGAGGACTGGTCAGAAATGACCTGTTTTAGCCCTCTGAGTAGTTTCTATGCCCATAGCCATGGCCACCCGGTCACATGACCAACTAGCCACACCCATCCAGTCACATGACCAGCTGGCCACGCCCACCCGGTCACATGACCAGCCAGCCACGTCCCACCCGGTCACATGACCAGCCAGCCACACCCCAAAATAAGCCACGCTCACAGAACCGGTTGTTAAAAAAACTGAATCCCACCACTGCCCTACATCTACCTTTTGGTTTCTGCTCCAAGTTAGGGGAAGCATGCCCCCTTCCTTTCCCAGCTTCTTTGCTGCATTAAAAAAAAAACTCCTTTAAATTGCAACCAAGAAACTTACTTGTTTTGTTTCAATGAAGGTGGACCATCAGTTCTTTCTTGCCAAAAAGAACTACCTCCCCTATTGATTTTGATTACTGTGGCATCAGAACAATGATGCTATTGTGAAGTGGGGGAGGAAGGAATAGGAAAGGTCCACATTAGGGTCAAAAGAAATAATATAGCAAAAGGGTGCAAAGTTATCCGTGTGTACAAATATCTGGGAAAGCAAAGGAAAGGCACTGGGACTAGTAAGGAGGGAACAATTCCCACAAGTAAAAGGCAGACTCTGGATAGACTGGTCCATCCAGGAGCCAGCAGGCAAGTCTTGCCTTCCCTCCACAGATGGGAAGAGTAAGTAACAGGAGAACAATGAATCAAACAGCAGGCCAATCTTGTTGGGAGCCAATGTGACCTGGATGTGCAGAATTACCCTTTCAGTTGTATAGATTGTGGGGGGAAATCAGAACTCTTTGGAACGTGGGGGGTTGATATATGGTTCTAATCTTTGTATTTAGATGAATATGGAATAAATCATATTCTTTGGTTATGTCTCAGGTGTGCTCAGGAGACCAAGTATGCAAACATCCAAACTGTGGCTATAGCGATTCCAGGAGGGAGACAAGGCAGAAATACCTTTTTGGAGGGGAGGCGAAGTGATCCAAGATTTCTTAATAATGCAGTGCAGTGGTCAGAATGCAGTATTGCAGGATAATTCTTCCGACAGCCAGGAGTTCAATCCTCACCAACTCAAGGTTGATACATCCTTCTGAGGATAGCAGGATGGAAGGATTCTGAGGATGGGAGGTAAAATGAGGACCCTTCCGAGGTCACTAAATTGAGGACCCAGATTGTTGGAGGCAATATGCTGACTCTAAACCGCTGAGAGAGGGCTGTAAAGCACTATAAAACGGCATATAAGTCTATTGCTTTGCTATTTCCACTCTTTTCATTTCAGTACTAAGCCAACAGTGAAAATAGGGGATACAAACAAATGCTTAGAGGCCTGCATGAACCCTGGATCTATTGTACAATGTGAAAATGCAAAATAATAACCGCAAGTCACTAATATGAATAGAGTTCAAAGAAATGGATGAAAGAAACCTGACGAACTTCAGAGAGGAATACAGGCCCTCTCTTAGAGGGCTCTGCCCAGCTTGCAGCTGCCTTCAATATGATCCTTAAGTGTATTTTCTTGGGCTACATTATTATCAGAGGAATATGAAAACAGTGGACTTACAAAATACCCCCTCCAGCAGCTGCTCTTTAACTGAAGTAATTCATTTAGCGCAATAGTTAATTTATCACCACCATTGTCAAAGGGGATAGAGGTCTTTGTGGTGTTGTTTTAATTAGTATTTTCTTATTGCAAGAGGAAATGGAGTTATGTAAATGTATCAGACATTTTAACATATCAAACTAAATGCCACCCCAGTGAATCCGAGGATTTTTCTATGTAAATATTTCATAATTGGGTAACCATAATGCTGTACCATTAATATGATTTCTGCCTTAAGGGATATTATCTTTTAAATTTATCCAGCTAAGGATGAGAAATAAAGCAAAAGTGTCAAGAGTTTTACATGTTTATAAAGGAAAGGATTACAAAATAAATTAGCTCTTAGACAATTGTCCCAAAGGTGCTTTTTTCCAAAAGACAAGTGGACTTTCTTGGGGTTTTTTTTCCATTGAAAATGTTTTGCTTCTCATCCAAGAAGCTTCTTCAGTTTTAACTGACAGGTGGGGAACTGAAGAAATGTCTTGGATGAGAAGCGAGACATTTTCCAAGAAAAAAAACAAGAAAGTCTACTTGCCTTTTAGAAAAAGCACCTTTGGGACAGCCATGACCTGGATGATTGACAATTTCTGTCTTCTGACTCTTCTGTAGACTCTTAGATAATTAACTCTACTGTTAGAAATGGACCTGTCTTGACCATTTCACTAGAATTCCACATGGGCATCTAGTGACCAGCTTTCACATACATTAATTCACATTGTGGCTTGTTTGGTATAATACAAATACAGCAACTCTAATTTCTACACTGTACGACTTAAAGTGCTGTATGCTTTCAACTAATTGAAATTTATTTAATAGCCCATAATTAAAACATGGACCAGTTTGAAACAGTGCTCTGCAACATTACTCTAACTTTTCTTAACCTCGTGCCCTCCAGAGGTGGTGAACTATAACTCTGAGAAGTCCCAAAGGTTGTGCTGGTTGAGAATTTTGAGAGTTGTTTCTCACATATCTGAAGGTGCTAGGTTGGAGCACAAGCTTGATTAGTCCTTTGAGCATATCTGGACCTCTGGGGATAAGCTGAACACACCAAGAGCTGGCAAGACCTTCCTCTTCAATGGTTCCTTTGCTCAAGCTGTACCTATTTGTGCCTGATTTTCATCCAACGCCCATCAAGTCTTCACCACATGCATTTGACAGTGTACGGTAGTCCTCAACTTATCACCATTCGTACAGTGATTCTTTGAAGTTACAACAGCACTGGGAAAAAACGAGTTGCAAACAGTCTTCACACTGTCACAGCCTCCCTAGGGTCACATGATCAAAATTCTTGGCAACTGGTATGTGTTTAGGTTGCTTGTAGTATCCCAGGGTCATGTGATCACTATTTGCAACCTTCCTGGCTGGCTTCCAACAAGCAAAATCAATGGGGGAAGCTAAATTCAGTTTATTTATTTATTTATTATTTATTATTTAAATTTTTTATACCGCCCTTCTCCCGAAGGACTCAGGGCGGTTCACAGCCAGGTAAAAAATACACAATAATACAATATAAATACGATTAAAATACAATTAACCACATGATTTGCTTAACAACTATGGCAAAAAGAGATCATAAAATCAGGTGCAATTCATTTAACAACTGCCTTGCTTAGCACTGGAAATTCTGGCCCTGGTTGAGATTGTAAGGCAAGGATTATCTGTTGTGCACAATTACCCCAAAGGGATTTTTGTCATTTGCTTTCAGAAAGCCACCTATAGTTTCCTTTTTCTTTCATTAATTCATACTGAAGTACAGTAGGTAACATAAACAGAGAAGGCTAGCAAGAGTGCTATCTCCCACACTTCCCTCCCACCGAAGGACATTTACATAATTTTAAACACTGGGCAACCAACTGTGTTATGGAATGAACAGGGGTTTTTGTAGCAAATCATATTTTTTTACGAAGTAAAAGTAATTGAATGAGCATTTATAATGGTGCATCTTGCGACGTCCCATTAAACTCAGCCCAGCTGAGGATTTCATACTAAGCCAGCTTCCTGCTGCCACCATTATCTGAATGATCATTTGGTGGTGGGGGGGGGGGTGTCACTGACACAGTTGTTGAAAGCATCTGATTGCAGGGATGTGAGTTTTATCTCAGGAATCTAGGAGGAACTGCACCCCCGCCCTTCAGGTGACTAACAATAACAATTGTTTCAATAACAATATCACAAGAGCTACAAACAGATTCAAACTCAATGTCAACCGTTCCAGTTTAGATTGCAGAAAACACGATTTCTGTAACAGAATTGTATATACTTGGAATGCATTACCTGACTCTGTGGTTTCTTCTCATAACCCCAAAGGTTTCACTCAAAAACTGTCCACGGTTGACCTCACCACTTTCCTAAGAGGACTCTAAAGGGGCGTGCATAAGAGCACAAACGTGCCTACCGCTCCTGTCCTACTGTTTCTTTCCTATGTATATAACATATATATATATATATATATATATATATATATATATATATATATATATATATATATATATATATATATATATATATATATATATATATATATATATATATATATATATATATATATATATATATATATATATATTAAAAATCCCACCTACCACTCCCTCAAGGGACAGGATATATACATAGGAAGACTAAAGCAGTACAGAAACTACCACTGGATCTTTTGCAGATTTGATGTGGATTTTGTTCTAATTGCTAACTGGTGGTCAGATGCTGGACTTGACCCACATGTTCAGAAGGCCACCCACTAAATGGCCCAAGGCAAAAGCGGTGGAAGAGTAATGTTACCACAGCAATTAGGATAATAACTAACCTTCTGAATTAGAGCTTAGTTTTCTGGTGATTGTCATGGAAAGTTACTCTGGTAGAAGAAATTGTTGTAGTTTAAATTAGACAGCTGATCCATCTCATAATACTGTTTCATATCAATGAAGCACCACTTTTAATAGCTGGAAATATTTTAAATTTTATAATCAAAATAATTCTTGTCATACATTTTAAAGATAAACTAGCACGTACACTATAGATGTGAAGACTGCAAAACAATGAGGGTGATTATGAATGGTCTGAGATTTGAACCTGAGGAACCAGATTCTTGACAAAAAATTTTTTTTGCGCAAAGCCTTCTAGGTATTCTTCACAACCTGAAAGTTTTATGAGATCTTGCTGGACCATCAATTACAGTTGAAATATTGCACATGGGTTGGTAGATTGTACAGACCTACTTTCTTAGGGGGCATACCTTACTTGTTACTAGATATATTTTTTTTTAGTATACTTACCTGATCACAAATTCTGGCCCTGGTTGAGATTGTAAGGCAAGGATTATCTGTTGTGCACAATTACCCCAAAGGGATTTTTGTCATTTGCTTTCAGAAAGCCACCTATAGTTTCCTTTTTCTTTCATTAATTCATACTGAAGTACAGTAGGTAACATAAACAGAGAAGGCTAGCAAGAGTGCTATCTCCCACACTTCCCTCCCACCGAAGGACATTTACATAATTTTAAACACTGGGCAACCAACTGTGTTATGGAATGAACAGGGGTTTTTGTAGCAAATCATATTTTTTTACGAAGTAAAAGTAATTGAATGAGCATTTATAATGGTGCATCTTGCGACATCTCACCAAACTCAGCCCAGCTGAGGATTTCATACTAAGCCAGCTTCCTGCTGCCACCATTATCTGAATGATCATTTGATGGTGGGGGGGGGGGGTGTCACTGACACAGTTGTTGAAAGCATCTGATTGCAGGGATGTGAGTTTTATCTCAGGAATCTAGGAGGAACTGCACCCCCGCCCTTCAGGTGACTAACAATAACAATTGTTTCAATAACAATATCACAAGAGCTACAAACAGATTCAAACTCAATGTCAACCGTTCCAGTTTAGATTGCAGAAAACACGATTTCTGTAACAGAATTGTATATACTTGGAATGCATTACCTGACTCTGTGGTTTCTTCTCATAACCCCAAAGGTTTCACTCAAAAACTGTCCACGGTTGACCTCACCACTTTCCTAAGAGGACTCTAAAGGGGCGTGCATAAGAGCACAAACGTGCCTACCGTTCCTGTCCTACTGTTTCTTTCCTATGTATATAACATATATATATATATATATTAAAAATCCCACCTACCACTCCCTCAAGGGACAGGATATATACATAGGAAGACTAAAGCAGTACAGAAACTACCACTGGATCTTTTGCAGATTTGATGTGGATTTTGTTCTAATTGCTAACTGGTGGTCAGATGCTGGACTTGACCCACATGTTCAGAAGGCCACCCACTAAATGGCCCAAGGCAAAAGCGGTGGAAGAGTAATGTTACCACAGCAATTAGGATAATAACTAACCTTCTGAATTAGAGCTTAGTTTTCTGGTGATTGTCATGGAAAGTTACTCTGGTAGAAGAAATTGTTGTAGTTTAAATTAGACAGCTGATCCATCTCATAATACTGTTTCATATCAATGAAGCACCACTTTTAATAGCTGGAAATATTTTAAATTTTATAATCAAAATAATTCTTGTCATACATTTTAAAGATAAACTAGCACGTACACTATAGATGTGAAGACTGCAAAACAATGAGGGTGACTATGAATGGTCTGAGATTTGAACCTGAGGAACCAGATTCTTGACAAAAAAAATTTTTTGCGCAAAGCCTTCTAGGTATTCTTCACAACCTGAAAGTTTTATGAGATCTTGCTGGACCATCAATTACAGTTGAAATATTGCACATGGGTTGGTAGATTGTACAGACCTACTTTCTTAGGGGGCATACCTTACTTGTTACTAGATTATTATTTTTTTAGTATACTTACCTGATCACAAATTCTGGTAAAACCAAATTCAGTCCTCTAATTTTCCACTTTTTATTTTTTTAATTTTATTCTGGCTTATTTTCTTTGTTTGTTTTTTTCTTTTTGAAAACCAACCATGTTGGCTTCCTACTGTATATACTACTTACTCTAGGACATGTGCTGGATGTTGTTAGCCACAATGATCTGTGTGGGTCACTACAGAAGGACTAAGTGCAGTTAAGAATAGTACTGCAGGCAATCTTAAATTTGACAGGACTGCCTGGGAGGAAAATTACAGAGTTGATGAAGGATAGTGGCTATGATTTCAGTGTTTTATAGTAAATATAAATGTCAAGAGTTTTGGTGGTAAGGAGGCATTTTCATCAGCACTGTATAAGGCAGCCTTCCCCATTTTAGCATTTGACAGATGTGCCAGACTACAATTCCCATTGTCCTAACTTCAGATACTAGAAATGATGGTCTAATTAATCTTGAGGTTGAAGAAAACCAATGTAAAATCTTTCCTTTATATTTTGGAATCGTGGAGAAACATCATAAAAGCACCAGGTCAGAAAGGAGATTTCTATGTATATTTTTGACCCAGATAGACCTAGAATAATGCTGCCAATGGAATGAAAAGCCACTGGAAAGTGGGGAAAATAAATACAATCACAGCCTCATCTTGACATATCAACTAGTGCTACCTAGACAATCTAAGCCTGAAGCTGAAATGGCACCTTGAAACAGGTACAGAAGTCAACTATCCAGATGTTTTGGACAACCCTCATATTCCCCAGTCAATATAGCCAGTGATGACGACTTGTGGCATTTATAGATGGAAACATCTGCAAGAAACCAGATTGCCTGTTGTAGACTGGAATTACTTGTGTTATCCAAGAGTAAATAGAGATGACTTGCATGTTACTTGAGTATTTTGAGAGAAAGGCAGCTTAGCAACTAAAAGATTGTTGGGCAAATAATTTAGTCATTGGAGGATTTATTCAAATTCAGTCTCACAGCTGCCTTCTTCCAGGCAGCTGGGAGTGCCCTTTCTTTCAAAGCTTGAACCTGAAACCGGAGAAATGCCAAGGATAGAATCTGGGACCTTATCTACAGAAGGCATGTGCACCAGCACAAAAATATGGCCGCTCCCTCAGCTGGTGACAGACTTCTGGAATCAGATGCCAAAAAGCAGGTGATAAGAGACAGATATATAAAATGAGAAGAAGTGGCTTTTGTTGGCAGAGGACTAGAGCAGGTAAGTAAGCAAGAGTCTTTGCAAAAGGCATGTTGTGGATCTAGGCAGATGTTAAGATGGGCCCTGCAGTAGTGTAGAGATGCCGGTTGACCCCCATTGTACAAAGTGCTGCATGTGATGTTTGAGAGGGAGGGCGATGTGAGAAGTGGCACTGCAAATGGATAGCTGGCATTAAAGAAGCTGTTGCATGCTCAGCACTTTGGTCAATCTGACCTTTCTGATGGCGCTTAAACAGGAGCTGTGCATTCTTGCAAAATTCTGTTAAGCAGCTGTTGATGCGATATGAAAAGAAGACTAGTGTAGTTGGAGCTAGCAACGGGAGGGGTGGTTCTGTGGTGACCGTTTTGATTTAGTGGTATCTATGCAAGCACAGCAGCAGCAGCCCACCCACCTTGCACATACTCCTCCTAGGATTCTCCTAGAAATGTAGCCCCCTTCTACATGGCTTTCATTGTTACCTAGTAAAGCATACTTAATGTTTCAACAGCTGTAGCCTTGACTGAATGTTCTTCACAATGGGAAGATTTAGGCATTATTTCTTCGTCCCAGGATACTAGTAGATTTAGTAAAGTGCTTTCTGTGCCATAACCCCTGTCCTCTGGAACAGGGGTCTCCAACCTTGTGTAAGCCTGGAGGACTTCAACTCCCTGGCTGGGGCATTCAGCTGGCTGGGGCATTCTGGGAGTTGAAGTCCTCCAGGCTTACAGTTGCCAAGGTTGGAGACCCCTTCTCTGAAACATTCTCCTTTTAGAGATTAGGAGACCCTGGCCTGGTTTCATAAAGTTGTGAAGACCAGGTTGTGTACCTGGGCCTGGGGTCCAAGTGCATTTAGAATCCTGTTTCTTGGCAGTATTAATATCCATGACTATAGTTTTATTTGGTGAGCATACATATTTGGTATTGTTTTGTTTTAATGGTTTTATGATATATGCTGCCCAGAGTCACTTGTGAGATAGGCAGCTATAGAAAACAAGTAAATAATAAATAAAAGCTCAAGATGAATGTAAACAGTATACCTTAAGACCATTTTAGGACTTTCTTGGTTCTTCCACATTTCTTAGTATTTGTTCCATCTTACCTTGTAAAAAATTCTGGAGAACCCGTAAGTTTGCATTCTAGTTCATTATTTAGTTTCATCCAATTAAGAATATTCTAGAATTATGAATCTTCCCCTTTCATGCACCAATAGTGCTGCTTGTTTTTAAAAACATCTTGGTACTTAAAACACTAAGCAAAATAAAGATCATCATCATCTATTAAACTTGCATGCCACCCAACTCTCAAAGACACTCAGAAGAAATAATAATAATCCCAGAAATCAAGTAACCGTACACAGGTAGCCCTTGTTTTGTAGTGGTAAATAGGAACAGAATTTCTGTCCCTAAGGAATTCACCCTTAAAGTGTGACATCATTTGACCATATTACTTAGCGGTCCTGATTACTGTCAGGAACAAGAAACCAGGAATAGGAGATAAAGCACTAAAGGTTTATTACATGCTACCCTATAAACAAGAATCTGATCTACTAATGGTCAAGGCAAATTGGCACTAGATAAGAGTCAATGAAATTCACAGGGAGCTGGACTTGGGCCTTGTGGCTGCGTATGGATTCCAAACTGTTGATGCATTTGACTCTACCTTCCAGCTCCACTTCGTCATTTCCTGTAATTACTAACATCAAGTAAGGGCCATGCATGTCTTATCTGAGTCCATGGAAATCACAGATATGTAGGCAAGTCTTCTATCTTTGCTAAAAGGTTTTCAAACAGCATTCAATGGCAAAGGGTTTGAACAAACTAGAAAGCAGCTAAAGAGTTGAGGAACACAATGGTGAGGTAAATGGAGAATTGTTGCCAATGGATCTATGAAGTGTATAGTTCCCTGGTATGATTCTAATTTGCTTCTTCAACAGGGCAGGGTTCTTTCTGACCAATAGTCTTGCTGAGCACCTTTGTTTCAGACCTCCTCTTCTTGTGGCAAGCCCTTGCACTGGGAGCAGGTCTTAGCCTCTTTGTCTTCCGAGACCAGCAATAGCTGCCTTTCCTGGTTGTTAGGCAATACTGCTTTTTCGGCCTACAATTCTTCCAGATGAATTCCTTTAGGCTGATGATCTTCATCCTCTGACTCTGAGCTGGCCATCACACTGCAGGTCATTAAGCAAGGTCCTCATGCCAACATTATTTCCAGCTTCTAGCCAATCTCTGGATTGATTTTGCTTGTGGGAAGCTGGCAGGGAAGGTTGGAAATCATGATCTTGTGACCACAGGATGCTGCAACAGTAGAAAAAATCCAAGTGAGTTCCTTAACACCTGGATCATGATCATATGACCATGGTCATGCTGCAACAGCTAGAACTTCAAGGACTGATCTTAAATACCGCTTATTCACTTTGAATGGTCACGGAACGCTATTAAGTGAGGATCACCTATAACTAGTTCTGAATTTCCACATGGATTTTGGATGTATATTTCTCAAAAAGCAGCTTCATATGCTGTATAACAAACCTCTTTTGAAATCCTGAGAACTAGAATAGAATAGAACAGAATAGAATTTTTTATTGGCCAAGTGTGATTGGACACACAAGGAATTTATCTTGGTGCATATGCTCTCAGTGTACATAAAAGAAAAGATACCTTCATCAAGGTACAACACTTACAACACTTAATGATAGTCATAGGCTATAATTAAGCAATCAGGAAACAATCAATATCAATATAAATTGTAAGGATACAAGCAACAAAGTTACAGTCATAAGTGGAAGGAGATGGGTGACGGGAACGATGAGAAGATTAATAGCAGTGCAGTTTTAATAAATAGTTTGAGTGTTGAGGGAATTATTTGTTTAGCAGAGTGATGGCGTTCGGGAAAAAACTGTTCTTGTGTCTAGTTGTTCTGGTGTGTAGTGCTCTATAGCATCATTTTGAGGGTAGGAGTTGAAACAGTTTATGTCCAGGATGTGAGGTATCTGTAAGTATTTTCTTCTGAGAAATCCTGAGAACTACTAAAACAGTTTCTTATTGGACGATCTGAAGTTAAAAGACATAAAGTAAACAAAATCCTACGAGTCACTGCTGCTATTATTATCATCATTTCTATCACCTTCATCATCAAGAAATATACCGTAATCAAAAAATCATATGTGACTGTACTCCATTTCCTATATTAAGATAGATTCTGGAGTAAACATTTTTTTTAATTGCCTCCAGAAGCCAATAGAAAAATTCAATTGGAAACTGAAAAGACTAAAGAAGTTGCTCTTGACAGAAATATGCAAAACCATTACTTAGGCAGAGAGGCTGGAGCATTTTTTTAAGCCCTGGAAAACAGAATCATTTCAGAAACATCTCAGGCAGATGCCTTCCAGATTTATAGGGATATAAGAAGGGGGGAATATAACCACAATCAGATTTGCAAGATTATGTTATTGTAGCTAATCTCAATAAAGTGTATTTCTAGTTTCCCTGTAGTGTTGATTTCCTGGTCTGCTCTACCTAGTGGGGTTGACAGCAGACAGCAGCCAGTCCAGATGTTCTGGGCTATGTCCTCATTAAAAGATCCAACCACAATCAGATCACTGCATTCTGGATCAACTGCTTCTTCCAAATGATTTTAAAACACAGACATATGTGCACTGCGTTGCAGTAACCCAGCTGAGTGATGATCATGACATAAGGCACCACTGCAAGATGTACTCAATTAATTGAATTTTCTCAGTTCTCAATCTCTCTGAACCATGCGACTATCTACACTGGCTGCTTTCACGTCATAGGCTGAGCCACAAAAGAGCCAATTCAAGCTAATATGTTGTGCAAGTCCAGCTGCTGTTGAGAAGAATTTTATTTCTTGTTGATATCTACTTATAATTAAAGAGATAAGCCCTGGTAGGAAAGGAAAAGAAAGGAAAGGAAAAAATACAACCTTCATCACCTTTTTAAAAAGCACGAAATATTATTCCATGTCTGCACAGACAGTTTTTCTTCTTTGTAAGAGTTTTGTCAGAAAAGTTGTGTCTCCAACACATTGCCAATAGTTTTTAGACTGACCAGGGTTATGTTTCCATAACTTGCTATACTTTGCATCATGGTTTACAAAAAACAGCTAAAATCAGAAAAAACATAGTATGTTTTTGTGTGAACTAAGGCCATCGCATAATAAAAGCTGCTTTGACTTACCATGTCATGTGAATACATTCATGTTCTGTTAACTCTGGTTTGTGGCCTGATATGCTACGTAAGTTCATAAATCATATGAAGTGATGATAGTGATGATTTAATTTGGGGG
Source organism: Ahaetulla prasina (assembly GCF_028640845.1). NCBI lineage: Eukaryota > Metazoa > Chordata > Lepidosauria > Squamata > Colubridae > Ahaetulla > Ahaetulla prasina. Next base: position 259,991,162 of record NC_080539.1, on the reverse strand, counting down.
TTAGCAATGACTTGGAGTAACATTTTTTAAAATTCAGCAAACTGTTGTGCCAACATAATACATTAAACTTCTGTTAATAGGTTAAAGGGGATACCCACCATCATTTTAGCCCATGCTAAAGCTATGCTTTTAGCTCCTTCTGAGATCTATTTTCAGTGTCAGGTTTTAGCTTGTTGGTATGTAAAAAATGGTGTGAATCCAGCCAACCACCTTAATACAGAGATACTAACAGAAAGCATTCCTACTTGATAAGCCTTCCCTACTTAACCACACAGGGAAAAAAGGCACGAAAATCCCATATTGCACTTTCAGTCATTCAAGTAATGCAAGTAAATCTCTGCTTGAAAACCTGGCACAAAAATACTGTTTGGATGAGGACAAGAACAAGAGGAGACATCAATTCAATATGATGCTCCAAAGCCGTGCCCTAGGATTAGAGAAAGCAAATCTACCGCCACCACTTCAACTCTAATCCTGATCATTCATGCCTAAACCAATGACCCAGCTGCCGCTGCCCCTTGGGACTCGTGTCCATACCAGTAGAAACCAAGGGCAGAGGATAGTGTCAGCCTGCCAATTGTCTGGACAGGGAATTTATGACATTCAAAACCACAAATAGAGTATAGCAGCGGAATATTTGTGATAGTTTCATTGTACTGTATGTATGCTAGGTTTTTAAGTCAAAGTTGATTTTTCTGTTGATTGCAACCTGGATTTGTAATAGTTTCTGCTTGCCCACTACATTTTGCTTTCAATAACACACTTTTACTTATCTAGGGCTTGGACTAAACAAGGACTTATTTATATATTATTATTTATTTCAGACCCTGACCTGATAAGGTCTTCACCAAAAATTTAGAGACTGGTGCAGATATTATTTAGAGCACGATTTCATAAAATGACACACAATGCAGAATACTTTCACTTCCAATTAGCCATTTTAAATTGTGTGGCTCTCAATCAGAAGGAATATCCCAAACAGAAGACCAAGAACGTAACATTTCAGAAAAGTTGGGAATTTACTTTAGTAACGTTACTTATTAAATGCAACGGCTGAGTTTCTCTTGAACAGGAATAAGCAATAAATTGTCCTCCAAGTACTGACAGTCTACAAGTCTCATTATATCCGTCAGCACTGGTCATGTTGGTTAAGGCTGATAACAGCTGAAGTTCACCAAGCTTTAGAGCTGATCTACCATGGTTCATCTCTACTGCAGAATATATTAGTCTTCTTCACTATAAGAAGGTTGGGCTGTATTTCAACATTTTCAATTCTAATGCCAAAAATCATTCCAGAGCTGAAATCACTACCTGCAATGTTGAATCATAACCAGCATAATATGACATTCTGGGAAAGCTGCTATTCATTTTGTAAGTATATTCTTTTGAGTAGAGGCTATTACTTTGCTAAATATGGTGGAATACTCATAAAGTTTTTCAGCATTGACTCTGAGCATTAAAATAAAAGCTGAAAAACTATCTGTAGAAACTGAGAGTGATGACCACCTATACTAAAAATATAATATTAAAAAACTGGGTGGGGGGGGAAGAGGCTTGTTTCAATCAAATTAATTTAGAGCTGTTCTCTAAATACTGACACTTGCTTTTTAGTGAAAGGTAAGCTTAATTTATAATTCATAAATCAAAACTATGTCACATGCATATCATACCTGTAACTAACCTGAAAAAGTATTTAAACTATTGAAATAAATTGGGTAATGGTAAATTCCTATATTGGCTGCAGTACAATGTACATAACTGCTAGCTGATGTATTAAAATTTCCCTTTTAAGAGCCAGATCCAAGGTTGCTGGAAACCAGAAGTGGCCCTGGAGCTTCAGGTTGTACAGATCTGCTCTAACACAAGCCTTTCTGACGATGTCATTCCACAGCAAATACGGAAACAAAGTAAGTTGAAATGTCAAAAAATATATCAGAATAGGAACACTTGTTGGAGAGGATCTAGTGCCCCTCGTTTCCAGTTAATGGGGTCTCTAATGATAGTGGGACAGAGAGAAGCATCCCCTAGTTTCATATAATATAAGGAAGTGTGCGAAAATTTTCAAACCATGATCCTTTCCCTTCCTTCTAAAGCAAACATACAATGACCTTAACATGTGCTTGTTGGAGCAAATCTTCCTGGAATCAGTTCACCATCCTCCCTTCTAAACCAATCATACAGTCTTAACACATCCTTGTGTAAACAATCTTTAACTTCATCTTGCTGGAATTAGGTGCTAGTCCTGTTCCTCTTCTTACTGTTTGGTTTTAATTTTAGCAATTATATAAGTGTAATTCTTCATTTCCTTTTGCAATGAAACAACAGCTGCCTATGCTAAACCAAGATATAAAACTATATTTAGACATATAACAATTATATCTCTTATAAATAATTGAGTTAGGTAAAGTTTATGTTTTTAATAGTAAAAAAATCAATTTGAAAAAGTACAGTCTTATGCATGCTTAATCTTATGCATACTGATTCAAAAATGACTCTTCTTTGTTTCCTGGGATTTATTCTTAGTTCACTGGAAAATACCCGTATCACTGATATAATAATCTCAGGCATTTTTATTGTAAACCGGTCAGAGCAATATTAAATGAAATACTGTACATTAAAATACTATACGTTCTTTGAATTTGAAAAATTAGGGGTATATAGAGCCCTAACTAGCAGTCTTTACCAGAAATAAATGATTTCTTGGTGTTTCAGTTACTCAGAGTGCTTATTATACTTCTTCTCCACAAAAGAATTGGTTTTAAACATGCCAGGCAATTAATCAGATTTCACATCTAACTGCGCAACTTAACCCAAGCAAGTTTCTTCCTGTAAACTTGGTACAATATATTACATAGTAAGGCCCTTAGTTTTTCTTGAAGTCCTTGCATATTGTCATTTAAGACAATGGATGGGATTAAAAGAGCTACTTAATTCATCCCTCCCAAGACTTCATGTGTACCCAGTTAATCTTTCTTTCTTTCTTTCTTTCTTTCTTTCTTTCTTTTTCTTTCTTTCTTTCTTTCTTTCTTTCTTTCTTTCTTTCCTTTCTTTCTTTCTCTTTCTTTCTTTCTTTCTTTCTCTTCTCTCTCTCTCTCTCTCTCTCTCTTTCTTTTTCTTTCTTTCTTTTTCTTCTTTCTTTTCTGATGGCAACATTATATTTCTGCAATTTGTAAATGATTTTTCCCTCCCATATGACAATCTTTTAAAATGCTAAAGGAATTTCAAAACTCAAATCAACAATTAGAACAGGTATTCCAGGAGCACATGTATAATGTTACTAGAGGGCAAGCATAGATAGCCTGCAGCCCACAGAGATGCAGAATCCCTGATCTAGCCCTCAAACCAACCAACTTGGCAAAGTGCTCATCTGCCCAGAAACAAATAATCAGGAAATAGAAAAAGCTTGCAGCCTTGCTTAAAATCACTGGGAAAGGTGATTTTTAACTTTTTCCTGCCCTCCAAGTGTTCCACATTGCTTGCTTCCTAAACCAGTGACTAGCAAACAGGACAACTGGGAAGAAATGGATATACATATATTTCCTGTTTTCCCTAAACCATGCTCAGTAGTAACATATAAAATTTATATGTACAGTATACATATATACAGTATACATCACAATATCTATGGATGGCCATGTATTGTATGTGCAGTCCATCTTATAGCAGCCATGCACATATTTACCAAAGGGGCTTGGGAGTTATTCTTTAGTATCTGCCAATTACAGGTAATTGAAAATAAATTATTAAAAATAAATTATGAACATCAAATTGGTTTCCCTTCTGCAGTGTTCCCAGTATTGGAAGCCCATAAAGGCTTTTCAAATAAATATGTTAAATAACTGATCACCTTGGAAATGTTTGTCAAGAAAGGTTACCGTAATTATTATCCCAGTTCTCATCTTAACTTCCACTAATTCTCCTACAGTATTTTTAAGGAAAGGAGCAACACTCATCAATACTGCCTCCTTCAGGACAATACCTGGCTGCATCCACATCCTTAGGAAAATGTATTCTTACGAAAATGTAAAATTCTGCCAACTGGGATTGCAACATGTAATCATGTGGTTGGTTAGAGTAATCACCTTTTAAAAATAATTTTAAACAATCAAAAAAGCACCCCTAATTAATTGAGCAATTTTTTTTTTGAAATAAAAACATAAAGCATTCTCTCCATGATAGTTTCTTTCAAAAAGATTAACAGGAAATCATGTATTCCAGATGGGTAACTGTACAATTGTTCCCATCTGAAAGACTCTGGCAAAACAATAAGGCAAGTACTGGAACAATTAGACAGGAAATTGTGTATTTAATTCCTGTTAATGGAAGGTTTAAAACTTCTCCACCTGCATGCAGAAGTATAAATCAAGACTGGGCTTTTGCCCACTTAGAGTAGTTTCACGGCAACAAAGAAAACCTATCTATTATGTTCCTTATCCACTATGATTCAGCTGAGTAGTAGGCCAGTGAAGTTTATCTCACTCATATAAGATCTTTTCTCCAGTGGAGAACTGCTTGATAAAATTTGTAACTCAGCCAGTTACAACAGTAACTGATGGAAGAGCATATTTTGGCTCCAGGTTGAACTCTGTTGTTTTCTTGCAGACATTTCACTACCAAACACTGATGATGTTACCTAGTTTGGTAATGAAACATCTGCAAGAAAACAACCAAGTTCAGAGAGCACCAATACCCCACTTACCTCAGTGTTATATATTGTGTTTAAACAGTTTCCTGTGCAAACTGCTCTACTAATCCAGATGCCTTGGGCATTGTATCACATTTCAGTTTATCAAGAATCGCAGGAATTATCAAACTGAGTTGGGATTCCCTGAAGGACTCACAAGTACAGTATCTTAAAGAAGGAGATCATGGGTGGTTGTTTTTTTTAAAAAAATCTTGATCATGTCATACAGGCCAAAGGAGAACCCTATCAAAACTGCTCTGGCTTTGCTCCTCCTTTGCCTATGAAAGTCCAGTTTTAGTTCCCCAAAGTTTAAGTGCAGGTGTGATAAACTAATTAAAATTCAATAACTATTATTACTTGTCCAACTCTAACCCCAGTTAACCTGCTTGCTTTATTCAGAGGAGTCACATGATTATCATTTTGAGGGGTTGCAGAACCACACTAATGTATGAGAATAGCTTAACATTTAGGGTACACTTGCCGGGGTGGCAGTGGAGACCCCCAGACTTTTAGTCATGGGGGACTTTAATCTGCCATCTGCTGGCTCGTCATCGACGGTAGCTCGGGAGTTCTTGGCTTCCATGACGGCCTTGGACCTGACTCAAGTAGTGGATGGCCCCACTCACATCGGGGGAGGCACACTGGACCTGATTTTTGTCTCTGGTCAGTGGTTGAGAGATCTGGACTTAAAGGAAATAGTCATTGAACCTTTGTCATGGTCAGATCACTCTCTCCTTCGCCTGGACTTTCTGACCGCTACCCAACACCGCAGGGAGACGGAACCATTACGTTGGTACCGTCCCAGGCGCCTAATGGACCCAGAGAGGTTTCAGACGGAGCTTGGGCCACTTCCTGAGGGTCTGGCTCACGGCACGGCAGAGGAACTAGCTGCAGCCTGGGAACGGGCTGCGGCTGGGGCCTTAGACCGTGTCGTGCCTTTGCGGCCTCTGACGCAGATCCCAACCGCCCTTGGTTCTCCGAGGGGCGGAGGGGGATGAACCCCCGGAGAAGACGCCTAGAGAGTTCTTGGAGGTCCAGCCGCTCAGAGGCTGATCGGACACTAGTTAGATCCTATACTAGGACCTACCTAGTGGCACTGAGGGAAGCGAGGCGCTACGCCTCCTCATTGCGCCGGCAGATAACCGCCCAGCTGCCCCAGCCTGGTGACCCGCCTCCTCCTTCACCAGGGGAGCGGATGACCCGCTGCAGGACGTGCTGAGGAGTTTAACGGTTATCTATACGATAAAATCGCTCAGCTTAAGGACGGTCTGGACCAAAATTGTGGCGATTCGGATGGGGCGTCCGAGGCGGTCTTGGTGATGTTGTCTGGGATGAGTTTGACCCTGTGACTCCGAGGACATGGACAGGTTGCTGGGTAGACTGAATGCCACCACGTGTTTACTGGACCCGTGCCCTCCTGGCTGGTGCTGGCCACTCGGGAGGTGACACGAGGCTGGCTCCAGGGGATTACGAGTGCTTCCTTGTTGGAGGGAGTCTTCCGCCGCCTTGAAAGAGGCGGTGGTGAGGCCCTCCTCAAGAAGCCTTCCTGACCCGCTGTTTTAGGTAATTATCGTCCGGTCTCCAACCCGCCGCGCGAAGGTTGTAGAGAGTATGGTGGCATATCAGTTTCTGCACCTGGAGGAAACTGTCTATCTAGACCTGCTCCAGTCCGGTTTCCGGCCCGGTTACAGCACTGAGACGGCTTTGGTCGCTGGTGGATGATCTCTGGAGGGCCAGGATAGGGGTTGTTCCTCTGCCCTGGTCCTATTAGACCTCTCAGCGGCTTTTGATACCATCGACCATGGTATCCTGCTGCGCCGGTTGGGGGATTGGGAGTGGAGGCACCGCTTATCGGTGGTTCTCCTCCCATCTCTCCGACCGGTCGCAGACGGTGTTGACGGGCAGAGGTCACCCCGCGCCTCACTTGTGGGGTGCCGCAGGGTCGATTCTCTCGCCTTCTGTTCAACATCTATATGAAGCCGCTGGGTGAGATCATCAGTGGTTTCGTGTGAGGTACCAGCTGTACGCTGATGACACCCAGCTGTACTTTTCCACACCGGCCACCCCAATGAAGCTATCAAGTGCTGTCCCGTGTTTGGAAGCCGACGGGTCTGGATGGGGAGAAACAGGCTCAAGCTCAATCCTCCAAGACAGAGTGGCTGTGGATGCCGGCATCCCGCACAGTCAGCTGAGTCCACGGCTGACTGTCGGGAGCGAGTCATTGGCCCCGGCGGAGAGGGTGCGCAATTTGGGCGTTCTCCTGGATGAACGGCTGTCTTTTGATGAACACCTGACGGCCGCCTCCAGGAGAGCTTTCCACCAGGTTCGCTTGGTGCGCCAGTTGCGCCTTTCTAGACCGGGATGCCTATGCACGGTCACCACGCCTTGTGACGCCTCGCCTGGATTACTGCAATGCTCTCTACATGGGGCTCCCTTGAGGGGCATCCGGAGGCTACAGTTAGTCCAGAATGCAGCTGCGCTGGTGATAGAGGGAGCCCTCGTGGCTCCCGAATGACACCTATCCTGCGCAGGCTGCACTGGCTGCCTGTGGCTTCCGGTGCGCTTCAAGGTTTTGGTGAACGCCTTTAAAGCGCCCATGGCATAGGGCCGGGCTACTTACGGGACCGCCTGCTGCTACCGAATACCTCTCACCGACCCGTGCGCTCTCACAGAGAGGGACTCCTCAGGGTGCCGTCGGCGCGACAGTGTCGTCTGGCGACGCCCAGGGGAAGGGCCTTCTCTGTGGGGGCTCCCGCCCTCTGGAACGACCTCCCCCCAGGACTTCGTCAACTTCCGGACCTCCGAACCTTTCGCCGCGAGCTTAAAACTTACTTATTTATCTGCGCTGGCCTGGGTTAGTTTTTAAATTTATGGGTTTTTAAATGGGTTTTAGTTTAAATTTTAATTGTGGCCAATTTTAATAAGTTTTTTAAGTGTATTTTAAACTGTATTTACATATTGTCTATTTTACTTGGCTGTGAACCGCCCTGAGTCCTTCGGGAGAAGGGCGGTATACAAATTTAATAAATAAATAAATAAATAAATAAATGACCCCATGTTGAGACAAAATTATTGAAATATCACTTTACAGATATTCAAAAATTCAGGGTTGATATTTAAAAACCCACAATTACAGAAATAGGGCCAATGATATTTATTTTTCCAATCCATGGTCTATTGGGATAATCTGTTAACAAAGTTTGAGACTTTGTTCAGTGACCGAATTATAGCTATTGAATATTTAAATGTATTTTGAAATCATGTCATACTAAGTTCAAACCATGTAGTGGTAGAGGGCAAATTGTCCAGGGTTTCAAAATGTCTTTTTGGTCGCAGTTCAAAATTGAGCAAATTTTTCTTTTATTTTGTGCAACTGAATTAGTACATTTATCTTTGTGCTCTTTTTATTTATTTGGCAAACAGTCATAGATGGAAAAATCACAAACCATTATATACACAAGAAATAGATGTCACTATACATGGCTTAGATCTGACTTCTTATTAGGACAGAACAAGGCAAATTTCACAGTATATAGAGTTTAATAAAAAGTGGATATAAAATGTTCAAGCATCATAAAGTACACACTTAATCCAGATTTAATTCACTGTGGAATATACCAGTGGTTTTTAATGGTAATAGAAACATTTTGCAATTCTGCTGGAGATTTTGACACATTGATCTTGCAAGTAGTTGATCAGTATAACTGCTGATTGAAATTGGTCTGCAAATTTGCTAAAAGCACCTTAATAATATTGTAAGACCAGGTATGATATAAAAGCCAGTTCTGTAAGATGTAATACAACAGCAATCTCCAAATAGAAGCAGAAGTGATTCTGGTAAAAGATAGCATATCTTCCCAGCATCAACTTTGAAAGCAAAGTCTTAATTCATGCTAATGTAAATGCCATTCTATCTATGCAAGGAGGATTTTATAGAAATATCTATGTATAACAAAGGAAGCACAAATAAAAGTTGCAATAGCAAAATGTATGATTTTAGACTGATCTACTTAGACATGTAGATTTAAATCTCTTCATCTGAGGTCTGCCATGGCTTTCCATGGGCCTTGTAAAAATATAGCTAAGGGGTGGGGGGGCATCTGCAGTGGATCGAACTGAGGTCTGTTTGCTTTTTAAAAGAAGATGTATAACTATCCAAAAGAATTTGTTGTTGTTGTTTTAAAATAATTTTTCACCTTTAAAAACAAAAAAGAACAACAAAAACATCAAAAACAAGAAAAAACAAGACAAACATAACAATATAGAGTAATTTTACAGCCTTCCATATCAGCATATACAGTATGTTCTGTTTTTATAATTCGCTCTTCTACATTGCCTTCCTATTGGTTTTAACAACTATAATAATATAATAATAATTATAACAATACTAGTTACTCATATCTACATTATATTTACATTATAATCAGTAATTTAAATTTAATAATTGGTAATTGGTAACTTTGGTTAATACTAATTTATAAAGAAGACCTATAGTCTCAGGGTCGTTTTTTAAATTTGCTCTCTGGAAGGCTGGGGTTGAAATAAATTCTGATCCCCCAACAACAGATAAATTCTGTTGTTGTTAGTCGTGAAGTCATGTCCGATCCACCGCAACCCCATGGACAACATTCCTCCAGGCCTTTCTGTCTTCTAGCATCCCCCCGAGTCCATTTAAGCTCACACCGACTGCTTCAGTGACTCCATCCAGCCACCTCATTCTCTGTTGTCCCATTCTTCTTTTGCCCTCAATCTTTCCCAGCATTAGGCTCTTCTCCAGGGAGTCCTTCCTTCTCATTAGGTGGCCAAAGTATTTGAGTTTCATCTTCAGGATCTGGCCTTCTAAAGAGCAGTCAGGGTTGGTCTCCACTAGGACAAGGTTTGATTGCCTTGCAGTCCAAGGGACTCGCAGGAGTCCTCTCCAGCCCCATAGTTCAAAGGCCTCAGCCTTTCTTATGGTCCAATTTTTACAGCCATATATTGCAACTGGGAAAACCATAACCTTGACTATACTCCGAAAGAATAAGATGGGTTAAAGATTCACTTTTAAGTATTTGTTTTAATAGATATAAATTTAAGTCGGCAGGCTTCAAACAAGCTTCAACAGAAATCTAACCAAAGTTCAACCGAATGGTTGCATTTACTGTTGAGCAAGAGATGTGAATGATGACTCTCAAAAATTTAGAGTAAATAGCTTCTAAGGTACATATGTTCTTATATCCACAGAATTGGGTCATTACATACACATTCTTAAGACCATTCCCTTGAATAGTTTGATTGCAATGGGCATGTATTTGGAGAATCCTTGGAGAATCTATGATTGTAAAAACATGAACTTTTGGGACTCATTGTGAGCTTCTTCATTTGATAGGTCTAAGAGGCAGAAAGTTGCTTAATTTGCTCAATTAATTTTTCAGTACAATAAAAACTAGCACCTTTGTTTTGGAGTTTATCTTTTTGCTGCAAGACAAAAATATCCTATCACAGGGAGATACTTGCAGAGGCCAACACAGGACCCCTGGGAATGGGGCAGTTTGCCATTGCTCTTACATCTAATTTGCAGAAAAGACTTTACATGTCATGTTATTATCAGTTTGAGCAGACAATCGTTGATGGAAATAGATTACCCCACAATCTGTTTCAGATAATTCAATCAATGGAAAGCTCCTTGGAAAACTAGAAAACTCCTTTGCCATGTAATGTAAATTTGTATACTGATGTAAAGTTGAATACATCAAATGTTTTCCTTGACACACCAAATCAGCAAGGTTATAATAAATGTTTCACCTAAAACTTGCTAACTTTACCTAAAAGGCTAACTCTCTCATAATTGGGCAGTTTCTTCTTCTTTTATATAGATAGGTAATAGTATAATTCCTATTTTGGGTTCGTTTTCAACGATTTTGGGGGAATTAATTTCCTTGCCACCACTTTACCATTTTTCAGTCTATTTCTATTGGCATCCTTCAGTCACAAAAGATTATGGTATTGTGTTCTGGAAACAGCATCTAGTGTGGCTAAAAAGGCCAATTCGAGAGTGGCAATCCGTTCTACACTGCGGGCAGATACATTCTGTCCGCTGCCCAGCCCCCAGATTTTGCTGGTTCCGGGACTGCCTCTTTGCCTCAGCCTGCTGAACAAATATCTCTTCTAATTGGAGAAGGCCATGCTGCGTCTTCAGTAGAGTGATTAATTTAAGTATGTCTGAATTTGAAACCAGAGGCCAATTAGACTTTTCAAACTTTTGTTCACCCTAACTATGGAAACAGCTTAAAAATTATACACAGATTCCCCTCTAATCCAGTCTCTTTCTTAAACATCAAATGTCTGCTTCTCCTACAGTTAAAAAAATAGGTGTTGGTCAACTGGCCAATCTCAGTTCACAGACAGAGGACTATATTAATCTGTATGAATTGCAAGTTATTTATATATTTAATTGAGTTCACATACCTGTTATTTGTACATTTCCATACATATATACATACATACATACATACATGTTTTCATAGGTTTTCATGGGTATAGGTATGTAGGTCTTGGCATATTTGGGTCTTTTCCCATGTAAGGTTGAAAGTATCTTGGCAACGTTGCAAAGAGGTCTCACTCATCATCTTCAGGCTGGTGCTTACGGCTTCGTGCTTCAAAGGAAGGTAGGCTGTAAAATCAAGCTGGTTTTTATATAAAATGTGCTAAAGTGCACTATGATTGTGCCAGTGCTGGGCTCCTTACCTTAGCTACTGGTTCGGAACCGGAGTGTGTGCATGTGTGCGCTCACTTCGCTCATGCGCAGTGCTTCTGCAAATGCGCAGAGCATCCATGATGACATCTGGATGGGTGGGTGGAGCCTCCTGCCTCCGCCACTACCAGTTCATCAAACCGGTAGAAACCCACCACTGGATTGTGCTACACAGCATATATTTGCTTTATATTGCAGGCACAAGTAGACCAGAAAACAGGTAGTCTTTGACTTATGACCACAACTGAGACCAGAATTTCTGTTGTTAAGCAAGGGGATTAAGTAAGTCATGCCTGATTTTATAATCTTTTTTGCCACAGTTGTTAAGTGAATCATGCAGTTGATAAGTGAACCTGCTTCCACATTGACTTTGCTTGTCAGAAACCAGATGGGAAGCTCGCAAATGGTGGTCATATGATCCTGGGATGCTGCAACTGTTGGCAACTTGCAATACATACAAGTTGCCAAGTTTTGATCATGTGACTGTGGGGATGCTGCAGTGGTTGTAATGGAGAGAATCAGTTGCAAATGATTTTTTTCAATGCCACTCAATAACTTTGAATGGTTGCTAAGCGAATGGCTATGAATTGAGGACTGTATCATTCATCAATTTATCCACTAAGTTAAGTTTCTATTACTTCTATATCAACTGTACAGAACCCCCCCCCCCCACAATTCACAGTTCTGTACCTATTACAAAATTTAACAGGATTCCTGTCTAACATTTCTAAAATGTATGTTATGATAACTAAATAACTAAAATAAAATTATTTCAAAATATTTATAAAAAAGGGGAAGAGTATCTTTGCTACAAAATTTTAAATAGTGAATAAAAAAGCCTTTATCATTTAAAGATGTACTGATTCCCGCTCTGATACTTTATGTAGAGATATGTTTACCTATGATTTTGTCAGCAATATGTATGAAAATTACATATGATGATTTAAGTAATCTTTATACAAATTGCTCAAACAATCACAGGGGTAAGTAAATCCTTTTCTGAAAACCCAGCCTCTAAACTTCTTTGTACGAAATTTCCAAATCTCTTGCATCTATCTATCTGAAATTTGGCAGGCAATGCTTACTCTGAAGTGGCAACTATGCCTGTAACTATAATCCAACTCTGTTAAACAGTAAACATCAAATAAATCCCTCTTTTAATACATTTTAGAAGCCATTTCCATGAAGATAATTGAGAGTATGTTATATAATTTATATACTTTAGAAACATATAGCGTGCGTTATACTAACAACAACATCCCAGCAACAATAATATCCACATAATTATAATTTGCATTATAATTAAAACAAACCATATACTGAAATTGTTCGGAGCCATCATAACAAGATCATTGCATGATACCTTAAGAATGAATGATCACATGACTCTAGGAATGCCATTGCATTAAATATGGGTTAATGGTACACCAGACGATATGGTAGATCTGTTTGCAGTATTCCAGGCACCTGTTTATAGACACCAAGGTGCTCTAATTGATCCTAGGAGCAGTGGCTGTGTTGGTATGCAGGTAGAAACTGAGTCTCACTTTACTCTGTTTATGTCTTTCTTTTAACACTTATGTGCTCCCACAGGATGAAATTGAACTAAAAGCAGCAGAGATGCTGAAAGAGGTAGAACTGTTTTACAGTTCATCTTGTAAGTATATTATTTTTCGATTTTCCAAGTCATGACCAGACCAAGTTAAATAAGCTAACCAAAATGAAGCCATGGTCACAGATTGTGATTAAAATGAAGCATCTTTATCAAAATATGACCAGCAGTTTCAGTTTGGACAATACGCCAAATTAAATCAAGTATGACTTACCGTATCATGTAATAAAAGCAGATAAGTTTCTATCCTGGTCCTGCACAGGATAATTCATTGTGATAATAATTGGAAGACGTTGGGTTCTGCATTCTGAAGAAATTGAACTGGTTCCATTTTGTTTGTCTAATTCTTTTACATTTTTGTTCTGCACATTTTCTACTGAACTTAAATCCAAATGCTGAACTTATCCAAATGCTGAAAAATATTGTGAGATTATTATTAAAAAATTATAAATAGATGAGGTTTGGCTACACCCTTTCAATAGTATCTAATAATTGATTTCTTGGCTACTGAATGTAGTTAGTATGACTTTTTCAATTTCCTGTACACAAAAATAAATGTTCCCAAGTATTCAAAGGAGTTTGTTAGAAATGGTGTCTACTGGCCATTATTAGGAATAAATCATGGACTGTAAAGATGAGTCTGAAAATAAAGGTTCCCAAATTTGCTTGATGTTAGGAACATGTCATCAAAATACAGTAGAAACTCTTGTTCCTTTCGTTGTTTTTTTTCATGGACATTATATTGCTTTCAATATGTGATTCATTTCCATTCTGAATAAGAAGCATCTAGCAGGTATCTTTTGTCTTACTCTGTTGTTTATATTATGAAAAAGAAGAGTAAAAAAGCACTAGCTCAGCCTTAGTTTATCCAGGATGTCCTAGAGGATGTACAGAAACTGAAGATTTAAAAAAAATATATTAGTAAAGGCCAAACCATAACAGAGAAAGGCCATCTTATGCAGTGCTAATAACGACTTGATTGGTGCTATAGTAGAAATAGTCCCAAACATGTTAAAAGGAAACCCTCTTCTGAAATCTTTGCAATTGTAGACTTCAAGGAGAAAGAATAGAATAGAATAGAATAGAATTTTATTGGCCAAGTGTGATTGGACACACAAGGAATTTGTCTTGGTGCATATGCTCTCAGTGTACATAAAAGAAAAGATACGTTCATCAAGGTAAGGGTTCAAGAACCCAAGAAAGGGTTCATTTAAAAAACTGAGTTATAGAAAGGTCTCATTCAGAAAGAAGAAGCAGATCGTTCATCAAGGTAGGGTTCAAGAACCCAAGAAAGGGTTCATTTAAAAACTGAGTTATAGAAAGGTCTCATTCAGAATAGAATAGAATAGAATTTTATTGGCCAAGTGTGATTGGACACACAAGGAATTTGTCTTGGTGCATATGCTCTCAGTGTACATAAAAGAAAAGATACGTTCATCAAGGTAAGGGTTCAAGAACCCAAGAAAGGGTTCATTTAAAAAACTGAGTTATAGAAAGGTCTCATTCAGAAAGAAGAAGCAGATCGTTCATCAGGAAGGTTTACTGGATTGTTACTAGGGGCTGATATTCTTCTGTTGATTAGACTACTAGCTGGATAAACATGAACTGTACCCAGAAAATGTTATCTGGTGTTGCATTATCAGATGCTGCAACTGCAGGGTAGAATCTCTACTATAGGAGCTAAAGCCACCGACCAATTGGATGATGAAATGTGTGCCATTCTTCACAGAGCTGATTTGTGTGAGGACAAGATTAGGCTCTACAATTCGGTGCTGCAGAAATTTCTAAGGCTAATCTGACAGAACAAAGTTGAAAAGAATAGGCTGAATCTCATTTATCTACCAGAAGATCCTTGACCACAGACATCTCCAAAGACAAAACAATGCATGATGTCCTAGGGTAGAACAATAAAACAACTACAGAGTTGGAACTTCTTGTCCAACTCCATACTCAAGCTGGAGAGCCTATACTATTTCAGACAAATAGTTGTCCAGTTGGCTCATGAAAGCCTCTAATAATGGAACACCAACAACTTCTGAAGGCAAGCTATTGCTCTAACCATTAGGAATTTTCTCCTCAGTACTAGGTTACTTCTCTCCTTGATTAGTTTCCATCCATTATTTCTTGCCTTGCCTTATTGGTGCTTTGGAAAATAATGTGACCCTCCTCGTCTTTGTAGGAATGCAGTAATGTGGGCACACATTACAGGAATAATGCTGAACTTTCATGAATGAAAATGAAATAGCATCAGGACGTTTTAGCATGGGATGTCTGTAGCACTTTTTTATACAAAGGTGTAACTATTCCTAATGCTATCATTTTAAATTTGGCGAAAAGGGCCTTGCAACACTGAGCACATGCTGATAAACAGAAACCTCAAGGTTGGGATTAATTTATGAATGCTATGGCAGAGATGAATGCTGGATTCTACCTCTGTTAAAGAACAACTAGAAAGCTGAAAGAGTCTGTGGCTCTTAAGGATATAAGTGCTACTAGTCCCAATTCTATTATGCCTGTGCTTATTGGAACTCAGATCAAACTCAGACCGCTTACTGGCACCAAACTCAGACTATTTACTGGATGCTAAATCCTAGAAGTAGGCTAAGATTTGGTGATTGGCTCAACTTGTAAAACGATTAGAAACATTGTGAAACAAGCAAACAGTTTTGAGCTTTTGTCTTTATTTTATAGCAAGGCAGGCAGGCATGCATACATTGATAATGGGTTCACGTTCCAAGCCCTCTTCCCAACTTTATACCTTTTACAAACTGCTTTACCATTTGATCCTACTTTCTACTTCTTATGAGTCTGTATAAAAATATACACTTATACTACTGAGATACGTAACACTGAAAAAAATCTTTCAAACTTGTAAAACTCCCAAATTCATGCAAAACACATTTTATCACAAGCATTAAAAACAGAAAGCTTTGGGGACACTTTGCCTGGGAATCAGTGAGCTGTACCATCTTCCACCCGATATATTTCATTCTTAGAGAGAAATAAGAAATACCCTTTTGGTTCTATTCAATTGAGGAAAACGCACAACTTTTCAGGTCACAAATGAACCATGTATTTTCCCCCCTGGACTTTTATGTCCCACATGGAATCCAAAGGACTTGTGCATTTAGCTCACTATGGAAGTTACAAACTGTAGAGGAGTATGAAGTTGATACATTTCAGTAGGGCCATAAACAACAAATTTAAAATAAGGAAATGTTCATTTTCTTATTTATAAGACAATAAACCAGCTCACGTGTAACCATTTTCAATTGGACCAAAGCTGAAATTAGTGTTCTTGTTTAAATAGATTGCCCAAATGCCAGTCTGGCTTTAGGTATGTATCTAGCCATTAAATCTATGGCCTAGTCAGGTTTTGACAGGAGTAGATTGACAGAACCTGGGCCCTCTTAAAGGACATGTCTGCTTCTATGTCCTTTGGAAACAGAGAGTGGGTTATTGGATTGGTTCAGGGTACTAGGAAAATGCTTTTATTTGAAATATAGTGGTGTGGATTGTTTTTACTTGTCACAAAACTGTCAATGAAAACATTAATCAATAGCAGTACAGTATCATCCCATGAATATTTAAATGGAGAGACACAATATAGTGGACTGGTGAGCATACTTAGGATTTTGGGAATGCCACTATATTGTGCCATTATGGACCCCGACAATTGTATAGGAATACACTTCACCCAAGGCAAACTGATGAGATTGGTACCCACCATTCTCTGCAACGGATCTAATTTCTAATTTTTAGGAAGCAAACAAACTTAAAACAAAGACCTGAGTTGTATCTAATCTCCCCTTGTTTAAAATTTAGGATCTTTTGTAAATTCCCCTTCAGAACATTATTTCTTTATTTAAAAAAAAAAAAACACACCACATGAGGCCGGCCCTTTGCAGCATACCTGCTTCCTATTATTTTATTCCTAATTAGAAGAATCTAAAAATAACAAGTCAGATGCAGCAGAGAGCCTGGTGGCGCCAAGGGTGGTGTCTGTGGCACATTGCCTACCCCTACCGTGGCAAAGGTGCTTAAAATGCAAAGCATTTGTGTCAGGGAGCCCTGTGCCATATGTGTTGGGCTCCAGCCACCTTGGGCCTGCCAAGGGTTAGACAGGTGCAGGCTTTCCAGGAACAAATGCAGCGACGGGGCCCCAATCACCATCTTCCTGTCTGGCAGCTTCCCAAGATTCAAAACTCCTGCCAGCAGTAGGTAGCCATCACGACCGCCTTTTGTTCCTCAAGTTCTTACCAAACGGCTAAATACGGTAGCTGGTGGGTACTGAGCGAGCCCCTACCGGTGACCCAGTGAGGCTCTCCAGCCCGCTCGGGAGGCAGGCAGTCACCTTACTAGCCCTGTGGATGTTCCCTAGTTTGGGGAATGAAACGTCTGCAAGAAGACAAGCAAGCTCAGAGAGCACCAAGAAGCCTCCCACCCCAGCCACCCCGCCCGCAGGTTCCTTAAACTGGGCTCCTCGGAACTGGGTTTCGCGGGGGTTGAGTTGACCCTATCGAAAGGAACGGGATTCAGAAATAAAACTTCTGGTAAACGCGTCTGTGGGAGAAACTTGGCCAGCTTAAGGACTGCCCCCCCCCCGCCTCTTAAAGAGGGAAGCGGTTCGTGGGCACCTTCGCTCCCCACCCACCCACGCCCGACCCGGCTGCTCCTCCTTTCTAGGGGAGGCGACTTGTTGAATTTAAAACCTGACGGGCGAACTTCACACCTGGCGCCCTTTCCTCAAGCAGGCGGCGCCGGCACAGGCGGGGGACAAGCAGCATCTGGGGGCGCGCGGGTGTCCCACGCCGGGAAAGAGGCGGAGTGCCTCGTTGGCTTCCGTTCCGCTCCTCCTCGCCTGGGCTTTGCAGCGGGAGGCTCCCATTCTCTCTTTCCCAGAGCGACAGCACCGAGGAGGAGGCGGCTCCGGGGAGCGCCCGCCTCCTTCGCTGCCGAGCGCGGTGCACACGGGGCATGGAGCCTGCCTGAGCCAGTCCGCGGGCAGCTGCTGCTGCAGCACAACATGGAGGCGGCAGCGCCGCCGCCGCCGCCGCTGCTTGTGGTCCTGTTCCTGCTCGCCGCCTCGCTACTTCGGTGCAACTTGGGGTCTGTCGCGGGTAGGTTGCTGGGGCCGCTTCTCGCGCCCCCCCCCCCACTTCCCATCTCCTTGCCGGCTGTTCCGATCCCGCGCTTCGGGAAGAGGGACCCCTTTTGTTGTGGAGATGGAAAAGTTCTTTGCAACTCGGGAGTGGGAGCGGAGGAGGCGTGCGTGCGTGGGTTGGGGGACCGCGAGGGCGAGCCGAGTGGGCGGTGGGGCAGTGCTGTGGCTGGGAGCGTGCGTGGTGGCGGGAAGAGGGGCGCAGGGCTGCGGGTGGGGTGGCTGTAGCCCTGGCGAGTAAAGCTTCGGCCGCTGCCTCTAGGGGAGACGGTGCAAAGGGGCAGGGCGGCCGTACTGCATGTCAGGCTAGGAGAGAGGGAGCCCGACAGACCGACCCGTTCCCGATCGGGCAGGGGGGAAAAAACGGCAGGAAGCGCCTTGATTGGGTCTCCTCCAAAGCGCAAGTTCTGAACTAAAAGCCGAGGGCGTTTCCGTGCCTCGGGTCAGTGTAGCATTTCGGGGCGCCTGCCTTAGTATTATTCCGCCCCCCCCCGCCCCCGGTATTCCAAAGAAAAGGCTTCCCTTGGCCTTTTTGCGTGACGGAGCTCTCGAGCTCAGCCTGTGCCTCGAGAACGAGACAAAAGTTTTACTTTCCTAGCGCTTTGCGGCCCTCGGCCGCCGAGATTTCCCAGGAGTTCGGAGGAGCGGGTGTCGGGTGTCGATCCCGGGCTGAATCAAAACTTTTTGGCATCGGCTTGGGCGGAGGGGGTTGGGAAAAAGAGCAGATCTAATTTCCTTTTATTTTAATAGTTGTAACCGGGGGGGGGAGGGGGGGAGAGAGAGAGAGAGAAAGAAACGGGAGGAGGGAAGAGAGACTTGCCTGACTTGTGAAACGTAACACTTGGCAAAACAGACTTCTGGGAAGAGTTTGTCTGTCTAGGGGTTTACCCAGACAAAACTACAGTGAACAGTTGTTCCCTTCCTTGACTAGAGGGAGCGATCAGACAATCACGTACATTTTTATATGCAGTTCGTAGTCATTTTATTCAAATATTAAGAAGGAGTTTCTGGCTTGCTGTAATGTGCTTGGCTAGTATGTGGCCCGATGTGTTAGATCATTAATCTTGGATATATAAATAAAGAGTCCTCCGTAATACGCTACTCTGTGTGTGTTCTTGTTATGAAAATTTGCACTGATGCAAGAGGTACAGGAAGATTTGAGAAAGAAGCCAGAAGGGTCTGTTTCCTTATTGGGTCTTCTGCATCAGTATATAGAGTATAGGGTGCTTTTCTTCTTTATTTTGTAACTGGTATTCCATGTGCTAAGGAATCAAACGTTTTGCATTCCATTTTGTTTATAAAGGCTCTTGTGTTCTTGCAGCAATCCCAGCACTACCACAAAAGGAGTGTTATGATATTATAGTTTGTCACATAGTCAGACAGATGTTTAGACTGGGTTTGGCGTTTTTATCCACCTTTCGAGATGTACCCAAGGACATGGAATAGGGAGATGTTGTTCCACTGTCTTAAAAGTTTTTATTATCTGTTCACAACAATTTGAAGTCACAGCTGCCAGTTCTTTATCTAATGTTGGCCTTTAATCCTTCTCAAGAACCTAGGATGTTGTGATGTATCAACAGATCATTCATGGGTGGAATTTTTTTCAGTGTGCAGATATTCTAAGTACTCCAAGATTTTTTGGTATGGTACCCCCCTGTGTGCTAGTAACCATTAGGACCATCATAGCAGCTTTGTGCCATAATTTTTCAGTTTTGATTTTTAGATCTTGATGCTTTGTGATATTCTCAAATTCTTTGTCTTTTATTCTGCTATCTCTTATTGCCACATCAGTTATTCACATGTTCTTTTCAACCACAGTTAAATCTGGTGTGGTTATGACCCAAAACTTTATCAGTTTGTAGTCAGAAGTCCCACAATATTTTAACGTGCTTGTTTTTGAGCACCGATGTTTTATTACTGGTACATAATATTTTTTTTTCAGATGTTCTTCTAGTGAATAATTAGGGTGACTGTGTTACATTGTTTATATTCAGTTTGTGCAATCTTTTTGCATGAGCTTGAGTATATGATCTACTGTTTTTCTTTGCACAATTGTACTTTAAATAATTTGGGTTTTTTTCAGTTCTGGCCTTGATTGCATTAGTTCAAAATCAAGCCTTCAGTTTCTTTTTTTAAATTTTTTAGTTGTAAGCCATTGTCAGCTTTTATCTTTATCCTCTTTCCCCTTGCTCTTTTATAGAAATAGATTGTGTCTCTGTCTGTGTCTGTGTGTAACTTGCCCAATTCTAGTAGATTCT
Source organism: Ahaetulla prasina (assembly GCF_028640845.1). NCBI lineage: Eukaryota > Metazoa > Chordata > Lepidosauria > Squamata > Colubridae > Ahaetulla > Ahaetulla prasina. The sequence goes on along the minus strand of NC_080539.1, from coordinate 259,970,714 downwards.
GACAATTATACAGTAATTCAGAGGCTGCTACAAAAAGTCTTTTTGTTTCCCACTTCCCAGGAACCCTGACAGTACTATTACTTGCAGGAAAAAATATTTTTATAGACAAGAACTTCTCAAATAGCCTAGTATTTGTCTTCAGTTTAGCAGTCCTCAGCAAACTGAAGTTTTGACACACTAATGAATGTTAATTGTTGTAATTTTTCAATTAGTTGGAAAAATATACTTGTGGCTAATAATGCATTCTCTTAAAGTAGTTATTACTGGGATTCCCCCTTTTCTTGAAATCATCTTTACTTTCCAGAATTGCTATTTAATAGGGGAGCTCTAACCAGTTTTCCCAAAGGCCATTGTGTTTTGTTTGGAGATTTGACTTGTTTTAGATATACAATAACATCTATGTGCAGCTTTAATTGTAAATAAAAGAAATCCTTCACACACCTGATAATTAGGAAAAAAAGGCTCAATATTCCAGTAGAGTTTTAAGTTAACAGTCTGTCTCAGTGTTAAAAAGTGATTATTGTGGTTTTTAAAATGGTCCTTAGAGCAGGGGTCTCCAACCTTAGCAACTTTAAGCCTGGGGGACTTCAACTCCCAGAATTCCCCAGAGCTGGCTGGGGAATTCTGGGAGTTGAAGTCTGCCAGGCTTAAAGTTGCCAAGGTTGGAGACCCCTACCTTAGAGAGAATAATACCGTTAGGCCAATGAATCCATCTCCTTAGTCAGTGCAGAAATCCAAGTGAAAATATCTCAAAGGGATGGTTGCTTAGCCTCTGATTGAATTGAAAGAACAGTTACAATGAAGAACAGCTCACCACCTTTCTGGAAGGCCAGTTTCACTGTAAAATCAGTTTTACTGTCAATAAATTGTGTTGTTTTTTTTATACATTCAGCCAGAATCATCTTTTCTTAAAACTTAAACTTAACAATTATTTAAATCTTTAAAAGTTTTGAGGTGTAGTATTATTTAACCTAAGTATTATTTTTCATCTTTACGGTGTCATACATACATCAAAATAACCCCAAACAGGCATTGTTCTCTGATACCTAATTTAAATATTTTATTTATTAAAAGTGAACGCTTCACTTGGGGAAAAACACAGGAGGAAAAAAAAATCTGTTATAAAAACAAAGTGAGTAACTGCTTTGTATTGCTACATAGGGCAAAGTCATTTTGGTTTGCATCAGTGTATCCAGTATACGGGTGTACAGTTTCTAAATTTGGTAGCAATTCAGTTAATGTATATTTTGAGCAATAAAAGAAGGAATTTTCTTGACATAAAAATGCTTGTCCATAAAATATACACTAAATGCAGCCAAGTGGAGAAATTCATCTTGGCTTTTAACTAAGAAAATTTTAGTCCCAACTATTTGTTTTAGTTAAAACAATATATAGTTAGTATACATTTTTTCTTTCTTTCTGGAGTATTTGGCATAAGAACTCTACAATCCTAAAAACTCATTTTCATCTTTAGTTACAGTACTTAGCGTTTTCTTTGGAAATTGTGCAGGATATCAATGTAACATTACTATTTTCCCCAATTATTTGCTTAGTTTGTGCTTTATCAAAGTGTAGTCAAACATTTATTTATATGCAACAAGTTACAATGTTTACTTTTTTAGGTGGAGGGTAAGAAAAATGGATTCTATTTTTCCAGAATATTTGTATATCTTCCACTTACCATAACTACAGGTAGTCCTTGATTTACAGCAGTTCATTTAGTGACCATTCAAAATTACAAGAGCACTGAAAAAGTGGCTTATGACTGTTTTTCACATGGTCATATGATCAAAATTCAGATGCTTCACAACTGTCTCATATTTAAGACAGTTACAGTGTCCCAAGGAAGACTACATGTATTAGCAGTATCTACTTGCAGAAAAATGTTTGGTAAACATTTACTGTGTTTACCTGAAAATAAGACCCTGTCTTATATTTTTTTGAACCCTGAAATAAGCACTTGGCCTTATTGCCATGTGCTCAAAAGCCCGATTGGGCTTATTATCAGTGGATGTTTTATTTTGGAGGAAACGGTATATTTTTCTCAAGGTAAACATATTCCAGTGATTAATCTTTCATACGGGATTTTTAACAATTGTCCTAATTGATAATATCTAATAGTTTTCTAGAGGGATGCGGTGGCTCAGGGGCTAGGACGTTGAGCTTGTCGATCGAAAGGTCGGCAGTTCAGTGGTTCAAATCCCTAGTACTGCCGTGTAACGGGGTGAGCTCCCGTTACTTGTCCCACCTTCTGCCAACCTAGCATTTTCAAAAGCACGTAAAAATGCAAGTAGAAAAAATAGGGACCACCTTTGGTGGGAATATAACAGCGTTCCATGTGCCTATGGCGTTGAGTGATGCCGGCCACATGACCACGGAGATGTCTTCGGACAGCGCTGGCTCTTCGGCTTTGAAATGGAGATGAGCACCACCCCCTAGAGTTGGCAATGACTAGCACATATGTGCGAGGGGAACCTTTACCGTTACCTTTTAATAGTTTTCTGTTTTATAGAGTAATTTAAATCAAGGCTCTAATATTTTTTAAATAGCCAGGAAAACATCTCAATTATAAAAGTTTGAATCTGTTTTTTTTTATATTGTACATTTAATACACACACATTGATTGATGTAGTTTTAAATAGAAATGGTTTTACATAGCACCTTGATACTTGGGAAGACACTTAATCAGCAGGATTTGAAACTGCGTTTCTTTCAGAAATGATTTTTCACTGACTGCCCTTCCTCTTATGGTCTTCCATGGTATTCTGATGGAATTCTCACCATCTAGATCAGGGGTGTCAAACTCACATCTTCACAACAGTGTCACATGACTTATAGGGATCCCCCCCCCCCCCGGCCTGTATGCTGGGAGTTTGACAGCCCTGATCTAGATAGATAGCGATTTGGAACTTCAGGAGAAGTAGATATGAGAAAAAACTGGGGTTCCACTCTTTGGAACCTCCGTTGGATATATTAATAAAATGATGCATATTGGTATAAAGTTGATAATACTAAATAATGTGTGCTATTTCAGGACTCAACTGCCATATGACTGCTTAGTTTAAAAAAATTATCATGAGAATAAGGGTCTGCTAGTCTTAACAGGTATGTATTGCTTCCATTATTGCAGTTGGTATACATCACAATACCAGTTGTTGGAGATTATAAGCAGAAGCACTTAATGCATTATTTGTAAGTTTCCTGCAGGCATTTATTGATTTGTGTGGGAAAGGAATGCCAAGGCTTTTGATCTGAACTAATGGGTCTCCCATATTCTTAACCAAATCTCCTAATCTTACACAGAATCACAGAGTTGGAAGGGACCTTGGAGGTCATCTAGTCCCTGCTCAAGCAGTAGACCCTGGCCTATACCATTTCTGATAAGTGGCTGGCCTGTCTCTTCTTGAAAGCCTCCAGTGATGTTTTGAAAATCAGAAAAAAAAAGTTTGAACAAAGTAAAGAAAGAGTGTACAAGTCTTACAGCTAGATCCCTGATACTAAACCATAATCTGAAGATGTTTTGTAAAACAGTGTTGAGCAGATTTATATATTATGAATCAACTGAAGTTTAAACAGGTATCTGTGGGTAATAGAATGTGACTCAAATGTCACTCAATTTAATCCATTTAATTCATGCATATTTTAAAATGGATATTTAAATGCAGCTCATGTAAAGCAAATCAATGCATGGATGACGCTCAGTCTTATGTGTCAGTCTCTGATGATGCCTTTGAACCATTTTTCTTGGGTACTTGAAACTGTGATTTGAAAATGATGAGTAAAAATAAGCTTAGAAACAGCACTAGCAAGAAGTCCAAGTGACTTTTCAATGATGTACCATCTATAGTTTTTACAATGATAATTGCCATTGCTACAAAACGTGATCACGTGATGTCCCACTTTATGACTGCATTACTTAGTGATGGAAATTCTGGTCCCAGTTACTGTAGTTAAAGTAAGGATTACCTGTACTTAGTTTGCTCCTGAAGAAAGAAACTGCATTTCTGAATATGTTGATTGTTAATGGATTAAGACAGTTAGTGTAAGTACTAATTACCTTGTGTCTAAAGTCTAAAAAGGGTGGACTGGGAAAATTGTGGTTGGATGTAATTGAGTTTCTCAAAAGAGAGAATTTATGCCTTTAAAAAGAGAAATTAAGAATGTAAAGAACAGAACAGAATGCTGGAATTAACCTTTGGATGTGGTGGAAACAGCAGTGGTTTGCCAGAATATATAAGACCTGGCCTTCCTTCCCCCCCCCCTCGCAACACTAAGGAGGGGAGGGGTCAAGAGCCTGGCACTTGTGAGTTTGTGATGAGACACTATGGTGTTTGATGGTAAGAGAGTTTTTAGTTGTTTGTATCGTTATTTAACTTATTTGATTTTAGACACTGTCCACCTCCAACTCTGTCATATATGCGTTGATAGTTGCCCAGATAGTCTGACAGAGATAAGAGTTTGCCATGTCCACCCAGTAAAAGATCTGTAGCTCCTAGACAAACAGATTGCTGCTAAAAAACTGGTCATGAAAAATTCCCTAATTTTTTTAAAGAGAATAATTTTTGGACTGGCTTCATTTAAGATATGAATCTTCAATCTGAATCTGAAAAATACTTTGAAGCTCTCACTGATTGTGCCATTGGGCTTTTCTTGGATTCCATTCCCATCACAAGAAACAGGATGTTGTCAGCCATGGTGGTTGTAGGGAACTCCTGGTAATAAAATATTTATTGACTATTCAGAAAAATGTGGAAATTCACCTGAAAGTCAGAACTCATGGTACACAGACCTCACATTTGGGAGGTGAATTTAATTTGCTTGCCTGTTCTTGATTTAATTGGCTATGTTTGCATAACACAGAAAACATAAACAATGAATAATGACCCACAGTGGCTAAGATGGAAGCAAACAAATCACTTTATCTTGTTGTTTAAAACCATGCTTTTTGTTTTAGCATGTTGTATGAAGTATTTCTAGCATGTTCTGTGAACAAAGCTAAATGTGAGATCACAGAGAACGTTTTAATGGCCAATCCTTTCTGGAGAATAAATAGTGGCTAATCATAGTTTTGATGTGGGCATTTTTACTTGTGACCTCTCATTGTATAAAACAAACGATGATTTATTGAAATCTATATGTGAATCTATAGCAAAACCAGTTGAATTTTATTTTTCTAGTCTGTTTCAGTGAAGAAAAACCAAATGCTATGCTGCTTACTAACCATCCCCCCCGCCCTCAGTTGTATATGATTCTTGAGAACTGCAAGGACAAGTCCCTGAAGTTTTCTTGCCAAGGTTTTTCAGAAGTGTGGTTTTCCATTATCTCCTTCCTAGGGCTGAGAGAGACTGACTGGCCTAAGGAATGGTTCTCATACTAACCAATTAACTTGTAAATCATCTGACAATTCCTGAACTTTATTTTTTTAAGAGTGTTATTTTGTAGCAAAACTTATGCTGCATATGAATCATTATTACAATGGAGGGCAAGAACACACTCATACAGATATAAAATTTCAATTTTGTCCCACATGTTAGTAAAATGCAACTCTCAGTCTGTGATGAAGCAAATTTGACACCCCTGCTTTACACTATGCATCTGGCTGTCTAGGTATAAAATAAAACACTCAGCTCCTGCTTTCTAAACGTGTATGTACTATATGTGAAACACAAGTTCAGAGATATATTTGTATTGAAGATTATTGATATCTTCGCTTATGAAGACAAGGAGCTTGAATGTTATTAATTCTTGGCTGTTTCTTTTGCTTTGAAAAAGTACATAGTTGGAAAATTTAAAGTTCAGAAGTAAATAAATCAGCTGAGCTGACCAATACATAACTTTCATCATAGTTCAGAATTATGACTATGAGCCAAAACTTCACTTGAGCTCCCATTGTTCTTTTATATATAGGTAGACTATCTGAAGTAATTAGTGAAAGCAAGCATCTTTATTTCTTAAATTTGGTTTATTCTCACCAATGCAACTTGCGTTAATGTAAAACTTGAATAAAACCATTTTTAGTTTGAAGTGGAAGTTTTTGGTGCGCATGGAGAATGCTAGACATGATCATGTAACCTAAAAACCATGTTATCTAAATGCAGGAATTATGAAAAAAAGGTGTGTCTTGGCATTATCTATAATTTTTTAATTGTAATAAAAAAAATCTGGAGAATACCCTATGCTAACCTTTTTGCTGTCACATGCCAAAAGTGGGGGAAGCATGGGAGGTCATGCGCGCATGTGCCCACACCCATAATTCAATGCGCACTGCCCCCCATGCATGCATGTGCGACCCCCGCGCTCCCTCTGCTTTTGGCATGCAATGGCACGGAGGGCCCGGTAGGCCCATTTTTCACCCTCCCCAGGTTCCAGAGGCTTTTTAGTAGCCTGGGGAGGGCGAAAACTGCCTTTCCCACCCCCCTGGAGGCCCTCCAGAGGCTGGAAATGGGCCGTTTCCTGACTTCTGGTGGTCTCAGAAGCGGGTCAGCGCACACATGCATGCTGGAGCTGAGCTAGGGCAATGCTCGCGTGTCCACAGATATGGCTCTGCATGCCACCGGTTCGCCATCACGGCCCTATGCATAGACTGGCATTCTTCCTTTAGTTACAAATACTTGTTCCTGTCTACTTATAAAAGAAGAAAAGTCCTTCAACGACTATATAGCTATGAATAATTGAAAACTTTGAATTATCACAATTGGGAATTACTGGGCTTCTACAAGCAGATTTGATTCAGGTGTTGCCTGCAGTCTTCCAGTGTCTTGGGTGTAGTTCCTAAATCTTATCTAAATATTGATGTTGAATTGTTAACTGAAAGGCTGCAGAAACCAAATAACATTGAATACATGCAGAATAATCATGGTGACTATAGATTGCATTTGATTCCCTACCCAGCTGTTTTTGTCCTGGCCCAACTCACTTTTTGGAGTAAAATGCCCAATGTGCTGTTCATTTATGGTGTTTGAAAGAATTGCACCAGTTCAGCATAAAATAACTACAGTGTTGTCTCAAAAATTACATTTTTTTCTTTTGATTTGTAAAAATAAAAGTCATGTTAAAATTAATTGCTTATTCACCTTCAGCTTCAACTAACTTTACCACCTACCTGTGTTTCTATATTGTATACAAACTTGTTTACATTTAAGTCACTTCACTTGACCTTAAAAGTAGAGAAGAAAACAAATGTATAAGTAATTCTGTATTAGGTAATATCTAATATCTAATTCCAGTGTATTTGAATTTAGTTGTATCAATCTTAACTTTAGATCTCCTGGATGAACGGCTGTCGTTTGAAGATCATTTGAACAAATAAGTTTAAGGGAATTTTGAGCAGTGCTATGCCACATTGCATGGATATTGAAAAATGAGAGATATGATGAACAGAGTAAATATAAATCTAAAAAATATAAAAATAAAAAAAACACTTAGTTGGCTAGTCATATTATTTCACAGCATTGGGAATCTTGAAGTGCACTCGGAGGCTTCAGTTAGTCCAGAATGCAGCTGCGCTGGTGATAGAGGAGCTCCGTAGCTCCCATATAACACCGCTCCTGTGCAGACTGCACTGGCTGCCTGTGGCCTTTCGAGTGCGCTTTAAGGTGTTGGTTACGACCTTTAAAGCGCTCCATGGCTTAGGGCCTGGGTACTTACGGGACCGCCTGCTGTTACCACATGCCTCCCACCGACCCGTACGCTCTCACAGAGAGGGACTTCTCAGGGTGCCGTCCGCCAAGCAATGTCGGCTGGCGGCCCCCAGGGGAAGGTCCTTCTCTGTGGGGGCTCCCACACTCTGGAACGAACTTCCCCCGGGTTTACGCCAAATACCTGACCTTCGGACATTCCGTCGCGAACTGAAGACGCATCTTTTTATTTGCACGGGGCTGTCTTGAATTTTATCTTTTATCAATATTTAAACGGGGTTTTTAGTATGGAAATTTTTTAATGTTAGGCTAATTTAAATAAGTTTTTTAAATGGTATTTTAATCTGTATATTGTATTGTTTTATCTTGCCTGTACACCGCCCTGAGTCCTTCGGGAGAAGGGCGGTATAAAAATCAAATAAATAAATAAATAAATAAATAAAATAAATAAAGATCTAATTAAATGTAACTTGAACAAATATTATAGTATTTGAACAAATAAGTTTAAGGGAATTTTGAGCAGTGCTATGCCACATTGCATGGATATTGAAAAATGAGAGATATGATGAACAGAGTAAATATAAATCTAAAAAATAAAAAAAACATTTAGTTGGCTAGTCATATTATTTCACAGCATTGGGAATCTTGTCTGATCCCATAGAGCAGAGATTCCCAATCTTTTTTGGTTTGCGGCTCCCATAACACTTCGGATTTTTTCCGCGGCTCCCTTAATAGGTACATCCGATTTTTTTTTTTATTTTTGTCTTTTTAAGGATTTGGAAATCTACTTTTTAGATCGTTAAGGTTAGGTATGAGTAAGCCGCCGTCTGCATGACAGTAAACGCAGGCAATAACAGAGGAAGGTCTGCCCGTCTGGATTTGCTGATGGACGCGCCGTCTCCTTTGATAAGAGCAACCTCTGCAAAACTTTCCCAGAAATGAAAGTCCCTGCTTCGGTCTCGGAGTTTGACCTCTCACGATCCCCTTGTTCCCTCAAATCTCCGCCTTGTAAAAGAGGTGACTGTTCTCGCCTCCAGCCTGACTCACCTGGGAGGAACCAACAAAATAGTTTTACTATTTTCTGCGCAACCCCTCTTTCCCGATGCCATCGAGCGTGATGGCCGCAGCCATGTTGAACAGCGTGTCAGGGCAGGCGCTGGATTCAAACGGGCGGGCGAAGCCGGCGCTCGCGCTTCTCCTTTAGTCCGTCGTCTGGGCAGGCGCTGGATTCAAACAGGCGGGAGAAGCCGGCGCTCGCGCTTCTCCTTTAGTCCGGCGGCGGCGGCTGCCGTCTTCCTACCTGCTGTGGCCTGCCCCGCGGAGAGTGTGAGTGCGGCTGCGCAAAGGTCCCTTGGCTTTTAGAGTTATCCCAAGTTGCGGTGTACGAGTCCCGGTCGCTGCGGCCGTGTCCGGCTTTGTGCATCTGGGATCTCGCAACACCGCGTATGGAGCAGACGCTGCTTCTTCGCGGCGCCCTTGTGACGATAGCGCGGCTCCCTGGGGAGCCGCGGCTCACACTTTGGGAATCACTGCCATAGAGTATTATAACCATGTTTAGCCATATGCAGTCTCACATGATCTTTGTTTCTTCAGAATTAAAACAAGTATTCTTGTCTCCTATCTCCTAATAATGACAGCATGCTTGTCATGCTTTTCATACATTGTAAATGTAACTTCTGAATTTTGACAATGCAGTCATAGAGACGTTAGAGGGAGGAGCTTGAATACTATTCTGTGGGCTGTGTTTGGAATTAGAACTGGATAAAAAGCATTGTCTTATTTCATCTATCCTGCCACTCCCATGAGAATCCGAAAGCTCATGGTCATAAGTGAAGCACTTCCTTAATCAAAGTTCAAATACATGCAAAAAAAAATCCATTGAGGAAGGAGTGCTGATTCCAGGGCAAAGTCACATTTGATTCTTTTATTCTACCTTACAGTGGATCTACAGCAGCCTTCCTCAGCTGGAGTGCTTACTAATCTCTAGTTGAGTAGGACAACACAATTTGGAGAACCTGAGATTAAAGCATGATGCAGATATGAATGGGTTGGTGCATAAATAAACACTCAGGTCCGCCTGCATGTGTCAAACTTGTGCATGAGGAAGTCTCGGTCTATCCCATAGTTTTTAAAATAATGTCTTTCAGTCTGCTGTGAGCCTGATGGTGGTTATGGTGCTGGGGAGTGGTTATAATTCTTTTAATTAAAATAACCACATGGGCAAACCTAAGAGCAAACCTGTTAAACAGCATTAGTAGATATGAGAAGGCTGCAGACACCTTAAACAGTCCTGGGACTATCTCCTGTTTCCTTAAATGACAAACACCTGAACAGCCTGTTTTGAAGCTGGGGTGGGGGAGCTTGGACATTTCAGCAAACAAATCATTTTGGTAGTGGTTTAAAAATAGAGGTTTTCAACCTGGTTTCATTGGCAGTTTTTGCAAAACCATAATGTAAATAAACAAAAGCTTATTTTAAGGAAATAAGTAATTCTAAACTATGATTTGCTATTGGGCTAGTAATTTCAACTGCAATTTAGCATGTTTTCAAATAGAAAAGCATAGATTATTGTGGGTTCCTGACTTATTCTTATCCACAACCAAGTCTCTAATCAATTTACAGTAGTTAAAGCAGAGGTCTTCAAACTTGGCAGCTTTAAGACTTGTGGACTTCAACTCCCAGCTGGCTCCAGCATAGCTGGCTGGAGAATTCTGGGAATTGAAGTTCACAAGTCTTAAAGCTGCCAAGTTTAAAGACCTCTGAGTTAAAGGGAATAGTGCTAAAAGAAAAGAAAAAAAACAAACCATAAATTGGCTAATCAAATCATGAATAGTTTACTACTTTGCAATTTTATTGGCTTCAATAATATTTACCAGTTTATTCACCATTGGCTTCAATCATGACTTAAGAATGCAACCTGTGTCTTAAGCTCTGCTGAAAGACTAATAATATATAATTGCTATTATTAATATATAATATATAGTTTGCACATAAGCTTTGTAAGAGGTTTTGGGAGAACGTAACCCTTGCATAAAGCAAGGGAAACTTTATGCTAGGGTTCTGTTCTCCTAAAACTTCATAAATTTACATAAAGTCATAGAAAAACAAGATCACAGGATATACTGTGAAATGTTGTAACCCAGGTGCATTGACAAATGTGCTCATAAATTTTTAGAGCCTGCCTTCTTCTTAAACACTGTTATTCAGAAATGCTTTCTTCCTCATGTCATATTTTATGTACTTTACAATGACACCATTTATTTATTTCATTTTTCACATTTCTGAACCTTCAATCTCCCTCAAAGAGGGACTCTTTTTCTCAATTTTCTCGTTTTCTCCAGCTGGATTTCTAATGCAAGCGGTCATCATGTCAAAGAGGCAAAATGCATCATGACACTTCAGATTTTATTAGCATTTTCATTATGTTACACATAGTAGATTTGCTTGGGTTAAAGAGTCATTACCGGCTTCAGCACAATGTACTTTGTTCAAATTTGTTTCAAGTGTTAGAGGTCCTTTTTCTCTTCATTCTGAGTAAGGGGGTTGGACAAAATGGAGATGGCTATTTTGATCCCCATAACAACGGTTGTAATAGTTTGCAGGTATGAGAGTAAGTAAGCAAGGGAAATCTGTACTTCATTCAATGCTTTGTGCAAATACTAAAGGCAAAATCCAATGCAGCATGAATTTATGTTTGTGTATAGTATGCAAGATGCTCGAAGGTGTAAAATCTGGTTTGTCGAGACAATTTCTTTATAATGATGAAACAGTTGCTGATGGAATCTGTTATGGCAAAGTGAATATTTCTAGGAGCATAGGAGGATTGAGGCTATAAAAATGTTCACTTTTTTTTCACTAGTATTTTCACAGAGAAAAGTAGATTCCAGTCAGTTTTGAATTTTTTTTGACATTTCCTTTTTCCTATCTAGCAGCTTCGAATTAAAAAGAAAACCAATCAAAGGAATGTGCTGGTAGTCTAGATCTTCGCTTTGTCCTCCAAATTCACTTATTGTTAGACAATCTGGCAGACAGACCCTTGGAGGCAATTATTCAGCTGGCACTCCAGTTCTGGAGTATATTGTTCTCTGGTGTAACAAGTGCTTATATTGAAAATAGCAGTCAGCAGGAGCCATAAGTATTTCTGAATGTGGATGTATGCATTCATGTAATTTTGCTTTTCTAAAGCCAAATGACTGGTAACAGGATACTTTTCAAACTGTTCTCCTTCATGACATATCTTCTGTATCTTGAGTGTCTATTCCAATGCACCATTTAATTCCCAATTTTACTGGGAACTTTAAATAGGACTAAGTTAATACAAGAAATAAATAAAACTACTCAATTAACTTTTACTGTGTTTTAAATTGACATATTTTTTTTTTGGCTTTATACATTTTCAATGGCAGATTCCTCTATTTGTTTCCAGTTTGGTTTAAATTGGAGACATATTTTACTAATAATAAATAAATTAATAATAATAATAATAATAATAATAATAATAATAATAATAATAATAATAATAATAATAATAATAATAATAATAATAATAATAATAATTTAATTTATAGACCACCCTTCTCCCAAAGGACTCATATGAGACCAGCTGTAGTTTGACTCTTTATATTTTATTTCAGGAAAGCTAGAAATTCAGAAACTATTATAGCAATTGATTTAGAATAAATTGAATACTTGTAATCTCCCACATTTCATCCTAAATGTGGATTCTGTGACTAGTGCATTATCCTCTCCCCGTTTTTAAAATATATTATAGCATCTTTAAAAATCTTTCACAGTATATTGTGATTTTTAAATTTGTTTGAAAATTATCTTAATATGGATTTCAGAATGTTTCTTTTGACTAATACAACTTTCTGGATTTGACTTTATTTTTTCACACCTGAATTGTCTGGTTCCCCCCCACCCCACCCCGTGATTGCTTTGAAAAAGTATTCTGTGTTTCATTAATCATACCAGACTGCGTCTGTCAATTTTGATAGTTACACTTAATCTGGTCAACCTTTTTCTTTTCAAATTCTGACATGCATTGAACAGTAATGAGTTTTCTTTCTAAGATATGAAATCTACAGGTAGTCCTCGAATTATGACCACAATTGAACTCAAAATGTATGTTGCTAAGTGAAACATTTGTTAAGTGAGTTTGCCCCATTTTACAACTTTTATTGCCACACTTGTTAAGTGAATCATTGCATTTCTTAAGTTAGTAACATGGTTGTTAAGTGAATCTGGATTCTGCATTGACTTTGCTTATCAGAAGGTCACAAAAGCTGATCACATGACCCCAGGATACTGCAACTGTCATAAATATGAACCAGTTGCCAGGCATCTGAACTCTGATAATGTGACCATTGGGATGTGGCAACTATCATAAGTGTGAAAAACAGTCATAAGTCACTTTTTAAAATGCCATTTTAATTTTAAATGGTCACTAAATGAACTGTTGTAAGTAGAAGACTTCCTTTACACACCTGTTTCTTTTCTGCTTAATTATTGCTTCTGTTACTTCTGAACTTGGCAGTTTACATTGTACCTTTTAATTTATGTATCAGAAATTGGAAATTTCCATATCACAGTAACTGTTTCCAAATAATGAGTCCTTTGGGTGAACAGGAGTAGGCAAATAAGTTTGGCAAGAGAGTTTAGTTCAGTTTCATATTCTTAAAAAATATTTTCTCTAACTAGATAGTGCCAATAGTCCTTGATTTACAACCATTCATTGAGGGATTGTTCGAGGTTACAGTGGCACTGAAAAAAACCTGACTTATGAACATTTTACACACTTATGATCGTTGCAACATCACCATGGAAACGTGTTCAAAATTCAGTATATGGTGCCCAGCTTTGGACATTGTATTTTAAGGACTCAAGAGAAACCGAAATCGATAAAAAGAATAGCATTGAGGGGGACTGGGGATTGATAGAGATTGAAGGATCGGAATAGTTTTAGGTTTAAGACAAGAAAATAGGACAGGCAATTTTTTAAAAGGGGAATCCCTGACTCATTTGTTGAATGGGTGGCCATATAAATCAATTAAATAAAAAATAAAATAAAACCTTACACAGGCTCTTTTAGATTTAACCCAGAATAATGAGCTTAAGTTACATGAAGACAAGCTGTAGTTGAATGTGAAAAAAACCTAATATTAAGAGCAGTTCATTTGTAAAATTACTGAGAGAAATGGTGGGCTTCCCTTTGTCAGAAACAACAAGTCTGGGCATGTATCTGCAGAACCATACAATTTTATGACCTAAATACAAATGACAAAACCAGAATGGAATATTACATACTTGTATTAAGTTCCTCCGCATCCCCGCTGCTAAGACTTCAGTCCTTTTGTGTGATTTTTTCCCCTTTATGTCTGATTTGCCAATTACATATTCTGCTCAACTTTTAGAAATCTCTTCAAATCCTGTGGTAATATAATTTGGATCAAGAAATGTCACTAAATAGCAGTGTGTCTTCCCTGTTTGAAAATAACAAATATAAACTGAGAAGACATAGTGCTATTTGTTGATTAAAGTATCTCACAAGAAATTGCTCTTTTGACTTGTTTCATTGTGAGTTATTGTAAAATGTTGCTATTGACCAATGCTTGGTACTGCAAGCTTTGGCCAAAACCTGGGGATGATGGAAGAAAAATGTGTTAGTAATAAAAGTAAAGCACAAGATATATGAGTACGTGTGCATGTATTTGGTGCATAAATTCATAGGAATTGGTATTCAGTTGGGAGTGTTAATATTTTTATTGCATTAGTTTGGTCTGAATTTATATTTGCCACATTTTGGTGTCTGTGTGAATAATATGCTAGCTAATAAACTAAAGGAATTATTGTTTTTAAATAAGCTTACTTTGTTTTCGAATAATTCAATTCATTCCATATTTTAAAAGGTTCCAGGTGCCATAAATATGCAAGGAATGGTATTCCCTGGACATCTGTTTATATTTGTGTGTGTGTATCTGTGTGTGTGTGTGAATGTGTGTGAGTGTGTGTGAAGTTTGGTTTGGACAGTAGTGTAGTTAATAGACCTTACGATAGGAGGGCTTTTAATGGCTGTATTAAATGATGGCTTAGTTACCATGGAAAAATTGACTTTCAAAAGCAGTATAAGATGTCAGGAGATAAAAGACTTTACAAAGGTATGCTTGTTTCAGATGTAATCTTGTTTCTAATTCCAGATGTTTGTTCTGCTCACCCAAAGAGCTTGACTGGGTTTTAAGATACTTGGAGAGATACAGTATATTACTGTTAGAATGCAAACCTGGAACTGACATCAATCTCATATATAAAATGTTGCTCAGAAAAATACTTAAGTTGGGGGGGGGGACCTCTGTAGAGTGAAACTTTCATATGCTATGTTGGTGTATTTTTTTATTTTCTGATACCTACCCCCCACTTCCCCATTATAGGGGCCTATTTGATGCATCCATCCCAGGGGCCTGATGGACCCAGGTGAATTCCATAGGGAATTTGGGGATTTCTTGAAGTTCTGATGCACGGTTCAAGTGAGGCTTGGTATAGAGAGTAAGGGAGGAAAGCTTGACAGAAATATGCAAGAACTGTTTCTTGAGTAAGAGGCTTGAAAAATTATTTAAATCCTGGCAAACCAGATAATATTTAGACGCAGCTGAGGCAAACACTTCCCTGATTCACTGGGGTATATCACACAATCATTCTTGCAAGATCCTGTTATTATAGCTGATCTCACTAAAAGTAATTCTTGTCATCCTATAGAGTTGATTTTCTGGTCAGGTAAACCTACTGGGGCTGACATTTAGTCACTGTTTGGACTGAGTAGATGTTGGCAGCCTTACATTGGATGATACCTAAATGGAGTGCTGGTTGCCATATTTAAGGTCCTATCAGTCATGGGGTGAGGTTAGTGCCAGGACTCCTTATTCATCATGGCTTATGCCCTTTCCACCTGACATATTGGGCATGTTTCAAGTCTTTTTGGGGAAGCAGTGTCATCTAGTAGGCCCTATAAATATAGGTAGGCCTCGAATTACAATAGTTCATTTAAGAACTGTTCAGAGTTACAATGACACTGAAAAAAGTGATTTATGACCATTTTTCACATGACTATTGCAGTATCCCCATGGTCATATAATAAAAATTCAATTGACAACTGATATTTATGACAGTTGCAGTGTCCCAGGGTCATGTGATCTGCTTTTGCGAGCTTCTGACAAACAAACTCAATGGGAAAGTCATATTCACTTAACAACCATGTTAGTTGCTTAACAATTGCAGTAATTCACTTAACAACTATAATAAGAAAGGTCATCAAATGGGGCAAAATTCACTTAACAACTGTGCCACTTAGCAACAGACTCCATTGCAGTCATAAATCAAGGACTATTTTATATTTTTTCTGTGGAACACCTCAGAGATACATGCAGCACCTATTCTAAAGGTGGATTTGGGAAGAATGTGAAGACCTACTTTCCCCCAGGCATTGGGGCCAGGAAGTTAATTTATTAGAGCTCTGACATTTGCATGTAGGTTGTACAGGTAGTTTTTAAGAGCCATTTGTTTAGTAACTGTTCAAAGCTACAATGGCACTGAAAAAAATGATTTATGACCATTTTTCACACTTATGACCATTGCCACATCACCATGGCCTCGTGATCAAAATTCAGGCGCTTGGCAACTGGTATGTGCTAATGATAGCTGCAGTGTCCCGGGGTCATGTGATCACATTTGGCGACCTTCTGACATGCAAAGTCACTGGGGAAGCCAGATTCATTTAACAACTATGTTACTAACTTAACAACTGCAGTGATTCACTTAACAACTGTGACAAGAAATGGCAAAAGTCACTTAACAACTGTCTCACTTAGCAACATAAGTTTTGGAATCAATGGCAGTTATAAGTTGAGGGCTACCTGTATGAGGGAACTTTGATTTGAATTTTTTTGAGGTAATTTTTACTGGATTGGGATATGTTTTGATATATTTTAGGTAGAGCTGAAACTGAAGTGTTTTAAAATAATATGGAAAAGAATAGTTCAGAAATTATATGGGATGCCACCATTTAGACCAGATGTGTCAAATTGGCGGCCCGCAGGCTGGATGCATCACGCACAGGCCACGCCCACCCCAGGTCCACGAAGGGGAAAAATGTCACATGATGGCAATGTGATGCCACGATTTTGACACCTGTGATTTAGTCCAACAGTCTCCAGCTTTAGCAACATAGCTAAGCTGGCTGAGGAATTCTGGGAGTTGAAGTCCACAAGTCTTAAAGTTGCCAAGGTTGGAGACCCCTGATTTAGACCATCTGCATCTTTTTTTAGACTTGTCTGTCAGGTGTTTTGATTGTGCCTCTTTGTTTTTCAAAGTATCTTTTTGGAAATGAATCCCAAATAATTGCACAAGCAACAGATTCACAAAATTGCATATTTCATCATAAGTAAAGTGTATTACAAACTACTTGGAATACGTGGGTAACTGACTCACTACCTGAAACCCCCACTGTCCTGTTTGAGTCCTTCCCAGCAATTTTCTGGTGGGAAAATAGCTCAATTATGGTGGGAAGATTTTTCTTTTTCTTCAGGGTTACAACTTTAACAAATATATTTGAATTTCAACTTAAAAGAGACATGTTTATTATTTATTTATTGGACTTAACTCCGAATTTTACTTTTTTGGGAGGTCTTTTGCTTAGTTCTCAATATGTTTTGAGGTTTCAGTTGTTTTAATAATTAGGTACCTAGTGTTAAAAACTGCACGAGTCCCAAAATAAATATTTTAATAAACAATGAAAAATCCCTGAAAGTACTGGGTTTTTTTTCAGTATTACTAATGACGCTATTATACTCATAGTATGAGTTTATCTTCTTTGGCATAACATTCTTCTAAAAAAGTGTCTTCCTTTTTGCAAATAAGAGTATGTTTTTTAAAAAAAAATCCAGTCCTCATGTCTTAAGATATACGGTAAATTCCAACTTCTCCTTTGAAAATATTTGGAGAAAATGTTTTAAGGAGAACAGAAGACAGGGGAAAAAAAGAGTCCTACATTTTTGTGTTAGTGAAACTATGTATGATACATTACATATGGAAGAACTGGTTAGAGTAGTATGGATGTTGGGCAGGAAGATCAGAATTCTGATACTGGAACCTCAAAAATTCCAAACCCTGCTGATGACAGACAGAGAGGATGGTTATTTTATTACCTCTACTAATGCAGTGGAATGCTGCAAAGGAATTAATGGAAAAAGGCTCAGGACATTGTCAACAGGATTATTCTCTGGGAGAAAAAAAAACAGAACTGGATCAAATTTGGTATGGCAAGAGAAACCAGAAAAGGAAAAATCTAATTTTTAAAAAAAGAGTTGGATCAAGCTGGGGATTGCACTGATCAGAACTATTCAGAAAAAAAAACTCTGGCTGGGCAATAGCTCAAAAAGTTGCCATCTGCTCCATTCTCAGACTGCCATCCTAATTATGTGACCCAGATTAAAGTATATATGGTCCACCCTGAACTTCTCATGCATATATTCACACAAGAATGCTAACCAGAGCATAAACATAGCCATACACAGATGCAACTGATAAGTACTCTCCCTAATTTGACCCTCACAGGCAAGCAGACGATGGTCCTGTAGGGGAATAAAACCATACATAGATACATGTTATATTGCCACACTGAAGGAAATAGAGATGCTTCCTATGACCACTGCTGTAATCTGCATGCTGCCCCTCTTTATTACTGCAGTTGTTGGACAATTGTATAACATAAGTTGGGGATTTATTGCCAAATGGGGAAGGTTTCTTCATTTAAAATAAGATTTCTCCCTGTCGGACTTGCCTTGGGGGGAAAAAAGCAAGAGTCTTTCTCAGGTAAAATATCCCCACAAAAGAGTATAATCCAAAGAATTCTGTGATCCTAAGGAAAATCGTCTCTGTAGAATTGGGAGCTGCAGTCTTAAGAAGAGTGGAAAAATTGTGTGGTTGCAATTACTACAGAGTTTTTTTTTTTAATCTAAAAGCCATTTGGGCTCTTTCTTGGCTTTGTATGGCAAATTTGGTGGGAAAAAAGTTAAATCAAACAACAGTGGGGTGTGTGTGTGTGGCCCTTCTGTTGAAATATATCACAACTTCTTTCTTGAATATAATTTTGCTTTAGTCGGGAACATACTGATTATGGTCAATTCGGTCCTTATGACATCTGTTCCCAAGGGATTGCTTTGTGTTCCTGGAACTACATGAAGGGAGATTCACAAGTTTCTTTTCTATTGTTGTTCATAAATCCCAAGTGCTGCTTTCAGCACTACAGAGACAATGTCTGTGGGGTTTCTAAGATGAGTCTTTTCTGCAGCCACATGTGGCATAAGCCCAATTGTGATTGATGCATTACCAATTTCAGCCTGTTTCTTTTGAACTGATTTGTTAAAAAATTTTTTTAAAAAATCAGTGTTGAACAAAACCAAGACTAGTTATAAAAATTCCTAAGGCTATGTTAAAGATTCCCTCGTCTTCCCTCTCTTACTCCACCCTTTTCACTTTATCGGCATGTATATGCATTGCAGGCTTGCATTGTGACCAGAGAAGCTCTGCTTTTATTAAAATAAAAGCCTTTATGTCTTAGTAATAGAAAGCCTGAAAAATATAGCCATGTGCTTTGGAACGATAGATACTACAAACTTCATTTCAGGTCATCTGCTTCCTCAGCCACTTTTGCTGAGATGCCTGGCCATTATTTTGAAAATTAGAACATTCCAGCCAGCCAGAAAAATATTTTAGGAAGAGCATGTTTGAAGCACAACTAAAAGGCAAGGAATTGTTCCTTTAAAACGGGAGAGCAAGAGTTCACACATGTATGTGGCAAGGCTTGTTGCTTCAGTGAAGAAACTGATTGGCATGTGAATATTTTGTTTTAAGGGGCTATGTAGTACCCTGCCTTTTATTCAAGGGTTTGATAAGTGGGTGGATGGGTGGGGCTGCTCTACCACTTTGAGAATGCCAAATTGCTGTTGTGGGTCTTAAATCTGGATGGCACATATAGCAACACAGAATGGTGGTGTTTGTCAACCCCTGACTTTAGGCATATTATTTATCACATTTTTGTGAAATACAGACAGGTAAATTAGTTACAGCAATTAAAGATACAAGCAGGTTTACCAGTTAATTGATACTTTCATTAAATGAAATTCCAATCCTGCACTTTAAGAGATTAGGTGGCCTTAGGCAAGCCACTCTTTCTGGGTCTCGTACTTGATGTTGGACCTATTTAAGATGATCTCAAAATCCTGGCAACAGTAAACCCATTTAACCTAGTTTTGTTTTGTGTAAACTAAACTCTTGAAACTTAAATGAAACTGAGAAGACATTGACCATGGCCTAATTTATAGCAATAGTCTACTGTCTGGGAAGGAGAATTGACTCTCCCCATTGGTCTACTGGAAGGTGTATTTAAACTTGGCTTTGCTGGTTGTTGGCTTGGGGCTCCAAGGTGGGCACTCATTACTGAAAGCAGTTTTCAGGGTAAAAAGTCTTTGCGCTTGTGTTTTTTGTCTCAGTCATTTTTTAAAAAACATTTTAATTTGCAGTTTTAATATTTTAATTTTTTTCTATTGTTAAAAATCTGTAGGCTGCCCAGAGTCACCCTACAGGAGAGATGGATGGAATAAAAATTGATTGATTGATTGATTGAAGTCATTTCCTTTACATTTGAAATAAATTCATGGCTATGAAACAGTGCTTTCCCATTTTTAGCCCTTTTTGCTAAACTTCTACAATAAAGTATGAAGTTAAAGTCAGTGTCTGTGCTTTCGAACTAAAAAAAATAGAATAGAAATGTGTTAAACAAACTTGCAGAGTTGTGGTTAGATGGGGGGATGGGGGGGGCTAAGTATTAAAGCCAGGTTGGTTGATTTATACATGTGCATTTAATTTCACTAGAGCCACTTAATCTTCTGTGAAAATAGTGAATCAGAACCTTTTCATCTCTCCATTACTTGTATGTGTCCTTTCTGAAAAGGGAAGAAAGCAAAATTCTACTATTCATCAGTTGTATCAATTTTGGGGGGGAGGAGAGTGCTTTGCAAGCTGGAACTCCTAAACATGTGCATAATTTTTTATAATAAGAAACTTTTAGTATTTCAGTATTCCTGATAGAGCAAAATTGGAAGGAGGATGGAAAACCACAAACTGGAAAGGAAATAAGAAAATAAACTTGGTAGACAAACATATGGAGGCAAGTAGGGAAGTTTAAAGATAATTTCCAGATAGCTGAAGGAACAAGAAAGTATAAGAGAAAGGAAGCAAAATGAGACACCTGCAGAAAAAAAGGTTGAGGACATAGTTAGGACAGAGAGGTTATGCAAAAATATTGGTTTGCAATAGTGGATTGCAATTGCAAAATGAAAGGCTCGATTATGGCTAAGATAAAGTGTCTGAATTTGATTGGTTTATCTTAGTCATTATTTAGTAAAGCTGCTACAAAGAGAGGGAGTTGCCTAGATAAGGAGTTAACCAATGGTTAACTTCTCCTTTCTAATCTCTAGGCACAGATGACCAGAGGAGTTACTGAATATACTGCTTCTGCAGCTGTAGTACTCCAGATTTTTTTTAAAATAAAACTTTATATATACTAGGGTAAGTTTCAGGCTTCCCCTACTAATATCGGGCCACCCAGATCTCAAATCAATCTTTATGTTTTTTGCTTTAAAAAAAAAAGAAAAAGAAATGGGAGTTCTGGCCAGCCATGCCTGAGATTGGCAGAAGAGGAGGGGGAAATGCTTCAGCCAATTACACCTTGCTATATCTTGTAAAGGTTCCTTGGATAAATATCTGGTTGATGCTAAGTTAGAATTAATTTCTCCTGCAAATGCAGTCCTTTGGGTAGAAGGAAGCTCTTGTTATGGTCCCTGTCCTACAATACTCTGGACATCCAGAGCTTGAAGGAAGTAGGAATCACAAAACCAGATGCTTTCAAAGCCAAGGTACTGAAATACCTTGAACCTAATTCGCCAAAGCCCAGCTTTGATGTGCCAGTCTTCTTGAGTACAGATAGTTCTTGACTTACAACCACAATTGAGGCCAAAATTTCTGTTGCTGAGCAAGATAGTTCTTAACATAACATAACATAACATAACATAACATAACATAACATAACATAACATAACATAACATAACATAACATAACATAACATAACATAACATAACATAACATAACATAACATAACATAACATAACATAGGAGTTGGAAGGGACCTTGGAGGCCTTCTAGTCCAACCCCCTGCCCAGGCAGGAAACCCTACACCATCTCAGTCAGATGGTTATCCAACATTTTCTTAAAAATTTCCAGTGTTGGAGCATTCACAACTTCTGCAGGCAAGTCGTTCCACTTATTAATTGTTCTAACTGTCAGGAAATTTCTCCTTAGTTCTAAGTTGCTTCTTTCTTTGATCAGTTTCCACCCATTGCTTCTTGTTCTACCCTCAGGTGCTTTGGAGAACAGCCCGACTCCCTCTTCTTTGTGGCAGCCCCTGAGATATTGGAACACAGCTATCATGTCTCCCCTAGTCCTTCTTTTTGTTAAACTAGACATACCCAGTTCCTGCAACCGTTCTTCATATGTTTTATCCTCCAGTCCCCTAATCATCTTTGTTGCTCTTCTCTGCACTCTTTCTAGAGTCTCAACATCTTTTTTACATCGTGGCGACCAAAACTGGATGCTCTTAAGTGAGCTTTGCCCCATTTTACCTTG
This sequence comes from Ahaetulla prasina, assembly GCF_028640845.1. Taxonomy (NCBI): domain Eukaryota; kingdom Metazoa; phylum Chordata; class Lepidosauria; order Squamata; family Colubridae; genus Ahaetulla; species Ahaetulla prasina. Next base: position 259,948,343 of record NC_080539.1, on the reverse strand, counting down.
TGCCACAGTTCTTTCTTGCCACAGTTCTTAAGTGAACCATTGTGACACTAAATTAAATTAACCATTGTGACACTAAATTACTAATTTACATTAAATTAGTAACAGTTGTTAAGTGAATCTGGCTTCCCATTGACTTTGCTTGTCAGAAGTTTGCAAAAGGTGATCACATGATCCCAGGACACTGCAACTGTCATAAATACATGCCAGTTGCCAAGCATCCAAATTTTGATCATGTGACCATGGGGGATGCTGCAATGGTTATGAAGTGTGAAAAATGGTCATAAGTTATTTTTTTTCAGTGCCATTGTAACTTTGAATGGTCACAAAATGAATGGTTGTCAATTCTCCAGCTATGCAGGCTTTCAATCTGCAGTCTATGTAGTTGTGCATCTGTCATAGGGGTGTCAGAGATGGAGTGCTCTTTCCAGGCCACATCTCTTTTTAAAAAAGGGGTGGGGTTTAAACGGGCTATATCAGCCAAGGTGTAACCTGTTTGAATTTAATGACATCATTGAATTAGGAAGTTGTTTCTTTGGAGCTCTCCGTGGTACTGCAACCACTGGGCTGCCTTGCCACAATCTATGCTTCTTGGCGCTATAGTAGAGGCTATAATTAAGAGACCCCATTAGAACACTGGGTGAATGAGGTTGTATATAGTACAGGAATTGATAACAACTTGAGAGACTTCTAAAAAAATAATATGCTTTTTTTATTATGGGCCTCTATCAGCTTTGCCAGAAAACATTGACTTTTTGTTTTGCACAATGTCTTTTAGATGCAAGTGTCCCCTGGGAAAGAAAGTAAGTTTGTCCAAATGAAATAGCATATAATCAGCGAGCTATATTTCGTTGTAAATAATAGCGTTAGTAGTAACAAACTGTAGATTGCCAAGTAAAACCAAGGATTCTGAAATAAATCTGCCTGGTTTTTGAAACCTATAATTAGTGCAAAAGATTTAACCTACACAGTGCCAAATATGCATCTTTTACAAGATTCCAGAAAATATGCAGCACTTGACTGTGCAAAATAAATAACCAAGGCTAGCTGTCCAAATTGCCTGCTCTTTGAGAAGGTGTTAACTCTTTGAAGTGGGAGTATGGAATGCAAATAAAAATTAAAAATGGGTTTTTTAAAAAATGCATTGTTTTAATATGGCCTTGGGATAATTTTATATCCTATAAAAACCTTGGGATAGGAAAACATATTTCTAAAACATGCCCTTTTCCTATCAGCTGTCAGTTATTTCTACAGCAAACTGCTTCATTCTATCCCTGATGTTTATGTTTTGTAAAACTGGAGTAGCAGGGCAGGTAAAAAATGGTATAGCTACTTCCCATTAAGAGGAGGGAGCTGTTATTTTCTCATGTACTCAGTGTAGCTAATTGTGGTTTATAAATCTTTTTGTCTTTCTAATAAAGGATTTTGTTTGAATAATGACTGACTTACATGCGAAGCTGTGTTTGATTTAACTGTCGTTTTAAGAATACACCAAAATTAGCTGGATTAGCATATGCTACGTCGTAAATTGGAATGTACAAATGACAGTGTCTGCATTCACATACCTAAACCACTTGGGCTATGTAATAGGTATATAAACCTAGCCAGTGTTGTCCTTGGATCTGGATGAATATTGGAAATTGATTTTGTAATTGATTTATTATAGTGATCTTAGGTAACTTCTAAACAGAAGTTGCCAAAATGTCTTGAACCACAAAAAGATCCAAAATCAAATTATTCAAATAAGTTCATAAATCGTATGTGGCAGGTAAGATAGCTTAGTTTTCCAACAAAAAAAATCTTATGGGAAAGAGACACAATAGGCAGGTTATTATTATACCTGGTTTTAGTCATTCTTGTGTTAAATAATCTACAGTTGTTTGTGTGCAAATATAGTAATAAGCCATAAATTTTGAGTTTATAAAATCCCATAGCTACATTCACACAATAGTTTAATCTAGAACAAATCATAATAAATGAGCACGATGGGTGAACTTTTTCGTTTTGTCACAATCAAGTTATAAACGACTAAACAAAAGCCAAATATTAAGCAGAAGGATTTATATACTGTACCTTCTTCAAATATTATTCCTATTTTTTATCAAAAGTTATGGAAAGCATTTAGCTAATGGCTTAGTTCAAAAATACTATTTGATTCAATTTGTATAAATTTGCACTCTGAAATTTAAGGAGGATATATGTCTGTGAGGGTTTTTGCTTTATATGATTGAATTCTTTATTAAGTAGTTTGCTTCTAGCTAGCAGTAGCGGAAGTCATATTCTTCAATATTTTTGAGGACACCAGGAGGATTGTTCTGTAGTAATATTATTTTGATATATTTAGAGTTCAGATTGTATCTCCTCTTCAGCAATATAGTTGCTCAATGAAATGTTTAACATAACTAGAACTTATACTAAATGTAATTTGTACTTTGATACACTTCCTTGAATAGGATTGGTTCACAGGAATTGGCTATGCATAGCAACAATTTTCAAATCATAGCCTATTGAAATTTAAAGCAAGGTTGAAGAGCCAGCTGCTGACATCTGTTGAAAATTCTATGCATAAATTATTGTTGGGCTGAAAATATATTTTAGTCTCCTCTTTCTCCAAATTTTAAACAAAGTAGAATAAAGTGAAGCTTCATCTACCGTTTGCCCTTGCTATGCCCAAATGGAAAAAGATGTGAAATGAAGATAACCTCTTCAAAATTGGTTTTTAATGTGAATACTGTCTTTTGTATACTGTTAAGATGAGGATTTTTGTGTGTCTGTGCATGTATGTGTTTGTTATTTATTTGCTGATGCTGGTATGCCACAGGATTTCAGAAGGGTTGAGTGGTTTTAACTTCCATCAATTCCAACTCGCACACTAATTGGTAAGGGAGGTAGGAGTTCACATCTCAGCTTATATTTATAATATACTGTATCTACCTGCTTCACTATGTAGAAATATAAGTTCTTTTTGGGTCTAGGACAACTTGCTGTCAGACAACTCGTCACGGCAAACTTGCTGTCGGACAACTTACCACAGGGCAAGAGATACACTAATATTGAAGAAATGGTGGAATAAAATCATTAAAGAAAGGATGCAAAAGGATTGAAAAAATGAAATGTGAATGATAAAAATTAATTTAATTTTTTTAAAATAAATAAATAAATTGAATTGTTTCACAGTGAATTGGCCTGCAACTTGCTGTCGGACAACTTACCACAGGGCAAGAGATACACTAATATTGAAGAAATGGTGGAATAAAATCATTAAAGAAAGGATGCAAAAGGATTGAAAAAATGAAATGTGAATGATAAAAATTAATTTAATTTTTTTAAAATAAATAAATAAATTGAATTGTTTCACAGTGAATTGGCCTGCAACGAGTTAGCCAGTTGGCAGAGGCGAGTCGGCTGCAGTGAATTGTCCCAATCTGGTTTTTTGTAGTAGTTGTTCACACATCATTTTGTATTAATTTTAGCTTTTGCCCTTTACTGGCACTGCTGAAGTATGTTAAGTGATTATACTTTTTATACTATGTATTGCATAATCTCTGCCTTAATATCATTAATGTTGTAAATCTAGAAGAAAAGACAGTATGGGGGTAATATTAAGAAGAGACTACTATTTTTAGGATTCCTAGTAGTGTTTTAATACTACAAGAAGCTCTCAGATAAAGGAGAAATCCCTGAAGTATTTAGCAGGATTGGACCATGTTGTGCTATGAGGGCACTGTTTGCATTTGGCATTACCTGATAGGCAAGCTACCCACTTTGTCCTAGTGTTACTTGCAGGTTAGGCCACTACAGCTGCCAAAACAAAGCTCAAAATAGCTTTGTATTTTATGTCTATGGAGATTCTCAATCATTCAGGTTATGGTTGTCCTGTAGAAGCTTCTTAAATGAGAAGCAAACATTCTCAAGGAAAAAACAAACAAACAAGAAATCCAGTTGCCCTGTTGAAAAAACCTTTGAGGCATAGCCTTTGTTATGTGTCAATGTTATGTGTCAATGCGGTCTATATTCCAGCTACATACTTCCACAAATTTTAAACATTTTTTTTCTTTTAAAAAAACTTTATTTTTGCTTTTCAGTCATTTTAAAAAATTATGCTATGGTAGGTGTTGGGGGGCAGGGTTATAACCATGGAATTTTCATTCCATTTGTATGTTCTATGTTTTGTTGATGATTGCTTAAATAACACAATTATAACTTGCTATAATGATAGGTAGGTTACAAAAAAAACCAACAACCCAGAATAAGAATTCAGGCTTCCTAAAACGGTTTCCTGGATTAATTTCCCATTTACAGTTTTTGTTTACTTCAGAGGGACAAAAGCACCCAATAAGCCACTGTGTACTTTTGCAAGGTGAATTCCCCCTATGCTTGCACACACTTCTCCAAGATAAAAGGAATAATTTTCCATTCTTCACAAGGCAGTACTTGACAAGTTTAAACTCAGGTTAAATATGAAGGCTCACTGCATGAAAATCAACGTTTAATCTATCTTTTGAAGTTAGTGATCAATGGATTTCAGGTGTTTTACAGTAGTAGCTGCCAATGAATAGGGTGGGTGCAGAACACAAAGCTTGGTTGTTTTGAGCAGCAATCCCAACTATTGTAGTTTTAGAAAAGGCTTTCTTTCCTGGTCTTTTGACTGATTCAGATTGCCTCTCTTCTGTGCACACTTTCATAGAATATTATCCGGTGACTATGTATCCCAGTCTACACATTAGCCAAATATTAAACTGAATTTGATCTATGTTTTCCTGAGATAGCAGAAATACACAGTCTTGGTCTGCGTGTGGGTGATCCCTGTCATGCTATTCATAGACTGTGTGGCCGTTAGAATAATGAAAGTTGGGCATTCCTGTCCATATCAGTGGTTCCAGACTGGAATGTATCATTCTACCTTCACCAGTTGAACAGGCAGATTAGTTTTGCTGATTTGAGTTTGAGCGTTTTTTTAGAATGTCTAAAGGCATTGTTAAAGGGGAAAACACTCACTCAATTGTATCTGACACCATTGAGATATATTTGGCTTATCCAGTTTTAAAAACACATCTGTCTTTATTCCATTATCAAAACCAGTATTGTTAACCACCTTTGGAGTCAAGTATTGATATTCCATTTCATTTATAACTCTTGAGTACTTAGGGACATAATTAAACAGAACTCAGATAATTGAATAAAAAACTGATAACGGGCATCCTGATAATATTACAACAGTTTAATCTTTTTAATTTTTTTTGCAATTTTCAGTGCAGTTGTTAGATCTGGCTATCTGTGTAACTGGAGATGGTGCTTGAATAGGCAGTTTGTTCATAAAGACATGTATCTGCAATTTTCCCCCAAGCATAATTCCTGGTCTTGTCTGCAGCAGACCACATCCTGCCTTTTTTTTTTCATTTGAGTATCAAATAATCCTCCTAACTGTTTTAAGTCTTACTTACATTTCCTTAAAAAAGAGTGTGTGTGGCTTTTCTGGATGGAGACTGCACACCTGCCATATTTTATTCTCTCCAAAGAGCATTTGTCTGTTGTGGATGTTTGAGTGGTGTTTGTTTGACTTTACAGTTGTTAAAAAGCTTTAGATATTACTCCTGTTTTTCAGCTGTAGGAATTGTACTATCTCCCCAGAGTTGACATATTTAAGTGTCTTTTAGATTTTCCAACCATTTTTTTTTCTCTAGTAATATAAATGATATGGATAATAGGAGAGAAGACTACTGTGAAAAGAGAAATGAGAGCTGGTGTGATATACTGGTTAAATTGTTGGACTAGAAGTAGAAAATTCTGCTGAGCCACAAAATATCTTTGTGTAACTTTGAGCCAGTCACTCATTCCCTCAGCACCACCCACTTCACAGGAGGAGGGAGCAGTATGCATGCTACCTTATGTTTCTAATTAAAGGCACAATGTAAGTCAAATAAAAACTTACAAAATGGAAATAAAAACAAGTCTGTTAACATTGCAATGTTCTATAGCCATGATGGCGAACCTATGGCACGTGTGCCACAGATGGCATGCAACGGCCTCTGGGGGCACGCGAGCAGTCTCCCCAGATCAGCTCTGCCACACATGCATGCGCACCTCCCGCCAGCCAGCTGGTCGTCAGGTCTCTACTGTGCATGCATGGGGGGCGGGGAACATGTGGAGAGCTGTTGGGGGGGCAGGGTGCGTGGGTGTGTGTGCATGGTCGTGCGCATGTGGGGGGAGCATGCAGGGTGCATGTGCAGGGAGTGGGGGTGTGCAGGGGCTCATGCGCATTGCATTTTGGGGGTTCAGGCACTTTGGGCACTCGGTCTGGAAAGGGTTAGCCGTCATTGTTCTATAGTATATTTACATGTGCACTGTGTAAGGTTCTGGTCACTGCATTTGAAAAGGACTAGAAAAATTGCCAAAGAAGGAAGCCAAAATTATTACTTTCCCTATGGGAAAAGGGTAGAATATTGAGGAATTTTTAACTTAGAGAAAATATTATGGAGACATGAATTTACAGTTGTAGAAAGAAAATTGGCATGGAGATTTTCTGCCTGTCTTAAGAAATAAGACCAACAGGCATTTAATTGGAAGGAAGATATAGATCAGATAAAAGAAAACAGTTCATATGGTACTTAATTAATTTTGTAGAGTTCATTATTACAAGACATGGCTACTAATTTGTTTGTCTTTGAAAAAAGATTGGATTCATTCATGGAGAACCTATAAAAGCCTATTTGTCTTGAAAACTCAGTGTAATTTCTGGATTGGAATTAGACTATTTTTCCATTCCATTTGCAGAGGAACAATGCATGCTTTACATGTTTTTCAAGAATCTCCGAAATGTGTGCTTAGCCACTCTGGGAAGCAAAGGGACTAAAATGGGCCTGGGACCTACCTAGATTGGGTATTCTTAAGTTCTTACCCAAGCTCAAGGAAAGAGAATCCTTACCATTTTATGAAATTTTTATTTATTTATATTTATATTTATATCCTGGGAATCTGTGCCAATAATAGAAAGCCCAGGTACTTTCCCCCAAAGCAACTTGATAAATGGGTGACTAAAAACTGTCCTGTTTCTGAAGATGGGTACTTAGGCTCATCTTTTTCTATTTTTGAGTGAGTTTCCCCTTTGAGTACATCCATATTTCCTGTTACATTGATATGTAATATGATGTTTTCATTCAAATGCTATGCAGAAACACAATATGTGTGGTGACAGTAATCTGAACCTTTTCTATCTTTGAAATCTATAATAGAGCCAGGTGGTTTAATCTTTCCTATTATTTTCATAATGATAAAAATGATATTCTTTACATTGCTTATCCTGGTGAGCGGTTTTTACTCCTTTGCCTAAATCCTTGATTATATATTTTAAAAACTGAAATCACCACTAGTGGTCTGATACCTTAAATATGGGAACTGTAGACATATTTGAAAAAGATTATCTGTAAATATAAAATTTATTTTGTATTAATTGGATCACTGTATGGCATGCTATTCCTTTGCAAATGGTCATTACAATTTTACAAATGTAAATATATCTTCATCTTTATTATTAGTATTAATTTAAGGGTTAGCATGAGAATTACAGCGTTTATTGAGCATATTTTGCAAAGGATGAAAAATTATATTATTCCAGTTAATGAAGAAGGAATTTGCTTGTGTGCAAAAAGTTTCAACTATTGCGAAGGAAGGTTGAGATTGGAAATGACCACTATCCAAAGTCCTAAAGAGCTTCTGTACCCTTTGAAGTTGTTGTATTATATCCTAGAGCAGTCCTAGGATTTGCTACCACTATAGCAAACTGCAGTTTTGTATTAGTTGGGGGAGATCATTGTAAGAGATCTGCCTATTGTTATTTATGGCGACAAATAATGTTTAAGAGTGTTTGTTGCAGTGGCAGCAAAATAGCTGGAGGATGGATATGAACCTAGTGTACCAAAATTGGTTTGTAAATGACAGTGCAATTTGCCAGGTAACTGACTTATAGTGACCCATCGTAGGATTGATCCTGTTTGGGGGGGGGTTAAGCTTATTTTAGCAGTAAATGAGTTTACTTGCAAATTGTAAGGGGTTTTTGTGCCATAAATGAACATTGGATCTAGTCAGTTCTGCATATTCTACTATGAAATTTTAAGCTGCTTGAGAATAACTGAGAACACCTTGTTTCAAATATGAAATAGTTTGAGAACCTAGAATTGGAAGGATTCACACGAGGATAGATATTAATATATAATAAAAGGATGGTATTTGCTTAGGTATTATTTATGTATAGATTTGAAACTTTTAATGAAGTAAATGAGACAATACAGATTTTCAGTCTCTTTATTGAGTGTTATTTTTCTTCTTTTTTAAAAGCTTCTCCTCTCTTGCTTTTTGCAAACCGTCGAGATGTCAGACTGGTGGATGCTGGTGGAGTGAAGATGGAAGCAACAGTTGTAGTCAGTGGCTTAGAAGATGCTGCTGCTGTGGACTTCCTTTACTCACAGAATGTTATTTACTGGACAGATGTGAGCGAAGAAGCTATCAAACAGACTTATTTTAACCAAAGCGGGAATCTTGTACAGAGTGTCATCGTTTCAGGGCTGCTTTCTCCAGATGGCCTGGCATGTGACTGGATTGGGAAAAAATTGTACTGGACTGACTCAGAAACAAATAGGATTGAAGTTGCTAATCTCAATGGAACATCTAGGAAGGTTCTTTTCTGGCAAGATCTTGACCAGCCAAGAGCAATTGCCCTGGATCCCGCTCATGGGTAAGCGTCCTGTCTTTTTAAACTTTCACATTCATTTGCAGGATCATGGTTGTTTTCATCTTGCCAAACAAAATACAATCTCTTCTCACAAATTTTGCTTTCTCAAGGTATTTTTCTCTGAATGTATATTTACATTTAAATAAAACATGGGATGAGGAATGGCAAATCATAGAAGAGCATTCTGACTAACGCGCCAAACCAAACATTTAAAAAAAATCATTTTTCCAGTTTAGAATTCTTTAAAACTTTACAAACTTTAAACTTTATAGCTTTGAACATTATAAAGCTTTACAATGTTATGCTTTATCTGTAATTAATGTGGCTGGTAAAAAAAATGGGAGGTTGTGTGCTGGAATGCATTATAGATTCAGTTTTGCAAATCTGTAATGTTGGCTTTCCACTGAATCTTAATGAGTTTTCAAATACTGTGTATTTGGGATCCAATAGTTTGAGATATAAAGAGGTTTTGGCATGTAAAATATGCTTCCACAGTACAGAGGAGCAAGCAATCAAAAGTTTGATACAAGAAAATAAAGGTATGCCATTAAGTTGGTTTAGACTGTTGGTCTGACACTCGAATTTAGGAGATTTTTTAGAAAAGCATTTTATGAAATCATTATAAAATATTGCTAGCAGGAAATGGGGAGGATGGAAATGAAATTTCTGTACTTTTCATCAAGGGTAAGACTGACCACAGGTCTTCTTTCTGAGGGCAAAATGTAGAACTTAAATAATTCAGGATTATATCACTCAGTTCATAAAACTATATTATTAATAATGACTTGTTTCAGTTAGATCCACTGTGTAGTTCAGAATCAGTATAACTTCTTAGAAATAATGCTTTCAATTATTTGAATTCCCAATTATCCAAATATTCTGGTTAACCACACCTAACAGCAGTTCTGGCATCCAATTTAGTGGGTTCTAATATTAGAGAGCAGGAAAATAATTTTCTCATTTCGTCATTAGGGAAGAGATATTGTAAATCTTTTCTCAATGTTGGGGGAGAAAATATTGGATGCAGCGGATCCATGCCCCCTTTTCTTAACAATCCTGCTTTAGGAATTCTGAATTATTTAATTGCCCAAGGGATTCCCTTCCAGAGGTTGTAGACTGAAGCCTTAATTTGTAAATGGCTGAAGTGCGGGACCCTGCAGGGTGGGAAGCAGGCCCAAGTGGGGCAGGATGGGGGAAGATAGGTGGGAGGCTGCTGCAATATCACTGCTGTCGGTCATAACAGCAGGCAGGTTGTCTGGCACTCAAAATTTTGTTCACATGTCTGAGGCACTGTAACTTTGGGCAAGAGTCATTTGGCACCATTGTAATTGGTCGCTGAATAAATTGTGGTAAGTCAAGGACTACCTGCATGCATTTTATTTATTATTATTCTTGTTTCTCATTGTAAAAACAGTTATATTAAATTACTATTTATAAATATAGGGTCAAAACTATTTGTGAATAGTAAAAATTACTCTTGAAATACATATTAAAGCATGTTGGTCATAACAGCATAATAGTCATAGTGAATCATCTTAATAAAATTATCCTGCCTGTAAGGCCCAAGCTCTTATGAGATGGAAATTGTCTTGTATAAGCAGAATACTGGGAAGCAAGAGTTTGAGGGCAGGGTTGTGTAATCGTGTGGCTGACAAGGGTACAAGAGGATATTTATCCTAGTTAAGAGAATTTGATATCCCCCCCCCCGCAACCTGGCTTGTACACACAGTTAATATAGGAGTTATTTGTTAAATATGCTAGCATTGCAAAAATCATACAAATAGGAAGACAATGTTATGTCATTCAATTCTTCCATGAGAAGAACTTGCCACTTTTTTTGGATGCATATAATTTATATATAATATCGATCATATATTCCTGAGGGAGATTTTTATATTCAGGGTCTTCTTATGAGATGTCTTTAAACATCAAATAAACAATCTAAACATATTATTTAAACTTGCCTTCCACTTTGTCCAAATGAAGCTGTAATGATCAGATCCATGATATGGCTACTAACATTTTACAAATTTATTGTCAGGAACTTGCAGTGCCGAGTCTTATTCTCTCTGTGAAAGAGATTAAGAGGCATTTAGAAATTCATTCTGATTCATGTTGACTGTGCTAATGTTCATTTAGGTGTCCTCCTGGATGAACGGCTGTCGTTTGAAGATCATTTGACGGCCGTCTCCAGGAGGGCCTTCCACCAGGTTCGCCTGGTTCGGCAGTTGCGCCCCTTCCTTGATCGGGATGCCCTGTGCACAGTCACTCATGCGCTCGTTACCTCTCGCTTGGATTATTGTAATGCTCTCTACATGGGGCTCCCCTTGAGGTGCACTCGGAGGCTTCAGTTAGTCCAGAATGCAGCTGCGCGGGTGATAGAGGGAGCTTCGCGTAGCTCCCGCGTAACACCGCTCCTGCGCAGACTGCACTGGCTACCTGTGGCCTTTCGGGTGCACTTTAAGGTTTTGGTCACTACCTTTAAAGCGCTCCATGGCTTAGGGCCTGGGTACTTACGGGACCGCCTGCTGTTACCGCATGCCTCCCACCGACCCGTACGCTCTCACAGAGAGGGACTTCTCAGGGTGCCGTCCGCCAAGCAATGCCGGCTGGCGGCCCCCAGGGGAAGGTCCTTCTCTGTGGGGGCTCCCACACTCTGGAACGAACTTCCCCCGGGTTTACGCCAAATACCTGACCTTCAGACCTTCCGCCGCGAACTGAAGACACATCTTTTTATTCGCGCGGGGCTGGCTTAAATTTTATTGATTTTTAAATTTCTATTATTAATTTTAAGGATTTTTAGTTTTATATATTTTAAAGTTTTTTAGGCCAATTATAAAATAAGTTTTTTAATTTGTATTTTAAATTGTATATTGTATTGTCTGTTTTTATTTTGGCTGTACCTGAGTCCTGAGTCCTTCGGGAGAAGGGCGGTATAAAAATCGAATAAATAATAATAATAATAATAATAATTTATTGGTCTGTTTTTCTATTCTCAATTCATCATTATTGTTTGTAAGTTTTAGTTATTTTACTTATTGCTTTCAGCAGTTTAACTAGTTGGTGACAAGTATTTCATGCTTGTTGCAGTTCCTTCTTTTGTTTGGGCCCATTATTCATCCCATGCCAATCTTCATACTAAATTTATACTCTTATTTATTGTCTCTTAAGTTTTCCTCACGTGGCTTCTTAATTAATTTTCCTTAAAAATTGAGTTTGGCCTTTTCTTAATCTTAAATTAAGACTAATGTCTTCTTACCTCTGATTCCCTCTTTGATGCATTGCTTGGTATTGCTTCTTTCATATTTCTAGCTAATTAGTGCTTTGCTGAATTATTTTATTCTTTCACTCTGGTTCCTCTCTTAGGTAAAATATGTACTTGGTACTTTCCCATCTGTTTTCACCTCAGTTGTCACATGATGTTTTGTTTTAGAATTTTAAGCCTGCAGGCAGGGCTTAATGTTTTTTTTACAAATGCATGCATATTAAGTGCATATTAAATTCTTTATATTGATAACTGTGATGGTTTTATATTTTCTCTGATATGCTTGTCCTTCCCAGAATCCTCAATTTAAATGCAAATAAGCTTTGAACCCACAAAGGACACAGTTACTTAGCTCTGGTATATAGTAACAACATTGACTTGTATAGCTCTAATTGTCCCAAGAATCTGAGACTGGAAATACAATCTTGGGCCAAGGTAATTGACAGGTTTTCATTAGGCATATTTAATGCTATTTTTTAAATGTTGCATAGTTCCAGGACTGATATGAGCTGCTATATGGAAAATAGAATTTTGGAGTCTTTGCAAAGACCTGTGTAAGACATTAGTTACATGGAAGTTGACAAATTTTACTGTGTTTCCCCAAAAATAAGACAGGATCTTATTTTGTTTTGAGCCCCAAATAAGGGCTTGGTCTTATTATCCAGTGTGTGTGTGTGTAGGAGGCGGCGAGTGTGGGACTGGATGTCCCGTCGCTGCTGTCGCCTCCCCCCCCTCGCTGGGCATGGCAGGGCTCCTGCCCCTTGCTTAGCCACCCGCCCCCTTTAGGGATGCAATTTGGGGGTGGCAGGTGGGGCGGGTGAGAAGCAGGACGCATGTATTACCTTTCCAGCACCATTGCTGAAAAGGGAAACACGATGTAAAAAAAAAAAACTCGCGAGTTTGAGGAGTTTGATTGAACTCGTGAGGTTTTTGTTATAATGTGTTTCCCTGGACACAATGGCAAAGAATGCGATGGAGATGCAAGTCTCCGGTAAGACTCGCGTCTCGCGGTGGGGTGCAAGTATGGCAGGTGGGGCGGGGGATGGGGTAGGCCAGGTCGTAGACAAACTTGGAAACTGCAGAGGCAGAGTTTGGGGGAGAGAAAGAAAGACTTCTGCTGCTTTCCTTGCGTGCAACCAAAAGCAGAAGAAGTCTTTCTTTCTCTCCCCCAAACTCTGCCTCTGCAGCTTCCAAACCCCAGCCAGGGCAGCTGCTGCTCTGGGAGTGTGCTTCCCGCTCTATGGTAATGGTCGCCGGAGGCCTCCCCTTCCCCCCTGCTCCTCTCTGTTCCAATCACCCCACGGTCCTCCCATGGGGGTCACCGGATGGGATGGCAACAGGGCTGGACTCTTCCTGGGTAGGGGAGCCTCACGGGACCTTGCCCGACCTCTCTTCCTTCCGTAGGCCCCGCTTACTCTTCCCAGGTGCCCAGCAGTGAGATGCCGGGCAGCCGCACCAAGGGCAGCCCCGACAAATGCAGCTCAGCCGGCCCAGCCATGGCCAGTGCTCCCTTGGCAGCTGAGCTTGGCAGCAGGGTGCCAGCCAGGGCTTCCACAGGCAGTGGTGGCAGCATCAGCAACACCCACAGCGCCTCAGCCATTTCCGCCAAGAGATCTCTGTGACTGCCCCACCACGCCGCCCTGCTCCCATTAGAAGCATATGTGCTGACTTCCACCTGCCGCACATGGAGGCCTCTCTGCCATTGCTGCCTGCTCTGCCGAGGAAGATCCAGGGTGGCGATGCTGGCGCTGGGGCTGCTGTTGCAGGCACTCGGTAGTGCGGACTAATCAAACGCTGGGCCAGAGCAGGCAGGCTGCTGTTGTGCTGCAGGAGTGGGCACTCAAGGTCTATGATTGATGCCTTGGGCAGCAGGGTCGGCGGAAGGAGCAGGCGGGGTGCAGGAGTGTGCAGGGATGTGGCTGCCTTGGGAGGGTTGGAGGGGGTGAGGGACCTATGTGTGTGTGTGAGAGAGGGGGGGATGGAGAGAACATTGCTGCCAGCCCTGGATAACGCTCTGAGGTTGGATCAGATCTCTCTCTCTCTCTCTCTCTCTCTCTCTCTCTCTCTCACACACACACACACACACACACACACACACGTGCACACACACACACACACACACCATTCTTTCTTTGGGATCGCAGTACAGACGCCCCTCCCAGAATTGGAAGGCTGAAGGATGGAGCATTTTGGGGATGTGTGTCTGTGCTGTGATCCCAAGTAAAGAAGCAGGAAAAGGGGGAGGAGGCCGGCAGCTGGGGAGGTGCTCTGGAGATCTGGGCCGAGTTACACACCCCTTGCTGGCACAGCTGATCAGTGAGCAGCAATTAAGGGGCTGAACCTCAATGAGGTGACCAGGGAAGGGGAGGGCTGCCTCCTGTGCTGGCTATGCCCACTCCTTTACTAGGGCTTATTTTCGGCAGAGGGCATATATTTATGCCCACCCCAAAAATCCGATTTGGCCTTATTTTCAGGACATGTCCTATTTTTGGGGAAACACGGTAGAACTGAAAAAACTTTTAATAATAGTTCTGCAAAATGCTAGAACAGTCACAAAAACAGGAGGCCCTGTTTTCTAGGTATATAATGTATGGTAGCACAGTGTCTTTCTGCTTTTTCACTATTTAAAAAGACCTATACAGCTTAAATTTGTTATTTAAAAAAGACCTTGACAATTTATGTGCTAGGCTAAAATGAATAAAGTGGAATTTAAGTGGCAGAAATGTAAAATTCTGTAATTGGATAGGAAAATGGATAGGATGGGGCAGTATAGGGTGGCAAAGTACATGATGTTGGAGACAACAAGACTTGTCTTAGTATCAGTGAATGTGAAAGGGATCTGGGTATCTTTGTTGATCCCAAATTAAATATGAGCCAGCAGTGTGATGTAGGGATGTGTTATTTTGGAACGTATTAGCAGGATTAAAGATTCTAGAACACAGAAAATAATAAATCCAATCTAGCCTGCATTGGTCAATTCATACTTGGAATACTCAAATCTAATTCTGAATACCTTGACTGAAAAGGACAGTGACAAAAAGGAACAAGTTCAAAAAAAAGTTAACATTAAGTGGTGACATAATGTGATGAGTTAATCTGAGGCAAAGAGCCATCTTGGTCTAGTCATTAAGGCACTAGACTAGAAAGCGGGAGATCATGAATTCTAGTCTTGGTTTAGCTATGAAAGCTAGCTGAGTGAGCTTGGGCCAGTCACTTTCTTTCAGCCCAATTTACCTCACAAGATTGTTGTAGGGAAGATAAGAGGAGGAAGGTGTGTTCCATGTGTATGCTGTCTTGGGTTATTTGTAAAAAAAGGAAAAGCAGGATATAAATTAAAAAAATAAAAAATAAAATTCTAGTATTTGTGGTTTGAGGATGGGGTATTGTGTGAGATATTCTGGTTTTTTCATGTGTATCCTATATCCTGTTATTAAATTTTGAGTTCATCTAAATATTTATACTAATAAAAAGCAGTGACATGCCTTTATTCTTAAAATTGTTTTTATTGAGTATTTAGGCTACACTTGGGAGTTTTCTTGTTTGAGATATTATGAAATAAGAATGTTACCTTGTCATCCTTTCCTTGCTCCCGTAATCTAACAAATTCCATTGTACCAAGGTGTTTCATGGAAGTATATTAATGGGGTATGCAGTGTATTTATATGTGTCTTTGCTTCTATTTTTTAAATCTTTGCATAGATCTGTTTTTCATTTACCTTATTGTCTTTTGCCTTGCATACATTTTCTGTATTTAAGTGTTTAATGTGGCAAAGTTTAGCAAAAATTCTGGAGAATGTACAAAGTATGGGAAGCCTAATCATATTTGAAAGTCGATCGTTTTGTGTTCCTTTCGGGGAATATTTGAATGTGGGTTTTTTTTAAGAAAATCCATTTATAATGGTAGAAATGGTTGTGTATCATTTACTTGCCAATCCTCTTGTGGAACTTGTTTGTTGCTTTTCTTGGTGGGGGAAGGGGAAGAGGAATAATAGTGGTTTGAGGTCTGTCCTTGTGGAATTAACTCTTCCAGCAGCTGCATTCCTTGTCTGTCTTTGTGGCATCCATCCCACATCCCTCTTTTTCTTTTCATAGTTCACTCCTTACCTTGGTTGTAAAAGGCCCCTTAGTGTTTTTTCTGCACAATTTGAATTTGAGGACATGCCAGTCTTTTTAAGTAGCTTAGTTTTTTGAAATTGCTCCAGAGGCTTTCTGACTTATTTTTAATATGCAGGTTACTTTGGCAAGTTTGGTATATAGTTTCTGCTATGGACAGCCGGCGGCCATGTGATATGGGGCGCACAGCTGATTGGTCTGCCGGCAAGGCAGCAAACTGGCGGGACACAGTAGCACGCTGATTGGCTGAGACGCTGACAGCTCCTATATAAAAGAGCTGTCAGCGCTGTTGTTGTTGCTTGTTAACTCGTTATCCAAGTATCGGAAGCGAGTCACGGTTGAAGGTTTCTGTCAGTTAATAAATGGTTGTTAATTGTTACCCTGCATCGCCTCCTCATTGTTGTTCTGAGAATACAACACTGGCGACGGAGGATGGGATTTGCCTGAGGCGGCAGGGCTAACAGAGTCATTTACAGAGTCGTTAAGAACTATCAGCTGAGCAGATCCACAGCGAAGACAAAGACGGGTCAGTTAAAGCTGCAGAACAGTGCCTAACCAAGCATGGCAACGTTATCAACCTTCACACCCTTTGATCAGACAAAGGAAACCTGGGATTCCTTCTTAGACCGTTTTGCTTGTTTCCTATCTGCTAATGATTATAAGGGGCTACCCGGGGACAGGAAGTTAGCTGTATTCCTGAGTGTCTGTGGACATGATATGTTTGAGAATGCACGAGCTCTTTTGGCACCTCAATCAGTCCAGGATGTGGCTTGGGAGACCCTGTTAGCTGTTTTGAAGGGTCACTATGCCCCACTGCCATCTAGAGTTGCTAGACGCCATGCATTTAGATTTAGATATCAGAAGGAGGGGGAGACCATTGCACAATACACAGCTGCTCTAAGACAAGCCGCCCTGTATTGTGAGTTTAAGGAGCTGGAGGAGATATTGCTGGATCAGTTGATTTGTGGAGTCAGGGACATTCGACTTCAACGCCGTCTGCTCGCTAGAACTGATATAACATTGCAAACGGCCATAGATGAGGCTAGAGCCTCTGAATTATCTAATCAGTCAGCTACAGAAATTAGGAAGCCTTTTAATTCAGCAACAACGGATAAACCATCCGCTGTTCACCAGGAGGAAGTAGAATTGGACCAAGCAAGTGAAGGGGAATGGGAGATCAGCCGCCTTAAAGCCTCCCAGACCAAAAATAATAGGGAACCTGAGGGAAAGAAGACTCAGGGTCCGTGTGGGGGGTGTGGAGGAAACCACAACCGCTCTGCCTGCCGTTTTAAAAATGTTGATTGCAGGCGGTGCGGTAAGAAGGGGCATTTAGCAAGGGTCTGTAGAGCCATACTCCCTGTAAATGGTAACCCAGCGAGGCCTAACACTCGAGGTTACAGGCCACAGAATAGAATGGAACAGGTGGAAGAGGACTGTTTTACAATTGTGCGCAGCTGGCCTGAGGAAATAGTTGATCAGGCTAGCTCCAGTTTGAAAAGAAGTTGTTTCTCTCAGTGTTAATCGAGGGCAAGATTTGTAAAATGGAGATTGACACAGGATCATCTGTGTCAATCATATCATGGGATACACTTAGGAGGTTAGTGCCTTCGATAGTGAAGAGCAGATTGTTGTCCTGCAGGCTCAGACTGCGCGATTACCAGGGGAATCATATTCCCATTTTAGGTTGCGGAAGATTTAGGGTACAATACAGAAATTTCAGTGGCCGCCTTAAGTTAGTTGTGGTCAATGGCTCGCTGCCCAGCCTGCTAGGCCTAGAGTGGTTCGAGGCTCTGGGATTGGCAGTAACTGGAATACACGGCACTCGCCAGATCCATTCTCAGATCTGGTTACTGAATTTGCTGACGTATTCAATGACAAGCTAGGAAAATATACCGGGACTCCTATATCATTTAATATGGACCTAGCATAGCCCCTAGGCGCCTTAAGCCACGCGGGTTCCCTTCGCCCTCCGTCCCAAGGTGGACAAGGAGAGCGATAAACTGATAGAGCAGGGAATTTTAGAACCCGTAGAGCAGGCTAGGTGGGAGACACCCATAGTGATTCCGATTAAATCGGACGGCTCTATTCGAATCTGTGCAGATTATAAGGCGACAATCAATCGGGCTCTCCAGGCGAATCCCTATCCAGTTCCGGTGGTCCAGCACCTTCTTCATTCCTTGGGCGTGGTTCGATCTTCGCAAAGCTCGACATGGCTCAAGCATATCAACAGTTGGAGGTGGGCGATGCAACTGCGGAAGCACAGACCATCGTCACACACAGGGAGCATTCAAGTGTCGTCGGCTCCAATTCGGCGTGTGCGTCCCCCGGCATCTTTCAGAGCCTCATGGAGAGGCTTTTACATGGCTTGCCGGGAGTGATACCATATTTTGATGACATATTCGTGTAAGCCATGTCCGCAGCAGAGCTTGTTAACCGCCTTTGTATTGTATTGTCTCGTTTCCGGCAGAAGGGACTAAAGCTTAAACTGCACAAATGCAAGCTAGGCGTACGACAGGTCAATTCCTCGGGTTCCTGGTGGGCCAATGGTCTGCACCATCACCGTCGAAGGTGCGTGCCATCAAGGAGGCCCCTACAGCGAAGAATAAAACGGAGCTACAAGCTTTTTTGGGCATACTGAACTTTTATAACATATTTTTGCCCCACAAATCTACCGTTGCAGAGCCGCTCCACCGACTCCTGAGATCCCATATGCCGTTGGCCTGGGGACAGAAGGAGGCCAGGGCATTCATGCTGTTAAGGACTTACTGTTGTCCACCCAGGTATTGGTGCAATCTGACGCCAACTTACCACTCACATTGGCCTGTGACGCTTCTCCATACGGGGTGGGGCTGTCTTGAGCCATAGGCTGCCTAATGGTTCAGAAGCCCCATTGCCTATTTTCCAGAACTCTTTCATCTACGGAACGGAACTACGGTCACATTGACAAGGAAGCTTTGGCGGCTGTGGCGGGCGTGAAACGTTTCCATGACTATTTGTATGGCCGCTCGTTTGACTTGATCACCGACCACAAGCCGTTGTTGGGCATCCTGGCCAGCGATCGCCAGACTCCAGTATCCTGTCTCCCAGAATGACTCGTTGGGTTGTTTTCCTGGCTGCTTACAAGTACAGACTGGTTCATCGGGCTGGCAAAGCTATGGGTCATGCCGATGCTCTGAGCCGGTGTCCCCTGCCTGTTGAGGTTGAGGACCCGCTCCTCGTCCTCCATCCTTCTTATAGATGACCGGCTGGCAGCTGTTACTGCTGCAGATGTGGCTAGGCTCACCTCCAGGGATAGTACTCTCCGCCAGATCTGTGACTGGGTGAAAAGGGTTGGCCCAGGAAGCTAGAGCCAATTTCAACATTACGGGCTCAAGCAGCACGAGATCTCTATCTTGCGAGGCTGCCTGTTGTGGGGCTCCAGGGTCATAATACCTAAGGAGTTACAGGAGGTGGTGTTGCACACGTTGCATGAGGTCACCCGGCATAGCCAGATAAGCTTTGGCCCGCAGCTACGTGTGGTGGCCAAAGTTAGATGAAGCTATTGCAGACTGGGTAGCGAGCTGTCAGCGATGCCAAGAGAATATGGCAGCTCCACCCACAGCGGCCGTTAGGGAATGGGAAACCCCTAGGGCTCCTTGGTCCCGTATCCACTTGGATTTCGCCGGCCCTTTCCAGGGCCATACATTCATGGTGGTAGTGGATGCATATTCTAAGTGGGTCGAGGTTGCATCCATGACTTCGACCACTGCTGAGGTGGTTGTAAAGACATTGAGGAAGGTGTTCGCTACTCATGGCCTGCCTGATGTGTTGGTGTCAGACAACGGTCCGCAATTAACATCAGCACACTTCCAGACCTTCCTCGCGAGGCATGGCATTCGCCATGCGCTGTCAGCCCCGTTTCATCCGGCCAGCAATGGCCTGGCTGAACGAACCGTCCGATCGGCCAAAGAGGTCCTGGTAAAGTTAGGGCCTGGGGACTGGCATACAAAACTTGCCACGTATCTCCTATCACAGCACTCAACACCTAACCCAATAACTAACCGTAGCCGGCCGAGCTACTGATGGGCGGCGGTTGAGAACTACTCTTGATCGATTGCATCCTGACTACTCGACAGAGAAACCCCGGACTCCATGGGAGGGGCTAGGATATTCAATCAGGGAATGGATTTATGCCCTAAATTTTGGTGGGGACCCCGATGGCTGCCAGGTCAGGTAGTTGAGGTAACTGGGCCTCATTCATACCGTGTGCAATTGGACGATGGGCGTATTTGGCGGCACATTGATCAAATACGGAAACGCCGTTTACCCTCGGTGGGAGAAACCCCAATGAGATAGCTACCCCACTGACACCTGTGATGGTAGGCAATGAGGAGGAAGTTGAGGACATTCCTAGCACAGGGGTCTTCCAGTACAAGCGAGGCCACAGACTTACCCCATGTCAGGGTCAACAGGCTGTGGCGAGTTTCCTGCAGTAGCAGCCGATCCGCCTCCAGCAGTTACAGAAACTCCGCTGAAAGGTCCACCATCCCAAATTGAAAATGCTGCACCGCGCAGGTCAGGAGGAGCCGACACCGCCCGGCATACTTGGCGATTACGCTTGCGCGATCCAGGAGGAAGGAGTGCTATGGACGGCGGCGGCCATGTGATATGGGCGCACAGCTGATTGGTCTGCCGGCAAGGCAGCAAACTGGCGGGACACAGTAGCACGCTGATTGGCTGAGACGCTGACAGCTCCTATATAAAAGAGCTGTCAGCGCTGTTGTTGTTGCTTGTTAACTCGTTATCCAAGTATCGGAAGCGAGTCACGGTTGAAGGTTTCTGTCAGTTAATAAATGGTTGTTAATTGTTACCCTGCATCGCCTCCTCATTGTTGTTCTGAGAATACAACAGTTTCTTAAGCATTTGCTAGCATTATCTCTCAGTGTGTTCCTTGTAATTATATTTCCATTATAAAACAATACTGTTTTCATTTGGAATCTTTCAATTTGCCTGGAAAACTTGAATTATAGCAGTTGCAGAGTTTGTATAGGTTATTTTGTATTATAGTTTGTTTGTTTTCCTTGGCAAAGTTTCATCTTAACTATGAATACTTCAGTATGTTTATCTAAAATCCTATTCTATATTTTTAAAAACTGATGGCATTTTAGGCTAGTTTGGCCACAACTTTATAGCAATTGTTGAGTATTCTTTTTAAAATCTAGGCAGTTCTAAGGAACTGGTTGTTTTAACATGTTTTTGTGAATTCTGGCCTGAAAGAGAATAAAAACAGTGCTGAAGAAGGCTTTTTCTCTTTCCATTCTCCCCCTCCCCCAGTTTTTCTCCAAATAATAGAAGGAGGGGAGTGGAAACTACAGTTGTTGATAAGAATATAAGAATCTGATGAAAACAAAGCAATGAACTGAGGTGCAAATGGCTGCAAATATTGCTGTGAAGTGTGGAGGCCTTTGTAGATTATTTTGAAGATTAGCTGCTATGTGGGAAGGTAATTGGAATCCTCTTGTAATGCCTAAAAGAATCCTCCTCCAATTTAATTTACCGTATATACTCGAATATAAGCCGATCCGAGTATAAGCCGAGGTCCCCAATTTTACCCCAAAAACTGGGGTAAACTGGGGACTCAGTATAAGCGAGGAGGAAATGAGGCAGCTACCGTCAGGGAAATCCTCCCTCCCTCAGCCGAGAAGGCTGGCGGCTCCCCCGCCCCCGCCTCTCACTGCACCGGCAGGGGTTCCCAGCTAATGCAAAGCCCGCCAAGTTTGCACCATCTGGTATAATGTGAAAAAGAAGAAAAAAACTCGGTATATACTCGGTATATACTCGAGTATAAGCCGAGGGGACGTTTTTCAGCACAAAAAACGTGCTGAAAAACTCGGCTTATACTCGAGTATATACGGTACTTCTTTTTTTCCTTCTTTTCCTTATACAGCTACCCCTTTCGCTCATCCCATCTCTATCTTCCTCTTTCTCAGAGTTGGCTATGCCTACATCTAGTTATGATATTTATATATGAGACTAATTTGTGTACATATATGAGAGAGCATGTTCTGTATACAGCATGTAGATATGGATCAATTATATTTAATAAATGAAGCACTTATTTTATAAGTAATTTTATTTGAAAATTATATACTTCTGATAACGTTAGGACTTTTGGAATATTTCTTCTTCTTCTTTTGTTCAGTTATGATTGTCATAAAACTCTGCAGTTTTTATCCAGTTTGCCTGGATAAAACTCTGCAGTTTTCTTGGCAAGGTTTTTCAGAAGTGGTTCGCACAAAGAAATTGTTAATACCTTATTTCAGTACTGTAATTATAAAGCTGAACATGGCATACATAATTAAAATATTATTAAATATGGAGTAATAGGGAATGATTGGACCTATGCTTAAAGATATGGAGTTGAGGAAATTTGTAGCTTGTATGGCCATATATTCCACTCAAAAAGTTACCTCTTAGTCTGGATTCTTAATATTATACTTTAAATTTAATCAACCACAATCAGTGAATTAGCCGTACATTCCAGTTTGAACACCATATTGGTTGGATTTGCACAGTCAGAACCAAATTAAACCACACAATGACTTAATACATTATCTGAAGAGCTCTTGAATTATGGAAAGGAGATATACTAATCCTGCTATTCTTTTGTCTGCTTAATCTAATGTACATCAACTGCAGAAGTAAACAATCTGGGCTCTCCTAATATGCTTGACTACAATTCCCATGTATGCATAATATGCTTGACTATAATTCCCATGTGTACCCAAAATAAGACATCCCCTGATAATAAGCCCAATTGGGCTTTGTATGTATGTATTTAGATATTTAGGAGCAATTTCTGTAATCGACATCAGTGTAAAACCCTCTTTGAAAGATTGCAATTTAATACATCTTTATCTCTAGTAAAATATTTGGTCTTGGTTTTCTAAAATCTTATTTTTGTTTCAAACTTCAGATTTGTTTTTTCTTAATTTAGTTCATGGCAAAAGACACCCCTCTCTCTTCTTCATTTATATAAAAAAAGTAGGATTAGGCATATCATATTCCACAAGCAAAATCATGTTGGGAATGTAGGTATACCTCTTTAAAAGATTATTATGATACTTTTCAAGTAACTATCCATAGCATAATAACCACAAATTATGCTGAATTGGCAGAGTATTAAAATCTAAAGCCATTCGAGCAATAACATTCTTCCCTGATATTGAGAAATTTATATATAGTTACAAATACATATATTAATAAAATGAATATATGAAATGGATTATTAGAAAATTCAGGACATTATCTGGTTAAAGGCTTAACTGGGAATCCATCTCTGCTGTATATATTTTTTGAAGAATTGGTTACAAATTTTAGCTGAATCAGGTTTCATCATTTCTTCTTAATTTTATTAAATTTCAGCAATCAACCTCTTTAGCAGTATTTGAAGAATGGTATATGCATTGTTTAAATTAAGATTAAGATTATATCATTTTGAGCTATAGGCACTAAACTAAATAATCCATACTTTTTCCCATACAACATTTCCATACTGCCTCACTATCATGTCATCCCTAGTCCTTCTTTTCATTAAACTGATCGTAACCAAATGTGTAGATTTTAATACCCACCATTAACATTACATTATATGAACCAAAATCTTCCTCTATAGACTGGTAGGGATTACATTGCTGCTAGAGGTCTTGCTGTTGTCAGTTTAATTCCTCATTCTGGCCAAATACTTTTGAAGTTGCTCAACGACCTTTGGAAATCAACTATATTGTACGTTTATTTTCTGTATTTTCAACATAACAAATTAATGTATTTTCAACATAACAAATTAATGTATTTTTCTTTCATTTTACAGGTTTATTGTTGCAAAACATTAGAAAATTCAGGACATTATCTGGTTAAAGGCTTAACTGGGAATCCATCTCTGCTGTATATATTTTTTGAAGAATTGGTTACAAATTTTAGCTGAATCAGGTTTCATCATTTCTTCTTAATTTTATTAAATTAAGATTATATCATTTTGAGCTATAGGCACTAAACTAAATAATCCATACTTTTTCCCATACTACATTTCCATACTGCCTCACTATCATGTCATCCCTAGTCCTTCTTTTCATTAAACTGATCGTAACCAAATGTGTAGATTTTAATACCCACCATTAACATTACATTATATGAACCAAAATCTTCCTCTATAGACTGGTAGGGATTACATTGCTGCTAGAGGTCTTGCTGTTGTCAGTTTAATTCCTCATTCTGGCCAAATACTTTTGAAGTTGCTCAACGACCTTTGGAAATCAACTATATTGTACGTTTATTTGCTGTATTTTTCAACATAACAAATTAATGTATTTTTTCTTTCATTTTACAGGTTTATTGTTGCAAAACATTAGAAAATTCAGGACATTATCTGGTTAAAGGCTTAACTGGGAATCCATCTCTGCTGTATATATTTTTGAAGAATTGGTTACAAATTTTAGCTGAATCAGGTTTCATCATTTCTTCTTAATTTTATTAAATTTCAGCAATCAACCTCTTTAGCAGTATTTGAAGAATGGTATATGCATTGTTTAAATTAAGATTAAGATTATATCATTTTGAGCTATAGGCACTAAACTAAATAATCCATACTTTTTCCCATACAACATTTCCATACTGCCTCACTATCATGTCATCCCTAGTCCTTCTTTTCATTAAACTGATCGTAACCAAATGTGTAGATTTTAATACCCACCATTAACATTACATTATATGAACCAAAATCTTCCTCTATAGACTGGTAGGGATTACATTGCTGCTAGAGGTCTTGCTGTTGTCAGTTTAATTCCTCATTCTGGCCAAATACTTTTGAAGTTGCTCAACGACCTTTGGAAATCAACTATATTGTACGTTTATTTTCTGTATTTTTCAACATAACAAATTAATGTATTTTCAACATAACAAATTAATGTATTTTCAACATAACAAATTAATGTATTTTCAACATAACAAATTAATGTATTTTTCTTTCATTTTACAGGTTTATTGTTGCAAAACATTAGAAAATTAAAACATTTTTGTTTGGATCAAATATATTCAAAGAAATAGTATTGGCTAAAAGAAAAACAACGAAACAGAGCCCTGATAAATCTCTTTGTTAAATATTGTTTTATTCAAGTTTTGTATCCATTTTTAATCAACAAAAGCCATTCATAATCGATTATATTTGTTTATGAGAGAATCTATATATCTTTATCTATATCCATATATCTTTCTGACCAAAATATATGAGCGAGGTGGTGGAGTGGTTAGAATGCAGCACTGCAGCCTACTTCAGCTGACTGCTAGCTGTAGTTTAGCAGTTCAAATCTCACCGGCTCAAGGATGACTCAGCCTTCAATCCCAGATTATTGGGGGCAATATGCTGACTCTGTAAACTGCTTGGAGAGGGCTGTAAAAGCACTATGAAGCAGTATATAAGTCTAAACACTACTGCTATAGTGCTATTAGCTATGGATTTTTAAAGTCTTTATACCTGTCCTTTCTGTCTCTCATTCTTTGCTTTTTCATATTTGTGTTTTGTATCCATTTTAATCAACAAAAGCCATTCATAATCGATTATATTTGTTTATGAGAGAATCTATATATCTTTTCTTTATCTGTATATCTATATATCTTTTCTTTATCTGTATATCTATATATCTTTTCTTTATCTGTATATCTATATATCTTTTCTTTATCTGTATATCTATATATCTTTTCTTTATCTGTATATCTATATATCTTTTCTTTATCTGTATATCTATATATCTTTATCTATATATCTTTATCTATATCCATATATCTTTCTGACCAAAATATATGAGCGAGGTGGTGCAGTGGTTAGAATGCAGCACTGCAGGCTACTTCAGCTGACTGCTAGCTGTAGTTTAGCAGTTCAAATCTCACCGGCTCAAGGATGACTCAGCCTTCAATCCCAGATTATTGGGGGCAATATGCTGACTCTGTAAACTGCTTGGAGAGGGCTGTAAAAGCACTATGAAGCAGTATATAAGTCTAAACACTACTGCTATAGTGCTATTAGCTATGGATTTTTAAAGTCTTTATACCTGTCCTTTCTGTCTCTCATTCTTTGCTTTTTCATATTTGTGTTTTGTATCCATTTTAATCAACAAAAGCCATTCATAATCGATTATATTTGTTTATGAGAGAATCTATATATCTTTCTGACCAAAATATATGAGCGAGGTGGTGCAGTGGTTAGAATGCAGCACTGCAGGCTACTTCAATGACTGAATTCTGGCAAAAATCCATGCAGTTGAAGCTGCTTTGTGAATTATTTACACAGCTCTAATAAATAATACATAGTACTATTGGTCATGTATCCTAAAGCAAGGGTGTCAAACTCGATTTTATTGAGGCCGCATCAGGGTTGTGTTTGACCTCAGTGTGTATGTGTGTGGTCTGCTCGATGCCACTCGTGTCGGGATGCCTGTGGTGACCTGAGCGCTCCGCCAGCGAAAATGGGCTCCCAAGCTCAGTTTTTAGCTGCAACGGCCTCCTGCAACCCTCTGCCAGTGGAAACAGAGCTCGGGAGGGCCGCGTGTGGCCCTCTGGCAGAAGCACCACAGGTCGGTTCTTTGTTGTTTCCAGGTCAACCCTGCGGGCCAGATCTAAGCATCTTGCAGGCTGGATGCAGCCCATGGGCCTTGATTTTGACACCCTTGTCATAAAGGGTCATTATAATTATTCATTATTTCTCATGGATGAAGCTTTTAATCAACAAAAGCCATTCATAATCGATTATATTTGTTTATGAGAGAATCTATATATCTTTTCTTTATCTGTATATCTATATATCTTTATCTATATCCATATATCTTTCTGACCAAAATATATGAGCCGAGGTGGTGCAGTGGTTAGAATGCAGCACTGCAGGCTACTTCAACTGACTGCTAGCTGTAGTTTAGCAGTTCAAATCTACCGTTGCAGAGCCGCTCCACCGACTCCTGAGATCCCATATGCCGTGGGCCTGGGGACAGAAGGAGGCCAGGGCATTCATGCTGTTAAGGACTTACTGTTGTCCACCCAGGTATTGGTGCAATACGCCAACTTACCACTCACATTGGCCTGTGGCGCTTCTCCATATGGGGTGGGGCTGTCTTGAGCCATAGGCTGCCTAATGGTTCAGAAGCCCCCATTGCCTATTTTCCAGAACTCTTTCATCTACGGAACGGAACTACGGTCACATTGACAAGGAAGCTTTGGCGGCTGTGGCGGGCGTGAAGCGTTTCCATGACTATTTGTATGGCCGCTCGTTTGACTTGATCACCGACCACAAGCCGTTGTTGGGCATCCTGGCCAGCGATCGCCAGACTCCAGTATCCTGTCTCCCAGAATGACTCGTTGGGTTGTTTTCCTGGCTGCTTACAAGTACAGACTGGTTCATCGGGCTGGCAAAGCTATGGGTCATGCCGATGCTCTGAGCCGGTGTCCCCTGCCTGTTGAGGTTGAGGACCCGCTCCTCGTCCTCCATCCTTCTTATAGATGACCGGCTGGCAGCTGTTACTGCTGCAGATGTGGCTAGGCTCACCTCCAGGGATAGTACTCTCCGCCAGATCTGTGACTGGGTGAAAAGGGTTGGCCCAGGAAAGCTAGAGCCAATTTCAACATTACGGGCTCAAGCAGCACGAGATCTCTATCTTGCGAGGCTGCCTGTTGTGGGGCTCCAGGGTCATAATACCTAAGGAGTTACAGGAGGTGGTGTTGCACACGTTGCATGAGGGTCACCCGGCATAGCCAGATAAGCTTTGGCCCGCAGCTACGTGTGGTGGCCAAAGTTAGATGAAGCTATTGCAGACTGGGTAGCGAGCTGTCAGCGATGCCAAGAGAATATGGCAGCTCCACCCACAGCGGCCGTTAGGGAATGGGAAACCCCTAGGGCTCCTTGGTCCCGTATCCACTTGGATTTCGCCGGCCCTTTCCAGGGCCATACATTCATGGTGGTAGTGGATGCATATTCTAAGTGGGGCGAGGTTGCATCCCTGACTTGACCACTGCTGAGGTGGTTGTAAAGACATTGAGGAAGGTGTTCGCTACTCATGGCCTGCCTGATGTGTTGGTGTCAGACAACGGTCCGCAATTAACATCAGCACACTTCCAGACCTTCCTCGCGAGGCATGGCATTCGCCATGCGCTGTCGGCCCCCTTCCATCCGGCCAGCAATGGCCTGGCTGAACGAACCGTCCGATCGGCCAAAGAGGTCCTGGTAAAGTTAGGGCCTGGGGACTGGCATACAAAACTTGCCACGTATCTCCTATCACAGCACTCAACACCTAACCCAATAACTAACCGTAGCCGGCCGAGCTACTGATGGGCGGCGGTTGAGAACTACTCTTGATCGATTGCATCCTGACTACTCGACAGAGAAACCCCGGACTCCATGGGAGGGGCTAGGATATTCAATCAGGGAATGGATTTATGCCCTAAATTTTGGTGGGGACCCCGATGGCTGCCAGGTCAGGTAGTTGAGGTAACTGGGCCTCATTCATACCGTGTGCAATTGGACGATGGGCGTATTTGGCGGCACATTGATCAAATCTGAGCGCCGTTTACCCTCGGTGGGAGAAACCCCAATGAGATAGCTACCCCACTGACACCTGTGATGGTAGGCAATGAGGAGGAAGTTGAGGACATTCCTAGCACAGGGGTCTTCCAGTACAAGCGAGGCCACAGACTTACCCCCATGTCAGGGTCAACAGGCTGTAAGCGAGTTTCCTGCAGTAGCAGCCGATCCGCCTCCAGCAGTTACAGAAACTCCGCTGAAAGGTCCACCATCCCAAATTGAAAATGCTGCACCGCGCAGGTCAGGGAGGAGCCGACACCGCCCGGCATACTTGGCCGATTACGCTTGCGCGATCCAGGAGGGAAGGAGTGCTATGGACAGCCGGCGGCCATGTGATATGGGGCGCACAGCTGATTGGTCTGCCGGCAAGGCAGCAAACTGGCGGGACACAGTAGCACGCTGATTGGCTGAGACGCTGACAGCTCCTATATAAAAGAGCTGTCAGCGCTGTTGTTGTTGCTTGTTAACTCGTTATCCAAGTATCGGAAGCGAGTCACGGTTGAAGGTTTCTGTCAGTTAATAAATGGTTGTTAATTGTTACCCTGCATCGCCTCCTCATTGTTGTTCTGAGAATACAACAGTTTCTTAAGCATTTGCTAGCATTATCTCTCAGTGTGTTCCTTGTAATTATATTTCCATTATAAAACAATACTGTTTTCATTTGGAATCTTTCAATTTGCCTGGAAAACTTGAATTATAGCAGTTGCAGAGTTTGTATAGGTTATTTTGTATTATAGTTTGTTTGTTTTCCTTGGCAAAGTTTCATCTTAACTATGAATACTTCAGTATGTTTATCTAAAATCCTATTCTATATTTTTAAAAACTGATGGCATTTTAGGCTAGTTTGGCCACAACTTTATAGCAATTGTTGAGTATTCTTTTTAAAATCTAGGCAGTTCTAAGGAACTGGTTGTTTTAACATGTTTTTGTGAATTCTGGCCTGAAAGAGAATAAAAACAGTGCTGAAGAAGGCTTTTTCTCTTTCCATTCTCTCCCTCCCCCAGTTTTTCTCCAAATAATAGAAGGAGGGGAGTGGAAACTACAGTTGTTGATAAGAATATAAGAATCTGATGAAAACAAAGCAATGAACTGAGGTGCAAATGGCTGCAAATATTGCTGTGAAGTGTGGAGGCCTTTGTAGATTATTTTGAAGATTAGCTGCTATGTGGGAAGGTAATTGGAATCCTCTTGTAATGCCTAAAAAGAATCCCTCCCTCCAATTTAATTTACCGTATATACTCGAATATAAGCCGATCCGAGTATAAGCCGAGGTCCCCAATTTTACCCCAAAAAACTGGGGTAAACTGGGGACTCGAGTATAAGCCGAGGGAGGGAAATGAGGCAGCTACCGGTCAGGAAAAGCCTCCCTCCCTCAGCCGAGAAGGCTGGCGGCTCCCCCGCCCCGCCCTCTCACTGCACCGGCAGGGCTTCCCCGCGCTAATGCAAAAGCCCGCCAAGTTTGCACCATCTGGTATAATGTGAAAAAAAAAAAACCTCGAGTATAAGCCGTATATACTCGAATATAAGCCGATCCGAGTATAAGCCGAGGGGCGTTTTCAGCACAAAAAGCGTGCTGAAAACTCTGCTTATACTCGGTATATACGGTACTCTTCCTTCTTTTTCCTTATACAGCTACCCCTTTCGCTCATCCCATCTCTATCTTCCTCTTTCTCAGAGTTGGCTATGCCTACATCTAGTTATGATATTTATATATGAGACTAATTTGTGTACATATATGAGAGAGCATGTTCTGTATACAGCATGTAGATATGGATCAATTATATTTAATAAAATGAAGCACTTATTTTATAAGTGATTTTATTTGAAAATTATATACTTCTGATAACGTTAGGACTTTTGGAATATTTCTTCTTCTTCTTTTGTTCAGTTATGATTGTCATAAAACTCTGCAGTTTTTATCCAGTTTGCCTGGATAAAACTCTGCAGTTTTCTTAAAGGTTTTTCAGAAGTGGTTCGCACAAAGAAATTGTTAATACCGTATTTCAGTACTGTAATTATAAAGCTGAACATGGCATACATAATTAAAATATTATTAAATATGGAGTAATAGGGAATGATTGGACCTATGCTTAAAGATATGGAGTTGAGGAAATTTGTAGCTTGTATGGCCATATATTCCACTCAAAAAGTTACCTCTTAGTCTGGATTCTTAATATTATACTTTAAATTTAATCAACCACAATCAGTGAATTAGCCATACATTCCAGTTTGAACACCATATTGGTTGGATTTGCACAGTCAGAACCAAATTAAACCACACAATGACTTAATACATTATCTGAAGAGCTCTTGAATTATGGAAAGGAGATATACTAATCCTGCTATTCTTTTGTCTGCTTAATCTAATGTACATCAACTGCAGAAGTAAACAATCTGGGCTCTCCTAATATGCTTGACTACAATTCCCATGTGTGCATAATATGCTTGACTATAATTCCCATGTGTACCCAAAATAAGACATCCCCTGATAATAAGCCCAATTGGGCTTTGTATGTATGTATTTAGATATTTAGGAGCAATTTCTGTAATCGACATCAGTGTAAAACCCTCTTTGAAAGATTGCAATTTAATACATCTTTATCTCTAGTAAAATATTTGGTCTTGGTTTTCTAAAATCTTATTTTTGTTTCAAACTTCAGATTTGTTTTTTCTTAATTTAGTTCATGGCAAAAGACACCCCTCTCTCTTCTTCATTTATATAAAAAAAGTAGGATTAGGCATATCATATTCCACAAGCAAAATCATGTTGGGAATGTAGGTATACCTCTTTAAAAGATTATTATGATACTTTTCAAGTAACTATCCATAGCATAATAACCACAAATTATGCTGAATTGGCAGAGTATTAAAATCTAAAGCCATTCGAGCAATAACATTCTTCCCTGATATTGAGAAATTTATATATAGTTACAAATACATATATTAATAAAATGAATATATGAAATGGATTATTAGAAAATTCAGGACATTATCTGGTTAAAGGCTTAACTGGGAATCCATCTCTGCTGTATATATTTTTTGAAGAATTGGTTACAAATTTTAGCTGAATCAGGTTTCATCATTTCTTCTTAATTTTATTAAATTTCAGCAATCAACCTCTTTAGCAGTATTTGAAGAATGGTATATGCATTGTTTAAATTAAGGGAACTCTCTTTAGTTTTGTAATACACTTTTGTACTAGGCATTGAAAGGAAGGTGAAAAAAGTCCAAGAAGAAGTAATAAAATAATATGGGAAGAGGAAATGGAAGTTACACTGGAATTCTTTATGGCATAAAATTCTATTTAAATCCATTTTGGAGAATTAGAATAACAGAATTAGAAGGGACCTTGGAGGTCTTATAGTCCAACCCCCTGCTCAGGCAGGAAATCTATACCATTTCAGACAAATGGTTGTCCAATCTCTTCTTAAAAACTTCCATTGTTGGAACACCCATAACTTCTGGAGGCAAGTTTCCAAAAGCTTACAACATAACATTTCTGCTAATGTTTTAGGGTATTTTTCCGCACTGCTTTATTAAATTAAGATTATATCATTTTGAGCTATAGGCACTAAACTAAATAATCCATACTTTTTCCCATACTACATTTCCATACTGCCTCACTATCATGTCATCCCTAGTCCTTCTTTTCATTAAACTGATCGTAACCAAATGTGTAGATTTTAATACCCACCATTAACATTACATTATATGAACCAAAATCTTCCTCTATAGACTGGTAGGGATTACATTGCTGCTAGAGGTCTTGCTGTTGTCAGTTTAATTCCTCATTCTGGCCAAATACTTTTGAAGTTGCTCAACGACCTTTGGAAATCAACTATATTGTACGTTTATTTTCTGTATTTTTCAACATAACAAATTAATGTATTTTTTCTTTCATTTTACAGGTTTATTGTTGCAAAACATTAGAAAATTAAAACATTTTTGTTTGGATCAAATATATTCAAAGAAATAGTATTGGCTAAAAGAAAAACAACGAAACAGAGCCCTGATAAATCTCTTTGTTAAATATTGTTTTATTCAAGTTTTGTATCCATTTTTAATCAACAAAAGCCATTCATAATCGATTATATTTGTTTATGAGAGAATCTATATATCTTTTTCTTTATCTGTATATCTATATATCTTTATCTATATCCATATATCTTTCTGACCAAAATATATGAGCCGAGGTGGTGCAGTGGTTAGAATGCAGCACTGCAGGCTACTTCAGCTGACTGCTAGCTGTAGTTTAGCAGTTCAAATCTCACCGGCTCAAGGATGACTCAGCCTTCAATCCCAGATTATTGGGGGCAATATGCTGACTCTGTAAACTGCTTGGAGAGGGCTGTAAAAGCACTATGAAGCAGTATATAAGTCTAAACACTACTGCTATAGTGCTATTAGCTATGGATTTTTAAAGTCTTTATACCTGTCCTTTCTGTCTCTCATTCTTTGCTTTTTCATATTTGTGTTTTGTATCCTATTTTTATATTCTCTTGAAGTTTTGTTAATGTTTAGCTTTGCATTTTAAGAAAAAACCCGAAAGTGCAAGTAGGGAGCTGCCTGAAGAAAAAAAGAAGTCATAAACTTAAGAAATGAATAAAACTCATTATAGATCTATGCAAATTATTGATTTCCTCAGCCGTTCTAGTGGAAACATCTTCTGGGCATGCGCAGATAATCTGAGAAGACCTTTCTGAATAATGACTGAATTCTGGCAAAAAATCCATGCAGTTGAAGCTGCTTTGTGAATTATTTACACAGCTCTAATAAATAATACATAGTACTATTGGTCATGTATCCTAAAGCAAGGGTGTCAAACTCGATTTTATTGAGGGCCGCATCAGGGTTGTGTTTGACCTCAGTGTGTATGTGTGTGGTCTGCTCGATGCCACTCGTGTCGGGATGCCTGTGGTGACCTGAGCGCTCCGCCAGCGAAAATGGGCTCCCAAGCTCAGTTTTTAGCTGCAACGGCCTCCTGCAACCCTCTGCCAGTGGAAACAGAGCTCGGGAGGGCCGCGTGTGGCCCTCCCGAGCTCCGTTTTTCCTGGCAGAAGCACCACAGGTCGGTTCTTTGTTGTTTCCAGGTCAACCCTGCGGGCCAGATCTAAGCATCTTGCAGGCTGGATGCAGCCCATGGGCCTTGATTTTGACACCCTTGTCATAAAGGGTCATTATAATTATTCATTATTTCTCTATTCTTTGACACCAAGAAGCTATCTAAGTAATATTCAGTTTCCTTGATTTTCTGATTAATATCCAGGCATTCATAGTCAGTAAGGAATACAATAACAGCAATTTTCTCATATGATTTGGTTGCCAGTCATTTTCTAAACTTCTGAGAGTACTCGGTTAACCTTTAAACCTCCAGTGCCTTAAATAGTTTAGCTTAAAAGTGCATGTCCCTCAATTTCTATTTCTCCAAATACCAAGGCCAACTTCTGAAGCACTTCTTGATTTATCATTGCCAAAGAAAAGAAGTACATTACTACAAAGACAGGGTGGTATTGGCATTCCGCTTAACGTGGGATGCCAATTAACGAGAACCACGTTAACTTTTAAGACATGGTTTCAGTTAACTGGATTTAGTCCTTTCTGATCTTTGTGTTACTTAATTTCTCTTTTAGCTGTATGTGTCACATGTTTTCATTTTATTATTCATTTTATTATATGCCATTTTTATCATTGTTGTGGTTCATTTTATTCATCTTTACTCTTGCTAAAACCTGAGTGTAGGTCATTAATTCAAAAGTTGATAAATTACTTCTATTCAGGATGCAATAGTAGAATCATTCTTTTTTATTTTAATGGCACTTCTTATTTTAATTTGCTGAAGACAGTTACTGTAGCTAAAAAATTGTACAAGGTATGTGTAGCTGTACAGTTTTTGCTGACAGATCATAATAGAGCCCAAGGGGCTCTACCAGTTGAGATAGAGTCCTTGTTCAGCAAGTAATGAAAAGACTTGTATTAATTGAATTGCACAGGAAACAAAAGACTATTTTTAGAGTTAGTTAACTAAGGTGGAAAAATTTTAAAAAATAACGAAGTTATGTTTTGCTTTTAAAAAAATGTTTTGATATCTGTTGACACATAAACTTGATTTCAAGGAAATTCACAAAATTTCCTTGATTTCAGGAAAGTTTCTATTCTGTTATTGTAATTGTATTTGGATTTTTTTTTATTTCTAGATACATGTATTGGACAGATTGGGGCGAAACACCTAGAATAGAGCGTGCTGGAATGGACAGCAGTTTTCGGAAAATAATCGTGGATTCTGACATTTATTGGCCCAATGGACTCACAATAGATCTCAGTGAACAAAAGCTTTATTGGGCAGATGCAAAGCTTAGCTTCATTCACAGAGCAAATCTGGACGGCTCTTTCAGGTAGGGGTGGTGTGTGTGTACATATATGAATGCATGTAACCCTCTGCAAATACATTTAATATTGCTTAGTTGTTTTCTGTTTACATTTTTCTGTGATCAAGCGATAGTATCAGTAACTCATATAAAAATAATAAAATAAATCTGGATTGTACAGATGTAGTCTGTGTAAAATTCATATTGTATTATTACTGAAATTTTACTTTAATTTTGGGTATCTTTAATCCAATTAATTGGGTCCTTGAGTGGCTCAGACTGCTAAAACAGTCTGTTATTAACAGCAGCTGCTTGCAATTACTGCAGGTTCAAGCCCCACCAGGCCCAAGGTTGACTCAGCCTTCCATCCTTTATAAGGTAGGTAAAATGAGGACCCAGATTGTTGGGGGCAATAAGTTGACTTTGTATATAATATACAAATGGATGAAGACTATTGCTTGACATAGTGTAAGCCGCCCTGAGTCTTCAGAGAAGGGCGGGATATAAATGCAAATTAAAAAAAACAAAACCAGAGGGATACATGTTTTTCTACAATATACTCTGTAAACAACAAAACATCCTAAATGTTGCTCAATGCTATTTCAATATTGTTTTCTCTTTTAAAGAAAGAAAGGGATTCTTTTTCCTATAAAGAAATGTATTTGTAGTACAAAAATCCAACTAGCATGTTTGGTCAAAATGCTTTTATGTTTTGAATGATAAAAAAATGAACTCATTTGACTCCCCATAACTGCTGTCATTGAAAGCTTAAATTACAGCCCAGATTCAAGAAATACAAATAAGTACTGTTGGAACATACATATCTCCTGCTATGACAAAGTTGTTCTAGCAATAACAAAGTTAGTTTCAGAATGTTAATGTTCCTCATGTGCATTGTTGTCATTTAAGATAAAATATTCCAGCAGTCTCATTTTTCTCTCCTCCTCCTCTTCACTCATGACTAGTGGTTGGACATTGTGCAATGCATATTTGTGTTTTGTGCACAACATAATTCCATAGCTTTTTTGGTATCTTCTTATAGATGTTTAAAATTATTTTGGAGCAGTAATGGAAAATGTGACTATGATATTTTTATGCCTGAATGACCTTTAGTTTTAATAGTGCTAAATAAATTAAACTTTAAAGAAATTATGTACACTACAAATATTGCCACTCTGAACTGACTTGATAGCAGTATAACATGTTTTCTATTGTGAACGGTAGATTAAAATCGCTGAAACAGACTCCTGTGTGATGAATCTCCAAAAAGTCAGAACAAGATAGTAATTTAAATAATATTTCAGAGCAACATGTTTTATGGTAATTGTGGTTCCAGTTTGCAGTCACGGTATTTTTTAAAAAATGATTTAAGAGAAAGCATTTTGGTCAGGTATGAACAAGGCCCATTCCACATACCGTATATACTCGAATATAAGCCGATCCGAGTATAAGCCGAGGTCCCCAATTTTACCCCAAAAAACTGGGGTAAACTGGGGACTCGAGTATAAGCCGAGGGAGGGAAATGAGGCAGCTACCGGTCAGGGAAAGCCTCCCTCCCTCAGCCGAGAAGGCTGGCGGCTCCCCCGCCCCGCCCTCTCACTGCACCGGCAGGGCTTCCCCGCGCTAATGCAAAAGCCCGCCAAGTTTGCACCATCCGGTATAATGTGAAAAAAACAAAAAAACAAAAAACTCGAGTATAAGCCGTATATACTCGAGTATGAGCCGAGGGGACGTTTTTCAGCACAAAAAACGTGCTGAAAAACTCTGCTTATACTCGAGTATATACGGTAAATTGAATTACTGCTGTTTATGGAAGTCACTGTTATTTTATTTAAATTTTGACATCTTGTCTTTTCATATTAATTTGTGAAATAGTTTTTGTAATCACTTCGGAAAATATTCTTTCTTCTACAAACTAGGCAAAAAGTGGTGGAAGGTAGTCTCACTCATCCATTTGCCCTGACGTTGGCTGGGGACACTCTCTACTGGACGGATTGGCAGACGCGTTCCATTCATGCCTGCAACAAGAAAGCTGGAGAGAATAAGAGAGAAATAATAAATTCTCTTTATTCACCAATGGACATCCAAGTTTTGAGCCCTGAAAGACAGCCATATTGTATGTTGCTGTTTGTTTCTTTTTCTTTTTTTAAATCTAACACCCATGACTTCAGAGAAGAAAATACAAATATATTATTTATGTGTAATGCAGGCCTCTGCCCTACTGTAATTATTAACAAGCATCTGGTATGCTAGGCTGTTATTTGATTGTGATAGCACGTTTAGTTCTAAATGCCATGGCTTAGGTTCTTAATTGGATTTTCTGTTTAATAAAGTTTGTTACCATCATATTTACATAAGATGTTGATTGCAGAACAGAATCTCAAACTGTTTCAAAGGAAAGAAAATCTCAGGGTTTCATCCTGTAGATTTTTCACCTTGCAGTAACTTCTCTGAGCTCTGATTTGTCTTGCCTGTTGAGAGCATTGGCTGATCTGGCCAGTGTTTCAGTGGAAGTTTGCAAGACAGATTTTCTATGATTGTCAGTGATGTGGCTTTTGCTGTAACGTTAAAGAAGCTCAACCAGCTAGACCATAATAACTGAATAAAAGTGCCAAGGAAGGAGACTTGGGATTCAAATTCTGTGGAGTCCATAAGTTACTCTCATTAATATAAGCTAATTCCCACTTGGATGCCACGGATCTCTGAACAATGTATCAGACTGAATAGTTGAACACTTTCCAAAACTTAAATGAGATCATCATTAACTGGTTGTGCATATCATTCATAACGCATTGCAAATTTGATTAAAAAGCAGGCCATAGTAATGCAAATTCTTTGCTGAGATGCCTTTTTTGCCTGCTTATTGAAACAGGCTTTCGTTTAGAAATGTTAAAATTCAGAATTTCTCAGGCACATGCACGTATGTTAAATACTTTAAATTGGTGATTTTAAGGATGTATTTTTTCATTAGTATCTTATTAATAGTATGTCTTTTGTAATACTTTTACAAAAATATTAAGGATACTTTGCAGTAAGAAAAATAACTTTCTTGTGAGTGACTTGGAGGGAGGAGTGGCAGAGAGAAAGATACCCCATTATTTCTCATGGATGAAGCTTTTAATCAACAGGAAAAATGTGTGGAAAAAATTGAAAAACGGATAGTATGCTTTGATTGAATTCTTTAGCCAGAGGATTTCCAAAGAAATTGTGTCTTGTGCATATTAAATATTAGAAACATAACATAATGTAACATACGGTAGTTTTATCCTAAAGTTGAGTACTATATCATTTAAGAGAGCATCATCGAGGCCTAAGTCTACTATTGAAAATCTCGGAGGAGGTTCAGCCTTAGCTCTGAAGAGCTGTGGCTATACTAAGAAAAAGGATAGATGTATGGTAAATACTCATGGAGTAAAGAGAGACATTTAAGAGCTGCTTTAGCTGAGAAACAGGTGCAAAGCTTCAGTAGATGTCATTGGGTATGTGCCCTGATAGAGTTTGTCCTTGCGTTCCAGATGAGGCTATGCGGTGCTCTCGGAATTCCTAACATATCTCTCAGCTGAGAGCACGTCCCACCCCTGGGTCACAATATTTCTGGACAGTAGTGAGGAAAGCCTGGCACACTGGGAAATACTATCTGCTAGAAATAGTTCAGATAATGCTGTCTCTTGATTCGACTGAATTTGGATGCCATTGCTCCTAGTGCTTGTACCGTATTAACTGATTGTGGATTATATACAGGGCTACCATCTTAACACTGGTGCTTTTGAATGATTACACACTTACTACTTTAAATTGTCATGCTCTCTTTTCGATGCCATAATCAAAACAGATTATACATATTGGGATGGAGAAGAACAAAACAAACAGAACCCCCAGATCTTAAATTTTTAGGTTTGATTGTGAGATAGAAAAGTGATTTGTATGCCTTCCAAAGTCCACTAGCTATAATAAATATAAATAATAAATAAAAATATATAGGCTATATATAGCCAACATAATTGACTGGGACACAGCTGAATGTAGAAAATACTAAGAAGTTGTTACTATTGTTGCAGGGTGAGATATATAGAAAAGTATGAACTCCTGATGAAACAAATAACAATTGTTCAGGTTCAGACTGCTCTGTAACTATAACAACAGTCCAAATAGAAATAAATATGCAGCATCCAGTTGTCGCTTAACATTTTTTTTATACTTCTGAAACTATTAAACCCTATTGAATCCCCAACTGTATTCTAGCAGTTTGAGGTACTGTAGTGAGAAAAGGTACTTTAATCAGGACAGTTTTATGTTTATTGATACTTAACAGATAAACAGTTTTATGTTTATTGATACTCCATATGACTTGTATGGAGCAACATTATATGTTTGTCTTGTAGTCAATTATCTTTTAGTGCCTGACTGAATTTATGAGGAAACATAAAGTGTGATT
This sequence comes from Ahaetulla prasina, assembly GCF_028640845.1. Taxonomy (NCBI): domain Eukaryota; kingdom Metazoa; phylum Chordata; class Lepidosauria; order Squamata; family Colubridae; genus Ahaetulla; species Ahaetulla prasina. The sequence goes on along the minus strand of NC_080539.1, from coordinate 259,908,842 downwards.
TTCTTCTTTAGGGATCTAGGTTTCCTTTCTGTGTTACCAGAAAATTAAAAAAAAAAGTGCATGATTTCCTTTCTTCTCTTATTTTTCAAGTTCATACACCCTGTGAGGAAAATAACGGTGGTTGTTCACATTTGTGCCTGTTGTCCCCAAAGGAACCCTTTTATAGTTGTACCTGTCCTACTGGAGTCCAACTACAAGAAGATGGAAAAACCTGCAAAGCAGGTGAGGAAATCTGTACCTTATTGCTACTTGGTTTTTAACAAGCCTATTGAGACCCACAATTCAGGCCTTATGATCTTTCTTCAGCTTTCAGCTTTGTTTCACAAATCTACAAAAGTTGTAAATGTGAGAATTGAGCATAAAATTATTTTTACATTACTTTCAAAAATGCAACAGTTTCAGTTACCTTGAGGTAGTAGTTTGGGAGGCCAATACATTTTATAGATCAATAAAATAAATAAACAGTTCTTAAACGAGGACTATCTGTGATGACTTTTCTCTAGTTTTTTCTTCTCTTCTCCTGAATCCCCCAACCAGTTCCTTCCATGCTTCTTATTTTATAGATTATTTGCCTATTTATTAAATGTTTATTTCCTTCAGAGGCCCTCAAGATTGTAGAAGATGTGTCTATGTCAATTAATTCAGGTTCAGTTTATAGCACAAAGCCCCATACTAATGTATACAAGGGAAGAGAGAACTTGTATCTTCTGGGAAGGTATTCTTTAGCTTTATAGAGGCTGCTTCTGTAATGTATCAGTGGATGGATAACCACTTCAGATACCTATCTTAAATATTAATTTATGACTCCAACTAGGCCTTTTTATTGCATATTTTATGGGAGAAATGCAAGAATTAGAGAATTGTACAAGTGAATGCTCCACAAAAAGACATGTTAGACTTGGTTATGAACAAGTTTACTGAGCATGGTTTATCACGTGATCATATTTGAAGAGGCAGGAATGTTTGGGGAAAGGAGAATTAGCAGCATACACCTTAATGCAGGGGTGTCCAAACTTCTTGCAAGAAGGGCCAGATTTGGTGAGGTGAAAATGTGTGTGGGCCGACCATTCAGCCTGACATTCTTTGAACCATTAACATTAAATGCAAATGAACTATTTTATGAAAGACTAAACAAATAACTTAACTGCACTAATGTGAAGGGTGATACTGAGATCTCGACTTCATTATATATGACTGCATCATCACGCAGTCTTTTAATTAAATTCACCCTCAGTAAAAGGTTTGCAGTGCTCGGCAATCAGCGTTGCCACCTCGTAGCTCACTCTTGTGGCATTTTCATTGGACTCACAGGCTCTTGTGAAAAAGCGCTGCTATGCTGTTAAAGCAGCTTCTAGTTCCTTCCATTTTTCGCCGCTTTTGTTCCCAGTTAGCTTGTTGTAGTTAGCATGTTTCATCTGATAGTGCCTCTTGATAATGAATTCCTTGAAAACAGCCACAGTCTTTTGGCAAATTAGGCAGACACAGCAGTTTCGTATTTCAATGAAAAAATACTCCAATTTCCACTTGTCCTGGAAGTGGCGGCCCTCGCTGTCAACTTTCCTTTTTTTAGTTACAGTCGCCATTTTAGAAATAGGCACACAAGCTCACAAGGGTCATGCGGCAAGAGTGCTGACTCAGATCTACTGCCATCTTCTGGTGAAAAATATGGCTGAGATGCTCTGCAGAGCAGGGTGGCTGTGGAGCAGGAGGCAGCAGGGGACAGCTGCGGGAACCGCTGTGCGGTGAAGGGAAAAATGCCAGCTGGCGGGGATGAGTGACAGGCTGAGCTGGCGGAGTGAAGAGGCTGAGGGCCACTCAAAATTTGAACATGGGCCGCAAGTGTCCCCCGGGCCGGACTTTGGACATGCTTGCCTTAATGGCTCTGGCTTCCTTCTCGAATGCATGCAAATCTGGGCTTATAATTTTCTGTGCATTTATTCTGTCTCCTCATTCTTTCTTGCAATTACATGCATGTGACCCTATATGTGTATGTTTGTTTAGCTTGGCCTGAGAGGTCTTGTTCAATCCAAGTTTATGTCAGAGAAGTAAAGAGTTTGCCTATAATAGAAAGTTATTATAATTTAGTTATGATTTACCATGATATGTGAAACTGCTCCCAAAAGGTAATCTTTTTGTGTTTGGAACAACCACAAATTGAAACCATGCTAATTGGGCTTTATATCCTGGCCTGGGAGGTGGATCTGGCTAGGGGGAAAGAGAAAGTGAGACTGCAGAAAAGAAGTAGGAGAGCGCCCGGCGTTGTGAATTGCTTCGGGCAATCAGGGAGGAAAAAGAGTGTTGCCTCCATGCATGGCATTTTCTGGAGTTTTTTTTCCTCAATTCTCCGAAGCAATTTGCAGAAAAGGCAGAGGAGGGTACACGGCTTTGCGAATTTCTTTGGGCAATCAGGGAGGAAAAAGAGCATTGCCTCCATGCATTGCGTTTTCTGGCGTTTTCCTCAATTCCCCGAAGCAATTTGCAGAAGCAATTTGCAGAGCCGGCGCGCCCTCCTCCTTTTCCACAGTCTCACTTTCTCTTTCCTCCTGGCCAGATCCACCTCCCAGGCCAGGAGCAGAAGCCGACTGCCCCCAACCTGGGTCATCTGGAAAAGAGACAGGCCAGGCGGTGAGCCACCTAGCCTTACACCTCTCCTGCAGAAATGCCCGCTTCACAAGAGCATCGCCTCCATGCATCATGTTTTCCTCCTGGATGCAATTCGCACAGCCGCATGTCCTCAGGAAAACGCAGCAGTGGGGATTTTAGGCCGACAACCTCTGAAGGGGGGGGGACAGGTGGGGGGGGGCTACATTTGGCGTATAAGACACACCCAGATGTTCACCCTCTTTTTGAGGGTAAAAAGGTGCGTCTTATAACTGAAAAATACGGTAATAACAATGAATCGTATAGATGTGCTTAATTCTAGAGATCTTTGGGTAGCAAATGATGGTGGCCTTTGCCCACCACATTTCGCCCCCCCCCTTTTTTTTTTGGCCTCTTCTCCACCACTTGTTGCTCTTGTTTCATTTGTATGTGGACAATGCTGGAAATTGAATTTGTATCTGGAAGAAAGCAATGCCAGTCCCGTCCACCCACCCCCCTTTTTCTGTCTGCTGCAATTGTGTTATTGATGTGCTTCTTAAGGTATTGAAAGAGCAGATTTTTTCCCCTCCCCTTTAAAAAAAGCCCCTCTTTTCACAGCTTTAGAAACCCTTGATGAATGCTCAGAACAAGCCTTTCAGAAGACTCATATTGACCTTGTGTTTCTGGCAATGGGAAATAGCCCCAGTGGGCATTTAGTACTTTGGCTAAGGGCACAGAAATGAGTGACTGTTTATGTGGTATTTGCACCTTTCTATTGTTGAGTTAGACATTTTTTCAGCTCTTTTTATCAAAAGGGTAGAAAGTGGGATGGGAACAGGAAGTCTGGTTTTGCATAAGAATATGTAGCTTTTTGGTTCACTTTTATGGATTATTTCTTTCCCAAGCTCTGCATCTTTTGTGGGTTCTCTACCTTATGCCAACATCCATGTGCTTTAGCTCTTAGTCTTATTAATTAATTCATTGGTACCAAGGACTTTTAATATATTACTCAGGAGGAATTTAACTTGCATTAGTATATCCATTTTTGAGATTTCCTCAGGAATTGTGTTCTTCAGGTTAATACTTTGCATGCTATAGAAAATGTCTGAATTGTTCCTTAAATAATTTTGGGTGCATCTAGGCAGAAACGAGGTTGGTGACCATAATGTGTCTTTAAAAAAAAATTTTAAATGCAGAGCTGCCAGTTTGATTGTGAGAGTATTATTTTCTCCTTAAACCCATTTGTCCTGATTTTAAATTCTCCCTCGAGGTTTTTAAGATGTAGTATATTTTATTATGGCTGCAGTATAGAATAGAATCTATGTGATATTTTCTCCTGCTAAATTTAGATCAATATCTATTCTTCCATTTTTTACTTCACTAATGTGAATATGTATCATACTATAAATGTATAAATGCAAATTACGTAATAACATATAATTTTTGAGAACATATAATTTCTATAGTGATCATATGGCAAAAAAGCTACATATATATTAGCCATCTGTTAATTGTAAAATAGAATATATGTAGTTATGAGGTGTTATATAACTTTTCCTAAAGGAAAAACAGCTACCATTTTAACTGAGAGTGACATTGTGAATTAACCAGACTGTCCAGATGGTTTATGTTTTCTACCCCAAAATGTAATAGAAATAAAAATGTGCATTAAGTGGTAAGGGACTCATACAGACACAAATATTCATTCTACATAAACTGTCCGTTAGGTTGAATTTGCTTGTCTATAAATGAATATTGAGTAGTTCATTTATAAAATGTGTGCTTGTTTTTTTCAACTAGATGGAACTAATTAGAAATTAGTTTTAAAATTCTATTTAAAACCTTTACAAAATTTTAAAATATCCCTCAGTTACAAGGTTTTTAACTGTGGTAACAACTATCTAGGTTGTCTATTATAAATATGCATATGAAACTTTTCTGCAAGAGTTTCATGATGGGATCATAATAATTGGATTTCTCATAGTGTGGAACAAAGTTATTTCAACAAGAATTATTTTTCTAATGGCAATATTTCTTGGCATTCGATTTTTTTCTGATAAACACTATAGTGGCATATATAATACAGTTGATTCTAGTGAAATAAAACTTTTTCCAGTGATGATCTTTCTATAAGTTCCTTTCTTTCTTCTGTGCAGAGCTGCGGATGAACAATTGGTGTAATATCAAATAATTTGTAAATGTTAAACATAACCCTGTTCATTCTTTTGCATGGTTGGTCTAAATAACTAACATTTTAATCCCCCCCCCTTCTCATGATCTATAAAAATATTTTTTTTCTTCTACTATTAGTGGTAGGAAATCATTCAGGTAATTCAGGCTCATGGATTTATGGCTTTAAAAATGATTTAGTGTTAATATACTTCTGGGTATGGTTCAGTATTGAAGAGGCGAATAGATGATAGCTTTACATTCATTGCTTTCCAAAGATAGCAATGGTAGTGGTATTTGCCAGTTTTAGACTAAACCTATTCCCCTTCCCAAGGCTCTGCCAGTAAAATAATGCTTGTAAGAAATTAGTCCTCTTTGTTATGAGAGGGGAGGGGAAGAGAAGAAGGGAAAGTAATAATTACAATAGACCATTGTTATAGTCTAGTTAATAGAAGGACTAATGAGAAAGGAATAATGCTACATTTTCTGCATTAGCAAAAGCAAAATGCTGACTACATTTGTTTAGGTTGGATGAATAAACCGGAGCATTTGTTACTATATTATAGGTGCCTTGTCACTTGTCAAATTCAAAGAGAGCCAAAGGGAAAATGACAAACACCGCTTGTGGAGCTGGTCTGCTTTGCTGCTGTCAGCTCTGATTGGAGATAATTTTGCCAATACACTGCAGCTGCCATTTCCAGAGTAGAAAGATGGTTTTTTAATCACGGGGGTGAAAAGCAACATTATTGGAAGGCAGTATACTAGTATAGTAATTTAAAACTCACAGATGAAAGGGAATCCTACCTTGGTTATAAACCTTGACAAGAGAGACATGCAAATAGTACCATATTCTCTAACCATCTCAATTCTGCTTTCTGCCTGGTTTTTCATTAACTACAAAAACAGAATATATCATTCAGGGGCTAAGGCTAAATAGACCAGCACTTATGCATTGTGGCCAGTTTTCCTTTCAAATTCAGTTATCCTTAGCAGGTGTTTCTAAGTGCTAATTAAAAGGCTTACGCTTCTATGGATATTAGTTTTGTCAAAATATATGTAAAGCTCTGGGGAATGGAAAAAGAAAAAGCAATTTAATAATATTAGTTAAAGAGAATAAAGGATTATACTACTAAAAACTATTATTATATGATTAAGGGAAATTAGGTTCTTTACTTTCCCTTTTTAAAAGTAATGAAATTATGCCATTTTTCTTGCTTGTTGAATGAGTTGTCATATTTATTGCTTTTCCTCCCCTCTTTTTGGACAAATAGCTGCTGGCTGACGTAGACAGACTTTTTTTAAAAAGCCTGTAAGAATATATGTGCTGCCTTAAATAGTGCTTTGGATTCCAATGCTGGCCAAGGAAGGAATTTTCCAGGACCAAGTAAGATTGGCTGATGAACCTCAACTTTGGGAGATTTATTATTTTTTCCTTTTGAATGCCATTTGAGGAATGGCTGCTTGTACTGCTTATAGAATGTGATGTGGAATAATATTTATGGGCAATTTCGTAGGCAGTGAATTGACTGTGCCATTGAGTTTTGAATAGCTTTAGTTGTACCATCTCAGTTGTGTAGAGCAGGTGTGGACAACTATGGCCTCTTTAAGACCTGTGGACTATAACTTCCAGAATTCTGGGAGTTGCTTGCTCAGGAATTTTGAGCGTTGGAAGTCCACAGGTCATAAAGGGGCCATATGCCATATGCTCCACCCCTGTGTCAGAGTACGAGTATATATCACATTGAAGTTTGGGGATTTACTAACAGGTCTGGTTAGAATAGGATGAGCCCGCTAATGCCCACTTTGGTAACTAATGAAGGCTGTAGTATTACCATAGTATTGTTTTGAAAACACTTAGTCGTTATGTATGGTGTAAAATACATAGCCAGTGGTAAATTCTGAAATTTTTACAGCAAGCACAAAAAGCATGGCATTTTAGGAACATTTTCCTTTGTGTTTTAGATTCAGTTCTCCCCCCCTTTTTTGGGGGGGGAGAGCATGAGAAACGTTGCAATTCTATGAGAGTCTTGGTGGACAATCACTTAAATATGAGCCAGCAGTGTGTGGCAGCAGCCAAAAAAGCCAATGCATTCCTAGGTTGCATTAACAAAGGGATAGAATCAAGATCATGTGAAGTGTTAGTACCGATTTATAAGACCTTCGTAAGACCACACTTGAAATACTGCATGCAGTTTTGGTCACCACAATATAAATAGATGTTGAGACTCTGGAAAGAGGGCAAAAAAGAGCAACAAAGATGATTATTTTTGCATGCACACATGCCCCATCCCCCACACATGTGCACACGGCCCCCTGCACATAGCCCATCCCCACGCATGCAAGACAGACTCAAAAACTAGCTGGCTGGTGGGAGGTGTGTGTGCGCATGCACGGCGGAGCTGAACTGGGGTGATGGCTTGTGTGCCCACAGAGAGAGTACTGTGTGCCACAGGTTCGCCATCACGGCTATAGGATCTCCTGCTTTAGCAGAGGGTTGGACTAGAAGACCTAGAAGGTCCCTTCCAACTCTGCTATTTGGTTATTTATTCATTCCATATATCTCTCCTTTCTACTACTATTTTCTTGGCTGAATTTGTATTAAATGAAAACTGACTAATTCAACAGTGTGATGTATTTGCAAGCCATCTTAGAAAGATGTTATTTAAGTATGTCTAGGTATTTTTAAATAAAACACCAGAGCTGAGCAGTTTATTAATAATGTAGTTTGTTTGGTTTGGTTTAATTTAATGATAGAAATCAACTGGCCCTGGAAAGTTAAGACAGTTCGAGACTACAGACCAAGTCATCTTGTGGCCATAAAGGGACAAATATCCAGGAGTTGAGATTATTATCTAATACTGTGTGAATCTAGTCAATTGTGATATATTCAGCACACCATAGTTTAACAAATCATATCTTAGTATGCTGAATGAATTAAGCGAAATTGTGCCCCACATCCTATTCAAATGAATGTCTGTATAGCAGCCATACTAGCGCTTAATCACTTGCAAGTGGTGTTACAATACCTGCTGGCTCTTAACAAGGCAAGGCATCATTTAAATACCAATAGGCATAAATATAGAATCATGGAGTTAAAAGAAGAAAAAAACCTATCTGAAGAGTTGACGTGCTGCTTGCTTTCCCCTTTTTTATTTAAATACATTTTTTAAAAAAACCTGAGCAGTCCCCGAATGTTGAATATGTATTTAGTTGAGCCATTTTGGTACCCATAGTTAAATAAAGCACCATTTGTCTGGTCCACTGAAAATTGCAAACAGATATCCATACATTCTTGGATTCCGCGCTGGTAGTTGAAAAGTATTTTTCCTCCAAACTAGACTTTTGGTTTTTGGAGGGAGAGAGGGAGGAAGGAGTGACAGTCATTCCGCAAAACTTGTTTTATGGTGAAACAATTTTTTCAGTAGTTCATTAGCTGCTCAGGGCAGTTGTGTTTCTCCTTGTGAGGTCTTGATGTCTCTCTGTCATAGCAACAGTGATGCTGTTGTTGGTTTGGTTGAGCCACCTGGACTTCACAAAGTTATGAGATTATACTCAACTTTAGAGAGCTTAGGTGGCCATGGCACAGCCGGGGGATATTTTAGGCAGTGCAGACAGCCCAGGGTCTGTAAAAGGAACTTGGCAGCCGTTATCTGGTATGTGGGCTATAAATTGCACATTCCTCCATTGCATTTTAGAGAGTATTGTACACATTTCTTAACTAGCAATTAGGCTGTATTCTTACCCATGTTTTCTTAATTCAGAATCCACTCCTGGATACTTCTGGGGCAAACGTATGGCCACAGGTTGGGGGCTTCAATTTGTTGATGGTTGGAGGAAGTTCATTAGGTCCATTTGATACTTTTAAAATCTGTTCCCCCTCCTGCCAGTCCTCCCTTCCTTGCTCTTGAACAACCCATAGCCATGCTGGTTGGAAATTAAGGAAAATGAAGTAAGTTTTGCACATTTGCAGGGCTTATGTGTGGGAAAGTTCTTTACAGTTTTGTTTGATAGGGTTGTCAAGCTGAAGAGAGGTATGATCATTTTCCATGGAATTTTGCTGACTATCTTTTGATTCTTAAATTCCTGGGCAGTTTTATTCATGTGATTTTATTTTTGTTTCATAGCCAGTTTTAATTATTGTCAAGCTGCCATAGTGATCTCAGAGAATCAAAAGGCAATATTGTGGGGTGGGAATGCAAAGGAGAAGAACCACCATAACAGAGAAGTTCCCATTCCCAACCACTGAAGCCCGTCCAAAAGTAGCATGGTCAATGCTATCGAAAGCTGCTGAGAGGTCCAGGAAGGCCATAATGGTCGCACCAATCCCCACTGTGAGCCTTCCAAAGGTTATCAAGAAGTGTGGCCAATGTTGTTTCAGTGTTATTCCCCAACCTGAACCTAGACTAAAAAGGATAATAATCTGCTTCATCCAGGGGCCTTTGTATCCTCTCAACAGCCTTCTCTAAAAAGGGAAGATTGGAAACTGAGCAAAAGTTGCCTCATACTGTTGGATACAAAGATGGCCCCTTCAGAAAGGGGCTCACCACTGCCTCCTTTGGGGAGGGTGGTATCATCCTCTCCTGCAAAGAATCATTAACCATCTCTCGGCTTGCTTGGCCACACTTGTGCTGAGCTTGCCCAAATAACTCGAAGAACGCTGGATGTTTGTTAAAAGTGAGTTTATTCTAGCTACAAACCGGCTGCAAGGCAAACTGAGCTTTAAACAGGTTTAAAGTCGGCACTGAGAGCTTCCGCCTCTCAGCGCCTGTTTTGAAAGCATAGCCACGCCTCTCCCATCACTCGGGCTTTTGGCTACTCGGCTCAGTTGTTCAGCACATAGATCAAAAGAGCCGCTCTCTCGTCGCCCATCATCTGGCAGCATCTGAAACATCGGCCCCAGCCCGATCCCAACACCTACTGCCACCATCACCACCCGTTTCCCTGGATACTGTTGCTGCCAACATCATCACACGTGCCCCCTGCACTGTGTCATCAGGTTTGTCTGCTGCCCACCTGGATTTCCTATCGCCGCATGGCTTTTGTGTTGAGCGACAGACGTGGCGGACGTGGCTCGACACCATCACTTGCGCCCAATCACATTCTACTTCTTGAGAGGCCTTAACCAACCAGCAGGGGCATGGGGCCAAAACCGAGGTGGCCAAGCTCACAGCCCCAAGGACCCTGCCTACTTCCTCAAGAGCAACTGGTTCAAACTCCTCCCAGTTAACAAGGCTCAGACATGTCTTCGTCACCTCCAAAGTATCTGCTCAGCCAGAATCCAGTTCCAAGTATCAGATAGATGCCAAGAGTATTCCTCTCAGTGACTCTTTAAGGGATGCCATGATTACTTCTTACCAAGGAGGGACCTGGTCACCTGATTGCTTTTTAACTACTTTTTAGCTACTAAAAATCTTCATAACAAAAACATGATAGGATGGGACATTAAAAATTGGACACTAGAGGGAACCAGAAGGAACTAAAGATTCAATTAAAGAATACTTAAACTTGACTTACTGATACAGAATGGAGCAAAGTACTTTAATATCATATGTATTGAAGGATATTTGTGAACAATGGACCCAGAAATTAAGTTTTAAAATGACTGCAATTATAAATAGACTGTATTTGAAAGATGTTATGGAAGAGAAATCAGATTGGGACTCATTTGAAAATGGATTTTAAAATTATAGACTATATGAATGATATGGGAAAAATGCTATACTGGATATAGAAATAAAACATCTCAATGTCTTAATAATTAAAAGAAATAATAAAGTAAAAGAGTTACCTGGGAAACTTTCCTATACTAGATTTACAAAAGAGTCTTGTTAAAATTTTGAAGGATTTTATGGGAAGGGGCAATGAAAATGAAATCTAGTTCTAGGACACTATTTGAAGGAAATAAAGATAATTTTTTTAAAAGTAATTAGTATATGTAAATGTTGTACCTTGATGAAGTTATATTTTCTTTTATGTACACTGAGAGCATATGCACCAAGACAAATTCCTTGTGTGTCCAATCACACATGGCCAATAAAAATTCAATTCTATTCTATTCTATTCTATTCTATTCTATTCTATTCTATTCTAAAGTTGGTTTATTTGACCAAGGTTAAAGTAGATAGATTTTATAGATATACTTAATGGACTTTTGCCAAACTGCATCCAATGACAAGTTTTTAAAGATTTGTTTATGGATAAGATATAAGAAAAAGAGATAATTTGTTGTATTTTAGGAGAAGGTGGTATGTTACTAAAATATTTATATTCATTGCTATGAACGGGTGGTCGTTTCTTTATATATTTCTTTCCTTTTTCTTTGCTATATTATTTTTTCCCTTTTCTGTGCTTTCTATTATTCTTTTTTTTACTTTGTATTAGTTCTTTCTTTTAATTGTAGTGTTTAGTAAAATTATTGTAATGTAGCTGCAAAAAAGGTTGTAATGTAGCTGCACCCTTTCCTAGAAACAATCTGGCAGGTAATCCCAGGAAAAGACATGCCTTCAAGATCCTGCAGACAAGTACCATGTTGAAAATCCTGTTTATAATCTTGAATCTTTTCAACTATCAATGGGAAACTGAAATTGAAATGCTATATGCAACTATCCTTAATAAACTATTAACTATAAGAGTGCTTCATTTGAAGAGCTCATGAAGGTATTTCAGAAGACAGTGTCTTGCTAAAAAGTTACATAGTGCAGCATAAAGCAGAACATTGGATTCAGACCAAGATTTGTTCTTCATTTCTTTTATGACTATGGAGTTATGGGCTGAGGTTTGATCTACCCATGCAAAACAGTGATATAATTTGAAGAGAGTTACCATAACTGCACCAGTCCAAATCTTCCAGACAGATAAATTGCATCTTCAAAGCTCACCTCTGAGTAGAAAAATGACTGAACAGGGAGCAAGAGAGATTGAACTAGGCAGGAAGAGAGAGGGGGGAGGACAGAGGCAGTTCTTGCTTGCAATTCTTTCAGAAACTTTCAAACGTAGAATTTGTCCATGTGCTCTGAAATGTATTGTCTGTCATAATAAGGACAGCCATAACCCAACAGAGCAACTTTCTGGCAACCAGTTAAGAGGCATGAGAGTAGGAAAAAGAGCAGCTAAGATCACAGTTGTTGTTCATTAAGTATTAACATGATATTAACTACAGGAACACTGACTAAATAAGTTGCACCTTGAAGAATTAATTCAGGTCAGTCCTTTCCCGTGGTCTATACCAACAATCCTCAAATTTTTTTTCACCACGGACCCTCTTTAAATATCTTTTGTGGCCATGGACCATGGCCACAGAGACACAAGACTTAACTCAAGATTTAAATCATAACATTTCTTCAATCGTTTACAGAATCCCTGTGATGACATTACGCCTCCTCCTCCCCAGTGGTTTGTGGACCACAGGTTGAGAACCACTGGTCTAGACTAATACTGTATAAATAATTTAACAAAGCATAACAAAATAATGAAATAAAAAGTATGCATACTAATGCAAGAAAAGTAAATATGTGAAACAGGTTTGTGCATACAAAGAATACTGGAAGAAAAGGACAGGATGCTCTGAAGTGTTGTTTGGAAAAAAGAGAACTGACCAAGATGTAGGTAATGCTTTTCTTGTGCATTTAAAGAGGATGTTGTCTGGAACCTACCTGGAAGGAGTACATGAAATGGGGACAAGTAAAACCAGACATGAAAGGTTTAAAGATGTTGGAACCAGGCCAAGGTTTTGAGAGGGGACAATACTCTTGACACTTTGAAGAGCAGGTTCTGAAAATGCTTTATGAAGGTGTTTTTCTCATATAGCAGTAATATTTTCCCTCAGGTTCATAAAAATCCTTTCACTGTGAATATTCATGCCCAGTACTAGCAAAGAAAGGCAAACATTTTAAAACTTTCTTGAAACATTTTTCCCATGGTTACTACCTTTAAAGCGCTCCATGGCTTAGGACCAGGATACTTACGGGACCATTTACTGCCATCCTCTTCTCTCCCAACGACCGGTGCATTCTCACAGAGAGGGACTCCTCAGGGTGCTGTCAGCCAAACAATGTTGACTGGCGGCCCCCAGGGGGAGGGCCTTCTCTGTGGGGGCTCCTACCCTGTGGAACGAACTTCCCCCTGGACTTCGACAACTATCTGACCTTAGGACCTTTCGCCGCGAACTTAAAACCTATTTATTCCACCTTGCTGGACTGGCTTGATTTAAAAAAATTTTAATTTGATTTTATGGGTTTGAAATTTCTGTCAATTTTATAGGGCGTTATTACATTTTAAATTTGGCCATTTGAATAAGTTCTTTAAGGGTTGATTTTTAGTATTGTATGTATTGTTTCTTTTGTATTTTGACTGTTCACCGCCCTGAGTCCTTCGGGAGAAGGGCGGTATACAAATTAAATTATTATTATTATTATTATTATTATTATTATTATTATTATTATTATTATTATGCATCTTTTTATTTATTTTAATAAGAACAATTTTTACATATTCAGCTACAGCTGCAGATCCCATTCTCAGTGTTTAAAATGGTATTGTTTAATTTGTCTTGATAGTAGAATATTTAGTACAATTCAGATGTCATTAAACTTATGAGTCCTCCAATATTCTAGGTCAGTGGTGGCGAACCTGTGGCACACATGCCAGAGGTGGCACGCAGGACCCTCTCTGTGGGCATGTGCGCCGTTGCCCCAGCTCTGTTTCAGGTCTCTGCCATGCATGCGCATGCACCTCCCACCGGCCAGCCGGTCTTCGGGTCTCTGCCATGCATGGTGGGGCGCACACACATGCACCCATGTTTTGCAGTTTGGGTGAGTGTGGGCTCATGTGTGAGGTGCGCACACATGTGTGGGGTGCAAAGATGCATGCACCCACGCCTTGCAGTTTGGGCGCGCATGCGCACTTGGTGCCTAAAAGGTTCACCATCACTGTTCTAGGTTGTCAAAAATGAAAAAAAAAAGTGGAATGGGAAGGAAATTCAGATACATAGCCAATTAGCCTGAATAATCAACTGCAAGTAGGGATCTAGACTGAAATTGGGCTTTGATTCTAGTTTTAGCACTAGTGTGCAACTTTGTTCAACATTTTAAGCTTAGTTTTTCTAATAGCTATTTCCTATCCTCTGAGAACTTGGCCATGGTTAGTAGTTCATTAAAGATGTCATCTTGACACATGACATTAGAAAGTCAATTTTAAAGAGAATATTAGGATTATGGTTGCTACTATCAATGCTTTTATACTAATCTACAATGAAATATGCACCGTTCTGTTCACTCTCATAAACACATTAGAAGTTTCTGTCTTATGGCTACTATTTAGGATTTAGTTAGAAAAAGAAATATAATACAAGAAACAGGCACTGAAGGCATTAGAAGTTTGCATCATGTTCAGAGAACACAGGCTTTAGGACAATGCATATAGTATTTTCTAAAGAATTTGATGACTCAAGGTGTTATTTTGGTGTTTGACTATAGATGGACTGCAAAATGTGAATTAATGGCTTTTCATTCTCATAGCTCATAATGTCAATAGAGGCATATCTACTGCGTGTTAATTCATACCCTGGATGACTATGCCAGAAGTAACGGTTACCTCTTACATTCCAATTCCAAAAACAGATTGCTCCTTAAGCAACTCTGTATGCATAGCTCTGTTTTCCAGTTCATCTTTTCCATTATCTTACCCAGTCTTGCCTTGCTTTTTGGACATATAAATACGAGTGCTGCATTTGCCTGGTGCATCTTCCGTAATTGGAGATGCATTGTAATTGGTGATGGGGATTGATATGACTGTTCCTGTGAACTGTAAGATCAGGAATCACACAACCTGCTGTCATGATGACTTTTCTCAGGGGAAAAGTCCCAGGAAGGATCAACTTTGAAGTCACTGTAAGTGTCTTCATATAGGAGTTGCACTTAGGACATGTATATTTCTAGTTGTATCAATAGAAGCAGGAATTTCCGTTGTCCACGTTCTTCCTAAAACATTATTGCCTTTGGAGAAAACTTGTGATCTTCCTCCACAATCAGATTGCCTTTTTCTATGCAATACATACATTTCATAATGTAAAGTTAATTGGAAAATTAGAAATTGAATTTCGTAAGCATCAATTTAACTGTGTGGCACAAGGAAAGAACTGTTTACTGGTAGTTTACTGATTACCACTTTTTTCTTAGGTGCTGAGGAAGTCCTCTTGCTCGCTAGAAGAACAGATCTACGAAGAATTTCCCTGGACATGCCGGACTTCACAGATGTTATTTTGCAAATAGACAATATTAGGCATGCTATTGCAATTGACTATGACCCTGTTGAGGGCTACATTTATTGGACAGATGATGATGTCAGAGCTATTCGCCGGGCATTTCTTGATGGATCTGGAGCCCAGACTCTAGTAACAACAGAGATAAATCATCCTGATGGCATTGCAGTAGATTGGGTGGGTAGGAATTTGTATTGGACTGATACTGGTACAGATCGGATTGAAGTTACACGTTTGAATGGGACCTCAAGAAAGATCCTTATTTCAGAAAATTTAGATGAACCTAGAGCAATAGTGCTCAATCCTGTGATGGGGTAAGTCTTGCAAGTATTTGCTCAGTCTTAAAACTATGGTGGTTGCTCTGCCTTTGCATTTCTATGCTATGGAACATGTTACAGGTAGTTCTTGTAGAGCCGTGAGGGCGCAGTGGTTAGAATGCAGCATTGCAGGCAAATTCTGCTTACTGCCAGCAGTTTGATTCTGACCAACTCAAGATTAACTCAGCCTTCCATCCTTCTGACATTGGTAAAATGAGGACCCAGATTGTTGGGGGCAATATGCTGACTCTGTAAACCACTTAGAGAGGTCAGTAAAGCATTATGAAATGGTATATTAAGTCTAGGTGCTACTGCTTGACTTAATAACCACAATTGGGACTGGAATTTTCATTGTAAATTGTTGCAGTCATAAATCAGATCCAATTTTATAGCAATTTTTTTTACAATGGTTGTTAAGCAAATCACTGCAGTTGTTAAACAAATCATATGATCATTAAACAAGTCCAACATCCCTAATGAACATTTCCCTTTCCATTTGGAAATCAGCTAAAAATGATCACATGACCCAGAACCCCGTTGCCAAGAACCCAAATTTCAACCATGTAACCGTAGGGGTAGTGTGATGGGCATAAGAGCAAGTGTCACTTTTTCCAAGGAACCTTTGTTAAACGAATAGTCATAAATCGAAGACCATTCGTACTTTAAAAAATCATCTGTTTTCACCATACCATGTTCCAGCAGCAGTTCAACAGAATATGTTTTCTCAAATGCATATTCTTTATTAGTATTCAGTAAATTTGGAATACACAACCATCAGCCTATTTATTCTAGGTAGCATCTGATTTTAAATTTTCCTTCCTCGTTATTCCTTATAATATTATTATCCTTTTGTATATCTCACAAACTTGAAATCTTTGAATGAATCTTTCTCTTTACTGCCAGTTCATGGAAAAGCACGCTTATAAAATGCAATAATATATTTGATAGCATATTTGCGCATCAGAATTACATTGTTGTTCTTCTCCTTCCACAAAAGTTATATGTATTGGACAGACTGGGGCGAAAACCCAAAGATTGAATCTGCTTATCTGGATGGGTCTGAGAGGAAAGTGCTGGTGAATACGTCTCTAGGATGGCCCAATGGTTTGGCATTGGATATTGAGGAAAACAAACTTTATTGGGGAGATGCAAAGACTGACAAAATTGAGGTAAGTGAGATATTTCCAGATAACTGCAGTTCTGTTCTAGAGAAAACATCTTGTTTTCCTGTTTTTTTGGAAACATTGCATTACCAGATATAGTTTCTGAAAAGCTTGAGAGAAAAAAGCCCCAACCCTAGCATAAGAATCTGTATTTCATTTTAAAAGGACCCAGCCTGTCCTGACTAAGCTAAGAATGAGGAGTGCCTTTCGTCCAGGCAAATACAGAACTGTACTGTCAGAGGCCAAGAAGTTGAGAAATATTAGAGCTGGACTATTAAAATAAGGCAATTTATTGAAAGTTATGTCTGGAATTCATTATCAAATGACAAACATGGAGAAAACTATTTAAAACAAATAATATTCTTCTTCAGAATTCCCAGAAGAGAATTGTATTGGAGCTTAATTCTGTCTGGGTAATTTATGCATCCTGCTGGAAGTATTTTGTGTTACATTCAAGGCTTGCTGACTTTATACAATAAAAATAACTAAATCCAGCAAATATATATCAGTCTTCAGGTTGGGAGTATTAATCTTGAACACAAGATACTGAAAGGACATATTTCTTTGTGCAGTTACCACAGTGTGTCTTCTAAGGCAGAGTATTTTTTAAAAAATGTGCCAGAAACTTTAGGACGTGTTGACAGATTAAAAATCAGAATTCAGAGAGACCAGGCAAGATCTGTGGTGGGGATTGGCCATTTGCTCTGTGCTCTGACTTACCAACTATACTTTTTAAGCGCTGTGTTATTTCCTTGGCAAAAATGTAGAAGAATGTATAATAGGTTGTATAATAATGTACTTCAATTAATTGCATGTTGCATTTTTAGCTGTCCGTTGTTTCAGAAAACCAACCTTTTTGTTCCCTTGAGGGGGAGAAATCTACCCAGCCCTTCCCCCCCCCAAAGCAGGAAAATACTGCTAGATACATAGAAGTGCGTTCCTTAATTATGTGTGTAAAACTTCACATGGCAGAAACAGCAGTTATTCATTCTTGGCAGAAACGTTCCCATCTGCAGCATTCAGCTGTAAATACAAAGGCCTCAGTCACTTCACAAGCCGTTTATATCCTAAAGAAACCATTTGGCGAGCCTTGTCAAACGTTGCGTGACAACAGCCTTTGGGGCTTTCACTGCAAATTTGGCACCCTGTGGTAACATTGTTCCCAGCTCTTAAAAGTTTTTTTTTTCCCTAACTTGGTTTGGCAGCATGTTTGAAAGGTGGGAGAGAGAGGAGAGAGAGCAAAAAATTGTAGCAGATTTTAGAGAGATATATGAGGAAAGTATCTTGGATTCAGGAGGTGCAGCTGATTTGAAGCGAATGGCGCAAAAGTAAATTGAAAGAAAATTTTAAGATTCCGTCGGAAAACAGTACATTCCAGGAACAAATTAACGTGGCTTACAATGTTTCAGCTGAAGCAAAAAGACTCTGACATCTGCCTGCAAAATCGCCTAATTCTCTTTCAAAACCAGTTTTGTGGGTTGTCTTGTCAACATTTGCTTAATGACTGTGTATAATTGCATAATTTAAAAATGTTGACCTATTTGTCTATTTTTAGAAGTGTTTTCCTAATTTAAATTGCTCTAAAACAACATAGTTAAAAGATAAAATGTAGCCTAGAGAATCACCACTTCTCCCCCCCTCACCAAAGCTTTGTGATTATTTTCTTCAGAATAAATTCAGAACTTGCACCCAGACATTCTCTAAAGAATTGTGCAGTGATAAACAATGTTTGTGAGGCATAACACAGGTCACTAGTGTCAGGCCCTTCACCTCTATCGGCAAACCCAACAAAACTCATTGATCCTTCTGACAACCTGATTCTTCCTACTTTTTCTCCCTATAGTTTATTTGATGGATATTGAAGAAACAAAGCCTTTGCTGTAATTCAGAACAGGCTTTCAAAGTAATGACTTTTATAGGGAAATAATTTCTATTCTAGGTAATTTTTGCATATGATATTTAAAATGGCACTTTTAATCTCCAGCTCAGGTTTGAAGAATTTTTTTCAATCTTGTAAAAGATAGAAGGATCTTCTAGCATAGTTATTTTTACATATGTAAAATAAAAACAGTCCAGAATTTTAGAATACATGTTAATACTTATTTCTCAAAATTTAATTGTATTTTTGGTGTCTTAATTTTGTTTTACATTTTGAAAAAAACCCTGATCAAAATCTTACTCAAAACTTGAGTTGCGGGACAAATTCACCCTCCCATCTCTTGTCTTTAGTTCCCAACACTAAATTTCTTTGAGGCTGCAACAATACTAGCAAGGAAAGTGACTTTGGGAGTGGCTTCCTTCATTTGATATTCTAAATACATATTATATGGTATTTTTAATTTGTTAAAATACGTCTTTTTGATCTATAAATAATTTGCTCTTTTCTTACATAAGTAAATCAACTCATATTCCCTGGACTTTTAAAAAGAACTGTTGAAAAAGTAGCTGTTTTATACTTAAAATTAATGGAGTATTTTTTTATCCTACATTAAAATGAACTTTTTTATTTTTAAAAAAAATGGGGCAGGGAGGAAAAGACGGTTGGGAGCCTTGAATAGGGTAACTGACCTTTGACCCATCAGGAGGCTATGTCAGAAGTAAAGCAGTTGCCTTCCCACAGTCAAAGGACAAATGGATGTTGATCATCCTGAATAGTACTGAGTAGCCTGACTTTCAGGGAACCAATTAAAGGACTGCTGTGGCTTGGAACAATACAGTTTCCAGCAAGTCTGAAATTCTTCTGATTTTCTTCTTCCTCTGATTGAAATAGTATGTTGGCTTTTTGTCATTTCCTATATATTTGGACCATATTACATAGAAACATTACCATAAAAATATTTAGAACCGACCTTCATTCATTAATGTGAATGAAGCTTTAATGCATACATATATCTCACCAAAATCCTTTCCTTAGTGATTATTGTGCTGAATCTTTTGATCTTTCAACATGCTTTGGATTGAGCAGTCTGGGGGAGAGGAAGAATAGTGGCATGGAATTGGAGAAGAACAGGAAGGAAAACTCACCCTGTGCCCAAGGGAGTAAAAAATATGTTTTTCATGCATAAAGATCGGGACAGGTGCAATTAGAACACATCTTACTTGTCTTATTATCTTGAAAAGTAAGCTTATTAAAAGGAAATCTATTAAAATTTAAGGAATTACAGAGAGACCACTGCACAAAGACAATTAACATGAATTCAAGACTTAAAATCAGAGTATTGAAAACATTATCAGAACTACTAACTATAATCTGATTATAGTTAGTTTGGGGTGCCTCAAAAGACTATGAGAAGACAAATGTTGTTCTAATCCAGAAAAAGGGAACGGAGATCTGGGAAATTTTGAGCATCTTGAGGAAGATTATTGAACAATGTGTTTGTGATCAGTTGGTTAAGAATGTAACAGTTATAAGAGCCAACATGGCTTTTATTATGTAGTAAGTCATGCTAGATTAACCTTACCTCTATTTTTAACAGAATTACCATCTTAATAGATCAGGGAATGCCACAGACATAATCTCAGCAATGAATTTGATAAAGTCTCCCATCATATGTAAATTAATAAAACTGTAAAATGTGAGCTAGATTATAAAACATACTTCTGAATGCTTCAATATCAGTTTGGAGCATAGAACTAAGTGGACTGCCACAGGGGTTCTGTCTTGGCCCTATGCTGTTCAAGATTCTTATTAATGGCCTCGATGGAAAGATTGAGGAAGTAATTACCAGATTTGTGAATAATACAGAACTAGGAGGAGTGGCTAATTCTTTAGAAGAGAAAGAGAATTTGGAAGAGAGAAAAAAAGCATCCCTTCGATAGCTCAGCTGGTAGAGCGGAGGACTGTAGAATTGCCTGTACTGTAATCCTTAGGTCGCTGGTTCAATTCCGGCTCGAAGGAGGCTTTTTATTCTCCCCTTTGTCATCATTTCTAAAGTTGCCATTCATCCTTTGAGAGAAACAAATTATGATCTTGCTTTAAAAGCCAGTTTAGTCTAGAGTTTAAGGCACCAGGCTAGAAAGAGGGAGATCCATGAGTTCTGGTCTTGCTTTAGCCATGAAAGCCAGCCGGAACAAATGTAAGGTCCTACATCTTAAAAGAAAAAGATAAAAAGAAAGTCTCAGTATAGTATAGCGAGACTTGACTTGGCAGTAGTAGAGGGAACTACTGGGTATTTTGTTAGATCGTAAATTGAACATAAGACAATTTAATAGATAAATGCAACTTTTTAAAGTTAAAAACACTTAACAAAACTCTGGTGTTTGGTTATAGGTTTGGTAATGAGACTTCTGAAAGAATTCTAGGTTGATGATTTCAAACTTAAAGTAAATAATTGTTCCACCCCATCCTGCTTTATTTAACCCTATCTCAAATGCTCCGTTGACTTTGGGGCATCAGTTTAGAAAAAATGAGAAGAGGGGCAGAATAAGATGGTGAGGTCAACAGGAGACCAGAAATGAAGATCCTATGAAGAAAAAAGAATTATATGAAGGTCCAAATGTCAAGATCTGCTCTCCTCTGTTGTAGAGTGCAGGACATGGAATAGTAGGTTTAAGTTATGGGAAGGCAAATTTCAATTGAATTTTAGCAATTGGTTGATAACAGAAAGAACTTGATGAGGAACCAATTATTCAGAGAAGTGGCAGGTTCAATGGAGTCAGTCAGATGCAGCTAGAGAGATGTCCGCTTGGAATGCTGTAATGTGAATTGCTATACCAATCAGGGAACTGAACTCTAAATTGTCCCTTTCAATGGCACAATTCTATACATTGTTTTACAGAGTGTTATCATTCCATCTAGTTTAGAATATATACCAGTGATCCATTTAGGTTTTTAAGAGCCTTGGTGGCACAGTGATTAAATACAGGCACTCCTGGAGTTTGATTCTCACCATCTCAAGATTGACTCAGCCTTCTGCTCTCCCAAGGTTGGTAAAATGAGGACCCAATAGACAAATAATGCTTAGAAATTGTAAACCGCACAGAGAGTGCTGTAAAGCGCTATGGGGCTGTGTGTAAGCCTAAATGCTATTGCTGTGCTATTTTTACAAAATTTAAGTATTTCGTGTAGTGTTGTGTGATTAAATGATACTGAATTGTTTTTCTTTTCTCCAAACCCACACTCAGAGCAACATCAATGTGAGAAACATTTTCCTCACTGTGGTTACCAGTGAATAATTTTTCATGTTTTGATCCCCTTCATTTTAAATAACTGGGGAAATTCACCTCAGTGGTTTTCTTTTGCACTGTTTAATTTCATTTCCTTCATGCTCAGTGTGCATGTGGTTAAACTGCCCGGAAAAAAAGTGTCTTCAGGATTTGCTCTTAGCCATTGCATGTAAGCCCCTAGTATATAGTGGATACTCTCTGGATAGTAGATGGCCTTGATAACTTCAGTGCTCCATTGTGTGAACCCATTTGGGAAAAAAGAGCTGATTAGAACGTGGGTGTGCTCACTCAGCTTTAATTTAAGAGAAAGATTTAGGCTTGTTCAATTGATATTCAGCAACTATCAGCTATATTAAAGGGTGTGTTCAGCTTTATATATTAGTGTCGTGAGGAGACATCTGTCATTCAAAAAAGGGAAGGGTTGATTGACTAGAGTCATCCTGTGGGAAAGCATGCTAACTTATTTTAAACTATGGGTGACCCTTGCCTCCTTTTTTGTGAGCAATAAAGACATAAGGGGGGCAAAGAGGGTTTAGCAGAACCCCCACAGCTATCTGTGCCCTTCATTGGTAGAAGTGGCTTTTACTTGAACTTGCATTTGACAAGCGTGTTCTGTCTCATTCAGAAGGATCCTTCAAAGGCAACTAATTGAAATGCTTGCACCCCTTCATTCCTTTTCCAAGTCTTTCCCGCCAGGCACATGCCCCCAGGTTTACTTAAACTTCAGGGCAGTAGCATTCACCGTTAATGAGGGTCGGGGTGGGGGGAAGGAACAGACCATGCAGATTTGCCTTTTTTCAGGAAAAAAAAAAGTAAAAGTCTGTGGGAAAGGGTTTTTTTAAGTTCCCCTATCCAACCCCTTATGCCAATGTCTGAGAAACTGGTAGCGCTAATAAAGAAGCCGGGTGCTGTTCCCTGCCAAACTTTTTGTTGCACACTTGTTAGAAATTCTTTTTGTCTTTTCTAGTCCTTGACTTCATGAAATGAAACACAAATCAGGTCCCCAGAATGAAAGGTTGCATGTCTGCCTTGTGGCATTTGGAATGAAACTATTCACTGCCTGGATGACTATAAATGGAAAGCCAGTAGCTGCCTAATTCTCCACTTTGAGGTTCTTGCAAAGAAGCCCTCTTTCCTGATGAAGGGTGATTTTTGAAAGAAAACTTGGTCAGGAATTCTTATCCTTGCACTCCTAGGTAGGGCAGCATTTTCTCTAACAAAGGTGTATTCTTGGACCCATAGCAAGATATATCATCTCATCTGTAGAATTGCATGTGAAATCTGAATGCAGAACAAACACCATTCTTTCTGCATTTTGCTCCTGAAAGATTTCTTTGGCTTTCCTCCAACCGTCGGCTCCTTTTTAACTTGTATTCATTCTTCGGCAAGAAGACTAAATTAGTGGTGCAGAGGGGTGATTCCCCCCCCCCAAATTCTGAGAGACAGAACAAGAATTGTGATTGGTTTTTTTTTTTGAAAGCACGATAAAAGATTTTATTCTTCCAACAGACTTCTGAAGTTGCCGACGTAAAAATCCAATCGCTTACTGTTGCAGTTCTTCGGGCAATTTGTTTGGTTGATTTGGCCATTATGAATGCCTGAAAATGCTGTGTTGTCCTTTTATGCAAAGCACTGTCAGCCGTCTTTCTCCTCCCCTTCTAGTTCTTTCTAAAGAAACGGGGAGAGAAAGGGAGTTTCTGCCGTACTTCCAATAGTTTGGATGGGCATATATGAGCAAAAGTAGTCAATAAATCATCTGCCTGAGCAGGCACCTTTTAAAACTGTCTCACGTCACCATTGTTTCTGAGTTGTGAGATCAGGAATTGAAGCCCACTTTGAAGTTTACTGCGGGATTAATTGCAATCTGAAACGGTTTTTTGTTAAGTATTTTCTTGGTTGCTTATTATGGAGGCATAGTTTGTACTCTAGTATAGACGTCATTATTTCTATGACTCATATTTGTTACTGCTGCCCATAATTAATTTTTTTAATTCAATTCTGCCTACTCTTTCCTTTAAAAAACAAATTCAGATGCAATTCTTAAAGATGATTCTAAGTTTTGCACTCAGCTTGCTAAAGGAAAGAGTGGAAAACATTTTAACCTAAATTTTGTTATCCCCATGCCTCAAATAGTACTCTTGTATCTCTTTCCCCTCCCTCCAGTTCCTTTGTTGCTTGAATATTTGCATGAGAAAACAGTGCAAGGGGCAATGGTAATTTTCAATTGATGCCACCAACTTTTTAATCAGGGCTACTTTTCAGTTTTTATGATGAGTCGTCGTTATGTCTGCATGCTGATTTCATTGTGATGGTCCATATGTTTTGCTTGTCACTGTTTATGGTAAGGCTTCCTTTACCTAAGAGCACCCTGCTGCCCTTTTGCATTGGCTGTGCCTAGAGGTAGCCCTGCTCTTTTCCCTTTCTAGCTAACTTTCCCTCGGGAGCCTGTTGTGAACTATTGAACACATTGACTCTTTTGTCAGTTTTCATCTTGCTTTATCTTGGGTGCTTTTGTCCAATACTCCAATTTTACAACAGTGTTGTAAACACTGACCGTCCACCCATCCATAGATGTAAAATTTGTCTTCCGTTATTCACAGCTTTGTTCTGTTCATGATGGCTAGATATTTTTCTTAAAATTTCCTCCTAGTTAAATTCACTTCATGATTATATCAGCATATCTACTTGGTCTTGGCGAATTTCCTCCAGACACATTGATATTTTCATTTATCAAAAATCATCATTGTATATTTTACTAAAGAATATTTGCTTTCTTAGCTATAACTAGTTGCACTTTCGTATTAAAATATTGTTATTGCATTATTTGCTACTCAGGACTAGCTGATAGAAAATTAATATTTACTAGTATTCATTTCCAGCAGGCAATTGTAAAACGTAATTTTTTAGCAAATGATACAATTATTTTATTTTACAGAATTGTCTAAATAACTGCACATTTTCTGCAACAGATTCCCATAAAAACGTCAACCTTTAAGTATAATCTATGTGCAGATCCACCACATACAAGTTAGAAATAGAAAATATTACAGTATTGATTGTTGCTAGTAATAGAATGCTCCCTATTAGTTTATTTATACTTTACACTACTACACTAGTAACATTACTACATTTACATGGACTGTTTAGATGTAAATGAATGGACTCATAATCTTATCCTACATTCATTTAAGTCAGTCTTTTACAATTTGTTCTCCATGTAGATGGTTTTTACTACAATTCTACTATCCAGAGACAGCATGAGGGATTCTGATAATGCCTTTCATAACTTAGGCATGAAAGCCAATTGGGTGACTTTGGGCCAGTCACTCTCCCTCAGTCCAACCCACCTCACAGGGTTGTTGTTGTGGGGAGAATAGGAGAAAGGAATATTAGTATGTTTCCTACCTTGAGTTGTATATAAAAACAAAGGTGGAATAAAAATCAAATAAGTTAATATTATTTGCATTTGAAATACTACATTTCATCTAAAGCAAATATTGTTCAGATCATTAAAGGAAAGTTAAATCTGTACATTTTCTCTTCGGTATAATTCACATTGAGGGAGAAAATAATAAAATACTTTGTTCAAATTTTCAATCAAGGTTAGTCTGATGTAGAAGGCAAAAAAATTTAAATTCACAATGGGCAGGTTTTTTATGGAATTGTTCTGCTTGTTGATGCATACAATAACTTTTTTACAACTGTTTTTCTCTTAACATCTTTCAGGTTAGGAAATTAAAAACGATCTCACCCCACCTTGTGCAAAAGAGTTTTTGACAAATTGTTTGGGAGGGAGAAAATTGATTGCAGGTAGCTTCAGGCCTCTGTCCTAGCTCATGCTATAAATTAAACCACTCTTCCAAATTTCAGATAAAATTATACAGAGTGGAGATCAGTCGGTGCATTCTTGTGTTCTAAGAAATGTTCTTTGAGGTGTTGTTTTTTTTCAAATCAAAACTACTATTTTTGATCATGTTCCAGTCTGTAACACTAAAGAGAACTTGTCGAAATGGGCATAATTTAACAACATGCATTGTGGACCTGATTTTAGCCCAAAGGATAAGTTACCTGCCCCTTGAGGGAATCATGGAGCCCCCTGCTTATTCGATGTTTTGTAAGCCACCTGACATAACAAAACCCATCTCTGAAGACAGCCTATAAAAATTCCAAAGAAGTAAAAACAGAACTGGACAAATGGTAGAGTCATTAAACACACAAGCATTTAAGGATAAGAAGCGTGGCAGAAGAATATAGAGAAAGAGGCACTTTAGCATATGGTTTGTGTGCTAAAGCCAGAAGGAGGGAGGAAAAAAGTTTGCAGGACAAGAATAAACTTAAATTTATCCACCAAACGTTAAGAACACCTGAATAAAGTTCAAAATGTCTAAATACAGCTAAGGTTGTAGAATATTATTCTGTAATGTAATATTTAATCTAAACCATGGCAAAGTTAATTTTAACAATGCCATGGTATAGTTTAGAAGCAAGTCTGGAGTATACCTGCTTAGAGAAGGCTGATTTTATCTTCCATCCAATATTGCTGTTTTGGATAGCTAATCCTGACATTAAAAATTCCAAATGGAAAGATAATATCAGCATAGTAAGTCTCTGTACTTACTATGTCAGTGAAAGCAGACTTATCATGCTCTCAGAGAATGCATCGCCTGTCAGGAATAAATATACTTGTTTCCATTCTTTGCCTGTGAGTGAATCGGGGCCATTTGACAGACTCTTGTTAAAAGACCAGAGGTTGACCTAGATAAGATCATTTTTCTGACCTGGCAGACATATGAGAATTCCTTGGGTTATGTAGGTGTATGTCTCCAAATGCACATTCCAGTGTGGGTGGTCTGTCCATTTTTCATTGCTACAATGGAATGCATACTTGGATATCTGTCCAAATGAGGCAACATGGTACTTATAGCTGCATCCTGAGGGTGCCAAGATGGGGAATGCTCTAAAGGCTATGCTATATGGGAAAGCATGACTACATAGTTCAACACATAACGAGAATGCCAGTTTGAAGAACTCTTTTACATTTAAAAGATGCATTCTGCAGCCACTTCCTCTTTCTTTTTTCCAGTCTTTTTCTAACACCTTCCCCCAACACCACATATAAGGTGTCTAGATTTATTTATTTCATCAATTTATATGGCCACCTATCTGACAGATGTGATAGTCAGTGGCTAACAAAAGGTAAAAATATTAAAATTATTATTATGGTTTATCATATAGTCAATCAGATGTTCGGATGGGAGTTTGTATTTTTATTCACCTATCGAGTCCTTCCCAAGGACCTAGGTTAGGCAGATGTTGAGGTATCGTCACAGGATGTAAGCTGTTCCAACTAAAGGTGCCTTTTGCAATTGACTGAAGGTGGTTTTGTCAATGCCAATGGTATTCCAGTGGTGGTCCAGTTGTTTTAGGATTACACCCGAGGTTCCTATATTATTATGAAGTAAAGACCAACTGTCAGGCCTGGAAACCATATTAGACTTTAGGGTTCCAGACACTGCCACATTTTCCCCTGAGGGGAGGAAGGGGGGCTGAGGGGTATGGTAACATTCTTCAAGCGGTCAAGGTCGGATGGTGTTCACATCTGCAGGAAGAGTGGCAAGAAGATATTCGAATGAACTGGGAGAACGTGGGACCATGTGACCATCAAAGGGGTCAGGGGGGTGGGACTCTTGGGGTTTGTATAACTGGGAAAAGAATCTGGAAATTCAGTTTTGGAATTTCACTCATCGTGTGCCAGTTTCCTCATGCTAGTAAAGAACTCTGGAAAACAATGGCTTCTGAGTTTTTTTTATGCAGAAGAGGTTTTTCTGGAACCTTGACATTATTCCAAAACTGAATTTCCGGATTCTTTTCCCAGTTATACAAACCCCAAGAGTGTTTGTACCACACTCAGACAAGGTTTTTCTGGAACCTTGACACCAACAATAGTTAAGCCCAAACAGAACAACCAATAAAAACTTTTTAACAAGCCATCTAACCTCCAGAACCTCAGGCCCTGGAACTTATGAAAGACTAACAGGATAGGAATCAATGCTGTCTTGGAGCACATTGCAGTAATCCACCTTGGGAGGTGACTATGGCATAAATAAACCTAAGCAGTACCTCCCAGTCCAGCAATGAGCATAATTAGTATGCAGAGAGAAATTATGCAGAAATCCTCTTGGCAGTGGCTGCCACTGATACTTCAATATTTATGAACTATGTGTCTTGGGTTTAAATGAGGCTATTACTTAATACATCTCCAGATATTTGGCAAGCATAATTTACTTGTGTAGCCCAAGGCAATGAAAGTCCCTGATCTGTATTAATTAAGGGTGGGGAGAATTACATGCATTGATCTTTAATTAGTCAATGGAGCATAGTTTGCAGATTCTTGTTAGGTATTAATAGAAGTGCGTGTTGGGGGATATGGGCAAGGGAAGAGAAAAATGGACGTGTAATTGAGTTTGCCTCTGCTAATTCATTTTATCAAACAATTTCGGCATGATGCAGTTGCTGCGTCTCACTTGTACTTGCTGATCTTTTTCACCTGTATGTAAGTAACACTTGCTTTGGCTTGCTGCACTGTTGTTCTGAATTGCAATAACAGCAACACAATCAGATGTGAGGTATGATTGATATTTATGACTTTGTTTTCAGAAAGCTTTTGAGTCTTTATTAATGAGGCAGAGGAGAAAGACTAACAGCAAAGACAAAATGAGCCCATATTTTGGATAGGTTACAGATGTTCTGAACTTGGCAGAATAGTTTTTTTTTAATATAGGACATGTGTTGTTTTGCCAGCAGCTTGGTTCTACATACAGGCTATACTAGCTATACATTTTTGGTATAACTTTCCTTTTTCATTACAAATATAGAGAGTTTATTCCCTGTAAAATATTTAAGTTAGAGTGAATGAGCTGAAAAGATCATTTCGAAAGATGATTGCTGGAAATTAATAATAACACAATGGCAAGATTTTGGAATTCAGTTGAACCCTCTTGGCAATAAAGCTTTGATGCATTTCAGGAGACATAAGTCAAAAAATCCCTGGTGTTATTCTTACATTCTATCCAGTGGTGGGTTTCAAAAATTTTTACTACGGGTTCTATGGGTGTGGCATGGTGGGCGTGGCATGGCTTGGTGGGCATGGCAAGAAAAGGATACTACAAAATCCCCATTTCCTCCCAATCAGCTGAGACTTGGGAGGCAGAGAATAGATGGGGGCGGGGCCAGTCAGAATTTTTACTACCGGTTCTCAAAATTTCCGCTACTGGTTCTCCAGAACTGGTCAGAACCTGCTGAAACCCACCTCTGATTCTATCATATTGGACTTCATAAAAGGACAGAAAACCCAGTGAAATAAAACAGCTTGTTAAATTAGTTTCTTTGTCTCTCATTATCTCTCCACCCCTCTTACTCCTGCCATATATATTCTTGTTTTATCCATCAACTTCTTCTGATTTAAAAAAAAAACATATTATGCTGGTAAGATTTAGATAACAGCTTTTCCGAATTATCAGGAGTGGAAGAACAACCAGTCTAGCCAATTGTTTTATTTTAGCATGTATGAATCATTGTTCTTAATATGGTATTTCCTTTATGGGATGTACACAAAAGAGGAAAATGCAATCTTAATAAAACTGAGATGTTCAGAACATTCTGGTACAATTTTCTAGGTGTTGTATGGAACAAAACATTTCTCCACTGTCCTATATTTGCATGGGACAAGCCCATAGAATGCAGTGAAAACGTTAAATGAGTATTTTGCTCTATTGTTTTTCATCCTAGGATCACAAAAGTTGTTGAGGTCCATATCAAATTTCTCTCTCCCCCCCCCCCCCCAGTAAATTTTTTTTTAAAAGTCCAGCAGGAAAAAATGGAAGCAATAGTTAAACATCCTTTTGGAACTTCTTCCTGCAAAAGTAACCAGAAAGTTTATGCCCAAAGTTGCAATAGCATTGAATGTATTTTAAACTCACTCCATGAACAGAAAAGATTAAATCTCTCTTTGCGGAGGTCAAAGAAAGCAAGATAGTTTTTGTATTTTGCAACAAAAAAACCAGTAGCATAGCAATTTGTAATGGGATTTTATTACAAGTATTAAAGATTAAGGATTTTAAATGCACTTTTTTAATTTAGCAACATCTGAAAAACAAACTACAACACACTTAGACACACATAGCAAATAAGAAAAAGTTTGTATTATAAACTCATTAATTCTATGCTAAGTATTTAAAGATGTAAAATGAAATGTAGACCTGGGCAAACCAGAGGGGTTTTTTTTTCTTACTTACTTCTAAAACTGTTTATGCTTAGGTGATTTTCCTTCGCTGCTATCCTTACTTCCTTTCAGTGATTTCTACCTACTGGTAGAAGAAGCTTTTTTTTTATGGCTAATGCATTCTTCAGAATATTTTTGAAGCACTATAGAGTTTTGTCCTAGTATTTCTACCTCAAAATTTATTGAGCTTGAAATAATTTGAGTATGCCCAGTTTTCCTTTTGAAGGGAAGAGGGATTGTGATGTTTTCTTCCTAACAGAATTATCAAAAATTAAGCAAGTACCATAATGTTGTATTGCAAAACAATAAACAACCCCCCAGTGATGAAACCAATTTTTTTTTACTACCGGTTCTGTGGGCGTGGCTTGGTGGGCGTGGCAGTGGAAAGATATTGCAAAATCTCCATTCCCACCCCACTCTAGGGCCAGCCAGTGGTGTTATTTGCCGGTTCTCCAAACTGCTCAAAATTGGTCTGCTACCGGTTCTCCAGAACCTGTCAGAACCTGCTAGATTTCACCGTTGTAACGCCCCCCCCCCCCCCCCCAATGACTTGATGATGTTTTGTACTGTTACTGTGATCAGTTTGAACACTGATAAATATAGATGATCTAATAAGTCTGCAGCTTTTTTCCCTTTGGAAAAATGGCTTTACAAATGAGCATATACAAGTTCTTTTTACTCGGGCCAGTGAAAACCCACTTCAGATGAGAGGGGACACTTTGCCTAATATTTTGGAGTTCATTAACATAGGATGTAAGTCTTTAAACATGCTGTAGATAAAAGTTAAATGATTGTCTCAAAAATGTTCTTCATATGAGGTCATTCAGAAGAGGTGCCAGCTTTTGATCTTCCTCGTCAGCATTAGTCAACTCTGAACAGGATCCATAAGCCGCATTACACACACACCTAGTCCTTGACTTAAAGCCATTCATTTAGTGACCATTTGAAGTTACAACAGCACTGAAAATAATTAACTTACAACTTTTTTTATGACCATCACAACATTCCCATGGTCACGTGATCAAAAATCGGAAACTTGGCATGTATTTATGATGATTGCAGTGTGCTGGGGTCATATGATTACCTTTTGCAACCTTCTGACAAGCAAAATTCACTTAACTCTGTTATTAATTTAACAATTGCACTTAGCAACTGTGGCAAGAAAGGGAATAAAATGGGGCAAAACTAACTTAACAACTGTCTTGCTTAGCAAAGGAAATTTTGGGCTCAATTGTGATCGTAATTCAATGACTGCCTGTACCCCACTTTTCAAAGAGTTGCATAATATTGACCAGTTCTTCACATTTTAGTTTCTTGGGAAAGTTATCAAGCCTTTTGATAAAGGAAAACTTGCCTTGATCTATGATTTGTCAGGGATTGTAACATCTTTAACAAGACAGTTTTCTACCCTACTGCTGCCTGGCAGCCTTAAGGCTGCTTCATGCTTATAAACCTGACCCTTGGATGATGTGGAAAAAAGCCAAGCCATGCATTAGTGCACATGCAGTAGATATTAACATACTTTGACAGAAGGAAAACTTTCATAACGAATTAGAGCTTGATTTGGAGAAGTCCCCAGGGTTGAAATCTATTTGGAATATCTGAGAAGCTAGTGCTAAAATAATTGTAGCTTAATTTCAGACTATGTTTTTAAATTGCACCAGACCAAGTCTCACTTGTCAAAATTTTAGAAAAGCTTCTGTTAAGATTTTTCTTCAACCCCATTGAAAAGGAAATGTACGTAGTAGATATTTGTTTTGGTTAGGTTTGTGGTTTATTAACATAATTACAAAGAAGCAGAGATTGAAGTTTCTTGTTTTATAAATCTGTTGTGGTTCAGTTGCCGCCACAACTGGTGTGTGTGTGTGTGTGTGTGTGTGTGTGTGTGTGTGTGTTGGGGAAATACTAGTTAATTTCTCTCCCCCCTCCAATTCTGAAAATAGTTTTGGTAAAAGAGCAGAGGATGAATTTTGTGTGTGAATTTCAAATGAATACTCAAATATAGTTTAGTTTCCTTACAGTAGGACCACAACATTGTCAAAAGAAGGTAGTTGAACTGTGTGTATATATCTAAATATACAAGTTTGTGTGCATTCAAAATGAATTAATAATATATACTAATTCATGACACCATTCCACCTCTGACTTATAGGGCTAGATTTCACTTGAATACTTAGGAGATATAATAATTTATGGAGCTATATCAATGTTCTATAGATTTCTATAGATTTCCTTGTCACAAGAAAATGATTGGGACCACCAAAACAGAGGTGATTGGGTGGAGTTAATGAGATCCTCAGAAGCAGAGACAACATACAGATATTGTGGAAGCAAGGATGGTTCGCAATAACTGAAAGGATAATGAATATAAACTAGATATCTGAAGGTTGAGAGTCCTGACAACTGGATTTTTTTTCCTGTTAGTTTGAGACATTCCACTGTTCATCTAAGCAGCTTCAGTCACAGCAAGTTAGTTAGAAAGTGTATGGTTGGACTGTACCAACTCCTCCTGCACCAACCTCAGGAGTTTCCTCCCCAAAGTGCTTTGCAATATATCGATGAAAATTCCAGCCATCCAGGTAAAGTTGTCTGAAGGTTGAATCATGGCAACTGGACTTATTGACTAACCAAGACTCAACCTTCAGACAACTTTACCTGGATGTCCAAGAATATTCATCAACATAGATTTAGCTATATTCCCCTTTCTTAAAATTATGTTTTGAATTCCTTAGCTAACTATTTCTTACTTCATTTCTGTATTTTGCTTACCTCAAATGAGAATAGCATGAGTGATATGTATCAACAATATAGGGTTAATTTGGGTTATTTCTGAAGAGTAGATTTAAATGTTCGCTCAATTTCAAATATTCAGCTCTTAAGGGAGAGGTTGCACAGTGTTAAGAACAGATCTAATAGCTGCAAAGATTTGATAATATTATTGTAGATGGGAGGAATAATAGAAATTGAATTATTTCTATTTTAATATGATTAAATAAAATCAAGTTTTCACCAAATATAGTTGGACTATATCCATGTATTTTTATTTGTAGTGCAAGTTTTTGCCAAGACCATTTTTCAGGATTATCTTTTTTTTTTAATTAATCTAGTCTAAAGCGCTAATAATCCCTGATGATCTTCTGGGTAGGACCCATGCTTATGATTTTCAGGATCAGTGAAATTTGGCTAAGTCCTACCTACAGCCTTCTGCACTTCAAGATCAATAGTTGAGAATTAAAATTGGCTAGGGTTTTATTACAATTTACAATAATTGCCTAAGTTTATGGATGATTTACAAGTTTCTCATTCCCGTGTGGTTAATAATAATAATAACTGGCTATTAGAATTAAGGAAAACTATAAATAATTTTGTTTCAATAAATTAGGAGTTTGGTTCCTGTGGTTGAAACAGATTGCAGGATTGAGCATATGTTAAAAAGAAGCAGTTTTGCAGGGATATCTATTGCTGAGTCTGATTTTCCTATTAACCATGAACTTCATACAAAAAAACAAAATGGCACTCATAATTTATCACTGAACTAGATATCTAACTTAAATGATGAATTAGATTAATCTCTTAATCACTTCCAAGAAGACAAATTTTTCATATAGAATTTTACTTTTTTTGCTTGTTTACTATAGCTGAACTATATATACATATATTTATATTTTACAGGTAATAAGCCTTGATGGAACCATGAGAAAAACACTCATAGAAGATAAACTTCCTCATATATTTGGATTTACTTTACTTGGTGAATATATCTACTGGACAGATTGGCAGAGGCGAAGTATTGAAAGGGTTCATAAGAAGGGGGCAAGTCGGGACATTATCATCGATCAGTTGCCGGACTTGATGGGTCTTAAAGCAACAAGTGTCACCAGAGCAGAGGGTAAGTGAGGGCATTGCCCAATGGTTTGGGCCGTGTTCCACTGCTCATGTTTTCAGTGAAGAGTTGCTTAATTGGAAGTGTAACCAGTGTTTAGATTAACTATAAAAACTGGGATCTTTCTTGCAGATTCACTCTCTGATAGAACTTGCATGCCAGTTGTTCTAAGTGATCTCTTTCTTATATGGTGAAATAACTTTGAACCCGTTGGTTGGTGAGAAGGAGAGTGGCCGGTCTCCTCTTCAGTAAGCTATGTTCTCCGGTTGGACCTGGGTTGCACCTGCATGTTATTTCAACTGACAAGTATTTCATGACAGTGATGGGGGGAAAGGCATAACCAAAGGCCTTGTGTGTGAGATTTGGATATTGTGTTGAAGGGGCTCAATTATTGGAATGATCCTCTTTCATCTTTGCAGTGTATCCATTTTCTAAGGGACTGGGGAACTCCAAAATGGTTGGAGAAATGCTGTAATGGGAATACAGCCAGCTGGTTTGTTAAGGTCTTTGAATAGTGCTGATGTATTTCTATTTTGTTTCTTTTTCATGCTACCTAGGTCATTTTATGAGGTAAACATGAATAATTTATCATGTATTCTTACAAATGAGAAATAAGTATGATTATAGGGATGCATCAGTTGGGCTACAAAATATCCTCTACGCAATACCTTCTGTTATAAAAGGCACACATTATTAGCTACCAATTCCATTATGCTATTTTGACCTATGCTTATGTCCAGAGAAGCTTTTAATTTAAGTATGGAGTATATAAAGAGAGTAACCATTAATATTCCTCATGTCTGCAGATAGAAGGATCATACTGAAAATAACTGTATCTTTTATGCACGTATTTACACACACTCTGTGTGTGTGTGTGACAGAGAGAGAAAATATATAAACATGAAAGCTTGGCTCCTGATTTATGTATATGTGCATCCATTACGTTTCCCTAATTGGGGCTTTAGATATATTTCTATCCCTTAATTCATCTCACTGTGTTCTCTAAGATTCACTCATCTTTTTAACATTTCCTCATAGCAATGTTCACTGACACAGGGAACATTTTCTAGAAATGTTTATTGGCTGCTATTCCCAGACAACAAGCATCTGGGATGAGCTGAAGTTTGTGATATAAACTACAAGTCAAAATAGTGCAAAGGTTGGGAATTTATTACTTGTACATGGAGAACACTTAGAGGTCTTCACAGGTTTTAACACCCAAGTGCACAAAGAAATTTATAATATTCCAAAAGTTTATTGTGAAAAGAAGGAATGTTTTACTCTTTCATTAATGTTAAATTGAACTTTGCCATAAAAATCAATTGTGTTTAATTTAAATTTTGTGATTCTTTTCAATAACCTTTTCTTTGAAACTGCAACAATTACAGCCATTATCATAATGCCAAATTATTAGCTCTTATTATAAAGATACATTTTCACTCAATCCCATGAAATCTTGTTGAGTTTCACACATTTTCACACTCCAAAATATGTGTAGAGAGTTACTCATGCAGCTTTCATCTGATCATCATCCAAATGCTGTATTGTTATTACAACTGCTTGTCATATCTTACTGAGTCATGTTTGCTGCCTATTGGAAATCTCTATAGATTTAATTTCAGAAATTGGTTTGCTATCTTTGTTGCATTTCGAATTATCATGTTCACAAAGTGGGCCAATAATTATTAATTATACTTTTGATGCAAAAAGTATGTTGGGAAAGTTATGGGACATCATCTAGGAAGACTCCAATGAATAGGTCCAACTAGAAACAGAAATATACTTACTGTCTAATAGAAAATTGAAATTGGTTGCATGTGATATATAGAATATCCCCACTGCTTCTTGGTGCTGTTGGTTGGCTTTGGAGATTGTGTTGACTCTTAATTGACAGTTATGGGCATATTTTTCTATATTGAAAAATGCATATTAATTCAGCAAACTGTAAGATAAATTAATGTCAATATTGGAGATAAGGGACTGAGACTGCAATGCATTGATATTATAAGGGATATGTGCTGAACTTAATTTCATTAAAGTGAATTTTCAGCCCAGGACTTTCAAATCTTGTTTAAGATTGAGATAAATAATAAATGAAGGAAAGCTTTTAACCCAGTTTCCTTCAATTAGATAATTCTAGAAGACATGGGGCAGAGTTTATCTTGAGCTGTTTTGAACATAGAAGGGCCTGTGCTTTAAGACCTAAAGCCTGTCCTAGCCGAGATTTTCTTTACCTTCAGAGAACTGTTTTTCTTTTTAGGGACAAATCCGTGTGCTGAGAATAATGGCGACTGCAGCCACCTGTGCTTCTTCACACCCCAGGAGTGCAGATGTGCCTGTCCAATTGGACTGGAGTTACTTAGTGATATGAGGACCTGCATCATCCCAGAAGCTTTCCTTGTCTTCACCAGCAGGGCAGCTGTTCATAGGATTTCTCTTGGAGCCAGCAACAATGATGTTGCCATTCCTCTTACGGGTGTGAAAGAAGCTTCTGCTCTAGATTTTGATGTATCTGACAACAGAATCTACTGGACAGATATTAGCTTAAAGGTATTCATGGTATTTTAACTGAAACATTTGCTTTGTTAACCAGCTGTTCTAATGGACTCCTTCCAGAACAACATTTTGGTTCTAAATATTTTGTCGTTTAAATCTTACAAAATAAAACAAATCCTTGAGGGAGCCCTGTCTTGCATAATACTTTACACTGAGCCATTAATTGCTTAAATTCTTTTGTATTCTGAAATTCCCCTCATTTTTTAAAATGGTTTTGCAGACAATAAGCCGAGCCTTTATGAATGGAAGTGGACTCGAACATGTGATTGAGTTTGGGTTAGATTACCCTGAAGGAATGGCTGTAGATTGGATGGGAAAGAATCTCTATTGGGCAGATACTGGAACCAATAGGATCGAAGTGGCCCGGCTGGATGGGCTATTCCGGCAAGTTCTGGTGTGGAAAGATTTGGACAATCCAAGGTCGTTGGCTCTTGATCCATCAAAGGGGTAAGGAAAAAAAACCCTCAAACCCAAACTCATTGTTTATTATTGCTTACTAGTTTAATTGCAAATGTGTCCCCCAAAATATGCAATTTTGATGGAGGAAGGCTCCAGTCTCAAAGTTTATAGAATTACAACTTTTCTGTCCTGCTCTGATTTCCATTTCTACTGCAGTGGGATAAGGGGCTGGGGTTCCTCCTTGTGCCTGACTTTGAACTTTGTGCCCAATTTTGGTGCAGAAGGGAAGATTTCTCTTATCACTGTGGTATGTGTATTAAGCAGGGCAAACATTTTAATTTGATTTTCTTCCAGCCAAGACACCCACGGTTGTAAATTCAAGGATTGGTTTACAAAGCTGTTTTCTTTACACTGTCTCTTTACACTAAATGAGATAGTAAATGAGAACCAGCAGTAGAGCAAAGGACAAATAACAGCTCCTGTGGCAGAACTGTCCTTAATGGACATTGTGAGTTATATAGCCAATGGGGTGGGGGATCATGCCTCTGTCTCTCTTGTTCTAGAGTAGGGGTGGGCAAATGCACTCTGCACTATGCATGTATTCCAAAAAACCAGTTTTTATATTTGGCCCTTTTTGCAGCTTTGAGCTTTGGATTATTTTAAGTGTTGCAGTGGATACAAGAAACCTTATCTTTGAGACACAGTGTTATCACCTTAAAAATCCTGGTATCCAGATGGGTGACTATCCCCAAAATATCCAAGACTCATACCACTCAGAATGTATCCATGGTCCCTGGGAGACCCATGCCTCCCCCAAATAAAGTGCAAACATCCAAAATAAATTGTTTTGAAACACAGTAGATTTTTTTTCATTTCTGAGAACTCATAAGGCGACCTGCAAGCCAAGCAATTGGTTCTGCTGAAAATTAAATATTGAATCATTCCAATTTTTGTTTCATTACAGGTATATGTACTGGACAGAGTGGGGAGGAAAACCCAAAATTGTTCGAGCATACATGGATGGAACAAATAGCATCATGCTGGTGGATAAGGTGGGACGTGCCAATGATCTTACCATTGATTACAAGGATCAAAGACTTTATTGGACTGATCTGGACACAAGCATGATTGAGTCATCCAATATGCTAGGTAATTTGCCAAAATCTAAAATATAGTAGATGTGATATACAAATAAGTAAAGAAAGCTATGGGTGGTATGTCATGCTGAAGAGAGATCCTGAATTTATTTATTTTTTATCTTTAAGACAAAGGAACTTAAACAGATCAACTGATCACATGGGAGCACAGTATAGCAGCCTTTTCATTTAAGTAGCCTCCAAAACATGGTTTTACGTCAAGTTCTGAATAGGATTTCTTATTCCTTGTAATTTGTTCCAAAACTTTGGAAGAGTAATTAAATAGAAGCAACAACAAACCAGAGTGTATTACCAAAAGTAGTTGGAAAGTTTTGGAGTCCTGGTGTCCAAATTATGGATGTGAACAATAAAATGGACAAAAACATCTCTCTGGAATGTTTCCCATCTCTTGCTTCAGAAGACTGATTGTATTGCATTGCTAAGCCACCTGAGGTCTCTTCCAGTATGAAGTAATACCCTGAATCCCCCTATAATTACCAAATTGTGTAGGGCGGGAGAAAGGGGCTATAATTAATAAATACCAAAACAAACAAACATGTACAGATATATTAGTTGGTTCACACGTGGGTACAAATGTAGCATCTTTATGATGCTAAGGAGCATCTTAAAACAGTTGTATCTTTTCTTAGGTTTGTGCTGTTGCTTTTCTGCAGCTGACACGAGATACTGGGAAATGAATTGCTTAGTGGAAGGCGCTCCTAAAAAGTGCCCAGTGTATGCCCATCTTTTGTCCTTCAAATTTATATTTCTGCACAGGCCTAATGTGCATGTGCATGTATATGTAACATGTACATACCTATCACATTATTGTTTTAGATATTGTGTTCTTACAGTCAGCAGGGAATAGATATATCCTGACTGTAGTTATATCTCATAAGCTAGTCTATCATTCCTTTTCCCCCCCTAAAAAGTATCATGAGAAAGCCTTTCACCAACAGATCATGTTTTTTAAAAGTGTAGATACGATTTAGTTCAAACATTGGTGACAATGGTGGCAGCCATCACACATATCATGCTAATCATCTGTTTGGAAATTTGCTATGCAGGCATGGGAAAATACACACTTGGTTTAAGGAATTGCATGCCCCAAAGCACTGATTAGAATCAAATCTGAAGCAGTGCACAGCTCTATTTTTAAAAAATCTTTAATGTACCAGCATATATTTTCCTTGATAAAGCTTTGCAGCAGAAAATAGTTAGTACTTAACTGAGAGTTTGCTCCTATGATAGGACTTTCTTTAGGTGAAATAAAGATACTTACCAGACTGTATCGTTTTGTTTCTGGTTCTTTACAGAATTAATCCTTCATTAATGATAGCTTTGTTTCTTAGTTGCCATATATATTACATTTTGAACTATATTATAATTGTTTTTATGGGTTGTTTCTTCCAGGGCAAGAGAGGGAAATAATAGCAGATGATCTACCTCATC
The DNA here is from genome assembly GCF_028640845.1 of Ahaetulla prasina. Lineage (NCBI taxonomy): Eukaryota > Metazoa > Chordata > Lepidosauria > Squamata > Colubridae > Ahaetulla > Ahaetulla prasina. The sequence goes on along the minus strand of NC_080539.1, from coordinate 259,869,482 downwards.
CCTTTGGGCTAACTCAGTACAGTGACTTCATCTACTGGACAGATTGGAACCTCCACAGTATAGAAAGAGCTGACAAAACAAATGGGAGGAATCGAACAATTATTCAGAATCGTCTGGACTTTGTGATGGATATATTAGTTTTCCATTCATCACGACAGGATGGTTTCAACGAGTGTGCACAAAATAATGGGCACTGCGGGCAGTTGTGCCTGGCCATACCCAATGGCTATAGATGTGGCTGTGCATCGCACTACACCTTGGATCCCAAGACCCGGAACTGCAGTTGTATGTATTTTTTGCAGCTCTCTAAATATTTTCAGTTGTCTACCAATCCCAACTTGGTATTCTCTAAATAGGTTGGATTACAACTCTATCATAGATGTGCTGGTTGAGATCCTGAAAGTTATCGTCCAACTCTTCCAGGAAGACAACATTTTTGCATCTGTAGCCTATCTGCGTAGGAAGGATGGACATCTGGAAGGGACCGTAGGAGTGATTCACAATTATTCCTGCCAGAAGCTGAGTAGCAGCTAAAGAACATAGTGTTCTTGGGAGTGTGCACTCGCTCTTCTTCTGTTAGTTCCAGGCCTTCCTCCATCAAAATAGAGTTCTGGTTCCAGTAAGCCCAGGGTAGAATGGGAGGAATGTCAAGGATTCTGCAACAGAACTTAAAAGAGGAGAGGTTTCATAAAGGAACCGCATAGCTTCTGTTCCAGGGCATCTTGCCAGCCCATTTGTTTCTGATACCTGAAACCTGGTTGAGTGGGTTTTTTCATCCTGCAACCCTCCAGATGAAAAGAAAGGGCTAATTCTTTTCTCCTGGCACTGCAGCAGCTTCTAGCAATTTTGTCATGTTGCTCAGTCCAGGGTTGAGCCAAGTGGGTGGCAATGAAAAGGAGTAAAAATGAGTAGTGTTAAAAAATGGAAGTTGAATAATTTTTTACTAAATCCACATGTCCTCCTAGCACACTAGATACTTATGGCTGTAGGTATAGATGTCTGCATCTCTCCCGATAAATGCCTTAATTTTCATTTATACAAAAATCATCTTGTTTTCCAACCAGAAGAGAAATTCAGATATCGGTTAAAAAACAACACAAAAAATGAAATTAACAATAAACCCTATCATTAAAGCAACTGGATAAAACTCAGCACAATTCTGGATTCAAAACAGTATTGGAAAATAAACATAAAGTGTGATTGCCAACAGTTGTCCATTTCAGAGTTTTCCAAAAACCTGCCTTTGTGATTTAAAGTAACACCAGCTTTGCTTTGGGGAGGAGGGAAAGGGAAAGTTTGGTTAAACACATTAAATGAAAGGAGTTCTAAATTCATTTTTAAAGGATCTAATTGAAACAATGAAATGATTTTAAAGGTGTAGTTGATGCAAGTAATAATGGTAGGATTTAATTTTGTTTGGGGTAGTGCTTGTCAGTAAGAGGAATGCTACTTAATGTTATTATTCAACACTGAAAATAAACCCAACATTTTGCAGAAAATGTCAGCAGCATTTACTTCCTATACAGTTGGCTTGAATGGCAAGTTGACATTTGCTGAGTCCTTTGTTTTAACAGAACTCAGTGCTGGCCCTCCTTGGGTTGACTGCCGCTTCTTGCTGTCATTCTTTATGCATCTGTCCCTTCTATGCAAGTAAGCATTGAGCGAGATGGGAGCCTCTCTTATAATTTGGCAACAGCTGGATTCACCCACATGCATAGGCCATCAGCAATGAAGAACATAGGACATAGAATAACAAAGTTGGAAGGGACCTTGGAGGTCTTCTAGTCCAATCCCCTGCGTGAGCAGGAGACTGTATATTATTCTAGAGTGATGGTTATCCAATTTCTTCTTGAAAACCTCCAATGATGGAGGATCCACCATTTCTGGAGGCAAAACATTCTACTGACAAATTGTTCTCACTGTTAGGAAGTTTCTTCTTAGTTCTAGATTTAATGATTTAAATCTATTTAATGATTCAGATTCAACAAATGAGATTGGTAGAAGTTGAGACTGGCAGATGTAGAAGGCATCCTACCCAAGAGGGCCTTTTAAAAAAAAAACTGGATCTGGCATTGCATGATCCTCTAAAAGAGGATCCCTGGGAAAGTGAGGCAAACCAGTCTTCTTAATTAATCTTGCATGAGTTAGGCTTCCCTGGATTCCTTCCTGGATTGGACTGAAGATCATAGATGTCATTTTATCCCAAGTCTGGTAATGTGAAATATATCAGACTTTTTTGGCAAATCATTCTGGTGTTTTCTTTGAAGATGGGATTGAAATCATGTCATTCTGTGACCAATAATAGTAATAGCAAAAATATGGACATAGAAGGATTATACTTTGATATTTTTGCAAATGTGTAATTTACTTTCCAAAATAATTTTACCAATATTGTTATTTGGATTGTGTTCACTTTTTCTCTACCTTTAGCACCCAGTAGCTTCTTACTATTCAGTCAGAGGTCTGCAATAAGTCGGATGATACCAGATGATCAGCAGAGTCCAGACATCATTCTTCCCATCCATGGCCTAAGAAATGTTAAAGCCATTGATTATGATCCACATGATGCATTTATCTACTGGGTAGATGGACGCCAAAACATTATTAAAAGGGCAAAAGATGACGGCAGTCAGGCAAGTATTTTTATCTTGTAAATGTGCCTAAACTGATAGCATACACATGTAGCATACTGATAGCCATATGCTGTATGGATGGTTTCTGCAACCTGGTCCTGCAGTGTCCTTCCAAAACAAGACCTCCTTTACAGGATTTAAACTGGAAGGAAGCCAAAAAATGAAAAGAAAAAAACAACAACAACCCACCTTGCTATCTTAGGGGGTGAGAAGTAAACACTTAAATGTTTTTCCTCTCCTAGCCTAAAAGTTTTCTTGTGATAGAAGGCTGCTAATTCTGAAGAAATAGAAAGGGAGAAAAAAGGGCCTCTTCAATCAAAGCACCTTCTATTTATACTGTCATATTTTGGCTGTTGCTGATGGAGCCCCTTTATTATTTCTTTCTTGGCAAGCTGCAGTAAAGTTCTTTTTCCATGGAAAATACTTGAATGTTCAATGTGAGTTTTCTTTCTCATACATCCAAGAATGTATTTTCACTAGTTTGTGTTCTGTAAAAATGAGAAGTGTGTGTGTGTGTGTGTGTGTGTATGAGAGTGTGTGTGTGTGTAGGAAAGGACCATTTGGGCTAATTTAATAAATTTTGCTGTAATATTTTCTACCAGATAATGAAATCTTGTTTGTACCAAGGCGGGGCTGTCTAGTGTCAGGCCTGCTCTTTGAAGAATATTTGCTAGGCGTTAATTGCCGAATTGTTTTCCATTAGGGCTCTTCTTAGGTGCAAATTACATTGGTGACTACTTGATACAATGCAGTCTGTTGTTCCGTAGAAGCAAAAGAGTTTCACTTTGAAGAATTCCTTCTTGCGTGACATTTTTAGTATCCAGATTTGCAGTGATATTGATGATTGGGGTACTTCATATTCAGCCTCTGTTAATTAGTGGTTTTGAATATTAATATTCATAATCAAATATTTCTTAGTTGTTGTTTTTTTCCTGAAATCATGTAGAAAAAGTAAGCTTGCCTCTTGGGCCCTGCATGAACTTCTAGCTCTCTTTACAGTAATACATCAATAGCTTGCTATTGCTGTCTTTACAGCCCTGGGATTTCTCTGACCCAAGCACCATTTTTTACAACAATTTTTATTAAAATTTACAGATACAAAGATAAAAAATTAATACAACCTAAGAAAAACATAAAAAGAAAAAGGTACCAGAAAAAATGGGGAAAAAAGAGAAAAAACATGGTAAAAAAAGAAAAGATATATGTAGAGGAATTACTTTCCCCTTCATAAAGACAAGTACAAACAATTTTAGCAACTTATCGGAACAACAACACATATATTGTAACATTGATCAAATAAGCCAACTTTATATTCCTTTCCTTTGCTTTTAAGAATCTTGGCTTTAATCTTTTTAAATAGTGTTCCAAAGTATTTTTTATTTCTCCTTTGTCCTCAGAAATCTCTTTAATAAGTTTAATTTTTTTGGTAAATCCAAGATAAGACAGTTATCCAAATCACTCTTCTGATTTGTTATCTGTATGTCCCTTTTCATTATTATTAATTATTAAGATATCAGCTGGTTTTATATGTAAACATATTTGTGTTACATATTTTCCACATCAGTCTTGTGATGTCATTTTTAATTTTACATTCAAATACACATTCAAAATAGCTGTCAGTTCTTTTCTATCACCTCTTTTAAACCATTTTAAAAGTTGTTAAACCACTTTAAAACTACTTTTTAAAGTGGTTTAAAAGAGGTCATAGAAAAGAACTGGCAGGTATTTTGAATGTATTTAGTAGTTTTAAAGTTAAAAGTAGATAATTTTAAAAGCAAATTGTGAATGTATTAGTTGTTGTCTTAAATGTTTCAGTTCTTACTTTTAACAATTTGATTGTTTCATTCCCTCAATAGGCAGGGATTTTTTAATACATATGCAAATAAAAACAGCTACTGATAGAACCATTTTAGAAAGTAGAGAATTTGTTGCTCAGAAAGAATAGATCATCTCAAAGTCTGGTAAAATACTGAGCAAAGAAAGAACAAGCTATGATTTTTTGTCTACGTATTTGTGAATTATTGTCTTTACTGAATTGGTCAACTGAAGTTGCAATTCAGTAACCATTTACTTAGGGTTAAAAGTAATTGAGTTTGGTGGGATTTATGGAATTGCATAAAATCACTTTATTAGATTTTTCTTTCTTTCTAACAACTCTAATTATTATTTGGTTTTAAACAAATTTTCTGTATACTGTGACATCAAATAATCTTACCTATTTGTTCTTGTTTTTCTTTTCCTTGTAGCCTTTCACAGTCATGAATATTCGCAACCAAAGCCAAAATCCAGAAAAGCAGCCACATGACCTGAGCATTGATATTTTCAGCCATACTTTGTACTGGACCTGTGAAGCTACAAATACAATCAATGTCCACAAACTTAATGGGGAGCAGATTGGAGTTGTCTTACGGGGAGATCATGACAAGCCCAGGGCCATAGTCGTAAATGCAGAACGAGGGTGAGAATACTCTAAAGTTCTAAGAAGTTATATTGCATTGAAAGTTGAAAAGTGTTCCATGGAGGTTGCCCATGCTACTTGATAGGATATAGACATTTATTTTGCTTGTTATCTTGGGATACTTTATGCCAATTTCATAGGGCTGCCTGACAGTTTCTTACTGCTAGGCCACCAAGGCTGTTCTAACCTCCTTTAACTTAATAAACCAAAAGCTACCTAACAATTCTCTGGGATTAATTAAGCTCTTGTCTCTGAAAATAATGCAATTATTTTTATTGTTGAAACTTTTGAATGAATAATAGGAAATTTTTTTTGATAACTTATCCATCCACAGAAAGGATTTTTATAATCTTGAGTTCCTAGAGAAATCATAAAACTAAATAAGTAAGAGATAAATGAGGACATCAATTTCATCTCTCCCCACACATCTGCCTCAGAGGATAGTCCTAAGCCTCCAGAGCAGTTGTTATTGGGACTATGATGGGAAGGGGAAGGATGAGATGTCATGACTGCAGGCTTTTAGTCCCAATCCTTTTGGCTTTATTTAATCAACTGTACCATGTCCATCGGGGGAGTTTGGCTTGGGAGTGAGTGGACGTTATATTTCAGATATCCCTTTTCTAGCTATAAATTTATTTATAAGCAAGAAAGATTCCATAAAATTTATTAGAATCTCCCTTCAGTACAAAACACGATCGTAGTTAATCTGCCCTAGAAGCTGAGAAAAAAAGTTCAATCTCAGAAAATAACTTCAGAAAATGGCAGAGAATATAATTATACATGATGTTTGTCTCCCAGATATTAAGAATTCAGTTGTTCTTATATGTTGTCAGATACATGTATTTCACTAATATGCAAGAGCGAGCCCCAAAGATTGAGCGTGCAGCCTTGGATGGAACAGAACGAGAAGTGCTCTTCACCACTGGTCTTCTTCGACCTGTTGCACTAGTGATTGACAATAAGCTTGGGAAGCTCTTTTGGGTGGATGCTGATCTCAAACGGATTGAAAGTTGTGACTTATCAGGTGTGTGGTGCTCTCTTTTTTGCATAAAATGTCCTGAGTGTCCCTTGTTACCCATTCAAACCATTGAACCTTTTGGTGAAATGCGCAAGCTAGTAACCAGTTTAGTATTCTCAGATAATTCTGTAACTGAATGCTGAATGGATTTTTCTCCAAAGTAGGGTTTCTGGGGCTATATTTATTCTCCTGTCTTATTTTCTTTGTAACTTTCCAGCTTTTACTCTTCTCCTTGGTTATAATTAGTTCATTACATTTTTAACTTTTTGCTTCAAATATCATTACAGAATATGAATGTTTTAGATAGTGATAATTATAATCTGCTCTGATTCCAGAAGTCCAACAACAGAAATTATTGTATTACTTTTTTGGACACTTGCTTTTGAAATATATTACCTGGAGTCCTGGTGGAGCCAACCAGTCTATAAATTAAATAAACACACACACACACACACAATATTATACATTAATAGGGCACAATATTATACATTAATAGAAGGACTTTAGAAGCCAGGAATATGAATCTATAATAAAAATTTGGAGTATAGTTTACTAGAAACAAATTTGTATTTTTATGTCAATATAGATTTTAATAATTCTGTTAAAATCATATGTTAAAAACAGAAAAAAGCAAGGATAAGAAGACAACAAAATCAAACCCCTAACAAGGCCCTTTTGGTAAAATGAAAAGAAGAAAGATAACTAGGATAAAAGAGAATTTTAGCATTATTAAGTAGGCAATATGCATCACATATTATGACTCTTCAGAGTGCTACTGTTTGTTTGTTCATTAATTAACATTAAAATTCTTGTGCATTTTCAATAACTGTCAATGGTGTAGTTAATATTTATATCCCATCTTCCCTTTAAGAATTCAGGGTATTGTACAAAGCATTCATTCCCCCCACCTCCCAGCTAATTTACCATTTGAAGCAGATTGAGAAAGAGTTTCTGGCTGAAAGTCACCCAGAGAAAGTAGTGGTTGAATAGAACTCTACCACCTTAGCCACTGCCCCACCCTGGCTCTTTTGCTTTCTTTACTTACCTTCTACTCAGTGGTGGTATTCAAATAATTTTAACAACCAATTCGCCCAGGGTCAGATTGACCATTGTGAGAGGCGTGGCCCATTCCTGTCCTCCAGCTCCACTGCACATGGGGGATGAGCCTCCTGTGATGGCCAACCTGATCCTGGGTGAACCAGTTGTTAAATTTCCACCCTTTGCCAAAAGACTGTTTCCGAGGGTCCTTGTTTGCATGTTGGTCTTGTGGCTGTTTCAGCCTTCTGGACACAAATCCTTTAAGAGATGAGTTTTCCAAGGAATGAGGAGTGGGGGGGGTACCATAGAGACAAGGAGTTGATGCAGGGGTGAAATCCAGCAGGTTTTGAGAGGTTCTGGAGAACCGGTAGTGGAAGTTTTGAGTAGTTCAGCGAATCGGCAAATACCACCTCTGGCTGGCTCCAGAGTGGGGTGGGAATGGAGATTTTGCAATATCCTTCCCCAGGAGTGGGGTGGGGAGGAATCAGGATTTTGCTGCATCCTTCCCCTGGAGTGGGGTGGGGATGGAGATTTTGCAGTATCCTTCCCCTGCCATGCCCACCAAGCCACACCCACAGAACCTGTAGTAGAAAAATTTGGATTTCACCACTGAGTTGATGCTTCTGAGAGCTCACGCAGGAAGGTGAAGAATTGGGGGGAAGTGGAGGGAGGGATTCCCCCTCTCACCATGGAGCTGCGTGCAGGGGCTGTTGGTCAGTCTGCAGGCAAAAGTGAGAGGGGCAAGGAATTAAGTTGGCTGCACGATCAAAGCTGGGCCCAATGCAGGGGAGACTGGGAGGTTAGTTTGGCCAAGCAAATTATTACACCCCCCCCCCACTATCAAAGTGAATCCTGGGTGCTGCGCTGCGATGGAGAAATGGACAGGGGAGTGACTGGCACGAGGGAAGGAGGGGGAGCAGGGAAAAGAAAGAGGGAAAGCAGCCTTTTCCTTCTCTCATGTCGGCTGCTCCGTTTGCCCATTTCTCCATTGCAGTGCAGTGCCCAGGATCCATTTCCATAGCAGGGGGTGGGTAATTCAACAACCAGTTTGTGTGAACCGGTGCAAACCGGCTGAATCCCACTACTGCTTCTACTGTAATTGAACATGAAGAAGTGTATCATATAAGGGGACTTTGCTCTGAAAGTCCCCTCCCCTCTTTCTCAGATTAGAAAATTTAATCACTTCTTCAAATCATGTGAAGCAGCAACCAGGGGGTTGGAGAACAAATGCCCATTTGCTGAAGAATGGCCCTTATGGCAGCAATCTTCTGTCATGAAATGCAAACATTTTTTTTTCTGATATAAAGAAAAAGAAGTCACAACATTGATATTGTTTTCGCTTAAGTTAGTTGTGAACTTCCTCTGCCTCCCCAAGGAAAACTAACCATTATGGAGGAGGCCTCTTTTCAGCTTTTCCCTGAACAGACCGATAAAACTGTCAGATTAATTGTAGCTACCACAATATAAACTCTATCAGGAGTGGATGGGCTGTGAGGATTTTTAACGTAAGAGACAAATAGTACTTGATACCAAACATTACTTGTTATTCCTTTACAAAATCTTTGTAATGATATGTTGGCAGCCCCTTTTCTCTGCCACCCTTCCTTTCCTTAGTGATTGGTAAAAGATTAGACAGAGGCAGCTATCGAAGAAACTGTAGGTTTGGCACTAATGTCAATACACCCACCCACAATGTGGTCAGCACACCCCATACCTGGTAATAATGACTCTATGTTGGATAGAGAAGATGTAAAATTTGTCATTTAGAAACTTGGTGTGAATTGTTGCAATTCTCTATATGTCACGTTTGGCTGTTTTAGCCATTTTTTTCTGTTTTAACACCATCTTATAACTATGTAATCACATAATAGGCTTCTCTCTAAACCATATCAAACTTTATATATTAGATTTAAATAGATTTATATAGTGCCATAAGTATAATTATTGGTATAAAACTGTAGAGTTAAAGTAGCCACATGTGATGTTGGTGTCCATGGGAAACAGCATGTTGAAACTAGGCTTTACGCTCTGTTTGTTTTGCAAGATCTTCTGTAACTTTTCAATAAAATAAATCATTGCAGTTTATATATTAGGAAACAAAGAAGTGACTATGATTACCTTTTTTTGTTCAAAATGAGCTGAGGACCCAGCCAAATAAGGCATATAATACTGAAAATTGAGTTCTTTAGCCTTTCACTTGACAAATGGGAAGAATGTTATTTCATGTGCACTTTTAAATGAATTGAACTACGGTAATTCTTTTCTCTAGCATAATATATGTTAGAATACAGTAGTCATTTTTCTAAATTTTATTATTCACTTCTACTTTGAATGCTGCATGAAATGTGATTATTAAGAGAACTTGCTCATAAAATATTTCTCTTATGAGACATTGATTATAATTTCACCTGAAAACTACTTCTATAGAAGAAACTACATAAGTTAAATATATTCTTCTCTTTCTGGATTAGACGGAACTGGTTGTACTTATTTTCTCATTGGTCCTTTAATGAGGTGTTGCTGTCTGTTTTGGTATTCACTTTGGCTGTTGAGTGTAGAACATTTACAAAAATCAAGATATTAATTTTTGCCAAGCAACCATCTAGTAGCTGTAGTAATTTTCAAAAATCATTATTACTTTTTTTAAAACCTTCCTTTTAAAAAGAAAGAAAGAAAGAAAAAATGTCTGTATTGACAAAAGTTATGTTATACTTTCAGGGGCTAACCGGGTCACATTACAGGATTCCAACATTCTCCAGCCAATGGGTTTGACTGTTCTGGGAAATCATCTCTACTGGATTGATCGGCAGCAGCAGATGATAGAAAGGGTGGAGAAAACCAATGGATACAAGAGGACCAGAATACAAGGTCGAATTGCTCACCTAACTGGTATACATGCCATTGAAGATATTGATATGGAGGAATTCTGTAAGTTTATTATAATATTAAATTCTTAATGTTCTCCAATATCCTGTTACATTACCCTTTTTTATTCTCAGCTTGCTGTTCAGATTCATGAGTCAGTTCTAATAGGAATTTTAAACTCTGAAGGACAATTTTTATTTGAGTCTACTCTAAAAAAGTTTGGCATTGAATACTCTGAGATCTAGGATCAGGTGGGAATTTGAACTTTGAAAAGCTTAATCCAGGTCCTTATCATTATACCACATTGTTCACTTCGTGTACCTTGCAATAAAACAAACCCATATTCACATTGTGAATCTAACAATATATTTCATCTGGCTGAGGCATTCCAATTCACTGTTTTTCAAAAGTGAGTAGAAATCAAGAATTAGCCATGTCTATAGGAAAAACAAATATGTTTCATATGTCAAATGTTAGTAAACCCAACTCCTTTGTTTTACCATTCTTGATTTGATAATGATCACTGCATATAAAATAAAATAGTTTGTATGAATTTCATGGCTGAAGAACAAAGCAGAATATTTATTCCAGAACGTTCCCCTTTTTTTCTTTTTAATTAGAATCAACTGAATGGCAATTCCAAGACTGATTTTGGTTTTGGAAATGAGGAATAGGAATAACAGGAAATGAGTATTCAAGTATGATCCAGCTTTAAAATAGATACAACCACCACTTTCCCTCCTCATTGACTGCTATTTACTTATTTTTGTTTATTAGGGTTAGAATTATTTACCTATTTTTTAAAAGTTACATATAACACAAAATTAGCAAAACTATATTGACTTTCCTCATCAAAAAGACAGAAAAGAAACAAGTCAGAAGAAAGGCTTGTCTATAAACATCTCATAATTGAAATAACTCAAAGGATTTGAACAAATTGCTCAGCAGTTTTCATCCTTGCATCTGAATCCGCCCTAATTCCTAAACTTAGATTAGTCACTGCCATAAAGCATTTTAAATGCTTTATAAATGGTGTTTAAATTTTCTTTGACATTGTTTTATAATAGATTTTTATAAGCTACCATAAGGCTATATGAGTCACCAACATATAAATCCAATAAATAAATGCATACATCTTTCAGTTGTACCCTGTTTACAAAAAGTCTGCATATTTTGCTGCTTGAGATATAGCCAAATAGCAGAGATGCATCTTTAATTGTCAGTGATTGAACTAAAATTGCACTGATGATCCTGTAGATTTCACTCCCCAAAGTGGCAACAATGGGACAGGTCCGGACCATGTGATATAATATTCCAATTTTTTATTTTCCTCTCCAGTTTCAGGGTGATTGCATCCAATAGTTTACTACAGATTCTCTCAGGTCTCCTGTCTACAACTAACAGAATATTCTATTATAGTAACGTCTTTTTAAGAAGGAAATAAATTGACTTAGGAGCTTGGTTGCTTCCTGAAAAGTTTCTACTGTCAAAATGTCAGAGATATCAATGGCAACAGGACTACATAGTCCAAATATACATATATACTCAACTTACTGTTCTCTTTCAGGATAGGTAACATTATGCAAAACCAGGAAAAGAGTAAGAAGTAGTGTGCAATAAAAATTAAAGGCAGGAAGTAAGAGAAAAGAAAAGAAATCTAACTAGATCTAGTTACCCAGCAGTGAGCACTTACCTGCGGAAATTTAATCTAATTTTTCCAATGAATAGCTACTGTGAACATCTTAAAGGATGTTCCTGCCAAAGAGAATTAATATCTCATAACTTTATTTGTAAGTGTAAGGAATTAAACTAGGCAGGCCTTTTAAAACATATATCAACCTTATAGTTGATATAATTCATCTTAAATGAGATTATTTTACCTCATGTATTTTCTGTTGACTGAGATCTAGTGGGATGTTCAAGAACTTTTTAAATTAAAGTTAAACTAAAATTAGAAACCTTTTACTGTGGTTCTGAAGCCACAAACATGCCAACTTTAGCTAAGAGTTCATTGGAGCAAAGTTCTCTAAATTTGGAGATGTATCCAGAGTGGATTGTATTATCTCAGAATTCATGCTTCATCCACGGAAAAAATACATTTAGCAGAAAATCTGCTTTTTGCATGAATGAAGGTATCATTCACAAAAGGAGTGGTTTTCGGAATAGGTTAAGAATAGGAAGACTTTTTTGTTGTTTTCACTCAGCAAAACTTTTCTCTAGAAATCATCTAGATTAATTTGTTAATTTTTTTAAATGGATTAAAAAAAAATATTCCCCTTGCCATCTTCAGCCCTGGGAGAGAATCTTCTGATTTTGTTTGCTTTTGGTAATTGGTAGTCACTTGTCATGATACGAAATCTCCCTACATGCATGGGCTACTGTTTCTAAAGAAATTGGCTGTTTACATGGTAAAACTGATTTCTCATTCCTTCCTTCCTTGTATATTGCCCATAATCATTATGTTACAACAACAAAGTTCTAGGTATCAGAAAATACAATAAGGAAGTTAATCCTTTGTCTTTTAATTATCAAGCAGGTACCTTTTTATAAGAGGCTGTGCACAATTTCCTAGAAGTAAGAAAAATGGCTGTTGAGCACCATATATATATGAAAGGGAGGGAATATGTGTTGGAAAATGTTGACCTTTTCTTGTGTATTACAAGCCAGTGATTGTTCTAATGCCACCATGAGTTTATATACTAAACTCTGATAATTTTCTAAGTTTCACATTAGAATGAACAAGTAGGCAAAAAAATTGTTCTTTTTCCTCATAAAATTCCCCATGCTTGCTGGAAGTTAAGAATGCACCTGTCTTTTGATCTCATTGAGCACAGTTCTAGAAAGGTTACTACTTCAGCTTGTATCCTGTGCAGCTTGAATTTTATGCATAGTTAGAAGTCATACAGTCTTCAGAGAACATAGAAAAGGAATTCATCTTTTCCATAGTTGATTAAACTCATTCTTCATCAAAAAAGACAGGCAACCTATATATCAATTAAATAAATTAAAATAGGTCTCAAAGAGCTGCTCTTTCATGCGTATTGCAAACATTTACTTATTACCATTTGTAAAGTGTATAAAATATATTTATTATATACAAATATATATTAAATTCAAATAAATTCAAATAATAATATACAGGCAGTAAAAATGTCCTCCCTATTCCCCATGTCTAAATGCCACAATTTAAAAGGAAAAGGAGGACAGAGGAAACTAATAGTTTTTAAAGTTATTACTATTATACCAGTTTGAGTGGAAACAGATAGTTCAGAAAGGAGAGGGTGTGAAACTAATTTTAAGTGAATGCCTCAGCTAATCTACCATAATAAGGATGTGCTTGCGGTTCTTTCTTTGTTTCAGTGAGATGGAGTCTGCTTTGTTGCTAAAAATGAAACAAGAAGGGCACAGTTGAACCAATAGTCTAAAAGTGTTGATTGAGAACATCTCTAATCTCCAAAGCAGTGTTTTGGGGTTTTTTTCCTCTTCTCTTTACCATGCCGTATTGCTGCCTTTATATACCCCCTCCCCCACCTGCCCTCCTCCAAGAGTTTAACTGTGATATAACAATTTGGTGCAATAATAAAGTGTCTGTAAGTGTCTGTTTAGAAAAGGAGTTCATACAGAGAGATTCTCTGTGCAATAGTGCCTTTGAACTTCTTCAGAGTGAAGCAAACTATTACAGTAGTCCTCGACTTACAACTACAATGGAGCCCAAAATTTCTTTTGTTAAATAAGACATTTGTTAAGTGACTTTTGCCCCATTTTACGACCTTTTTTGCCACAGTTGTTAAGTGAATCACTGCAGTTGATAAGTTATTAACCCGGTTGTTATGGAATCTGGTTTCCCCAGTGACTTTGCTTGTCAGAAGGTCTCAAAAGGAGATCGCATGACCTGGGACACCGCAACGGTCATAAATATGAATCAGTTCTCATATTTGCGTCTGTATTTTAATCCCATGATTATGGGGAGTCTGCAAAGGTTGTAACTGTGAAAAATGTTCCTAAGTCACTTTTTTCAGTGCTGTTGTAACTTTGAAAGGTCATTAAATGAGCACAACCTGTACTTAAGTAGTAATATATTTAGGAATTTTTCTCCTATTCTATAAACAACTGCTGTCCTCCTTTTTCTCTACATGAAGCAAACCACCCATGTTCCCGAGATAATGGGAAGTGTTCACACCTCTGTATAGCAAAAGGAGATGGAACTCCAAGGTGTTCCTGCCCTGTTCATTTGGTGCTTCTGCAGGACCTCTTAACGTGTGGAGGTAAGTAGCCTTAAGCAAAAGCTTTTCTTGCAAGAAAGATTGGCAAGCATTCAAGCTTTGCAAGGCAAATGTATTTGTACTTCATGGCTCTAGAACAGTTTTCCTCAGCTACTGCCCCCTAGATGTAGCAGACAATGTGAGAATTATTTGAGTTAAGCTCAGAGAGATCTACAGGGCTCCGTTTTGTGGGAAGGCTCCACGTTGCTTGACCGGTTCATGCACTCAATCCCTTGCCATTGGCAGGCAGTATTTGCACCCAAATGAGATTATGAGAGCAACTTAAATTCAGCAGGTAAATTTGACTACCATTTTTACATACATAGTAATCTTTCTGTAACTGTGACAATATATTAACAAGACCTGTATATTATTTGTACTGTAGTGGGGAGGGAGTTTTATAAAAATTATAGTGAGTCTAATGTACACTAACTAAAGCACAGGACTGCAGTGCATTTTGCTGTTTTCATAATTATGCTGTTTCATAACTATGTTGTGATTTTTTATTCATTATCATGAGGAAATGCTGTAAGAAAATCTCACCGTAGTGGTGTCTAATTCAAAATTGTTTCTTAGGCTCTGTATTTCAGTGAAATAAAATAGAAAGTCAATGGAAAAAGATAACAGCAAGGGGCATTTTTATTTGTTTCCCCTTAAAACAAGTATAATCTAAAACTATTCCATCCAAAACAGATTGCATCCAGACCTCATATTAGATTGTCTGCTGAGCAGCAGAACCTCTATTTTGTCTGGACTGAACCCCAGTTTTTTACTCCATATTGAGGACCTGCTCAGAATCACTCAATGAGTTGTAAACTAGAGATGGGTTTTATTAACCAAGTGATCAAATTCAAACCATGAACCCTTGAAGTGATCTCATCAATACATCATGTAGATGTTTAGAAAGGGAGTTCATACAGAGAGATTCTCTGTGCAATAGTGCCTTTGAACTTCTTCAGAGTGAAGCAACTAGTCAAACATTCCAGGAAATGCTGTGATTGGAGTACTAAATACCGCTGAAAATGGCCCTGTTTGTAAATAACGTCTACCCTCAGTGTTTCTTTTACCTGTTTTCCTTCCTTTCTCATTTTCCTTTGAGGATTTAAATAAAATAATCTACACAAGGCTATCTTTATTATTCCTCGGTTTCATTCAAAATTGGGGATAACAAAACTACAGAAAAGAAGATTTTATAAAAGTATGCAGTGCCCCAATAATCATTTGAAACATGCATAATATGCACAAAAAGATCCACACAGAAATAGTCTGCAGATTCGGGGTTATGTGAACTCCTTTACTGCAGATAATGAGATCTAGCCTGTATTTCCTAACTGAATAAAGGAATCACAGGTAACTAAGGGAACCTGTTTGTAAGCTGCCCAGAGGCTTCTAGACAAGATGAGTGTCACATAAATCGAATACAAATATACATACAGATACAGATACATATAAACACATACATACACGCACATGTCTGTGAGTTGTATTTAATGATTTCTCTGTGAAGAATACTGTAAATAGATATTTAAAATCTCCGTAGCTCAAAAGTTCCCGGCACCCTCAAAAGATCTCACGGCACCCCTTAGTGCCGCGGCACACTGGTTGGGAACCACTGCCTTAATAGATTATAATTTCCTTACAAAGCTTACAAAGCTAATTCCATATAACATTAAGCCATAAGTCACTGCTTGGAACTTAGTTTCTGAGTTTATATTTAATATTCCAAAAGTAAGGCTTCCATGTATTTTTCAAAAATCCTGAAAATTGTTACTTTGGGTGGATAAACAATTGGGTGGATAAACAAATAGCATAGTCGTGCTGTTATAATTACATACAAATGGAATTATGTAGAATAGATATCTTGCGACTCAGCATTAAGAACTATGGTGCTATGTTTTTAGCTGAGTTTCCCCTATTTCAGTGTATGTATACTGTCCAAATTTGTCCATTTTATTCCAATATATCCTTTCTTTGCTTTTATGGAAGAAAACATTTTTCAAAATATTTATAGCTATATTTTCTGTGAAAATAAACATCCCCTGTCATCAGGAAGGCTTTTTTTTCCTCCCATCTTTGCAGCTTAAAACTTCCCTTCTCAAGTTTATTTTGAAAATACTTCTTTCTCTTAAATGACACATTTGCTGTACTATGAGCTCTCCGGGGAACTCTTATAAACAGTTTCTGTCTCGCAACCACAACATGCTCTGTGGTATTGGAGTTTTACATCCTATTCTATGGAGAAAGAAGGTCAGTTTATTGGCTCATGTTTCTCCATTTGTGAGAGATTCCTCATGACAAATGCATTCTTCTTATTGTATGCTCAGTCTCACATTTACACACCATTCCTAATACAATAATTTTATATTTATCCTTGTATTTTCTCCTAGCATCTTAATTTGAAATCTTCAGTATCTCAGATTTGTCAGCTATCATAGATATACTTATATATTCTCTCTGCAGTCACTCTATTCAGGGCCGAAGTACTGAGCCTGATATTTTATGGTGGACGAGGGGTGAAATACTACCCGTCTGCACTGGTTCAGGCAAACCAGTAGTAATAAAAGCTACCGGTTCAGGCGAACCAGTAGTAAAAAAAATGCTACCGATTCATCCAGACTGGTATTTCCGACAATCAGCTGTGCTGCGTGATTTATATTCATTAGAAAGCAGGAAGTCCTGCTTTCTAGCGAATCTAAATAGCGCGGCATAGCTGTTCCCCCTCCCTCGCTGTTCTACTTACCTTCTTAAGCCTCCTTTTTCTGCGTGAAGGGTGCATTTGGCATGCACTGTGTATGCACATGCGCACCGCATGTGTTTGGTGAGCACTGCGGTTGCGTGCACAGGGTGCGTTTGGCATGCATTGTGATTGTGCGTGCGCAACATACGTTTGGTGTGCACCATACTTACGCACAGCGAACCAGTGGCAAACTTCAGAGGATTTCCCCACTGTGGTAGACAAATTAAAAATGGGGGTGTGTGTGAGAATTTATTGTGACTTTTTTAAAGAATAATGATCCAAGTGACTCACTGCATTCAATAAAGCAGTTAATCCTTGTGTACAAGTGTAATTTTTCATGGGGGAAAATGCATTGTCTCAGATCTGGTTTACCTATTGTGGATTTTCAACTCCTTAAAAATCAAGGGATCTAAGAAGGCCTTATAAAAAGATCAAACAACGTCCTGGATTTAGGCATATAGAAGCACAAGAGCAGAAATTCTCACCATTGTGATACCAGCCTTTGGAAAAGATCTTTTTTCAAGAGGTATAGAAGGGAAATAGAGTAAACTCTTTCAAGATTTCTGTGTGGAAAAATGTAGCTCAAATCAGCATTACATGTTTCATTCAATTCTCCATTCAAGGTGCTCTGAATTAATATCACCTCTTTGAAAGTGGTGAAATTAAATTCTTCTAGATGTCACATAGAACATTTTTTTTCTTATTAGCTGATAAATCCTTAGAAAAAAGGCACAAAATTTTGTTCAGTGATGATTGTTTTAAGGAAACTTTGGATTTAAATAAGATCTTGTTATTCATATTAGAAATCAATTAGCTAGACAGATTAATTTCAGTTAATTGTAATTTGTTCTATAAAAATTTTGTTCTATCAAAAAACATTTGATTATTATCAATTGGCTTTTTTCAAACATGTTTTTTGTAAGTAGCTGTCACATGCATTTTAACTTTCTTCATGAAAGGCAGATTTCAATACAGGGAGTTGAAGGAAAAGCTAGTTTACTTATTAGTTATGTAAATACAATTCTTCTTAGTTATCATTTCATTTATTGCAGTTTATTAATTACAGTGTTTCATGTTAATTACTTACCGTAATTGTAATTTAGACTTGGTGTATGGTATATGTGACACTTATTTTTTAGACATTTAATTTGATCCTTTTGGGACTAGTTTTCCAAACTAAATCGCAGGATGAAATTTGTTGTCTTTTTGAGACTGACAACATTTCCAAACATAGCCTCCAAATAATAGATTGCAGATTTTCGATACATTCAAGGCAGCGGTGAAATCCATGTACCTTCGTGCACACGCCTCTTCTGCGCATGCGCAGAGCCTTCTGCACAAAGGGTCAAAAATGGGACATAATGATGTCCTGGCAGGTGGGCAGAGCTTCCCGCCGCTGGTGCTGCCGGTTCGCAAGAGCCAAATAGATCCGGCCAGATTTCACCGCTGATTCAGGGGGATCCGCATATTTTATGTCGTTTGTAAAAGTGGTGGAGTTGCGTTGTCTGGGCAGAGAGATTGTTCAGGCTGATTGAAATAAATGTCATAATGTTACAGGATCTAGTATAAGGGCCTTACAAAGATAAAACAGTGCATTCTTCGTTGTATTTAATATTTTGAAGAGTTTCATGCAGTTCTTAAAAAAATTCTTTCAGAGCCACCAACCTGTTCCCCGGATCAGTTCACATGTGCAACTGGGGAGATTGATTGCATTCCCATGGCATGGCGTTGTGATGGCTTTTCAGAATGTGACGATCAGAGTGATGAAGAAAACTGTCCCATCTGCTCAGCAACCCAGTTCCAATGTGAGAAGGGACAGTGTATCGACGCACATTTGAGATGTAATGGAGAAGTTGATTGCCAAGATAAATCTGATGAATCTTATTGTGAAAGTAAGAGCTGTATACTTTATCTTACGATAGACACATACACATTGTTAGATTCAGCAATGAGGGAAGAAAGTGGAACTATGATTGTACATATATGCCTATAGATCTCAGCCTGGTCAAACAGGAGAGGTGGTAGAAGGGCTGATCCAATGCTTGGAAGCTCTCAGGGCTTGTATGAGAAAGGACAGTCTTAGCTTTGAATTTCAAGGTCAAATGATGTTCACCGTGAATGGAATTGCACTCCCCTATTCAGGGATGGTTTGCAACTTGGGGGCTGGCAGCTGTGTCCAAGAAGGCTTTTGTTTAATTATATCTCATGCTCCAGTTGCGGTCTTTATTGTGGGGCCCTGTTTACAGTCACTTTACGTAGGGCTGCCTTTGGAAAGCATTTGGAAGCTATAAATGATACAAAATGCAGAGTCCTAGACAGTGATGGATACATCCCAATATTCTTGGATGGCTCGACTGTTTTAGGACTTGTGTTTGTTGCTGGTTGGCATCTGGATGCGATTCCAAGATTCTGGTCCTCATTTTTAAGGCCCTACATGATTCAAGTCTAGATTATCTGAGGGCCTGTCTTTTCCCACATTCATCTGATGTCCGTTAAGATTAAATAAGGGTTTGTCCTCCAGATCCTGTCCTGTATAGGAATGCTACTGGATGAGACCTCAGAAAGCCAGCATTTCCTATCAAATCTTCCAGACTTTGGCATGCCTTCCCTATGGAGATCTTCTCTTTCCCTCCTGATTTTCAGGAAAGCAATTATGATGGTTTTCTTTCCCCCACAAATGCAGGCATAAAATTTGAATTGTTTTGTACATTTTCTTCAGTGTATACTTCTGATCATTTGCTTTATGGTGAATCATTAATAAATGAAATGGGTTTTTCTTGCTGTTGTTAAGGAGATTTCTTGTTCAGTGAAGTTATTATTAGCCATCCAGAGCCTTCCAGAAAAAGCAGCATATAAATAAAGCAAATGTAACAAATTAATTAATCAAAAGTCACTGCCTATAGCAATAATTCATTATTGAGTTTTATTTTTATATTCTTGTTAAATAAAACACCCATTCCAAAAGTAGAATTAAATTATTTGCTTATGCACTCTTAAATGATGCCAGGCCATCCTTGTCACATTCCTCATAGCCTTCTTTTCTTTCTTCCCCCCTACATTTTAAAAATTGTGTTCTCAAGCCACAAATGGGTTGTTCATCCCTGTTTTAAGGGATTAGAGTAAACTCTACATTGACGCTATGATAGTTCATCCTCCCATATCTTCAGTGCTTAACAGAAGACTGTGAGTGGTTTACATTTATGTTTTCTGCCAAATGCTTGATTTCAAGAGGACCGAGTATAATGTTTATTTGTGGTTCTTGGAGGCTTATAAAATAACTGCTGTTTTGAAGAAAGTGATGTGTTTATTATTTTGTTTAGTTTTGGTTGATTTAACTTGATGGTATTAAAAATTGTTTGGTGATTGTCTCCCGTCCCACCCACCCCCTCACAGCTATTTGTCTCCAGAATCACTTTCAGTGTGCCAATGGCCAGTGTATTCTCAAAAAACAGCAGTGTGACTCTTTTCCGGACTGCATTGATGGTTCTGATGAACTTTTCTGTGATAAGACACTTTTTACCGGTAAGTTAGTATTGTAAAAGGCCTCCTATTGTTAATTATCTTTACACAATTTGTGTTGGGCTAACATTCCCAGAATTCCCAGCCAACTTAGCCAACAGCTAGGAAATTCTGAAGCTTTTCAGCCCAACACTATTGGAAGCTATCAGTTCGTAAAGGCAAGTTTGGATCCAGGGATCACTGTTTATTCTCTGAGTCTAGAAAAGCAAATATAGTTATTTACTATTGCCAAGGCTTAATACTTCTGTCCTTGAAATGTAGTACTCTTCAATGGTGCTTGGCAGTTTTCATAAAGCTGTCATTTTTCTTTCTTCAGATGTAGCCAAATCCACATCCTGTGAAAAAACAACTGTGTAAAATAAAGCTATTATCAAAAGGCCAAAGCAGATGCAATTCCGTCTTGTCCCCCTGGGCCTTTGGTGGATGTTCAGATTGGCTTTAATCCCTGAATCATTTATGCTAACCATAAATGCCATTTTCTAACTGTAGATGGTTTGATAATAATTCTGTATTTGCAGCTCTAGAACCTCTGTATGTGTTGGGGTTGAGGGAAAAAATACTTAAAGGTAGCAGCCCTCAAATAACCTCCAGAATGTTGTAAAAGGAATTGAACTGGCTATTCTATTTGAATGCTCCTTTCAATATATTAAAGCTTTGGGGCTCCTAAGTGATGTTAGATTGGTTCCAGGTTTGAGGAGACCCTTATCAATGTGTTATAGTTGGGTTATAGTCAAAGGAGACACGTGTGGACTCTGCTAGTTGACAAAAGTTGCTAAAGTAGACGTTGTGAAAGTGGGAAGGTGTCACTCTCAAACCAGGAAAGATGATACAGTTGAGGGTCCACATCTTTCTTCCTTTGCACAATGTTTCAGTGCAAAGGTATGTGTATGTGTCTTGCTAGTAAGTTTACTGAAAGCTTCATTTACTGTGATTTGTAAAAAGATGATAAAAGGAAGGCAACATCTGGCTTATTATACTAGACAGCTGATACGAGGTGACAGGAGAAAATGTATTTATGCAGAAGGTGGAGGTGGAAGTAAACTTTTAGTATTTATTTTTACAAACTTTTAATACAAATATTATTTCTAACAGGCTCCTGTCCTTTGTACTCTCCTTATTTGCTGATCCTTCTCAACAAATGCTACCCTTTTGGCACTGCACACATTGTTAAAACTTCTTTTGACATTAATTAGTTGCTTTAGCCATTTGTACAGAAAAATAAGCACCCACAGTGATTGCAGAACCTTTGCACATAGGGGATGACCCAAAGTCATCTAGGATTGGAAGCACCAATCTGCACACGATTTGCAGTAGTGGGCTATTGATAGATATAAACTTTGGGGACAAACTGGAAACTTGAAATTGTTCCAACAGTATTACATTCTATAGAGGAGAACCTTTTCAGCCAAAATCTACAACATCAGAGATGACAACTGAACTCCCCTACTGGTAACTCACAAAACTGAAAAATTACTTAGAATGTAAATCCCACCAGCCATGTCTGGATTATGTTGTTAGTTATGTTGTTAACTGGAAGCCTGTGCCAAAAAGGCCCTCTACTGTTTTTATACTAACATTTGTAGGGCTGTTAAAAAGGAGGAGATAGAATTCTAATTTCTTTTCTTTTCTTTTTTACAGAAAAAATTAAATCCTCTAATGATTCTGGACCCCACAGTAATGCTATTGGGCCTGTGATTGGAATTATTCTTACCCTTTTTGTCATGGGAGGCATGTATTTTGTTTGCCAGCGTGTGGTTTGCCAACGTTACGCTGGGCCTAATGGACCCTTTCCACATGAGTATGTCAGCGGGACCCCTCATGTCCCCTTAAATTTCATTGCTCCAGGGAGTTCTCAGCATGGGACTTTTACAGGTAATAGTAACAGTTCCTCTATGTATTCCTATCATGTTCTTCAGATTTTGTTTTGTTTTTTTACTTTGCCACATGCTAAATAACAACTGGCTGTGGTTATATGATGATCTTCATTATATTGCTCCTGCTGTTGAATCTCCGGCCAAACTACTATTTTAGAATCTTCGAAAATAGAACGAAGGGCAATATTTTGAAGTGGACTCTAGCTTCCTTTGGAATGCCAGTGCTCAGAATTTGAGATCTTTTATTATTCTTTTAGCCATATCCTCTGCATGAGTAGTATGCTTTGAATAGGATTGTTTGTAGATATGATGCAGAACTGTATGTGTTATAGGGTATGTATTGCTTGTGCAGAGATCTTTTAAATTCTAATATTTAATAAAATGTTCAAGTTTGTGTAGGAAAGAATTCCTGCATTTGAAAATTTAAAGGGATTGTGTTTTTTTAAAGCCTTGTGATAAAACCAAGATTCTGCAGCCCATATAGACATCTTTTACCACAGTAATTGCTTTGGTAAATTTCAGTGAGTATATAACTGAATAAGTATATTTTTATTTCTTCTATCCATATAGGCATCTCTTGTGGAAAATCCATGATTAGCTCCATGAGCCTAATGGGTGGAAGCAGTGGTGCCCCTCTTTATGACAGAAACCACGTCACTGGAGCTTCCTCTAGTAGTTCATCCAGTACAAAAGCCACATTTTATCCACAGGTAAGTGTTGAAAATTGTATAAGCCATGTTGCAATTATGATTTCAGTTCCTATTAGTTCTGCTTGAACAGCACACTTAGCTAGATAGTTGTTGAGGAGGGAGGAGCTGCTATCATGCAAACATGAAATTTGAATCAAACTTAAGGAAGTTAGATTGGGCTCAAAGATCTCAATTTCTTCTCAGTCAGCCTTGACATACCAATAGCTGATGGGAGCTGGGGAATGGTTCTCTGTTGTCACATATACCCAACTTGAACATTTATGTTTAAGAAAATGCATCTTTGATGGCACTCCTGGAAAAGACTATGGTAAAATTGTGGAGAACAGCTGTCCCTGCTTATCCTGGAGTTCCAAGTTATTTCATGGAAATAAATTACTATAAAATGTACGCTGATTCCTTAATGTAATAATTAGCAGAACATTTATTTATTTATATAACTCTAAATGGTGGCGCATTAATAGAATGGTCCCATTGTTTTAGAAAAACATCTGGATTTGAAACAGATTCTCATAGTATGGTCTTTTAGATTATTACCCAAAGAAAACACAGAAGGCCCACTTGTCCTCAGGCATCTCAAACGATTTCATTGATAGAAATAGCTCCCATTGGACATTATTAAACTATTTCATTTTACATTCACATAGATTTTGAATCCACCACCTTCACCAGCTACAGATCGCTCCCTCTATAACACAGAAATGTTTTATTCTTCAAACATTCCATCAACAACAAGGTCTTACAGGTAAGATCATTTGGCAGATTCCAAAATCATTTGGCAGATTCTTTAACTCTTCGTTTCTAAATATCGGTTTCTTACTTTGCTTATATAACAGCTTTGGATAAAGAATACTTTCTTTTTCTAATAAAACTGCTCCAGTTGTCAGCTTTGTACAGTTTGACTGGGGGAATCTTCGAACTGGGAAATAAGGCTTCGTGATTGGGCTTAACATGGACATGCATTTTTAAACTGCTCAGAAAAACATGAGCACCAAGGACCCCAGTATGAGGGGTCCTTGGTGCTCTCTCTACTTGGTTGTTCCATTACCCAACCTAGGTAACATCATCAGTTCTAGTAGGGAGTGGGGTTTACTCTCAGTTTATATTCTAGTGGGTTCCCCTGCCAGTGTGGGTAGAGATCTTGGAGGTTCTTTGGTTGAGCTGTTTTACTGTTAGCTTCTTTGGCAGTTCCTTGATTGGGAAATATTGTTTACTTCTTGATTGTTAGTCTGGTATTGGTGTTAATCAATGCTCATCTGGGTATTGATTGCTGTTGGGGACATGTTTGGGGGTCTTTTTGTTCCCTTTTTGGTATGCTGATGATCTCTTTTGCATCGTATGTAGATGTTCTCTATGTGTCTATTGATGGCTAATTTGCTGCAGATAAAAAGAAGTGGAAAGTCTCGACCTTTCCCAGCCAGCAGAATTTTGCTACAATGCTACTAATGTATATTTTGTATTTTAGGCCTTATCTTATCAGAGGGATTGCTCCACCAACTACCCCCTGCAGCACAGATGTATGTGACAGTGACTATACCACAAGCCGGTGGAAAGCCAACAAATACTACATCGACTTAAACTCAGACTCAGATCCTTATCCACCTCCTCCTACTCCTCGCAGCCAGTATATGTCAGCAGAGGAAAGCTGCCCACCATCTCCAGCTACCGAGAGGAGCTACTTCCACCTCTACCCCCCTCCTCCATCTCCTTGTACAGACTCTTCATGATTTTAACAGAAAGGACTTGTCTTTTTCTGTAAATATGTTTTTAAATATGAACAAAGATTTTAAATATATATTTTATGATCTAAAATGGGGTGGGAACTTATAAAAATGTGAATAAAAATGAATGGGCCTGGGCTGTGAAAATTGTACAGCAAAGTGATATTTATGTTGATTTTTTTTAATTTAATAATCCATTCTTTTGTGCCATAATTTGCCTTTGCATTGAAGTTACAACTTTTAAATTGACCTCCAAAGGAGGTGAGAAGCAGAAAATAATATGCTTGGAACATTTTGAAATCATCTTTTGGTTCAATAAAGGGGAATGTGCCAAGTTATTTTAAATAATATAAAAGGCAAGAAGAAGTATGTATGAATGAATGAATGATGATGTTATTTGAAATACACACAAGGGAAATTTTTGTGTGTCTGTGTATGTATGTATATGTGTGTGTGTCTGTATGTATGGATTAATACTTGATCCTAGGTACTTAACCACAAAAATGGGCTTCCTATCTTTCTTTCGTTTTATTCCATCATTCACTTTCCAAAAGAGTTAGTGCATAAAAAAAGTGAACTTCTAGAATAGATTTTAGATTTATTACATTATTCATCATGAACTACTTCTTCCCAAATTAAAATAAGCATTCAGTCCTATTGGACGCATCACACTTCTATTACGAGTCTGTCAAATTCAAGGCACTGCTTCATGTTTTATCTTCTCGAAAGGCCCCCAATACAGATCAGGATATTTGGAGGTGAGAGGAGGGAGGAAAGGAGGTAGTGGTCATGACAGAAATAGAAATGAAAAGTAGAAAAAAAGAATGAATCAATTTTCTGAAAGATTAAAATAGTTTAGAAAAATGTAATCTCTCAAAGTCTCTTTTTCTCTCACATCCGGTGAAAATTTCTTTTTAAAAAAATCTATCAAAATTAAAACACGTTTCATCAATTAAAAACAGTTTATAAAGATTTCACTGAATAGCAAAACTATTCATCCAAATTGGATATTTCTTGAATAGGTGTCTACAGAGGCCCCTGGTTGTACAGAAAAAAGCAACCTTTTCTCATTTTAAAACATAACATACACTGCCACCATATTCTCCACTGGGTAAAAATCCAAATTTTACCCTCTCTAACCTTCTATATATAATATGAGAGAGAGAGGGAGGGAGGGAGAGAGGACAAAGGAGTAAGGATCCTAATAATCAGAGATAGAATTCAGTAAAAGATCATTAAATCCAGAAAGAAAGGTGCTTTTCATCATAGGTCAGGAAGAAAATGAGCAAAGCACGTCTCGCATTACTGACTGTGCTTGTGCTTTGGTTTGATTACCTCACACAGAATGTTTGAAAGCTTGTAGAATTAGGAGACTGTGATGTGAACAAATAATGAAATATGATTGGAAAAAGAGGGAAAAGCCAAAATTACAGTATGTTTTCACAGCTGCATAACAGCAGGTGCAGCTGGCTTTTGACAGCCAAATCATTGACAAAGATGAAAATTGTTGCTTTACATTTATAGCTGGGTTTTAGCAAGCATTTCTGGCCAAGTGTGAGGTGAGACTTCTCCAACCCCTGGCCACTTTTTCCAAGCTTATTAATAAGGTAGAGGTTGATCTCTCTGTTATTTCTGAATATGTTCTCATCAGTCTATTCCTAATTGTTTGGATATGGTGGTTTAATTCTGAGGACCTGCAACTGGGATCTCTGAGTACAGGAGAATTCTGATCTCTCAAGAAACTTGTATTTTGCAGTCATGCCATTTTACTTTTCTTTCCAAATTTAATATGTGAGATAAAAAATTAGAATTAATTATTTGTATGCAAAAATATCCTTACCTGAATACTTTGGGGAGGTCGAAGGTATTTGGGTGTATTGCCTTCGTGTCTAGCACAAAAATAGTCCATAACAATGCATCTAGAGTGCTCAGCTCAAAAATCATAACATTCCATACTAATTTTAAATCATAGTAACATTTTAAAATGTTACTATGATTTAAAATTAAATTAAATAGTAATTAAATAGTACACATAGTACTATTTTAAAAAAGCAATCCTTAGTAACTCAAATTGGGTGGGAAGGTAATAAAGCTAGCTTCTTCTAATTCTAGGATTCCATTTCTAGCTTTGTTACAGATAAAGTTTGTACGTGTGTGTGTGTGTGCTCACACATACACATACATAGTTGTCAAGAGATTTGCATCCACTAATTTGTTTTATAATTGCTTTTAACCTTTTGTCTAGCATTTATAAAAAGATACCCTTTAATTCTTAACATTGCATGCTTTGATTTACCATTGCCAGGTTTCTGTTGTCTAAAATACACTGCACATTAAAATTTGAATGAATAGTTTATTTTTTAAAAGAACAATAAACAACCATTGGTAATATTAATCTGCTTGCTGAAAATATTGTACTGTATTCAGTGGTGAATTGGATACTTTAAGCAGTGATATAACTAATGCTACCAATGTGAGCAGAGTACTATAATACTTACGGCTATAATACTGAATATTTTTATTTTGCTTGCTATTGTAAATCTGTGTTAATCAGGAAAATTAAATATTCTGCTTTCTTGATTATCATGTTAATTGGGAAACATCCCACTAAATTAAAATAAATTATTAGATCTGCCCAGCTGGAGTTGTTGTAGAATTGAGTGAAATCAGAAATATCTTACCAAGAAATAATTATCACATTTTCATTACTTTAAATTATTTCTCTCTCTCCAATCCAGGATTTTAGCTAAAATATCTGATATCAGAAGTACTCTGGGCTATGATATTATCCATTTCTTTTTTGACATAGGTCTCAATGAATTACATAAAAAATTACACTGTGAGCTTGGTTGTTTGCTTGTAGACAATTCATTACCAAGGAGAAAACTACATTCCCACCAACACTGGCAGGGCAAGCTACTGTACATATACAGAGAGCACATTTAAACTAGCACTGATAATATTATCTAGTCTGGTAATGAAACATCTGCAAGTAAACAACCATGCTTAGAGAGCACAAAGGACTTCACAGTTCAGTTTTCTTCTGTTGGAAAAAAGATACAGTTTACCAAATCATGAATCAGTGTGGAGATTAATTCTAATTTTTTACAAGCTATTTTGAAATGATACCACGTAAACTGTTGATTGTAATTTTGGCTTTCAAGAGACATCCTAGTCTGGCATCATGTTACCAAAGAGTTACGAATGATATCAAACTGGGAGGGGGGCCTAAATGCTTTGGATCTTATTTTTTTAAGCCATAGTTTGCTTAACTATGATTGAATAAACTACAGTTGCTTGGTTTAAGCTAGGTCCAAACCAAATCACATTATGACTTAGCCCCATGAATATGAACCCTATCTTTATATTCTAAATACAATACATGTGAATATATGTAAATGTAATTGATTGGCTTTATTAAAATTTAAGGAGCAAGTAACTCTTGTTCAGGTCTAACCATAGTGCAGTGTCAAAGGTTAACTTCCTTATATTGACTTACCATTGGTTAGTGGCTGTGTGTGGCATCTCACTACCCTAGGGAAATTGATTTGAATGTTTTAGCTCTTCAAAAGTGTGTTAATGTTGGTGAAATCTTAACTAGCATATCTCTTCCAGCCAGACTGGGTTTTACTGGATACCTAATCCCTGTAGCTGATGTTTGTTTGGGTCCACTTAGATCCATCTTCATGAACATTAGTTTTTAAAATCCATAAGTCACTGAAAGTAACTATTGATCTGGACCTGAGATTGAGCTTGCTCTTAGCAATTAACACGTTAAGACAAATAAGGCTTTTTGAAAGGAAATGCTGGTCTTAATATACAACATATCAAAAGTCTTTGTTTGAAAAGTATTTAAGCACCTTTAGATATGGAGCTCAGTTCCCTGGAAGTTTCCTTTGCCAATTTTATGTGTGGATGTAGGTGGCTGGGGTATTGGATGGAAAGCAGAGTGTGGTGTCAAATTTAATTTGTAAAATAATATTTGTTGAAAATATTTTGTAAATAATGTAATTGAGCTATTTGCAATTAGGCGAAAAACAATTGATTTTATTAAATAATGAATAAGAACTATTGGGCCTGGATTAAAATGGAGCAAAATTAGGCTTGCCAAGTTACAAACTTGTGAATCCTCCTTTATTTTTGAGCCTGTTGAGCTCAACTAGAGGAAAAGTCAGCTAACAGTTTTTCCAATTTCTTTTTTCTCCTCAGGGCCTATTATATATCTACTTTTTGTGTTGTGGGACACAACACAATATTTCACTGCTCACATTAAATCATTTATCTTTTAATAAACCATAGGTGGCTGATTTTACAGAACATTAAGCTATAAACTATTATTTAACAAATCACAATGGTTCGCCCACTGCAGTAAACCAAACCTAATCATCTCATGGGCTATTGCAATATGTGAACTTTCCCATAGGATCTTCTTGGTCATTGCACTAAGAATGAGGGAAGCAGACTAACCAATTATGGAAAAGTGGAGAGGGGCGGAAGAACAGGAGAAGCAGTAACTGGCTCATCCCAGTTTGGTGGGAACATGAAAGGGGGGAATCATTGGATGCAACCTGGCAACTTACATTTTTAAGTGGGTTGTGTTTTACTGTTATATATACATAACTCGGAGGGCATTCTAATTAGAAATGAAACCCAGGCTGCTTTCTGTATTGTATCTAAATATTTTGCAGTTGCTGCTAATGTAATGTAAATGTACATGAAAATATGCAGATATTGCCAAGAATTGTTACAATAGACTCATGCTGATCTGTTTTATATTTATATTGTAAAGTGTATTCTGCAAACCTCCTAAATATTTTAGCTTTATATTCATATACCGTTTTGTAGACACAGTTTGTCACACAGAGAAAAAGTGCCTTTGGTCTTTTTAAACAGCCTAGCATATTGACTTGGGCAGATGATAACAAAGCCTTAAAAACGAAGCAACCTTTTATTCATTTGCTCCATTTGTTAGCTTCTCATCAAGCATGGTGTTGCAAATACTTATTGTGTTCAACTCATTCCAAGTTAAGGCATTCACAGGATGGTGGGACTAAGCTTGTTTGTATATGTTAATGCAATGTCACTAATTATGTGATTTTACAGAGAGTTGTGCTTGGTTGTTTTTTTTTAAGAAAATATTTCAGAGAAATCTGGGAGAATTTTTTACCCAGAAATTACAAAATTGGGAGCTTTTAAGACACCCAATGTGCTCCTTTTCATTTCACTGTTTATATTTTATGGATGCTAAATATGCTATTGGTATAATTTTTTGTAAAATTATGTAACAAAATCTCTGTTATTAAATTAGTTTAATGTACTTTCCTAAGGACTGGAATTCCATTTAATTTTTACTACAATAATATTGACATTTATATCATCAGCACAAGCTTTACCAAAATCACTATTTTGAATATTAATTGGGCAGCTGCAATAGCCTTTTGTCATATTAATGTCCAATATACAGGACATGCAAAAGCCCCTTTGCCAACAATAAAACAGAGCCCAATACTTGTTTGTCTTTTTAATTTTACAGTAGTAAAAAAAGCATAGTTTTAATACTCTGGGAATCAAAAATACCTGTATGTGTATCTTTGACTGAGTTATACACTTTAAAAAGAAGACAATTTCTGACTTTGCAACCTGTAGTACTATAGATGTGGGGTTTTAAATTTTTATTTAAATGTCTTACTTTTAGAACTAAACTTTAACAACTTGGAGTACATTGCTGTACATTGTTTTTCATTGCTTTCCAGTTTTATGCTCCTGAAGTTTAGATATAATGAAAGTGTAGGAATATGTTACATAAGCAGGAACATATACTGAAATTAGTAATATTTGTTACCTCTGGAAAATATTTTATAGCAATGTCCTAGCTTTTACATTCCAGTTATATACATAGAACCTCAGCAATTTGCATTGTGGTGCCCACTCCTTATATGCAACACCTAGAATTTTGGAATAATCTCCAAATTACGAAGGACATTTGTAATGAATAGCTTCTTTGCTGCAGGTCAGAACTGATCCACAAAATTCATTCTTTAAATTATTTTTTCCTTTTTTTTCTTTTTTTTTTGTGCCTTTGGGTCAGCAGTGAAACCTTAGCAATTGCCTGGACGGAGTCCCGCAGTTTTCTTGGCAAATTTTTTCAGAAGTGGCTTGCCATTGCCTCCTACCTGGAGCTGAGAGAATGAATGGCTCAAGGTCACCCAGATGGCTTCATCCTAAAATGGGATTAGAGTGTCAGTTTTGGAAGGCAATTTTCTTTTTGCTTCTTAACTGCCACATATATTTTACCTGGGGAAGTTGGGGAGGGGTTGTTGTTGGAGTGGTAGAAAGTTAGTCATAACAACATTCCGTATTCAGGGACGTTTGCCTGCATCTGATATAGACTGCCTGAAGATTGTATCCAGTTGAGTGTGAAGAGTTGATTGGACAATGTGATGAACTTATGGGTGTGGGGTAGGGCTGTGAACTGTCAACTGGGTGTGGAAAACCTGGAAGCTTTCAGTTTCGGGTTTTCCCAGCTGTGCCAACATGACACCTCTAATAAATTGGAGCTCTGAGGAACCTCAAGCCTCAGAGCTTTATTTTGTTGGGGGTGTTCCTTGGAACCCTGACATAGAGCTCACAGTCCCCTGGTTTCTAATTGCTGCCTTAAGCACTATGCCAAACTGCCTCCTTTAACTAACACGTGGTGCTTAATTTGTCTTTCTATACAAATGACCAGCACCAAAAAATATTTTTAAACTTTATTTATGAGATTTATATTCCATCTTTACTTGTACAACTCAAGGCATACATAATATTCCTTCATACTATCTACAACAACTCAGGGCCTGGCCCACAGTCAGCCACCCAGCTCCTGTGCCTGAGGGAAAACTAGCAGTCTTTTTGTTTCACATCAAGCAAATTTAATACAATTTATTGAATATTTTAAAATAGTTTTTGAAAGCTTTAAAGCCATTATCCAGAAAATATATGCAGCATTATTATTATTATTATTATTATTATTATTATTATTATTATTATTATTATTATTACTACTACTACTACTACTACTACTACTACTTCTTTCTGCTACTAGAGACGATATGTGTTATTCAGCCTCTTGAATCTAAATGGTTTGTGCTCAAATGTATTTACTGTTGAAAACAGATTCTAGACACGAATTAAATTGCTAGGATGGGGTTTATGAAAACCGGCAAGTGTCCAAAGAATTATACAGGAAGGTTTGTGAAAATGAGCAGTGATTCTTATATAAATAAAAAAAAATATTTCCCTCCTGTGTTTTACAGAATGACAACATAAATTCTTCTTACTCCAGGCTGCTGAGTTCTGCTAATTTTAGGTGGTCATCTGTCACTGCTCACAGCCCTGTTATTCATTATAAGAGCCCCAAATGACTAATAATAATAATAATAATAATTTAATTTGTATGCCGCCCTTCTCCCGAAGGACTCAGGGCGGTGAACAGGCAAATAAAATACAAACAGAAACATACACCATAATTAAAACAACCCTTAAAAAACTGATTCAAAATTAGCCAAAAAAATTAAAATAATCTTACACCCCATAAAAATTACAGAATTTAAAACCCACAATTAAAATTTAAAATTTAAAATTTAAAATCAAGCCAGTCCAGCCAAACGGAATAAATAAGTTTTAAGTTCGCGGCGAAAGGTCCCGAGGTCAGGTAGTTGTCGAAGCCCGGGGGGGAGCTCGTTCCACAGGGTAGGAGCCCCACAGAGAAGGCCCTCCCCCTGGGGGCCGCCAGTCGACATTGTTTGGCTGACGGCACCCTGAGGAGTCCCTCTCTGTGGGAACGCACCGGACGCTGGGAGATAGAGGCCGGCAGTAGACGGTCCCGTAAGTAAATAGGACATGGCTGCTTAATATACTGTACATATAAAAACCACACAGCGGTTTCCATTACTGTAGTTTCTAGGCAATGGGTAGAGCCCAACAGATAAGAAATCTAGCTTCTCTCTTGTGGATGACCTTTTACTATCTTCCCTAATCTCTCTTATTATTTCTTTACCTCCTGGCCATTCTCTTTTATCAGCTGAGGTAGTATCTATACAGTACCTATATGCTGAATCCTTTTGACCCTGCTCTCCAGTCCTGGGAATGAATGGCAGTGTAAGTGTGGGCAACCACTTTGTCTTGAATTTGGAACTGATTTCAAATTGGACTGATTTAGAAAATGCCTGGCAGGGATGGGCAACTTCTGATGGATCAGAGGACAGAGAACTGCAGGTGGCCAATTGGTGATGTGACAATTTAATCAGAAAGGGCATGCCAGAAACAATATCAACAACAATATTCTTTCCTTTATATAATTTTAAAAAGAAACAGTCTCCCAATATGGTCTGAGCTTTAGAAGAATCACTTGAAGCCTCTGGGTTGGTGTTTGAAGGACAGAAAATCCTACCAATATTTTTTGCAAAGAAAGAGGAAAAAATGTGC
The DNA here is from genome assembly GCF_028640845.1 of Ahaetulla prasina. Taxonomy (NCBI): domain Eukaryota; kingdom Metazoa; phylum Chordata; class Lepidosauria; order Squamata; family Colubridae; genus Ahaetulla; species Ahaetulla prasina. The sequence goes on along the minus strand of NC_080539.1, from coordinate 259,836,184 downwards.
TATTGAAAACTGGCCATTTTTGCAGCCAAATTCCAGCAACCTGAACGGAGGCAGCAAATGGACTGCTGTGGGTGGGGGTGAGGGGGTGTATGATGGGGGCAAATGCAGGTTCTGTTGACTTAATAGAGAAGATTAAAGATTCTGCTTTTAAAAAACTGTATTTTGGCTTCTTTACCTTCAGCAAAGGGATGGTGTGCCAAGCCAGTACTTTCTATAGCCATCCAGATTCAAGATTCATCATTTTGCTATGCTCTATTTGTTCCACTGACAGGAATGGCTGCCCTTGATTAGCCAATAGGTTATTTTAAAATTCAGATGTTTTCTGAAAAGCAGCGTACCCTTAAGTCTCTCTCATCCCCTTTGCAAATTTGGGGGTTTTTTTCACCTCCCATGTTAAGCTTGGCTATTGGCTGGATATGTTTTGCTTGCAGGTTGTAGCTCTTTTCTATGCCATTTTATGACATCTGGAAATAATTTTACTTGAGCATGCCTTTTATCAGGAAACCTGCCAGTGTCTGTTCTGACCGTTGCCTGCAGACAGCTTTGGAACTGCCTGTTCTGCCTTGATCCAAGCATCCATTTTGGGTTTATCCTGTTCTTCTCAGCAAAAACAACTACTGAAGAAAAAAACTTCAGATCGTCCGCAGCTCCCTTCAGAGACCATGCTGTGGATTCATGGCAGTGAAAAAGTTACTACAGTGCTCACGTGAATTGTGATTTACAACTAATTATTTGCTTTAATTTGCCAGCTGCTCTGCTCCCACCCTGATGTGTTCATTAAATGTAGCTCCCATCACCCATATCAAAGATGTCCCTGGGTCAGTTTGGCTGGAAAAGTAGGCCAGCCCATAGGGAAAGTGTCATGCTGCAGAACCCCAAATAAAGGATTTTGTGCAATCGTATTTACCTTCTTTTTTTACAAAAAGATTTCTAGTTCATAACATAGGGCTCCCATACATCTGTAATTTTCTTCTGCTGGGAAACTGCATCTTTCTGTTGCACAAGCCACAACATTTTTTTCTATTGCTCCCCGCCCCACAAAGGTTTTCACCGCATTCTCTTTTATGGATTGTTATTGATATACACATATTAAATGCCTCTGGTGTTGCTGAGGATTCTTATATCTAATATGGGTGCTTTGGAGATGGAATTCCCTGCAAAATTTATTTGTGAAGGAGCTACTCTTTTTAAGTGCTCAAGCAGTATTTAACATATCCACCCAGTACCCCATTTTTCAAAAGTCGCAATTTTCCAAAAAAGATGAACACTCTGTCTGTCACAACATAGAATATCAAAGTTCAATAAAATGCTGTGTATTTGCAGAAAGGCTGCACACACATTCACACACAAAAGTGCCTTGGGGATCTGTTTTACAGGAAAGTTTTCAATAGGGTCTCGGATCACAACCATACATTCCTAAAAAATACATTTGGTGCCAATTGAAAAGGCGAAAAAATCTGGAACAGAACATTAACATTAAACTGTTTTAAGATAAGTTTGCTTTCATCAAAACTAAAATGTGAGAATGATTTGTTGAACAGAACAAGTTTAATGGGATGTTTCTGGTTAATGCATGTGACACTTGAATCGTAATTCATACCCTACAAAAATATTCATTTCCTCAGCACAGTGTGAAGTGAAATTTGGAAAATAACTTTGGAGAATAATTTTATTCTCCCTTGGAGAATAAGCTGGCTGTAAGCAAATAAATTTGTCTTCTTTCTGCCTCATTTATAAAAATAGGTATCTTATTTTTATAACCGTAAATTTTCATGTTTGTGACATCCAAATTCCATTACAAGGAAACTTTTTACTACTGATATCTGAAATAAAGCCAATGTAACAGTAACTGAATACAGCTATGTATAATCCCAAAATAAAAGCTTAAAAACAATTGCAGTATTAACTTAAATTATTTTCATTTTCAAATACTCCATAAAAGATTAAATACATTTGGTTTAATCTCCTAATTTTACAGAAAAAATCCAAAATGCTCTTTACAGGCCCATACGGTGCATAAAATTCATTTCTACTGATTGAAAACAAAGCCTTAGAACAAGTTTATCAGTATAACATTGACAGACAGGAAAGAAAGGCTTCAGTTTAGCTAGGCTGATTGCAGTAGTCACTGTTTTTTTGGCAGGCTGGCAACCATCCATCACCTCAAGAGGTTCAGAATTCAAGTTTACATTTTGGTGAGATTTGTTTTTCCAAACTCAGGTGTTTTTCCAATTTGTAAAATGATTGAAGCCAGACTTCTTATAAAGCAAACGAGAAGTCAATAGGTATTCTCCTGTTTCCTAAACGTGGAGTGTCAGTTTCTTTTGATGAATTAACCAGGCATAAATAACAAGAGGCCACTGTAGCCTATTCCTGGATTCTGTATTTAGACAAGTGTTTATTGTAGAAACATATTCTCCATACTTTCCATGAGTTCAAGCCACAGATTCTTTCTTTGGGCAGATGTCTAGTACACATCAATAACAATTTGATATGGTTAGATATGGGAACAACAAGGGTCATCATTTGCAGGCTACACTCATCTAAATGAAATTTCTTTCTGAAGAGTCTAGGTGGATTCCTCCTCTCTTTTTTTCCAACCATAGTTTTTCTGCCCAATCTTTCGCCTGCTGTGTTGCTGGTCCACCTAGCAGCTCTATGTACAGATCAGGTACCATGAAATGCTACATATACTCCCCGTATTGGTCCCATCTGTCATCGAATGAGGAGGTAGTACAGGTAGATCACAACTGAGCCCAGAATTTATGTTACCAAGTAAGAAATTTGTAAAGTGAGTTTTGCCCCATTTTACAACCTTGCTTGCCACATTTAAGTGAATCACTGCACTTGTTAAATTAGCCACATGGTTTTTGTATATATATACTTTATTGAACTTTTTTACATTAAAAGCATAAAAAAAAAGGAAAAAGAAAAGCTTATATCATTTAATAGCTATTTGTGGTGTTTTTCATCGAACAATAATCCGTGCAATAATGACAGCCACATGGTTTTTAAGTGACTCTGGCTTCCCCATTGACTAGGCTTGTCAGAAGATTGCAAAATATGATCACATGACTCCAGGACACTGCAATATCATAAATATCAACCAGCTGTCAAGCATCTGAATATAAATCACGTGGCCATGGGGATGCTGCACATGTCATAAGTGTGAAAAATGGTCATAAGTCACTTTTTTCAGTGCCGTTGTAACTTTGAACCGTCACTAAATGAACTGTTGTAAATTGTGGACTTACAAGTCAAAACATAGTATTCAAGTTTTGGTAGTGCAAGGGGCAAGGAAAATTAAATGCTAACAATATGTAGCTGTTAAAGTAAACCCGTTAGGCCTTGTTTACTGTTCACACATAGTATTTATTATGAGACATATCATGACAGCTTTAGCATCAATTAGAGATTATTATGACAAATCCCATCCCTATTTGGGCAAAGGTAACAAGTGAGTCATAACCTGACAAACAGCATGTCACTGACACTGGCCATTATATCACCAAAACTTATTACTGGGCCTGCCATGCAGCTCAGGGGCCGTCTTGGTTGCTTCTCTTTGAGAAACATAGGACCAGTTTATCCTTGAAACAAAAAGAGTAAATATACAAGCATGCAAGTAATGTCTGTAGTATTCTGGATTTCAACTTTGGCTGTGTCAGCCTCTGGTATCTTCATTATGTGAACCCTGAGAGCACAGAATTAAAATCTGAGTCATCCAACCGGCCATCCAAACAGCCACCCAACAATCCACCCAATCAGCCATCCAATCAACCATCCATCCAAACAACCTAACTACCATCCAACCATCTATACAACCATCTGTTGTACACAACCCCCAACCTACTAACATCCAAAATTAGGTATGCACTCCCCTTACCTCTTCAACACCAATCACTACAGATCTCAAATGCAAATTGATAAATGCAAGAAGCATTGTTAACAAATTACCTGAATTTATCCTCTTGTTAAACAGTGGCACATTTGATATCATTTTTGTTTGTGAAACATGGCTGAACTCATCCCTTCCTGATTCCATTATCTCAAACAAAGAATATCAAGTCTATCGATCAGATCGTGAAAACCGAAGAGGTGGTGGATTGGCTATCTTTTACAAAAAGTCACAATCTAAAAAATATCCAAGTAGCACATAAACTTTCTCTTCCTGAAACTATTGTATGCGACCTATCCCTTAACACTACTCTTCGATTCTTACTATGCTACAGAGCCCCTGACTATGACATTACCCATGCAAATATGCTAACCTCAATGCTAACATGGGCTACCTCTTGCCCATATCCTCTCATCTTCCTGGGTGACCTAAATCTACCTCTCATTAACTGGATAACTAATGAATGTACAACTGACCCAATCCATACTACACTATACAACGCTGTTACAAACCTAGGTCTTGAACAACTTGTAACTAACAATACAAGACTCAACAACTGCCTTGATCTCATCTTCTGCAACAACTCAAACTCAATTTATGAACTACAAATTAAAGAACCTTTTTCCAACAGTGATCACTGCATGATTGATTTTCGTCTCAATATACGTCCATACTTAAATCGTCATAACAACAGTATTCCCAACTACAACTTCAAAAAAGCCAATTACGACCTTATAAACAACGATCTTTCATTTCTGGACTGGCAAAATCTGTTTGCAACCTGCATAACCGCTGAAGACCACTATAGAGTCTTCCTACTTGAAATCAATAGAGTCATCAAACTATATGTACCACAAATGACTACTATGATCAGGAAAAACAAACTACCCATATCAATAAAAAAGCTTCAATCAAAAAAAATCCTCTGAAAAGAAACAAACAAGGCTATGTTGCAAATTTCAAAAACCGCTACAGAAATATATGCAACCAAATAAAAACTGAATGCACAAATTACCATACCAAGCAAGAAGAGAACCTTCTGCGCACAAATTCCAATCGTGCCTTTTATAATTTTGTTAACAATAAACTTAAAGACTCAAGATCTATCCCACCACTAAAATATTCTAACAACAAAAAATGCAATGATGAAACAGTTAAAGCAAACCTCTTCAACATTTTCTTTGGCTCAGTTTTTGTTAACTCCGATAACACATATCCAACATTCCACAAATGTACCAGCAATGATTATGATGACTTAACTCATATAGATTTCACAGAAGATAACGTTGGAAAAGCTCTTCATAACTTAAAACCATCGCTATCTATTGGACCCGATGGACTATGTGCATACTTCTTAAAAAAACTTTCCATTAATATAGCAGAACCCTTAAGCATTATCTTTGATAAAGCTTTCACTACCAGTTCCCTTCCCAAACTTTGGTCACTAGCCACAGTCATCCCTATCTTCAAAAAAGGAGACCCCAGCTTAGTCGAAAATTACAGACCGATCTCTCTGTGCTGTGTCACCTGCAAAGTCATGGAATCAATCATCAACCAATCCATTACCTCACACTTAGAAACTAACAACCTACTCTCCAATAAACAATTTGGTTTCAGGAAAAAATTATTATGTAACTTACAACTTCTCCACTGCAAAAACATATGGACTACAAATCTTGATCAAGGCAAAACAATAGATGCAATCTACATAGACTTCTGCAAAGCTTTTGACTCAGTAGTACACGATAAACTTCTCCTAAAACTAATATCCTATGGCATCTCAGGACCCCTTCACAAATGGATATCTGCTTTTCTGTCTAACAGACAACAAGTGGTCAAAATTGGCAATGCTCTATCAAATCCTGTTCCTGTCAAGAGTGGCGTTCCTCAAGGCAGCGTCCTTGGACCAACACTCTTCCTACTATACATTAATGATCTTTGTGACCATATCTCAAGTAATTGTGTTCTCTTTGCTGACGATGTCAAACTATTTAACACCACAGACAATACATCTATCATCCAAAACAACCTTGATCATCTAACCGCTTGGTCTAAAAATTGGCAGCTCCAAATCTCAACCAGCAAATCCTCAGTCTTACATATAGGAAAAAAGAACCCAAACACTAAGTACATACTAGATGGACATTACCTTACAGACGACCCCCATCCCGTTAAAGACTTTGGAGTTTTCATGTCAAATGATCTAAGTGCCAAAGCCCACTGCAACTACATAGCAAAAAAAGCTCTAAGAGTTGTAAACCTAATCTTGCGTAGCTTCTTTTCCAAAAACACCACACTACTAACCAGAGCATATAAAACATTTGCTAGACCAATTCTAGAATACAGCTCGCCTGTTTGGAACCCTCACCACATCTCTGACATCAATACAATTGAACGTGTTCAGAAATATTTTACAAGAAGAGTTCTCCATTCCTCTGAAAACAATAAAATACCTTATCCCATCAGACTTGAAATCCTAGGCTTAGCAAACTTGAACTCCGTCGCCTTCGACAAGACCTAAGTTTAACTCACAGAATCATCTATTGTAATGTCCTTCCTGTTAAAGACTACTTCAGCTTTAATTGCAATAATACTAGAGCAACCAATAGATTTAAACTTAATGTCAACCGCTTTAATCTAGATTGCAGAAAATATGACTTCTGTAACAGAATCATCAGTGCTTGGAATACTTTACCTGACTCTGTGGTCTCTTCTCATAATCCTAAAAGCTTTAACCAAAAACTTTCTACTATTGACCTCACCCCATTCCTAAGAGGACCATAAGGGGCGTGCATAAGCGCACAAACGTGCCTACCGTTCCTGTCCTATTGTTTTTCTTTTCTTCTTCCTATATATATATATGCTTATACCTCCTTATATTTACTCATATATGTGTTTATATACTATATAATCTTTTTGTATGATACCTACATATATTGTTGTGACAAAATAAATAAAAAAATAAAAAAATAAATGAGTCCAGCAGGAGGCAGCAGTTAATGCCAACATTTGAAAGCTACCCACTGTAGAATGCCAATGAATAAGAAAAGTACAGAACTGTATAAAAATATTAGAGCAGATGGTATTAGATTGCCCTCCAGTGGTGTATTTAAACATTGCAGTCAAATGCTTGGAAATATTTTAATAATATTATATTTTCTCTTGAACAAAAACAAGAATATTTTAAAATCTGTCTGCTGATGTGCATCAGTAGCACATCAGACACCATTTTGAAGCAATCCTTCTGCCGAAAAGTGAATATTTTAATAAGATTTCCCCTTCCCCCCATAGTAGTCACCAGATGTCCAGAATCAATCAATATGTAGGTCACCTATTTTTTCCCTTTTGGAATCTGGCTCACTCCATTGCACCTCTGGGTAAATAAAACCAGGATGGAATAGTGACTTTGCAGACATAATGTGAAAAAATAAATTACTAAATAATTTTGACATTATTTTGGTAAATTTTAATGCCAGTCAGAAATGACTACAAATAATATGGAGATTCATTTTGAATCACCCAAACCAGAAAAGACCTTAACATGTGTAAATTCAAACAAAATATTTATTATGCCAAGGCAAATAACACGACACTTCAATTAACCCTGTCTTGTTTATTCGGAAACCTATTCTAAGACTTTCATTATTTGCACTTGTATTATTACTTTGTTAATGGACTTCAAAATATTGGGACAGCCTTTGTAATGAATTAGAACCAATGTGTATTTATTTGTACTGTTGGAGACTGTTTCTTTGTGAGTAGATTCTTAATACCTTTTCATTGACTTCCATATGATTGTTTTACACATATAGTTTAATGGATATTTTAGATCTGATACATCTGAAAAGCGATGGAGAAAGAAATACAATATAACATTCAGTGTTGTGACAAGGATATTAATGCTGAATATAGTTTAGACTTCTGTGGGCTGTGAAGAACTGGCTCTTCAACCAAGCACTGGGCTAGGATGGGTGTTGAGCTGTGTGGATGTTTGGTCTGGTGCTTGGGGCGGGGACTTTTGCTTTTAACTATGTGTTATGGATGTAGTGAGCTGCCTAGAGTCATTTGATATGATATAGGCAATCATATAAGTCCTGTAAATAAATAAAAAATTAAATTACTGGAGTTACAGTAATGGGAAGCATGACATGGGACGCTTGATAGAATGAAGTGAAAGCAGGGGTGAAATGCTACTGGTTTGTACCGGTCGGGCAAGCCGGTAGTAATAAAATCTACCAGTTCAGGTGAACCGGTAGTAAAAAAAAGCTACTGGTTCATCCGAACCGGTATTTCCGATGATCAGCTGTGCTGCGCAATTTATATTCGCTAGAAAGCAGGAAATCCTAGCGAATCTAAACTGCGCAGCACAGCTGTTTTCTCCCCCCTCACTGTTCTACCTACCTTCAAATGGCTCCTTTTTCTGCACAAAGCCTGCATTTGGTGTGCACTGGGCATGCACGCACACAGTGTACGTTTGGCATGCATTGTGCATGTGTGCGCAGCGTGCATTTGGCGCACATGCACGGGCAGTGAACCGGTGGCAACCTGTGGAGGATTTCACCACTGAATGAAAGAAGCTACAGATGAGAAAAAATGAACAAAACAGAACGATTACTGCTGAAAATAAGGATCAGGAATATAATGTGTATATAGAAAAAAAAGATAATAGCAAGGAAATCATCAAAGGATGACTGAGATTAAGAGGCCAAAAAGAAATGCCATGAAGAGTGATTCCGATTGAAATAAAAATTGTTTTGGAAGTAGATGAAGAGTGCTAAATAAGAAACCTCCAGGAAAGTAAATTTAAAAGCAATTTAAAGTGTGCCTATTGAAAGAATTGTACTATTATGTATCTAAAACGTAGAAAGATTCAACGTAAAAAACTGTAAGGGGTAAGTTTGGTAAGTGTGTTCCTTGGCAAAAAGAGTCAATTAGCAAACTTTGGAGGTACAATATGATTCTATGAGAGACAGAGACTGGACACAACAGTTTTGCACTTGAGCAAGTAAATGTGGGGAAAAAGTTTATTATACACTTTGTTGATTTACAAAAAAAAAATGTGTCATAAACTGAATAACAGGCTTGAATTTTCAAATGTTTTGTAATAATATGAAGATGGATTACATTAAGAGCAGAATAGGATGGATGGAGTATGTAGCGTTTAGCATTTAGCAGAGAATAAGGCATGAGAATAAGGCACCTAATGAGATGGAAGGACTCACTGGAGAAGAGCCTAATGCTGGGAGAGATTGAGAGCAAAAGAAGAAAGGGACGACAGAGAATGAGTTGGCTGGATGGAGTCACTGAAGCAGTAGGCATGAGCTTAATTGGACTCCAGAGCAGGGGTCTCCAACCTTGGTCCCTTTAAGACTTGTGGACTTCCAGAGTCCCTCAGCCAGCAAAGCTCTGAACTCTGGGAGTTGAAGTCCACAAGTCTTAAAGGGACCAAGGTTGGAGACCCTTGCTCCAGAGGATGGTAGAGGACAGGAAGGCCTGGAGGAACCTTGTCCATGGGGTCGCAATGGATCAGACACGACTTCGCAACTAGCAACAACAAGGCATGAGGTGTCTTTGTAAGCTTAACCCTTTTTAATGGGAAAATGTATAAGGGGATGCTTAAGGTGAAAAGTGTATTGGTCAGGGACATGATGTAGATTATTTTTGTACATAGATCATGCAATGTTATTGGCTAAATATTGGAAGGATTTGCAGGTGAATATTGGAAAAATTGGGCAGTTGGGTGGATGCCGTAGGTGTGCAGATGCTGTGTTTGGGGGAGGAAGAGAACGACAGGAACAACTCATGACCTCCTGCCTGCTTCCCAACTGACTCTGTGAAAAGCAGGAAGGGAAGGTTGCAAATGATGATTACATGGTCACAAGACACTGCAAATGTCCTAACTGTGAACTTGTTGCAAGCAATGATTGTAAAGCATCTGAAATGTCAATAACATGACCACGGGGATGCTACAGCAGTCGTAAATGCGAGGATCAGTCATCAAGTTACTTATTTCAGCTCCACTGAAACTTCGAACCATTGCTAAACAATGTGGTTGTTAAGAGAATAGAAAACTGCCATATAATAGGCCCCAAACCTTGGAGAACAAAAACATTATAATTTTACATTGGAACAAGCAGTTGTGGAGAAAGTACTGATAGCACTGAGCAACAAGAGTGAAACCACTGCAGAAATAATCCAGAACAGATGATGGTATTATTTTACAGCAACAGTTCACACTGCTAGTGTCCTGATCACTGCATTTTGCATCAATTGTAATTACTGGGTTATGTTCAAAGGCACCTCTTCATTGCGTAGGCTACAGAAACCTGGTCGTGTAGTGAGGGCTTTGGGGATTGCAACTGGTGCATCAGCCTAAAGCCTCCATGAAGGCCACCAGGCCACCTGTTCCTACAGGAGCAACTGTCCTGGAGGAGTCTGTTGCATATTCCCCATGTCAGGGGGTGGGATACGGGTCAGTTCCTTTCCTTTCCTTTTGTTCTGCTGCCACTGCTACTCCCCTCTCAGGCTTAGAATCTTTCAGTCTCTAAATAGACATTGTAGGAGAACAGCAGTCTGTTCTTTTCCAATCAGCAGATTTTATTAGAAGTCATGCCCTTTTGTGAGCTTTTAATAAAATGTGTTAGTTGCTACCAGACTTCTGATTGTTCAGTCCCTAAGGTAATGTACTGAAACTTTATGGGGAAGATATCAGGATAACCTAAGAAGAAACCGGTTTTTATGAAATAACTTAAACTTAGTTTTTCAAAATAGGTTTAATTATGTCTACAAATAAGCTTAGCCCAGCCTTAAACCTATTCCTTTTTAAAACATTTAAAACATCTTAAACATTTAAAAAAGAATATAAACATAAAGCATGATAAACATAAAAAGAATGAAAAATACACAATGATAAAACAATAAAAAAGAAAGGCTGAGCGCCAAAGAATTGAGGCCTTTGAATTCTGGTGCTGGAGAAGACTCTTGGACTGCAAGGCAAACGAACAAGTCAGTTCTAGAGGAGATCAACCTTGACTGCTCTTTAGAAGGCCAGATCCTGAAGATGAAACTGAAATACTTTGGCCACCTAATGAGAAAGAAGGACTCACTGGAGAAGAGCCTAATGCTGGGAAAGATTGAGGGCAAAAGAAGAATGGGACGACAGAGAACGAGGTGGCTGGATGGAGTCACTGAAGCAGTAGGCATGAGTTTAAATGGACTCCAGAGGATGGTAGAGGACAGGAAGGCCTGGAGAAACGTTGTCCATGGGGTCGCGATGGGTCGGACACGACTTCGCAACTAACAACAAAAAACAACAACAACACAGCAAATAAGCACAGCATTTATGCTATCGAGGGGATTCCAATTAGTCAACAAATTCTACTGCATATAAAATTCTACATCACTTTCTAAAAAAGAATCTAAGCTTTAAACTAAGAAAAAAAACCACATGGTTAACACTACCAAGAATGATAACATATAACAAATGAGGTCAATGTGAGGAATCTCTGTAGGTAAATTGACTCATTTGGATGCTCCCATGCTGGGACAAACCTCTCGTGTCAGAGGTGACTTTGATTGATATATGTCAAAGCTCTGCTCACTGTCCAAATGGCAGAAGTTTTTGTATCATTTTGTGCCCAGGTAGAGCATTCCTGGTGGTGCCTACGATCATAAATTTCTCTCTTTCTCTCTTCTCTTCTCTTCTCTTTTTCTCTGGGTCATATAATATATGTGGGTATATGCATAATTTTGTATTTATTTATTTATTTTATCATGTTTGTGTAGTGTATATTAGAGGTTGTGACCCTTTTGAAAGCTGTATACAACGAAATTTCATTTTAATATACATTCAAAGTGACAATAAAGTTATTCTAAGTTCCCCCTTTCCAAACCCTCATGGATATATTCAATCCAAGGGCTGTGCTGCGCCGTTTGTATTTTTATTTGTTGAATTGGTTCTTTTAAGTTTAACAATGAGGAGAAAGAAAAAAATGGATAGATTCCAGTGCTGGTGCTCCATAGATTCGATTCCAGTGCTGGTGGAAGAAATGGCTCTCTCTCCTTCCTTCCTTCCTTTTTTTTGCCCACCGCTAATGCTAAAAATCTCACGCCTGGAAATGTTTCTGGAGTTTCTCAGTCATCCAGGTTGTCCCAAAGGTGCTTTTTCAAGAGGCAATTGGACTTTCTTTGTTTTTCTTTGAAGACGTTTCACTTGTCATCCAAGAGGCTTCTTCAGTTCTTCCATTCCCCACCATCCAGTCAGAACTGAAGTGGATTTCATTTCATTTTTCATTTATTTCTTGGATGAGAAGTGAAACCTCTTCAAAGAAAAACAAAGAAAGTCCAGTTGCCTCTTGAAAAAGAACTTTGGGGTCATGTCTGGAAAGTTTTGGCCCTGCCCTGGATATCATGGATTGAGACCAGTTCCTTATTATGATTATCGCCTGGACACTCCTCCACTCCTCCACTCCTCTGAAAACAACAAAATACCTTATACCAACAAACTTGAAATCCTGGGATTAGAAAACTTACAACTCCGTCGACTTCGACATGACCTGTGTTTAACACACAAAATCATCTATTGCAATATCCTTCCTGTAAAAGACTACTTCAGCTTCAATCGCAATATTACAAGAGCAAAAAATAGATTCAAGCTAAATGTCAACCGCTTCAAACTTGATTGCAGAAAATATGATTTCTGTAACAGAGTTGTTAATGCTTGGAACTCATTACCTGACTCCATAATCTCTACTCAAAATCCCAAAATCTTCAACCAAAAACTGTCTACTATTGACCTCACCCCATTCCTAAGAGGACTATAAGGGCCGTGCATAACAGCACAAAAGTGCCTACCGTTCCTGTCCTATTGTTCCCTTCATTATATCAAATTAATATAGTTGATGCATATATTTTTTACTTATATATATATATATTTTCTTCAAGATATGTTGTTTTATCTATGACAGTTGTTTGTGTATACTGTTGTGACAAAAAGAAATAAAAAAAAAAAGACATGTAAATTTGCAAGTTTTTGTCAACCAACCTTAACCCAAACTGACTTAAGGGGAGGGGGGGGAAGATTGCGGAATAGCGGAGATAAGGGGACTTAATCGTTGGTGTGTGCAACTCTGTGGTGGTGGAAAATATAATTAGAGGCGGTGTTTGAGAAAAATCCTGTTGTTATCACAAACTTATGAAGACCTTATTTTCCACAAGGTTATATATGAACTCTAAAACTGGAGAATGCGGACATCGATCCCGCTACCTCTCGCATGCTAAGCGAGCGCTCTACCATTTGAGCTAATTCCCCTTCGCGTAGGAAGGGTTGAACTTGCTTACAAATGCCATTTTAGCTGACCGACAGATTTTCTAACTCCTCCCCCATCAATGAAAGAAGTCGTTGTTGTCAGGCAGTTCTAGTTCTTTAATTTTATGACGTTAATTTGGACTCTTATGCTGTCCAATAGGACAGCACGTTAGTTAATAAACAGCGCCGTGGGTGGAAGCACTTCAGCTCTGCCCCCGTGACTTGCAATTGGACTGAGCCCTAAAACGATTGGCTCCCATTGGTTTATTTTTAAACGGAATGGGACTTAGTAGTTGGGTGATCTGAAAGTCTTTCAAAGTGACGTACAGTTGTTGCTAAGGCGTGACGGTGGGAAGCCGGAGTCACCCATCCGAATATGCTGATTGGGTTAAATGAAGCCGTGACCCCGGCCTTTATCCCTTTGTTACCCAATAGCGAATCGGTTACCTTATGATCGACTACTCTCTGGAACCAATAGAAAATAGAATTTTTAGCCACCGTCCAATAGAAAAAAATCCTGCTGGGCGAAGGCGTGACCCGTGGAGGGTTGATTGGCAGGAATGGGGGGACGGAGACAGGAGAGTTCGAAGAAGCCGATATGACCGCCATCTTGAAGAGTCGATGATGGTAGGGAGCCGCAGTTTTCCCGCCTGAGTGCGGCAAGGGGTTGGCTTGCCCGAGCGGGAGACCTCTTCGCTGAAATAAGGGCTTCGGGAGTTCACCTGCCTTCGGGTAGGAGTTTGCGGCCGCCCTTTTTTCGTAGGCCCAGGGCAGGGGAGTGCGGAGCGGGGCGGGGGTAGCATCGATGGTGGCTTGCTTCGTTGAAGAAACGCGTCGGCCGCAGGAAGCAGCAGGAAGGCGGTCCTGAAGGAACCGGAGCTGGGAGGCCGGCTTAGCCTTTCCGTCGCCACGACCAGCCCTTCGGCGTCTTAGAAGCGCAGGGGGCGGAATGCTGCCCTCTGGCTCGTAACTTGGAGCGGCAGCGGCCTAGTGGTCCGGTTTGTTTTGCTTCCTGAGTGCACTCGCCCCCCTCCCCGGCCTTCGATTCTGTGTCGCAGCGGGCCTGCGTCCTTTCTCCCTTTACTGTCGGGGGGGGGCAGAGAACCCCCCCCTCGCCCCGCCTTGTGGGACGAGTAGGATTTCCATAAAGGGCCCCTTGCCCGGCAGAATGAGGAGAAGAACTTCCAACACGCGTTCGTGCATTCCCACGTATTCTTCTTTTCTTGCCACCCGCAGGCTTCCCCGGCAGTCCTTTGGTTTCCTTTCCCTGGGAATGTAAGGAACGCCATTCATGTCATTTTCTGTTGTTACATGAATGGAAATTAAAACGATCGTTTGAAACATATATTTTTTTCTCCTTAATTGATATGTAAACGTGTCTCGGTAACTTCTGGACTCGAGATTTGAGGTCAGCTGTTTATAAAAGTAGAGAGCTAGGCTGATTTTTAGATAGTGGCTGACTGAAGCCAGGATTTTGATTTGTGGTGAGAATAGCTTCAAATTCATTTCTGTTAACAAATAAGAATATGTTCATTCTACATTTGTGAAGAAGGCTTGAAAACGTATTATCCCGATTCACGTGTGAATAAAACTACCTCCTGATTAGTCTGCAATTTCCCCCCATTGCCTTTAAAACATTCCCCATTTTCTTAACTTGGGCATAAGGGAAAATATTAACTTCAGCTGGTTTTTGTTTTTAAATGATAGGGCTCTAAAATCTTTTGAAGTCATCAGTAATTATTTCCAAAGTAGAGGTGTGGGTCTCTGCTGCAAAATTGAATCTTAATAGCCAGGGATCTTAATAAAATGCTGCTCAGTTTATGTTAGTGCTGATTCAGTTCAACAGTGCTAGTAACTAAACGGCATAATCATTTTTAGAGGTGTCTATGAATTACTGATATTATTGTATACAACTTTATTTAGTTTCCACCAAGTCGGACAGTGTTGGCATTCTGTGGGGCCTTTCCATCAAGCAATGTATCTAATGGGATTATGGGACCCAAGAAGTGTGGCTTCTGTATCCTGGAGCCTGCTCTGTTTAAGAGCTCCCTTTCCTGTCTACCAGATTAGGATGGCCCCAATCATATTGACCTTTTGTAAGGCTCTTAAAGTCTTGCTGTTCCTACTGGCTTAGGGCCCAACTAATCCATCTCTAGGAAGTGGGATGTTACTTTGGTTAGTGTGTTTGATCACCAATTTATTTGGTGGTTTTGATATGTATTGTTTTATATATATTTTATTTATATCCCTCCTAGAGTCACTGGGAATTGGGCAGCCATAAATTTGAATAAATAAATCTAGCAGGGTAAATATAAATTAAATATTTAATACTTGTCTGCCAGGTATTTTGGATAGTTACTGTCAAATTTGATTGACCATACTGTAATAGATAATACTGCAGGAGTTTTCAAACTAGAGGACAGGAACAGAGTGGGCCATAGTTGTTTCCTATGTCTAGAAGTTAGTGATCTCCTTTTAAGATACTAGTGCTAGACACAACCATATATAATATCCAGATGTGACTGATTTCAACAGCTTTTGTGGTTTCAGCACTGACTCCTGCCTAATTTTCTCTTTTTCCCTCTTCAAAGATGGCTTTCCCTAGTATGTTTGTCATGTTATATCTTGATACTCAGCCCACTGCAAACTTTGTGTTGATATCTTATAACAGGAGGCCAGCATGCTCTACTGCAGATCTTTCTGGAGTGTATTCCTTGTGTGCTAGACTCCCTACTTAGACTTTCTCAGGGTGTGAAGGTAGTTCTCTGTGTTGTGGATATTATTTGCTTCTCAACTGAGTGATACATCCTCTCCTTCAGGTACCTGTCAAATGGCATGCTTATTTCATTATTTATGCATCTGTTACTGGTGAGGTTATCACATAAATTCATTTTCCATGAGGCCCTCATATAATTTTTTTGTTTGTTTAGGGGATCATGGCACTCCCAAGTTTGAGAACGTCAATTTACTGAATAATATGAGCTGTAACTCATATTACAGCTCATAAATAACTCTAGATATATGGTAAATTTCAGACTGGATTACTTCCATTCCCAGGCTTTAATATAATGTAATTTTGTATATGTATCCAGTAATATTAGGGTCAGGAAGGATTTTTTTTACTTTTTTAATACCATGTAATGTGCTTTGGTTAGTATGAACCATCAATATTTTAAAACCATTGATCCTTTCTTCCTGGCATCTCAAGCTTGATTTGTGAAAGTACTAATCTTCTAGGTTTGAATTCTTAAGTTCTGTTTTCATATATGTGCTATCTGTGATTCTTGCCCCTCTCAATTCTGTAAGTAGAATTTTAAAATTTATATTGGCTAAAGTGTGTGGTGTATTTTTCACATTCTTTACTATTCTCTGTACTACCACATTGAAAATATAACATTGCTTTCAAGTCAAGTTCAAATCCTGTTGTCTTACAGACATGACCTTGGAAGTTTTGTGGCAACAATACGTAAGTAATTTACAGTTGCCTTTTGAATGACATCTTGCAAACAGGTTAGATCCTGCTTGTTTTTTGAGACTAATTTAAATTTGGATATCTATATTGGCACTCAGCTTAACTAACTATAACATTCTTTTGTCTGTGTGGCTTTTTTCAGTTGCTCTGAGAATTCATTTGATTTGTCTTTTTTTTTTTAAAAAAAAAGTCAAAGCTATTTTTACTGACCTATATATTGGAAATGGAATATTTTTATTACTGTATGTAGGATGCAAAACATCCAGTAATGAAATTCAGTTCTGTGAATCATACAAGATAGGGATTGAGATTGTGATTTTTTAAAAAAATTACAGCTAAAGTTATAATCCCAAAGAATTTTAAATTGTTTCCATATTGCTGGTTTAAAAACATTGTAACCATGGATTTAAAAACAATGTGTCCATGGATCACCAGCTCAAGTGGAGGGAATTCTACCTTAAGGCTGTAATCATATATACTTGATTACCTGAAAAGAAGGGCCATTGGATTCAAAGCATCTGTGATTAGAAATGCAGAAGGATGCAGAAATTTGCCTGGTCTTCTATTTTTCTGACAGTTACTTGAAATAAAAGGCAGAAGTGTTCTTAAAGTTAATGCACATTCTAGCAGGTTATGGTGTTTCTCTAATTGCACAAGTGTAAAAAAAAACATGATGCTAAAACCATTCTTAAGTAGAGTTCAGATGAGTCTATTTGCTGAAATTAACTGGGCAATAAACTAGTCCTCAGTGTGGTAATATGTCTCTAAAACAAATAGTAAATTAGTGAGGTTTTCTGCTAAATGAAACTGGACACTAGAAATCCATGATCAAAATGTTTTTTATGCAATATTTTTTCTGAGAAAATATTCTTAATTCATTATCATCTTTGACAGAAAACACAGAATTAAATGAGGCTGCAGTATTTGAGATAATACTTTTTTGTTTACAAAGATAACTTCCATCCTCCAAAATTACTGATCACGCTGCTGGTGAAAACGTAGAGGTGATAGGACACACTGTAGCATTTGCAATTTGATAATGAATTCATAGGGGAAATATTCACTTCTTTATGGCTTTTTTGATATAATTCTAGCGTAACTATAACTTTTAAAAAAAATGTTGACAAGAAAGACAGCCTGATAAGATCTGAAATGCATAATTTAGCTTCACTCTTGATTTTTTATAAAGTTTAAATTATTAAAATAATACTATGATTTTTTTAAAGTTCAAAATAGGGTGTGAGATAAATAATAGTTTTAGTGGTCATTTAGTATCTAATAGCATCTGGATTTTAGGTGAAAAAGTTGATATAAATTAATTCAGCTTTAGTCAGGTGAATTATTGTCTCAGTTTAGATGGAAAACTTCAGCCTAGGACAACCATAATTAGTAGACATGCAAAAATGTAATATATAGATAAAATTTAAATATTTTTGAATTGCTTAGGTTAAAAAAAGCAGGTGGGACTATATTCATTTTTTTGTTCTTCCTCTTGAGCAGAAGAATGCTGCCCAAAATATATAAGTGGGAATACATGAAATAAAATTAATTCTAAAAAATGTTCCATCTTTTGTATCTAGTGCTATCTTTTTTATGGTTATGAAGTATATATGATAGGACGTGCTGGATGATGAGAAAAAAATCTGGAAGTTTTTCATAAGTTCAGGTTACTGATCTAATTTATATATGATGCTAAACTATTATGTGCTAAATGTGCTCATCGTGATGAGTCAAGAGGACACAAATTATAGTTTATGTGTGATTGCAGCCATCGTGAAAGAGAAATAATGACGTGTGAGAAAAAAGGTTGCTTTAGATTATTCCTCCTTAAATACCTGTGTTTCCCCGGAAATAAAACCTGTCTTATATTTTTTGCCACAAAAAAGGCACCAGGGGAGGGTGCCATCCACTGACTCACCTCACCTGAGTGCATCACCCCCAGCCTCTTTTTCACTATCAGAGGCCTTCAGGAACTTCTTCATCCAGCAAGGCTTTCCTGAAGGCCTCTGCAGTCGATAACAGAGCACCGGATCAATCTGGAACTCTGTTATTGCGTAAAGGGGCCTTCAGGAAAGCCGGCTGCAGCAGAAGAAATGGGCTGAAGGTGTGCGAGGCTTGGCTGCAACTATCCAAAGGTAAGTAGTAGGGCAGCTCCACACACCCCATCCCCACCCTAGCTTAATTTTTACCTGTGCACCCTGAAGTGGGTGGGGTCTTAGTTTGGGGGTAGGGCTTATATTGGGCGCATGTGTAAAAATCAAGCTAGGATTTACTTTCTGAGTAGGTCATATTTTCAGGGAAACAGTACAAAATTTCTTTCTATATACCTGTAACATGTTTAAATTTTTTATTCTTTGTTGCTGGGTGGAATATTGTATTTTACCCTAATTTCCAGCAGTATTACTTAAATGAATACACAAGTTTGTTCTTGAGTTTAATGAATTTATATATGTGTGTGTGTGTGTGTGTATGTATGTATGTATGTATGTATGTATGTATGTATATATTTCTCAGGGTACAACCATTGTTTAGTGTCTGTTCAAAGTTACCAATGTACTGAATGAATGGTACTTAGCCATTGCAGGGTTTCCACAGTCATGTGATCATGATTTCCAACATTCCCTGCCACAAACACAGTCAATGGGAAAGCTGGCAGCAAGTCAGAAATCAGTCACATGAGATCCTTGCTTAATGACTCATGCTCGAATTGCCATTTCTAAGCAATATGATCATATGACTTTATGCTTAGCAACGGAAATTCCAGCCCCGGTTGCCATTGTAACTTGAGGACAATCTGTAAATACATTGATGCGCGCGTTCAGTTTGTTTTTGTTAATATATACTAACTCTAAACTGAGAAATACAATTAGTAATATATTAATGCAGAGTGTAGAATGTTTAAAAACAGAATCTCTTCTCAAAATACATGTGACGGTCATTTGAAATAAAAAACAAAATTAAAAAGTGGGCTAGCATGGACCTAAAAGTCAGAGTCTGATAATTTAAGAAACTTCAGTGCCTTAATGCATATAATTACAAACCAGTCTATTTTGAATACTAGTTCTTTTAAAGGAGAATTTTTTATTTACATTTACATTTGTAAATTTGAGAACATGAATAAGATCAATTATTATGTAATTTCAAAGTCTATGCAGCAAATGCTATAAGTATTTAAGAACTTTTTTGGGATTGATTGCAAAATGTAAAATTATATCAGATGCTTAATCCCTAATAATCTATTTAAGATTGATACAGGTTTAGTCCAAGGTAGATGATAAAACATTTGCTGAGAAAAGACTATGTGGGATGTCCTATGTATATTCATTGAGTTCCACAGAAAAATATATATAGAAAAGAAAACAAATTATTAAAAAGAGCTTATTAACTATAGTGAATGGATTCATATCAAATAAGCCAAAACCAAATGAATCACACTATGATATAGCATGTTGTATAAGCCTAATCTAAAAATGATTTTTCTTCTTTTTAAAGGAGTTAAGCTTCACAGTCTCCAGTCTGTAGGCATGTGTTTATTCTCTTTAGTATTTCTGAGCAGTTTCACAAATGAGCGTGTGCTAATCATCTTACTTCAGTAACTTTTTTGGTTAAGTTGTCATGATGTCCTATGTCATAGTTGAATAGGGGAGGCAGAAGTTAACCTTGTTGAATTTGCTTTGGTTTTCAAGAAACTTAAGAGCTATCTCAGAGGTAGAAGCAAGCATACAAAGGATAGAGAATGTTCTAAGCAGTTGATCTTGTTTCTAGTTTAGAACAGTGTTGAGTTAATCTTTATAAATATTTACTTTACCATAGGATACTTCTAGGGATGCGGTGGCTAAGACGCTGAGCTTGTCGATCGAAAGGTCGGCAGTTCAGCGGTTCGAGTCCCTAGTGCCGCCTAACGTGGTGAGCTCCCGTTCCTTGTCCCAGCTTCTGCCAACCTAGCAGTTCAAAAGCACGTAAAAAAATGCAAGTAGAAAAATAGGGACCACCTTTGGTGGGAAGGTAACAGCGTTCCGTGTGCTTTTGGCATTGAGTCATGCCGGCCACATGACCACGGAGACGTCTTTGGACAGCGCTGGCTCTTCGGCTTTGAAATGGAAATGAGCACCGCCTCCTAGAGTTGGGAACGACTAGCACATATGTACAAGGGGAACCTTTACCTTTACCTAGGATACTTCTAGGGTTCTTTTAGCAAGCTAATTAAATGGATAGTTATTTTCTTGTTGTTAAAAAACTGGAAGCCAAAGACCTTTGCCAGTCTTTTGCAAATTGCTTCAGATTTTACTAATAGAACTTGATTCTTGGTTGAGAAACCTGAACAATTAATTGTACTGCATGTTTTTTTTCCTCACTCTCATTGTGTACCAGTTTAGGGTTATGGTCTCTTTCAGTGATAGTTCCTTGTTGCGTGAGATACGTAACTAACAATTGAGTGTATTTCTGTTCTTAACCATAAATTGGTCTTAATGAACAAAGAATGGCTTGGTTTATTCTCTTTAATATTGTAAGCTATACAGCCATGATGGTGAACCTATGGCACGTATGCCACAGGTGGCACACAGCACCCTCTGGCCTCACGAGCTGTTGCCCCAGTTCAGCTTTGCCACGCATGTGCACGTGCCTCCTGCCGGCCACCTGGTTGTCGGGTCTCTACTGTGTAGGGGGCGGGGCGCGTGTAGGGGGCTGTGC
Organism: Ahaetulla prasina; assembly: GCF_028640845.1. Taxonomy (NCBI): domain Eukaryota; kingdom Metazoa; phylum Chordata; class Lepidosauria; order Squamata; family Colubridae; genus Ahaetulla; species Ahaetulla prasina. Next base: position 259,814,815 of record NC_080539.1, on the reverse strand, counting down.
ATGCATACGCAGAGGGTGAGGCGTATGTGGGGGCCGTGCACTTATGTGGGGGGTATGAGGCACATGTGGGGGGACTGAACTTGCAGGGGGCAGGGCACATGTTGGGGGCACATGCATGCATCGGGGATGGAGATCATGAGGAGGCCGTTCACACATATGTGAGGGTGGCAGGGCGCGCATGCATGGAGGATGGGTGCGTGGGAGGGGCGCTTGTGCATGCGGGGTGCGTGGGGTGTGTGCAGGGGCTGCACACCCACTGCATTTGGGGGGTTTGGGCGCATGCACTTTGGGCACTCAGTCCGGAAAAGGTTAACCATCACTGCTATACAGTATTGTAATTTGTTGTGACATGTGATCCAAAAAAGGGACCATGGCTGAGATTATACTTAGTTTTAATTTAAATCTACTGTATTGTCACAGTTATAATCAAGCAGGTATTATATTTTTTGATAAACGACCCTGAGTACAGGAAGAGGTGTAGATCAAGTAGATTCACGTCTGCTCTAGAGAACATTACATACATCCAGGCTTGTTGAAATTTTACAAGTCTGGCAAGATTTAAACAGCAGTAACAGATCTGTCAGGTGTTGCAGGCTGCGGGGAGGATCACTGCCTCTGCGTGCCCCATTTTCAGCTTCCGCGTGTCCCACTTTTGGCCCATTCCAGATGGTTGGCCTCACCGTACCTATCGCCACCAAACGAAGGCCAAAAATAGGGTGTGCGGAGGCAGTGATGGGTAGCGGCGATCCCCATAGCCTGGAACAGCTAATTGGTGGTATTCTGGGAGGCTGATCCAATTGCCAATCAGCTGCTCATGCTAAATCAGGCTGTGCTGAAGCTGACCAGGCTGTTTGCTGCAAGGAGGCAAATTGCTGGGAGGTAGATTTTTTTTTTCTTCCGTTCCTCCCCAAAAGCTAGGTGCGTCTTATAGTCCAGAGCATCTTATAGTCCGAAAAATATAGTATATTGGTTATCCCCAATAATACTTCATTTCTGTAATGATGGAGCATATCTTGGGCCCTTGTCAAGCTGGAATGGAGCCTTTGAAATTCAAGCTATCTTCCTTAAAAAAGAGTCATGTTTGCCATATTTTTTGTGTATGTTGGAAACTGCAAAATGTTTTGACAAAACTGAATCTTAGCAGAATTAGGCTTTTGTTACACATTCTTCTTTGAAATGCTTTCCAAGAGTTACTTTTATTCAGATTATCACTGCAAATTTATGTTATAGCAATATAATCTTTAGCAGATTACTCATTTAGAAGTATTGTGCAAACCTTTTTCATCAAAACCCATGTACTACACATCAGTGATTAAAACCAATGGTTATGTTATGAACATGGATTTTAATATAGAAATCGTCAAACTCATAATCTCTCAGTCCTAAATCCAGGAATCCCTTGAATATAGTGAATAGAGATGGGCTATATTTTACATCTGAAGTTGATGGATGCTTGGAGCAGGGGCGAATGTGCAAGCTCCATCTTCATTGCTCCCTTAAGAAGGCTACATCTTTTTAATAGGATTCTTATTGGCCAGTTAGTGATAATGTCAGGAAAATCTGAAATATATCCCTGCTAGTTTTTAAAAGTTGAAATTCTAACTTCATGTTTATGTCTATTTAGTTCATGTAGAATTTGACGTGTTTATCCTATGCATCAAGGTGGATTTGATTTAAATCAAGTCAATTTAAATAACAATTTAAATAATGATTTAAATCACTAATAAAAAGGCTTGATTTAAATCAATTTAAATCATGATTTTTAAAGAGCAACTCTGTCCCACAGCGGTTCCTCCTCTGACCTGCTGTTGACTCACCAACAATCCCATTCACTTTAATGGGATGGCTGATACAGCAGTGACACAACAAGGTGAGGGACGTGGCAGGCAGCAGGTAAGTGGATGCCCACTAACAGGCGCTGCCATGATGGCTCTGAAATGACAGGTGCTCTTTAAATGTAAGAACTCATTCTTGCTGGTAGTTAGAATCTTTAATATTATTATTTGCAAACAAAATGAAGGTTTCCTATTTAGCTTGCAGAGCTTGGATTCATTGAATGAGTTTACCAAAAATATAAATATTACTGAAGCTCCATTTCATGCTGAATAAACTAAATTATTACTGTTAAATAGAAAAATATCTTTAGATAGATTTTTACTCCAAAAGCATTTTATTAAAATACATTTGATAAAAATAAAAAAAATCTGATTTAAATAAAAAATAATCAATTTTTGTCCACCCTACTATGCATAATACATGACACTGAAGAGAGATGATGGTGTGCAAGACTTCAGTGTATGAATTACAGATAGTCCTTGTCATTTGACCACAGTTGGGACCAGATTGGCGGTCATACATCAGTAACTAAGTTACAACATGACCAGTCCTGATTTTACAGCATTTTTTATAGGTGGTTGTCAAGCAAATCATGGTGATTAAGTGAATCCGTAATTCATAAGTGTGAACTCATTCTCTTTTTTTTTTTTTTCATAAAAAGTTTTATTTTTACAATCATATCAAATAATTCATCCAATGTACAGTTATATACAATTAGTCGGGCTTGCCCAGTCACCACCCCCCCTTTTAACACTCTTCCCTCTTCTACCTTCTTTTACTTTCCAAACCTTCCTCTCCTTCTCTTATCTACATCCGCTCCTCCCTCCACCCTACACCTTCCTTCTCCCTCTACTATCCCTCTTCCTTCCTCTTCTCCTCTTTCCTACCTCCTACTCTCTCTTTTCTCCCTCCTCACCATTCTAAAATGGTAACTATGCAGACCCGATCCTACATTAATTATATTTCTTCAATAATCCCTGTACATTAACCATCACTCCATCTCTACCAAACCCCCACCCTCCCCTTACCCCCACCCCCATCCCGACTTCCCAGAACAATATGCAGGTATCAAAACTAACAATCATAATCCAAAATAATTCCTAAATTATAATCTCTAGTCACACCACACTTAGTCACACTCTCAATTCCCCTCTCCTTCAAAAATATATCTAATACAAAATATTTCCTAAATTTACTCATATGCTATTCAATATTTTTTTTTATCTGATACTTATTTTAAATATAATCAATCCACATTTTCCATTCTAGAATATATTTTTCTAGTGTATAGTCTTTCAAGTAAGCGGAGATTTTTGTCATCTCTGCCAGATTTGATACTTTGAGTGTCCATTCTTCGATTGTAGGTAATTCTTCTTTCTTCCAATACTGAGCAATCAAAAGTCTTGCGACTGTTATTAAGTTCAAAATCAATTTAGTCTCTATAGCTGTGTAGTCCATAATTATTCCTAGTAGAAAGAACTGCGGAGTAAACTTAATCTTCTTTTTCAAAATATTCTGCATGATCCACCATACTTTAATCCAAAATGCTTTAACTTTTTTACAAGTCCACCATATATGGTAATAAGTAGCATCTTCACAATCGCATCTCCAACATTTAGCAAGATCTAATATGTGTTTCTTGTAAACAGGTAATGTCATTTTTAAATTGTTTCAAATAATGAAATACTTTCCTTCTCTTCTACGGTGAGTTCAGGCCATTAACATTCCAAGATAGGAAACTTTTGGAACACCAGCCGCAGATCACATCTTACTTTAGGCCTTGCTCCTCCCACTGTTTCCGTTGTAGTAGTTGCCAGTTGTTGTTGTGCCTTCATCTCTTGTTCCTTGCGTTTAGCAGCAGCTCTAGTCAACCTTTGTTCTTTTGAATCTAAACCCGTCGTAGGTATTTCCAACACTTGTAATAAATCTTCTTCCATCACAATCTGTTCTTGTACCTGCTTCACTTCTCTTCCTTCACTTCAGCCTCCTTCCTCTAGCTTCCAATGGGGAAGACTTCCAACTTTAATACCTCAACATAAAATTCTCTTGCTTTTCCAACCGTATTGAAACGATATACTTTCCTGCATAATATACTATTATACCAGTTGGAATATCCCATCTATATTCAATCTGATGTTTTTAAGTTCATTCACCAGGAAGGCAAATTCCTTCCTAGCCCTTAACATTTTGGTGGAATTTCCTTTAATATCAAAATATCTTGACCAGCAATCTGAATCTTCTCCCCTTATATGAAGCTTGCAAAATCTGATTTCTCACTGTTCTGTTTGTAAAATAAATAACAACATCCCTTGGCAACTTTTTTTGCCTTGCTATCCAAGAATTCACACGATATATTTTATCAATTTGATAAGCCACATCTGCTGGACGAGCTGCTAATATCTCAGCAAATACTTCAGAAAAAATTTCCCTTAAATTCTCTTCCTTACTTTCTTTCAAACCTCGAATTCTAAGAGCAAATTCCATATTTCTATATTGTATCAAAACTATTTCATCCTCTGTTTTTTCCATTTTACTTTGAAATTCATCCATTTTATTTTCTAATTTTAAATTATGTTGCTTAATTTCTTCAACCTCCTCCTCCAATAAAATCACATTCGTTGCCAAACTTCGTACTGCCATTACAAATCCTTCTTTAACTTCTTTATTTCCCACTTGAATTTCTGATATCTGCTCTTTCATTTCAGACATCTCATCAGTTATTACTTTAAATTTTTCTTCTATAAAGCCTTTTAAGTTCTCTTGTAACGCCTCTAAATTCAATGTTCTAGTCTCTGCTGTATGAGCTGGAGAGGCACCAGCTGATAAAGTTCCAGAGCTCTTTGTTACAGTAGACTTTAATTGTTTGGCTGCCATCTTCTATAAAATTATATATTTATTTATTTCCAACTTAATATTCACTTTAAATCTTCTTAACCTCTAAAAAACACAGTCTTTTAAAGCAGTATTTAAAAATCTCCCCTAGATTCTATCAGCAGGCAGCAAAGAGTTAAAGAGTAAAAGCAGCAAGTAACATGCAAATTACCAACTGCAGACGGAACGCTGAAAGTATCGCTTTCGCTTTCCACTCGTTAACTTGTTAACAATTCGCCTCCATTTTTTTACTGTTTTCAAGCTTGTTACAAAGTATCGGGGAATCGGCTTGGCTACTTGCATAAAGTTCTCCCACTTTCGTTCTGTCCGGTATAATCCTTTATTGTCCAAAATAAATCTCGGCATTTGGTCGTGGTGATTGGTTCCGCCAAAGCAGAAGAATCCTCGGATCTGGAGCACTTCGGGTTACTGGAGGGAACTTAACCCTTCAAACCCCTTTTTTCTCAGGGGCTTTAGGGAAATTCAACCTCTGCCCTCAGCTCACCACCTTCTCCTTCTCCCGAAGAAGGGGTTTTCCGAACCGCTGGACAGCAGATTTAAGCTGTCCTAGCGATTCCACATAATCCAGAGGTTGGTGATCGTAAAGATCACCGCCATCACCTACGGTGCCAAACCGGAAGTCCTCGAACTCATTCTCTTGAATGGGAGTTTTTTTGCTGGAAATGGGCAAAAAAATAGCTAATTGAACACTGAAGAAAGCTATAAAGGGCAAACTGATTGCCTGGAACCAACCTATCGTAAATTGAGAACTATCTGTATTGTGATTTGTAATACTGTTGCTAGAGTAGTCAAGGATAGAAATTGCATCTGAACCTATTAAGGGTTTGGTCTTTGGGTCTGTTATATGATCTGTTATAAAATGTTTACTAATTTTAAATCACACTGAAGCCTATTTCTGAAAGGGTTCTGAAATTAGTAAATATGTTAATATTCTAAACCAAACAACTGTGAGAATTGCAGATTTTAGTTTTGTAAAAGTGTATTGAAGATTTAGATATCTTTTTAGAACCAGTTTTAGAACACAGTTCTTTGGCAAATAGCTATGTAAACTGATCTGTTTTGAATGTCTTGCATATTAAAATTCATGTCATATCTCAAAAATTCAGAATGAAATATATTGATGATCCAATCATATATATACTGTATTGTCCACATTGATATGTAGCTCATAGTTTACTCATTAACTTTTTTTAACCTTCCTAGACTATTTACCTCTGGAATAGCCGTGTTCTCCTGTACGCTGCTAAGAGAGTCCAAAGCAATGGGTTGTTAACTTCATCTGATTGGCCTGAGACTGAGTTGAATTTGTTTAAACACGCCTCCTTTTCCTGTTTAGCTCCAGTTTATTAATTCAGTCGGCCATAGAGAGACTACCTCCTTTAGCTCCATTGCTTTTGACTCTTTTATCAGCTCATAGGATTTCAATAAATTAGGAAAAATTCTCAAAAAGGTTTTTAAAGTGTCCAATTGTTTTTCTTTGACTGCTGGGAGTCGAAGTGGCAGGGAAAGAGGCTCGCGCGGAGCTCAGCGCCGCTCAGCTGAGCCGCCCGAACGCCGGCGGCCATTTTTTCCATTCCGAGGCTCTTAAGCCTCGTAGAATCGCCGGATTGAGGAACGGACATCACTGGACCTCGCCAAACTGTAAGTGGAGGCCAGCGGAGCACAGGAGAAGCCATGGTGTCGGCTTCGCGCTTGCAGGGGTGGAGAAAAAGATCCATGGTGTCGGAGGCTAGCTCCCCCTGCCAACGCTGCAGTAAACAGGTGCTTTAGGAGCAGTGGTGCCTGCTTCGCGCCATTTGGGGACCCCTCCCCCCCACGCAACCCCCCAGGCAGCCTTTGAATGCTTTTCCAGCTATGGTGTCAGCTTGGTGCTAACTGGCCCTTATTGTTTGATCTTATTCCAGGATTCTCAGATCAGGGCCACAATACTATTTGGGCATATAATCCAAGGCCTCTGATAACCACTAGGCCTCATTTCCAAGATGGCAGATCGCAGCAGATCTCCTTCCCGGGCTTCTGCCTCGCCCTCCCAAGGACACCTTACTAACGTGGCTCCTCCCCCTCACAAGAGCAGATCCAAATCAAAGGCTTCTTCCACCAAATCTGAGTCTTCTACTTCTCACCAAACCTCTGCTGCTGCAGAGAGAGATGCCTCAAGAAGACAACGTGCCTTGGATAGGCAATTTGATAAAGCAAAACAAAAATTAGCAGAGGAAGGCAGGGAAACTTCTGTCCCTCCATAGAGTCTCAGAGTTTCTTCCTCACCTCCTCTAACTGAGGATTCTCCTCTATTAAATCAGCCTGGATGGTCTCCCACTATCCCTAGTGGTTCAGGAGAAAACCAGGAAACAATTTGTACAGTTTTTGGTGATTCTTCTAGAGCCATGCCTGAGCCTCCACATCAGGCACCATCTGCCACCTTCACTCCCACAGCAGTGGGAGTCTCCCACAGAGAGGACAGTAATCCTGCCATTCCTCAGGATATACGTCATCTTATCATGCAAACCATTTCTCAAGGCATTGATAATGCCTTCACTCAGAGAGGTTTCCCAGCTCCATCTCCTTCGGGCAGCTCTGACCAAAGACTCCATTCTGAAAGCCACCCACCCAGACTACGCGTGCTGCGCACACGCTCTCCAACCCCTTCACACCATAGTGAGGATTCCTTTTTGGGGGAGGAAGACATAGCAGAGTATAATCTGTCTGAAGACGAAGAGTCTGCCCCAGACAAACCTGCTCTCACCGGCCTTTTTCGCCATGAGCTTTTCTACACATTACTACACAAGGCAAAAATTACGGCCAACATGGGGGTTGCCTTACGCCAATCTGAGGGAGCTTCAGATCCGTCAGACCCCAACAAATTCCTTTTTACTGAACCAGTCTCAGAGCAACGGGTAATTCCATCACCAAAGCTCTTCTTGGACATCATCCAACGTCAATGGGGTCACCCTGGTGCCATTCCTACTCCTAGTGGCTCAGACAAAAAGATGTACACGACGGATCAAGATCTTGAGGACCTCCTCAAGGTCCCTACCGTAGACACTCCAATTGCCACTCTAGCTTCTTCCTCCAACATTGTACCTTCAGATGCAGCAGAGGGTCTCCGAACTGAGGACCGCAGAGCGGAACTCTCCACCCGCAAAACCCATCAAGCGGCTGCATGGGCTATCAGATCTGCCATAGCAGCCTCTTTCTTTGCTAGAACCTCTTTGATATGGCTCAGACAAATGCAGGAGAGGATTCCTCAGGATGACTCCAGATTACATCAGGACATAAATAAATTGGTAGCGGCTGCTGAATTCACTGCGGATGCCACCCTTAATTCTGCAAAATTTGCATCCTGAGCCCTTGCCTCCAGCATCACCTCCAGGAGGCTGTTATGGCTCAGACAATGGCAAGCTGACATGAAGCCCAAATGGCGGTTGGCGGCTGCCCCATTTAAGGGTGGATCTCTCTTTGGCGAAGCCTTAGACCCTATTTTAGTTGAGGGAAAGGATAAACGTAAGATCCTTCCCTACATCTCTAGACGTTCAGACAGACGTCCTTCTCTTCCTTATCGCAGATAGCCTTTTCGTACCCAGGATCCCGGGTTTCAATCCCTGGCTTATCAACGTTCCTTCCAGCCTCCTCCTGACAGGTTTCAGGACAGGCAATCGTTTCATGACAGGACCAGGCAATCCCAGACCAGACGTCCCTCCCGTGGACTTGGCTTTTGACCTTATCGCAGGAACAAATGACTATCCCGACCAGGATCCCATCGGCGGTCGTCTTACCAAGTTCATCCCTACCTGGTCCCACACGACAACCGACGCCTGGGTACTGCAAACCATCACCCTTGGTCTCTCCCTCGAATTCAATTCAGAACCTCCAAGGAGATTCATCCAATGCCAAATTCCCAAAGAACCTACCAAGAGGGCTCAAATGGAAGCCGAGATTCAACACCTGCTGTCCATCAGTGCCATAGAACTGGTTCCCATGCCTCACCAGGGGACCAGCTTCTATTCAATTCTTTTCTTAGTGGACAAAAAATCAGGCGGCACCAGAGCCATCTTAGACCTGAAGCAACTGAACCTTCACATCAAATATCGCAGATTCAAGATGCACTCCCTCAATTCAATCTTAGAAAGCATCAGAAGAGGGGACTATCTAACATCCATCGACCTCAAGGAGGCCTATCTACATGTACCCATCAGACCAGCCCACAGACGCTTTCTCAGGTTCAGTTACGCCGGGGCCCACTTTCAATACAGGGCCCTGCCCTTCGGTCTATCTTCCGCTCCTTGTACCTTCACCAAGATTCTGGATGCTGTGGCGGCCCACCTTCGCACAATTCCAGTAAGAATGCAATGTTACCTGGACGATATATTGATTCTGTCGTCTTCCGCCCAGCAGGCGTTACGGGACTTGCAGGTAACAATTCAATCCCTACAGGATCACGGCTTTTCGGTCAACAGAGCAAAGAGCCATCTAGTGCCTACGACCGAAATTGTCCATCTGGGAGCAAGAATCAACACCAGATCCTGCCAGGTGTTTCTTTCCCGAGACCGTCTCCTCAACATAAGAGACACGACAAAAAAGGTAAAAGCACTCAAGAGGGTTCCACTTTCGCTGCTCTCACAGTTATTGGGAAAGATGGTCTCTTGTCTGTCGATCGTGCCCTGGGCACATCTTTACTCACGAAATCTACAATGGTTACTTCTCCCACACCAAAGAACAGGCAACAGCCATACCGAAATCAGAATTCCTCTTCCCCCAAAGGTCAGAAAGTCTCTACAGTGGTGGCTGTCACCAGCCCTGACAAAGGGCTGCTCATTTCAGGAACATTGCCGTCTTGTCCTCACCACGGATGCAAGTCTCTACGGTTGGGGTGCTCACCTACTAGACCAGGTGACTCAGGGCCGTTGGTCCCCCAACGACCTCAAGAACGACATCAACTGGTTGGAAATGAGAGTTGCTCACCTAGCTCTCAAGTACTTCCAAGCGCAGCTCTCAAGCCATCATGTGCTACTGCTGACGGACAACACTACCACGAAGGCCCATGTGAACCGTCAGGGAGGCACCCGATCCCGCATATTGATGAAAGAGGCTGCAGCCATAGGCCTGTGGGCAGAAAAACATCTTCTCTTACTACAGGCAGCCCACATATCCAGAGTCGCCAACACACAAGCAGATTGGCTGAGCAGGACGACCATCGATCAATCAGAGTGGCAACTACATCCGAATCTGTTTCTCACCATCACGATCAAATTCGGCCAACCCATAGTAGACCTCTTCGCCAGCCCGACCAACAAACAACTTCCAAGGTTCTTCTCCAGGTTCCAAACCCCAGGAGCAGAAGGAACAGATGCCCTAAGATGTCAGTGGCCCCGGGGCCTTCTTTATGCCTTCCCCCAGACCCCCCTTCTGCCAAGGGTCATTCGAAAAATCTTGGAACAGAAGGCAGAAGTCCTCCTCATAGCCCCTTATTGGCCTCGACGGAGTTGGTTTGCGGATCTGGTGAGCCTGTCCATCAATCCACCTTGGCGAATTCCACCGGATCAGATTTCTCTACACCAAGGAGCCATTCTCCACCCAGAACCTCAATGTTACCAACTAGCCGTCTGGCACTTGACCGGGAGATACTAAGGAAAGAAAAGCATTCCATGGGGGTCATCTCCACCCTTCTGGCTTCTAGACGCCCATCCACAACGCGTATTTACGAGGCCACATGGTCATCATTCCATCGCTGGTGTCTTAGACATCGAATAGAACCTACTTCTGCCTCCATTAGACATATCCTGCAATTCCTCCAGGACAGATTGGACAAGGGTTTGGCCACCAACACCATCCGCCGGCAGGTTGCAGCTCTTGCCACTGTTTTATTCTGTGACGGGACCACCACACTTTCTCAACAGCCCCGTATCCAATGTTTTCTAAGGGGAGCTTACAATCTGTGACCGCCTCCGGTCCACAGATACCCTACCTGGGACCTAACCCTTGTCCTTCAGATGCTTACGTCTTCCCCTTTCGAACCCTTGAGCTCCTCCAGTCTCAAACTCTTAACCTTTAAAGTTGCCTTTCTCATAGCCATAACCTCAGCCCACAGGATCTCCGAGATCGCTGCCCTTTCAGTCAGAAAAGACTTATGCACTTTTCACTCTAACAGAGTCATTCTCCATTTAGACCCTACCTTCCTTCCTAAAATAAACACAAGCTTTCATAGGTCTCAAGAGGTCATCTTACCGGATTTTTGTCCTCATCCCAAGCATCCATCGGAGCGTCGATGGCACACGCTGGACGTACGAAGGGCCTTGCATATTTACCTCAACAGAACAGCTCCTTTTAGGAAGACAGAATCCCTATTTGTTTCCTTTCAACCAAGGGTTCTGGGCACCAAAGTCTCCCCATCCACCATAGGCAGGTGGATAAAGGCCTGTATTTCCATGGCCTACGACCAGCAGAAACACCATCTTCCAGGCCGCATCACTGCACACTCCACCCGCAGCGTGGCCACCACAGCTGCCTGGGCCACTCAAGCCTTTATCTTGGACATTTGCAGAGCAGCCACGTGGGCCTCTCCTTCGCCATTTATTAAAAACTACAAGATGGACCAATTTGCCTCAGCCGAGGCCTCATTCGGACGGAGGGTCCTGCAGCGAGTTCTTCCTGTTGCTGAGTCTTCCTAATCTTCTATTTCCCGCCCTAGGGATATTTAGCTTGGGTATATCCCATTGCTTTGGACTCTCTTAGCAGCGTACAGGAGAAGGAACATTGGCTTACCTGAAGGTTCCTTCTATGTACGCTGCATGAGAGTCCAACCCCGCCCTATTTACTTCTTCTTTTCTATACACAGGAATCTGGAAAGTTATTGTTCCGTTTTTACAGTTTCAAGTTGAGTTCGTCTTCTCCAATACCGCTTCTTCGTTAATAAACTGGAGCTAAACAGGAAAAGGAGGCGTGTTTAAACAAATTCAACTCAGTCTCAGGCCAATCAGATGAAGTTAACAACCCATTGCTTTGGACTCTCACGCAGCGTACATAGAAGGAACCTTCAGGTAAACCAATGTTCCTTTCAGTCCATAGCTGGAACAAGCAGCCCCATTTCATTCCAAAAACAGACCAGAACATCAGAAACTTTCCATGCACAGAAAGTATTGTATATCTCTAGCTGGGTAGAATATATAAGTAGTGTCTATATCTGATAATCAATATATTTGCTAAGTTTTTTTAAACTTGAACTTTACAGACATACATTACATGTAACTAACAACGCTAACAAAATGAAATAAATTTGTAATTTACTTTTTATCTATCTTTTATCTATTTCTTAATAAAACGACCGTTTTACATTTTCTTGCTTAAAAACACAAACCTTTTGGTGTTTATTATTATATTAGGTCATGAAGGAATCACCTTTTTCATGCCAAATTCATTACAGCAGTTCTGTTATTGCTCTGTACATACTCTGTATTTGAAAAATGTTGAGAATATAAGAAAGCCTTTGGATGAAACTAAATCATTATGCTGTTCTCATTGTGTCTAAGAAGATATTTAAGAAAGCCACAAGTAGGTCACAAGTACAATAGCAGTCATATAGCTTTCAGTAGGGGCTGTAATATAAAGTTGCTGTTGCTGCTAGCCATCAATAATTCTGATTTTCATCAGTTTATCAAATCCACTTACCAAGTTGCTCTCCTTTAGTGGAATGATCTCTTAAATTCCATTTTTTTACAATATGCACTGTATGAAAAAGTGTTATGTCATGAATGTCCCAATTCAGTTTCATTGATGATCTTAGATTTCAATATTATGAACACAGATTTTTTTTAACCGTCACTCAGAATATTTCTATCGCATCCTATAATTTTTTGTACTAAAAAACTCAAAATATTCTATCATTCATGAATGAGAGCTGCTTCACCCCTTAGTAATTTGGATTTGATAATCTCTAAATTGATTGAATGTTTGATTACATGCCATCAATTGGATAGTTGCTGGCATGTAGTTGCTCTTAGCAACCACATAGATAAATTTTCTGTCCCTAATCTGGTTCTTCAGTTATTCCAATGATAGCTAGTGACTACTTTAATTGAACCTGTCCATCTTGCGCTCGGTCGTCCTCTTCTTTTTCCTTCCACTTTTTCCAGCATTAGAGCCATTTCCAGAGAGCTGGGTCCTCACATAACATGTCTAAAATAGGACAACTGGTAATTTAAGCCTCAAGCGAGAACTCTGGGTTATTTTGTTCAGCGATCTGTTTGTTTTCTTGGCTATCCACGATATTCTCAGAAATTCTTTCCAACACAGTTCAAAAGTGTCAATACTGTTCCTACCTTATTTCTTCAAAGTCCAACTTTCACTTCTATAGAATGTCATAGGCTTGCACAATTCTGATCTTTGCACTCATTTCCAACCTGGAGCTAGTCTATTTCACCATGACAATAATATATTCTGGGATTCCCATTTTTCTGAGCACTTTTCACAGCTTGCTTGATGTGTGACACAACTGAAAAATAATCAAAAAAGTCTGTGCTTCATTGATTATACAAAGGTCATTGAAGGCTTTATATAATCTGTGAAGTACAGATTGATTTCTTTTTAACATTCTTGATTTTCTCAGTTATCTAGTGTGCATCAGCAACAATGTCTCATGTTCCTCGACCTTTTCTAAAGCCTACTGGAACATCTGGCATTTCCCCCCTCAATTGGTATTTTTCAAGTTTCATGAAAAAAAACCCAGGCTGCTATATATTTTCATAAATATATAACCTAATTATTATCTTTTAAGCGGCCATTGATGCTCTATATATTTATCTTTTTGGTCTGTTTCTAATTGAATTGGTTAATTAAATTTTACATTGATGTAATTAAATTAACTTGTTTTGTTTTTGTTTTTGTTTTGTAGGAAGAAACCTGCTGCATCTTAACCTAATTCAGTCTCTAATCTGCTAATACTGTAGACTGAAAGATTTTGCTGTTGCCAGGATACCTTGTAATGGGCAAGGAGCTAAGAAGACTAGATTTTTTTTTTCTTTATAAACTTTTCTTTTAACAGGTAAGTAATTTTGCATATTTTTGCCTCTGGTGGGATATGTAAAAATACATATGTCTGATTTTCAAAGTATTGACTAAACCAGGGGTCTACATTCTTAAACAATCAAAGAGCCATCTGGACCCGTTTTCCACAGAAAAGAAAACACTGGGAGCCACAATACCTGGGTGGGTGTGGTCAGCTCAATGTCACTCCCACCCAGTCACATGACCTGCCCCAGCCACGCCTACCTGGGTTTTGTGGCTCGGTGTTTCTGTGGGAAATCTCTCTCTCTCTCTTCAGATTTTCTTGTTTTCCTCCTCCCTCCCTCCCTCTCCCCCGTTTCTCTCTATTTCCGTCTTTTCCCTCTCTCATTCTCTCCCTCCAGCTGATTTCTGTTTCCTTCTTCCTTCTCTCTCATTTGTTTCTCTTTTTCCTCTCTTTCTCTCCTTCCATCATTTTCTCGTTTCTTTCTTTTTCTCCCCTTTTCTCTCTCTCATCTTTTTTTCTCTCTCTCCCCCCCTCCTCCTGTGTGTGTGTGCTCCCTCTTGAAGCATTTCCAAAAACAGGCGAAAGTTGGGGTGTTTTTCCCCCCCGATGTTCTTTCTTCTTCTTTAGGTGCTTTTTACCATATCATTTAATTCAAGTCATTTCAGGTTCCCAGATAAACGAAGCTCTTTTGTCCCCCTGCTGTAGTTTCCTGTCAGCTGGCTGGCCCCCTCACTCTCCCATCCCAGTCACTCCTCGTGTTGCCTGAGAAGGTAAGGGCGACGGAGGGATGGAGACTCGCTCCATATATCAGAGAGGGAGGGAAGCACCCCTGTACTTGTCTCTCATCGCGCAGCACTTCTGGCACTTCTTGGTGCTGCACGTGCACCTCAGCTAACCGCCTGCTTCCTGCTCTCACTGGCCTTGCGTAGCACACTTAAATTTAGAGTGCTTCACAATGGGGGAGGTGGCGTCCCCTGCTCCCCCTGCAGCCCATTAAGACGGGACACAGCCAGTCTGGGCATATCTCAAAGCGGAGATCAAGTTTCATGTCTCCCCGAGCAATCGAGGTGTGCACGCAGCACCGAAAAGTGCCAAAAGAAATGCCCGCAAAATGAGATGCAAGTACAGAGGCACTTTCCTTCCGCTCTAGAATATGGAGCGAGTCTCCATCCCCGCCATTGCCCTTGCCTTCTCAGGCCACGTGAGGAGTGACAGGGAGGGGAGGGTGAGGGGTGGGGCCAGCCAACAGGGAGCCACAGCAGGGGGACGAAAGAGCCGCATGAGGCTCAGGGGCTGCACGTTGCCGACACCCAGGCTAAACCCTTTATGTTCCAGAAATTTGATTGACTTAAATGCTCTTTTTCTTTCAGTATTTTTTTCTTCATTAAATTATAAAGGTTTTTTTCCCACTTGGTAGTTTTTTTTAAAAAAAGTTTTTAGTTACATATACAAATCTGCCTGTATTGCTAATGATTGAAATTCACATGAGGATTAACTTTACATTGAGGCGCGGAGGCTTTGGGAGGGTTAAAAACAGGCCTCCCAGAAGTACTGGAAGTCCAGAAACAGGCCCGTTTCCGGCTTCCAGAGGGCCTCCGAAGCCTGGGGGAGGCCATTTTCATCCTCCTAGAGGCTCAAGAAAAGCCTCTGGAGCCTGTGGGGGGGAAATGCCTCCCCCCTCCGCCGTGGTGCAGGAGGCCATGCCCACCCAGCAAAGGGCCGGAATAGCTCAGGCTGTTAGAGCCTGTTATTAGAACACAGTAGCCTGCAATTACTGCAGGTTCAAGCCCGGCCCAAGGTTGACTCAGCCTTCCATCCTTTATAAGGTAGGTAAAATGAGGACCCAGATTGTTGGGGGGGCAATAAGTTGACTTTGTAAAAATATACAAATGGAATGAGACTATTGCCTTATACACTGTAAGCCGCCCTGAGTCTTCGGAGAAGGGCGGGATATAAATGTAAAAAAAAACAACTGGTTGCTAAAATTTTTGAATCACAGTGGGGGCGGGGGAGCATGGGGTGGTCATGTGCACATGTGCGGGGGGTGCATTGCATTATGGATGACCACGCATGTCCGTGCGTGCTGTCGTGTGCTTTTGGCACACAAAGCCATCACTGATCTAGTCTATAGAACAATTGCCTAGAATCTTTTAAAGCAGGGGTCACCAACCTTTCGGACCTCAGGGACCACTAAATTCATAATTTTAAATCCCGCAGACCACTAATATGATCTGCCTAATGACTGGGTGGGTGTGGCAAGGTGGTCATGTGACTGGGTGGGCATGGCCAACTCAATGTCACTTCGAGGGGCACCTTGCCAGCTTTTACTCACCACTCCTCACCTGCCCGCCTGGGCTCCTTAGGGCCCCAACAGGAAGCAGTTAGAGGAGCTAAGCAGCCACCATGAGAAAGAGTTGGCAAAATAGCTCAGTTCAAATTGGATCTGACCAAGAAGGAGGCTCAGCAGAAGCACCTCACTGAGGACTACAAGCATAGGCTTTCCAAGCAAGGGAAAGACCTGTGGGATTGCAAGGCCAGGTACTGGCACCTGGAGGCTCAGCAAGCCATTATGCTGTCCCACTGGAACAAGGCCCTCCAGCTCTTTGCCACCAGCGGCGCTTCCCTCCAGCCTTCGTCCAAAGCCCTGCACCAGGAGATCAAAGCAGACCCCAAGTCAGAATTTCTGCCCCCCTTTGACCCATACAAAAAGACCCCGAAGAGGGAGACTCTCTGCAGCAACAGAAATGTTCATTGCACGTATCTGTCCCAGGGGCTGTTTGAGGATCCCTGATTTAGTGCAATATAAAAAATACGAATAATTTTTCTGGGGACCACCAAAATTTTCTCGCAGACCACCAGTTGGTGACCGCTGGCACACAAGGTAGTTTCTGATGGAGCCTTGTGATCTCGGAGTCAATGATTTCTGCCAAATTTAGGCAAATCAGTAATTGGCATGCAGTAGCACTGGTAGTTGGTGCTTTTCTGAGTGAAGATAGGGATAGACTTTATCCTCCAGGCAGAAGATGAATGAGGATAAATTGTGAGGAAGGCCAGCTATGTCAGTAAATCACAATGCAAGTGTGAATTATGGCCATCACCTGCCATGGAGAACACCATTGTGCTCAGGACAGTTTGACAAGAATAGAGTATACCACCACCCAGACTTTGTCAGGTTAAGCTAGATCATTGCATTGTGCATTGGTTATTCAAAACAATATTGACCTCTTTTGCTTGTCAAAAACTTGAGACATCGAGAATGCAAGTAACTAGGCCAGTGATGGCTAACCTTTTCCAGACCGAGTGCCCAAAGCACATGTGCGTATGCCCGAACCCCCAAGATGCAATGTGTGTGTGGCCCCTGTACATGTGCCCTGCCCCCCATGCATGCGTGTGCATCCCCTGCATGCACCCTCCTTCCTGCGCGTGTGTGTACAGCCCCCTGCACGGACCCCCCGTGTATGTGCGTGCACCCCGCATGCGCCTCCCCTTCCCATGCATGCGCACACAGCCCTCCCGCATGCCCCCCACCCCCCACGCATGCATGGCAGAGATCCAAAGACCAGCTAGCCGGCGGAAGGCATGTATTTATGTACAGTGGAGCTGAACTGGGGTGACAGCTCACATACCATTGGAGAGGGCGTTGCATGCTACAGGTTCACCATCATGGAACTAGGCAATCTCCCGCCTTTGTATATCATTACTAAAAACATTCCTCTTAAAAGTTGACTTCAAGACTAATAAAACTTATGCTGTGCTCCTATCCAGTTGCATATGCTTGCCAGTACATAGTGTCTTTAGTATCCAGAGAGATCCAGCTGGCAATGTATGTTCCAGTTCTTAGTTGGTCTGTCAAAGCTGTGGCTTTCTAGGATCTTATTTGCTCTGTATGGTAACCACAGCCTTTCCCAAAAACATGGTTTTGGGAAGAAGCTGGCTTAATGTGTCTTCTCAACATTCAAGCACTGAAGGCCTTGGAGATAAGTTTCTATTTCTGCTGCCCAAAGGAACCAACCTGTGTCACCTTTTTCTAAACTGGTTGCACAAGAGAAAGTATATGACACTGTACCATATTGTATCACATGTTAGGATAGTGCGCAGTATTTATTGTTGAACACCTTCACTCTTTCACACTGTAGCAGAAATATCCTGCAGCCGTACATCATGCGTTTCAATTGTCAGTGTTGAAAGGGTGCACAAGGGGATTCTGTAATGGGAGAGAGAAGACATGCTAGGCATTTTCCATATTGAATATAATGAGTAGTTGTAGAAACCATCATTTTGGCAAAAGCACATTTAACTTTAGTAATATTGAATCACTTGCTGTTTGCTTATGGATTATTGCTACAATTGCTATGGCAGCTTCCTCCTCTTCAGAAAGGATGCTTCTGTTTTTTTTTTTGATAGTTAGAAACACAGTCTGCCTAATATTGCCAACATTTTCAGGGACATTTTGGTAAAGCCCAGGACCTGATACCCCAAATGTTTTTGTGTCCTTGCCTCTGCTGACCTTTTTGGGTCGTTCTGGGACCTTGCTTCTGCTGATAGATATCTTAGAGTTGGATTTAGGCAAAGCGTTAAGGTTACAGTATTAGTCTCAGGACCTCATTAACAATCTGCTGGTTGTATGTGGGTCACAATTGGTCTTGAGTTGAATTTCAGTCCCTGCGTTGATAAAACTAGAGTGGGCATTGCTACCTCCTATGGAAATGGAAGGTAGCCTGGCCTAGTATTGGTGATCTTTTCATATGGTGGCAGTTGGTATCACAGCTGTTGCAACAGCAGCAAAATAACCATATGAAATGTAAGCCTGCTGCATGTATATCTTTCTTAATAGATCTTTTTCTCTCTGCCTCTCCTCCCTCTTCATGATTTTATTGATGATTTTTTGTTTTATTTTGTTTTTAGTTAAGAAATAGTTAGGGAACCTTTAAAGATGTTGGAAAAGCTATGAAAGAAAAAAATGTAGGGCATCCAAATACTTGAAACTATGTAAAACATGCCTCCTTTGTTTTGAGTTAAGAAAAAAATTCAGAAACACTCAAAATGATTTTTCTGCACACACACACACAAAAACAAAAAACATTTTGAGTTGGAGCCCTTTGTATGTTCTTGTTAGCTCAGTTTTGGGTTGGAAGCTGAAGCATAGGGAAATAATTCAAGATTAAATAATGTGCTTTTTCATTTTGCTAAATCTTATTAAATATAATTACCTTGGTTTAATTTCCTTCTTCAAAAAATGTCCTTTAATTGAAATCTGCCTGGTGACATAAACTATAAAGATAAAGAATAAAGAAACAAAAAACTACTTTATTACAAACTGCTGCCTCATGAAAACTTTTTTATGAAAGTTATATAGATCAATTACAAAATCAAGTGTACCAGGTTCTCATCCAGGGTTATGTTAAAGTCTGTAATGTTCATTCGGTATTTTAAAAAATGCCTGTTGAATGAACATAAAAGTTTCTGTGTAAATTGAAAAATGACATTCTACATGAGACTATTGTTTTATAATTAGATTTTTTTTGTAAGGAAAGCAAAAGGACCCAGATTGTTGGGGGCAATAAAAAGTTGACTTTGTATATAATATACAAATGGATGAAGACTATTGCTTAACACAATGTAAGCCGCCCTGAGTCTTCGGAGAAGGGCGGGATATAAATTCAAATTTAAAAAAAAAATAGTCCTCCATTTACAACAATTCACTTAGTGACTGTTCAAAGTTACATCAGTGAAAAAAGTGACATGACCATTTTTCAGACTTATGACCATTGCAACAAACCCATGGTCACATAATTTACATTCAGATGCTTGACAGCTGATTTACATTTATGACAGTTGCAGTGTCCCTTGATCATGTGATTCCCTTTTGCCACCTTCTGACAAGCAAAATAAACAGGGAAACAGATTCATTTAACAACCGGGTTACTAATTTAATAACGGCAGTGATTCACTTCACAAATATGGCAAGAAAAGTCATAAAATGAGGCAAAACTCAGTTAACAAATTTCTCACTTAGCAACATAAATTTTGGACTCAATTGTGGTCATAGGTTGAAGACTACCTGTACAGGAAAAGATGGTCTTTTAATAGCGTCGTCTCTGGTTACTCAGGATTTTTGATTTAATGTATGTATTCTAAATAAATCCTGGAAATTGAAAGTACCGTATATACTCGAGTATAAGCCGAGTTTTTCAGCACGTTTTTTGTGCTGAAAAACGTCCCCTCGGCTTATACTCGGGTCTATACGGCTTATACTTGAGTATATACGGCTTATACTGAGTTGTTGTTTTTTAAGCCCTCGCTTATACTCGAGTATATACGGCTTATACTCGAGTATATACGGCTTATACTCGAGTTTTTTTTCTTTTTCACATTTTGCGGACGGCGAGGAAGCCCTGCGGTGCAGTGAGAGGCGGGGAGCCGCCAGCCTTCTCAGCTGAGGGAGGAGGTTTCCCCAACCGGTAGGTGCCTCATTCCACCTCGGCTTATACTCGAGTCCCCAGTTTACCCCAGTTTTTGGGGTAAAATTGGGGACCTCGGCTTATACTCGGATCGGCTTATATTCGAGTATATACGGTAACTTCAATTCTGGAATAATAGTTTTTAATATTTTCAGATCTCACTGTATACATATGATTTAAATAAATATTAAATATATTCACTGATAATGCCCCTTTCAGGGCTACTACAATGCTTTAGACTTTGTGTCAGGGCATTTTCCAGAAACAGTTTCTCACATTCTGAAAGTGAAAATAAATAACCAGAATTTGGTGGAAAGTATTCTGTCTGCAAAGGTGATCCAGATTTCTGGAGGTTTGTTAGCCCCACAGGGGCCATATTCCCTAATGCCCTCTGAGCAGAGACATTCCTCACTATCAGAGGAGGAGACCCAAAGAGACCTCGATCTATTGGAGGAGGAAGGCCTAAGACCAGAGCAGCCTGCCTTTGCAAAAAGTGCTGGGCCCAACCCCAGCAGCCTGGATAAGAGGTTTTACAGCATGGGTCCTGACCAGTGGTGAAATCTAAAAATTTTCGCCACCGGTTCTGTGGACGTGGCCTGACGGTCATGTGACCGGGTGGGCATGGCCAACATAACATCACTCACGTCTCTGTCTTCTCTCTCCCTTCCTCTTGGGTTGTGTCTCCCCCAAGGGTTGCTGGGCCAGCAGGAAGCAACTTTCTCCCATGCAAAGGCTGTATTCCTGCCGCAAGCAACAAGAAAATCTAATCGGTCCTCTGGTGGGATGGGAAGGGTTTCTCTTCCTTCCTCATGATTTAAAAACCCATGTTAGAGCTGCAAGAGGCGGCTTGTTGCACAAAAGACCCAAAGGCCATGCAAAGTTGCAAATCTGGGGCGAGCTTGCAAAATGAACTCAATGAAGTCCACAAGGAAGAGGAGGAGAAAGTCACGGTCGCCTTGCCTTCCCTCTTGCCGCTCCGAGCCCTGCTGAGCTCTAAAGCTGGTGGAGAAGAGGAGGAGGGCTGCTTGGTGTGATGCCTGCATTCTCCCCCCCCCTTGCACAGGCAGCATCTTGGCCTTGCAGCCGCCGTGGTCTGCCCCACCCAAGCCCTGGGTGTTGCATTGGGGCGCTGGAGGTGAACAGAGCTGTGGAGCAGTTTTGCAGAGGAGGTAGAATAACACCACGGCAGCTGTACACACCTTGTTTCTTGCCAGCCAGACAGGAGAAAGGGGGAGAGGAGGGAGGGAGGGGGTGGCTGGGTCTTCCTGGCCATTTTTGGGCACTCTCCTCCCTCCCGCTCTCCCAGTTGCTTCTGAAAGATGTGAGAGGTGTTTTGGGCAAAGATATTGTGGGGAGTTTTTGCAGCAGGAGAATACAAAGGCTGTAACAGACCCGGATTGTCGCGGGGCTCCCCCTCCCCTTCTTTAATTGTCTGCTCCTGGCATGTCTGGTCCCTTTTTGTTAAGCCCCTCAGCCCTAGCGTCTCCCCCAAAGGCGTGGGGGTTAGGATTAGCTGGACACTGACTTCGGAAAGCAAGCGGGCAAGGGGGATCACTGGGAAGCCAGCGTGGAAGGCAGGCAAGCATGGCTGGACTGCGGGAAAGGGAGTAGACTACCAGCTCACTTCCTCACAGCCCTTCCACGTGGCCTTCCGCTTGCCTGCTTCGCAAGCTGGCCACGGAGATGCCGGGAAGACAGCATGGAAGGCAGGCAAGCATGGCAGCGATGTGGGGAAGGGAGTAGGTTGCTAGCTCCTGCAACTGTCCCTGTTCCGAGAACTGACGGACCGATTTGTCCTCCTGGTTGTGGATCTATTTGCCACTTCAGGCAAAAGCCAGCTGTCCAGGATTGCAGCACTGGGGGCAGAGGGGGTAGATGCACTCTGCAGCCCATGGCCTCCAGGGCTGCTGTACACCTTCCCTCCCCTTCCCCTTTTTCCAAAGGTGATCAGGAAGATGCTGACGGAGAGGGCTGAAATCCTACTTCTGCCCCCCACTGGCCCACAAGACCATGGTTTGCAGACCTGGTCAACCTGTTGGTAGCTCGACCTTGGAGGATTCCTCAGAGCAAAATCTCCCTCAGTCAGGGATCCTTGGTCCATCCAGAACCACAGTGGCTCCAATTGACCACCTAGCGCTTGAGAGGGGACATTTTTTCCTCCAGGGTCATTCAAACAATACAGGCCTCCAGGAGGCCCTCCACCAACTGCATCTACGATGCCACTTGGATACACTTGGAAGGCTTTTTGCGACTGGTGTGCCAGGACGGACATTACTTCCACGGATGTATCGGTAGCCCAGATCCTGGAATTTCTTCAAGATGGACTAGATAAGAGGCTATTGCCCAGTACTATCAGGAGGCAGGTAGTGGCCCTGTCCTCTTTAAGATACAAGTTTAACCTGCAGCATGTACAACTGTTTCAAGAATACATGTATATTATGATCTCCCCATGGACTTTTGCATTATCAATAAAGCAGATACTTTATACCGTCAGTATTCCATAAGAAATGTTTACAATCAATATAATTTTAATATAATATGCTATTTTGTCTATAAATTTTCCCTCAGTGTATAAATAGCCAAGAGATTTTTTTTTCCTTGTAGAAATTTTGTTTTATGGTTTATATTCTAAAACATTTTCTTCAGTGAATAATTAGCTAATAATAAGACCATCTTAGTAATTTAAAAGCTTTCTTCTGGAACTTCTTTTTAGTTATTGACAGTGGCATTCCAGGTAAGAATGCATGATTTATTTGCTGATCTTCAGATATCATTTCAGGAGATGCTTTTTAGTACAGCTGCTTTAAATATTTAATCATTAATGGATATTGATTGCACAGCCTTCTGATATTGCTGATATTATAGAACCAGTAATTGGAGGGTTTCTAGGTCAAAAATATTGAAAAATTACTTGTTTTCATTAAACTTATTGAACATTGTACTTGTTGATCCTTGCAAACATGGTTTGGCATACAAGAATGTTTTTGCCCTTTGAGAATTTCCAACAGTGTTCATCAACAGTGTTTTGTCAACAATATTTTCCTTAGCCAGATTATAATATGGAAATGCTTCTTAGATTCTTCTTAACCATTTTGCTGAAGGGAAAATTTAATAACCACCTGCCATGTAAATTCTGCACTCCAGTATGTACTAATGGATGAAGATATTTATTTATTTATTTATTCATCAGTCCATCCACACATTTAGAGACCCCTTGATTCCTTAGTAGTCCCGCACAGTTTAGAATAGAATAGAATTTTTTATTGGCCAAGTGTGATTGGACACACAAGGAATTTGTCTTGGTGCATATGCTCTCAGTGTACATAAAACAAAAAATATCTTCATCAAGGTACAACCAGTGGTGGGATTCAGCCAGTTCACACCACTTTGGGAGAACCGGTTGTTAACTTTCTGAGCAGTTTGGCAAATTGGTTGTTGGAAGAAATCTTTAGGGCAGAGAACTGGTTGTTAAATTACTTTGAATCCCATCACTGGGTACAACATTTACAACTCTAATGCTGGTCAAATTTATAAGTTTACAAATAAAAAGTAAAAAAGGGATCCTGTGTAATGGAAGGGAGAAAAATACTGGGCTGTTTTAACAGCACAGCATTCTGTTTCTAGAATAAAAACATCCTGGTTCAGGTATTTTTAATTTTTAAATATCAGGGCAATGAAGTTTGATAGATGCTAGTGGAGTCCACAGGAACTACACTGGGTCTTCCAGGTATAGCTTCAATTCAAGTTGAATATACACTAGTATTGATTAGTTAGAATTCTTCAATTAACTTGGACCAGTGGTAGAGTCTGACTTGTACATTTTTTCAGTTAAATATAAAACCCATTTTCTGGAACCACAGCCAGTAGATTCTGTGATAATACATGGACTATGGAAGGCAGGATATGGTCATTGGTTATATGGAGAATAGTTTTATTGTCTTCCCAAAAGAGTTACTAAAATTTAGCCTGAATGTTATCTTTCTATTTATGTGATCATAAGAAACATGAATTGTAATGTACAATTCATTTCAGTTACATAATGGTATACCAGAGGCAAGACATGTTTTAATTACAGACGATAAAGAAAATAAACATTTATTCAGAAATTGGGAAACAAGGAAGGAAGTGAAGTGATGCTAAAAGTTCCCAAAATCTTATGGGGGGATAATTTGAAGGTACAAGGGAAATAAGTAGATGTCACTTAGATACAATTTAAAGGTAGGAAACACAATACATGTACAATACACAATACAGCAATGTATGCCACATAATTTGCTCTCACTAAATGGGTTCTAGAAAGCACATAGGTGATCACTTATGAACATGAAATATTTTACATTTTTCTGTATTCATATAACAATAGCACTTAGACTTATATATACCATTTTACAGTGCTTTACAGCCTTCTCTAAGCAGTTTACAGAGTCAGCGTATTTTCCCCAACAATTTGGGTCCTCATTTTACCCACCTTGGAAGGCTGAATCAACCTTGAGCCTAATGGGATTTGAACTGCCAAATTACAGGCAGTCAACAGTCAGCAGAAGTAGCCTGCAGTACTGTACTCTAACCACAGTGCCACCTTGGCTCATGTTTACAGGATAATATTCTAAGGCTACATGTGGACAGTTACGTTTCTGAAACTAAGTATCAGGCAATGCATGAAATGAGAATTTTATTTTTTTAAAAATCTGGAACAAAGCATTGTATTCCAGAGTTTCTGCTGAACAGTTTTGAATCAAGCCTTGATTCAATAGACCTAAAACTCAGTATGCTTTGGTTGATTGGAGTTTTGGACAAAAGAAAATCTGAGTTGGGGGCGGGGAGAAGAGCTGTTGTTAGTGTATCACCCTGTTTTCCCTTCTCAGCAACACCCAGTGTGACATATTCCATTTGACTCATCTACCCATCCCATCTTCCCAGGGTCTCACACACACACACACACACACACACACACACACACACACACACACCAGTTTTTCAGTGTGGTATTTCCTACCAGCTCCCTGATCTTCCCAAAATTTTCTTTCCTTTTGCTTCTGCTTAGTTGATAATATTTCTCCTGTTCCAAAAGCTCCATTTTGTTGCATGCATAAACCAGAACACCTGAAATGTGTGTTTTTTTCAGGCATAAGATTACTCCAAACCAGCTGCTGTTCTAGCTTTTTAGTAAAGTCTAGCTAAGATGGTTTCTCAGTTAACAATGGCTAACTAAGAACTGGAATTTCTCTCACTGAGCAGCATGGTTATAAAGTAGAGTTACATGACCACATTGCAATAGCAATTCCAGGAGTGCCTGTGCTGTTGTTAGGTGAGAAACTCGCATGCTTCAACGCGAGAAGAGGAATCCAGAAACATGTGCTTGTGATGCTGAAATTGTGTCCCATGGAAGCAGGCCAGCAGGTGAGCTATGGGCAGGAGGGTCAGCACTAAGGAGTATGGTGGGCAGGTGCTTTAGAGTATGGACAGTGTGTCCTTCAGGGGATGAGATCCCTGTGCCACCCAGGGGCTCAGGAGAACAGCCAGGAGCAACCTGCAGGAATAACTTGCCATCTTTTGCTGACTTTCCATTGACTCTGCTGGCAGGAAGCTGGCAGAGAAGGTTGCAAATGGCAATCTTGACAACAGAACACTGCAACCATTGTAATTATGAGCTGGTTGCCAAGCACCCAAATCATAATCATGTGAGTACAATGCGATGGCCACAACTTCAAAGACGAGTTGTTAGTTTCCTTCAAACTCTTGTTTCACATGTCGTTGTAACCACAAAGACTGTTTGTGCACAGATAAACCCTTTTTATGAATCTTTAATCCCTTAATTTGGGATAGAGTTGGGGTGACTGGATGGAGCTGAGTGTTTACTGGCCGGATGCCCTTCCTGGTGCCATGTAGAGTTCGCAGCAGATATTTTTTCTTTGCCTCCTGGGAGAGAAACATTTTTCGTACCTAAGATTGAACTCTCAACCTTCCAAGTGAGCGGTGAGCGTCTGTACCATTAGACTGCTATGCCACTCTTGTGTCTATGTGTTTGCAAAATACCAATATGAGAATGAGGAAGGGGGCATACATGAAATATCCCATTCATTTTATGAGTTTATTCACTATCATCTTTTCTTTTCTCTCTGGGAATAGAATATGTTGCACTAACAATGGACTGAGATACCATAAAAGAGCATGAATCATAGAAATATTAGTAATTTCTACATGTGTTGAATATATTGGATAGGTGATTTGTCAGTTTCCAGCTGTTGGCTTGCTGATCCAGAAGTTTCATTTACTTGCAAAAGATGCTTGCAAGCTTTTTATTTGTGTAATTGCACTTGTCTAATAAGTCCAGCATCAACAGTTTGGAATGATATTTAAAATTGAGGTTAGATTTTTTTCCAGTGATTTAACAGAAACCAAATAAGGCCAAGGAGTTAAATATGTATTAAGTAAATACATATTTCTGTAGTATCTTTTACAAATATCTTCTAAAGTAAAAGAAGAGTGTACTAGCACCGTGTAAAAAGACACTAAAAATGTATGAGTGTTAATATAAAATGAGTATCAGTATTCTTGGTGGTCGCCTAAAAGCTGTGGAGAAATGTTCATATCCTTCTGTGATGCAATAATGCAGATCCGTGACTCACCTGTGCTGTAAAAACAGCATAAAACATGGCATGACTATTGAAGGCAGTAGCCTCTAATTGTAAAGCCAAAATAATCTTACGGCTACCGAGTTACGGGCAACCTTAGGTCTTGGTGCATTGATAGGAAGTTAGCAAGAAGAATTACTGAAATATCCAGTAGTGAGAAGTTTCCATGTATACTAGAAGTGTGAAAAGAGGACATAATTTTGAAGTGTTTTAGTCTGTGGAGTGGAGTATGGTCACTTAGAATTTGTTTTGTACATCTGGAGTAAAGATTATGAATATTCCTGGTAAGTAATAGAACAACAGAAATCCATTAGAGGAGGAGATTGCTTCACTATCTATAGTGTATTGATCAGGAAAAGGCTGAAGACTGATAAGCTAGCCTTTTTTTAAGGGAAATTCTTAAATAGTGAAACAATCTTCATCAAATGATCTAGTATCGCTTTATCATATTTGATGAGATTACAGCTGTTGAATGCAAATAAGCCTGGAAAATAAAATTTTAGGGTCAAATCATCCAGATGCCTCCTTACATTTTTCATTGTTGAAAAATGTAGAAATGCTGATTATATATTCAGTTCTTGGTATATTTGGGCATTTTGTGTCCTGCACGCTGCAACAATAAAAGCTGCTCTTATGCCCCCTCAATCATTGTGAAGATAAATGTATTTTTTGTCTGAAAATGATGAAATTTAATAAACTATTTTAGTACATCTTTGAATCCTATGTTCAATTTCTTTCTTCTCTTTGAGAGACAGTCTGGTATAGTGTTTAAAGTGGTAGCCTAGAAACCAGGAAGCTCTGAGTTCTTGTTCTGTTTTAGGCATGAAAGCTGGCTGAGTGATCTTAGATTGGTCATTTCCTCTCAGCCTAACCCATCTCATTGGATGGTGGTTGTTGGGGAAAAAAATAGGAGGGAGGTTATTATATATATTTGCTGCTTTGAATTATTTATAAAATGATAAAGGCAGAGTAAAAAACTATATTCTCTTCATTATACTTGTTCAAAGATCAACAATCTTTTCAGCAGCAATATATACTTTGCTTTAAGCAATTTAAACAAATAATGAGATGCCATAGATTTGGCTGTCATAAGATTTTGAATTTTTTTTAAAAATAATGCTTTTTATTAAAAAAATATTTTGAAGGTCAATGGACTAGGTCTGCTAAGAGCCTTCCATTATTGGATTCAAGTCTGGTTGTATTCTGTTGCAATGCTACATATACTCTCCTTGGAAGCAAATAACATGAGACTGATAAGACTTTGCCAGAACTATATGAAATTAGGTGACTGTTTTGCATCTCACCTGAGAACCAAAGAGCGTTACATTAGAATAGTAAGTGGAACTTGAATAGAATATGTGTTTGTAAGCATAATTACATCTTAAAGATTTAAGTTCAATCAAATATATCTTTTTGGGGATCCTGCAATTTACCCTTTGATCCATGTTGGGTATTTTTCCTTATTCCAAGGGTCCTGGTCTCCTGTTGAAAGTGATGGAATAATCTGGTCAGCATCTGCCATATTGAGAAACCAGCTCAAACAGCTTGCCTGGGAGAAAGTTTGTGAAATAACGCAGTAACATGTTTGCAGTAGTATGCTTTCTTTTTTGTTGATATTTAATATTAGTCTTTCTTGAACTACTATTACAAATTAGTGGGTCTTATATATTGTAGAATTTCATATACCATGAGGTACACATGTTTTCTTGATACTAAATTCCATCTTCCTGAAAAGTCTTCTTTCTAAATGTCCATTGGGCTAGAAGTTGAATGCACAGGGATTTTTCATTCACAAATATTTGGAATTCTTTGAGAAGAGCTGAAATCTGGAAATCAGATTTTTAATAGGATATAGGGCAGAATTGCTTTATAAGTTAGGAATGAGTGGTAGCAGTGGCCTGATAAATAAGCCAATGTTTGATTTTCATTTGTGTAAAATATATTTGATGTATAGAACTTAAATTCTTCAAAAGTACTAATATATTAATTCATTGTTTATTCTTCTGCCTTTTTAATCTTACAATGATTAGGTAGATACCAAAAGCAGGTGGTAGTTAACTTTATTGGGTAGGGGTCATTCTGTAAGAGGCAGCCAAGCCAGAAATTGGCTTAACTATTTATAGCTCTGTACATACTTTTAAAAAACCTGTGTCAAATCCTGTATCATTCTTTTGGTTCCTTCCTTGTATGTCTGCTAAATATTGTTTGTTACTGTAATGCTAAGGATCTGCATTTGGAAGTAAGCTTTATTGGTTTCACTGAATTCGGTTCCATCTGTGTATATTTAGAGAATTGCAATCTATTTTAAAAAGGCCAGTGCATTGAAGTATGGGCCCACAATATGTGATTGGCTTTGATAAGGTAGCTTCCTCAAAGTGTGTATAGTTTTCTCCCTATGATAAATTATCATTCATGCTCTTAATTGAAGATAGCTAGTATTTAATTCAGAACAATGCAGGATTGGCTGTACATGAAACTTTTGTTCTCTCTGTTGTAGTCTTAAAATGAAACAGTTATTGTATGATGTTAATTCATTGCAGTTTGATAAGATGAGCACATAATATCTTCATAATGTACTTAATTGGTGGTTGCTATTACCCTGCTTTAGGAAATTACTAACTTACTAAATAATTGATGGATATAGAATTGCTGAGCATTTTGAAATTTTACATTAATCTACAATCATCTAGCTAATTCCTATTTTTTCTGTGAAATAAAATTCTTCTAATACACCCTTACACTAATTTATCTTTAATACAACCCTCTGAGCCTGAGAGTCGATATTTTGGTCTAACTCGCATCAGCCTCAGTCAACGTAGCCAAGGTTTGGGTAATGGAAATTGCAGTCAGTTGAACATCTAAAAGATGCAGATTGGGGGAGAGAGTTTAATAACGCTATTTGAAATATTAAGAGTAAAAAAAAAGTTTTTTTCTTAAAACAAATAATTGGACCCTGATTTTTAAGAAATTATGAGAGGATTTTAACTCACCTTGACACTTCTTAATTTTTAACAATAATGAGGCAGTATTGATTTATTCAGGAAATAATAAATACTTTCCTAATACTCTATATATGCCAATATATTTTTAAATATTTTCTTCATCAGATAAATTTATTCTGGTAATAATAGAAAGAATATGGACTCAGTACAAGACCTGACAGATGCAGTATTAATGTTTTTTTCTGATTGTTGGTACTGATGAGTTTTGCAAATTCCAGAAGATATCCAAATTTTATTCAAATAGGGAAGGACTTCATTATCTTTTGCAAATCGGGTCTGCAGAGAAAAATGAGGAAATTCATAGACACTTAAGGATGGAAATGTGGATCAGCAATAAGATTAGTTTAATTTGTTTATAGCAATTTCCTGAGTTGACCATTGTTGGAATCAGGCTTCGAGTAAAAAGGGCAAGAATATGCTAAATACTCTAAAATCAAATTTCTGGGTCAATAAATACTTTTCTTGCTGCTGTTGCATTAACACATAAACTATTTCCATAATAAAAACTTGTGATGACTGACTAATTACTTACATTAATATATTAAAGACATTGGCTTATCATTTAAGGCACTTTGATACTGGTAGCATTTTTCTTCCTTGCATTCTTTTTTTCTTTTGCTACAGTAGTTTCTTGCTTTTACAGTTCCTTTTGCATATAAATTGAGAAGGGAGGGAGGGGTAGTGGAATGGCTTTCTTAAGCAGGCTTTTTAAAAACTCAATTAATTAAAGCTGTGTATGATTTCTTTTTCTTTTCTCTAGACCAGCATGTTTTGGAAATTTGATCTTCATTCATCATCCCACATAGACACACTTCTGGAGAAAGAAGATGTAACACTGAAGGAACTGATGGATGAAGAAGATGTGTTACAAGAGTGTAAAGCTCAAAATCGCAAACTTATAGAATTTCTTTTGAAATCGGAATGTCTGGAAAATTTAGTATCATTTATTATAGAAGAGCCCCCTCAAGACATGGATGAAAAGATCAGATACAAGTAAGAAATACGTTTAATCTAAAAGCTAGACACTGAAAAAATAAGAAGTTGTGAAAAGAGATTTGCATGCTACTAATTTTAGGAAAGTGTGGATTGTATGCTAAAATAGATACTCTCAAAAAATCTTTCCTTTCATAACTTGCTAAGAGCATATCAAATGAAAATAAATGTATCAACAAAAATTATTTATTGTTACTACTAATCAGGATGGATTTGATTTAAATCAATTCAATTTAAATCATAATTTTTAAAGAGCAACTGCCATCTCTGCTACTCCTCTGACCCACTGTTGACTTACTGACAGTCCCAATGTTGCAAAATATACAGCCTCATGCTACATCACTAAGCTCCATTTCATGCTGAATAACTAAATTATTTATGTATTTTAAATAGAAAACTATCTTTAGAAAGATTAGTTTTTCAGCACATTTTGTGCTGAAAACGTCCCTCGGCTTATACTGGTCTATACGGCTTATACTCAGTTTTTTTTTAAGCCCTCGGCTTATACTCGAGTATATACGGCTTATACTGAGGTTTTTTCTTTTCTTTTTACATTTTACGGACTGAAGCCCTGCGGTGCAGTGAGAGGCGGGCGGGGAGCCGCCAGCCTTCTCAGCTGAGGAGGAGGGTTTCAACCGTAGGTGCCTCATTTCCCACCCTCGGCTTATACTCGAGTCCCCAGTTTACTCCAGTTTTTGGGGTAAAATTGGGGACCTCGGCTTATACTCGGATCGGCTTATATTCGAGTATATACGGTATTTTAAATAGAAAACTATCTTTAGAAAGATTTTTATTCCAAAAGCATTTTATTAACATAAATTTGATTTAAAAAATCCAATTTAAATTTTAAAAAATCATCAATTTTTATCTAACCTGCTACTAATATTTGAACATTACGTTGTCTTATTCCGGGGTGGGCGGTTAATTTTTCCAAGAGAAACAGAGATCTTTGTGAAGGCCTTACCAATAGGCTGAACTTAAATTCTGCTCAATTGCATGTGCAGTGTACATTTCATTTGATAGCTAATTTCTGATTGATCCCACAAGGGCTGGACACGGATAGCCGATGGGCCGGATAAAATGCCCAGGTCTGATCTTACTTGAAGTGATTTACAATCAACTTTTCTAATAAAAAATTATATATTTTATTAATTTTATTGGTAATATTAGTTACTACTAATAATATTAATAACATTAAAATGTAAATTAAAGCAATATAAAATTAAAAGATTCAGTTAAAAATGAAAGGGTGAAGGAAAACAAAAATGTAACAATACTGCCATTCACACAACAGGTCATATAGGGACATGGTGAAGAGAGAGATTTTCCATATGGCATCCCCAAAAATGTAATTTAAGAAACTTTATGACTATGATAAATGAAAATGTTTCAAAGTATAGGCTTTACAGGTCTTGGTAGATGCAAGAACCTTAAATCATGCTTCTAGTTTAGAGCCATATGTATCAAAATCAAAACTTTGAACTGCTTAACAAATGATTGGCAATTGGTGCATTTGCTTCAACAGAGGACTAACTTGTAGGTTCCACTGCCCCACTCAGTAACCTAGCTGCTGTATTCTGCATCAACTGAATACACATCTCTCTTTATAGGCAACCTTGTAGAATTGTAGTAATACTTTTAAGTGAGATAACATGCATGTGAATTTCTATAACTCATACAATCAGATCTTCAGCAATTTTTTGTTGCTGTAGAAAAACATAATGGGGAAAATGAATCAGGATTGATTTTACCTTCCAACAATCTCTTCTTCCAGAAGCACATAATTATCTCTATTTCCTAATTTTTCCAGAAGTGAATGGCATATATTTTTTCCAATTATATTTGTGGCTGTGTTGGGAGAAAGACTAAAGCAAGGAATCAGCCTAAACTTGCTATGTAAACACAAATAGAGCTAGGTCTGACCCCTTCCCCTTGAATGTTTTAAAGCCTTATCTGGGTGTTCCCAAGCTAAAGCTGTCAATCTGGGGAGATTCCTGTATAATAGGCAGAGAACAGCATAGTAGTTAATTTGAATTCTTCTGTAGATCTAGTTGTTTGCCCCTGACAAGCTGGCTACTATTGTATGTCACACCAAGTGACCATTTGGATCCTAATTGTAAAAATTGAAACTTGTTTATGGACATTTTTGTCAGCTCCATGGTCTGTGGAGCAGTAATCAAAATTGATTTTTCTGTTGTGCTTTGAGCTGATTGTCAAATTGGCATTCCTGATTGCTCATGGGAGTACTTCTTGCTACATCTCATAACAGCTCCCCAAAGGACTTCTCATTTGGTTCCTGTAAGCCTTACAGCCTGCTGTGGTTCCCGTTGCTGGTTTTTGCCTACCAGAGGTGTACCTCAAGTGGCTTTGTCTTGTACTTGTTCCCATTCCTCTGCCATGGTGCCAGAACACCACCTAGGGAAGTGCTGATGTTGCTATACTGCCCAGCTGCAATTTTAGAGGGTTTCTGGATGTCACTTACTCTTTTCAAATTGATGCTGTAATAGATCCTTGGAGACATGTGTATTGTTACACTGCTTTTTTTATTCTCAACTTTTGCTTTTGGTCAGCTCCAGAAGTTGGGGTTTGTGTCAGGGCTAGATCAGATGATGATAAGGATACTTTATAGTGTTCGTATAAGTAATGTCTACTGTACACATAAATCAATTGAAGAACCATCTATAAAGTAGCTTCATTGAAATGCTGTTCTCAGATGGAAGTCCTATGAAACCTGCACAGATTGTGAAAGATGGTTGGGTTAATTCAGAATTTAATAGGCTGCAAAATAATAATGCATGTCTTCTTTTTTATTTATGGCTTTGTAATTCTAGTAAAATAAAACTTCAACTATTTTGTTTTAGATACCCAAATATATCTTGTGAGCTGCTTACTTCCGATGTTTCACAGATCAATGATAGACTGGGTGAAGAGGAATCATTACTAATAAAACTGTACAGTTTTCTTCTAAATGAGCCACCTCTAAATCCGTTACTGGCCAGTTTCTTCAGCAAGGTGCTGAGTATTCTTATTAGCAGAAAACCAGAACAGGTATTTGCTTTTTGAATCTTCATGTTTGAGAGCCTGTCTTTCTAATACTGTGTGAAGATATATTTCTGTATTTATATGCTTGCTAGAATTGTGTTAACTGAATCAGTAAGAGCCATTTTTTTCACTCTGAGCACTGTTATCTAATAGACTTGAATGATCCACATATATGCACATACGGATACAGAATTAATCATGCTATATTTTTCAACTTGAAAAACTTGCCAGTCTCATAAGCTACTTATAGTAATGGAATATAATTCAAAAAATTCAAAAAAAATACCAAGTGTCTGTAATCTAGTGCTTTATTTTAAATGTTCTCCCTGCTCAGAAAAAAACAGGAAGCATGGGGACTAGAAAAAAAATAATTTCACATTTGGGGTATGTACAAGATACTTCACAACAGTATTTAGTAAAAAAAACAAAGAAATCATGATATATTCAATGTTAGGAATGAACTTGTTCAGCAAATTCAACAATTTATCAATTGATACTAGCAATTTCTTCAGAATCTTCTTTTTAAGCTTTGTTGGATTCAAAATATTTTAGAACGTTCTATTAATACTTATTATATTTCTTCAGATTGTGGATTTCTTAAAGAAAAAGCATGATTTTGTAGATCTCATAATAAAGCACATAGGAACCTCTGCAATTATGGACTTACTACTCAGGCTACTGACATGCATAGAACCTCCACAGCCAAGGCAAGAAGTATTAAATGTAAGTAGTTTATTCTCCTATTTCAAAATCCATATCTGAACAATACATTTATTAGATTACTTAAATTTA
The DNA here is from genome assembly GCF_028640845.1 of Ahaetulla prasina. Lineage (NCBI taxonomy): Eukaryota > Metazoa > Chordata > Lepidosauria > Squamata > Colubridae > Ahaetulla > Ahaetulla prasina. The sequence goes on along the minus strand of NC_080539.1, from coordinate 259,780,161 downwards.
ACAACAGTTACTGTTTCAAATTCTTCAGACTCTTTATGATTTATAGTGGCAAATAAAGCAAAAAGAAATGCAAGGAAGAGAAAAGAATCAACTAATGATGCTACATTTACTCTTTCTGGAGTTTGGAATAAATTGTGCAAATTTAAAATTACCTTGTTTCCCGGTAAATAAGACATCCCCTGATAATAAGCCCAATCGGGCTTTTGAGAGCATGTGCTAAAATAAGCCTCACCCTGAAAATAAGCCCTCCCCAAAAATATTTAAACACAGAGCTGGAAATCAGGTAAGATGGCAAGAGGAGCCCCGTCTTGCTCCATGTGCCCCAAAATAATAAGACCTCCCCAAAAATAAGGCCAAGCGCTTATTTTGGGGTTCAGAAAATATAAGACAGGGTCTTATTTTCGGGGAAACACAGTAGGTTGTATATGAAAATTTCAGAAGGCACATAGGGTTCTCCCAAGAATTGTTGTTGATGCAATATTGTTGATCTCTGCAATTGACTTTGGAAAATGCTGTTTTGACCATGAGAAAACACCATATAACTTGCTTAAATTTATTTAAACCTTTTGGTGCATTCTCATCTGTTCTTATTACCTCCTTCATAGGCCTTTGAATAATTTCCCCTTCTTTAGTTATTTCAGCTCATGCTAAATGTTTTCTTCTGACCCCATCTATGTGGATTTTTTTCATAACTTATACATCTCTCCAGATCCTGTGTATTTTATCGCTTGATTTTATTTTTTTGATATCCAATTTTCCCTTTAAAAACCTTTTTGGTGTATTAAGTGAGAACATAATACATCTTAGCTGGTGGTCTGTTGACAATGTATTGAAAAGATAATACCAATCTGACCGCAAATCTACAAAAAATGTAAAAACAATAATGTGTATCTATATCACCTGACAGACTTGACTTACTGAGAAAGGTAGGTCTCTGGACTATTGATTTAGTTAGGAAGGCTTGCATAAATAAAAAATAGTTATTTATTTCTTAAATAATTTGTTATCTTGTTTCAAAGGTGCAGAAGAATGAGCTATTTTCTTCATGTTATTGTATAACAAAGTAAATACATAGCATGTTATACTCACTGACGTGTACTTGTGATTTCCTTTCTGCAAATTTTGAATATCTTAGAATTTCTGAGAATGCACTTTAGTATTAAATAGCACCAGTGGGTGAATTATACAATAATTATATTTAGTCTTAATTCTGGAAGATGATTTAAAAAAAAAAAATTACCATATGTCTCCACAGTGGTTAAATGAAGAGAAAATTATTCAGCGGCTTGTGGAAATCGTCCATCCTTCTCAAGATGAAGATGTAAGAAATATATTTTATAATTCATATTTAGTTTTATATACTAATTTACTTCTATTCTGCTTACAGACTTTAAATTTTCTTCATTATATACTTAATTATAACATTACATTAAAATAATGGGTTCTGCAGTTACAGGACTGAGGAAACATCTTAATCTACTTACTTGAAGTATAATTGTGCCTTCTAGAAAATAGTGAATCTGTGTTAAATTGTTTCTGATATTAATTAGCAAATAAAATTATTTAGCTTTCTTTTCCCTTTATAAATTCTCTCTTGTTCTTCAGAGACAGTCAAATGCATCCCAGTCACTTTGTGAAATTATACGCTTAAGTAGAGACCAGATGCTACAAGTACAAAACAGTTCTGAACCAGATCCACTGCTTGCAACACTAGAAAAGTAGGTTGGTGTAAAGATATTACTTTACTTTTAAAATAAGTATGTTATCTATGGATTTTGAAAGTTTAAATGTATTCCTTTTGTTAGGAAAAGTAGAGATATTAATAACAATAAGAGTATAAGCTGTAGCAAGCAGTAAATAAATAAAAACAAAATATTTAGAGCTCTAAATAGCAAATATGACATTCCCGCTCCAGAACTGTTTAGAAAAGTAATTCAAGACACGTGATAACATGAAGTTCATTCATTCACTTAAGTAATGTCTTTGCTGCCTCAGCTCCACTGCTTTCCATTATGCTTTTGGGTGTAAATCATGGTACTAGTTATCACCTTTAAAGCCCTATGTGACACAGGGCCGGTTGTTGGAACTACTGTCTCTAGTTGTTTTATCTATCCCATCAGATGGCACAAAGTGGCATACTCCCCAAGCCCACTTCCCTGTTCCTGTCAAGGAAACAGTGGCATCTTGGGAAAACCAGGAGGTGTACATTTTGCATTGGAATAGCATCCCCACATTCATGTGGTCCTGATCCCATGGCCTTCTGAAAAGCTATATAAACCCACAGGGATTAGGGGCAGCTTTTTAGCGAAGCCTGACATACTTGAATTTATCACTGAAGAATACGTTTTTTATATTTTGTTATATATTTTATATATTTTGTGAGCCACTTAGTTATTTGTGTAAGATAAATGGCCACATTAAATAAAAATAAGTATAATGCCAAAACATGACTTAGTGATATATCTGACTTCAGCCTTTGTATTTATAACAATGTACTTTTTTAAACAGGTGACTCACACATTTTATGTATAATAGTAATATTTATAATAGTAATATTTGTAATAATAGATTATAGATTAATCCACAGGTTTTATTCAAAAAAAGCATTAAATAAGAAGATTAACCTTTACAAGAGAGTAAGAATTTGTGATACATTTAGACATGTAGAAGAAGGATTTGGTTGCCTGGACACACTGTTAATATAGGCTTAGATTGTCTTGTTTATATATCAACGTACAGGTAGTCCTCAACTTACAACCATTTGTTTAGTGACCATTCAAAGTTACCATGGCATTGAAAAAGTGACTTACCGGTCTTCGCACGTACAACCATCTCAGCATTCCCATGTTCAAAATTCTGGTACTTGGCAACTGACGTGTATTTTAGATGGTTGCAACACCCCCTCACCCCTCAAGCTGATATGAATACCATTTGTGATTTTCATAGATTCACTTAATGACTATGTGATTCACTTTACAACTGTACTGATTTGCTTAATGAGTGCAGCAAAAAAAGTGATAATATTGGATGCAACTCACTTAACAACCACCTCACTTAGCCTTGGAAGTCCTGCTCCCAGTTGTGGTCATAAGTCAAGGACTATTTATGCTACAAAAGAAAGAATCCAGTTCTACACAAGTTTTTCCTGCAACTGTAAGAATTAGATTTGAAGCAAAAATAATTGTCAAGACTTTGTATAAAGAACTTTTTAAAATGAACTGCAAAGGTTTTCTTTGAAATTATCTACGTACTAAAAGGTATATTTTAAGCATTATCTTTTTATTATAGACAAGAAATTATAGAACAGCTGCTATCAAATATTTTTAATAAAGAGAAAAATGAATCTGCAATAGTCAGTGCAATTCAGATATTACTGACTTTACTGGAAACAAGACGGCCAACGTAAGTTAATTTTTATGTTTCTATTCTAATGATACTCTTAATTTTTTAGTAGCTGTTAGGTTATGGTTATATTTGTTTATCACTCCTTCAGATATAATGATATACTCTTATGTACACAGAAACATTCTGAATCAATATTTTTCTGATAATTCTTATCTGATTTGTTCAATTTCAGGTATCAAAAGCGAATGAACAAGTAAAATCTGAAGTTTGCATTGATAATGATAACAGATCTTCTGTTCATCCTGGTACTGAGCCAGTTATTTTGAATACAGCCACAGATTTCTTGTTCATAATACAGCAATGCTTTATGGTAGTGAGCTTGTTATACGCAGGCTGCCATACATATTTTCAAATTAATATTTATGTATACTTCTTCCATGACGATGTAACTGAATTAATCAAGGGGGTAATACATTGCTGCAAATATGAATTATGTTAAGCATTAACCTACTATTTGGAATAGCCAGTAAACCCTTTATATAACGCAACAAAAACCCTTTATGTAACGCAACAAAGCTTTGAGCTTACTTCATTGTCTGAAAATATTGCTTTGGTCTCTAGAAAAGGTTGAATGGTTCTTATGTTGTGGTGAGCAGTTGTTTTCTGAAAAGATTATTTGAATTTGTAATTGAAAAAGCTCATGCTTGATAGTACTCATGGTAGCAAACATAATCTTTCAGTAGCCTTGCTTACTGTATTAATAGGGAAACATTTTTCTTTTTATGTATGTGTTACAGATTTGAAGGTCACATAGAGATTTGCCCTCCAGGTATGAGCCACTCAACATATTCGGTCAATAAAAGTGTATTAGAAGCCATAAAAGCACGACTTTCATCTTTCCACGAATTGCTCCTGGAACCCCCCAAAGTAAGAAAAACACCCAACTCAGTGAAAATAGATTGATTCAGTTTTGTGACTTCTGGAGCAAGAATATATGTGCCATCTTGCTTAATTTGAAAGTGCATTCCCTTCTGTAGGTTGACATCTTGGTTTAGCTTTCAGTAAGGCTGGATACATCAACATAATCCTGATTCAGATTATTGTTGGTATTTTAGGTTTGCTCATATAACAAAAGCTCATGTTTCCTTGGAACTTAACCAGCAGATTGGAGTATGTATTACCTAGGTAGCTAGTCAGTGTTTGTTTTCCTTAGATTTTGTTTTAGGGCTGTGCATTTAAGCAGGCTGAGCAGGTACAAGTGAAACTACTAGCCGGGGAGGGGGGGGCCGCGGCGGCAATGAAATGTTATGTTTTTGTAAAGAATCATGGCTTGTAGCTATTCCTTTTCCTTGACTCCCCTGAGAGATCCTCAAGTCTTCCAAGCATGGGAGAGAACTGCTGGAAGAAACTAGTTAAAGACTGATTCAGTGGTGAAATCCAGATTTTTTACTACCAGTTCTGTGGGCGTGGTGTGGCTGGGTGGGCGTGGCAGGGGAAGGATATTGCAAAATCTCCATTCCCACCCCACTGGGGCCAGCCAGAGGTGATATCTGCCGGTTCTCAGAACTGCTCAAAATTTCCGCTACCGATTCTCCAGAATCTGTCAGAACCTGCTGGATTTCACCCTTGGATTGATTCCATTTGGGGTCATATTATCTGAGGGACTGTCTCTTGCTGGTCACATCTACCCGACCCACTAGAGCAGGGAGACAAGGAATGTTGTGGGTCCTGTACCCTAAGCAATACATCTGGCGGGACCCAGAAGAAGGACCTTCTCCATGGTGGCTCCTTCCCTCTGGAACATCATTCCTCTGGAAATTACGCTGTCCCCCCTCAACACTCTTTTGGAAGGCCCTGAAGACGTTCTGCCAGCAGAGCCCTCGTCTGAACTTTCCCAGCCCCCAGGACTGGCCCAAGTTCCTCCCCAACCTCCTCACTGTCCAGCTCTGCTGCCCACCAGTGGGCCACAGCAAGAGCAGTGTTGGCAAACCTGTTTGGCACTGAGTGTCGAAACGGGAGCATGCGCGTGCGAGAAGCCAGAAGAGCAGCACATGTGTACGGCAGGTGGCTGCTCTCAGCTACCTGGTCTTCCAGTTTCTGGCGCACATGCTCGCATGAAGACCAACTGCCTGGTGCGCATGCTCGCACTGAGAAGATGATCTTCTGGTTTCTGGCATGTGTGCCAGCCAGCTGGACTTCACACGCGCATGCACACCAGGAACCAGAAGTCCAGGTGGCCAGTGCACATGTGCGTGCTGGAAACCGGAAGAGCAGCCGCTTGGTATGCGCAACTCTTCCTGTTTCCGGCACATCCACACCCACAAATGACGGCTGGTCCTTTGTCATCTTTGTCATCTGACAAGTCCTGCTCTCTCCAGCTAGAGAGGCATGACTAGGGGAGGCAGCAGCCAATGCATAACCGTGGGTGTGCTCTGGTTCAGCAGACAAATGAGATTGGGCCTGATAATCCTGAGACCTTGAGAGGTCAGAAAACCAGGAGCTGGTTCTGCATTGCAGCTCAATGGCTACGCCCCGTTGAATAGCCTCCTGAATAAAGGTGGCTAGGCCTGGAATAATTTGAGAAGGAATTTCTGTTTCCCCATGTTCTGAATCAGCAGAAGGGGGAGAAATCTCAGGTTGAGGGCCTTGAGGAGCAAGTGGAATCTGGATAGGATTCACAAGCTGTACAGAAGCCTCCTGAATGGGCCCAAACAACTTTGCAGTAGCCTCTGCCTGTCTAGAATCTGCAGGGGAAGCCCCTGTATCTGGAGACCAGGCAGGAGGAACACCTTGGCTACCAGTTTCCCCCGAAGCCTCTTGAGCTACAGGGGTGACCTGAGTGGGTATAGGGACTGAAACTGCAGGAGTAAGAGTAGGTGGGAGCAGCTCCTTGCAGGTAGCCTCCTGGATGGCTTTCTGTTTGGCCTTTTCCATGGCATTATGCCTCTTTAATGCCTCCCTGGCTGATGTCTTGGAGGCTTTCTTAGCCTTGGGGGCTAAGGTCTCTGGGGCAGTGCCCCTGGTTGAAGGCCCTGGAGTTGCTGGGCTGAGCTCATGATGGTTCCGTTTTGAGGCTTGAGAAAAAGCAGAGGTGGCCATTTTGAATTTAGTGAGGGCTGCAAGTCCTCTAAATCGCAAAAGGTGGATTCCCAAAATGGCGGCCAGTTAAATCAATAAGGGGTGAGAGAAAGCCCTGCCGAAGAAGGTGCCAGCCAAGCAATAAGGCCAAGCCCTCAAAAGCGTTTTAAATGCCACCGGTGATGCTGCGCTGTTCGAAAAAGCGTCCTCCCAAAGCGGAACGGCCTTACTGGGATCTAGGAGCCATCAAGGGTTCCGTGCTGGCACTGCACTGCTCCGCTGCTCCTTTTTGGCTTTCGCCACAGTCAAATGAAAGGCGGGGGGTTAGAAGCCTCTGAATCCCAGCCACGCCAGCCAGGAATGCCGTTCTGACTCTCAATCTGCCAGCCAGCAGAAGCACTAACAAATTTGGCCCTCAGCAGTTTCCAGCCGAAGCTGTTTGCACTGGGAAAGCAGGACTTCAAGCAGCCGGGAGGTACCTGCAAGAACCACCCACGCGGTCTTCAGCGGGCTCGGGCGTGAGCCCTTCACGCTGGGATGTTCCGTGCTTCCCAGGAGGACCTGGGAGCCTCTTAGAATAAATTGCTGCCAAGCGGTCCTCAGTGAAGGCAGGAAGAATCCTTTGTTCGCTGGAGTATCTCACCAACAATTTGGGATCAAAAAATCCTGGGAAAAAAAGCAGTCAGAGATAGGCAGCTCAGCAAAAAGCATCCATCCAGATTGACTGAGTCTGAAAACTGAAAAGCAAGAGGAAGAGGAGGAGCTTAACATCTTGCAGACTCAATCCTGGATCAGATGACAGAGTTAACCCATTCCTGACTGCTGGCCTCACACTCAGAGAGAGCAGTCTGTTCTTTGATATGCTTTAATTGCACTGAAGAATCGGGTGTATGGTTAATAGAATAGAATAGAATAGAATAGAATAGAATAGAATAGAATAGAATAGAATAGAATAGAATAGAATAGAATAGAATAGAATAGAATTTTTTATTGGCCAAGTGTGATTGGACACACAAGGAATTTGTCTTGGTGCATATGCTCTCAGTGTACATAAAAGAAAAGATACGTTCATCAAGGTACAACATTTACAACACAATTGATGATCAATATATCAATATAAATCATAAGGATTGCCAGCAACAAGTTATAGTCATACAGTCATAAGTGGAAAGAGATTGGTGATGGGAACTATGAAACGATTAATAGTAGTGCAGATTCAGTAAATAGTCTGACAGTGTTGAGGGAATTATTTGTTTAGCAGAGTGATGGCCTTCAGGAAAAAACTGTTCTTGTGTCTAGTTGTTCTGGTGTGCAGTGCTCTATAGCGTCGTTTTGAGGGTAGGAGTTGAAACAGTTTATGTCCAGGATGCGAGGGATCTGCAAATATTTTCACGGCCCTCTTCTTGATTCGTGCAGTATACAGGTCCTCAATGGAAGGCAAGTTGGTAGCAATTATTTTTTCTGCAGTTCTAATTATCCTCTGAAGTCTGTGTTTTTTTGTTGGGTTGCAGAACCGAATCAGACAGTTATAGAGGTGCAAATGACAGATTCAATAATTCCTCTGTAGAATTGGATCAGCAGCTCCTTGGGCAGTTTGAGCTTACTGAGTTGGCACAGAAAGAACATTCTTTGTTGTCCTTTTTTAATGATGTTTTTGATGTTAGCTGTCCATTTGAGATCTTGCGATATGATAGAACCCAGAAATTTGAAGGTTTCTACTGTTGATACTGTGTTGTCAAGTATTGTGAGAGGTGGAAGTATGGAAGGGTTTTTCCTAAAGTCTACCACTCATTTTGAGTGTGTTCAGTTCCAGATTGTTTTGGTTGCACCACAAGGCTAGTCGTTTGACCTCTCGTCTATATGCGGATTCGTCATTGTCTCGAATGAGACCAATCACTGTTGTGTCATCTGCGAACTTCAGTAGCTTAACTGATGGATCATTGGAGATGCAGTCATTGGTATACAGAGAGAAGAGAAGTGGGGAGAGCACACAGCCTTGTGGGGGCCCTGTGCTAATTGTACAGGTATTTGATGTGATCTTGCTTAGCTTCACCTGCTGCTTCCTGTTTGTTAGGAAGCTTGTGATCCACTTACAAGCCTGTTCCGGTACCTGTAGCTGGTTTAGCTTAGTTAGGAGAATGTCTGGAATGATGGTATTGAATGCTGAACTAAAGTCTACAAAAAGGACCCTTGCATAGGTCTTTGGAGACTCAAGATGTTGTAGGATGTAGTGCAGAGCCATATTAACAGCATCATCTGTTGATCTATTTGCTCGGTATGCAAATTGCAAGGGGTCTACAGCGGATCCGTGATGGTTTTCAGGTAGGAAAGCACTAGCCTTTCAAAGGTTTTCATGACTACAGATGTTAAAGCAACTGGTCTGTAGTCATTCAGTTCCTTGATGGTGGGCTTCTTGGGCACTGGGATGATGGTAGAGCGTTTGAAGCAAGAAGGAACATAACACATCTCTAGTGATTTATTGAAAATATGGGTGAAGATGGGGGCCAATAGGTCAGCACAGACTTTTAAGCAAGAAGGAGTTATCTTGTCTGGGCCTGGAGCTTTTCCTGGCTTTTGTCTGTGAAATAGGTCCTGCACTTCCTTTTCTGTGATCACTAGGGGTTGTGAACCCAATGAAATGGGGTCAGTTGTAGGAGGCTTGGCTGTTGTTGGTGTGTCTGAGATGGGGGTTGTGGAGATAGGTGGCTGTAGTTTCCTTTCAAACCTGCAGTAAAACTCATTCAGGTCATCTGCCAGTTGTTGATTACCTTCAGCCTGGGAAGGAGGTTTGCCATAGCCGGTGATATTTTTAAGAGTTTTCCACATGTTTGCTGGTTCATTTGCTGAAAACTGATTCTTTAGCTTTTCAGAGTAGCTTCTTTTTGCTGCTCTTATCTCCCTTGTTAGTGCATTTCTGGCCTGATTGTACAGCATTTTATCACCTTTTCTGTAGGCTTCCTCTTTGGAATGTCGTAGCTGCTTAAGTTTAGGTGTAAACCAAGGTTTGTTGTTACTGTGTATTCGCAAGTTCCTTGTAGGTACACATAGGTCTTCACAGAAGCTGACATACGATGTTACAGTATCTGTGAGTTCATCCAGGTCTGCAGAGGTATCTTTAAAAATATTCCAATCAGTGCAGTCAAAACATGCAATAATGTTTTAGTTGCAATAATGATCCTTGGTTAATGATCTCTCCATCAGCAAGTATTCAAAGTTACAGTGATTCTCAATGAGTGGTACTTATGCCTGGTCCTTGAAGGTCCAGTCATCCTAGCAGCCCTGCAGTCACAAGATTGCGGTCTGGATGCTTAACAACTACTGGTAGCTCACACTTAAGAGTGGTTGCAGTACCTCATGGTCACATGATAGGCATTTACAGATTTCCCTGCCAGTTTCCTGCAAATAAAATCAATTGGGAAGCCAGTAAGAAAGGTTGCAAGTCACTCCTTTGGCACATCCTTCTTCAACTGGCAGTACTAATCCTTGCCCCATCATGTTTTCAACCACAGTAATCAATTACCCATTAGCCAATTTGCCAGCTGCCCAGGGCTTGTGACTTCTTGTGGAAAGCTGGCAGGAAGTTGCAAGTTCTCGCTTAATGACCCATGATTCCCCACTTACTAATGGCAATGGGACTGTAATTCAATCACACAACATTGTGCTTTATGAGCATATCACTTAGCAATGGAAATTCCAAACTCAATTATAATCATTAAACAAGGACTACCTGCAGTTTGGGAATGTTACTGGATTTCCTGTTGCTTTTAGAATCCCACCAGTGATTATAAGTAGAATTGCTTTTGTACAACACAAGTTAATCTATCTCTGTCTTGGGCTGTGCTTGGGAAAATGTAGAACTTTAGCTGATAAAAATTACATGAGCCAGGTTTTAATGAGGAAGAAGTTTTTGAAAAATGTTATTTTGACATTGTACTAATTTTACTTAGAGTGGTATAGTGTGGTATAGAGATTAAAATATTAGACTGCAAGCAAAATGACCCTGATCTGTCTAGTTCACTTCTGGTATAGAATCTCATTAGGTGACTTAGGGCCACTCATTTTCTCTCAGCCCCCAGTCTACTTCACAGGGTTATTGTGGAGAAAAATAGCAGATGGGGCACTATATGTGGTGCCCTAAACCTCACACAACTTGAGCTAGGAATATTAAAATAGTTGCATCTTTGTGAATCTATCTGTTTGCAATTCAGATGTTAATTCTGTTTTATGCCCTTTCGCCACAGAATAGAGAGGTGAAGTCATGAGAGAACATTCATTCAGTGTTTTGGCTATAAGGTTCTGTTCTATAGAATTAATTATTTTCATCATCCTTTAATAATAATGAAGTATTAAATTAACATTCTCATGTTTGATCTGTGATATATTTTGATCTTGATTTTTTTAATGTTAGCTATTTTAAACTTCCCTGTTTTTATTACTTAACCAAGTATATCTTACCTGTGGCCTGCAAGTCCCCATGCAGCTCTTGACAGCTACTATGTTTCCCCGAAAATAAGATAGGGTCTTATTTTCTTTCGAACCCTGATATAAGGGCTTGGCCTTATTATTGGGGCAGGGGGTCTTATTATTTTGGGTGTGCAGGAGGTAGCAAGTGTGTGACTGGATGTCCTGTCGCCGCCGTCGCCTCCCCTCCCTGTTCTTCACGCAAGTGTCCCACTGCCCTGACGTGTCCCGCTGCCGCCGCTGCCTCATGAAGCAGGACACTGCAAGGGTTGTGCCGTTGCATGCTCAAACTGCAGCACCAGCGCGAGCTTCATCATACCGGCACAGCTGATGTCCTGCCGCTCGTAGCTGCACCGGTATTTCGCGTTCCTTGCCGTTGTGTCCAGGGAAACACATCGTAAAAAAACAACTCACAAGTTCAATCAAACTTCTCAAATGTTTTCTTTTACGTGTTTCCCTGGACACAACGGCAAGGAACACGATGGAGCTGGAAAGGTAACAGACACGCCTCACGGCCCAACACGTCCCACCCCACCCCAATGGCAACAGCAGCCTGGCTGCTTCCCTTCCCCTCCATCTCTTTATTGAGAGGGATGGCAAGTGGAGCGAGGGAGAAGTGAGAAGTGGTGGGTTGCTCCCAGTTCACTCTGGTTCTAGAGATCTGGTAGTAAAAATCTGCTGGCGTTCGGAGAACTGCTATTAATGGCTGGCTGGCCACACCCCCAAACCGGTTCCCTATCATCAGAGGTTGTTTTTTTTTTAACTTTTAAAAGGATCTTTTCTTCAGCCAAAAAAAGGCTTTTAAAAGTAAAAAAAAACAAACCTCTGATGATCGCGCGGCTGAGCAGGGATCATCAGAACCCTTTAAAAGTTTTTTTTTTTTAACAACCTCTTCGGCCGAAGATGTTGTTAAAACAAAAGGTTTTAAAAGGCTCCTCTGGCGATCCCAGCTGAGTTAAGAGCTTCTGGGCTGCTATTAGGCAGCTTCAGCTGGGATCATCAGAGGAGCCTTTTAAAATCTTTTTTTCTTCTGGCCCACCCAATCCCCCCCCCCACCTTATTACTGCTCCTTTCGGTCTCACTTTCCTTCGGCTTCTGCAATCAATTGCATCAGTTAGTAACTCAATCTGACTTTGCTGGCTGAGGAACTCTGGGAATTGAAGTCCACAAACCTTAAAGTTACTAAGGTTGGAGACCCCTGATCTAAAAAATATAAATAAAATAAAATAATAAAATATTTGTGCAGCTTTCTGAGATTTGGTGTGTTTTTTTAGTGATTCACTCTAACTACACAAACACACAAAATCTCACAAAGCTGTATGTGGCATTTTGTGTGTGAGAGAGAGAGAGTCAGTTGTGTTGTGGTGTGTGTGTGTAAAGTGTGAAAGTTGGTTTTTGAACTTTTTGTGGCTGTGTGAAGTTCCTGCTGTTGCAGGGGACATTTTGGGTGAAATGCAGCTACTTTTACATTGTGTGTGAATCTGTTGTGTTGTGCTATGTGTGTGTGCCTCCCTTTGCAAGGACTTGGAGGCAGCTCCTCTGAGGAAAAGAGGCAGCGAAGCTCTGGCTGTCCCCCGGGAGAAATCGCCCAGTCTCTGCAGCATTGGTCATATGACTGAGTGAGCGTGGCCAGCTTGATGTCACTCACAGCAAGTGCCACCCCACCTTACCCTGAGTGACTTCAAGTTGGCCACGCCCACTCAGTCACATGACCACGAAGCCATGCCCACCAAATAAGCCACACTCACAGAACTGGTAGTAAAAAAATTTGAAACCCACCCCTGATTGAGGCTCAGGCAAGCCAAAAGGTTGGGTACCCATGACTTACACAGTTGTTTGAAATAGCATAGTCAATGGTTTGTGGAGATATTTCTTTGCTTTGCCAGAAATATTTCGCCCAGCCGCCCTGTTCAGGGTGACCCGCTCCCTCCTCCATCTGAGAGCACGGGAGGACCCCTTGCAAGGGCGTGCTGAGCGTGCTGAGGATTTCGGACAATATCTGCGTGATAAAATCGCTCAGATTCGGGGTGGTCTGGACTCTGACTGGGTGGATTCGGGCGGGGTGACGGAGATAGGTCTTGAGGATGTTATCTGGGAAGATTTCGATACTGTTGCTCCTGAAGACATGGACAGGATACTGGGGAGGCTGAACGCGACCACATGTTTATTGGATCTGTGTCCCTCCTGGCTGGTATTGACCACCCGGGAGGTTACATGAGGCTGGCTTCAGGGAATTGTCAACGCTTCTTTGACAGAGGGTGTCTTCCCTGCTGCCTTGAAAGAGGCCATAGTGAGGCCCCTCCTCAAGAAGCCCTCCCTGAATCCAGCTGTTCTAGCGAACTATCGTCCTGTCTCCAACCTTCTCTTTGTGGCGAAGGTTGTAGAGAGTGTGGTGGCGCGACAACTCCCACAGTACCTGGATGAAACTGCCTATCTTGACCTGTTTCAGTCTGGCTTCCGGCCTGGGTACAGCACGGAGACGACATTGGTCGCGTTGGTGGATGATCTCTGGAGGGCTCGGGACAGGGGTTGCTCCTCTGTCCTGGTCCTATTAGATCTCTCAGCAGCCTTCGATACCATCGACCATGGTATTTTGCTGCGCCGGTTGGAGGGGTTAGGAGTGGGGGGCACCGTTTTTCGGTGGTTCTCCTCCTATCTTTCTGACCGATCGCAGACGGTGTTGGCAGGAGGGCAGAGATCGGCCGTGAGGCGCCTCCTATGTGAGGTGCCACAGGGGTCAGTTCTCTCGCCTCTTCTGTTCAACATCTATGTGAAGCCGCTAGGTGAGATCATCCGTGGTTTTGGGGTGCGATGCCATCTGTACGCTGACGATACTCAGCTGTACATTTCCACCCCAAACCATCCCAACAATGCCGCTGAAGTGATGTCCCGGTGTCTGGAGGCCGTGCGGGTCTGGATGGGGAGAAACAGCTCTGACTCAACCTTTCCAAGACTGAGTGGCTATGGATGCCGGCGTCCCGATATAGCCAGCTGACGCCATCGCTGGTTGTTGGGAACGAGTCATTGGCACCCACAGAGAGGGCTCGCAATCTAGGTGTCCTCCTGGATGCACGGCTGTCTTTAGAAGAGCATATGACTGCCGTTGCCAGGGAGGCCTTTTATCAGGTTCGCCTGATACGCCAGTTGCGTCCTTTTCTGGACCGGGATTCTTTATGCATGGTCACTCACGCTCTCGTCACTTCCCGCCTGGACTACTGTAACACTCTCTACATGGGGCTCCCCTTGAAGAGCACCCGGAGGCTCCAACTGTTTCAGAATGCGGCCGCGCGTTGAATAGTGGGAACAACCCGAGCCTCCCATGTAACACCTGTCCTGCGTGAGCTGCACTGGCTTCCGGTGGTCTTCCGGGTCAATTCAAGGTGTTGGTTATCACCTTTAAAGCGCTCCATAGCATAGGACCAGGTTATCTACGAGACCGCCTGCTGCTACCAATAGCCTCCCATCGACCTGTGCGCTCCCATAGAGAGGGTCTCCTCAGAGTGTCATCGGTCAAACAATGTAGACTGGCGACCCCCAGGGGGAGAGCCTTCTCTGTGGGGGCTCCTGCCCTCTGGAATGAGCTGCCTCTGAGGATACATCCACTTCCTGACCTCCGGACCTTCCGCTGCGAGCTAAAGACCTTTCTATTTCATCATGCACGGCTGGCTTAATGAAGTTTTTATTGGGGTTTTATTATAGTCTTATATTCCTTCAGCCTTTAAGTAGTTTTTAATTTTTTTTAACTTTTCTGAGTTGTGCTTTTACCCTGGCTGTAAACCGCCCTGAGTTCTTCGGGAGAAGGGCAGTATATAAATTAAAAAATTAAATTAAATTAAATTAAATTATTAAATTAAATTAAATTAAATTAAATTAAATTTCAGAACTCTTAGACAGTACAAAACATGCTTCAATTGGGAATTGGCAATTGGGAATATGACTTCCACTCTTACAACTCTGTCTCTACTGTCTCTTTGTTTCTTGATTTTCAGCATAACTAGCTAAACTGTTGCACCTCCTTTCCTTAATCATGGCACTTTAGAGAAAGCAAAACTTCCTACTCTGTTCCTAGTGCTTACACATATGTAAGAAAAGCAAAACAACAAATGTATTTCCTTTATTTATATTCTCCAGAGGCCCTGCAGAATCAAATGACGGTGAAAGGATCTTTTGAGTTTGGCTTTTAAAAAAAAATCCTCCTTTGCAATAGAAGTACAACCATAAGTATTTGAAGGAGAGGTTTTTGTTATTGACAATTTATGGAAACACTATAATCTACTTAAACATTTTCAGTATTCCAGAACATAAAACTATAGGAAATAGCCCTTTAAATAAAATTACGTAAGCATTATGCTAAACACAGAATTACGTTCCTGTTACTTAAATATTTCTTCAGGTGTTGGAATTCTATTTTAAATGTTGCATTCCTCTTTTTGTATAGAAAAGTGTTATGAAGACAACATGGGGTGTACTGGATCCACCGGTAGGGAATACCAGGTTAAATGTGATTAGGTTAATATCCAGCCTTCTGCAGACAAATACGAACAATGTCAACCAGGAACTTATAGAGCTCAACAGCATAGGAGTTATACTGGTAAGAAAGCACATATTTTTAGATGTATTTATTTACTTACTTGCTTAAATACTAACAGGATTTATATGACCACGTATTGCATATAATGATTTTAGAAGGCTCACAACAAAGTATTAAAAAGATAAAAAACAGAAGCACTTTTGACTCCCAGGTGCCAGACCACACAGCCTCTGGGCTCAACCCCCAATCTCAGCTGGATTACTGGTGGCCCTTGATTAATGACCACTCCTTCAGTGACCATTCAAACTAGTGGCAGTTCTGAATGAGGGGTAATTATGATTGGTTCTAAAACATTCAGTCTTCACAGTGTCCCTGAAGTCCAGGACTACCTGTATGTAACTCATGGGGGAGACACAATAGTAACCATATATTGTGTTAAACCTATTCCCTGCAGTGCAAAAGAAATTGGGATATTTTCATTTAAAACGTTACCCTTAATGATGGGAGAATTTATTCAAAAAAATTGAGAGGCTAAAGTTAAATCCATACTGCAGGATATAAGGATAACCAGTTTTATTTTTTAATCTTTAAAAGTGCCAAAGTAAACTCTCCAGAAAAGTATGGATCTAGGAGAAAAGCATGGGTGTATTGTTTGGCCACAGAATCATTGTAATTGAAGGACCATGTATATCCTGTACCTCTTATTGTTTCATATTAAATGGAATGAAAAGAATTGACACTTAATCAACATGTAATCTAAGTGTGGGCTGTAACATGGCAGATGTTTGTCTGTTTGAAAGACCCAGTTGATCATTATTATTTCCCTCCTTTTATTTATTTTGGCCAATTCAGAGCAGCTAACACTAACTAAAATATTACAACTTGTTGCTTTTCTGTGAGTTATTAGCCCCACCCAAAGGCTTATTATCCAGAAACCTGGCTCAAAAATACTTCAAGTCTCCTCTTCCTTCCTCCTCCATTGCTCTAGACAATTAATTGCTCCAGCAGCTGATGTATGTAGTGCAAACATTCATACTCAATATACCAAGTCATTTAATCAATATTGGTGGAGGGTGTAACTGAATATATGCTTTTACACACACACATACACACACAAACACAAGCACACACGAAATACTGAAAGGATTCCATAATCCTTATGTCAAAGAAATTCTGACAAAAAGGGCAGTTAGGATTTCTGTAACTGCTTCTGACAAACCTGAGTTCAGCTTCCTTCATTATTATAAAGCAGGGGTGTCAAACTCATGTCATCATGTGACGTATTGTGACTTTCCCCCCCTTTGCTAAAATGGGGGTGGGAGGGGATGGCCAGTGCATGACACATCCAACCCGCAAGTTTGACACCCCTGTTATAAAGAATATCTGAGAGGTTTTTTAAACGAGGAAGAACATTTTTAAAATCACTTTATCAGTGGGGAAAAAAAATATCCAAACATGTTTAGTAAGTGTTATGGATACTTTTGATTCCTGTTTCTTTTTCTCCTGCAGGACATGTTTTTTAAATACACATGGAACAATTTTTTGCATACTCAAGTAGAAATCTGTATTGCACTGATTCTTGCAAGTCCTTTTGAAAGCACAGAAAATGGTACAGTCTCAGATCCAGATCCCACTAGAGGCAACCTTTTGCTGAAACACGTAAGATATTTTCTTGTTTTGTTCTTAAACGTTGCTGCACTTATGTACAGTGGTAGTAAGTTCTCTAATTGAATAATAATTTCAACTATCTTTGAGAGCTTATTACAACTATAATAAGTGAGTGGCAGGATAAAGAAACACATGCTAGCATTATATTTTAATAGGATTCTAATAAATAACCTCTCCACTCCAGACTTAATATACCTCTATTTTTTAACAGAAGTTTTATAGCAAGTATGGAAGCAGAAATGCAAGAAATAACCTTGCCGATTATTTCCCATTCATAAACACTGCATCTCCCTGTTTCCCTGAAAATAAGACAGGGTCTTATTTTCTTTTGAACCCTGAAATAAGGGCTTGTCCTTATTATTGAGGGGTCCGGCAGAGAGAGGATCCCTCTGTGCGCCATCAAGCCCTGCCCCTCCTGTGAGACAATGCAAGCGTCCCAAAGGCATCAAGCCGCGCGAGCGCCTGTTCCCTCCCCTGCTTGCGCACCTCCCTGGCCTCACCACGTTAATGTGGGTGAAGCCAGTGAGCACCTGCTGGAAGTCGCTGGAAACAGAGAAGATGCCGGTCGGGCCAGCCGCCTGCTGCCAAGTCTTCCGGGAGCCGAGGCAGAGAGTCTTCCGGCAACCGGGGCAGAGAGGCAGCGAAGGGCGAAGGGAGCTGCAACCCTACATGGGGAGACAATGCCACCGCTATCCAAGCACTGGGGATGGCTTCCTGTGTGGCTTCCAAACCCCAGCTGGAGGCCGCTGGAAACAGAGAAGAAGCCAGTCGGGCCAGCTGCCTGCTGTTGAATCTTCCGGGAGCCGGGGCAGCCACATGGAGTTAGAACCATAGAGCGGGAAGCGTACTCCCAGAGTGGCTGCTGCCGATGCAGTGTCTTCTGGCAGCAGCCGCTCTGGAAGTGCGCTTCCCACTCTATGGTTTCAACTCTATGCGGCTGCCCTGGCTCACGGAAGACTTGACAGCTGGCAGCCAGCCCGACCAGTTTCTCTGCTTCCAGCGGCTTCCAGCCAGTGTTTGGAAGCCTCAGAGGAAGCCATCCTCAATGGTGGGTGGGCACCACATGGCAAGAAGTGCTTGCGGGGCAGGGGTTTGCAGGCGAGGAGGTTGGATGGATGGATGGATGGATGGATGAATGGATGGATGGGAGGCGGGCGAGCACCAAGAACGCTGGAGAGAGAACAAGAGGCAGCTCCCAATCAGCTCAGCTGATCTGTGGATCGCGATTAAGGGGCCCAGCTGCCATTAGCTGACCGGGGAAGGGAAGGGCTGCCTCCAGTGCTGGCCACGCCCACCCCTTCACTAGGGCTTATTTTCAGGGGAGGGCATATATTTATGCCCATCCCAAAAATCAGGCTTGGCCTTATTTTCAGGATGTCTTTTTTTGGGGAAACACGGTAGTTCGTCTTGTCAGGTTACATAGAGATGATTTGCTCCCCAAAATTTGTCTCCCTCTAAAACTTTAAAAGTTAAGCAGTTACTTGAGGATAGAACACATAATATAATTGTAGTATGTAGTTAATTTGAGTTTAATCTTTATTCTTTCCATTAAACATTGAAAATCAAATGGCAGGGTTGAAGAGAGAGTGTATGTGCATGTGTATGGTGTGTGTGTGTGTGTTGGAAAAATAGTGCTTTTTGCACTGTACAGTTTGATGGCTAGCCAGTCACTGATGTGGTAAATAGTTCTTTTTATTATTTGATCAAGTTTTTTTTATCTTCTGCAAAACTAAGTAATTTTTTTCTTTATAGCTTTTCCTTAAGTGCCATTTAATAGAACGAATACTTGAAGCATGGGATATGAATGAAAAGAAACAGTGAGTAGCAGAAACTTTTCTAACTTTGTACTTTTAAGATACAGTATAAGTATCACAGACATTGACTTACATCCTAACTATAATTAGCAATTTTATATAAGCTCTGAATTTCATACACCTCTTTTTCTTGTGACTTTTTAGGTATGAGATCCCTCCATGAGAACAGATAACATTGTTAATTCTCCTTATTTGCACTGTTTATTATATTTGCTTTAATTAAACACTCACTTTTGTGCACTTTTGTCTCTACGTTTTGGCCATCTTTCCTAATATATACCATATTTTTCAGTGTATAAGACACATTTTTCCTCTCAAAAATGGTTGGAAATGTCTATGCATCTTATACAGCAAATGTTGCTGAAGCCCCGCCTACCTGCAGGGATTGCCGCCATCAACACCCATCTCCATTGCCACCTATCGCTGCCTCCGTGCATCCCATTTTTGGTTTCTGCGCACCCTGTTTTCAGCCTGTTCCAGGCAGTGGCTGCCTATCCCCACCGCCTGGAATGGGCCAAAAATGGGGTGCGCGGATGCGGCAATAGGCAGCAGCAGCGATGGGTGTCAACAGTGGCAAGGAACGGTGGCAATCCCCGCAGTCTGGAACAGCTCATAGGCAGTATTCCAGGAGACAGATCCAACCGCCAATCAGCTGCTCAGGCTAAATCAGGCTAAATCAGGCTGTGCTGAAGCTGACCAGGCTGTTTGCTGCAAGAAGGCAAATTACTAGAAGACAGAGGCAGGGTTTTTTTTTCTTGTTTTCCTCCCCAAAAGCTAGGTGCATCTTATAGTCCGGAGCATCTTATAGTCTGAAAAATACGGTCATTATAGTCTGCTTATAGAAGAAATGTATATTGAAATTAAACCAGAAGAATATGTTTTAATGCAGAATGCTGTTTAAATATTTAATTGTTTAAGAACGCACAAGATTTTTATGTGGATTAAGCTGTCATATTTTATCAAAATTCCAGGTTTTGCACAATATATTTGAATTTCTTACTGAATTCACCCATATTCTAGAATTGCAGTTCTAGACTAAATCATAAATTAAACAGCATAGTGCTGCAGGCTACCACCTCCTCCTTTGGGGGCCCCGACTCCCAAACTTAAAGCTAATGAACTTTGTTGTGCAGTTGCTAGTCTTTAACTGGCATATTATTCTGTTCTATGCTGCTTGAATCAGCCTGTGTTTCTACAAGTCTATAAAATAAAAATGCTATAATTAATTTTTTTGATTGAATAACTAACTTAGTTTAACACTTGCAGAGCTGAAGGAGGAAGACGGTATGGCTACATGGGTCACTTAACAAGAATAGCAAATTGCATTGTGCACAGTACTGATAAAGGGCCAAACTGTACACTGGTGCAGCAACTTATTAAAGGTAATCCATTGTACTTTTGCTTACTGAGTCTTGTGTAAGTGGATCTCACATTTTCATAGGCTCTTTTTACTATCAGTTTTTCTGGATCCGCTATCTCATTTCTTCCTCCGTGTCCTTTCTTAAAAGTTCATAGGATCTGAGGTATTCTACTTCTAAGTGTGATAACTTAGCAAACATCAGACTTGACCAATTTGATTTTTACTCTCAGTGGCTCCAGATGAATAATGTAAACACATGTTTAAGCTAATAGTTGCATTGATGTGTTGTAACAAAATTTAGATGAAGAGGTTTAAAATTACTGTATTTTTCGGACTATAAGACACACTTCTTTGTCTCCCAAAAGGGAGTGAAAATGTCTGTGTGTCTTAAAGACTGAATATTGCTGAAGCCCCGCCCAGGCACCAGTCGGGGTTTTGTTTTTGTTTTTTTGCCTCCACACACCCCTTTTTTTGGCCTTTTTCAGGCCTTTTTTTTTTTTTTTTGGCCTGTTTGGGGCTTTTTTCAGCCCATTTTTGAGGCTTTTTCCAGGCTGTTTTTGAGGCTTTTTGGCCTGTTTTCAATGCTTTTTATGGCCAATTTTTTCAGAAAAAACAGCCTGAAAAAAGCCCTGAAAATGGGCCGAAAAAAGCCTTGAAAATGAGCCAAAAAAGGCTGGAAAAGGCCCGAAAATGGGGCACACAGAAGCCAAAAATTTTTTATAGTTGATTTCCTCTTCTAAATTTAGGTGCATCTTATAGTCAGGTGCGTCTTATAGTCCAAAAAATACGGTACTTCTTGGGAGTTTTTGTTTAACCCAAAAAAGATGTCTTCAGTGTGTCCTCTGCTTGGCTTGATTTTTGAACACTTGCAAATTAATTCGAATCATACAGGGTTTATTTATTTATTTATTTTGGTGCCTTCAAGTCAGTGTTAACTCCTGGTGCCTGTCTGGACTAGTCCCTGCAGTTTTCTTGGCATTATTTCGGAAGTGGTTTGTTACTGCCTTCTTCCTGGGGCTGAGAGCTGGCTCAAGGTCACTCAGCTGGTATCTAAGGTACAAACTCAACAGTCTACCAGTTTTAAGCCTGACACTTTAACCACTACCCCAAACTTCCAATGTAAATCTCTCCCCAAGAGACAGAAATTTCAAATGCACATGAGTAAACACAGGTTTCTTGAGAAGTAGGAAATGCATACCTCCTGCATACAATCAGAACTGTTCCTATAAACTATGATTTGTTTTAAGATTGACCATTCCTTACCATTTATTTATGATGAAAAAAGTTCAGAAGCTGTCTGTGGCCCTGCCAATTATACCATTTATTAAACAAAAGTTAATGAAAAGCACATTAGGCTGAAAAAAAATCTTTTATTTCAGCTTTTCAAAGAAGTCTGGGTAATGTACATGGTAGTGGTACTCCAATTTCCCAGGTTCAAATCGTAGTTCCATTATAATGTGAGAATATTTTATAAGCCTAGTGTTTCATGAACCTTATGTCAACCAATCAAGTTTATTAGGATTTGAAAATAGATCCTAAAATCTTATTTTCTGGTTCTGGAATTGCCTGAAGTGATAGAAGGCAGCTGATATCAGAAGCCCATTGTTTTGCTGCATTTGCCAGTTATATCTCAATAGCAAATTGTCCAAATACCTAGTTATGGAATTAAATAATGATTAAATAATGAGTTTGATTATGAAATAAGCAAAATAAGTTATCACCTAACTTTGGCAACTGTTTGGCTGGTCAATTGATTAATTTTCCACATACTAATGAAGGTACTGTGTAGCTGAACAAATCAGTTCAGTTGTTGAAGATGATGATCCATTAAATCATATCTCTATCAAGGTACCAATTGTAAGAATGATACTTTGGGAACAATGAGTGAAAATTTAAGTTCAGGTACAGAAATAGTCACAGCAGAATTTCTTTCTTGAAATTATAACTTGGAGTTTAAAATCTTGCATACAAATACCAAATGCAATGTAGCACTTTCCTAATTACCTTGGGAAATCAATGTGTATATTTTTAATAATATGTATTAGTAAAATTCAAAATTACATATAAAATAATCTACAGTACCTGGAATGATGACAATCTGCATTCTTGATATTGCCTTTTTTTTTCTTTTTGGACTTTCTAGAACTTCCAGATGAAGTCAGGGAACGATGGGAATCTTTCTGCACAAACTCTTTAGGCGAAACCAACAAAAGAAACACAGTGGATTTAGTAGGTTTTATAAGATGGCATTTGAGAACCACTTCCCTCTTTATTAGACAGAATTTAAATTTTCACTTGTGTTCATTTTTCTGCACTCTATTCATTTAGGTTTTTGTTGTTGCTGAGGCCTTCTTTCTTTGGTTCTGAGTTACTGGCCACTTCCTGTGTTTGTATTACAAAAAAATTACAGTTTCGTAACCTAACTTTTTTCCCTTGGGTTCATTAACTTCTTACTTTTTAAGTATGTTTATCCAGAGTGCCAATTCTAATCCTAATCTCTTATTTAATCTGTTTATCATTCTCCTCTGAGCTATGTGAGATACATTTCATCTGTAAATATAATTGTTTAGGTATTTCGTTCAATATACATTAAATAAAGCTGCTCTGCAGATATAATGATTTTGTTATAAAAGCAAGAGTAGTACAAATACTTTTTAAGGGCAGAAATTAACATAAGAACTGCTTTCATCCACTTATAGATCTATGTTCGTTGTTTTTTTGTCAAATGTTAATTTGGTCACTAGTTCCTGTGTGTTCCTCCACTAGCTTTTTGCTGGTTTTGGATCTAGAGATGACTGAACAAGCAGAGAAGTATCTCTGCTTGAACAGAATATTGCTGTCAACTATTTTTCTGTATAGTTGTGCACAAAGATAGGAAACTATATCAAGATATATATTGATTAGAGCTATAATTCTAGTTCTATTTGTAAATTTGAGTTTTATTTAAGTGTTAGTTTGTTCTTAATCAGTGGAACAGCTTGCTTCCAGAAGTTGTGGGTGCTCCATCATTGGAGGTTTTTAAGAAGAGATTGGACAGCCGTTTTTCTGAAATGATATAAGGCCGTGATGTCGAATCTATGGCACGTGGGCCAGAGGTGGCATGCAGCGCTCACTCTGATGGCAAGTGAGCCGTCACCCCAGTTCAGCTCCCCTGCATGTGCACCTCCCGCCAGCCAGTTGGTCTTTGGGTCTCTGCTGCGCATGCGCGTGTGGTTATAATAATTGAAATCAAATTAATTGAAAAGCAATTCATAGTCTATTACTTAATTCTACATGCTACTTTTATCTGATGTAGCAAGCAAAGAACTATCAGGATAGATACGAATTTAAGGAAAATGTGGTGTCTGTGAGCTTTAAAATTTACATTTAAAGTGAACTTTATTTTGGGGGAAGTATCCAAAACAAAATACTTTTACAACAATATAGAAAACAATTCTAAAAATTAAAAGTATCATATTTTAGCAATAATTTCATAGAAATGGTAGATTGTAACTTTTTCAAGTTTATCTTCCAGGGAGGTTTTTGTCAGTTGAATCCAAGTTAGGTAGGGTGAGGATGTGTTTCAATTAATTCTTCTACATAGGGGAATACTTAGGTTATTTTTCAGTTTTATTACTAGGAAGGTAGTCCTCAGTTTACGACCCCAATTGGGACAAGAATTTCTGTTGCTAAGTAATGCAGTTGTTAAATGGTGCAACGGTCATAACTGTGAGGACAAATCATAAGTCACAAGTTACAAGACTGTTGAAATTCAAACCATCATTAAATGAATGATTGTAAGTCTAGTATGAATTTTTGTAACTGATGTTTATTCAGAACTTTTTTAACATGAATTCCTTACCTTTCTACTAGGTTACTACTTGTCACATTCATTCATCCAGCGATGATGAAATAGATTTTAAAGAAACTGGTTTTTCACAAGATTCTTCACTGCAAGAAGTGAGTTAAACTCTAAGCTATATTGTTTGCATATATTATTTTGCTAAAAGCTTCTGATAAGGTATTTACTTTCAGATTTTGCAGTTGTGTAAGATATTACTGTATTTAAGAAGATAAACCAATTTCATAGAAATGGTAGATTGTAACTTTTTCAAGTTTATCTTCCAGGGAGGTTTTGTCAGTTGAATCCAAGTTAGGTAGGGTGAGGATGTGTTTCAATTAATTCTTCTACATAGGGGAATATTTAGGTTATTTTTCAGTTTTATTACTAGGAAGGTAGTCCTCAGTTTACGACCCCAATTGGGACAAGAATTTCTGTTGCTAAGTAATGCAGTTGTTAAATGGTGCAACGGTCATAACTGTGAGGACAAATCATAAGTCACAAGTTACAAGACTGTTGTAACTTCAAACCATCATTAAATGAATGATTGTAAGTCTAGTATGAATTTTTGTAACTGATGTTTATTCAGAACTTTTTTAACATGAATTCCTTACCTTTCTACTAGGTTACTACTTGTCACATTCATTCATCCAGCGATGATGAAATAGATTTTAAAGAAACTGGTTTTTCACAAGATTCTTCACTGCAAGAAGTGAGTTAAACTCTAAGCTATATTGTTTGCATATATTATTTTGCTAAAAGCTTCTGATAAGGTATTTACTTTCAGATTTTGCAGTTGTGTAAGATATTACTGTATTTAAGAAGATAAACCAATTTCATAGAAATGGTAGATTGTAACTTTTTCAAGTTTATCTTCCAGGGAGGTTTTTGTCAGTTAAATCCAAGTTAGGTAGGGTGAGGATGTGTTTCAATTAATTCTTCTACATAGGGGAATATTTAGGTTATTTTTCAGTTTTATTACTAGGAAGGTAGTCCTCAGTTTACGACCCCAATTGGGACAAGAATTTCTGTTGCTAAGTAATGCAGTTGTTAAATGGTGCAACGGTCATAACTGTGAGGACAAATCATAAGTCACAAGTTACAAGACTGTTGTAACTTCAAACCATCATTAAATGAATGATTGTAAGTCTAGTATGAATTTTTGTAACTGATGTTTATTCAGAACTTTTTTAACATGAATTCCTTACCTTTCTACTAGGTTACTACTTGTCACATTCATTCATCCAGCGATGATGAAATAGATTTTAAAGAAACTGGTTTTTCACAAGATTCTTCACTGCAAGAAGTGAGTTAAACTCTAAGCTATATTGTTTGCATATATTATTTTGCTAAAAGCTTCTGATAAGGTATTTACTTTCAGATTTTGCAGTTGTGTAAGATATTACTGTATTTAAGAAGATAAACCAATTTCATAGAATAGAAAGTTGGAAGTGACCTTAGGCATCATCTAACTTGTTGACCTGTCCAGCCTCTGATAACACAAGCGAGGAAAAACTGACTACATTATGTGGCAACCTCTTCCATTGTCCAACAACATTTTACAACCAAGCAATCCTCCTGTTTCTTGTAGTCAAGTCAGACATTTGGGAACATGTTTTAAAAGTGTAGCTTGGAGAATAGCATGCACACTACTTATATCTGTATGGTTTTCCTCTTGATTTCTGTCAGTTCCCTGTTCAGACGTTATAGCTTGGTTATTGGAGACATTTCATTACTTGACTCACTGACATCATTAAGTTTAGTGAATGTGGCGTTTGGAGTAATGAAACATAAGTGAGCAAACAACCAACTCAGAGAGCACCAAGGACCCTAGAGTTCAACTCTGAACTACATACAGTATATTTTCCTTTGACGGAATTAAAATCTCTTTTAGAGTCAATAGGATCTCAATGCTGCATTCTATGCTCTCTTCTATGGGATAGCAGTGTACTCATAGTCTGCCTTCGCATGGACTAGAAAGCAGTATAACTATTCACGTAAACATAAAGCCCTGATCTACAAAATTATTGATTATAGTAAATTCTCTAATAGTCCTTTAGGGTTCAGTGTCATATTAAAAACTACTCATTGTCTAGAAGAAGCTCATGCATATAATCCAATTGAATAAACAAAACCATCAAACTTCCTAGATCAGAAAAGTAAAATATGTCCCCCCAAAAAGATAGTTTTTTGTTTTATGCATATAAATACATACAGTAGAGATGGTGTTAAATGAGCTTTAGGCAGTAATGAGTTTCATATCATTCCTCATTTCAGTATGGGGATGCAGTCACTTACTTTTGGCTGTATCCTTAAATAGGAATTTGACAAACTTTAGGTATTGGGAAGATGCCAGAAATTCACTTTAAGTGTAATTCTAGAAGAAACTTTTTTCCCCTCCACATTTCTTATATTTTACCAAATATTCTAGTAGGATTAGTCTTGTAAACTGGGTTTTTTTTAAAGTAATAGTAGCACTCTTTGTTACTTTATATCTTCCATCTATAACAAAACAAAACATAAAACCCCCTTATATCTATTAGTGAGATTAGTGGTGGTGCCATCAGCTGTAATTTTAGTATTCAATTGTAAAACAGTCACCCCCTAAACTCCCAAATTACATACATCTGATATTGACAAAACAGCCCTATCCATATGTGGTATATGTATATATGTATGTATGTGCATGCACACACATATGATATGTATTTGCAATGTAATGAAAGTATTAGTGGAGCAAATTGGGCAAATAGTATTTAGACTATTATTAGAATCATTATATCACTGTCGTTGGTCCTGGGATTGCCAGGCCTTTTCTGATTATCAGATGCAACAAATGACGTCCAATTTTATTGACCAGTTTGGCTTCAATGATGAGAAGTTTGCTGATCAAGATGACATCGGCAAGTAAGTACAGTCCTGTTTTAAAAGTTACTTTTGTTTTCCATGTCTTGCATCACAGTGGTTATTCATTACCCCTGAAAACAATAAAATGCTGTTTATTTAGTTTTGTTACATAGATATTTAACCCTTTTGTATACTCCAAAAGAAATCTCCTTATTAATTTGTAATTAATTTAGAAAGCAATTTTTTTTTGTGACCCTTACTAAAAAAAACCAAGTTTAGATTCGTTTTATGAGGTCCTTTCTCTTAAGTGTCAAGATAAGTTCTAGAACTTGGGATATATCATGACCTGGTTTGAAAAATATCTGGGTTTGTTGGCATAATGGATGCAATCTATGGGACCCATATCTCTGTATTTGGAACCACAGAATCACTTTCATGTGGAATGGGCAATTATTTGCATATGATAAATAAAAATAAATTAGTACTTGCAAGCTAAAAAAAATTGTTTTTCCTTATGTGATGAATTCAATTGGACTGAAATAAACTTTCACCCACCATCTACTATATTACACATTCTTATGACTTTTTAAATTTTGCTAGATTAATTTGTCTATCTCTTATTTAGCTTGTTTGTTGAGAAAATTATTCAGACAAGTTGTCACTCTCTTGGAATATTTCAATAATAAAATGGGTCAATTGACTGCTAAAAGTTCCCTACAATTAAAATGTTTAAAAGCACAATTCAAGCTGCATATAAGCAATCGCTCATACACAAAGCTAACCTACAACTAACACAATGTTTATGCACATTCTGATGTTTTTTCACAAACTAAATTAAAATCAGAAAACAGCTAAATATTGATTTCCAAATGCATATGATGGCAGCTGTTGTGTGAGATAGGCAAGGTTTTTTTACTTACACATTTGAAATTCAATAATTTGGATTATGTTCTGTTTTAATTTGGATTTATGAAATGCATCAGTGTAACTGCACACATTCCAAGAAAATCTGTATCAAAATCTGTATTCCAGATCCAGAAACATTATGAATGCAAATATTGCATATCAGAATTTTGGCATATTAAAATTATAATTTTGAAAACATTTCTGACAGCCTGAGCATAACCATTCTTGGAATGGTAGACCTAACGTTGTTTTTCTGCTGACATCCAGAAGAAGTTTGGTAGCAACATAGATTATTTCATTTCCCTTCCCATAGAATTATCCAAGAGTGTCCATATTATCACATTATTGAAGGGAATACTACTGCTAGAAGTGATGCCTGTCATTGAGACAAGTGAGTTTAATCCTTGTCCTATTTGAGCTTGTTTAAAGAGCTTTTAGCTTAATATATTAGCAATCAAGCTGCCTGCTCATCTTTAAAGATGTAATGTACAACACCTTGACATATTATAGTTACTAACAGACGCGTAAGTCAAATCCTTTGCAAGCTCTATTTAACTGTTAATCATATATGCAAATTGCAATGACTTGTGTGTCTGCAGTGATGCATAATTTTTAAACCTAGCTACTTCATACCACCCTCAGAGGTAAAAATATTTTGAAGGTATGCATTTCCTTTTGAGATACCCTTGATAAAGGAAGAAGCAGTGTTAGGCGTGAGGTTTATCATGATCTGAAAAAAAGATTCAAGTTTCATTTTCTCAAGTAATTTATATGGGCTATTTCAAAAGGCTTAAAATTTTGTGCTAGGAAAGTATTTCAGGGTGTTTTTTTTTAGATATGTAAAATTATTAAATGAAGTACTTCAGTATATCCTATAAAGTGATACTTCCTTTTTGTTTTACTGCCTAAATTTGTACTTTGTTCACAGTGTTTCTTTTGATCGTGTATCAGATATCAATTTTACCCTCAATACAAATGAAAGTGTAAGTATTTTTCAATTTTACTCTCAATAGAAATGAAAATGAGTACTCTGAATGAGAACTAGCCTGCTCCACCGCCTGCTGGTGTACTTTAAAAGAGTATAATTTTAACAATAGAAACTCTACTGCTGTATTCTTTACAGAAGAAATAATTAGAGGAAACATTTTGTATAGCAATAGCACTTAGACTTATATACTGCTTCACAGTGCTTTACAGCCCCCTCTAAGTGGTTGTTGCCCCCAACAATCTGGGTCCTCATTTTACCCACCTCAGAAGGATGGAAAGCTGAAAAGAACTTCTGTTTCCTTATAGTTTATTTTCTCTATCCCAAAATCGGTCACATATCCTTCCAAAATGGGGGAGGGGGGGAGAAATAACATCCCCAGCCTGGATTAAACAATTTTTACATCAATAAGAAGACTAATGCCTACACAGTTTTCAGGCTGACTGTTTTCTCATAAGGGATAGGCCTTTGCTCCCTTACATGCAGATAACACAACAAAGAGCAGGAAAATCTGGAATTCTTGTGTTCTTATTTTAATATATCCCCCCCCCTTTCTCTATTAAGTCTAATTTGAGATTAGAGATCAGGCAAGCAGGTACTTGGAGGGAGGGACAACTAGAAACATTCGACATGACAACTTCATCCAACCTACAGAAAATTATTTGAACCTTGTTTTTACACCTTAGGAGGTTTTTGCCTATATGCACACACACATATTTGCACCACAGACAGTGCATGATAAATAAAAAGTCATTATTTATTAATAGTGCTCTTTTTCACATGTTCAGGGCAACATTGCTTTGTTTGAAGCATGCTGCAAGGAGAGAATACAGCAATTTGATGATGGTGGCTCTGATGAAGAAGATATTTGGGAAGAGAAACATATTGCTTTTACTCCAGAATCTCAGAGAAGATCCAGGTAATCTTCAAATACTGTAGCAGAAAAAAATTATTTTGTTGTTGTTGTTATTGTTGATAGCTAACCACGACCCCTTACTGAATCATCTCTGTCAGAAATATAGGTGACAGAGCAAATTTTGACCTTTAGCACTGCCTCCTTTTTATGTTGCCCAATGGTTAGAGGCCTTCTGAAATATAATAGCTGAAAACAGAACCCTTCATAGCTTCTTATGGCATGGGACTTACATACTTTAAATTCATTAATTTAATTTAATCTGTCAAGATATTTAGGATAGTGTCTGATCAGATTTTTTTGGAGATCACTTTTAAAATTAATACAAAGAAGACTTCAGTTGGCCAGCTACTTTCTTGAGCTTTCCCACTAACAAAATCTAATAAAAAAGATGTTCAGTAGAGTCAATTAAGTTATACATTCCTTCTTATGAAAAGAAATGGCTCTTAAAGTTACATGAGCTGCACTGGCTCCTAGATGGCCTCCAGATGCAAATTCAAGGTGCTGATTGTCACTTTAAAGACCTACATGACATGGGTCAGATCACCCATGGAACTACCTATCCCAATTGTTTTTGCCTCTTCCATTAATTCTGATGGAGCGGGCATGCATGTCCCATCAGTGAAGCAGTGTCACCTGGTAAGGTCAGAAAGTGTAACCTCTCTGTCATGACAACTGTCTTATGAAACACCCCGCCCCACCCCACCCTGGGGTGGCACTGCCTCATTAGCCTTTCAGAAGCCTGTGAAGACCTGGCTCTTGGACTCTGGCATGGTATAGTTTTGTTGAATAGGTTGCTGATGTAATTTTAAAGGCTCAACCCAGTTTTTAAAATTACTTTATATAGTTTAGTTATATTTTATTTACATACACTGCCCAGAAATGCCTGGCTAAAATTGTTAAATAACTAGATTTTTCATTCCAGGGCCTAGTGACTTTACAAGAGTCCATATTCCTCTGTATGATTCCTTTGGAACTTGCCTGATATTATCTAAGTAGCAAACATAACAGAATGTCTAGTTTTGCAATGTTGTTTAAGTACACTGTAATTGTGTTCATAGGTTTCAGGTTTATCAATGTGACTCTTGAAACAGTGGCTCATGATGAAGCCTGAAAAAGGTTGAGTACTTTAACGAATAGCAGAGAGCTGCTCTGCTTGTGTGAGGGCAAAACACTTTGTAAAATATTTTCTGAAAATGCTATTATTGAATGGCCCTAAAATCAGTGGATGATCAACCATCAGTTCAGCGAAAAAGTCCTCTTTGTAGCATTATATAATGTTAATGAACAAGGGGGAAGAATCAGTCAGACCTCTTCTCCTATTCTTAATCCGCCAAAGTTTTTAAGTTTTAAAAATGGTTACATAATAAGTGAAGGGGAGGAAATTCATGTTATATTTCTCTTTCATTAAAATAAAAAGTTCAGGCAGTACAGACAGTGAAGAGAGTACAGATTCTGAAGAAGAGGATGGAACAAAGCAAGACCTGTTTGAATCAAGCACCAATACAGAAGATAAGATGGAAGTAGATTTGAATGAAAGTAAGTAGGTTTTTTCACACAGTTTCTCAAGCGTTCAAATTCAGATGCAGGAATTGCATTGTCCTTACTGGATTTTTTCATTTATTTATTTTTTAAAAAGTGGCCTTTGGCCTTCTTATTTATTTTTTTATTATTTCTACTTCCTCATGTTAACTCCATAAAAATAAAATGGAAGAATTTTACATCACTTCTGTTATTCTTATTGCTGCCTTGGACCAAGATGGACCAAACTCAGCATTTAATGTATCACAATGCAAGGACAATGTATGGATGTACAGCAGTGGTGAAATCTAAATTTTTTTACCACCGGTTCTGTGGGCATGGTGTGGCTTGGCAGGCATGACAGGGGAAGGATACTGCAAAATCCCCATTCCGTCCAGACTTCTGGGGGAAGGATATTGCAAAATCTCCATTCCCACCCCACTCTGGGGCCAGCCAGAGGTGGTATTTGCCGTTTCTCTGAACTGCTAAAATTTCCGCTACCGTTTCTCCAGAACCTGCTGGATTTCACCCCTGATGTACAGAGGGAACATGTGCACACCCCTTCTTCTCTCGGTATTTTTGGCTTGTCGCACCTGGCTGTCTGTAGTGAAAGACAACCTGTAGACATTTTCCATTATAAATGAACATGCGTAAAATGTAAAGAGGTACATTCTAAAATGACACAATTTTTGTAAAATTGAGTTGCTTAAATATGATAATGGTAGAATGAATAGTTGTAAATGGTTCTATTTTTTTCTCAATATTCATAAAAGTAAAAGTTGACAAATTTTTCCCCTGATTTTGTTTAAAACTTAAACAAGCTGCCTTGCTATAGGTTTAGTATTAGAAACTAATATATTTGTAATGTTACATTTTTTTTCCAGCACCTAATTGGTCAGCTAACTTTGATGTTCCTATGGAAACCACACATGGCACTAATCTGGATTCTGTTGGATCTGATGTATGGAGTACTGAGGAACCAATGCCAGCAAAAGAAACTGGTTGGGCTTCCTTTTCAGATTTCACTGTAAGGTAGGAAAGTTTTGTATTCCTGCAAAACCAATAGCCTCCCACCGACCCGTGCGCTCCAATGTCAACTGGCGACCCCCAGGGGGAGGGCCTTCTCTGTGGGGGCTCCTGACTTCTGGAATGAGCTGCCTCCCGGGATATGTCAACTCCCTGACCTCAAGACCTTTCGACGCGAGCTAAAGACCTTTTTGTTTCATCGCGCGGGGCTGGCTTAATGTAGTTTTAATGTGGGTTTTATTATAGTTTTAGTCTGTTTCGGCCTAATCGAATTAGCTTTTTAAAATGTTTTTAAATTTTTGTGAAATCTGTTTTTATTTGCCTGTAAACTGCCCTGAGTCCTTCGGGAGAAGGGCGGTATATAAATTAAATAAATAAATAAATAAATAAACAAGGAAAAAACATATATTTTATTTTCATATATTTTATATTTGAAATGATAGCATTAGCTCATTCGTTTGCTTTGGCATCTTTTAAAAGTGTAGCTGTAGTAATAGATTAACATGTTTAGGTAAAAAATATCTATCTGTTGTGCAATTTGATAAAAAAAAAATGGTTGGCATTATTTGAGTCCCAAGTCAGTTTTTTGTCACTCATCCCAAAATCATATTGCAGAAATTCATCAATAAAGTGCAGAATTGTAGTATCATTTTTCCCCAGAAAAAGAACCATTCTACAAAGAAAATCTTAGTTTCTAAAAATAAAAACCTAACGTCATTGACCCATTAATTTTGTGCAAATTTCATTTCTGTGCAGAAAATCTTGGATAAAAGGATAAAACAAGCAGCACTAACATTTTCTTCCCTGGCCCTTCAAGAAGTGCTTCTCTCTTCATTTTCTTTCTATCCTCTTCTCTCAACCATTATCCTCCATTTTTCTGCATCTTGTTCTGTT
Source organism: Ahaetulla prasina (assembly GCF_028640845.1). Lineage (NCBI taxonomy): Eukaryota > Metazoa > Chordata > Lepidosauria > Squamata > Colubridae > Ahaetulla > Ahaetulla prasina. Next base: position 259,746,992 of record NC_080539.1, on the reverse strand, counting down.
TTTGTTTTCTGGATTAAAAAATAATCTATAGCTGATTAGCCATCTGTTTTTCTTCCATGTGTTAATTGAAAGGTGAGGATTCAAAGAAAGGATAGTTTAGCTTTCAAAATTTATATAAACTCTATAAGGTCTCAAATGCTCATTGATATTTACCGGTAGATTGCCTTTATTTGCTGCTCAATTACATATATACTTACATATAAATATATTCTAGAATCCTGTTCCAAATAGTTACTATTATCATACAGAAGTGACCAACTGAATTCTATCTTGTATACTCCTTGCACAAAATAATTGAAAATGTGATTCATCAACTTATTTTATTTTATTTTTAAAGTTCAAAAGATTCTTTGAGAAGTAACTCACCTGTGGAAATGGAAACCAACACCGAACCAGTGGATCCTTTGAATGCAAATGTAGTTGCCCTTGTGACCCAGCCAGAAAGTAAGAGCTCAGAAATATTTTGATTAATAATGTGTGGCATTAGACTCAGCATATTCCACTGATGAGAGAATGCCATTTTACAGGACCTTGGAATTGGTCCTCCTCTGGAGTTGTATCTGCTATCTCCCTAAGCCTGCCATCTTTTATGAAACCCTGGCTCCATCAGTAGAGCTTGGGCAAAGATGATTTTTGACCCCAGTTTGGTAGAAAGTGAAAAGAAAATGTTAGAGAACTTGACAATGATTTATCAGTGTAGTTTTCACAACAGTTTCATTTCTCTGACATGGGTTCTGAAGACTTTCATTATTATTTTTGTTGGATTTTTGTTGATGATTTAAACAGAATTAATTATTTTTAAATTTTTATTTATTAATTAAATATTTATGCTGCCCTCCTCCCCATTCTTACTTGTCGTCCAGAGTTGCTATTGTGACAATAAGTTCTCAGTAAGAGTTTACTACTAATCGGTTAAATACATGAAAGTTTATTCTCCTTATTGCTGACAGTTCTATACAGCTCAGCACAGAATAGAGGAGTAATACAGATATAAAATAAAAAATAAAAAAGTAACTGTTCAGTTTCATTGTTCGAATTCTTTTTTCAGATATAGGAAGTATTGCAATGGAAGCTGGTTCCGATGGAGAAGATGATACAGAAAACGCAGATAAAGTGACTGAAACAGTAATGAATGGCAGCATGAAGGAGACTCTTAGCCTTACTGTAGATGCTAAAACTGAGACTGCTGTCTTCAAAAGGTGAGGCATTAAACTTTGCTGCTCTGTAAGTTTAAAGAATTTTCATTAATCATATTAAAGAGTGGCCTAGTGTTGCATTCTCGAACCATTTAAAACAACCATTTGGCACAAGCTTTCTGTAAAATTGGGATTTAAACATGATTTTTTGTGAGTACTAAAAGTTCAATCAACTTTTCCTACCCTGTTTCCCCAAAATAAGACTTCCTCTGATAATAAGCCCAATCGGGCTTTTGAGCACATGGCAATAAGGCCAAGCGCTTATTTCTGGGTTCAAAAAAATATAAGACAGGGTCTTATTTTTGGGGAAGCACAGTATTTTCACTGAATATCATTGGGCAGATTTTTAATTTTCAGTTGATAGTTGCTATTTTTTCTTACATATTTGTTTCCAAAGTCTTTTCTGTGCTTTCTATTTACCTCTTTTTATTTTAAAAAATAATTTTCTAATCTAATTATGAATGAATTATTGAAAATAATAGCTGCCATGGTGCTGATGCAATAGCCACAACAACAAGGGCTTTTTTCTTAGCTTGTTCTTTGAGATAGTTATATAAATTTAGCATGTTTAATCTGCTCTTCAGTTCACCTTTTTGGTCAAAATTCTGACCTGAATATTAACATACTGGTGAGTTGTTGTTTTTTTTGGTCTGTGTCTTATTATTTACATGCCATCTAATTTCCAACTCTGAGTGGTTCACAAGTGAAAATGTTCAAAACAAGGAAAAAATGAAGAATAGAAGATGGCAAGAATGACAAAAAACCGTCTGGAATGAAAAAGACATAAACTCACACAATCCAAAGGAAGCCTCACCCACCCTTGCAGATTTCTTTCAGTGTTTCCTTCAGCGCACTAAAGAAACAGTGTTACCCCAAAGGCTAAGAAAATATGTAACTTCCAGCCACATATTTTTATATATATATTCATATATAATAAATTAATTTGCCATCCATCTTGTTTCAAAATGATCTGGCTGGTTTACAAAAAAATTGGCCTTCACTATGCCTGTAGTTATGCTTAGTCCCTAACTGATCACTATTATTGTAGTATGACAGGAAAAGGGAGTGTCCCGAAGGTGCTTTTTCAAGAGGCAACTGGACTTACTGGTTTTTCTGAAGAAGCTTCTTGGATGAGAAGTGAAAGAAAAACCAGAAAGTCCAGTTGCCTCTTGAAAAATCACCTTTGGGACAATCATGACCTGGATGACTGAGAATCTCCATAGACGAATAGGGAGTGTGTTACAGGCAACTTTGATTTCATCTTCCATTAGGTGTTGGTGGGGAAAAGGCCAGATGCCTCCTCTCCCTGCCACGGAGGCATAGTAAAGGACACCAAGACGGCAACGATAGTAGAATGACTTCACCTTTAACAGTCCATGCCTGAAATGACTGTGTTCCGGTGCTTTTGTATTATGGACATAGATTGTTCTCTTAACAGTTCACGTCCTACCACCACCTATGTTGTGGATGGCATCATTACATTGCACATAACATGGTAATCATTTTGAGTAAGCACTGTACTAAGCCATGAAACAGAAGATGCATCAGTCTTGCATGTATATGGGTAAGAGGGAGGGTTGTTGGCTGCAAGGGAAAGCCGGTCATAGAGGATGTAATCTCTCCTTCCTTGAATCTGCTGCTTGTTTACAGCAATGATTTTTTATGATAATGGAGCAGGTGTAGTCTAGATGGGAAACATGATCAATACGACATCCTTCATTTTCATTGGAGGAAAATTGGAGGATTTAACATGAATATTGGAAGCATAACATTGGTGCCAGGTTTTTAATGTTTATGGTTTTATACATATTACATTATTTTAATAGTTGATGTGGAGCTACCCAGAGTTTGATGCAAGATGGATGGCTAGATAAATATTTTAAATAAATAAATAAAATAAAATAAAATATCTATAGCTAGGTTGCTCCTCTCAATCATGAACAGGGCCAGGTTCTTTCTTTCTTCCTTCCTTCCTTCCTTCCTTCCTTCCTTCCTTCCTTCCTTCCTTCCTTCCTTCCTTCCTTCCTTCCTTCCTTCCAAGACAAAATAAGTCCTATAAGTGAACTTTACAGGGACAGTATGTTAAAACAGAAAATAACCAAGCTAATAACTAATATGTATATATTAGATATGAGAATGCAACAGAGGGTAGGATAGTACTTTTATGTTGGTTACATATTCAAATTCTGAAGCTGAGTCAGCTTAGATGAGGTACAATGAACCTTGAATCGCACAGCATTCATAGTTCAGTTTCCCTTTGGTTTGTTAATTAGGATGTTTGTAGCTCTATTAAACTGTGAGCTCTCAGTGATTACTTTGGAAATCCAGGAGAGAGAACAGAGTAACTAATATATGAGCAATCAACCTAGTGGCTTTCTTTCCTTTCTCCTTTCTTAGGACAAAACTTTTGGTAGAAACACTTTTTGAATTTAAAACATCCTGGGTTAAACCTTGCCATTGCTATATACAACTAGAAAAAAAATCTCTTTGAAACTATTCATCCTCCCAGTAGATTATTATACTTAATAGACTGGTTGAGATGAGACATTTTCCTCTGTTGTTTCTTTTCTGTTTAGTTACTGTCTGTTTTATAATTTGACTCTGCTAGTTCCATTTACACTCCAGATCTGGATGGGTGATTTTTCTTTTATATCGAAAAAAGGAATCTTGCTTGCATTAACTCTGCTGCTAGACAAGTGGAACAGATGCCTCTGCACTGGCTAGTTTGTGCACTATGAAACACCAGTGCTAAATCCATCATATTTTCTTTTGTTTGTATTAATATAGGATGTCCTTTTGTTTCCTTATAAAGTGATCCAAATGCTGGATGTTTTTACACTTGTTTTGTGAATATGAACAATGATTACTTAAGCATAGTATCCATGTAGATTTTTCAAGCCACAGATTGCTGCTAGTTTACTTCTTTCCTGTTTTCTGGAGTGCTTTTTATTGAATAGTGCAGATGTGTGTGAATTGCACTCTTTTGGATACTGGAAAAGGACAAAACACATTGTTAAGCATCTGGTTTTCAAATGTTCAGGTTTTCTTCATTCAGGAAAGCTCAAAACAGTTTATATTATTTCACGAAAATTGAGGCTGATTTCTGGTAATAGGTTGGTTGTAAACTGTTGTTGGATAACTCCACTTCAGTCTGCAATTTGGACCTGTGATTACTGAATATTAAGCTTGTGAAATCAATCCATAGGTGTCCAAAGAGAAGCTTAGTTTTAAAAATGTATTCCAACTGTTCTTAGCAGTAGAAATTGCTAGTTTGTTTAAAGAATTTGGATAACAATACCACTATTTTTGTTGCATCCTAGATAGACTTGATCCAAGCATTCTTTTTTTCTGGGAAAATCTTGATATTCTTTTTTATATTACTTTTCTGTTTTTTTCCACCCTTCCCTTTCACTGTGGCTTCAGAGTGTTGAAATCCTATCGGTATGTACTGTAAAGGATCATTCATGGTTTTTTTCCTTCATTTTGGGCATCATTTACATTCTTCATTCCTCTTTTTTTTTACTACTCTCTCCTGCATTTTTTTCTTGTCCAATTCCTTTTTAATAAACATAAATTGATGGGAGTAATGAATGTCAACAGAAACAACAATCCTGTGCTTGTTTTCCATGTTTCAATCATATTTCTAAAATCTGTTTGCATGTGACCTCTGGATCCTTTCCCCCAAGTCTTTCATTATTGCATGGTAATACAAACATTTAAAGCACAAACAAAGCTGTAATTTTATTTATTTATTAGTGAGGAAGGAAAACTGTCTACCTCGCAAGATGCTTCTTGTAAATATGTGGTGGAAGAGAATGCAGATGCTGGAGAAGAAAGTCCTGTAGCTCCACAGCCCACTTGCAGCAGCCTGGAGCAGAGGTACCTGTTGTTACCAAGTTATTTTTATATTGTGAGCAGTGTATATATATGAAATGCTTATAATCTGTCTTATATCCTGCTCCTAGAATGTCTTACACATGGGCTCTTATATAAGCTGCACTTTCACCCTTATAAACTTTTTGGGGGGAAAATGGTGAGGAAAAAAAGAAAATATGGGTGCATGTAGTCATGAGGTGGACCCAGCTTTTCCTTTCCTTGAAAAATATTTTATGGAAAACCATACAGATAAATGAAAAGATGAATATGTATGGCAACCAGCTCTCAACTATTGGAGACTCATGGAATTATAAGTTATTCTACATCCTATAGGACAGGGGTCCCCAACCCCCAGGACTGATACCAGTTTGTGGCCTGTTAGGAAACATTCAAATGACAGGTGAGTGAGCAAAGCTGTCAGTTCTGGAAGCCATCTTGCTGGAAGACATTCTGCCCTGTACCTGGAGTGGTGTGACTGGGAGGCATCTCCAGTTGGGATGATGCATTGATTGGACCATGTGATGGAGATGCGGGTGCTGGGGCAGGGACTTGGACTTTCTTTTGGGTGGGGAAAACCTAGAAGCTTTCAGATTCAGGTTTTCCCGGATGTGCCAATATGACATCTCTAATAAAATGGATCTTTGAGGAATTTTAGCCTCGGAGTCTTCTTTCATTAGGGGTATTACTTGGAACCCTGACATTAAACCCAAATCTCATTTAGAGCTTCAACCAACTCCCCGAACTCCGGGGTCCTGAGCCTCGAGCTCCAACCCGGCACCGGCAGTGTGAAAACTCAGGAAGATGGAAGAAGACAAGGCGACCACGGAAGGGACCACGGGGGCTGGTTTGATGGTCCATGTCGAGACCCTCTACTTCCCTTCTGAAGCTGTGGTGAAGGCAGCGGGGGCCACCGAAGCGGAACACCAACAGGGTGCCCGGCCCAAAGAGCCGGCACCCTGGCAAGTCGCTCAACCAGATCCTTCTCTGTGGGGCGAAGCTGCTGGAGCTGTGCCACCCCAGGAGATGGTGACTGGGCTGATGTGGGATCAGCAGATGGGAGCGAGCAGAGCGGAGCAGACCCAAGCCCTTGAATGGAGAGCATTGGAACCGGCTGATCTCAGCGACTCCCGAGAATTGGGCTTCCCACCACTGTCACGCAGCTAGCTGCTGACAGGCCTACTGAAGCAGTTCATCCAGCTTAGCATGGGTAGCATCACACAACCTCCTAATACTGGCCCACCGGGATGGACTCTGGCTCTACCCACGTTCACCTTTCTGGGCCGGGGACTGCAGCAGCACCGAGTGGAACATAGACCTCCTTTCACTCAGCATAAAGCTGATCGCATCATAGTCTCACACATCGGGCCCATTCTACCTGAGTGACAGCTCCTGTTGGAATCGGAGCGGCATCGCAGCAAGGCCCATTAAGCCAATCCAGTCCAGCATTACAATGGGCACAGTTGGGACTGCTGAGACCCAGCACCCCACTTCAGTAGCCGGTCCTCAGTTTGCCTCCAGCCACCCAGATCCCCCCTGGCTGGACCTTCTACCCTGGCCAGGGGTTGGTGCAATACCAATGGTCACCAGCTCTGATCCTGGTGCCGCCCCCCCCCCCCAGTACTGGTCCAGCCACCAATATTGGCTCAGCAGTCTGCACCGGCCCCACCAGCCACTCCCCCTCCACGATTTAGAGCGACGTTTGATGGGACCCCAGGGAAGCTGGTCTACTTCCTCAATTGGGTCTGGTCCCACATTGATCGCTATGGGGATCAATACCAAACTAATCGAGATATGATTTTGGCGATTGCAGATGGCATGAATGAAGGAAAAGCGGCAGAGTAGATAGCTGAGCTACATGAAGAGGGAGCCCCGGAGCTAGATGGTGTTAAGGAGTTCGTCCAACTGCTCAGAGGGTGGTTTGAAGACATGGCCTGCCAAGTAGAAGCCGAAGTTTAGATCAAAGCCTTGAAGTAAGAGGGCTGGCCTCCCAAAGAATTAGTGTTGGAATTCTGAAGACTGGCTCGAAAGCTGAGGGACTGGCCTGAGTGCCTCCTCATTTACTACTTCAAAGAGGCCTTTGACCCAGACCTCAGACAAGTTTGCAGCATCAGGGGAGTTCCAGAGTATATACAAGCCTGGTACAACACAGCAGTAGCCATGGACCTGGAAATCCACTCCCATAGGAAACCAACTGCAGAAAAAACAGCAAGATGACTCCTGGCCCCAAACCAGGCTAAGCTACCCGACGCACCACAACCCACACCATCCGGGACAATTATCAACAGGAGAACTGGACGGACCTGTTGCTGTTCACAGAAGTGGCTTACAACAACGACGTGCATAGCAGCACTGGATTGACCCCCTTCCAGATCATCAGCATCATGGACTCTGTCCCCATGTCCGCACTGCCCAGAGTACCTGTTGTGACCCAGGTTCCTGGACCCGGACTCCTGGACTCGGATGATTCAGAAAGTGAGGTAGAAGACCTGGCAAGCCCTGCTTCTCTTGAGCCCTCTCCCTCCCTGGCACCCACTCAAAGGGAGGAGGAGGGGTCGGCAAGGCCTGATTCTCTGGAGCCTTCTTCTGATTTGGCAACGCCCCAAGAACAGTTTTGGAGTGATGCAAGACTGCGCAGACGTGACCGGCGCGCGCAGCAGAAGCAGCGTTGGGATAAAGCCAAGTAATGATTGTCATGCAGTGACATCTGCAGAGACTATAAATAGGAGGCGGGACTTCCTGGTTTTTTGTCTTGGACAAAGCAATGAATTTGCGCGGGCAAACTGTATCAATGGAGGGAAGAGTATATTCGTGAGTAATTCTGGCCTTATCTATAATTTCCTCGTTATCTCCAGAAACTTGGCAGGCCCGTGGGTAGACGTGGCCAGGACATGTATCTATGTAAATAAAAGGAAAAAAGGAAGGCCTCTGACGGACTCTTTGCTGGGAGTATTGGGGGAAGGGAAACAGAACATTTTGTCCAAGACCTGACTAAAACATCTTCCACCAAAGATGGATCAGCAGCAGGTACAGCAGCAGTTAGAGCAGCTACACGCGGCTAATCAACAGCTCCAGCAGCAAGTGGCTCACTTGGCAGGCCAACTTGCTGCCAGGAATGTGCCTGCAGCCCCCCATCCTCCCACCTCCTCCTCGCCGCAGTGCCCGATAACCGTGCGGATAAGTTTTCTGGGCAGCCTGAGATGTTCCCGACCTTCTTGGGACAGTGCCAGCTCTACATGGCTATGAGGCCAGAGGATTTCCCAGGCGACCGGGCTAAGGTGGCCTTCGTGATTAACCTTCTTTCCGGCTCGGCTGCTCGATGGGCCACGCCCCTCTTGCTCCAGGACAGCCCCCTGCTGGCGGACCAACAGCGTTTTTGGCAGCACCTACGCACCATGTATGAGGACCCCGTTCGAATGCTGACGGCAACCAGGCGCCTTAAGGAACTCCGTCAGGGAAACGCCCCCTGCAGGAGTACATCGCCGAATTTCGTCTTTTGTGCCAGGACTCTGACTGGAATGATGCAGCGCTGGTGGACGCGTTCCAGGAGGGACTCTCAGAGGAATTGCAAGACGAGCTGGCCCGCGTGGAGGCGCCGCGGACCCTCGACAACTTGGTGCCCCTTTGTCTCCGCCTCGATGCCCGTCTGCAACGGCGACCGTCCCGTCCGACCCCGGGACCCTCCGTCGACATCTGCACCCCACTTCCTGCACCACCAGCACCCAGGGTCGCCCCACGCTTTGTAACCGCTGCGGAAGAGCCCATGGAGTTGGGAGCGCCAGACCTCGCCTGACAGCCCAGGAGCGGAACCGAGGCGCCAAGGGGATTGTGCCTGTACTGTGGGGAGCCCGCCACGCCGCTTCTAGCCCCAGAAAGCGAAGTGGGGCACGCACGCCGGTCCCCGAATCACAGCGTGACCAATCGGGAAACGGAGCAGGCCCGACCGCGGGGAAACCCTAGGTCGGGCACGTACTAAGCCCCCACTGGACGCTATGGAAGTAGACTCTGGGCCCCTCGGCATCTGATTCTGGACACACGGATATGGTTGGGGAACCAGTCGGACGGGCTCCAGGCGCATGCGCTGGTGGACTCAGGCGCCACAACAAACTTTATGGACCAGGCCTTTGTGACCCAGTTTGCGGTCCCCATGGTTCCGGTGGACCCTCCGATGCGGGTAGAGACAATTGATGGACGAGAACTGGTGTCCGGCCCATTAAATTCGCCACCCAGCCTTTGCGCCTGGCTATTGGGGACCACGAGGAGGCGATCCAGTTTTATGTAACGGCGGACCTTCATTTTCCCTTGGTCCTTGGGTTGGCCTGGCTTCGGACCCACGATCCTCAGGTGGCCTGGTCGCGGAACGCCATCTCTTTCCCGAGTCTGCAGTGCGTCGATCACATCCGCCACACCTGTGCCGGCCAGAACGTCCCCACCGCTGCCATCACCTTGCCTCCTGAGCTGACGGACTTCGCCGACGTGTTCAGCGAGAAGGAGGCGGACCGACTACCCCCGCATCGGCCCTACGATTGCCCCGTGGACCTTCTGCCCAACGCACCACTGCCTGTAGGACGCCTGTATTCCATGTCGGAGCCCGAGTTGGCCGCCCTCAGGGACTTCCTGGACAAAAACCTGCCCCGAGGGTTCATCCCGCCTTCAAAGTCCCCTCTCTCGGCCCCGGTCCTCTTTGTGAAGAAGAAGACAGGGGACTTGCGCCTATGCTGTGATTACCGCCGGCTAAACGCCATTACGGTGCGGAATCGCTACCCCCTGCCGCTCATCCCGGAGCTACTGGAAAGGTTGCGGGAGGCCACGATCTTCACCAAGCTCGATCTCCGGGGGGCCTACAACCTGGTGCGGATACGAGAAGGAGACGAATGGAAGACGGCATTCGGCACCCGATACGGACACTACGAATACACTGTCATGCCATTTGGGTTGACCAATGCTCCCGCCGTTTTTCAGCACTTCATGAGCAGCGTGTTCCGAGACATGTTGGATCGGTTCGTGGTTATCTACCTCGACGACATCCTGATTTACTCCCGGTCCAGGAAAGCCACCGACACGTCAGTCTGGTTCTGCAACGCTATGGAGCAACAACTCAATGCGGCTGGAGAAATGCGTCTTCTTCCGGACTTCCATAGAATTCCTCGGGCATATCATCTCGCCCGAGGGCATAGCCATGGACCCATGTAAAATAGAAGCTTTGTGTAGCTGGGAAGCCCCTCGTCGGGTGAAGGATGTTCAGCGCCTACTGGGCTTCGCCAACTACTACCGGACCTTCATCCCGGGCTTCGCCACACTGACAGCTCCACTTACCCAGCTCCTCAGGAAGAAGGTTGCATTCCGGTGGGGTCCCCCGCAGCAAGAAGCATTCACAGCCCTCAAGAAAGCCTTCGTCATGGAACCCGTCCTGAGGCATCCTGACCCGCTCCGGCCTTTTGTGGTGGAAACGGACTGTGGCTCTGGGAGCAGTGCTGCTACAGGCTCCGACGAATGGCGGCACACTTTTTCCCTGCGCTTACTACTCCCAGAAACTCAATCCTTCCGGGCGCAACTACACCATCTGGGAAAAAGAGTTGCTGGCTATCAAGGCTGCATTCGAGGCTTGGCGACACCATCTGGAGGGGGCCCGACATCAGGTGGAGGTCCGAACGGACCATCGGAATCTCGAGCACCTCACCACAGCTCGGAAGTTGAACCAGCGGCAGATCCGGTGGTCGTTGTTTTTTGCCCGGTTCAACTTCCGCGTGACCTACATTCCCAACGGTCACAACCGTAGGGCGGATGCCCTGTCCCGCAAGCCAGAGTACCTCTGCGCCAAGGACCCCCTTCCTTCACGGACAGTGCTGCCGGCAGAAGCCTTGGCCGCAGCACGGGAACCAGTGGACTTGTGGGCCCAGGTGTGAGAGGCGCAGCGCCAGGACGCCTGGTCGCAGCAAAGGAGAGCGGAGGTGGGCCCCGCGTCTCCTTGGACCTTGGAGGAGGACTGGGGGGCGATCTCCATGGACTTCCTGACGGACCTGCCGCCGTCCTCTGGGTTCACCACGGTGCTGGTGGTGGTGGACATGCTCACCAAGATGGCACACTTCATCCCATGCCGCGGACTGCCCACAGCCGCAAAAACGGCCCGTCTCTTTCTGCAGCACATCTTCCGCCTCCATGGTCTACCGGACAGGGTGGTTTCGGACCGTGGAGTTCAGTTCACAGCTCGCTTCTGGAAGAGCCTGATGGCCGCGTTGGAGGTGCAGGTGTGTCTGTCATCATCGCACCATCCGGAGACCGACGGGGGTACAGAGAAGATCATCGGTATCCTGGAACAGTATCTCTGTTGCTTCATCAACTAGCAACAGGACAACTGGGCCGATTACCTGTCCCTGGCGGAGTTTGCTTTTAACAACTCTCAGCACACCTCTACTCAGATGACCCCGTTCTTTGCCAATGTGGGGTACCATCCGCGGCTCTTCCCTCTGGCACCACCGGATTCTCCTGTTCCCAAAACGCAGACCTTCCTGACGGAATTGCATGCGGTCCAACAGTTGGTATGTCAGCAGCTGGATCGGGCAAAGGAGGACTACAAACGGTCCGCCAACAGCTCCCGATGGGCAACGCCCCCGCTGGCAATTGGAGACCGGGTGTGGCTCTCCACCAAATACCTCCCGTCCGACTGCCCGGTAAAGAAGTTGGACCACCGATTCATCGGCCCGTTCCCTGTCGAGGCAGTCATCAACCCGGTAGCCTACCGACTGACCCTGCCACGATCCATGCGGATCCACCCCGTCTTTCACCGGTCCCTTCTGGTTCCTGAGGCCACACCGAGTCCCCTTCGGTGCCCAACAGCACCTGTCACTGTCGCCGAGGATGGGTCGGAGGAATACGAAGTCCACAGCGTACGAGACTCCCACTGGCTGAAGGGTCGTTTCCAATATTTGATCGCGTGGAAGGGATACGGGACTGATTTCTCCTGGGTAGATGCCTCCGACGTTCATGCCCCTGACCTGGTGCAGGCCTTCCATGAGCACAACCCAGCCCGACCGCATCCCGATCGTCACCGAAGGGCCCTGCGGTGAGGGATAGTGTTGTGACCCAGGTTCCTGGACCCGGACTCCTGGACTCGGATGATTCAGAAAGTGAGGGAGAAGACCTGGCAAGCCCTGCTTCTCTTGAGCCCTCTCCCTCCCTGGCACCCACTCAAAGGGAGGAGGAGGGGCCGGCAAGGCCTGATTCTCTGGAGCCTTCTTCTGATTTGGCAACGCCCCAAGAACAGTTTTGGAGTGATGCAAGACTGCGCAGACGTGACTGGCGCGCGCAGCAGAAGCAGCGTTGGGATAAAGCCAAGTAATGATTGTCATGCAGTGACATCTGCAGAGACTATAAATAGGAGGCGGGACTTCCTGGTTTTTTGTCTTGGACAAAGCAATGAATTTGCGCGGGCAAACTGTATCAATGGAGGGAAGAGTATATTCGTGAGTAATTCTGGCCTTATCTATAATTTCCTCGTTATCTCCAGAAACTTGGCAGGCCCGTGGGTAGACATGGCCAGGACATCTAATCTATGTAAATAAATTAGAAAAGGAGGCCTCTGACTGGCTCTTTGCTGGGAGTATTGGGGGGAGGGAAACAGAACAGTACCATCTTCCTCCATGACTGTGACCGAGTAGATGGAGTCGCTGAATGAAGGGGTAGGAAAACACCAAAAAAGCGCTGCCAGAAGCTGCTGAAGCGTAAAAAAAAACAAGCTGACAAACACCAATCTTTTCAACCCCCCCTTCTGTGTGACAGATCAGGTTTATTTATCAACCAAATATATAAAGCTGAATTTGCCCAGTAAAAAGCTGGGACCTACTTATTTAGGTCCTTTCCCAACAGTGAAAGTAATTAACCTAGTGACAGTTCAGCTTAACCTCCCACACATTCTAGGGAAAATGCATCCTGTTTTTCATTAAAGTCTGCTAAAGCCAGCAGTCTGGTTGAGATTGAGACTGTAGACCTGACTTGGGTTAAAAGCTGGGAGGTAAAAGCAGACAGATTAGTGAAGCAATTCCATGATAAATACCTGATAAACCAAGGGTCCCCCTCCCAGCGGGCGGGCGGGGGGAGAGAGGTCGTTAGGGTTAGGGAATATTGCGTTAAGCCCCTATGTTCCTCTTGTTGCAGACAAGATCATCGGTTGTGGGGGGTGCTGTCAGTCCTGGAAGCCATCTTTTACTTTGGATCTTCAGGGCTGCCACATTTAGTGCTGTGGGAAACTGGGAGGGTGGATTGTAGGGAGTTGGGGAGATATCTAGCCATAATAACATTCTTTTCTCTGAGAGTCAAGGACATTCTGCCCTGCACCTAGAGTGGTGTAACTGGGAGGCGTCTCCAGTTGAAATGGTGCATTGATTGGACCCATGTGATGGAGATGTGGGTGCTGGGGCAGGGACTTGGACTTTCTTTTGGCTGGGGAAAACCTGGAAGCTTTCAAATTTGGATTTTCCCAGATATGCCAATATGACATCGCTAATAAAATGGAACTTTGAGGAATTTTTAGTCTTGGAGTCTTCTTTTGTTGGAGGTGTTACTTGGAACCCTAACGAAAGTTTCATCTGCACATACGCAGGAACAAAACCAACACCCAAACATGGTCCATTGAAGACACTTTTTCTTACGAAACTGGTCCCTGTTGCCAGAAAGGTTAGGGACTGCTGCTATAGGATTCTAGCACTCTGAACATTGCAACGTTTTACCATCTTGTTATGTACATGCTTATCCAAATATGACAGAAAGCTGCACAGACACTTCTGAGCATATTGGAGAGCATTGTCTCCTTATAGGAGTAGAACTCTGAATCAGCCTTCATAGACTTTCTGGCCAAAGTACTAACAGCTTGCAACAGCCTTTTGATTCTGGAACATAATAAAAGAGGCTGCTCTGGCAATTGTAAGTTTGCTGCTGATAAACTCGTTTTGTACTCGTATTGTTTTCGCTAATTTTTAACAGAAATTATATGTATTGCTACATTGCTTTTATTTTTGCCTGATGTTAAGTACCATATTTTTTGCCATATAAGATGCATCTTTTTACCCCCCAAAAGAGGGTGAAAATCTGGGTGCGTCTTATATGCCGAATGTAGCCCCGCCCACCTGCCGCCCTCCACCCTTCGGAGGTTGTGGGCCGAAAATCCTATGTGTGGAAAGCAGCTGCTGTTTCGGCATCAACATAACAGCGGTAAGAGCGCTCTTTGCGAGCCAGGCTGGGAAGGAAAAAGAGCATTGCCTCTCTGCATGGCGTTTTCCGATATTTTGTTCCTCAATTCTCCGAAGCAATTTGCAAAGTTGCGCGCCCTCCTCCTTTTCTGCAAATTGCTTTGGAGAATTGAGGGGAAAAACGCCGGAAAACACCATGCAGAGAGGCAATGCTTCGGGCAATGGGGGAGGAAAAAGAGTGTTCGCGTTTTCTTCCCCCATTGCCCGAAACATTGCCTCCTTGCATGGCGTTTTCCAGTGTTTTTTTCTCAATTCTCTGAAGCAATTTGCAGAAAAGAAGGAGGAGGAGGACGCGCAGCTTTGTTGAACGTGGTCCGGCCACGGCTCTCATCCACTGCGTAGGGCAATGGGACACGCAGGTGGTAGGCAGCAGGGCGCTGCGAGTCCAGCTGGAGTTCCTGGCGAAGGATCTCCAACTGGGCCTGGGCAGCAGAGCTGAGCAACAGCAGTTCAATGATCATTAGCAACTCGTGGGAAATCAGGCTAGGCACCGAGTTCCGGCTGTTGCAATATCCCTGAAGGTCCACGTAGGAGTGGTGACGGAGACTCCATTGCGGTGTGGTGGTAGGCGGGGCTGGCTTGGGCAGGGGTCTCGGAGCTTCGTACTGCGAGCTGGGCGGCAGGTACATGTAGGGCGAAGGGAAAGGCAGCAAGAGGGAATCGTCTGGCTCTCCAGCCTCTTCTGGGGACAGTTGAGCTTCTGCGTGGCCTGCGGGACGGCCTTATACTTGATGCAGTTGAGGGGGACAGTGTTGGTGCAGTCCAGTTGCGGGGAGAAATTTCACCAGGCGGCGGAATTGGGTCATGCGGCTGCCCAAGCTCAGGGTGCGTGGATGGAAGATGATGATGTAGACCAGGTGGCATGGCCCACACGGCTGTTTGCGGCTCAGTTCCTCACGGCCCGGCGCTAAGGAGTGTGGCAGTAACGAGCAGGAACCTTCAGTAATCCAGTTGGATCTTAAATCTCTCACTGGATTGAGAGGTGCTGAGCCTAATTGTTCCCTATGAGCAATACTGTCAGCAATTGTCTTGGGTTTCATTACAGTTGCAGCACTTGTGGTGAGAGAACTTCTGATAGCACTGGGTATATTTTTAATTACAGAAAACATATCCCTGAAAGATCTTACTTTAATCAGTACTGATATGTACAGTATCTTACCTGCAGATTATTTACAAACTAGGTGACCTTCATTTTCATAGTTCAATACACAATATGTAAGCCAATTAAAAACTATGCAATTGTTTTTAATTTTAAACTCACAGTCCAGGAATGGGATTGGCAAGATGCTTAACAAAGTACAAAAAAAATAGTCCTGGTTTCAAGTTATTAAGAATTTCAATTATTTTACATTACAACTATTTAGCATGGAAGACTACAGTGAATTTCAGATAATTATGTTCCAGGATCTGACTGAAGCTCCAGCCTCCCATTAGCTGGTTGCTGCAAATGTTGATGGAACAGCGCCGGCTACCAGCCTGGCTCGTGCGCAGGACCCAAGACATATGTATTTGGCTACCCAATCTGGGCTGCAAAAATTTGAACTGCTGAAATCTTTTATGTACTCCCTTCTGGGGGGTCACTGGACTTTGAAAGCACAGCTAGTGCAGCCCTTGTGTTTTATTGTTTTTAAATAACCTGCAGGTTCTCCAAATATTTCTGAATTCCACTCCCCATCAAATCCAACCAGCATTAATAGAGATAAGCAAACTAGGAACTGCCTTTTTACATAATTAATATTAACCAGTTAAATATTAATTGATTTTAATTGTGAATAGCAATCATATTAATTAAATAAGTTTGGCACAAGATTTTACACACATTTTAAAAAACAAGAAAAAATTCTGCCTCTGCCTACCAGCATCAGGATCATGGTAGGTGGAGGCAGAATTCTTTTTTTCTTGTCTCCCCCCCCAAAAAAAAATTAAGGTGTGTCTTATACTCTGGTGCGTCTTATACACCGAAAAATACATTATGTATCTTGGAGATGGGAGAAAGCAGCTTAGCTGATGTCTTCTGGGAAGAATAGGAAATGCACAGATCAGGCAAAGCTTTTTCTTCTCCATTCCTATATAATAAGCTAAGAGCATAGGTTACAATGATAAGCAATGAGTATGTTCACTTTGTTTATTCTACCAATTAGAAATAAAACATGCTTTGACTATTGGTTGTACTTTAGTAACTTACTGAAAAATACTTATTTACTACAGCTTTCTCATCCCCATAATTAATTATAGTTTCTGTTTAATAAAGAATATTTATAGTGAATTTTTTTGAATTTTTTTTTGTAAATTGCTAGTGCTTTAGAAAAGGGCTTGCTCTTCTTCAAATATATAAAGTTGTGCATAGGTTGTAAATATTAACGTTTCCCGATTTGATATTAGGATTTTTTTAATAGTTACTATCCTTTTATATGTTTGGTGAATTTATTGTTAGAATTAGTAACTGGCTTTATGATCTGAATGAAAAATATCTAGATCCCCAATGTTGTTGAGTTAGGGGTACATATATCTGGAAAAGAAGTGCTCCGTTCAAGTTGGTTGCATTCCAGCAGATCAAAATTCAAACGTGTGATTCGTATTCTGACAAAAACAAAACTTGAACCTAGAAAACAAGTCTCTTGATCTCATCTCATTCCAACAGTGGAATTGGGAATCCAGTCTGATTGTTAATCAACCATCCAACTTGCAGAAATGGGCCCAAGAAGATAATTTTTAATATTTACACAATTATCGGTCACCTGTCACTGATTGATATTAATTAATTTGCAATAGTTGGAGCTATATATTTGTCTTTCTAATGCTAAACACCAAGTCTTTCGACTGAAAGTACATTTTCCTTGAGAAGTCAACTCCTATGTGATACAGATAAACTTCAAAAGAATATAAACATCTGATTAACATATCCAGCTTAATATATCTAATTGCCCCTTATTAAAATAAAATAATATATTTAAATAAATTATTAATTTTATTGCATCTCCAACAATATAAATGCAGTGAAGTCATTGCTAAAATATTGCCTATATTTATTATTGCATGAATTTTACAGCTTTTACAATTATATGCAGCTAAAAGCTCATCATGTTGAAGAAAATTTTTCCCAATTTGTTTTTGTTTTCCAACTTTTTATTTTTAAAGAGCAACTATTGACAGCAACCAATTTCTGAAATCTCAGTGCCATGGCAAAAATTGGATCAGGTAAAAATGCTGATATCCTATGGGAAAGATAAGCAATATGGAGCCAAATCTGAAGCTTAAGCTTCATGTAGTGATCTCCAATGTGTCCTAGGTCACTTTCTGGGAAGTCAGGGAAAATTCACAAGGCAAATCTTCATTGTAATTCTGAATTCTTTAATTTACTTTGCAAGTATCAGTGCCATAAGGTCTATTCCATTTTTTTTAAAAAATATGAAAGTAATTAGATTAACTCTGTTTTTCCGCGTTTAGAATCATTGTGTTCTCCTCTAACAATTTGATGCTTCTTTGATTTCCTTAGGACTGATCAACAAACCATTCTAGCAGAGGCATCTGTTAATGGCCCTGTATGATATGTGATATTGACAGATGATAACTGAAGAATATGAACTGATTTCAAGGATATGATTCTTGAGGATTTCATCTAGAACCAATTGGAGCCAGTCACTGCTGCATTTAATTTCACAAGTGATCAGGACCAGCAACATTTATATTCTAGATTTTGAGACATTGTACAGAAATTCATAAGTGTAAAAATTGCACATTGAAGAATACCAAGAAATTTTTGCGTATGTTTATATTGTATTGTTCTAAATGATGGGTGATTGTGAAATAAGAACTTGCCACCCAAGTAACATTAGTAATGATACTATAGTTAAAAATGGCTGTAAGAATAGTTTTATATTAAAAAAAAGTGAATACACAAATCTAATGTATTTGAGGCATACTATTTGACAATTAGTGACCAAAGTATGTAGCAATTTTCATAATTTTTCACCCAAAACATTTTTAAGTATCTTTCTTTCATTTTGGCAAAGAAATTGTTCAAATGCAATGCCCTTTAAATGTTTGGTTGCTTTAGATTTAAAACAATGATTTAAAAAGAATTTTGGTGTTTGACATACTACAGCAAGCTTTCAACTGGTAATTGTTTTCTGTATTGTTTAAACCAGATCAAAATGTAAGTCTATCGGTAGAGATTTTAAGTATTTATTACTACAGCTTAGTTGACAGATTGATGTTACTGTAAAGCCATATGTTCTGTTAAGTCTTGTTTGCTTGAAACAATACCTTACAGGTGAAACACTAGAATATTTTGAAGTGCACATGGCTTGTTGTGTATTTTTACAAGACTCACCTTTTTTTAACCCATTCACCAAGATGTACTTTAATTTAGAGCATTACAAAATTACCCATTTTGAAACAATCTTCATATTTAAAACACTGTAATCCTTTTGACAAATCAAATAAATATAACAAATGCCCATGCTGCTCTTGTAATTAAAGTTCATGTTTTAAAGATATAATGTCTTTAAATATCCAAATTGGGCACTTGAGCATGTTAATTGTTATATTTTCACTGTTTTGATCTGTGTGAAGATTTCATTTGTAAGTTTTAAGCCAGTTTTTTCATAACTGGGTTGTGTATATATATATAGTGATTATGGAAACTAATTGTAATTTATAATTTTCTATGTCATAAAATTCCAGCCGCCTTTTCAAACAGAAGCAATATAATGTATATTGCCACATTCTTTGGTGGAAGGGTTAAAGAACATCTCTTGCACTTTTAGGTGCAAAATCCACTTTTCTTTCTTTCAAAAGAAGTTATTCATGTATTTTTACATCATATGTTTTCCTGACCAGTATTTAAAAGCCAAAAGGATACTCTAAACAATGGCCAATGATTTATTTTAGAAAGTGTCCCAAGCTATGTGCCTAATATTACATTGCATACAGAAATAAAAACAAATGTATACTGGTACTTTTATTTTCTCATTACTTCTACATATGTATATGGGCATCATTTTGATGTTAGAATATGCATAATTGTGTGACCTACACAAAGAGGGTAAGAAATAATGAAATAAAGGGAGGAGTCAAAAAGAGAAATTCAACTAAAAGGTAATTTATATCAACAGCATTCACTTTATTTCTTTTCTTTCTAACAAACACTGTCATTCTCACCATGACAGTGGTGTACGGATAAGTACATGGTGCTTGCTCTTCAGATTTGGTAAAGATAATTTTTAGCTCGACCTAAGTACATGAGTAAGTAAGTAAGTAACATGAGCTTTTTAGCATAATATGAGCATGATTAACCATATTACAAGATGCTTTTTGTCCATAGTCCAAAGTCCTGATGCGTCCAGTTCCAAATAGAAATTAGGTCCCATCATTAGTTTGGAATGTGCCTTAAATTCACATACTATATCACACATGTACAAGGTACATATAATTTGCCTACTAAATGTAGGATACCTTTATCTTACATTCAATGTTGTAGTCTGCCCAAAGAGTCGCTTTGAAGCAAGCAGTGGCAAACAAATTTAAGAACAGAATAACAGAGTTAGAAGTCCAACCCCTGCATAAGCAGGAGAGCCTATACCATTCTGGACAAATGGCTGTCCAATCTCTTAAAAACCTCCAGTGATGTAGCACCCACAACTTCTGAAGGTAACCCATTCCAGTGGTTCATTGTTCTCACTGTCTGGAAAATTCTCCATAGCTCTAGGTTGGATTGCTTCTTCATTAGTTTCCATCCATTGCTTCTTGTTCTGATTCCTGGTATTTTGGAGAATAGGTTGATTTCCTCTTCTTTGTGGCAGCCCCTCAAATATTGAACACTGCTATCATGTAGTTTAAATAATAAAATATATTTATTAATAAATAATACCACTGCAAGTTCTCAAAAATCCAGATATCTAACTGAAGTTAGTCTTAAAGTAGATGCCTAGTATTTACATATTTCAGAATTATTTGTGGATAGTATGAAATGTCTACCAATTAGTTAACTTGCCTATAATGATGGTTTCCAAGTAATTATTAGTGAATTTCTATACCTTGATTTCTGCAAATGAACAAAAAGTTTGGGGAATGTTCCAGAGTTAGAGTTTTGGAGGACTCATTCTATCATTTTGTTCCAAAGACTGTGGAAGAGTCTGAATTTATTCTCCATAAAATAGAAAAAAGGAGGAGGGAATATAAATTCAGGGAGGGGGATATGAACGTTACAGAATATTAGCTGCCACTATGCGTGTTAAGGATAAAACCAAATATCAGTTGAATAAGATATTTCACCAAGGTTACAGGCTTGTAGAATAAACCCTGAGCTGCATAGTGTGCAGCCCTAATTGGTTGTCTTATAAGCAAGCCCAATAGTTGCCACTGCCCATTTTGAGAAATACTGCATAGAAACTAGAGAGCGCCCTGGTACCAAATAAATTAGAATATTTATAGACAATTAGAAAAGGTACATCTAATTAGTCTTAAATCACAAAAATGTTGCTAAAATCTGTCACATGCTTGAAAAACCAAAAGATGAAATGGGTCCAAGTCAGTTATTTCAGTGGTATGAGAAGGAATAATGAATAATGAAAATCAGCCACCTTAAAGACTTTAGTTGTCCTCTAGTTGTAAAATAACTTTCCCCCTCATTTATTTATTTTATTTATTTATTTTATTAAATTTTTATACCGCCCTTCTCCCGAAGGACTCGGGGCGGTGTACAGCCAACGATAAAACACGAAATATATACAATTAAAACATTTAAAACCTAGCAAATTACAAAAAGGCTGATAATTAAAAATTTTAGTTTTAAAATTTTAGAAATATTAATAAAACCCCGAAGTAAAATTTAACACTATTATGCCAGTCCCGCTTGAATAAATAGGTGTGTTTTTAGCTCACGACAGAAGGTCCGAAGATCAGACACTTGACGTAAGCCAGGGGGAAGTTCGTTCCAGAGCATCGATGCCCCCACAGAGAAGGCCCTACTCCTGGGGGCCGCCAGCCGGCACTGTTTGGCGGACAGCACCCTGAGGAGACCCTCTGTGAGAGCGTACGGGTCGGTAGGAGGCATAAGGTAACAGCAGGCGGTCTCGTAAGTACCCGGGTCCTAAGCCATGGAGCACTTTGAAGGTGGTAACCAAAATCTTGAAGCGCACCCGAAAAACCACAGGAAGCCAGTGCAGGCTACGGAGTAGTGGTGTTACGTGGGAGCCACGAGCGACTCCCGTTACCACTCGCGCAGCCGCATTCTGGGCTAACTGTAGCCTCCGGGTGCACCTCAAGGGCAGCCCCATGTAGAGAGCATCACTGCATTGAGAAAGACATTATAAAGGGTAACAATCATCTGTTAACTCAGACAAAAGGAACTGTGTTGGACATACGTGAAGGGTAGTGAAATTGACAATGCAGAGTAGCATCCAGAGTCAATACCAAAAGACCTTGACAGCTATGTTACAAAATCAGGAGAAGCACAATATTTAAGGAACACATGGCTATAAACCAGACTTGGTGGGGGTGGGGGGAGAGCGGCAGAAATCAGTTTTCCTTCCAGCCCTAGAACAGTACTGTCAATGTGAATGTGAAATCAGAATATAAAAATAGGCATATCTTATGTCCCACCCAGTCTCATGGTGAAAGCCACCAGGAAGGAGCTAGGAAGCTGGGGTAGGGCAGTATTAAATGCATCCTTGGACAAAATATGGTGCCATTGATTCAAAAGAGACAATATAGAGGAGTAAAGGATAGCAATAGCACTTATATACTGCTTCACAGTGTTTTTACAGCCCTCTCTAAGCGGTTCACAAAGTCAGCATATTGTCCCCAACAATCTGGGTTCTCATTTTACCCACCTCGGAAGGATGGAAGGCTGAGGCAACCTTGAGCCTGGTGAGATTCGATCTGAATTGCAGGCAGCCAGTAGTCGGCAGAAGTAGCCTGCAGTACTGCATTCTAAACACTGCGCCACCACAGTTCTGGATACTCCATTGCTGGTTCTGGTCAGGGTTATTTTCTCATTTAGAATTGGCTTCTAATTATTCAACACAAACTTTTCGGTCACAGCTAGATAGAAATTAGATGGAAATAGGGGAAAATGAAAGGCTAAAAAGAAAGGAATTCAATGTTTCAGACATTCCTGCTCACATGAAAAAGCAATGAACTATCAGAGAAACGAAAATCCTAGTGTCATTAGGGAATTCATCACTGGGAAATTAATGGAAATGATGTATGAATGTATACATTAAGATCTTGCTATCTTGGAGATATTTTTTTTTAATCTGCCAACTGTTATTCATAGAGCTCCCTAGCTATCCTGAGATTTTTTTATTTGAAAGCAGTCCACTATATCCTGCAGCAAAAGGAGTCATACTGACCCAACAATATGCAACCACACCCAAAAAATTCTGGCCACCCTGAAACTCTTGGATTTCTGAGATGCTATCTTGGATGTCAGATGTATGAGAACAGTTGAAGCCTTGCCCTTATAGGCATGGTACAGTAGGAGTGATGTTCCAGCCAAAAACTTCTAGCTCTGGAAAATTATTGACAACTTAACAAGTCCTGAAATATGTGCATCCCTTTAACTTCCCAAATCAATATATTGGATCCATTTCCCTCCTCTGCGTCTCAGAAGCTGTCTTGGCTTTTTTTTAAAGGAAGACACTGATAGCCACACTTCTCCCATAATTACATGATTCTATTTTAAATTACAAGAGTCCTAATCTCTTTTGAGAATGATCTGTGCTTGCAATTTGTAACGCTAGAAATGGAAAGAAGCAGTTTCAGAACTGACTTTGCTACATTTGATGGCATGATGAAGATACATTGTTTTAAGATCCCATGGATTTTATGCCCATCTGCCATACTTTTAGAAGTTTTTTGAGCTCAGATATCTCAAATTCACAAAGACCACTGGCTATTACTTGAGTCTCCACTATGTGTATTTGAGGTCATGAAAGAAATAAAGGTTTGGAGTTGGTTGTTATGATTATAAAAGGTTCAAGCAATTAGGTCTCTGTATGTTTTACCAAGAAAGATATCTTACTATGGATTTAAAGTCTGTTTCCAATTTAACCAGACAAATTCTTGATCACCATTTTCATCTTGTCTTTTTTCATCCTCAAAACATATATCATTCTGTCAGACAAAACCTTATGCTATATTAAATGTTAAAAGGTTATTTGCTGCAAACTTTTTTTGCTATTTAAAATAGCCAGAATAAATTTCAATATGCAAAAACAATATAAAGGGAAATTATTTTTCCAATAAATGAGAATATTTGTAGCTCAGGGTTGAAATAAGGAATCCTTGACACTCTCTGAGTTTGGTTGTTTTCTTGCAGATATTTCATTTTCTTCCAGACTTTTCATTACTAGGTAACACCATCAGTGCTAGTAAAGAAATTGTTTCATATTGATTAAGATATTTCAAAAATCACAGAAGCATAAAATCAGTTCAAAAATTTATTACAGAAATTGTAACAACTGAAATAACATCAAATATTTCAAAAGTCCTAAAACAATTTCAGTGGTCCTTTGGTGTTGTTTTATTAGCCTATCTATATAACATTTTGTAAAAGATTAAAATGTGGAAACTTTTCATAGAAAGCAAATAAAAAAAATGATTTCACCGAGGATTTGACAGCACTCCTTAGTATTTGGTTTCTATGTAAGATCTTGCATCCTTGCTCTGTGAGGCTGGAACGTATTTGCTGTTTATTAAGTCTTTTTTAAGCTGGAGGTTCGGGAAATTATAGAAGTGCTTTGCTGTATAAGGGAAAAAAATAACATCTTGATTGCATTTTTGTGCCATAAAATGTAATTTTAAATCTGATATCTGTACAATTAGTACAGGAGCACCCCAAGGCTGTGTGCTCTCCTCTTTTCTCTCTATACCAATGACTACATCTCAAAAGATGCTGTTAAAGTACTTAAGTTTGCAGATGATGCAATAGTGATTGGTCTCGTTCGAGATGATGAATCTGCATATAGACGGGAGGTTGAACAATTAGCCTTGTGGTGCAACCAGAGCAATCTTGAACTAAATACACTCAAAACTGTAGAAATGGTGGTAGATTTTAGGAGAAACCCTCCTATATTATCACCTCTTACAATACTAGACAACACAGTATCAACAGTAGAGTCCTTCAAGTTTCTAGGTTCTATCATATTTCGAGACTTAAAATGGACACCCTAACATCAAAAACATTATCAAAAAACTCAATAAAGAATGTTCTTTCTGCACCAACTCAGAAAGCTCCAATTGCCCAAAATTGGGTTGCTGCTTATCCAGTTCTACAGAGGATTTATTGAGTCTGTCATCTGCAACTCTATAACTGTCTGGTTTGGCTCTGCAACCCAATAAGACAGAGACAGATATCAACAGATAATTAGAATTGCAGAAAAAACAATTGCTACCAACCTGCCTTCCATTGTGGACCTGTATACTGCACAAGTCAAAGAAGGCTGTGAAAATATCTACAGACCCCTCATATCCTGGACATAAATTGTTTCAACTTCTACCCTCAAAACAACGCTACAGGACTCTGCACACAAGAAGAGTTTTTTCCTGAATGCCATCACTCTGCTAAACAATTAATTCCCACAAGACTGTCAAATTAACTACTAAGACTGTATTACTACTCCTCTTCTCATCTTTACTAGTACCTATCTCTTTCCACTTATAGCTATATCCATGTTGCTTGCATCTTTACAACTTATATTGTTTTTGTTTCCTAGTATGATTTGATTGCTTATTAATATCCTATGACTATCACTAAGTGTTGTATCTTATGATTCTTGACAAATATTTTTTTTCTTTATGTACACTGAGAGCATACTGTATGCACCAAAGGCAAATTCCTTGTGTGTCCAATCACACTTGGCCAATAAAGAATTCTATTCTATTCTATTCTATTCTATTCTATTCTATTCTATTCTAATTCATTAAAATATAATTATATATTTATTTTGAAATTAGCCATTTAGTGGTAAAATAAAACCCACAAGACTTAAATAAATTATAAGTTGCTTTCCAAGGAAGCATAAGGATAAAACAGAAAATATTGCATTTTGTAATATAACACTGAAATTTGTAATATTTTTTTTAATTTTGTCACACAGTATATATAAGCATAAGCATGTAATAACTGTACAATATATAAGCATATATATGAGTATGTAATAACTATATTAATTAGATATAAGGAAAGGAAACAATAGGACAGGAATGGTAGGCACACTTGTGCTCTTATGCACGCCACTTACAGACCTCTTAGAAATGGGTGAGGTCAATAGTAAACAGTTTTTGGTTGAAGCTTTGGGAATTTTGGGAAGAGACCACAGAGTTAGATAGTTTATTCCAAGCATTAACAACTCTGTTACTGAAGTCATATTTTCTGCAATCAAGATTGGTTAACATTAAGCTTAAATCTATTGTGTGCTCGTGTATTGTTGCAATTGAAGCTGAAGTAGTCTTTGACAGAAAGGACATTGTAATGATGATTTTATGAGTTAAACTCAGATCATGTCAAAGGCGGCCTAGTTCTAAATTTTCTAAACCCAGGATTTCAAGTCTGGTGGTATAAGGTATTTTGTTGTATTCAAAGGAGTGGAGAACTTTTCTTGTAAAATATTTCTGGACACGTTCAATTGTATTGATGTCAAAAATGTGGTATGGGTTCCAGACAGTCGAGCTGTATTCAAGAATTGGTCTGGCAAATGTTTTATATGCTCTGGTTAGTAGTGTAGTGTTTTTGGAGAAGAAGCTATGCAATATTAGGTTTACAACTCTTGAAGCCTTTTTTGCGATGTAGTTGCAGTGGGATTCGGCACTTAGATCATCTGATATGAAAACTTCAAGGTCTTTAACAGGGTGGGGGTCATCTGTAAGGTAATGTCCATCAAGCTTGTTCTTTTTTCCAATACGTAAGACTGAGCATTTGCTGCGTGAGATTTGGAGTTGCCAAGTTTTAGACCATTCAGATACGAAGTCAAGGTCTTTTTGGAGGATAGCTGTATTGTTGGTGGTGTTAAATAGTTTGACGTCGTCAGCAAAAAGAACACAATCACTTGTAAATATGGTCACAGAGATTATTAATGTATAATATGAAGAGTGTTGGTCCAAGAACACTGCCTTGGGGAATGCCACTTTTGACAGGAACAGGATTTGATAGAGTATTGCCAATTTTGACCACTTGTTGTCTGTTTGACAGGAAAGCTGTTATCCAGTTGTGGAGGGGTCCTGAAATGCCGTAGGATTTTAGTTTTAGGAGAAGTTTATCATGTACTACTGAGTCAAAAGCTTTACAGAAGTTTATGTAGATCGCATCTATTGCTTTGCCCTGATCAAGATTTGTAGTCTGTATGTTTTTGCAGTGAAGAAGTTGTAAGTTACATGATTTTTTTTTCTGAAACCAAATTGTTTATTAGAGAGTAGGTTGTTTGTTTCTAGGTGGAGGGTAATGGATTGGTTTATGATAGATTTTATTACTTTGCAGGTGACGCAGCATAGAGAGATTGGTCTCTAATTTTCAACTAGGCTGGGGTCTCCTTTTTTGAAGACAGGGATGACCATGGCTAGTGACCAAAGTTTTGGAAGGGAGCTGGTCGTGAAAGCTTTATCAAAGATTATGCTTAGGGGTTCTGCTATATTAGTGGAAAGTTTTTTTAAGAAGTATGCACATAGTCCATCAGGTCCAATAGATAGGGATGGTTTCAATTTGCGAAGAGCTTTTTCAACATTATCTTCTGTGAGACTATATGTGTTAGATCATTATACTCATTGTTGGAACGATTGGGGAATGTTGGGTATGAGCCATTACTGTTAACAAAGACTGAGCCAAAGAATGTGCTAAAGAGGTTTGCTTTAACTGTTTCATCATTACATTCTTTGCCGTTAGAGTCTTTTAGTGGGGGGATGGATCTCGAGTCTTTAAGTTTGTTGTTCACAAAATTATAAAAAGCACGATTGGAATTTGTGCACAGAAGGTCTTCCTCAAATCTTGGTTCACACCTAAACTTAAGCAGCTATGTCATTCCAAAGAGGAAGCCTACAGGAAAGGTGATAAAATGCTGTACAATCAGGCCAGAAATGTACTAACAAGGGAGATCAGAGCAGCAAAAAGAAGCTACTCTGAAAAGCTAAAGAATCAGTTTTCAGCAAATGAACCAGCAAACATGTGGAAAACTCTTAAAAATATCACCGGCTATGGCAAACCTCCTTCCCAGGCTGAAGGTAATCAACAACTGGCAGATGACCTGAATGAGTTTTACTGCAGGTTTGAAAGGAAACTACAGCCACCTATCTCCATAACCCCCATCTCAGACACACCAACAACAGCCAAGCCTCCTACAACTGACCCCATCCCATTGGGTTCACAACCTCTAGTGATCACAGAAAAGGCAGTGCAGGACCTATTTCACAGACAAAAGCCAGGAAAAGCTCCAGGCCCAGACAAGATAACTCCTTCTTGCTTAAAAGTCTGTGCTGACCAATTGGCCCCCATCTTCACCCATATCTTCAATAAATCACTAGAGATGTGCTATGTTCCTTCTTGCTTCAAACGCTCTACCATCATCCCAGTGCCGAAGAAGCCCACTATCAAGGAACAGAACGACTACAGACCAGTTGCTTTAACATCTGTAGTCATGAAAGCCTTTGAAAGGCTAGTGCTTTCCTACTTAAAAACCATCACGGATCTGCTGTTAGACCCCTTGCAATTTGCATACCGAGCAAATAGATCAACAGATGATGCTGTTAATATCGCTCTGCACTACATCTTACAACATCTTGAATCTCCAAAGACCTATGTAAGGGTCCACTTTGTAGACTTTAGTTCAGCACTCAATGCCATCATTCCAGACACGCTTCTAACTAAACTAAACCAGCTACAGGTTCCGGAACAGACTTGTAAGTGGATCACAAGCTTCCTAACAAACAGGAAGCAGCAGGTAAAGCTAAGCGGGATCACTTCAGATACCTGTACAATTAGCACAGGGCCCCCCCCCCAAGGCTGTGTGCTCTCCCCACTTCTCTTCTCTCTGTATACCAATGACTGCATCTCCAACAATCCATCTGTTAAGCTACTGAAGTTCGCAGATGACACAACAGTGATTGGTCTCAATGACGAATCCGCATATAGACGTGAGGTCGAACGACTAGCCTTGTGGTGCGACCATAACAATCTGGAACTGAACACACTCAAAACTGTAGAAATGGTGGTAGACTTTAGGAGAAACTCTTCCATACTTCCACCTCTCACAATACTTGACAACACAGTATCAACAGTAGAAACCTTCAAATTTCTAGGTTCTATCATATCACGAGATCTAAAATGGACAGTTAACATCAAAAATATCATCAAAAAAGGACAACAAAGACTGTTTTTTTCTGCGCCAACTCAGAAAGCTCAAACTGCCCAAGGAGCTGCTGATCCAGTTCTACAGAGGAATTAATGAATCTGTCATTTGCACCTCTATAACTGTCTGGTTTGGTTCTGCAACCCAACAAGACAGACACAGACTTCAGAGGATAATTAGAACTGCAGAAAAAACAATGGCTACCAACCTGCCTTACATTGAGGACCTGTATACTGCACGAATCAAAAAGAGGGCCATGAAAATATTTACAGATCCCTCACATCCTGGACATAAACTGTTTCAACTCCTATCATCAAAACGATGCTATAGAGCATTGAACACCAGAACAACTAGATACAAGAACAGTTTTTTCCCGAAGGCCATCACTCTGCTAAACAAATAATTCCCTCAACAATGTCAAACTATTTACTAAATCTACACTACTATTAATCTTCTCATCGTTTCCATCACCAATCTCTTTCCACTTATGACTGTATGACTGTAACTTTTTGTTGCAATCATTAAGGGTTAAATTGCAACCTATGACCATCATTTGTGTTGTAAATGTTGTACCTTTGATGAAGGTTTTTTTTTTCTTTTATGTATACTGAGAGCATATGCACCAAAATAAATTCCTTGTGTGTCCAATCACACTTGGCCAATAAAATTCTATTCTATTCTATATATTTCTGTAGCGGTTTTTGAAATTTGCTACAGAGCCTTTTTTGTTTCTTCTCCAGAGGGATTTTTTTTTGGAATTGCAGCTTTTTTATTTATATGGGTAATTTGTTTTTTTTATTTTGGTGGTGATTTGTGGTATGTAAAGTTTAATGACTCTATTGACTTCAAGTAGGAAAATTCTATAGTGGTCTTCAGCAGTGATACAGGTTGAGAACAGATTTTGCCAGTCAAGAGATGAGAGGTCGTGTTTATAAGGTCACAGTTGGTTAATAATTGGACAGTGAATAAATAATAAAGAGAAATGATATACTGTATTTTCCTTGTTCAAGTGATGCAAGACTGGCCACTACTGGAATATAAATAGTACTGAAAGCCCAGAGGCAATGTAGAGGGAAAGAGATGGGCCAAAAACAGAGAAGAAAAGCAGAATTTCACTACCTGCTAAAATAGTTTTTAAAAAAGATTTCGTGCCAGAAACTTTGGAAGTTTAAAACGAGAAGAATTTTCTATCAAAGACAGTGGACAGATCAAAAAACAGATTTGATAGAGAAATTTTTAGGGGGAATTAACAGGAAGAAGAATAAAGATGTAAAGGAAGAGTTCAGAGAAGATTGTGTCATATTTAACATTGAAGGAAGCATGGCACTGAACTGACATTAAGATTATTAGAGCTGATGTGATGCGGCAAAATGTATTAGAGTTTCTGGCTTACATTATAGTAGATGAGAAAACAAATACTTTAAAACATGGAACTGTAAAAAGAACATTAGCCTGTTTTTTCTTCAGAGGTATATCTAAAAGAATGTTAACAGTTATCAACAGGGTCAATCAGCTGAGTTTAGGATGAGAGGAAATCTATTTTATTGGAAGAATGCACAAAATGTGTGAAAACGAAAAGTATTAATCAAAGATGGTAATTGCAGAGTACAGAGAAGGCACCCATTAAAAGGCATTACATCTGCCTTGTCTGTCGCAGCACATGCTCTTTGGAACGCTGTAGTGTCTGAGATCAGGTTGGCCCTGACCCTGCCTCGCTTTTAGAAAGCTCTTAAGACCTGCTATTTTCCTGGTCAGGGGAATCAGTAGCCCAAGATGTGTCGGTTGATTGGCTATTGTTGGTTGCCTTTTTATGCTAATGTGTTTTTTTGTTTTAGTTAATAGAATATTTTGTAATGGAGTTTTAAATTGTGTTACCACCCAGAATCCCTCTTGCAAGATGGGTGACCAGCTAAATAGAAGTGAATGACTGAATGATTATGGAGAGAGAATTAAAGAGACATAGAAAAGGCTAGATAAAAACATTATTTATAAAGAATAGATCAAATGTGTCCAAGGAAGCAAGAGGAAATATTTGTCCAGTACTGGAGGCCTCATTCTGGCTTAAAGAGCTGCACTCTTTGTCTTGTGCACAGTTAACATATTTATAAAACAAGGCATTTTTGGAGTGTTTTTCTGCACTGAACCAGAAACTGTATTTGAAACAGACTGAACTACAGCAAAGTGAAATATACCCAGAGGTGAAATGCTCCCAGTTCGGACCAGATCACCTGATCCGGCAGCGATGGTGGCGAGTGGTTCAGAGAACCAGTAGCAAAAATCCCTGGCCCCCATATCCCCAGCTGAGCTGTCGATCATCAGAGATTTATTTTTTTTTACTTTTAAAAGCATTTTCTCTTTGGCCGAAAAAATGCTTTTAAAAGTAAAAAAAAAAGTCTCTGATGATCGCGCAGCTCAGCTGGGATCGTCAGGGGCTTTTAAAAGCATTTTTTACAACCTCTTCCGCCAAAGAGGTTGTAGAAAAAATGCTTTTAAAAGGCTCCTCTGATGATCCCAGCTGAGTTGCCTGATTGTCGGAGACTTTTTTTTCTTTTAAAGGCAAAATGCTTTTAAAAGAAAAGAAAAGCCTCCGACGATCAGGCAACTCAGCTGGGATCGTCAGAGGAGCCTTTTAAAAGCATTTTTTCTACAACCTCTTCAGCTGAAGAGGTTGTAGAAAAAATGCTTTTAAAAGTAAAAAAAAGTTGGCCACGCCCACCCAGTCACATTACCACCCCCCCACCAAGCCATGCCCACAGAATCGGTAGAAACAAATTTTACAATTCACCACTGAATACACCCAATTGTTTATTTTACAGTATTTACTTTAACTAGAGTTATAAAAAAAGAAGTTTCAACTGGTTTTTATAATA
The DNA here is from genome assembly GCF_028640845.1 of Ahaetulla prasina. Lineage (NCBI taxonomy): Eukaryota > Metazoa > Chordata > Lepidosauria > Squamata > Colubridae > Ahaetulla > Ahaetulla prasina. Next base: position 259,715,466 of record NC_080539.1, on the reverse strand, counting down.
GAAGACCCTTTGGAAATGGGAGCTGTCCCATTGAAATTGAAGAACTTGGCAAAGTGGCCGGGCTCAAAATAAATACAGAAAAAACTAAAAACCTGACTAAGAGCCTTACAAAAATGCAAAATGAGGAATTGGAAGAGAAACTGGGGATTCAAATTGTTAAAAAAGTGAAGTATCTGAGAATCTGGCTAACGGCTATATGCTCGACAATAAAAGTGGATAATTATGATAAATTGGTACAGCAGATACAAAAAGACAGACAATTGGGCAAAATTAGAAATATCTTTAATCGGTAGAATCACCACAATAAAAATGAACATATTATCCAAATTGTTATATCTCTTCCAAATAATACCAATAAGATTAGGGAAAATATTTTTGATCAACTAAATAAAATAATAGGTAAATTCATTTGGTTGGGGAAAAAAGCCCGAATAAAGCTTAACCTTTTACGGGACTCTAGAACGAAAGGAAGCTTTGGCCTCCCGGATTGGGAATTATACTATCAAGTGGCGGCAGCAACATGGCTTAAAGATTGGGTCCAATTAAATAACAAGAGGGTATTAACTCTAGAGGCTCACGACCTTCAATTGGGATGGCACACATTTCTGTGGGAAGGAAAAAATAAAACTCATACATACTTTCAAAGATATCTAATGTGAAATGGTTTGATAAATATTTGGAATAAAATTAAGAGAAACCATTATATGAAAGTTCCAATTTAGATTTCAACAATGGAGGCAATAATTTATCCAAATGTATTAGATATAAACAAAGTGGTAAGGTATTCGGAATTACTAGATGAACAAGGAAATTTAAAATTGGAGCAAGAGCTAAAAAAAATCAAGGAATAAAAATTGATTGGTGGCCTTACCTGCAAATTAAAAATATATATAAAAAAGATAGGGAACAATACGGCATCTATGGAGAACAATTGGAACTTGACAAAATACTATTAGGAACAGAAGAGAAAATGATTACTAAAATGAACAACTTTCTATTAAGATTTAAAATGGAAGAAGAAAATGTGAAAGAGACAAAGATTAGTTGGATGAGAAATTTTGGACATACTATTCAATTAGATCAATGGGATAAATTATGGGAGAGAAACTACAAACTAATGATGTCAGCTGCTTATAAGGAGAACATCTGTAAAATGTTTTAGCAGTGGCACTTACCACCAGCCAGATTGGCTAAATTGTTCTTAAACTGATCACCGGAGTGCTGGAGATGTGGCTACAAGCAGGGAATGTTCTACCACGTGTGGTGAACTTGCCCCAAGGCTAAAAAATATTGGTATAAGATAAGAAAGTGGCTGCAAGAGATAACTGAACAGAGGATAGGGTTGAAGCCAGAACTGTTTCTCCTGGGTATTTTCAATCGGAAAATGAGAAAAAACTTATAATATTTAACATTACAGATATTAACTGCAAGTAGAATTGTTCTAGCATAGAATTGGAAACAAACAGATACACCTCCAGACCAAATTATAATAAGGAAAATCTATGAATGTGCAGAAATGGATAGACTGTCTATGGAAATGAAGAGGGAAGAGACCGAGTACTATCAAACTTGGAATAGATGGTATTCCTGGCTTGAGAGTAAACGTAAAAAATAAGGTATAAGATGTAAAAATGTAATATATATAAATGTAAATATATGTTATCGATTTGTGGGTAGATGTAAATATAACTTAAATAAGGATATAACTTAGTAAAGTGATATATAGAAATAGAATTCTTGCAAATATTATTGTTACAAAAGATATAGATATCGATATGGAAAAAGCTGTTATAAGTGTAAATTTGTGTCTTGTGTTTTAAATGTTGGAAAATTTAATAATTTTGAATAAAATTTGAATAACATTTATAAAATAAATGTTGAAAATTTTAATAATAATAATAACAACAAGTTGCAGCTGGGAATCTAGTTACATTTACCTTCCCTAAATGATAGCCTAGTGACAAAGTAATTATTTGCAATTGATGTGTAATTTATTGGCTACATAGTTCTGAAAAGTTAAGAACATTTAATTTTAAACACTACCAGAATTTTCTTTTAGATCACCTGAAAATTTAATTCTACAAAATAGTTATATATGTTAGAAATTATATATGTTTGAAATTACTGAAAATAGTTATATATGTTTTTTTTGGGGGGGAGGAATGGTTGCCGCAGCAGGACAGGCTCTCCACAACCGCCGTCTTCGCTCCTGCTGAAGAGGGGATTTAAATTAAATTGAGAACTACATCACCACGCCGAGCGTGGTGTAGCAGCAACATGCAAGCCAGTTTTTAGGAGTGTTTATAGCAGCCCAGATATTTATTTATTTTATTTTATTTATTTATTATATTTGTATACCGCCCTTCTCCCGAAGGACTCAGGGGAGATTCACAGCCAATAAAAACCAAAATACATATAATACAGATTAAAACAGTATAAAAAACTAATTCGATAAATGGCCTAAAATTTTTAAATATGATTAAAAACCCCATTTAAAACCCCAATTTAAAACCCCAATTTAAAACTATGCTCAAGCTAGTCCTGCACGTCAAAACAACAACGTCTTCAGCTCGCGGCGGAAGGTCCGGCGGTCGGGGAGTTGACCAAGCCCCGGAGGCAGCTCATTCCAGAGGGCAGGAGCCCCCACAGAAAAGGCCCTCCCCCTGGAGGTCGCCAGCCGACATTGTTTGGCTGACGGTATCCGAAGGAGGCCCTCTCTGTGAGAGCGCACTGGTCGGTGTGAGGCTACTGGTGGCAGTAGGCGGTCCCGTAGGTACCCCGGTCCTAAGCCATGGAGCGCTTTAAAGGTGATAACAAGCACCTTGAATTGGACCCGGAAGACCACCGGGAGCCAGTGCAGACTGCGCAGGAGAGGTGTCACATGGGAGCCATGAGGTGCTCCCTCTATCACCCGCGCAGCCGCATGCTGGACCAGTTGAAGCCTCTGGGTACCCTTCAAGGGGAGCCCCATGTAGAGAGCGTTGCAGTAGTCCAGGCGGGATGTAACAAGGGCATGAGTGACCGTGCATAAGGAAGCCCGGTCCAGAAAGGGGCGCAACTGGCGTATCAGGCGAACCTGATAAAAAGCTCCCCTGGCGACGGCCGTCATATGTTCTTCTAAAGACAGCCGTACATCCAGGAGGACGCCCAGATTGCGAGCCCTCTCCGTGGGGGCCAACGACTCACCCCCAACGGTCAGCGATGGAGTTAGCTGACTGTACCGGGCTGCCGGCATCCACTGCCACTCGGTCTTAGTGGGATTGAGCCTGAGTCTGTTTCTCCCCATCCAGACCCGTACAGCCTCCAGACACTGGGACATCACTTCAACAGCCTTGCTAGGGTGGTTAGGGGTGAAAATATACAGCTGTGTAACATCAGCGTATAGATGACAACTCACCCCAAAACCACGGATGATCTTACCTAGCAGCTTCATATAGATGTTGAACAGGAGAGGCGAGAGAACCGACCCTTGGGCCACCCCACATAAGAGGCGCCTCGGGGCTGATCTCTGCCCTCCTGTCAACACCGTCTGCAACCGGTTGGAGAGGTAGGAGGAGAACCACCGATGAACGGTGCCCCCCACTCCAAGTACCCCGAGCCGGCGCAGCAGGATACCATGATCGATGGTATCAAAAGCCGCTGAGAGATCTATTAGGACCAGGACAGAGGAACAACGTCTGTCCCGAGCCCTCCAGAGATCATCAACCAACGCGACCAAGGCCGTTTCCGTGCTGTAACCAGGCCGGAAACCAGACTGGAACGGGTCTAGATAGACAGTTTCATCCAGGTACTGGGGTAACTGTCGTGCAACCACACTCTCAACAACCTTCACCACAAAACAAAGGTTGGAGACAGGACGATAATTTGCTAAAATAGCTGGATCCAGGGAAGGCTTCTTGAGGAGTGGCCTCACCACCACCTCTTTCAAGGCGGTAGGGAAGACACCCTCCATCAAAGAAGCATTCACAATTCCCTGGAGCCAGCCTCGTGTAACCTCCCAGGTGGCCAGTACCAACCAGGAGGGACATGGGTCCAGTAAACATGTGGTCGCATTCAGTCCCCCCAGTATCCTGTCCATGTCCTCAGGAGCCATAGAATCAAACTCATCCCAGATAGTAACCCCAAGACCTGCCTCTCCCACCCCGCCCAGATCTACCCAATCTGTGTCCAAACCTTCCCGAATCTGAGCGATTTTATCGAACAGATATTGTCCAAACTCCTCAGCATGGCCCTGTAAGGGATCCTCCACCGCTCCCTGGTGAAGGAGCAAGCAGGTCACCCTAACAGGGCAGCTGGGCGGTTATCTGCTGATGCAATGAGAGTGGAAAAATATTCCCATTTTGCCACCCTCATCGCCACTAGGTAGGTCCGAATTTGAGACCTAACTAGTGTCCGGTCAGATTCGGAGCGGCTGGCCCTCCAGATACTCTCTAGGCGTCTTCTTCGGCGCTTCATCTCTCTCAGCCCCTCGGAATACCAAGGGGCTAATCGAGATCGTCACCGGGTCAGAGGCCGCAAAGGTACGACGCGATCTAGAGCACCAGCCGAACCGTGGGCTAAATCCTTAGGGAATGGCCCAAGCTCCATTTGGAACCCCTCTGGGTCCATCAGGCGCCTGGGACGGAACCAATGAGTCGGTTCCGTCTCCCTGTGGTGGGGGTCGGAGGTTCGAAAGTGCAGCTGAAGGAGAGAATGGTCTGACCATGACAGGGGTCTAATAACTAACTCCCGTAACTCCAAATCATTCAACCACTGTCCAGAGACAAAAATCAAGTCCAGAGTGTTTCCCCCAATGTGAGTGGGACCATTCACTAACTGGGTCAGGTCCAAGGCCGTCATGGAAGCCATGAACTCCCGAGCCGACATGGATGCCACCCCCGCTGACGGCAGGTTGAAATCCCTCATGACCATAAGCCTGGGGGTCTCCACCGCCATCCCGGCAATCACATCCAGTAGCTCGGGCAGGGTTTCTGTCACGCAGCAAGGAGCCAGGTACGTGATCAGTAAACCCACCTGCATCCCCAGGCCCCATTTCACAAGGAGGGACTCACATCCGGCTATCTGTGGGACAGTGACCTCCCTTGGCTCTAGACTCTCGTTAATAATAACCGCCACCCCCCCACCCCTACCCTGGGCCCTCGCCTGATGGAATGCACGGAAACCCGGTGGGCACATTTCTACCAAGGGAACTCCCCCTTCCGTGCCCAACCAGGTCTCCGAAATGCCTATCAGGTCCGCGCCCCCTCCTGTATAAGATCAGAGATGAGGGGGGCTTTATTTACTACGGACCTTGCATTGCATAACATCAAACGAAGGCCCAGCCTCTGGGGATTTAAGCCACTCGGAGAACGGGAAACGACCGGGGAACCAGAGTTCGCAATCGCTCGTAGATAGCGAGTGCGCACTCCCCGAACCTGATATGGGCCCCCGCGTCCGCCATACCTGCTCCTCCCACTTACCGTGCAGATGAAACCGCCCTCATGGCCTTGAGCTCTAGCCTCCTCTTCCACCTCCGAACCAACGATATCTATTCCATGAGCCTTCACAGGATCTAACAGTGGTCCTGATAGGTGTCCCCCTAAACCTATCTTCGCCATCCCACCCCTCCCCATGGTTAAATTATTTAAAAATTTACTATAGCACGAATTTAAAAAGCTCCTAACCCTCCTCTTAGTTGCATGCCACCTCTCAGGATTCCAAAATCCGTCATCAAGGTAGGCCCTCGATAGAGTGGAGGGCCATGTCCGCGAGAGGTGGGAAACTCGCAGATCAAGAAGCTGCGATCGTGAGTACATTTCGGAGTTTATAAAGGATGGCAGATGGTAAAGCCTTAATCTGGCCAATCCAGATGGTCATGGCAGAAATTCCGGACGGTAAATGGGGTTTAAAACTCCCCAGGTAGAAGCGATGATATTAGGTGACAATACTGACGCAGGATGGTAGGACCCTGCCGCTGCCACCGTCGTCACAAAAACAACGCCAACCGCTGTCGGGGCCCCCATCAACAACGTCACCATCGTCTTCACCCAGGTTCGGTCATTCGGACCCCAGGCTAACCCCATGGAGAAGATATAATAAAGATATAATTCCAGCTCAAGATTCAAAGGTGGGTTTTTTTGTTACCAAGCTTTGAGCCTCCCTCCATCATTTTAAACTGTATTGAATGTACCACCATTTTAAAAAACCCTCCCACCGGACAACTTCAGAAAAGCATGCTAACTAAAAGATACAGGAAACAGGCTGCTGCTTGACTTCTAAACAAAGGAATCAAGCAAAAGACACTCGGAAGCCACTATTTTTAACAATCTAGAGTTAACTCTAATAATCTAGGATTAACTCTAATATTATTAACCATTAATCATCATTACTATCATTTATCAATTATCTAATATCAATTATCATTAGTCATTAATTAATTAGCACTGAATAGCTGAATATCCAATAATCTAATTAATTAATTATTAGCAACTCAATAGTTAAGTAAATGACATAATTTACTCTTCTATGTTAATTTATGTATTATTGACATTAATTTGTTATCTGTGTAATACTTTCTAGTTACTATTTCACTATTGATATTGACTAATTAATTTTGTAAAATACTTAAGGAACATTGACCATGTTCCAGGCAAAAACTCCAACAGATCTGCCAAACACCCTCAAACAAAAATTGTCACTACAAACAATGACCCAAACGACTCCAGAATATGCTATAAATGTAACGCATCCATAGACGAATGTGATGAATTCAAGAAATGCCAATTATGTACCAAGTATGCCCACCACACCTGCCTGAAAATAAACAAATCGATAGCCAATTTCCTACAATCAGATCCTACATTTATCTATATATGTCCATCTTGTTCTCCAAAATTCGACTACTTAATTACCATGCCTGATAGGGTCCATACCTTGGAAACAACTATAAAGTAACAACAAACTATCATTGACTCCATTGAGGCAAGCTTAGAAAAAAGAATACTAGCATGTTTTTAACCACATTTCACGAATCTTGAAAAAAAAATTACAGCACAAAAATATGAAAACTCAGCAGATCAAAATCTTTTCCCAATCCAACAAACATTACCTAATCCACAACCTAAAAAACAAATATCTGCCAACCAACCAAACAACGTAGCCATACTCGTAAAAGATACCATCAAGAGAGAACAAAAACATCAAAATGCTATATTATTTGGATTAGATAACACCAATGAACCAGATATCACTAAGGTTCGTAACATCATTAAAAACTACAATTCACCCACCTTCTCCCCTGACGAAATAATCAAAGTCTCCAGAGATGGACCAAAATACAAAAACAGTGATGGCTCAGTGGCACCTAGATTCTGTAGAATCATCTGCATAAATGAGACCAGCAAACAAAAGTTCATTTATGCTATAAACTCAATTGCCAGAACGAACCCCAGCCACAGCAAACTTAGATCATGGCCTGATCTATCATTTCTGCAACGGATCCGTTCCTGTGAACTCCACACAGAACTCAAACGACAGCAAGACAAAGGCGAATTAAACCTATACATTGACTACCGTGCTGACTGCATAAAAAGAAAAACCTACAATCAATTAACCAACATCCAACCCCCATCCACAGCAAACTTAGATCATGGCCTGATCTATCATTTCTGCAATGGATCCACTCCTGCAAACTCCACACAGAACTCAAATGACAGCAAGACAAAGGCGAATCCAACCTATACATTGACTACCGTGCTGACTGCATAAAAAGAAAAACCTACAATCAATTAACCAACATCCAACCCCCCATCACCCAAAGCATCCAACCATCCGTCGTACAGAACTTCCTACCCATCACTCAAAACATCCAACCATCCGTTGTACAGAACTTCCAACCAGCCGTCATCCAAAACTAGGTACGCACGCCCCTAACTTCCTCTACACCAACCACTGCAGAACTTAAATGCAAACTGATAAATGCAAGAAGCATTGTAAACAAAATGCCTGAATTTCTCCTCTTGTTAAATACTGGTACATTCAACATTATATTTGTATGCGAAACATGACTGAACTCATCCCTCCCTGACTCTACCAATTCAGACAGAGAGTATCATGTTTTCCGGTCCGATCGCGAACCCCGCAGAGGAGGTGGAGTGGCTATCTTTGACAAAAAGTCACTGAATCTAAAAAATATTCAAGTTGCACATAAACTCACTCTACCAGAAACTATTGTCTGTGAACTGTTCCTTAACATCACACTTCGCTTCTTGTTATGCTACAGAGCCCCCGACTACGACATCGCACATGTGAACATGCTAACCACGCTACTAACATGGGCTGCCTCTTGCCCTTATCCTCTCATCTTCCTGGGTGACCTCAACCTACCTCTTATTAATTGAATAACAAACGAATGTAAAACTGAACTCATCCATACTACACTGTACAATGCTGTTACAAATCTAGGTCTTGATCAACTAATAACTAACAATACAAGACTCAACAACTGCCTTGACCTCATCTTCTGCAAAAACGCAAACTAAATTTATGGACTACAAATAAAAGAACCCTTTTCCAACAGTGACCACAGCATGATAGACTTTTGTCTCAATATACGCCCTTACAATAATCTCCATTATAATGGTATACCAAACTACAATTTCAAAAAAGCCAGTTATGATATTATAGACACTGACCTCTCATCTCTTGACTGGCAAATTCTATTCTCTAACTGTTTCACTGCTGAAGACCACTATAGAGTTTTCCTACTTGAAGTCAATAGAGTCAATTAAACTATACGTACCACAAACCACCACCAAAATCAGAGAAAACAAATTACCCATATCAATAAAAAAGCTCCAATCCAAAAAAAAAAATCCCTCTGGCAAAAAAACAAAACTGGCTATGTAGCCAACTTTAAAAACTACTACAAAAATATATGCAACCAAATAAAGATTGAATGCACCAATTACCACATCAAACAAGAAGACGACCTTCTGTGCACAAAATCCAATCGGGCTTTCTATAATTTTGTAAACAACAAACTTAAAGACTCGAGATCCATCCCACCCCTAAAAGGATCTAACGGTAAAGAATGTAATGATGAAACAGTTAAAGCAAACCTCTTTAATACATTCTTCGGCTCAGTCTTTGTTAGCAGTAATGGCTCATATCCGACATTCCCTAGTCGTACCAACAATAATTACAACGACCTAACACAAATAGATTTCACAGAAAATATTGTTGAAAAGGCCCTTCGCAAACTGAAACCATCTCTATCTATTGGACCTGATGGACTATGTGCATACTTCTTAAAAAAGCTCTCCACTGTTATAGTAGAACCCCTAAACATAATCTTTGAAAAGTCTTTCAGGACCAGCTTCCTTCCCAAAGTATGGTCACTTCCCATGGTCATCCTTGTCTTCAAAAAAGGAGACCCCAGCCTAGTTGAAAATTACAGACAAATTTCCTTATGCTGCGTCACCTGCAAAGTAATGGAATCAATCATCAACCAATCCATCACCCTCAACCTAGAAACAAACAACCTACTCTCTAATAAACAATTTGGTTTCAGAAAAAAATTATTCTGTAATTTACAACTTCTTCTACAAATCATGATCAGGGCAAAGCAATAGATCCAATTTACATAGACTTCTGTAAAGCTTTTGACTCAGTGGTACATGACAAACTTCTTCTAAAACTAAAATCCTACGGCATCTCCGGACCCCTCCATAATTGGATAACACCTTTCTTGTCATATAGACAACAAGTAGTCAAAATAGGCAGTGCCTTATCAAATTCTGCTCCTGTCAATAGCAGTGTCTCCCCAGGCAGTGTTCTAGGACCAACACTCTTCATATTATACATTAATGACCTCTGTGACCGTATTATAAGTAATTGTGTTCTCTTCGCCGATGATGTTAAACTATTTAACACTACCAACAATATGGCTACCCTTAAAAAAGACCTTGACTTTGTGTTGGAATGGTCAAAAACTTCACAACTCCAAATCTCAACCAGCAAATGCTTTGTCTTACACATTGGAAAAAAGAATCAGAACACTAAATACAAGCTCGATTACCTTATAGATGACCCTCTCCCCGTCAAAGACCTTGGAGTTTTTATATCAAATGATCTAAGTGCCAAAGCCCACTGCAACTACATCGCAAAAAAGGCTTTAAGAGATGTAAACTTAATCTTGCGTAGCTTCTTCTCCAGAAAGATTACACTACTAACCAGAGCATACAAAACATTTGCTAGACCAATTCTTGAATACAGCTCGCCTGTCTGAACCCACACCTCATTTTGGACATTAATACAATTGAGCGTGTCCAGAAATATTTTACAAGAAGAGTTCTCCACTCCTCTGATCAAAACAAAATACCTTATGCCACCAGACTTGAAATCCTGTGTTTAGAAAATTATGAACTCCGCCACCTGAGTTTAACTCATAGAATCATCTGCTACAATGTCCTTGCTATTGAAGACTACTTCAGCTTCAATCACAACGACACACGAGCACACAATAGATTTAAACTTAAAGTGAACCGCTCCAATCTTGATTGTAGAAAATATGACTTCAGTAACAGAGTTATTAATGCCTGGAATGTACTACCTGACTCTGTGGTCTCTTCCCTAAATTCCCAAATCTTTAACCAAAGACTATCTACTATTGACCTCACCCCATTCCTAAGAGGTCTGTAAGGGGCATGCATAAGAGCACTAGCGTGCCTACCGTTCCTGTCCTAATGTTCCCTTTGATTGTATCCAATTCATATAGTTATTTCATGCTTATACTTATATATACTATTGTGACAAATAAAATAAATAAATAAAAATAAAATAAATAAATTATAAGTAAAGAATTATCTTGCCTGAAGAACTTTTCTTCAGGCAAGATAATTAAAAAGATGAAAGGAAGCACTGGGAGGAACTGTGATGAAATATAATTTTTTTTAGAGAATAGGTAGTCCTAGAAAGGCTCCTATGGTTGGATATGGATTAGTAAATCATGCTGGGAAGATGAAACAAGCAAGTTTTCTTTTAATTTTGTAGCTAGTATAAAGCAACTCTTTAGTCTTCACCTATCACCCAAAGCAGGCTGACATGATGACCTAGGAATCCTTATACATACATATTTCTGAATAAATGCAATAAGCATACTTACTACATTGTCTATTAATGTGTCTTGGCTGCTATGTTCTGAAGCAAAAATGTGTTCCAAGGTTCCTATATATTGAAGAGAAGACAAAAACATTTGAAAGCCAACTGAATTTATTTTAAAATTTCCAATAGATAAGATTTATAAAATATTAAAACACAAAATTTCTCAATATTCATCTCTTCAGTTATCTCTGAACATTTTACAAGTTTAAAAAAAACTAAACAGATTTATATATGCTGTCCTTTTAACTCTTGTGTTTATAAGCTACAAAAATACATATTGTTGTACTGATTATTTGGTTTTTGGATAGTTTAATATTGCATTAGTTAAATTCGTCTCAGAAAGGCAATTCGGTGTAGTGATTAAGACACCAGGCTAGAAACTGAGAGTGTGAGTTCTACTCTCACTTTAGACATGAAGCTAATTGGGTGACCTTGGACCAGTCAGTCTCTCTCAGCCCTAGGAAGAATGCAAGGACAACCACTTCCAAAAATCTTGCCAAGGTTTCATGGACTTGTTCAGGAAGTTGCTAGGAGTCCGGATTGGCTCAAAGGTACCACCAAAACAAGAAAAAAAAAGCCAACTTATGTCACAGATTCTTTCATGTGTTTGGAAGCCAAAAGTACAATTCAAACAACTATAAAATAAGCCAACTTTAAGCATAAATAACTAGTTTTTGATATATTAGTAATTAGTTTAATAATTTCTTTGAATTGCAGGTGAAATTATTTCACCTATTTTCGAAATATTTTTCAAATAATTATCATAATTCCCATCAACCATAGCTGAAAATGTGTGCCTTAAAAATAATTAATAAAGGTTTAAAGCAGTGGTCACCAACCAGTGGTCCGTGAGAAAATTTTGGTGGTATGCAGAAAAATTATTTGCATTTTTTATATTGCATTTTTTATATTATAACACTATTTATCTTTTTTAAAAATTCATATTAGTGGTCCTCGGGATTTAAAATTATGAATTTAGTGGTCCCTGAGGTCCAAAAGGTTGGTGACCCCTGGTTTAAAGCATTTTCTTTATTAAAATAATATTTTTTTTCCTAAGAATCTTAGTTAAGGCTATAATTAAATGTACATTTGCCAGGGAATAAAGTCTAATAAACACAATAACTTTAACACAGGCACTAATATTTATAACCTAAGCACATACTATGTCCACAAAAGAATTTTGCCATAATTTTGCTATGAATAAATTTATAATTTCGCTCTCAGGAGACAAATAGTGGTAAATATAATACCTTGCTTCATTCTTTCTCAGGGAAAAAAATCAAAAATACTGAATCACTTTTCAAATTTTCAGTTCTTCAATAATAAAAGCAACCTCAGAAAGTTTGATTTTTAATAAATCGTAACAGAGATTATATACAAGCTGTACTTGAATTACAAATATATAATTGATTCATTATATGCCATCAAGTCAGTGTCAGCTCTTAGTGACCACGTGGATGCTTTCAGGTCTTCCAGTGGTGCACCCATCACTGCAGAAATTGGGTCCATGCATTTTGCTAATAGTTTTTTTTTTTTAATCCTTCCTCCCGAAGTATGAAATGACCCAGCTCTCTTGAGAGGTTTATAATGCTGGGAAAGGTAGAAAGTAAGAGAAAAGGACTATAATTTCAATTAAATTCTCTGATACCAAGGATTTCAAATTCTTCTCACCAAATCTCTTTCTTGAGTGATACTGGCATATACTATTAGTTGTTTCTGTGCTCTTCCTCTCTCCTGTGTCTTCAGTTCGTACAATTAATAATTTTGTTGCAGCTGAAGTACCTTGTATCTGGAAGAATATCTTAATAAGTTATTGTGGAAATCACAAGAGTTCATTCCTATAGAATCAATGCAGTGAGCTCTACTTATAATGATTATTGGGCTGATTTGACTCTTTGGATGACCATATATTTTGCAAATAAATATTTAATCCTAACCAGCAAACTGTCATCAATTACATAATTATTGGCTAACTATAAACATATTTCTTACCTGATGGCAGGTTTTAGGTAATATGAATGGTGCCCAATAAGGTTCCCCTGACTGACAATCCTGCACAGTTCCATGTACAAGAATTACCTCATCCATAGCTTCATCATAAATATCACATTTAGTGTGATTTGGTACATCCACGACATACGTATTAGAAAACTGCATACACATTCTGTATGACCAATCCTGTACACCAAAGATATAAATTAGATTAACATTTATAAAATATTTTGAAAGGTTATGATGCCTTGTTCTGCTCGTTATTGTACACTTTGGATGAACCATCAAAACATCAGTAAATATTGTTATTTATTTAGGTACTAGATTTATAGGCTGCCTATCTCATATACATTTATTTAAATTATTTCCTATTTAAATTATTTCCTAGACTTGTACCCTAAATCATACCTTGACTATAAACAGAATTTTCCAGTTAAGAGCCCTTGGATATTCTAGTACTCAAACTTTAGATATTTAACAAAAATACCTAAAAGTTTTGCACAATAATGTTAATCAATAAATGTAACACATATGTAAAGGCATATTTATTTATTATATATTAGCTGAAACCACAATTAAAAATTATATCAATTCCATTCTGTACTCAAAGACATATATTTGTTCAGTAGGATTAAGACATAAGGAGACTGTCATCCCAATGGACAAATCTAAATATTGTTATGACTCCATTTAAATTCATACCTCATTTAAACAATAAGCTATTCTTTCTAGTTCTTCAGTATTCTATGTCAATTTCATAACCATATATAACTCAGACTTTTGTTTCAAACTTCCAAGTTCCTTTTCTTACATTTAGCACCATAATTATAACAATAAGAAATTGTTCTTTCCCCTTTTCTTTTTTAAAAGGAAAATGCTGCTTGTATCTCACTTTTATCAATCTAGGAGTATGTTTTTTCCTGCTTTCTAATCTTCCACTAGAACAAGAAAGATTGCTTTAATACAATGCACCCTATAACTCAAAGTAGTGAGATATCACTCAGCATCACTTAACAGCATTTTTTTTCTTTGAAGGAACTACCACTGCCCACTCACTGCATTTCTGTAATATTTAATTTATATTAAAACAGTAGATATCCAAAAGTATGCCAGCCATTCTCAAATTCTAATTCAAAACTATAGTTTATTGGCCTTTCTCCCTATCTTCTCAAAGCAGACAATCCATATACTTAAATAGCAGAGAGATAAAAATTTGTATACAATACCATCTAGGAACCAGTGAATCCAGATATTCACTTATCACTATAAATATTGAGAAGGTTTGTTAGTTACACTTCTGAAAATTATTAAAATTTTCAGCTTCTTCACTGATAAGTCTATTTCAGTTGCAGCACTGTTTAAGCAAGCGCACCCATAAACAACTTATACTAGAACCATAAAACTTATACTAGAACCATAAAAAAGCTGCAGACATACTTACCAGATTTGGAAGACTTTCTTTAAAAGTTTTGAGAGCAACATCAAGAGCAATTTTTAACCATATTTTATATTCCAGGGAGGGTGGGTCCAAAAATGTATCAAAAGCTTCAAACAAATCATCAATAGAGATGAAACATGTCTGAGGGAGAAAAAAGAATGAAGTAATGCCATGAGAGAATAACAACTATCATTGTACGTTGGGCAACTGTATTGACTTCAATTTCAACTTCTTTGGCTGAACTTCACAAAATCTTGCCCTTTTCATATCCCCTGTGTGAAAAATGGAGCAAACATTGTGTGCCATCCTGTCATGAGATCTACTACACAATGCAAGCTATATTTGTAATTGAGATAAACATGAGGTTCTCCATAAATGTGCCTGCATGCACACAAACACACACAGATACATTGAGTCTCTCTCAACAGAGTAGGAAGAAATTGAAATGGCATAAGGAGCTGGCAGGGGAAGAGCTGTTATTGGACTAAGAGAAAAAAATGAGAAGATGGCTAGCAAGGAAGTTGGATTTATGTAGTTTCAGACTGTTGAAGATATGCAAGTTCCTGGATAATGGAAGATAATCAGAGGACATAAAGATCACCATGCAGGGAGAAAAACAGCATAACATTGGATGTCTACATGGCATAGATTTCAGAGAGGAAGAAGAGGCGCCAAAAAGCAAAGTTCTGCCAGTATGAGAATTGCTTGCTAAATTTTAATTAAATTAAATTAATTAAATTTAATTAAATCCTGGATTAATTCTCTACGGAATTTGTCATAACTGCTCACTTAACAAAAGGTTACTCGGGGTGGCATCACTTTTGAGATCAAAAGTTATGCAGAGCAAATAACAATATAAAACAATGTGTTCCACTTTATTTTGAAGTTAAAAATGGAGGAAGGGAATGTGGAAAAAGAACTGCTTATCTCAGCTTCAGGTTGGTTAGTCTCTATCTTTTTCAAAAGTTATACAAAGATGTTTCTTCCCTTCCCCAAATGGTCTCTCTTCTTTTGTAAGACATGAAGTCACAATGGACTGACAGCCAAGTGGTTTGAACTAAATAGTCCTTCCAACCAATCAAAGATTTTAGTCTCTCACTTTTGTCAGGAATCAAAATATATTCAGGTTCAAATTTTTCCTCCAGTCTACAAGATTAGAGAATGGTGGGCAGTAGAGAAGGGGTCAAAAATGTCAAAGACAGAATTTAAAATGCTCATACAAACCCATCATCATCTGTTAGGGTGCATATATAAATGTTTACAAATGAAGAACAAACAAAATAATTGGTGGTAAAATGGATGTAAATGTTTTAAAGAAACAGAATAGAATAATGGGAAGAAATTATGGACTAAATCTATAAAATGAACATCAAGTTATAACTTAAAAGAAAGCTAGTACAAAATGTTCTACAGCTGGCACACAATTCCATTAAGATAAACAAAGTTTATCCAAGATAAACAAATCATACAGTAATAAATGTTGGAAATGTCATAAAACATAAAGAATGTTTTATCATGTGTGGTGGATATGTAAAAAAAGATTTAAGCCTTGTAGAGTGATATGGGCAGCATATAATTTTAATAAAAATATAATATAAATAATGCAAAAATCTGAAATGGAACCACAACTTTTCTAACTATGTATAATCTGAGAAAAAGTCAACAAGAAGCATCATAATTTAATGGGATAAATGACATAATGAGCTGTGAGAATAAATTTTGGCCCAAACTGAAAGATACAATTTCAACAATAGCTGTTTGGGAATTTAAATTGGTAGAATATGCAGCAATGGCAAATTTAACTGTTTATAACAGTTGTTAAATCAAATTTAAGCAACAATGTGCCCCATACATAGAATACATCTTGCAGTATCGCAAATATAATCACTTACAGTCTAGTTTCTAAGGTGGTCTAAACATCCATAAATATTGTATATTAGAAAATGTATAAAAAGAGGAAATTAGAAACCCAGTTGTTTGTATTCCTTTGGGGGGGATTTTAATTGTGAAGTTTGCTTCGCTTATCTAGTTTTTCCTTTTATTAACATGTAAAAAAATACAGTGGAGATTTTAGACCATAATTTTATTGTACAAAAAATACTTTGATGCAATCTGAAGCAATTTTTTTTGCCTAAAGTTATTTTATTTATTTATTAAATTCATTTGCAATCCATCTTATCAGAGACAGCTCTGGGCAGTTCAGAAATGTAAAATAACATTATATTCAATTCTGGATGAAAAACTGCTGGGCAATTAGGTGGTTGGTACACTATCAGCAGCTTTAGTTTCTTCCATACACAGGAACTCACATCCACTCATGTCCAGGGCACTGGTCCTTACTACTGTAATAATTTCTCAAACTATAATGGTGCCCCTCTTCAATTTTTATGGTGTGACTGCTATAGCAGCTGAAACTCAGCTGGAATTTTCCCAACAGGATTATATTCCTGTTGCTGTCCATCCAGGTCCCAGGGATACATGGAAGATCTGCATCTTTCACAAAAATATCATAAAGGGGTGCAAACTTGGCTTTTAGCAAGAGCAACTGGAGGTCAAGGTGCTTGACAATTCAACCATAGGGTTAGGACAGGGACAAATGGCTTAGAAGAAGGGAGATGCAGCAATATACTGTATGTCTCCTTTCTCCTGCAGTGGGCTTCCCAAACTACTCCATAAAACAAAGGAATTAACTTTCATTTTACATTCTTTACAAGAAACAAAATATGTCTAGGGAAGGAACCACTCAATGGCAATGCCTCATTTCTAGATGGAAAAAAACAGTTCCCTAGAAATATTTTTCCTTCTTTGGTCATTGCCAATGCCAATACAAGTTGTGATTAGCAGAGAGAGCAAGCCCCAAATAGACAATATCTGAAAGTAATTATACAAAGAATCTATATTATATACCCTTGACCAAAAATTTATATACTCTTTTTGTCTGGGATGGAGGTCGACTTCTATTGAGCAAACAACTTTGGGAGGGACATACATGAAATGCTAAGGGACAGACACCAATGTAGCTTCCCAGATCTTTCGGATCAATATCGACAAACAACAGGGTGACAGATGTTTCAGCCAGTTTGCCCTTTTATCCATAGCTATGTAGGAAGCATGGAAAATGGAGAATCAGTTGTTTTTCTAATCTACTTATGACTGCCACTACAAACGCCTCAGGTAATTTCCTCAGCCATAAATTCTGTAACAACATTTTAGTATTTTTAAGAGCAGTTTTTCTGGCAAATATTAAGTGAATTAATTTTGTGCAATGGACACAATAATTGGCTGCTTTCTATACTGTCCCACAGTGATATAATTTTATCCTTTCAACTTTAGGGCATTGGAGAAAATAGAAATATAATATAAAGCAATTGGATAATTCAATATGCTTTGTTTAAAATTTGTTAAGATTTAAGTGATTTAATGTTAAGTATTTTGAATTCAGTTTTAAAATCTAAAATATGAACTACCATTATGACTTTTACATATTTTATATAATTACATATAATTTCTAATGAGTCAAAAACTTTAATTCTAATACCACTTTATAAAGTAGAATTCTCCAACCTGCACAGCAGTTTCACAAAAAATTCCATATTCCATTTCTTGCTTAGTTAAGCAATTGAGCTCTCCTAGTATAGCTCCAGTCACAAAGTAATCTGTGTAGTGAGAGGTAACAGGTTTATGAATTCTTCTGTGAATATTTTTGTCAGACTCTTTTTGATTATCTTTAACTTCTTTAGAAACTCCATAAGAAGGGGCTTTACCAGAAAGCTAGGTATAAAGAAACAGTAATAATTAAATTTAGGAAAATAATGAAATATTAATTTGCATGTACTAGCATATGTTTTCACAGCTGGCATCAATGAAGTAATGAACTTTTTAGGCTGGGTGTCAATTGTCTAGTTTTCTTTTGTTTTGCTGTTCCATCAGCTGCTCTGATCTTCAGAAGCAGAGTGGGCTGCTTTGTGGTATATCTCTCATCAGCTAAAGAGAACTGAGCTAGGTTGACTGGAACCTGAACCTAAATGAACCTGGAAAGCTGATTTCTCATTGGTCCTTGTATAGGTGGACTTCTGCTTGGATTAATTTCGGACAATTCCAAGAGTTATGGGTCCTAATTGGACTATTTTTGAGCCAGGATGCTGCTAGGTATTCTTTCTGTTAAGGGTCCCGCATAAGGAACCAATCAGCAGTCTGGCTCAAAGACAGGTTAATCAGGAACTGGTACTTTGGAATTTCTTCAGAATGGACCAATCAGACAAAGAATGCGTTGGTTCCGTCCCAGGCGCCTGATGGACCCTGAGAGGTTCCAGACGGAGCTTGGGCCGTTCCCTGAGGATCTTACCCACGGCACGATCGAAGAACTAGTGGCGGCCTGGGAACAGGCCGCGGCTGGGGCTTTGGACCGTGTTGTGCCTTTGCGGCCTCTGACCCGGCGCAGATCTCAATTAGCTCCTTGGTTCTCTGAGGAGCTGAGAGAGATGAAACGCCGGAGAAGATGCCTAGAGAGTGCCTGGAGGTCCAGCCGCTCCGAAGCTGATCGGACACTCGTTAGATGTTTTTCAAAGACCTACCTAGTGGCACTGAGGGTGGCGAGGCGTTCTTACGCCTCCTCCCTCATTGCATCGGCAGATAACTGCCCGGCCGCCCTGTTTCGGGTGACCCGTTCCCTCCTTCACCAGGGGGGATGGGATGACCCCTTGCAGGGACGTGCCGAGGAGTTTAGTGGTTATCTATACGATAAAATTGC
This sequence comes from Ahaetulla prasina, assembly GCF_028640845.1. Taxonomy (NCBI): domain Eukaryota; kingdom Metazoa; phylum Chordata; class Lepidosauria; order Squamata; family Colubridae; genus Ahaetulla; species Ahaetulla prasina. The sequence continues at coordinate 259,696,144 of NC_080539.1, read as the reverse complement.
TCAGCTTCGGGATAGCTTGGACCAAGATTGCGATGATCCGGATGAGATGACTGAGGCTCGTCTTGTTGATGTTGTTTGGGATGAGTTTGATTCTGTGGCTCCCGAGGACGTGGACAGGTTGCTGGGGAGGCTGCATGCCACTACATGTTTACTGGACCCGTGCCCCTCCTGGCTGGTGCTGGCCACTCAGGATGTGACACGAGGCTGGCTCCGGGGTATTATAAAAGCTTCTTTGATGGAGGGGGTCTTTCCCGCTGCCTTGAAAGAGGCGGTGGTGAGACCCCTCCTCAAGATGCCTTCCCTGGACCCAGCTATTTTAGGTAATTATCGTCCAGTCTCCAACCTTCGCTTTGTGGCGAAGGTTGTAGAGAGTGTGGTGGCACGGCAGTTCCCTCAGTACCTGGAGGAAGCTGTCTATCTAGACCCGTTCCAGTCCGGCTTCCAGCCCGGGTATAGCACGGAGACAGCTTTGGTTGTGTTGGTGGATGACCTCTGGAGGGCCAGGGATAGGGGTTGCTCCTCTGCCCTGGTCCTGTTGGATCTCTCATCGGCTTTTGATACCATCGACCATGGTATCCTGCTGCGCCGGTTGGGAGTGGGAGGCACCGTTTATCGGTGGTTCTCCTCCTACCTCTCCGACCGGTCGCAGACGGTGTTGACAGGAGGGCAGAGATTGGCCGCAAGGCGCCTCACTTGTGGGGTGCCGCAGGGGTCGATTCTCTCGCCTCTCCTGTTCAACATCTACATGAAGCCGTTGGGCGAGGTCATCAGTGGCTTTGGGGTGAATTATCATCTGTACGCTGATGATACTCAGCTGTACTTTTCCACCCCAGGCCACCCCAGCGAAGCTGTAGAAGTGCTGTCCCGTTGTTTGGAGGCCGTACGGGTCTGGATGGGGAGAAACAGACTCAGACTCAATCCATCCAAGACAGAGTGGCTGTGGATGCCGGCACCCCGGTATAGTCAGCTGCAACCGCGGCTGACTGTTGGGGGCGAGTCACTGGCCCCAACGGAAAGGGTGCGCAACTTGGGCGTTCTCCTGGATGGACAGCTGTCGTTTGAAGATCACTTGACGGCCGTCTCCAGGAGAGCTTTTTACCAGGTTCGCCTGGTCCGCCAGTTGCGCCCCTTTCTTGACCGGGATGCCTTATGCACGGTCACTCATGCTCTCGTCACTTCTCGACTGGATTATTGCAATGCTCTCTACATGGGGCTACCCCTGAAGTGTACTCGGAGACTTCAGTTAGTCCAGAATGCAGCTGCGCGGGTGATTGAGGGAGCACCACGTTGCTCCCGGGTAACACCACTCCTGCGCAGTCTGCACTGGCTACCTGTGGTCTTCCGGGTACGCTTCAAGGTTTTGGTTACCACCTTCAAAGCGCTCCATGGCTTAGGGCCCGGGTACTCACGGGACCGCCTGCTGTTTCCACATGCCTCCCACCGACCCGTACGCTCTCACAGAGAGGGTCTTCTCAGGGTGCCGTCCGCCAAGCAGTGTCGGCTGGCGGCCCCCCGGGGAAGGTCCTTCTCTGTGGAGCACCTACCTCTGAACGAACTTCCCCGGTTTACGCCAATTGCCTGACCTTCGGATCTTTCGCCGGGAACTGAAAACTTATTTATTTATACAAGCGGGACTGGCCTGATTTTTAAATTCTAAATTTTTAATTTTTAATTGTAATTTTACTGGGTATTTTATATGGTCAATTGGACGGTTTTAATTTCGGCCTTTTATTGAATAAGCTTTTTAATTGTTATTTTAATATGTATATTAACTGTTTTAAATGAAGGCTGTACACCGCCCTGAGTCCTTCGGGAGAAGGGCGGTATAAAAGTTTAATAAATAAATAAATAAATAAAAACTAATGAAGAACCAGCTTTCTTGTCTCTCCATGATATGGATCAATCAGAGATCAGCTTGCCAGCATGCCATCACTGCTTCAATAATTTGCACCTATTTCATTTCACTATTAACCTTTCAAATATATATCTGAGAGATACACTGTAGTAAATGCAGAAAGACAATTATAAAACAGACACTTTTAAAATTGCATACTTATTCCCCAAAGCATGTACCAATGTACCAATGAGACCTGGGTAAAAGTTAGGGAGCCCCTGCAGATTTTCCTCTGCTACTTGTTGCCGATTATATGTGGTGGAAATGCTTCCACAATTTGCCATATAATAAGAGAATCTGCCATATGCAGTACCCCAGCCACTGAAAATATTTCTCATATTTTGTTCAACTGTCAATTATATGCTCCCATTAGGCTTAAATACTTATCATCCCTATGGGAAAGCACAGCCCACTGGGATCTAAACCACATATTGTTGTACTTCTTCGTGGGCTGAAATGTACATATCATATATGAAACTGCTAAATTTATAACAAAAGCAGTGGCCCTAAGAACCAGATACATTGAGCAAATTGGCGTACTCTGTAAAGGAGATCCATTTATCTGATTACTGATGCCTTATACTAACACATATGTATTTTATTTCCTCCTATCTGTCTTATTCCAGAATTAGACTATGTACTGCATTTTATTTTTATTTTTTAATTTATTTTATTGATAAGGTTGCAAGATCAATCAAGTTATAAGCTACTACTATTATGTGCCAAATATTAAGAATTAATATTTTGTCCCCTTGTACTATTGTGACAACAAAAATACCAATTAAATCATATATTTGAGGTCATGGAATTAATTCTGATAGTTATAGATGTAGATCACTACTTTTATCAAAAAATTTTTTATAGATACAGTAATCAAGGTGACAAAAAGGGCATTCTTCCATATAACAGCAAACAAATAATTATCACAATCAATCAATAAAAATAAAATAAGTCTTACTGTAAAGGAAAGAAAAATCCCAAATCCTCAGTTGAATAGAATCAACCAAATCCTCATTTTATTAGAATAAATTAAAAGAACAAAATGAGCATATAAGTTTTTATATTCTTCAGAACTTTTCATCAGACAATTAGTAGTAGACAGGGACATCCAGTGAAGGGAGAGGGTATATGTCAATAAAATCAAGAAGGTGGTTACAATGCATGATCAAAACCCAGCCCCTTTTTTATATGCAATTAACATATACCATTTATTATAGCAAACAATAATAAAGAGCAAAGAAGTCTAAAATTTTGACCCATAACGAAACAGGCATTCAGTTTTCAAGTTAGGTTACAGACTGGTAGCAATTGAGAGTTACAAATTGTATACAATATTACTAACATTCTAAGTAATTAATTTTTTCATTCCCAGTTATATTCCTGGATATTTGTTGATACCTATATCTCACCTTAACCATCCCTGATACAATTAAATGGATTCCTTGTGGCATATCGCCTTCTTCACATATGTTATCTCCATAATCATAATAAAGAATGTTTGCTTTTTTCTGAAAATAAAAATAAATAGTATTGTAGAATATAGACTAAATACGTTTCTAAGCATACCACCAAAGACATCCAGTAAGTAAAGTATTTTTTTAGTGCTTTGAATATTTTAAGAGAGTTGCAACTGACAAATACATACAAAAGAATTTTGAAACTAGAAGACAAAATCAATGATAAATAAAATTTGCATTAGTAAAATATATTAAGATATTTAAATTATGTAACTATTTAAATTTACCACCCAGAAGACATCCACAATAACTTTAAGTACAAAATACTGGGGATTTTTGTTGGGCAAAAGATGAGCTCTAAACTTTGGTTCCAAACATCGAATGATGGAATATCAAATGAATGTAAGAGTGGTCTGGGATTTAAAGGTGAAAACCACTTGATCAGTTTGCACAATGGGGAAAAAACTCACATATAACAGGTATCAAATTTTTAAGATGACTGTTAAATGGGTAAAGACTTCTTTCAAACCGAGACCATAGCCTCAGTTGTCAATGGTGATCTACAAAGCATCTGTAATGCTCCTTTGCATGGTTCTGTTGATACTTAACCTTCTAGAATGTTTGCAATTACTGGTTGGCTGGAAGTACAGAAAACCGAGGCAAAACAAAACAAACAAAAAAGGCAAGCAAACAAAAGAAAATTGTTGATGCCAAGGCATGCACCAAAATTACTATAACCAAACTCTCAAGGAGCAAAAAATCACTCTATTAGTCGTATTGAGAACTAACAGAGTAACACAGTACTGTTACAAGGCTACAGTCCAGACCTTATAAAAAATAAAACCTTGTAGTGTCCAAAATGTCCTACAGGCTGTCATAACAGAGATGCAAAAAGCTCTTTCTTGCTGGAACTGGAATATATATATCTGATCTTGGTGGTGTAAAAATTCAAATGTATGAGTTATAAGACCAATCCCTACATTAGAAGATGAGTTCCCAGCAATGGGTTTGACGTATAGATCTGATTATAAACTGTCCAGAGAGTGCTGTAAAGTGTTATGGGACAGTATATTAATGCTATTGGTCATTAAGCAAAACAAACACTATGCGAACCCATGACTATGCTTGCAATCTTAATTCAGCTTTTTTTTGCTTTACAGATGTGAAGTTGCAAATGCAAGGACTGGTTGTCACTATCACTATCATAACTGCAAACACTCACTAAACATGATAGTCATTAAACAAGGTCTATCTATTTAAGAGCAAGCAGACACACAATGGGGAATGCACTGGCACCATCTACCTAGCATACTATGCTGCAAGTTGTTAGCAAAAGGGGGAGGCAAAAAGCCTTTACTGTGAAACTGACTAGAGTCTTATCGATTTCAGATTGAAGCTACCCCAGCCAGAAGGTTCTAATTCACTAATAAAGGTCATAGAGCTGAGCTTGTTAACTTGTAATTAGCATTTTTCAGGGGAGTGCTAGGCTGGGGAGAAAAGCAGCTCAGGAAAAGATAGTTTGTTTAGACAATCTTGCCACTGTGTGAGGGTGAAGAGAGAAAAATAGGTCAGGCACAGGACAACTCTAATGGCAAACACATGACTTGAGAGACAGGCACTGCAAAAGTTATAAATGCAGGTTTTGGTTGCAAAATTATTTTTTATCATTATCATAACTTCAAATAGAATAGAATAGAATAGAATTTTATTGGCCAAGTGTGATTGGACACACAAGGAATTTGTCTTGGTGCATATGCTCTCAGTGTACATAAAAGAAAAGATACCTTCATCAAGGTACAACATTTACAACACAATTGATGGTCAGTATATCAATATAAATCATAAGGATTGGCAGCAACAAATTACAGTCATACAGTCATAAGTGGAAAGAGATTGGTGATGGGAACTATGAGAAGATTAATAGTAATGCAGATTCAGTAAATAGTTTGACAGTGTTGATGGAATTATTTGTTTAGCAGAGTGATGGCCTTCGGGGAAAAACTGTTCTTGTGTCTAGTTGTTCTGGTGTGCAATGCTCTATAGCGTCGTTTTGAGGGTAGGAGTTGAAACAGTTTATACCCAGGATGCGAGGGGTCTGTAAATATTTTCACGGCCCTTTTCTTGATGCGTGCAGTATACAGGTCCTCAATGGAAGGCAGGTTGGTAGCAATTATTTTTTCTGCAGTTCTAATTATCCTCTGAAGTCTGTGTTTTTCTTGTTGGGTTGCAGAACCGAACCAGACAGTTATAGAGGTGAGATGACAGACTCGATAATTCCTCTGTAGAACTGAATCAGCAGCTCCTTGGGCAGTTTGAGCTTACTGAGTTGATGCAGAAAGAACATTCTTTGTTGTCCTTTTTTAATGATGTTTTTGATGTTGGCTGTCCATTTTCGATCTTGCGATATGACAGAACCTAGAAATTTACTACTGTTCTACTGTTCTACTGTTGAGACTGTGTTGTCTAGTATTGTGAGAGGTGGAAGTATGAAAGGGTTTCTCCTAAAATCTACCACCATTTCTACTGTTTTGAGTGTGTTCAGTTCCAGATTGGTTTGGTTGCACCACAAGGCTAGTCGTTCAACCTCTCGTCTATATGAGGATTCGTCATTGTCTCGAATGAGACCAATCACTGTTGTGTCATCTGCGAACTTCAGTAGCTTAACAGATGGATCGTTGGAGATGCAGTCATTGGTATACAGAGAGAAGTGGGGAGAGCACACAGCCTTGGGGGCCCCCTGTGCTAATTGTACAGGTCTTTGATGTGATCTTGCTTAGCTTCACCTGCTGCTTCCTGTTTGTTAGGAAACTTGTGATCCACTTACAAGTCTGTTCCGGTACCTGTAGCTGGTTTAGTTTAGTTAGAAGAGTGTTTGGAATGATGGTATTGAATGCTGAACTAAAGTCTACAAAAAGGACCCTTGCATAGGTCTTTGGAGACTCAAGATGTTGTAGGATGTAATGCAGAGCCATATTAAGAGCATCATCTGTTGATCTATTTGCTCGGTATGCAAATTGCAAGGGGTCTAACAGCGGATCCGTGATGGTTTTCAAGTAGGAAAGCACTAGCCTTTCAAAGGTTTTCATGACTACAGATGTTAAAGCAACTGGTCTGTAGTCATTCAGTTCCTTGATGGTGGGCTTCTTCGGCACTGGGATGATGGTAGAGCGTTTGAAGCAAGAAGGAACATAGCACATCTCTAGTGATTTATTGAAGATATGGGTGAAGATAGGGGCCAATTGGTCAGCACAGACTTTTAAGCAAGAAGGAGTTATCTTGTCTGGGCCTGGAGCTTTTCCTGGCTTTTGTCTGTGAAATAGGTCCTGCACTTCCTTTTCTGTGATCACTAGGGGTTGTGAACCCAATGAAATGGGGTCAGTTGTAGGAGGCTTGGCTGTTGTTGGTGTGTCTGAGATGGGGGTTTTGGAGATAGGTGGCTGTAGTTTCCTTTCAAACCTGCAGTAAAACTCATTCAGGTCATCTGCCAGTTGTTGATTACCTTCAGCCTGGGAAGGAGGTTTGCCATAGCTGGTGATATTTTTAAGAGTTTTCCACATGTTTGCTGGTTCATTTGCTGAAAACTGATTCTTTAGCTTTTCAGAGTAGCTTCTTTTTGCTGCTCTGATCTCCCTTGTTAGTGCGTTTCTGGCCTGATTGTACAGCATTTTATCACCTTTTCTGTAGGCTTCCTCTTTGGAATGTCATAGCTGCTTAAGTTTAGGTGTGAACCAAGGTTTGTTGTTCCTGTATATTTGCAAGTTCCTTGTAGGTACACATAGGTCTTCACAGAAGCTGACATATGATGTTATAGTATCTGTGAGTTCATCCAGGTCTGCAGAGATATCTTCAAAAATATTCCAATCAGTGCAGTCAGAACATGCCTGCAGCTTTAATTTTGCCTCCTCCGTCCAGATCTTCACTGATTTAATTATTGGTTTTATGATTTTAAGTCTTTGCCTGTAAGCAGGTACAAGGTGAATCATGCAATGATCAGTGTCCTACAGCTGCACGTGGTAAAGACCGATAAGCATCTTTTAGTGTTGTGTAGCAATGGTCTAGAGTAATAATAATAATAATAATAATAATAATAATAATAATAATAATAATAATAATAATAATAATAATAATAATAATAATAATAATAATATTTTAATTTGTATACCGCCCTTCTCCCAAAGGACTCAGGGCGGTGAACAGGCAAATAAAATACAAATACATCATAATTAAAACAACCCTTAAAAAACTGATTCAAATTTGCCAATAATTTAAAATAACCTTACACCCCATAAAATTACAAAAATTTAAAACCCATCAAAATTCCATTAAAATTTAAAATTTAGAATTTAAAATCAGGCCAGTCCAGTATTCTTGCCTCTGGTGGGACAATTGACATGCTGAAAGTATTTTGGTAGCTCTTTCCTTAAGTTTGCCTTGTTTAGATCTCCCAAAACAATGGCCAGTGAATCAGGATGTTTGGCTTCAGCCTCCATGATTTGGTCAGCTAGAATTCGTAATGCCTTGTTTACACAGGCTTGTGGTGGGACATAAACATCAATTAGAAGAAATGAGGAAAATTCACAAGGCGAATAGTATGGTTTGCAGTTGATAATTAGAGTCTCTAAATTGTTGTCACAGAATTTGTAAATTATTTTAAAATTTTGACACCAGTTGCTGTTAATATATAGGCATAAGCCTCCTCCTTTCTTTTTACCAGATTTTCTGGAATCTTGTCTGATCATTCAATCTGAAACCCTGGAATGTTCAGGCTGCTATCTTCAATTGATTCATTTAACCAGGTTTCAGAGAAGCATAGGACTGCTGAATTGCGAAAATCAGAATAGTATTTGTTTAAGAGGAGTATTTCATCCATCTTATTTGCAAGTGAGCGTATATTTGTTAGGAAAATTGAAGGCAGAGGGGTTTTAATGAGATTTCTTAGTCTGTTTAAGATCCCAGATCGCTTACCTCTCTTCTTTCTCTTCCGTCGTTTGGATTTTTTAGTAATCCATGGCTCCGTGGGAATTGCCTCCTCCTGTGTTAGAGTCTCCTCCGTGTTTGTAAAGACAGGCGGGGGTGAGATCAAAGAAAGCTGCTCCTTAAAGAAATGTTCCTTAATTTTTAGCAGATGGTCTCGTGAGTAGGAAATCCGTAGTGAGTCACAGAGAACAATTAGAAATAAAGAAACAATTAGAGAGCATTTCACCGAGGCAGCCTTCGTCGGCGCCATCTTGGATAGATGGTCACTGTCCAAGGCAGCCACTAAATAATGACTACCTGTACTAGTTTGCTTGATCAGAAGAAAATTGTTTTAGTTGCATGTTATTAATTCAGAGCTAGGAAAATAGTGTTATTTCTCACCATGAATTTTTCTGGAACATCAATCGGAATTTTGCAATAAAATGAGCAGCTTGTTATTGACTAAGCCTGTAAGACAATTACCAGAGTTCTGAGCTGAGTCAACTATAAGGCAAGTATCTGTTTTGGTTGTTGTAATTCCTCATTATACTGCCATAATTGATTGGGAGTGGTTTGCCATTTAAGCTTCTTTGGCTACTGTTGTGGTAATGAACTCTAGCAAATTTAAATGGCAGATCTACTGTGGAGGGAAAGCCAAGAGAAGCAGAGTGTCTGAGATAAACAGCTGCTTAGATAATGTAGTCTGAAGTTCAAATCATTGGTTTCAGTCTAATCCAAAGGAATAGTGAAGAAGAGATGGTCAGAAGTCATCCTGTCAGCCCTCATACTTGGTTTGTGACATGGGACCCTTAGAAAAGAATGAGTTGAAACCAAAAACAAAGGTAGATTATAGCTATTCTCCAGCTGTCTTCCTGTTCTGCCTCCAAAAGACTGCATCTTTGCCCAAGCAACCTCAGTTGCCTCTTGCTGTTCCTTGAAGAATTAGATTCCAGCAGTTCATCAACTTTAATTCTGTTCTTTTAAAGTATACTGTTTATCCCCAGCTTTACAGTTGGCTTAGTCATCACTGACTCAGCAAGTTCTGGCCAAAAGAGATATCAAGTTCTCCTTATCCAAGGATTCATAGAGGGACACATAATATTCCTCTTATGAAAGTTCACCCGCTGTGATGAGAAAGCTGAATTTAGAAGGCATGAAAACAATACATTCATCATTTCCAGCAATATTGTTTTAGACACGGTAAATTGGTTGTCTAAAGCTCTTCTCCTAAACTTGCCATTATCAACTCATCATGAGAAGATAGATATGACAAGACCCAAAAAGTGAATGGGGATCAGCTGTGGAAATGCCCATAACTCATTAATACCAATATATATTACATTACTGAAATCTATTTGCATATCAAATAGAAAGCTCCTTATGCATTCTGGCATTACTTCACCAATGAATAAACCATATAACAAAATTAAGGATTTATAATCGTATGATCTGAGAGTCAAAAGTCTATTTAAATAATATATTCAGTGTCTAGAGAATGACACACATAGGATCTTCAATTTGTAATTTGGGATTTCTACGGCTTTACCTCCTGAGTTTCAGCTAGCATAGCTAATGTTAAGTGATGTGGGAACTGTATCTGAAGAATATCAAGTTGTCTATATGATTTATTGTATGTATGTGGGGCTACCCATGGGTTTTTACAGGTTTCTTCTTTTTTCCAGACATTTGAAAGAGAGATTTCTTTCATTAATATACCAGCTCATTCCACATCAAGTTATGAAAGTGCAAAAAACCCCAAAATAATTGTAACAGTAATAAAAAAGAATAATACAATTATAACCACCAAGTCATCTCTTTAATTACTGTCATTAAAATGATTGTAACACATATTCTGATGACACAGTTAAGTAAAAACCTTTCTGAGCAGCTCAGTTTTTAAGACATTTTCAAAGATCAAGAATAATGCAATCATCCAAATATCTGATAGAAAGCTATTCCATAGGGTTGGTGTCAATGTTAAGAATAGGATGATGCTGGTTTCCCCTAGATCACAGGTGTCAAACTTGCAGCATCACGTTGCCGTCACATGATGTATTGTGACGGGTTTTCCCCTTCGGGAAGCTGGAGTGGGTGTGGCCTGCACATGATGCATTCGGCCCATGGGCCATCAGTTTGACACCCCTGTCCTAGATGTTACAGAGGAAACAAACCCTCAGGAAACCAGAGACATGTGTACTGGGTAGGTAGAAGCTAATTTTATTTATTTATTTATTTATTTATTTGTCACAACAGTATATATAAGCATAAGCACGAAATAACTATACTATATATAAGCATATATATAAGCATAAGTATGTAATAACTATATTAATTGGATATAATGAAAGGAAACAATAGGACAGGAGCAGTAGGCACGCTTGTGCTCTTATGCACGCTCTTTACAGACCTCTTAGGAATGTAATAATTAGGAATAATTGATATAGAGGGTCAAGTTTCATAAGTTTTTAAAGATCAGATAGAAAGCCCAAAGCATTAGAGTTATGTGCTCTGGAGAAAGTGGCTTTCACAAGCAGGCTGCTGGATTTTGGACTAACCACACTTCCAACTAGTATTCAACAGCAGCCTCATATAGGGTCATTGTAGTAATCTAAGCAGGAAGTAACAAACACATAAACCTCAAGTGACCAAGGGAGAATCTGACCATGCAAAAGACAAATAGTCATTCTATCATTTTGACATCCTATACTGCTTGGAGGTGAAGATTAGATCTAATATGTGACCACTGATATGCATTGGGCCAGATATTACCTGTGTGAAGCATTATTACCTGAATGTATTCTATCTGTTTTTTATTACCCTGAAGCCACACAATATTGCATAGAAGGTCATGTGCAGTAGGTGGGGCAATTGTAGGAGCAATTCCAAGCTGTTGTTTTTTTACAAGAATTACCTAAAAAAGAAGACTATTGTTATAATACATATTACTTCTTAGTTATTTAAATTCATATTATTAACAACCACTATGAAATGATTTCTACATTCTTAGATCTAAGATGGTATGATCTAAGACTTGAATGATATAATTCTAAGGAGGTAAAATGGCTCTAAATCACATAGTATACTTTTCTGATTAATGCAGAGATCTTTTTTACAATATGCTAATCATATTATAATTTCAAAAATTTCCAAAAAAACCCCCAGCTGCTGGTTTTTATATAGAATATATTTTATACTACTCTCCAAGAACACTAGTGAGAACTAAGGTGAGACACGTTTACTTTTAACTGTCATTGTCTGAGAGTATATATTTATGATGATCAAATATATTTGTTGATTGTGAATCTTTCCAAAACTGCAAAGTTTTGAGTAGAAATATATCCCCACAGATAACCTTGGATTTAGTTCCTCCTATACCCTCAGTTTCAATAACTGATACAGTAAAGGAATTAAAAATGCGTTATATGGAGGACGCCATAACTGAAGCCAGTTCTTTTGAGTGGAAAAGGCTTATCTGCTAATTGACAGCAGAAGCAAATTGTATGTACAATCCATCCAGAAAAATTAAGCTAACTAGAAAGTGTCACTCTAGGTCAATACAATCCAAGACAGTAGGCCAAAACCCATTATGCACCAAAGACTGCCAGTTCATAGATAGATTTAACAAAAACAGAGATCTACAAGTAGGTTCAATTAACTATTAAAAACTAGTTTTGGAATAAAGCAAAAGAAGCTTGATATTAGGGCAGAACTATCAATAATGTATGCCCATCAAGAAAATTTATGGTACTTGAGGAATTGTCTCACCCCAATGGGACTAGCTCACCCCATCCATGTCAGCACAATAGGCATGCTGCAGATCCTGTCAGTCAAGAAATTCTGGTTAGCGGGGTTCAGAAGAGCCTCTTCTGCCATAGCTCCTGCCCTTTGGAACATCTTATTCTCCACCCTCCCCACCCTCCCGAGGTGAGATCTGCTCCCATGTATCAGTCTAGCCAAATCAAAGAACATCCCTAAATTAGAACTGCTGTTTTGGGGAGTATGTGACACTACCCCTCCAAATGAGGTTGCAGGACAAACAGCCACCCAGTTGTGCTAGGGTTCAATCTCAATTGGTTTTATCCAGTTCAATTTAGAGCAAGGGTATCAAACTCAAGGCCCATGGACTAGATCCAGCCTGCAGGGTGCTTAGATCTGGCTCAAAAGGCTGTTCTGAGAACAGCAAAGGACTGGCCTGTGGTGCCTCTGCGTCTGAAAACAGAGCTTGGGAGGGCCACGCTCCGGCCACCACAGGCATCCATGACACGAGTGATGTCGAGCTGGCCATACCCACCCTGGCCACGCTCATCCCAGCCCCCGCAAACACACAACCCTGATGCAGCCCTCAATGAAACTGAGTTTTGACACCCCTGATCTAGAGTATTAAAATCCTCAGACATCTATTGTTTGGCTCCAAGTGAGATATATAACTGGGCAACTTCAGTATGATGATATATCACTTAAATCAATGAGTTTGTTTCTACCTGTTTTATGTAGATTTTAAATATTAAAAAATGTGGACTACAAAGCAGACAAGGCATTCCAAATAGAGATACAAATGACAGGAAAATGGATTAAAAGATAGAGAAGAGCCAAAAGAACAACCTTGATAACACCTTTATTGGATACAAAAAAAAAATTGGCTAAACACTGAAAATCAAGACTCACAATGGTTTTCCATTGGACTCATAAAAGAGGTCTATTGAATCTTCAAAAAACCTTTTGTGATAAGAAAAAGATAATATCTAATGAATTAAAGATTAAGATTGTTAGAAATAAAAGGAATATAAAATTGATTTGTTTGATCAAGGTTAAAATAAGACATGTTTTATAAAGCTTTAGTAATTCTGTACAAACTTTTTTTGTACAAAAGTTTGTACAGAATTACTAAAGCTTTATAAAACTAAAGCTTTATAAAAATCCTGACATCAGGATTGAAAAGTTGATGATTTATAGTTTGCCTACAGAAAGAAGAAATTTTAAGAAGAAATTTTTTTAGTGGATGATGAGTTATTAGATATGTTTTTACTTGTTCTAATGAAGACTGTTAGTCACTTCTTTACATATTTCTTTCTTTGTAGGTCTTTGGTTTTTCTTTCTTTTAATCCAGTTCTTTGCTTTTCCCTATTTTCCATTATTATTATTTTCTTTTTTGGCACTTTTATTCTTTCTCTTTCTTTCTTTTTCTCTTTCTCTTGTTTCATTTGCATTTGTTTTTATTATGTTACTTTATATATTTAATAAAAAATAAAATGGGGAAAAAAGAAATACATAATAGAGAAACAAAATGCGTCTCAGTCCAATTCACCATACTCTACCTAAAAATCTTAATGATCCCAATACAATACTTAAGATTTCTAGAGTTTATCTCATTGAAGTGTTTTTAGATCCATTATCTAAGCTATTTACAATCCATCAGGGCTAGAACAACTGAGTTTAATTAACTCTCAGTTTCTTCATACAACAAAATTTAATGATGGGGTACTGTTATATCATAATGTTCATTATGTGATACCAAATCTCTTGAGAGTGCACAATTAAAATCTTTTATAAAAATAATATTAAAATAGGAAGCAAAAAGCAGTGGTTACAGGCTATAATTAGGCACACATCAAAGAAAGGTGGAGAAATATCTTCAAGGAATTTTTAGGTCACAAAGAAGCTCAGTACTTGAGCTCAGATTCCAGATAACAGTAGGAACAAATTATATTTGCCTGCAAAATTTTGGCAGAAATCTGTGTGAAAAATAAATATGCAACCATTTAATGTTCTCAAAATTCTTTCAATGAAAATTTATGCATATGACGTTAATGAAAATATTGTTTACTTTTATCTCCAACTTTCTATTTTTAATTTTAATTCTATTTTTATTGGAAATTCCAATATCCAAAATTTGTAAATATAATTTGAATTTTTCTATATTAACAAAAATATCTCATGTTTCATATATAATTTTGTTTGAATTACCTTATGTAATTCATTTCCTTCATTTTTATCCACAATTCCTCCTGATATCATAAATTTAAGCGTTTCAAAAGCTGTATTTAGCACAGTTTGAACTGCTTGTCTGGTTTTCACAGCAATGACAATATCTGGATAGTCACGCTGCATTAATCCTAAAGTAAAGAAAAATATTTTTTCATACAAGAAATGATAAATGCCATTCAAAGTGAAAGAAAACTGTTTAGGAGTAAATGCCCCCTCCCCAAGACTAACAACAACTGCAGCTATGGAGATATGCACAAATGGATTTGAGAAATCATGCCTATAAAAAATCTCAGTTCTAGAACATTCTGAACAAAGTTCTGAATAAGTGCAGAATTCCATTCACATGATGTGCAGGATTACAAATATGTTAATACAGCAAAACTCATTAAATTATACTGAAGGTCAGAGACACAAAAATATAAAGTATTATTTTTCGGAAACTGAAATTTCTTTGCAGGAGGTCCTTGGATTAAAAAATAAAAACCAACTAAAAGGAAAAGAAAAAAAATCTACAGTTTTTTCTAGTCCTATTGATTTTAACATGACTTTAAATCAGTGGTCCCTACTGCCCACTAGTGGGCGTTCCAGCTTTCATGGTGGGCGATAGGGTTTTGTCCGATACTGAAGCACTTTCCTTTTTTTTAATTTAATTGGCTTTTTAAAAAAATTTCATAGCATTATTTAAAAATATTTTCATTAGGTTTTCATAAAATTCTCCGTGACAATTTAAATTTCTGAAAATATACTATTTGTATTGCCCACGCATAAGTTTAGTTCACGTTACATAAGTGAAACTAAATGGCGCTATAGTGCAACCGCAAACAAAAAAACCTCATCCCAGAATAGCTCCCGCATCTCTCCCCACACCACCTAGCTGTAACAGACAAGCAGAGCTGGTAGCCGGCACTGCCCCCCCCAAACCCAATCCACGATGCACAAGAGGCATGTGCAGACGATGATACACGGCGCATTACTGTGGAACTGGTGGGCGGTTAGAAAATGCTACTACTAACAGAGATACAAAAGTGGGCGGTAGGTATAAAAAGGTTGACTACCCCTGTTTTAAATGAAAGACAAGTATTTTCATTTTTGTGTTTTGTTCCTTTTGTTTTTTTCTTATTATAAAAACAATAAAAATTACTTTCATAACAATAACAAGCAAGCCAGGGGCCCTTTGTTCCTAAGACATCGAATAAAAAAACATTTTTTTTTCTGTGTCCAAGAAACCATTAAATAATTTCTGAGATACTATTTCCCCATTGACATCAAACTTCTAGCCCTCTCAGATTAGACTGGAAAAGCAAAGTGAACTCTCTCTGTGCTCCTCAGAAATAGATACATAAACAAGTACTATTTTTTTATATAAAAGTAGTTTCAGCCTGAAAAGAGAAATATAACTAATTAAAGGTAAAGGTAAAGGTTCCCCTCCCACATATATGGTAGTCATTCCCAACTCTAGGGGGCGGTACTTATCTCCATGGTCATGTGGCCGGCATGACTAAACGCCAAAGGTGCATGGAATGCTGTTACCTTCCCACCAAAAGTGGTCCCTATTTTTCTACTTGCATTTTTTACGTGCTTTCGAACTGCTAGGTTGGCAGAAGCTGGGACAAGTAGCAGGAGCTCACCCCATTACGTGGCACTAGGGATTTGAATTTGAAGGAATCAAATAATTTACTCAGATCACTGTCAATTTCTCTTGTATGAAACAAGTCTTAGGAAGAAGAATGTTCTCCTTTAGAAAAAAGCAATAAAATAATACACTTTTTTCCTGGGCTGAACATTTCATTATCATTAGGTATGTCTGTACAGTAAAATCCAAGAATACTTATAAAGAATCCAGATACTATAGCTGCCAAAAGTGGTATCCATAGATAAAATACATCTATTTTATATTGCTTTGTAAATATATATAGGAAAGTTGAAGTGCTTCTTTATACAGGTAGTCCTCAACTTACAACAGTTCATTTAGTGATTGTTCAAAGTTACAATGGCACTGAAAAAAGTGACTTATGACTGTTTTCAGTTATGACCATTGCAACATCCCCATGGTCATGTGATCAAAATTCACATGCTTGGCAACTGGTTTGTATTTATGATGGCTGCAGTGTCCCAGGATCATGTGATTCCCTTTTGTGACCTTCTGACCAGCAAAGTCGATGGAGAAGCCAGATTCACTTAACATTTGTGTTACTGGTACTAACTTAACAACTGCTGTGATTCTCTTAATAACTATGGCAAGAAAAGTCGTAAAGTGGGGAAAAACTCACATAACAAATGTTTTACTTAGCAACAGAAATTTGCTTGATTGTAGGAATAAGTTGAGGAGTACCTGTATAAATCTTCTCCATTCATGCACTGTCCCTACCCATAGTTGAAGAAAAAAAGTGTCTCTGCATAGAGAAAGCAAAAAAATTTTTACAACTGAAAACTGGTAGATGAGATTAAGAAGATGAGATTTAAGGGCAGTGATTGCCCACTCTAAACATCAGCATAATTTAGCCCCTGGGTGTTTTTTTTAAATAAAACTTTGTATTGTTTTTTTTAAAAAAAACAGAAAAAGAAAAAACAAAAACAAAAAAATGTGCATTATCAAAAAAAATTACAAGTGTGTAAAAATAAGTGAAAAATACAAAAAAATTAAAAAGCAAGATAAAAAGCATGTGTCCTTATAAGGCCTTTTTTAACCTACACTATTTCATTATATTTTGTTTCTTATTTAGTTTCCCCCCTTTTTAATATTGCTGATGTGATTGCATAATTAGAGCAATCTTATTGTGGCTTTAATAGTTAAGAAGTATTTGTCATCTAAAATAGTATTTCAGTTATGTAGAATGTTAATAAGAATTAACTCTAAATATTAATCAGGGATATTTAATTGAATATATTTCAGGTTCTTCTACAATGTATCAGCTGAGGGAACTCTCTGAGATAGATATATGGTGATATATCTGGTGATTTACAGTAAGTACTCATCCAGTGTGCCAATAAAGATTATGGAATTTAAGACATTGATGACTGCTCCAGTCATGCAGATAAACTTTCTTTCCATTCCTTTTCTCTTTCATTTAGGAGCTACTAAAAAAATGCAAATGAATATTGCATTAATAATGGCAATCCTGGTAGTTCTGATTGCTATTGTAATTCCAAGACACAGAGGTCATTAAGCTGAAAGTATCAAGGAAAGGAACATTTGGTTCTGCAGGAGAATTAGGGAGCCCCTGGTATGCTCAGAGCAGGTCACAAACAAGTTGGAGGAGGGGGTGCTGCAGGTACATGCATGCAAGCATAGGGAGGTCCCAAGAAAGGACACAGGGCATAGGGAGGTGGGGAGGACAATTACAGAGTGACTTGCCACCTTCCCTGCTGGCTTCCCTATTGACTTTGCTTGTGGGAAGTCAGCAAGGTAAGTCACAAATGGCAATCACATGACTGTGGGACACTGCAACCATTTAAGTGTGAACTTGTTCCCAAGCACCCAAACTGAGTTCACATGACCCCAGGGGTGTAGCAACAGCCAGAACTTCAAGGACTGTTTGTAATTACCCCTCATTCAGCACTGTTACAACTAAACAATCCCTGAACAGGAAAGCGAAGTTATGTGATTGCACAGATAACTTGAAGCATTGCAATCAAAATAAGCAATGTTTTCTATATAGGCAATCCTTAACTTACAACTATTAATTTAATGACTAATCTTAGTTACAATGGCAATGAAAAATGTGATTTAAGACAAGTTGTGTTTTACTCACAACTGTTGCAGCATCCCCATGGTTATGTAATCAAAATTCGGACTCTTGACAATTGGCTCACATTTATGACAGTTGCAGTGTCCTGGGTCCACGTGATCACCTTTTGCAACCTTCTGACAAGCAGTCAAGGGGGAAGCCAGATTCACTTAACAACTGTATTCTAACTTAACAACTGCAATGATTCACTGAACAACTTTTTTTAATTTATTTATTTATTTATTTTTATTTTTTTAAATTTTTTTAAAAAAATTTTGCATTTATATCCCGCCCTTCTCCAAAGACTCAGGGCGGCTTACAATATGTCAAGCAATAGTCTTCATCCATTTATTTATCACACAGTATATATAAGCATAAGCATGTAATAACTATACAATATATAAGCATATATATAAGTATGATTATGTAATAACTATATTAATTGGATATAACGAAAGGAAACAATAGGACAGGAACGGTAGGCACCCTTGTGCTCTTATGCACGCCCCTTACAGACCTCTTAGAAATGGGGTGAGGTCAATAGTAGACAGTTTTTGGTTGAAGCTTTGGGGATTTTGGGAAGAGACCACAGAGTCAGGTAGTTTATTCCAAGCATTAACAACTCTTTTACTGAAGTCATATTTTCTGCAATCAAGATTGGAGCGGTTAACATTAAGCTTAAATCTATTGTGTGCTCGTGTATTGTTGCAATTGAAGCTGAAGTAGTCTTTGACAGGAAGGACATTGTAATAGATGATTCTATGAGTTAAACTCAGGTCATGTCAAAGGCGGCGTAGTTCTAAATTTTCTAAACCCAGGATTTCAAGTCTGGTGGCATAAGGTATTTTGTTGTATTCAGAGGAGTGGAGAACTCTTCTTGTAAAATATTTCTGGACATGTTCAATTGTATTGATGTCAGAAATGTGGTATGGATTCCAGACAGTTGAGCTGTATTCAAGAATTGGTCTAGCAAATGTTTTATATACTCTGGTTAGTAGTGTAGTGTTTTTGGAGAAGAAGCTACGCAAGGTTAGGCTTACAACTTTTAAAGCCTTTTTTGCAATGTAGTTGCAGTGGGCTTTGGCACTTAGATCATTTGATATGAAAACTCCAAGGTCTTTAACAGGGTGGTGGTCATCTGTAAGGTAATGTCCATTAAGCTTGTACTTAGTGTTTAGGTTCTTTTTTTCCAATATGTAAGACAATATGGCAAGAAAAGTCATAAAATGGGGCAACAGTTACTTAACAACTGTCTTGCTTAACCTTTTGGGCTCAACAGTATTTGTAAATTGAGGACGACCTTTAGTTAATGTGCAGTTTCATATGGGGCTGAGCAGGATATAAAGTTATTGAAGCCAGAGTAAATGCACAGGAAACCATGGAGCTTACTATTGTCTTTCTGATTGTCCTTGCTTTGAGTAGCTCTTTCATGTACAATAGTAAATGCTATTTCAGCTTTGTAAGAATCAACACTATGGAAATTAAAGTTTCATTAATAATAATGAAAACAATATTAAGTCATAATAATGATAATCTCTTTAAATTCATACCTAACTCTTTCATGGCTTCTTGTTTGTTTTTTTCCAAAATTTTGCTAATTGCCTGTTAAAAAGGAATATGTATTTTATATTAATGAAATTATAAATGGCCAAGTAAGACCATTTTCAATCATAGCACTCTTCCCAAAAGGCTACAGAGCACAATGACTTAGCTTGGTTTCCCCCCTACCCCTTCTGTTTTTTCAATCCCCATGATGTTTTTCATGTATGGTATCTTTTACATTGTTAATGACTAACATTATTTTTAAGATGAAGAATGCAATAGAGTATTTAAACAAATTTGTGTCTAATGATCTATATCTATTATGGCAGATTAACTTTAAAACATAGTTCTCCTAATACACACACATACACACACACACTTCTGCTAAAACAACACATACATGCACATACACCACAAACACTTTTGTGGATCACAATCAAGACTATCAGGGGAGGTGAGGAAGTGAGGAAATTCGTAATCATAAGGTAATATTTCTTCTCCTAACTATTAATGTATTTGTGCTTAGTTTCCACAATGGGAATACCCGGTACTATCACTTTAAAGAAATGGATATACTAATTCATTTCTTTAACATGAATTATGATAAGTGGAAGATAAGCATTTTCTTGTCCCTAAACAGGAACTTCAGACAGTACCTTTCTGATGGAAAACAGAATCAGTCAGTAGAGTTTACAATAACATAAATGAAACCAAACTGCTTTTTAAAGGTTCAGTTCATTTTAACTTTTGGTTTGTGTAGTCATATATATTATGTTACAACAGTGTATTATATAACAGTGTTTTTATGATCTGAATATATTTTCAAAATAATCATTTATAGAATGCAAATAAAGAATGATATGACAAATACTTTGGCTATTTTACTCACAACATAAACTTTCTCGTGGCCAGCAATCTGTCCAATTAAACATTTTACATCTTCTTCACCTTGAACATATCCTTTGGCAATATCATACCGAAAAGTGAGCTGTTTATTTATTTGTTTATTCAACAAGAAAATCATTTTGGGTATCATTATCTGAAATAGATAACATGCTAAAAATTGGTATTTTTTACTACACCCTTTTGTGTATCATCCTTTCCATCAAAGCTACTTCTTTGTCCACCTCCATACCTTATCTTACTCCACCATAAAAACTATATTAATTTTCTGTTTCAGCTTCCCAACTTCCCCATTACTTTATCTGCTTTCTTCACAGTAATACTAATTTCCTCAGCTTGGCTGTTCTTTCCTGATTTCCCTATTGCTTTCTTCAGATTGCCACAATTTTTCTAACTCCCCATAGTAGTAATGCTTGCTACATCTCTTCATTTTTTTCAAACCTACCTTTCTTATTTCTATACCTTTCTATTATAATATTTTTCAGTTGAGAAAAAAAGGAAACATAGAATACACAAATAAAAGATCTGAATGATGATGTGCTATCCGAACATCATTACTTCAATTTAATGAATAAGGCAAGGGAACTGTGCAGTAAATGCCTCTTCTGGAAACACTATTGGTATCAAATTACCATATTTTTTAGAGTTTAACGTGCTCTGGAGTATAAGATGCACATTAGTTTTTGGGGAGGAAAACAAGAAAGAAAAACTTCTGCCTCTGCCTACCAGCACCCATCAGTATGTTAGTGTCTAGTATCCTTGCAGCAAACAGCAAACAGCCTAGTCAATTTCAGCATGTTATTGCAGCCTGATTCAGCAAGAACAGCTGATTGGCGGTTGGAATACCACCAATCAGCTGTTCCAGGCTGTGGGGATCGCCCCAGCCTATTGCCGCCTCTGCGCATTGCATTTTTGGCTTCTATGCGTCGCATTTTTTGCCTCCGCGTGTTGCATTTTTGGCCTCCGCATGTTGCATATCGTTTTCAGCCTGGTCCAGGCAGAGATCGCTGCCACCGCCGCACCTCGCCACCTGGAATGGGCCAAAAGCATGACATGCAGAGGCCAAAAAATGAGATGTGCGGAGGCTGAAAACACGACGCATGGAGGCAGTGATGTGCTGTGGCGATCCCCACAGCCTGGAATGGGTCTAAAATGGAGCGTGCGGAGGCCAAAAGCGGCCGAAGGGTGGGAGCTGGCAGGTGGACAGGGCTTTGGCAACATTCCCTGTATAAGACGCACATACATTTTTACCCACCTTTTTGGGGGGGAAGTGTGTCTTATATTCCGAAAAATACAGTACATTGGGCATTTTAAGTCATAATTATCACTTTGACATGCCTTAAATAACCATAAGTGAAGTTGATGAAATAAATGAAGCTGCGTTTGGCGTGCACCCACCCAATATATATTTTTTATAAGGAATGCTGTTGAGTCTCATATGAGTCATATGACTTTGATTTTGCATTTTCTTTTAACACCTGCTTGTTTTTAGGTCTGGGAGCTTGTTTTGAGAAGGCTACAGAGTGATTGTAAGGAAGGGCATTGGTGAATAAAGTTATGGAGCAAATTGGTTTGAAGAGTTCTGATGAATGACTATGAAGGAAAATATGTGTGCGCACTTACATGAAGATGGAAAGAGCAGATTAGAAATTATTTAGATGAGAACTGAGGGTGAAATTGGGAATATTCAAAAGAGAGCCTCTGATCAATTTGCAGTATAGAATGGGCTTGCCAAAAATGAGTAGGTGCCCCTAAAAAAAAAAGATTTAAATACAAAGAAATGATTTAATGTAACAGAAACTGGATCCATTCTGCTTTGGGTTACTTAACTGATAAGAATCATGCCATGAGAGATGTAATTGCATGGAATTCCTTGTAATCCAATGTATTTAGTTAAAAGAAAAGCTTATAGAAAAATCTTGCCCTTTTTCAATTTAGAAAAAAAAAAACCAGCCCATGATATTTCTCTTTCTAGATAATTCTCTTCAACTATTCTCTTTCATTATTTGGAGCTATCATTAAGCACAATAAAATAAATAAATACGTATTGGAGAGGAGACAGCTTTATGCAGCAGAACAAATGCATGGAGATATTCTAAAATAAGGATTAAACCAGGGGTAAAATGCTCCCGGTTCGGTCCAGTTTGTTTATTTATTTATTTATTTTTATTTGCATTTATATCCCGCCCTTCTCCAAAGACTCAGGGCAGCTTACACTATATTAGCAATAGTCTTCATCCATTTGTATATTATATACAAAGTCAATTTATTGCCCCCAACACCCTGGCTCCTCATTTTACCTACCTTATAAAGGATGGAAGGCTGAGTCAACCTTGGGCCTGGTGGGACTTGAACCTGCAGTAATTGCAAGCAGCTGCTGTTAATAACAGACTGCATTAGCCTGTTGAGCCACCAGAGGCCCGAACCGGTAGTAAATGGGCCTCTGGTGGCTCAACAGGCTAATGCAGCCTGTTATTAACAGCAACTGCTTGCAGTATTGCAGGTTCAAGTCCCCCCAGGCTCAAGGTTGACTCAGCCTTCCATCCTTTATAAGGTAGGTAAAATGAGGACCCAGATTGTTGTGGGGAAATAAGTTGACTTTGTATATAGTATACAAATGGATGAAGACTATTGCCTGACATAGTGTAAGCCGCCCCGAGTCTTCGGAGAAGGGTGGGATATAAATGCAAATTAAAAAAAAAAAAAAGAGGCTACTGGTTTGCCTCTTTTTAGTAGTAAAAAATGTAAAAAAAAAAAAAGTTCCAATGATCAGGTGAATGACACGCGATTGTCGGAATTTAAAAAAAAAAACTTTTAAGCATTTTTTTACTTTTAAAATGCTTTAAAAAGTAAAAAAAAAAGTTCCGAAGATCGCGCATCGCTCAGCTGATTGTCAGAACTTTTTTATTTTATTTTTTAGACATTTTTTTACTGCAGGTTCTCCGGAACGGGTAGTAAAAATGCTTTAAAAAATAAAAAAAAGGCTCTGATGATCACAGCTGTGGTGCGCAATCGTCAGAGCCTTTTTTTTATTTAAAAGCATTTTTTTACAACCTATTTGGGCGAATAGGTTATAAAAATGCTTTTAAAAGTAAAAAGACTCCGACGATCGCACAGCACAGCTGTGATCGTCAGAGCAATTTTTTACCTTTTAAAAGCATTTTTTACAACCTGTTTGGGCATTTGGCATGCAGTGTGCATGCACAGCCAGCGAACCAGTAGTAAACCAGTTCAGATTTCACCACTGGATTAAACGTTTGTAAAATAGCATTCCTGAGACTGGAACTTGGGTAAAAAAATATGAAATACACTTGTTCAGGAAATAACATGGACATAGGAAAGTCAAAGTTAATTAAGTCTATTCATAGCAAAAGCATACAGTGTGCTTTTTTCCACTATGAACAAATAGGCAGTCAAGTAAATCCTGAACCACATAGATCAGTTTCAGTTGACAAATAGAATTGAAGTGAGATAGAAAGCTCTAAAAATGCTAATCTAACCAACAGGTCTTTGTATGTAGAGAAATGCAAACTAAATTTTTTAGACAAGGCGATGAGAAAAATATGCCGAATCTTGGTAATTACCCCTACATTTATTGCTCCTATTAGTCAGTAAATTTATAGAAGGAGAAAAATAGTACCGATACAGGCAAAATTGAATTCTAATAATGTCTGCCGGTAAGAAGAAAAACATTCAGCACGTAAATGCAAGAGAGAGAAAAAATCCAGACGTGGGAAATATTCTCTTAAGGAGATTCCTAAAGTAAAAATGTAATATATGAATATGGCTTTCAAAATACGATTACACTTGATTTAAATCTACTTTTTCCCTTACTAAGAGATGCAGACACATCTCATGAAATATCCATTTTTGCTTCTTTGTATTATTCATTAGTAGGAAAGTATAAAATGTCACCAACCAAACTAGCCAGCTATCACAAAATGAGTGATGACAATATTCTAATACTATATAATATGCCTCTCAAAAACTAACACCCAACTGATAAACCAAAACAGACAACAAATGTCTTTATATCATTTCAGATTCAACTCTCACAAATACTCAAGAGATATGAACAGATGATACTACTTTTTTGTGGGCATTGTTTTCATGAAGCTTATAATAAGACAGAGGCTGTTGAGAAGCATATTCAGTGCGTCTTCACGTTTTGTGAATAAAATCTGATAGTACATCAAGCATTTCCAACTTATAGACTTCATAAGTATTTGGTTTCTGCTCCCAAATTAGCAGAGAACACTTTAAATGAATTTAATTTAATTGAACAAACAATCCAATGCTTACCGTCAATAAGCATAAATAAACAATGGACTAAATGGATTTAATATTTTAATATTTGTAATATTTTTTTTAAAAAAAATCTGAAACAAACAAAAACCTCAATTTTTCAACAATATCATTATGTTTACCTTTAAGAGACGCAGAACTCTTACAACACGAAGAAACCGTAATATCCTGATAATATAAATAATAGCGTATGTTGGGCTAATTGATTTAATGATATTGATAATTGCAACATCTATAATTCCAATGATTATGATTACTACATCAAACTGGTTCCAATGATGATGGAAATAGTTCCTCCCCACTGCAGACATCTGTTAAAAACAATACAATGATACTAAATAAACATTAAATGTAAATATCATGAGACTCATTTTAAATTATATATTTGTACTTGAAGTTACTGTACAATAAAAATTATCACATAAATGCTATAACAGTAGGATGCTAAATGTCAGAACATTTAGTTTTCCATTTCAAAGAGTGGGCTCCTGTATCACTATATAACCCACACATTATTATTTATTAAATTTATGTGCTGCCTGACTTCCAGCAACTCTGGGGAGTTTACAAATGATTTAAAGCATGAGAAACATGACAAGAAAAAAAAGAAGAAAAAAGGATAGAGATGACAGAATACCAAACTGAATGGAAACAAATGAAAGCAATCTAAGTTAAAAGGAGACTCTAGTCATCCCTATCAAAGGCCAGATCTTCAGGTCCCTTTGAAACAGGGTGGGACGATCTTGGAGAAATCTTGTTCCAGAGTGCAAGCAATGCAACACAGAAGGTGCACCTCTGGAGTCGCAATAGATTGCATTAATTGAAGGAACCTGGAATGCATCAACTCTGCCAGTTTGGTTTGGCCTGGTAGATATTGTTCTGAGCCTTAGCAGAAACAAGAAACAGACTCCTTGTCATGAAAAACCCCTCTTTCTTTTTCTCTTGTGAATTAATTGCATTCACCCATCAAAAAGTCCAGGCATTAGTCCTTCAAAGAGTTAATTGCACTATAGACATTATCAGTTCCTTGCAATGATTTCAAGGCCATGAGCTCCCAGACGAAAGGCTGCTAATTAAGTTCTGGCAAGCAGTCTTTGTGGCACAAAACACACTGAGCCAAAATCTTCAGAACTCCGAACTGTTGTCTCCTATGAAAACCACTCCCCTTTCCTTCTATTTATTCCCCAGGCAGGAAGGGGCCATTCAGCATCCATGTGTGCTTTGCTTCCCAAGTCGACTCCTTGTTCTTCGTTGTTCTCCTCTCCTAACTGCTCTGTGCATACATGCATCTGGAACAGGCCCCAGATGTTCTTCCTCCTCATCTCAGCCTCCAAAGGCAGCTGCCTCTCCAGTGGTTGGGAAATGTTGGACAGCCCTGGCTCTATTTTTGCGTCTGACACAGAGCATCCATCAGAGTCTTCCCCAGACTCCAGAACTGGCCCAAGTTCCTCCCCAACCTCCTCATTATCTGAGTCTGCCGCCAGCTCCACTGGCAGCTGGTGGGTGACAACAGATACTATAGGAGATAAGCAGTTCCTCAAACTCATCCCAGATCACACCAGATGTGCCCCAGGCATCTCAGCCTGAGCTGCCCAGTTAAAGTCAAATGCAGAGTGGATCTGAGCGGTCTTCCCGATTAGCCTCACAGAGACCCGACAGATATTCTGAGGAGCTTACCTATCCAATAGGAACCAGAACACTCAAAACAGAACTGTTGGACAGTTATCAGAAGATGCACTAAGGGCAGAGAAATATTTATGTTTTGCCATCCATACTATCACAAAATAATCCCTAATACAGGCTTTCACCCATATTTGGTCAAACTCACAATGAGTCTTCCTACAATGGTGCTCCAGCCATTCAAGCACTACATCTCCAGAACTGCTCAATAAATGAAAGTGCATACTGGGATTAGCACACAGGAAGAGGCCACATAGGCGCAATATAATCCAGGGGCTCCACCCACCCACCCATTCCAGGCAGTGACTTGACCTCATCTGAACTTCCCACAAGACCCTCAGGAAACCCAAGCTTGGATCCATCAATATACCTGTGGGGACCAATCAAACAAGACCTGTATTCCTACAGGGAGGAGTGGCACCAGTGAGGCAACAGACAACCAAAGACTGATCTGTCCATAGCAGCAAAATAATATTAATGTCCTCCAGATCACACCTTAATTGCCTAAAACAAAACCAGATCTAGTGTGTGGCCTCCAGTAAGCATCAGCCAATTAATGATTAAGGGTAGGTCCGTGGTTGCCATGAAGGCAATGAACTCTGTTCTGGAGTCAGTGTCACTGGGTAGCAGATTGAAATCCCCAAGCAACTTGGAATTGGGAGTTGTACTGCCATCCCATCTATGGAATTTAGCTCAGGTAAGGACACTGCTCAGCAGGAAGGATTGTACACAGTGATTGTTAAATTGGGCGATTGAGGAGACAGGAGACAGGTTGTGGTGAACAACAGCTCTTTATTATATGGTATGAATCCAGCAACTGAACCAGAAGAGAAGCTCTCCTTATATACTTTTCTGGCTGGGGCAATAGCCAATGAAATAGGCAATGAACTGGGGCAGTAGCCTAAATTTCCCTCCAAAACTTAGATACATAACACCGACGACTGTGGATTGACATCTCATATTGCTGTAAACACAGGATTAATGATGACATAAACTAATATCTGATAGTTCCAAAGGCAGCTTTTGTTCCAGGTAAATTTTTAACCAGAATTCTATTCCTCATTGAAAAAATATCCATTTGTGCACTAAATATTTCCTTTCCAGTCACAGAATAAAAAGTTGCAGGAAGAAAATCAATTGAATTAACAAAAGGAGAATATAAGGAAATAACCTGAATCTGCAAGGATATGGTCAGGAAGGCTAAGGGTCAGCATGAGCAAAACCTTGTTTTAAATGCTGAAAATAACAGAAGGGTTTTAAGGATTGGTCTGAAACAGGAAAAAAGTCAAGGAAACTGATGACCCACTATTTGGAGAAGATGACAAAATTGCAGCATTTTCATTTGTGAAAATCAGGGAGAAAGCTGAAATGTTTAATTCCTACTTTGCATCTATCTTTTCACAAAAGAAAAAAAAACAGTGCAACTTAATAGAATTGATACTGTGGGGAGAAGAGAAATGAAGATCAAAAAAGATAAGGAACTGATGAGAAAACACGTAGTTGTTCTGAACAAATCAAATTCTCTTGAATGAGATGGATTACATTGCAGGGTGTTAAAGCAACTAGTGGGTGTTATCTCAGAATCATTGACTGAAAGCTTAAGTACAGAAGTGCCAGATGCTTGGAGAAGGATCAACACTGCTCTAATATTTAAAAAAGGGGAAAGGTAGACACAGGAAAATATAAACCAATCAGTCTGACATCAATACCTGGTAAAATCTTGGAAAAAAAATAATCAAGCAGTGATTTGCAAGCACTTAGAAACAAACAGTGTGGACTTCCTGGTTGGCTCCGTTGGCAATGGAGGTGATCTTTTTGGTCACCAACCTCTGGATCGTGTTGGACTGCTAAGACAGCGACAATCAGCTGTCCAGCGGTTCAGAAATCCCCCTCTTCGGGAGAAGAAGCGGAGGAGAGCAAAAGAAGCAGAGGTAGAGCTTCCCTAGAGCTCCTGGAAGATACCAGGGGGCTCGAAGGGTTAAGCCCCCTCAGAACTTCAAAGTGCTCCAGATCTGAGGCTTTTCTTCCTGCTTCGGCAGACCTAATTGCCGCGACCAACTGCCGGGACCAATTTTAACTTAAAGAAGATAATACCGGACTGAACAGAAACAGGAGAGCTCTAAATATAAAAGCAAGTAATCAATCAATTCCCTGTTATTTTTTTTTTAAGTTTTGGCTTTGACTTCAAAGCGAAAATGGCGGTTGTTCTTTAATGAGCTACGCAGTTGAAAACGAAAGTGTTACAGTTCTCACTGTCTGCTGCTTATTGCTGAAGGTCAGCTGGAAATTTTTTTAAAACATTGTAATGAGAAGGGAGAAGAGATACTGAGACTGTTTAAAAAAAAAAAAAAAGACTTAAAAGGTTTATACGTAACATTAAGTTAAAGAGAAATTTTAAGAGATGGCAGCAAAACAATTAAAGTCAACTGTTACAAAAACCCCAGGAACATTAACACCCGGAGTTTCTCCAGCACATACGGCAGATACAAAATCACTAAATTTGGAAGCACTTCAGGATAATCTGAAAGAATTTATGAAAGAATCTCTTAACGATGTTATGAATTGGCAAACTTCCCAGATAGAAGATAAGTTTAAATTAATTACAGAAGAAATGTCAGAGATGAAAAAACAGATGTTAGAAATTCAAACTGGAAATAAAGAAGTCAAAGAAGGTTTGGTGTCAGCAGTACAGGGTCTGGAACAGGAAGTAGAAGAAATAAGAAAGTTAATTTAAAATTGGAAAATAAGATTGAGGCAGTTCAAAGTAAAATGGATAAAGTTGATGATGAAATTGTTTTGGTACAATATAGAGCTATGGAACATGCTTTACGAATCCGTGGACTGAAAGAATGTAAATATGAGAATTTGAAGCAAATTTTTTCGGAGGCCTTTGCAGAGATTTTGGCAGTTCGGCCAGTAGATGTGGCTTTTCATATTGATAAAATTTATCGTGTGAATTCCTGGATAGCAAGACAAAGAAATCTTCCGAGAGACATTGTTATTTATTTTACTACTAGAACAGTGAGAAATGAGATTTTACAAGCTTCTTTTAAAGGAGACAAGATTCAAGCGGCTGGCCAAGATATTTTAATACTAAAGGAAATTCCCCCCAAAATGTTGAGAGGTAGGAAGGAGTTTGCTTTTTTGGTGAATGAACTTAAAAAATGTCAGATTGAGTATAGATGGGATATCCCAACTGGTATAATAGTTTACTATGAAGGGAAAGCACATCGTCTTAATACAGTCAGTAAAGCACGAGAGTTTTATGCTTATGTGCTTAAAGCTGGAAGTCCACCATCTCCGGATGGTAGGAGAAAGGAAGGTGAAATTAAAGAAAAAGAAGTGATAGTAATGGAAGAAGACCTATACAAGCGTTGGATGTGTCTAAGATGGGATCAGAGATTCCAAAAGAGCCAAGGATGACAAGAGCAGCTGTCAAACGCAAGGAACAAGAAGAAAAGGCTCAACAGGCTCAATCTGCTATTACCAAGATGGAAACAGTGGGAGGAGCAAGGCCCAAAGAAAGATATGATTTGCAGCTGGTGCTTCAAAAGTTTCGATTGCTGATAATGGCAATTAGACTTTTATCTTGGAATGTCAATGGATTAAACTCACCACAAAGAGAAGAAAGATATTTCATTATTTGAAGCAATTTAAAATGACATTGTATGTTTACAAGAAACACATATTAGAACATTAGACCAGAAATATTTGATAAATTCAAATTGGGAATACATTTTGTTGCATCTGCTACAGAAAAGAAGAATGGACTAGTTGTTTATATAAAGAGTAATTTATCTGCAACATTAATTGAGGCGGATAATCAAGGAAGATATATTGCTATTGAACTTTTATTGGAAGGGAGAAAAATACTTTTAATAGGAGTTTATGCACCAAATCAACAACAAGAAAAATTTTATAAGTTTTTACATAAAAGAATAACATCTTGGGATTATAAAACTTATATATTAATGGGTGATTGGAATGGAGTGATGGATACCCAGAAAGATAAAAGAAGTCTTAGAAATATTTCCAATCGTGTAAAACTGCCAAAGGCATTCTTTGATTTGATGGAAGATTTAGAATTGAGAGATGTATGGCGAGAACGCAATGAAAAAGAGAGAGATTTTACATTTTTTTCTGACAGACATCAATCTTTTTCTAGGATTGATTTTATTTTAATTACTAATGATTTGTTTTTCAGAGTGAAGAAGACAAAAATTTGTTCTAGAACTTTGTCTGATCATAGCCCGGTATGGATTGAGCTAGATCGGGAAAAAGAGGCCAGGAGGTCGTGGAGGATGAATGAGAACTTGTTTAAATATGAACAAAATGTAAATGAATGTAAAACTCTAATGAAGGAATTTTTTTCTTTGAACATGGATAAAGGGACACCTATAGAGATAGTTTGGGACACAAGCAAAGCTTATATGAGAGGAATTTTATTAGAAATGAATAATAAATATAGAAATAGACTGCACAAAAGGCGAAAAGAATTAGAAGAGGAAATTAAAAGGAAGGAGCAGTTATTGGTATGTAATCCAGGAGATAGTAAAATAAAAGAGTCAATAAATATATTAAGAGGTCAATTTAATATGTTAATGGCAGATCAGGTGGCAACTAATTTACAATATAAAACATAATTTGTTTAATAATTCTAATAAACCTGGAAGGTGGTTAGCATATTTATTAAGAAAGAAACAGAAACGACGATAATTGATAAAATAGAATATAGAGGTAAGGAAGTATATCAGCAAAATTTGATTAAAAAAGCTTTTTTAGAATATTATACTAAGTTATATTCTAGAGATGTGATTAATGATAAAGATATAGATAGATATTTACAGGACCACGGTATCTTAGAAATTACAGTAGATCAAAGGGAAGAGTTGAATCAATTAATTTCTTCAGAGGAAATAGTGTTTGCAATTAAGCAGCTTAAAGCGAATAAAGCACCAGGTACAGATGGTTTGACAACTACTTATTATAAAAATTTACAAAATGAGATGATTGTACCACTTAAGGAGTTATTTAACAGAATACAAAGGGGAGGAGAAGCTCCTCCTTCATGGAGGACAGCTTTTATCTCATTAATACCTAAAGAAGATCGAGATGGTGTTAAACCAGAGAATTATAGGCCAATATCGCTTTTAAATACTGATTATAAGATATTTGCTAAGATATTAGCGAATAGATTGATGCCACTGATGAATCAATTAATTCATAATGATCAATCAGGATTTATTAAGGGGAGACAGATGAGATATAATATGAGACAAATTGTAAATTTACTTGAATATTTGGAAAGAAACAGCCAGGTCTCAGCAGCATTCTTTTTTTTGGATGCGGAAAAAGCTTTTGATAGATTGGATTGGCAGTTTTTGTTTAAAGTAATAGAAAAAATGCAATTTGGGGATTATTTTATTCAAGCAATTAAGGCTATATATCAAAAGCAAACAGCTCAAATAATAGTAAATGGTGGATTAACAGAATCTTTCAAGATTGAGAAAGGGACTAGACAAGGATGTCCCTTGTCACCATTATTATTCATTCTAACTTTGGAAATATTATTGAGTAAGATACGTGGTTTAGATCGAATAAAAGGAATTAGAATTAAAAATCAAGATTATAAATTAAGAGCGTTTGCAGATGATCTGGTTGTTTCTTTATCTCAACCAATATATTCAGCTGTATATTTGATGGAGACAATTGATCAGTATAGTAAGGTATCTGGGTTTAAAGTGAATCAACAGAAGACAAAAATGATAATTAAAAATATGAATACACATCAGAGGGAAGAATTAGAAAGAATAACTGGATATGAAGCAGTTAAAAAGGTTAAATACTTAGGAGTATACATTACAGCATCGAATGTAAAATTATATAAAAATAATTATGAGGTATTGTGGGGAAAAGTAATTAAAGAAATGGAGAAATGGAAGAAGTTACAATTATCATTGTTGGGAAGAGTGGCAGCTATAAAAATGAATGTTTTGCCTAGATTTTTATTTTTGTTTCAAATGATTCCAATATTGAAGAAAGATGCAAATTTACAAGAAGGGCAGGAAAGGAATAATAATATTGTATGGAAGGGTAAAAACCGAGGATAAAGTTAAAAATAATGCAAGATGTTAGGAAAGAGGGGTTTAAAATGCCTAACTTGAAATTGTACTATGATGCAGTTGTTTTAGCTTTAATTTCTGATTGGATTAATTTAACAGAGGAAAGGATTTTGAATATAGAAGGTTATGGTTTGTTATATGGATGGCATGCATATGTAATATATGACAAGAAAATTGATAAGACATTTAAGAATAATATGGTCAGAAGTGCTTTGTTGAGGATTTGGAAAAAATATCAATATAAGTTAGATGGAAAGATACCAATATGGACCATCCCCAGACATATGATAGAGAATATAAATATATTACAAAAAATGGAGGTTATCACTTACAAAGAGCTTTTGACTATGGAAAAAGGGGAATTACAGTTAAAATCTAGAGAGAAATTGAGGATGAAGGGAGAAATTATACATGGTTCCAGTATGGACAATTGCAATCTAGATGGAAAATAGATCAGAAAATTGGTATAAGGCAAAGTGATGATAATTTGGTAAAACAAATAAAAGATCAAGGTCAACAGCATATAAAGAGATTATATAATGTATTGGTTGAAATTGATTCAGAAATGGAGTTGGTTAAAGATTGTATGGTAAAATGGGCACAAAATTTTCAACAACCTATAATGTTAGAAACATGGGAAAAATTTGGGTGAGGAATGTTAAATTCATAAGCACAAAATTTAAGAGAAAATTTTATAAAATGTTTTATAGATGGCATTTAGATCCTAAAAACTGTCATGTATGTATCCAAATGTGAAAGCAAAATGTTGGAGATGTGATTGTGAGGATGCTACCTATTATCATATATGGTGGACTTGCAAAAAGTTAAAGCCTTTTGGATTAAAAATATGGTGGATTATGCAGAACATTTTGAAAAGAAGATCAAGTTTGTTCCACAGTTCTTTTATTAGAATAATTCCAGATTGCACTGTTATAGAGACAAAACTGATTTTGAATTTAATAACTGCTGCAAGACTATTGATTGCACAATATTGGAAGAAAGAAGACTTACCTACAATTGGAGAATGGATTAGTAAAGTATCAAATTTAGCAGAAATGGCAAAATTTCTGCCTACTTGAAAGACTGTACACAAGAAAAATATATTTTGGAATGGAGGAAGTGGATTGATTATATTCAAAATAAGTATCAGATTAAAAATATCAATTAGTTTTGAGTGAAGTTATGAATTGCTATGTATTAGTTTAAGAAAGAAGGGAATTGATAGTGTGATGGTGTGAAATGGAATATGTTTTATGTTATATTTTAGATTATGTTTGTTAGTTACAATACCCTGTATTCTGTTCTGGGAAGTCTCGGGGGGGGGAGGAGGGGGGAAAGGGGGGGGGAAGGGGAAGACTATAAATTGATTGGTTGCCATTGTACAGGAATAATGGTAGAAATAAACAAGTTGGAATGGTGTAAAGTCGGGACTGCTCGGTAACCACTCCCGAAGGGAAAGGGTAAGGAAAGAGGAGTAAAGAAGGAAGAAAGTAGGTAGGTAGGTGGGTAGGTAGGAAAGAAGGGAGGGAGAAGAAAGGATAGGAGGAGAAGAAGAAGGAGAAGATAGAGGGTTAGAAAGGATGGTAGTGAGAAGTGGGAAAGAGGTGGGGAAGTAGGAAAGCGAGGAGAAGATGGTGGGGAAAGTTGAAGAAGGATGAGAAGGGAAGAAAGGATTAAGGGAGGGAGTGGCGGTCGAGCAGCCCTGATTGAGTATAATTTGAGTATAGGATTGATTGTTGGATAAGTGATTGTATTGTACACTGGTCAAATTGTGGGAATTATTATGGAAAATAAAAATTTTGATTTAAAAAAAAAGAAAAAAAGAAACAAACAGTGTGATGGATTTGTTAAAAACAAATTATGCCAGCAAAATCTTGTTGTTTTCTTTAATAACGTGACTAGCTCAAGAGAATATTTGGATGTACTGTACTTTCTTCAGCAAGGTATTTAATAAAGTATGCCACAGTAACCTTCTTGATAAGCCAGAACAATGTGGATAGATGATCTCACTTAACACGTAGATTTACAACTAGCTGAGTAACCATAACCAACACATGTCCCTACTTGGTCCATGTCCATACAGAATGTGATGTTCAGTGGGATAACTCAGGGTTTTGTCCCAGGCACAATACTCTTCAACATTTTTATAAATCACTTACATAAAAGAACAGAAGACATGCTCATAAAATATGCATATGATACAACTTAAAGGGGATTGTTAACACTCCAGAAGATAGACTCAAAATTCAAAAAGAATCTGATATACTTGAAGATTGAACCCTATCCGACAAAATGTTCAGAAGTGAAAAATGAGAGATTTTGCACTTAGATAGGAAAAAACAAACACACAACTACAAAATAGGCAGTAACTAGCTTAGCAGTATTACTTGTAAAACAAACTGGATATCTTAGTACACCACAGATTAAAAATGAGCCAGCAATGTGTTGCAGCTGCCAAAAGAGCCAGTGCATTTTTTGGCTGCATCAATAGAGATGTAGTATAAAAGTGACACTGCCAATCTGTGCTGCATTGGACAGATTACATCTGGAATACTGTGGTCAGTTCTGGTCACAATTCAGAAAGGTCACAGAGGAACTGGAAAGAATACAGGTAAGAGTGGCAAAGATGGGAAGGGCCTTGGAGGCTAAATCCTACAAAGAGCAATGAAAGGAAATTAGCATGTTTAATCTAAAGAAAAGGCTAAGAGGAAACATTAACAGCAGCCCTCCAATACATGAATGGATATCTCAGGGAAGAGATTGTGGATTTATTCTCCACAGCACTTGAATATAAGACAAGATCATTTGGGTGAAAATTTTATTGTGAAAAATCCAAATCTGAAATAAGAATGAATATCCTGTGAGAGCTATTAAGCAGTGGAGCATCCTACTCCTCAGATGCTCTATCGCTAGAAGTTTTGAAGAAAAGATTGTACAGCCATTTCTTTGGGATAGATGAGGTGTCCTGCACAATGTAGAGGATTGGCATAGAAGAGCCCTCAAGTTCCTCTCAAGCTTATGATTTTGTTACAGCAAAAGGGAACATTGTTATGCACGCCCCTTACAGATCTTTTAGGACTGGGGTGAGGTCAATAGTAGATAGTCTTTGGTTAAAGCTTTGGGGATTTTGGGAAGAGACTACAAAGTCAGGTAGTGTATTCCAGGCATTAACAACTCTGTTACTGAAGTTATGTTTTCTGCAATCAAGATTGGTACGGTTCACATTAAGCTTAAATCTATTGTGTGCTCGTGTATTGTTGCAATTGAAGCTGAAGTAGTCTTCAACAGGAAGGACATTGTAACAGATGATTCTATGAGTTAAACTCAGGTCATGTCGAAGGTGACGGAGTTCTAAATTGTCTAAAACCAGGATTTCAAGTCTGGTGGCATAAGGTATTTTGTTGTAATCAGAGGAGTGGAGAACTGTTCTTGTAAAATATTTCTGGACTCACTCAATTGTATTTATGTCAGAAATGAGGTGTGGGTTCCAGACAGTCGAGCTGTATTCAAGAATTGGTCTAGCAAATGTTTTGTATGCTCTGATTAGTAGTGTAATCTTTCTGGAAAAGAAGCTACGCAAGATTAAGTTTACAACTCTTAAAGCCTTTTTTGCAATGTAATTGCAGTGGGCTTTGGCACTTAGATCATTTGATATGAAAACTCCAAGGTCTTTAACGGGGTGAGGGTCATCAATAAGGTAATGTCCATCGAGCTTGTATTTAGTGTTCTGATTCTCTTTTCCAATGTGTAAGACAGAGCATTTGCTGGTTGAGATTTGGAGTTGCCAAGTTTTTGACCATTCCAACACAAAGTCAAGGCCTTTTTGAAGGGTAGCCGTATTGTTGGTAGTGTTAAATAGTTTAACATCATCGGCGAAGAAAACACAATTACTTATAATATGGGCACAGGTCGTTAATGTATAATATGAAGTGTGTTGGTCCTAGAATGCTGCCTTGGGGGACACTGCTATTGACAGAAGCAGGATTTGATAGGGCACTGCCTATTTTGACCATTTGTTGTCTGTTTCACAGGAACGCTGTTATCCAATTATGGAGGGGTCCGGAGATGCCGTAGGATTTTAGTTTTAGAAGAAGTTTGTCATGTACCACTGAGTCAAAAGCTTTACAGAAGACTATGTAAATTGCATCTATTGCTTTGCCCTGATCAAGATTTGTAGTCCATATGTTTTTGCAGTGAAGAAGTTGTAAATTACAGGATAAATTTTTTCTGAAACCAAATTGTTTATTATAGAGTAGGTTGTTTGTTTCTAGGTGGAGGGTGATGGATTGGTTGATGATTGATTCCATTACTTTGCAGGTGACGCAGCATAAGGAAATTTGTCTGTAATTTTCAACTAGGCTGGGGTCTCCTTTTTTGAAGACAAGAATGACCATGACAAGTGACCATACTTTGGGAAGGAAGCTGGTCCTGAAAGACTTTTCAAAGATTATGCTTAGGGGTTCTGCTATATTAGTGGAAATCTTTTTTAAGAAGTATGCACATAGACCATCAGGTCCAATAGATAGAGATGGTTTCAGTTTGCGAAGGGCCTTTTGAACATTATCTTCTGTGAGACTATATGTGTTAGATCGTTATACTCATTGTTGGTACGATTGGGGAATGTTGGGTATGAGCCATTACTGTTAACAAAGACTGAGCCAAAGAGGTTTGCTTTAACTGTTTCATCATTATATTCTTTACCGTTAGATCCTTTTAGGGGTGGGATGGATCTCGAGTCTTTAAGTTTGTTGTTCACAAAATTATAGAAAGCCCGATTGGATTTTGTGCGCAGGTCTTCTTCTTGTTTGATGTGGTAATTGATGCATTCAATCTTTATTTGGTTGCAAATATTTTTGTAGCGGTTTCTGAGTTGGCTATATAGCCAGTTTTGTTTTTTCACCAGAGGGATTTTTTTTGGGATTGGAGCTTTTTTATTGATATGGGTAATTTGTTTTTTCTTATTTTTGTAGTGGTTTGTGGTACATATAGTTTAATGAGTCTATTGACTTCAAGTAGGAAAACTCTATAGTGGTCTTCAGCAGTGATACAGTTAGAGAATAGATTTTGCCAGTCAAGAGATGAGAGGTAGGTGTTTATAAGATCATAGTTGGCTTTTTTGAAATTGTAGTTTGGAATACCATTATAATGGAGATTATTGTAAGGGCGTTTATTGAGACAAAAGTCGATCATGCTGTGGTCACTGTTGGAACAGGGTTCTTTTATTTGTAGTCCATAAATTGAGTTTGCATTGTTGCAGAAGATGAGGTCAAGGCAGTTGTTGAGTCTTGTATTATTAGTTACTAGTTGATCAAGACCTAGATTTGTAACAGCATTGTACAGGGTAGTATGGATGGGTTCAATTGTACATTTGTTTGTTATCCAGTTAATAAGAGGTAGGTTGAGGTCACCCAGGAAGATGAGAGGATAAGGGCAAGAGGTAGCCCATGTTAGTAGTGTGGTTAACATGTTTGCATGTGTGATGTCGTAGTCAGGGGCTCTGTAGCATAGCAAGAAGCGAAGTGTGATGTTAAGGGATAGTTCGCATACAATAGTTTCAGGAAGAGCTAATTTATGTGCAACTTGAATTTTTTAGATTCAGTGACTTTTTGTCAAAGATAGCCACTCCACCTCCTCTGCGGGTTTCGCGATCGGACAGGAAAACATGATACGCTTTGTCTGAAATAATGGAGTCAGGGAGGGATGAGTTCAGCCATGTTTTGCATACAAATATAATGTTGAATATACCAGTATTTAACAAGAAGAGAAATTCAGGCATTTTGTTTACTATGCTTCTTGCATTTATCAGTTTGCATTTAAGATCTGCAGTGATTGGTGTGGAGGAAATAAGGGGCGTGCGTACCTAGTTTTGGATGACGGCTGGTTGGAAGTTCTGTACGACGGATGGTTGGAAGTTCTGTATGACGGATGTTGGATGTTTTGGGTGATGGGGGGTTGGATGTTGAGCAATTGACTGTAGGTTTTTCTTTTTATGCAGTCAGCACGGTAGTCAATTATAGGTTGGTTTCACCTTCGTCTTGCCATCGTTTGAGTTCTGTGCGGAATTCTCGGGAGCGTATCCGTTGCAGAAATGATAGATCAGGCCGTGATCTAAGTTTGTTATGGCTGGGGTTGTTTCTGGCAATTGAGTTTATAGCATGAATGAACTGTCATTTGCTGGTCTCATTTATGCAGATGACTCTACAGAATTTGGGCACCACTGAGCCATCACTGTTTTTGTATTCAGGTCCATCTCTGGAGACTTTGATTATTTCATCAGGGGAGAAGGTGGGTGAATTGTAGTTTTTAATGTTGTTATGACTTATGAACTATAGTGATATCTGGTTCACTGGTGTTATCTAATCCAAATAATATAGCATTTTGACATTTTTGTTCTCTTTCGATGATATCTTTTACGAGTATGGTTATATTGTTTGGTTGGTTGGCAGATATTTGTGTTTTAGGTTGTGGATTAGGTAATGTTTGTTGGATTGGGAAAAGATTTTGATCTGCTGAGTTTCCATTTTTTTGTGATGTAATTTTTTTTTCAAGATTTGTGAAACGTGGTTCTAAACAGGCTAGTATTCTTATTTCTAAGCTTGCCTCAATAGAGTCAATGATAGTTTGTTGTGACTTTATAGTTGATTCCATGGTATAGATCTTATCAGACATGGAAATTAGGTAGTCAAATTTTGGAAAACAAGATGGACATAAATGGTTGGAGGGTTTTTTTTTAGAATGGTGGTAGATTCAGATCAGTCAGTTTAAATTGGTGGAGGGATGCTCAAAGCATGGTAACAAAGAAAAAAAATAAAAATAAAAACCCACTCTCTCTATATATATTCACTCCTAAAAACTGCTTGCTTGCTTGGAGCTGGTTAAGTCTCCGCTCAGCGTGGTCATGTAGGTCTCAATTTAAATCCCCACTTCTGCAAGAGCGAAGACGGCGGTTGTGGTATTTTCAAATCTTCCTGCTCCTTTTAACTTTTGCTTCTTCTTCTTCACTTCCTCCTCTTTCTCTCTCTTTTTTCTTTCTTTCTATTTCGTCAGGGGATTATAATCACTCTGTCTCTCTCTCTCTCACTCTCTTTAAAAAAAGTATCTCTCACTCTTTAAAAAGTATCTCTTTAAAAAGTATCTCTCTCACTCTCTTTAAAAAAGTATCTTTTTAAAAGTATCTCTTTAAAAAGTATCTCTTTAAAAAGTATCTCTGGGCAGGTCGTTGGATTGGAGCAAGGCGGCCGTCTTTCTCCACGCTCTCATTCTCTCTCTTTCAGCCTCTTTGCGCTCTCTGCGCTTGCTCTATGTGAGAGTTCTCCACGGTCTCTCTCTCTATCTTTTAAAACTTTCTTTCTTTTGTGATTTTATGATTTTTGAGGCCTGGACAGTAGCGGCAGCCACAGCGGTAAGGTGGTGGTGGTGGCGGGGTGGCAGCAGGGGAAGGGGGATTTTACTACCGGACAATCCTTACCTCCGCTTCCCCGATGTTTTAAGTTCTTTTCTTTCTTTAAAAACTGCTTGGGTGAAAAATAAGTCCTTTTGCAAGCAGCTTCAAACAGAATCCGCAACACCACGGCTTTCTCACAACGCAGCTGAGGAGCGGCTACTCATTGTGCCGCTCCTCATTGTGCTGGTCGCCCTCTTCAGTCTATTCCAAGTTCAAGCCTTGATTTGTCATAATTTTGATGATTATGAGTTACAGCTCATGAAAATCCCAAATTCACAATCTCAGAAAATTAGAATATTATATGAAATCAATAAAACAAGGATTGTACATAGAACAATATTGGACCTCTGAAAAGTATAAGCATGCCTACATACTCAGTACTTGGTTTGGGCCCCTTTTGCATCAATTACTGCCTCAATGCGGTGTGGCATGGATGCTATTAGTGTTCTGTTTCCCTCCCCCAATACTCCCAACAAAGAGTCAGTCAAAGGCCTTCTCTTCTAATTTAATTACATAGATAAATGTCCTGGCCACGTCTACCGACAGGCCTGCCAAGTCTCTGGAGATAATGAGGAAATTATAGATAAGGCCAGAATTACTCACGAATATATTCTTCCCTCCATTGATACAGTTTGCCTGCGCAAATTCATTGCTTTGTCCAAGACAAAAAACCAGGAAGTCCCGCCTCCTATTTATAGTCTCTGCAGATGTCACTGCATAACCATCATTCCTTGGCTTTGTCCCAACGCTTCCTCTGCTGCGCGCGCTGGTCACGTCTGCGCAGTCTTGCATCACTCCAAAACTGTTCTTGGGGTGTTGCCAAATCAGAAGAAGGCTCAGGAGAATCAAGCCTTGCCGGCCCCTCCTCCTCCCTTTGAGTGGGTGCCAGGGAGGGAGAGGGCCCAAGAGAAGCATGCCTTGCCAGGTCTTCTCCCTCACTTTCTGAATCATCCGAGTCCAGGAGTCCAGGTCCAGGAACCTGGGTCACAACAATTAGCCTGTGGCACTGCTGAGGTGTTATGGAAGACCAGGATGCTTCAATAGCGGCCTTCAGCTCTTCTGCATTGTTCGGTCTCATGTCTCTCATCTTTCTCTTGGCAATGCCCCATAGATTCTCTATGGGGTTCAGGTCAGGCGAGTTTGCTGGCCAATCAAGAACAGTAATCCCATGGGCATTGAACCAGGTTTTGGTACTTTTGGCAGTGTGGGCAGGTGCCAAGTCCTGCTGGAAAATGAAGTCAGCATCCCCATAAAACTCATCTGCGGAAGGAAGCATGAAGTGCTCCAAAATCTACTGGTAGATGGCTGCATTGACCCTGGACTTAATGAAGCACAGTGGACCAACACTAGCAAAGACATGGCTTCCTAAATCAACACAGACTGTGGAAACTTCACACTGGGCTTCAAGGATCTTGCAGTATGTGCCTCTCCATTCTTCCTCCAGCCTCTGGGTCCTTGGTTTCCAAATGAGATGCAAAAGTTGCTCTCATCAGAAAAGAGGACTTTGGTCCACTGAGTAACAGACCAGTTCTTTTTTTCTTTAGCCCAGGTAAGACGCTTCCGATGTTGTTTGTTGTTCAGGAGTGGCTTGACAAGAGGAATACGACATTTGAAGCCCATGTCCAGGATCCGTCTGTGTGTGGTGGCTGTTGATGCACTGGCTCCAGCCTCAGTCCACTCCTTGTGAAAATCCCCAACACTTTTGAATGGCCTTTTCCTGACAATCCTCTCCAGGCTGCGGTCATCCCTGCTGCCTTGTGCACCTTTTTCTTCCACACTTTTCCCTTCCACATAACTTTCCATTAATGTGCTTTGATACAGCACTTTGGGAACATCCAACTTCTTTTGCAATTACTTTTTGAGGCTTTCCCTCCTTATGGAGGGTGTTAATGATGGTTTTCTGCACAACTGTCAGATCAGCAGTCTTTCCCATGATTGTGATTCCTACTGAACCAGACTGAGAGACCATTTAAAGGCTCAGGAACCCTTTGCAGGTGTTATGGCTTAATTAGCTGATTAGGGTGGGACACTTTGAGCCTAGAATATTGAACCTTTTCACAATATTCTAATTTTCTGAGATTGTGAATTTGGGGTTTTCATAAGCTATAATCATCAAAATTATGACAAATCAAGACTTGAACTATCTCACTTTGCATGTAATGAGTCTATCTCATATATTAGTTTCACCTTTTAAGTTGCTTTACTGAAATAAATGAACTTTTCCACAATATTCTAATTTTTTGAGTTTCGCCAATATGTCTCAAAACAATGTCTAAAATTACAGTAAAATTGATTCAGAAAATAAATACCATTTACAAATTTCTGTCCCTATCAACACTGATTAGGATCGGCCTTGGAGGAAGGAGGTGAACCAGCACAAAATTATGCCACTCACCCTCAACTCCCTAAGTTGGCCCCAAAGGATACCATGGTTGAGGGTATTGAAAGCCACTGAAAGTTCAAGAGCAAGAAGAATGGGTGCACCATCTTCATCCTCCTGTCAAAGATCATCCATAAATTGTAATCAATGCTATTTCTGTCCTATATCTAGGCCTACTGAAAAGGGCAGATAATACATTCCATCCAGGATCCTCTGAAATTGCATCACTATCACCTTCTCAACCACCTTCCCTAAAAAGGGAAAACAAGAGACTAGACAAAATTTTCCACAAACAGTGGATCCAACTATTTGGATCTTGAGGAGGAGGCATACTAGCACTCTTTAAAACATGCCAAAACATCCCCATTGTAGCCAGAATATATTATCCTTCAATCTGCATTCTTGGTAGATTATCAGCAGGCTCTGGATATTCTACATGGCA
This sequence comes from Ahaetulla prasina, assembly GCF_028640845.1. NCBI lineage: Eukaryota > Metazoa > Chordata > Lepidosauria > Squamata > Colubridae > Ahaetulla > Ahaetulla prasina. Next base: position 259,653,306 of record NC_080539.1, on the reverse strand, counting down.
AGGATAAAAATTGTTTTCTGTAACTGCGTCTTCTCTGACCAGAGTAAATAAATACGGTAATCTGCCTCTTTTCTAGGAAATTTGGCCTAGGAAGCAAAGGGAATAGTATCCTAATGGCCTTTTCCATGGAACTCTGGTTGACAGAAACCCAACTTCTATTTTAGGAAGCTATTTTCTAGGATGGGTGTCAGCAACATGAAGCTCCCAAGCCACATGCGGCTCTTTCGTCCCCCTGCTGTGGCTCCCTGATGACTGGCTGGCCCCACCCCTCTCCCTCCCCCTCCCTCTCCCTCCTCCGAGAGCAAGTTGCAAGTCTAGAGCACTGGACCGGCCAGGCTGCCGCTGCTCATCTTGCCATCTCCATGGCTTGCTCACTGCTCTTGCACTGCCTTACACAGCACACTTAAATTTAGCATGCTTCACAATAGGGGAGATGCCGTCCCCTCCTCCTCGTGGAACCCATTATGACACGAAGCCTCAGTCATAGCTGGACTGGGCTAGTGTCTCAGGACAGAGAGAAAGTCGTGCGTCTTCCCAAGTGACCGAGGTGCGTGTAGCACCAAGAAGCGCTGGAAGAAGCGCCCACGAAGAAGTGCTTCCCTCATGCTCTGGAATATGGAGCAAGTCTCCATCCCCACTGTCGCCCTCACCTTCTCAGGCCACGTGAGGCGTGACTGGGAGGGCGAGGGGCAGGGCCAGCCAACTGACAGGGAGCCACAGCAGGGGACGAAAGAGCTTCATTTATTTGGGAACCTGAAATGACTCTTGATTTAAATTGTATGGTAAAAAGCACCCAAAGAAAAAGAAAGAACATCAGCAAAAAGAACCACACCAAACCCTCGCTTGTTTTTGGAAATGGTTCAAGAGGGAACACACACGCATGCGCGCACACACACACGAGGGGGGGCGAGAGAGGGAGGGAAAGAGAGGAGGGAAGAGAAAGAGGGAGGGAAAGAGAGATAGATGAGAGAAAAGAGGAAGAAGAGAGAGAGAAATCAGAAAATGATGGAGGGAGAGAATGAGAGAGAGAAATCAGAAAATGATGGAGGGAGAGAATGAGAGAGAGGAAAAAGAGAAAAAATGAGAGAGAATAGGGGGAGAGAGAGGGAGAGGGACACAGAAATGAGAGAGTTGGAGGAAGAGAATGAGAGGGAAACGAGGGAAATGAGAGAGAGAAGGGGAGAGAAAGAAAGAAAAGAAAGAAGAGGGTTTTTCCCACAGAAAAACCCGGAGCCACAAAACCTGGGTAGGTGTGGCTGGGGTGTGTGTCATGTGACTGGGTGGGAATGCCATTGAGTTGGGCACGCCCACCCAGGTTTTGTGGCTCCCAGTGTTTTCTTTTCTGTGGGAAATGGATCCAAATGACTCTTTGAGTGTTTAAGGTTGCAGACCCCTGTTCTAGGAGATAAAGATCTTTTTCTAGCTTTTCAACTTAAAAACCAAACACCCTAATTTGTGATTAGAACAAGTGATTAGAAATTAGACATGAATTGACCAATGCCCTCTTCTGTTCCCCTAACACAGCTTTGTGCCAGCTTAGTTCTAAGAAAGATTCTGAGCCTTCCTTATGGTACTCTTGCTACCTATCTTAGAATGAAAGTAGGCCTATTCTCAATCTCTGTTAGAATTCACCTTGCACTGTTGAGGAACAAAAAATTAGAAAGCTTCCAAAAATCTCATCATTAAACTCTGTTACTTGTACAGAAAGTCTTTGAGTTACAATTGTGATGGAGCCTGCCCATCACAGCCATAACTCAGGAAATTGTAAATTGGGTCACTCATATCACCAACCTGATTTTGCAACTTTTTTGCAGCAGTTGTTAAGTGAATCACCATTGTCATTAAGCTAATATGATGGTAGTTAAGCAAACCAATGGTTCACTATGAATGAGATAGCTGTTGTAATCCCAAAATCATTGTGGGAAAAGGCAGAAATCCCAGGAAAAGGGTGTGCAGATGCCATGACTGGGAGGAAGGGAAGGTCTAAGAGTTCAGGTCACAGAGTTCAGGTCACATGCAGCCAAGGGATGCTGGGGGAGAAACTGAGCGGGGTTGGCCCATGCCACCTGAACTACAGGTGGCTAGGAAAAGCCTAGAAGGGTCAGTGACAGCTGTGCATGGGTGGGGGGAACAGAGAAACTTGCAACCTTCCCTACTAGCTTCTTCATTGAGTTTGCTTGTGGGAAGCCGGCAGACAAGGTCACAAATGAACATCATCACATCTCAATCATGACAACTCAAATCATTAGGTGCACACCCTGATAGTGTTCATGTGATCACATGGGGCCAGAATTTCACTGACCAAGCATATAGCCATTTTTTCAATAATTTGAACAATTACTGGACAAATAGACATAAGCCAAGGACTCCCTTTACATCTGTTTACTTAGACCATGGCTTCCACTTATCTTTAAGGGAAGTTTTTTACATGTCCAGTGGAGAGAACCTGTGCCCCTGTAGTGCCAATCAAGTAGATGAGATTAATAATTATGTCCTTTACTGCCCTATCTAAGATAAAATCAAAAGGAAAACACTGATGACAAACAAATTTATGGTGCAGGATACTAAACAACCAAAATACCTTCTCACTGGCACAATTACAATTATTAACAATTAGGTCAACTACATTTGCCATGCCTTCTTTTAAATTTAGAGATAAAACTAAGATCCCAATTGTCGTATTGGTTGATTCCTAATTCTCTTGTATGCTTTCTTTACTGTTGTTTACAATTTTATTGTTAATCAATTTTATTCTTCTTTTCTGATATATCCTGTTGTCATGGCCTCTGGTCACAATAATAAATTATTGAACTATGTGAGTATTGGAGATGGACTGGCGACATGTGAATCTCAAACCATAAAATAGAAGATTGTGTTATTATATATCTCAGTAAAAATAGTTTAGCTTTCCATTATAGCTGATTTCCTGATCTGGCCTTTCAATCTCTCTTAGCTGGTTAATGGTTCTTTCATATTTCCAGCTTACTATTTTATTTTCCTTATTCTTGAAACATATAGAAAACATATTGAAACATATGGCTATATTATCACCTTGGTAAAATCACACAGGATGCTTGAATTAAAGTTCAGCAAAAGGCAAAATATTAAGTTTAGCAAAGCAATTACTACAAAAACACTGAAGAAGTGATAGCACTATATTTTATATTTATAAAAAACTCTAAGGCTTCAATTCCTACTTTTGAATAACATATATTTATAACATTTCTAACCTGCTTTTCTATTGCAAATAATCCAAAAATGCATATTCTGGTTATTGAGCATATAGTAGGCATGTTTATTTACATTATTAATAAGAAATATTAATTTATGTAGTTTGTACCTTCAATATAGCTTCCAGTATGTACAAAGTCAGAAAATAATAGTTGCACAATTTTAGTTGTGGAAAATATGGTGTGTTGGTAGTAAGTATAAAGTAAAGCACAATTGGAAAACAGTTCAAAAGGGTTACCACGCAACATATATATTCAAATTCCTCCATTATCACTAATTGGTAGCATAGTCTCATAAACCTGTTTCTGTAAAAGGAAAGAAGGTCAACATGCAATTAATAACAGTCATTTAAACTTCTATTACTTTTCATTTCTTAATACTATATAGGGACAGTGATCAGCACTGTCTAAGAACCTTGCTCTCAAAGAGTGATTCAAAAGAATCCAACTCTGTGATTTTATGGACAGTTAAAGATGTCAAATGATGAACTCAAATTACCACAACAAAAAAAGAATGGAATGAAGTGCTTTGCCCACAAAAAGAGAACGTCTGTCAAAGGAATTAAATCAACACGAGATAAATTGCCCAAAATATTTTTGAAGGATGTTGAGGGATTATAAATATATGGAGGTATAACGTGGCGATTCCAAGGAATATACTTTCTTTTCTGAAAGACACAGATCTTTCTCAGAAATAGATGTTTCTAAGTATTTCCAAGATGAAAGATTTATATGATTTGAAGAGAAATCAAATATAGTATTTTGACAAAGTGGAGTTGTTATGATAACCTTTTTCGGATTACAGGTAGTCCTCAATTTATGATTTATTTTTTATAAAAGACTGGAAAACATTTATGAAAACTTTTTGCTGATAACAAGAAAAAAAGTAAAAATGGTGATTTCTGAATTTGATTGTTGCAAAAGCATTGAATAAGGGGCTGAAGGAATTTTTGTAATATTAAAGAGAAAGGTTAATGACTTCATAACTGCTGTAAAGGTTGGAAGTTGTGTCTTTAATTATTAACTGTACTTCTCTGCGCTTTTTCTTTCTTTCTCTTTATATCTCTCTGTATTTGTCTTTATATTAAAAAAAAGATATTTAGCAGCCAAATTCCCTTGAGACTAAATAATCGTCATAAAGACTTAGAACTGTCAACTGACCATGATTGTCACAATTTTCTGAGCAACTTAACTTTGAGAATTTTCCACATTCTTTCTCATAAATCTGCCTTAGAAACTTACTAGTCTCTACTAGCCTTTCTGATATCAACTTTCCAATTTTGAACATAATTTGTTACAGTTCCTTTTTTCTGCATTCAACAACATTGATTGCTATTTCAGGACTAGATCTTGCTGAAAGCTAATTTCCAATAAATCTGGGCACTTGGGCTCCCTAATTCTTAATTACTAGTTATTCAGTATCCCAATTATTAAGGTTAGAATATAACAGTGCATATATCACCTTCATTATATAAAATGTTAATATTTCCCATCGTACATATTTTAATATCTATTAATGTATATCAACCTTGATGGCTTAAAACTTTCCTCTTTCACAGTGTGCACCCATTCAGTTAGCCAGTTCTTAATTGTGACCAATACGCCTTTGCTTTCCCAATAAGTTTTTACTTCATGAATATTCATAAACCTGGAATAATTAAAAGCATATACTTTAAGTGAATACAAGATAATTCTCAATACTTTTTCCACAAATACAGATAATTCTTGAATTATGACCATTCGTTTAACAACCATTCAAAGTTAACATTGTTGAAAAAAGTGACTTACGTGTGGTCTACACACTTACAACTGTTGTAACATCCACAGTCACATGATCAAAATTTAGGTATTTAGCAACCAGTATGCATTTATGATTTTTGCAGGATCCCAGCGTCATGTGATTGCCATTTGTGACCTTCCCAGAGGGCTTCCAAAAAAAGTCAGTGGGTAAATCCAGATTTGTTTAACAACTATAGTGACTAACTGAACAAAAATGGCAAAAATGATTGTAAAATTGAATGACTGCATCACTTAGCAACAAAGGTTCTGATTCCAATTGTGATACTAAACTGAGAGCTACCTGTATGTTGCTTTGGATTATTTTTCTCAATAAATAAATGAACAAGTACAATATTTTTGACTTGTATAGTTGCTTTTTCTTAAATAGGATGTGTGGAGAATAGATCACATTTCAGGTAATTTTTATGCAAAAGTACTGAATATGCAAAGGAGTTTACAAAGTTTTAACACCACTATAGATGCACATAGCAATGCAAAGGAAAAAAAGGAAAAAGGGAAAATAAAAAAAATAAGGAAAAAGGTAAAGAATAATCAATAAAAAATACTTATTGGGGAAAATCACATAATTTTAAATTCCTTTCAATTGTACGTGACTGATGTAACATAAATATATTGTATTTCTCAACACCGTTTCTAATTACTGTCTTTGAATCAGTTATTTCCCCCTTGAAAACTATACTGTTATGTTTCTGATTTTGCCTTATTATATGAATCTATATCAGAAACCATTCTTACTTAATATACCAGTATACTGTTAATTTTACTATTGTTGCATATTCCATGAGTGTGGTTTTCCAATCTGATATTGTTGGCAATGTAGATAATATATTCATCCATTATCCATAGCTATCCTGATTTAATAAAACATAAGTTTTAAATATTTCCACTTTCAAAAAAATTTTTTAAAACTTTTGTCCATAATCTGCTTAATACTTTTGAAATTACAAATTGAATTTGCTGCTGCCTGTCAAATAGAATCCCAAATATTTGTTGGCTGGCAACCCAAATCTTTCCGCACAAAGCTTTCTTTTTCTTGAATTAAGTACCCTGTTATTTGCTTTTTGTATGTTAATTTTATATCCTGAGAATTCATCAAAACCATTGTTTTCATCAACTCCTTTATTGCATTTTGCAGTTGCATAATAGTTAGTACACTATCCGCATACTATTTTAAGTTTTATTTCTCTCTTTAAGTCTTGATACCTGGTACCTGGTTTTGTTTTTTGAAAACTTATTTGCTAATACTTCTAAAGCAATCAAGAATAGTAAATGAGAAACAATTGATAGGCCAATAATTTATCTGAGTTATCTTCCTTGAATTTTGGCTTAACAAAAATTCATTTTCTTGTAAGTATCATCTCCTTCCAAAAGACTTAACTAGCTACAAATTGCCGTCCCCCCTCCCCTATCCAGGATTCTTTTGATTCTATTTATTTCAAATCTTGGAATAAAATAGCTTTCTAGTTTTGTACAGCTTGCTTTCTATTTATTGCCAAAGAGATAAATATTATAATCTTTTCATAAACACTTTGCTGAACTCCCAAGCTATGAATAAAATAATATCAGGAACTGAGTTCATTTGAAAGCTCTTTACTTCATTGGCCTTTCAAGATTGGGCTTGGAAGCAGGTCTGTTTCCTGATTTCATCCAGGAACTCTTAGACATGTAGCACTCTGCCCATCATGGTCATAACTAGTGACAGTCATAATTCTTGCTTCATTTCACTTTTATGGTATTTTAGAGGTATCTATATATTTTTGGTTACATGTAAATTGTATTTTTTTTAAAAATGTACATCTGCCAGGAGGATGAGGTGTCACTGATTTTTATATTGGGTTTTCATCTTTGTAAGCTGCCCAGAGTCATAAGCGAATTGGGCAGCCATATAAATTTTATTAAATAAAATAAATAAAATTGTAACATTTTATACATGTCAATAAAAGTAATTACAACAATAGTATCAACATATTATAGTATCTACTCTTCTCATTTGAAATACTGAACTACAATAGCTACATGTGCATTATTTTTATTAATTGTTAAGCACTTACTTTCCTTTAATATCGACATAGCTTTCTGCCGCACCTATCAATATTTGTGCAGCATCTTGGTTCAGCATTCCACTGTTATATTGCTTCTGATAACTAGCCTATATTTTAAAAAAAATCTGAATAAGTAAAATTCCAGAACTGTGGACTAATTAACCCATAAAGCAATTTTATACATATAAAAAGTATTCATGCTAATTGCTTGCCTGCATCTAGTCTTAGGACCCTATTAGTTTTACTAAATCTGCTTATGGATTCCATTGAGAAGCACTATCACATCTGATATGAAGCAGCAGTTCTATATGGTTCTTAAACGCTGATGTCATATTATTTTGATATGTGATAAGCTTAATCTTCAATTGAGTCTACCAACCATTATTAACTGATACTTATCTTTGAACTTTGGGGAAAAACAGGGATTGCAGTCATTCTGCTGTTTAAATGGAAGTCAACTTGAATGATCTGTAATAGCTATCGAGAATGCTTTTCAATCGTAAAACTAATTGCTTACCAGGGGTCATATAACACCTGTGATTTCTCTTTATCATAGAAAATACCAAGTATTGGATGAAATAAAGTTGATTTTCTTTTGCTTCTCAGGTCACTGTTTTCTCAGAACACAGAAAAACATAGTTTCATTCCCATGAAAATAGAAAAAGACCCCAGGAATTTAAGTGCCAATAGCTAATAGCTTCTTATTTCTAAGATGGCGCCGACGAAGGCTGCCTCAGTGAAATGCTCTCTAATTGTTTCTTTATTTCTAATTGTTCTCTGTGACTCACTACGGATTTCCTACTCACGAGACCATCTGCTAAAAATTAAGGAACATTTCTTTAAGGAGCAGCTTTCTTTAATCTCACCCCCGCCTGTCTTTACAAACACGGAGGAGATTCTAACACAGGAGGAGGCAATTCCCACGGAGCCATGGATTACTAAAAAAACCAAACGACGGAAACGAAGGAAAAGAGGTAAACAATCTGGGATCTTAAACAGATTAAGAAGTCGCATTAAAACTCCTCTGCCTTCAATTTTCCTAACAAATATACGCTCACTTGCAAATAAGATGGATGAAATACTCCTCTTAAACAAATACTATTCTGATTTTCGCAATTCAGCAGTCCTATGCTTCTCTGAAACCTGGTTAAATGAATCAATTGAAAATAGCAGCCTGAACATTCCAGGATTTCAAATTGAACGATCAGACAGGATTCCAGAAACATCTGGTAAAAAGAAAGGAGGAGGCTTATGCCTATATATTAATTCAACCTGGTGTCAAGATTTTAACATAATTTACAAATTCTGTGACAACAATTTAGAGACTCTAATTATCAACTGCAAACCTTACTATTTGCCTCGTGAATTTTCCTCATTTCTTCTAATTGCTGTTTATGTCCCACCACAAGCCTGTGTAAACAAGGCATTACGAACTCTAGCTGACCAAATCATGGAGGCTGAAGCCAAACACCCTGATTCACTGGCCATTGTTTTGGGAGATCTAAACAAGGCAAACTTAAGGAAAGAACTACCAAAATACTTTCAGCATGTCAATTGTCCCACCAGAGGCAAGAATACTCTAGACCACTGCTACACAACACTAAAAGATGCCTATCGGTCTTTACCACGTGCAGCTGTAGGACACTCTGATCATTGCATGATTCACCTTGTACCTGCTTACAGGCAAAGACTTAAAGCCATAAAACCAATAATTAAATCAGTGAAAACCTGGACGGAGGAATCAGAATTAAAGCTACAGGCATGTTTTGACTGCACTGATTGGAATATTTTTAAAGATACCTCTGCAGACCTGGATGAACTCACAGATACTGTAACATCATATGTCAGCTTCTGTGAAGACCTATGTGTACCTACAAGGAACTTGCGAATACACAGTAACAACAAACCTTGGTTTACACCTAAACTTAAGCAGCTACGACATTCCAAAGAGGAAGCCTACAGAAAAGGTGATAAAATGCTGTACAATCAGGCCAGAAGTGCACTAACAAGGAGATAAGAGCAGCAAAAGAAGCTACTCTGAAAAGCTAAAGAATCAATTTTCAGCAAATGAACCAGCAAACATGTGGAAAACTCTTAAAAATATCACCGGCTATGGCAAACCTCCTTCCCAGGCTGAAGGTAATCAACAACTGGCAGATGACCTGAATGAGTTTTACTGCAGGTTTGAAAGGAAACTACAGCCACCTATCTCCACAACCCCCATCTCAGACACACCAACAACAGCCAAGCCTCCTACAACTGACCCCATTTCATTGGGTTCACAACCCCTAGTGATCACAGAAAAGGAAGTGCAGGACCTATTTCACAGACAAAAGCCAGGAAAAGCTCCAGGCCCAGACAAGATAACTCCTTCTTGCTTAAAAGTCTGTGCTGACCAATTGGCACCCATCTTCACCCATATTTTCAATAAATCACTAGAGATGTGCTATGTTCCTTCTTGCTTCAAACGCTCTACCATCATCCCAGTGCCGAAGAAGCCCACCATCAAGGAACTGAATGACTACAGACCAGTTGCTTTAACATCTGTAGTCATGAAAACCTTTGAAAGGCTAGTGCTTTCCTACCTGAAAACCATCACGGATCCGCTGTTAGACCCTTGCAATTTGCATACCGAGCAAATAGATCAACAGATGATGCTGTTAATATGGCTCTGCACTACATCCTACAACATCTTGAGTCTCCAAAGACCTATGCAAGGGTCCTTTTTGTAGACTTTAGTTCAGCATTCAATACCATCATTCCAGACATTCTTCTAACTAAGCTAAACCAGCTACAGGTACCGGAACAGACTTGTAAGTGGATCACAAGCTTCCTAACAAACAGGAAGCAGCAGGTGAAGCTAAGCAAGATCACATCAAATACCTGTACAATTAGCACAGGGGCCCCCCAAGGCTGTGTGCTCTCCCCACTTCTCTTCTCTCTGTATACCAATGACTGCATCTCCAATGATCCATCAGTTAAGCTACTGAAGTTCGCAGATGACACAACAGTGATTGGTCTCATTCGAGACAATGATGAATCCGCATATAGACGAGAGGTCGAACGACTAGCCTTGTGGTGCAACCAAAACAATCTGGAACTGAACACACTCAAAACCGTAGAAATGGTGGTAGACTTTAGGAGAAACCCTTCCATACTTCCACCTCTCACAATACTTGACAACACAGTATCAACAGTAGAAACCTTCAAATTTCTGGGTTCTATCATATCGCAAGATCTCAAATGGACAGCTAACATCAAAAACATCATTAAAAAAGGACAACAAAGAATGTTCTTTCTGCGCCAACTCAGTAAGCTCAAACTGCCCAAGGAGCTGCTGATCCAATTCTACAGAGGAATTATTGAGTCTGTCATTTGCACCTCTATAACTGTCTGGTTCGGTTCTGCAACCCAACAAGAAAAACACAGACTTCAGAGGATAATTAGAACTGCAGAAAAAATAATTGCTACCAACTTGCCTTCCATTGAGGACCTGTATACTGCACGAATCAAGAAGAGGGCCGTGAAAATATTTGCAGATCCCTCGCATCCTGGACATAAACTGTTTCAACTCCTACCCTCAAAACAACGCTATAGAGCACTGCACACCAGAACAACTAGACACAAGAACAGTTTTTTCCCAAAGGCCATCACTCTGCTAAACAAATAATTCCCTCAACACTGTCAGACTATTTACTGAATCTGCACTACTATTAATCGTTTCATAGTTCCCATCACCAATCTCTTTCCACTTATGACTGTATGACTATAACTTGTTGCTGGCAATCCTTATGATTTATATTGATATATTAATCATCAATTGTGTTGTAAATGTTGTACCTTGATGAACGTATCTTTTCTTTTATGTACACTGAGAGCATATGCACCAAGACAAATTCCTTGTGTGTCCAATCACATTTGGCCAATAAAAAAAAAATTCTATTTCTATTTCTAATATGTTTAAAGTTTTACCATTCAGAACTTTTTGAGCCTGACAGTTCATGTCCTAAAGACAAAACAAATCTGCCATAATTTCAAGAGATAATCAGGTACTTCAAATGAACCCCTAAACCTCAGAACCCAAAAGAGAATTATAGTCTTCTATTAAGGAGGGCAAAATAATTTTTGTGCAAAAGATCCTGTTTGCATGGAGAATTCTAAATAGCATCTAGGTAATGGTGACATGCATTCATTCATTTCCAAAGTATGGTCCCCATACCAGAAAACACCATTTCAAAATAACAAAATGGAAATCAAAGCTAACAATTAGGGGTCTCAACTAATCTTGAGACCAGAACTTGTAACCAGTGAAAAATGTATTTGGATCTGGCAAAGATATCTTGGTGGAAAAGTTATTTGTGTATGCTCTTTCAAGTAATATCACGTCATATCATGTAATATAATATAATTTCATGTTAATATGAAACTAGCAGAAAGATGTATATGTCAGTGTTCCAAGGAACATCCCCAACGCAACTATTGAAACTATTTGGCGGCAGAGTGTTTTGAGTCTGCAGTGCTGACTAAAGATGGCCTCAGCCAGTACTGCAATCATCTTTCCTGAAATTCATCACTTTGTTCTTCATTGACTAGTTAAAAACATTATTAAAATGGGGATGTGATATAGAAGACTGATTCTCCCCACACAATATTCTCTTAGCATAATTGGACTACATCCAGTCTACTAAACAAATGAATGAAATAACCTGAGATTTTCATTAGGAAGGTGTGTGGATGTTTGAGGGATAATATACATATAAAAGAATATCTTACAGATCCAGAAAAGAACCTGATCATTGCATAAAAATATTCTTAGGTAAGTGATGTTGTGGCCCAAACTTTGCTAACCTTAAAGCATTCAAATTATTTTCAAGCTACCACAAAATTTTGTTAGGCATGCAAACAATACACTGGCTCCCAACAAACCATTGGCAACTTGTTGCAGCCCTGAGCAAAAAGAAAACCAGAGCTTATTTATCCTTAGGCCTACTACAATGCAACCCCTGGCCTACTATACTGAAAAGGCAAAGGAAAAAGCAAAAACAGTATAAATTACAGGTTCTCACTGGAATGTTTTTGACAAACCCATTTGAGTGGCCTTATTATTTATCCCTTCCTAATAGGTCAGAGAATATAAACAACTTGGTTTACTAAGCCACTGGTCATTAACTGATTCTTCTCCTTTTCGCCACTGAATGTCAGTTTAGCTTGTTCCAACTATTTTTTAGAAGGGCTCTTTAAGCAGTTCACAGGTGTGGTGCAGGTAGTAGTGAATGCAATTCACAATGTATGAGTAGGTGGTACCTTTTATTACCACAGTGTGTATATTTACTTACTGCAATTTATATAGCCACCCATTTCAAATATATTACTCTGGGTGGATAAATAATTTATTTAATAGTGATGACCAAGGAATTATTGGGGAAGTAAGCGTAAGAAAACCCCAAAAGCTGTTACTAGTCCTGCTAAATACTTTTGCTCTCAGATTACATACATTAAATATACCCTTCCAACTCTGATATTATTATTATTATTATTATTATTATATTTAGAGCAAAAAAACAAGGGGAAAATATACTAACTATCTGTGCAGTTAAGAGACGTAACCTGGCTTCCTCAAACATTTCAGCAATTTGTTCAGGATCTCTCTCAAATGTAATATCTGCATTGCATTCTGGACATCTAAGTAATCTGACCAATTGATTAATTTCTTCTGCACTTAACTGCAGGAGGAAGAAAAGAACAGTAATATAACTAAAAACAATGATAATGATGTTAAATTATTCAGTCAATCAGGGGAGGATTGTAAATTTTTTTTTGATTTTATATTCTGTATTAATATCACTCTCTCCATCTAGTTCTTCCCTACTTCTTTCTCTCCATTTACAATTATATCCATGGTGGCAAACCTATGGCACGCGAACCTATGGCACGCACTTGCCCACAGAGAGGGCATGCAGAGCCCTCTCTGTGGGCACGTGCGACGTCGCCCCAGCACAGTATGCCATAGAGTGGGTGTCGGCAAGCCGTGGGCTCTTTCGTCCCTCCACTGCTGTACCCTATCGGGTGATCCCACCACTGGCTGGTCCTGCCCCTCGCCCTCCCCTCCCAGTCACCACAGAGGAGTCTTTGAGGGCTGAACGCTGAGAGGCACGGATTTCCTTTGCCTTCTCCGTTCCCACCCTGCGCTGAAGCAAACCAAACGGGCCGGGGTCTCCCTCCCTGCTAATTGGCCCCACCAAACCTGCTTGCAAACTCCACCAAGCGCAACTCCAAATGTTCAGCTCGCGCATCCCTCCCACCCAGAGCCAGCGTGGCGGCAGCAGTGGGGAAGGTGCATACCCTGCCTGCTATGCTCTCACCAGCCAGAGGTAAGATTCCACACCGCCTCCTCCCAGCCGAAGCACCACATTTGTTTGCTTGCTGGTCGCCTTCGAGGAGGGAGCTGTGCTCAGGCTGCCAGGGCCCCTGCCACGGTGGGGAGAGAGGAAGAGCGAAGGCGAGGATGTCTCCCCAACAGGTTGTCTTATTTTGCGTGGATCTCTAATGTTTGGCTTTGCCTGCCAGTCTCCACTCCCCCTTCACAGCCTAAGTGGTTGGATTCACACAACATGTGAAGCTGGGCAGGGCAGCCCAGATAAATAGATATAGATAGATGGATGGATGGATAGATATATGAGACAGAGTGAAAGAGACAGAGATAGATAGAAAGAGAGAAAGAGATAGAAAGAGAGAGAGAGAGACAGAGAGAAGGGTGAGAGAAAGAGACAGAGACAAAGAAAAAGAGAAAGAGATGGAGGGAGGGAGGGAGGGAGGGAGAGAAGGAAAGACAGAGAGAGGGAAGAGAGAAAAAGAGAGAAGGAGGGAGGGAAAGAGAGAGAGAGAAACAGAGGCAGAGAGAGGAATAGACAGAGATGGAGGGAAAGAGAGAGAGGGAGGGAGGGAAAGAGAGAGAGAGAAACAGAGAGGGGGAAGAGAAAGAGATGGAGGGAAAGAGAGAGAGGGAGGGAGGGAAAGAGAGAGAGAGAAACAGAGAAGGGGAAGAGAAAGAGAGAGAGGGGGAAGAGAGAAGGAAGGAAAGAGAAATGATATTACAAAAGTTTTTCTTCTTCATCGTTGCTAAACGTATTATTTCAAAAGAAGGAAAAAAAACGAAGGTGCATAAAAGTGCATTTATCACGTTTTTCTTAGAACAATTAGCTGCACTCTGCCTTGTTTATAATTATTTTAGGTAGTAAAATCTCATTATTCAGATTAAATTGCCATGTTGGCACTTTGCAATAAATAAGTGGGTTTTGGGTTGCAGTTTGGGCACTCGGTCTCTAAAAGGTTCACCATCACTGAACTATGCTATCCCTTCCCACTCAATCCCCAAGCAGCCTTTATCCTTTCTGCATATCTACCTAGGTTTATTTGCAACTTCAAGCGTCACTACAAGCTGAATAATGACCAATTCAATTGTATGATGAAAGCTAATCTCTTGTATTTAGTCATAGCAAATATGTAAATACCATAATATTAATTTATATATTTTCTAAACTATACTTTTATTTAACATTTGTATTACTTACTCTGTAAGGATAATCTATTTTTATTGCTTTTTCTGCCATTGCCCAGTTTGCATCAGCCAAAAATCGATCAAGTTTTAGCATTGCAAAAGTGTTGGCCTCCATTTTTCTAATACGTTGAATAGCATTAAACATTGCCATACGCTTTGGAAGAGTAATATTACAAAGCCCTGTAATAAGAGAAAAGTAATTGGTTATTGTGAAATGTGTATGAAATATGTAAGCATCAATGATAGTCTATAAATTATAATCTATAAATAATCATGTGACTCCCACCACCAGGAAATTATTGAAGACCTGGTTGTTCTCTTAGGTCTTGGGGATACGATAACTACATAACTACTACAAAGCCAAGGTTTTGTTTTGGTTTTAATCTGCTTTGGTTTATTTTTGTATTTTGCTCTTCTAGGTGAATTGCATTTTTAATCTGTTGGGTTTTTTAAATTGTAAATTGTTTGGTGGTTGGGTAACCTATAAAATAAAATAGCTCAACTTGAAGGAAACTTTATATTCAATTTTAAGAAAAGCATTTACTTCAATTGCTAACTCTATTTCCACCCATTAACCTCTGCCGCATTTCCCACATTTTTCTCTTGTTTCTATCTTTGCCTTTACATTGCTTCTCAGTCCGTATCACTTACTCTCTGTATTCAATGTCTTACTTTTTTTCTTGAAGTTTCCCTACAATTTTTCCCCGTTATGTACAATCTCCTTATTATCACTACTTACGCTTTCTAAAGGATTTTTTCCTTCCCCACCATGCTTTCTTTCACTTTGTCCTGCTATTTTCTTAGCTCCCTGCCCTATTCTACTTCTTTCCTAAAATTTTCCTTCCTTTGGCACCATACTCTCCTCTTTGCTGACGTTGGCCATTTTGTGTGTCCTGTAAAGTAACCTATTACTCTACAAGTTATTTTAATATTCAATTTTAGATGTTAGTGAGTTACGATTCACTCTTGTATCTATTCAGAAGTTAAATGGGAATTTAGGAAATTGCCATCTTGTTATATTTCAAATAAATTAAACATATGAAGATGTATTGATATTTGAACTGTGAATTACAATTTAGAATATGAAGATATTATGTACTATACATCATTTAAAGACTGTTTTGGATTTGACAGAATATAAAAATTGAATATGATTAAAATAGATATAATATAAATTTATAGCATACTTATGGTTATGTAGAAATATGCTTGTGTATGTAGCTCCAGTTAAATTTGATTTGAAACTCTGTATAAATATGAAGTTAAATTCTTATCCAGATAATGTTACATCTTAAAAACTACATTAAAGGATTCCAATTCAAATTACTGGAAAGTAGATGCATTTTATGTATAATTTTCTTATTTAACTAAAATTTGGCTAGATTGACAATTTAATCAAATTAAATTTTCCGCAAATTTGCATTTGTTATATAATATGCCAGTATTCAATACATTAATAGCATAATCCCAGACGTACTAACTCAGACATGTCCAATTGCATTCAGTAGGAAATATTTCCAGGAAAATGTACACAGTCTACCTCTTAGAAACTGAATAGAAAAACAAATATTTTTAAAAATGGTATGTTTAGGGTGTCACCTAAGGTTACAACCAGGGTCTTCACAGTGGTTGAATTAATAATCAAGGTTAACAGTGATGCTGTTCCAGCATGCATTAATATCTGAAACACAAAAAGTTGTAATTAGCAACCTCATAAAATGTTTATACATTTATGATACCATATCTTAAGGGGGCAAGGCAAAGTAGAAAGAATAATACACATATAGTACAATTTCACCTAATAAGCTGACAAAACAAAATTAAACATAACCAACTATAGTAGTATAGTCCTGGATTCTGAATTTTGTTTTGTCCCCATATAAAAGGAGCTGAAAAAGAAAATGAGTTAATTTAGGTTCTCCACCTACCCCTTCACTGCCCCTAATTGTTTACATCAATATTTTAAGAAAAAACTTTACAATCAACACTAATTTACTGTAAGAACTGAATTTAAAGAAGCAGAAAGGGAGTTGAGACTAGGATGTATTTGTCTCCAGATCTATTGTACTTGAAATTATAATGAGAGAATTAGAAAATAATTGCAATAAAAACTGTGGGTTTAAGCACTAAAATTCTAGGGAGACATAATGACATAAAAATTAAACAAGATTGTAAAGGAATAGCTAAAACAGTATCTTTCTAGTGATAAAATGTAACTGTAAAAATTGGACACTGAAAAAGAACAAAAGATATCTTCAAATTATTTGTTTAGAGATGTTAACCAAGAGTACTGTGAACTCCAAAGCAATCAATCCATCAGTTCTATAGCTCAAGAGACTGATTACTATCTTGAGGCAATGATCTTGAAGCAGAACCTCATTAGTTTCATTCTAATTATATCTGAATATTAATATTCAGGAAAATAGTTAAAATACTGTTTTTCCCTGAACTTCCAGAATTTTATTTTATTATGTTTTGGATAAATTAGCTAGTACCTATAAGAAAATATTTTGCTTGTTTGTTTGTTTATAATATTTCTTAACCTCACATCTCCCTCAGAGATCATGCTTTCCCATTATTCCATCTGTATAACTAAAATTGTTAACCCTCCTTATCATACATTGTTTGACTGGCTCTTCTGTTTCAAATTTTAACAAAAGTTTATATATTTTAGCAATTATATGTTCATTTGAACACGTGATTCAATTTCATTCAGACTTAGTCTTACAATATTCAAAACCATAAATTTTGTCTACTTTACATTTTTTCTAAAAATTGTAAATATGACAACCATTGACATATCCCTCTGCCGTTAAGTTCCTCTCTTGATTTTATTTTTCATTTTTCTTGACAAAATTCTAGTATATTGTGGGAAGCTTCTCCCGCCTAGAGAATGAAATATTTTGGAGAATATTAAGAGAGGCAGAATATTATATTTCTCCAAAGGAGAAAAATCTTAACAAAGGTAGAAAGCAGTCCCAACAGCCTCCAGCAGATGCCTGAAGTCTTTAGAGATGGATATTTTGTGCCCATTAAGAAATCCGGACTAATCTATTCATAAACAAAACACCTTCAGCTCCAGTTGATGGGATTAAGAAGAACAGGACATGACCTTTAGAACATAAAAGGGTAGGGGTGGGGGGGTTGCGGTTGCTATTAAAGAGAGTCTAGAGCCGAGGGAGACCACTGTACCTCAGATTGCTGGGTGTGAATCCCTCTTTGTGAGATGGGGTCATAGGTGTCAGATGGGCTTGCTGATCACGTACCTGGCTCCTTGCTGCGTGACAGCTGCCCTGCCTGAGCTCCTGGAGGTGCTTGCCGGGGTGGCAGTGGAGACCCCCAGACTTTTAGTCATGGGGGACTTTAACTTGCCATCTGCCGGCGCGTCATCGACAGTGGCTCGGGAGTTCATGGCTTCCATGACGGCCTTGGACCTGACTCAAGTAGTGGATGGCCCCACTCACATCGGGGGTGGCACTCTGGACCTTATTTTTATCTCTGGTCAGTGGTTGAAGGATCTGGATTTGAGAGATGTAGTCATAGAACCTTTGTCATGGTCAGATCACTCTCTCCTTCGCCTGGACTTTCTGACCGCCACTCACCACCGCAGGGAGACGGAACCACAGCGTTGGTTCCGTCCCAGGGGCCTGATGGACCCGGAGAGGTTCGGACGGAGCTTGGGCCACTTCCTGAGGGTCTGGCTCACGGCACGGCAGAGGAACTAGCCGCAGCCTGGCAGCGGGCTGCGGCTGGGGCTTTAGACCGTGTCGTGCCTCTGCGACCTCTGACCCGGCGCAGATCCCAACCGGCTCCTTGGTTCTCCGAGGAGCTGAGGGGGATGAAACGCCGGAGAAGGCGCCTAGAGAGCTCCTGGTGGTCTAGCCGTTTAGAGGCTGATCGGTCACTAGTGAGGTCCTATACTAGGACCTACCTGGTGGCACTGAGGAAGCGAGGCGTTGCTCGCCTCCTCCCTCATTGCGTCGGCAGATAACCGCCCAGCCGCCCTGTTTGGGTGACCCGTTCCCTCCTTCACCAGGGGAGGCGGGATGACCCGTTGCAGGGACGTGCTGAGGAGTTTAACGGTTATCTATCGATAAAATCGTTCAGCTTGAGGCGGTTTAGACCAAAATTGCGGCGATTCAGATGAGGCGTCTGAGGTGGTCTTGGTGATATTTTTGGGATGAGTTTGACCCTGTGGCTCCGAGGACATGGACAGGTTGTTGGGTAGGCTGAATGCCACCACGTGTTTACTGGACCCGTGCCCTCCTGGCTGGTGCTGGCCACTCAGGAGGTGACACGAGGCTGGCTCAGGCGATTACGAGTGCCTCCTTGTTGGAGGAGTCTTTCCGGCCGCCTTGAAAGAGGCGGTGGTGAGGCCCTCCTCAAGAAGCCTCCTGGACCCGGCTGTTTTAGGTAATTATCGTCCGGTCTCCAACCCGCCCGGCGAAGGTTGTAGAAATATGGTGGCATATCAGTTTCCCCTGCACCTGGATGAAACTGTCTATCTGGACCCGTTCAGTCCGGTTTCCGGCCCGGTTACAGCACGGAGCGGCTTTGGTCGCGTTGGTGGATGATCTCTGGAGGGCCAGGGATAGGGTTGTTCCTCTGTCCTGGTCCTATTAGACCTCTCAGCGGCTTTCGATACCATCGACCATGGTATCCTGCTGCGCCGGTTAGAGGGATTGGGAGTGGGAGGCACCGTTTATCGGTGGTTCTCCTCCTATCTCTCCGACCGGTCGCAGACGGTGTTGACAGGGGGGCAGAGGTCGGCCCCGAGGCGCCTCACTTGTGGGGTGCCGCAGGGGTCGATTCTCTCGCCCCTTCTGTTCAACATCTACATGAAGCCGCTGGGTGAGATCATCAGTGGCTTCGGTGTGAGGTACCAGCTGTACGCTGATGACACCCAGCTGTACTTTTCCACACCGGGCCACCCCAATGAAGCTATCGAAGTGCTGTCCCGGTGTTTGGAAGCCGTACGGGTCTGGATGGGGAGAAACAGGCTCAAGCTCAATCCTTCCAAGACAGAGTGGCTGTGGATGCCGGCATCCCGGTACAGTCAGCTGAGTCCTCGGCTGACTGTTGGGGCGAGTCATTGGCCCGATGGAGAGGGTGCGCAATCTGGGCGTTCTCCTGGATGATCGGCTGTCTTTTGAAGACCATTTGACGGCCGTCTCCGGGAGAGCTTTTCACCAGGTTCGCCTGGTGCGCCAGTTGCGCCCCTTTCTAGACCGGGATGCCTTATGCACGGTCACTCACGCCCTCGTGACGTCTCGCCTGGATTACTGCAATGCTCTCTACATGGGGCTCCCTTGAGGGGCATCCGGAGGCTTCAGTTAGTCAGAATGCGGCTGCGGGTGATAGAGGAGCCCTCGTGGCTCCCGTGTGACACCTCTCCTGCGCAGACTGCACTGGCTACCTGTGGCCTTCGGGTGCGCTTCAAGGTGTTGGTGACAATCTTTAAAGCGCTCCATGGCATAGGGCCGGGTTATTTCTGGGACCGCCTACTGCTACCAAATACCTCTCACCGACCGTGCGCTCTCACAGAGGGACTCCTCAGGGTGCCGTCAGCTAGGCAGTGCCGTCTGGCGACACCCAGGGGAAGGGCCTTCTCTGTGGGGGCTCCCACCCTCTGGAACGAACTCCCTCCAGGACTACGTCAACTTCCGGATCTCCGAACCTTTCGTCGCGAGCTTAAAACATACTTATTCATCTGCGCGGGACTGGATTAGGTTTTTAAAGTAATTGGTTTTAAGGGGTTTTTTATTATTTATACTGTTTTAATGATTTGGGCTTTCGAATAAGTTTTTTAATTGCTGTTTTAATCTGTATTTATATGTGTTTTTAACTGCCTGTAAACCGCCCTGAGTCCGTAGGGAGATAGGGCGGTATATAAATATGATAAATAAATAATAAATAAATAATAGGATTAACCCAACATCAATCAAATAATAAAAGCACACAAAGCAAACCTCAAAATTATAAAGTACTGTAAACTGTATAAAATTCCTTGCACTCATCAAGCTAATTTGTCAGCTGTTCCAGAACAGCATGCTGTTGTTGGTCCTGCTCATCAATAAACTTTCTTTCTTAACCCTCTTATTCCTGGCTTGGAACTGGACCTGATTTTTCTTCCCACAATATCATTGTAAGTTAGCCATTTGTTTTTTACCTATTACTTCTTGTCTACAAAATGTATCTTGTACATAAAGTTACAAAGGTGTTTTGGGGTAAAACCTGGATTTATATCAATTCAATATTCTCAGTACAGTACATTTAACATAATGATTTTTGAAATCCACATTAACCTTGATTTTATTATACCACAAATATCCATGCCACTTAAATCTCAGATCATGTCATTCTAACTCCAAAAGCTTTCTATTTCTCAGCAGCTCCCATTCTTTCATCCAAACCAAATAGCAAGCTGCAGAATTAAATTTCAAACAACTGATTTTTTTTGTATTATATGGTATTAAGCCACTAGAATCAATAGGTTAAGTAACATAAGAGAGTCTCCTTGGGTGAGATGGTGGCATACAAGTTTGATAAATAAAAATAAATGTCTGTGTACATCAGTAATTACCAGCAGTAAAGGTGTTGGTAATCACCTTTAAAGCCCTTCATGACATGGGTCCAGGTTACTTAAGGGACTGTCTCATTCCACTAGGATTGGCCCACCTTATGCATGCCAGCAAAGGGGGCATGTTGCAGGCCCCATCAGCAGGGTATTCCAGCTGGCAGGGTCCAGGAGGAGGGCCTTCTCTGTCATTATGCCTACCCTGTGGAGCATCTTGCTCCCCAAAGTGAGATCTGCTCTAACCCTCCTGTCATTCCACAAGAGCCTAGAGACCAGGCCAGTTGGCTTGGGGCTCCAAAGGCAGGCCTTCACGCTGGGGGTGGTTGATAAATTAATATCTAATCCCACTTCTTCATTCTACTCCTTCCCCCCATCTTTTAGCTATTGTATTTTGTATTATTATATTTCTCTAGTATTTTATTTATATAGTTTATCTTTTTAATATTGTAATTCACCCAGAGTTACCATGTGGTAAGATGAGTGACTAATAAAATTGATAAATAAAATAAAAAATAAGATACTTTTTTGATTATGTTAACATCCCTTTAAAACAAAATAATTTACAAATAATCCTCAATTTACAATCATTTGTTTAGTGACTGCTCAAAAAATGGCCTGGAAAATTTTGTTGTTAAGCACATGTGATTTACTTTGCACTTTACTTTTTCAATGTGATCGTTAAGTGAATCATCACACTTGTTAAGTGAGACATCACATGATTGTGACTTGAGACTTTCCCTGCCCACTTCCCCATTGACTTTACTTGTTGGAAGCTAGCTGGAAAGATCACAAATGATATTCACATGGCTGGAGGACACTGCACATACCAGAAATACTTGATGGTTGCCAAGTGCCTGAATCACAATTACAATCACAGGGATGCTACAACAGTTGTAAGTTCAAATTGTCACTAAACGAATGTTCATAAATCAAGATATATGTATACCTATTTTATATTTTTAATATAAATTAAACCTTACATTTTTTACAAGCTGAATTGAACTATATTTTTATTACAATGTCCAATATGCTGGTATGCCTTCACTTCAAGGCTTTAAAAAGCAGATCCAGAGGACATTTTGCTAAAAAGATTTCCATAGGTTTAATTTCTAATATAAATTTATCAGAAATGTTGATTTTTCAAGATACTAATTTATTTTTACCTGGTTCTTAATGCTAGCCTCAGCTGGAGTCTCACTCTCTGTCTGGCTAATTTGAAGAGCCATGTTCAAAGTAAAAGTGCCTCTCATTCCACTCCAAACAATAATAGCTCCCCAACGCCAATTAAATCCATAGCCAAGTCGACTCAAAAAAGGACTCAATGTCAAAATAACTAAAAACCTAAGTAAATAAAATGTAAAAATTAGAAAAATTATATTTAAAGTATTAGTGAAATTTTATATCATAATCAAAAATTAAAATAATTTATTAAACAAATAATTAATCATTATCATCTATAAGATAAAAGACCACATTTATCAATCAATATAAAAGTTTGTTATTAAACAAAAATATATCATATTATTGTCTCTTTCATATAAACACCGTGTTAGCTTTGGAAGCCATATTAGGCCGGAAGCTTCTGTGCTGACACTTTCTCATGTGTGGGAAAGTAGGAGGGGGTGGGTTTAGTAGAGGGGTTGTCTTTAGACATAATAGCATTCTTCCTGTCGATCAAGGTCAGGCTGATCTTGCATCTGGAGAAGGAGTGGTTGGAGTGCTGTCTCGAGAAGGGGCGGATGGTGATTGGAGCATATGATTGACTGAGGAGATGGTTTTGGGGGTTTTGATTTACTGAGAGAAAACCTGGACCTCTCAGATTTGGGTTTTCCCAGTTGTGCCAGTTTACCTATTCTAGTAAACAGAACTTTGCAAAATGCTTGCTTCAGAGTTTTTACTGGGAGTTGGGGGATTTTCTGGAATGCTGACACACTGTCTTTCTATAGAAGCCCTAGAAGTCCTGTGAAGTATTTATTTATTTATTTATTTATTTGTCACAACAGTATATATAAGGATAAGCATGAAATAACTACATGATATCTAAGCATAAATATAATCATAAGTATGTAATAACTATATGAAATTGGATATAATCAAAGGGAACATTAGGACAGGAATGGTAGGCACGCTAGTGCTCTTATGCACGCCCCTTACAGACCTCTTAGGAATGGGGTGAGGTCAACAGAAGATAGTTTTTGGTTAAAGCTTTGGAGATTTTTGGAAGAGACAACAGAGTCTGGTAGTGCATTTCAGGCATTAACAACTCTGTTACTGAAGTCATATTTTCTGCAATCAAGATTGGAGCGGTTCACATTAAGCTTAAATCTATTGTGTGCTCGTGTATTGTTGTGATTGAAGCTGAAGTAGTCTTCAACAGGAAGGACATTGTAACAGATGATTCTATGAGTTAAACTCAAGTCATGTCAAAGGTGGCGGAGTTCTAAATTTTCTAAACCCAGGATTTCAAGTCTGGTGGCATAAGGTATTTTGTTGTATTCAGAGGAGTGGAGAACTCTTCTTGTAAAATATTTCTGGACACACTCAATTGTATTAATGTCTGAAATGAGGTATGGGTTCCAGACAGGCGAGCTGTATTCAAGAATTGGTCTACCAAATGTTTTATATGCTCTGGTTAGTAGTGTAGTGTTCCTGGAGAAGAAGCTACGCAAGTTTAAGTTTACAACTCTTAAAGCCTTTTTTGCGATGTAGTTGCAGTGGGCTTTGGCACTTAGATCATTTGATATGAAAACTCCAAGGTCTTTAACGGGGTGGGGGTCATCTACAAGGTAATGTCCATCGAGCTTGTATTTAGTAACACAAATTACTTTTGTAATTTACAAATTTTAAATTTTAAATTTAAATTTAATTAAATTTTATTTATTAAATTAAATAAATAATTTAAATTATTTAATTTAATAATTTAAATTAAATTAATTAATTAATTAATTAATTAATTTATAATTTAATTTAAAATAATTTAATTTAATAATTATTTAATAATTTAAATAAATAATTTACATTAATTAAATTAATTAAATTACAAATTTAAATTTAAATTTAAATTTGTAATTTACAAAAGTTACAAATTACTTTTGTAAGTAATTGGCAGAATTACGGAGAAAAAGTTATGCAGTGAACTCCACTATAAATGGATACTTAGTTGTGTATCTAATGGGAAGACCCTGAGTTTCTCTACCTCAAATTAAGCAATTTAACCATTATGCTACAGTGGATTTCCAATGTATTATTCAGATACTCTCTATATATCCTTTTTCCAAAACATAAGAGTTACAAAATCTTAATAGTCCCATGTTGATTAAGATCACTATGATTAGTTTTAAGTTATATTGTAATTTACTGAGTTCTAACACAGCTTACAATGTCCAGACCAAGGATGACTTGACTTGCAGGGTTTTTTTTACGTTCACACACGCACACACACGTCAAAAATGTGGAAGTTTTGGAGTTTTCCAGAAAGCTTTTCCCCCTATGGGCATGGTATATGCAGCACCTAAAACACTGGCATAATTCATTTCAACCATTATGGAAGAAGAAGGGAAATGTTTTCTACATTCAACAGCAAAAATTTAATGGGAAACAGTTCTTCTATAGCTTGATTACAATGCAATTCATTAGGAAATAATGAGAATAAGCTATATACATTCATGTTCAGTGACAGAGATATTACAGAGTTATTTAACCAAACAGAGCAATTTACACCCAGGTTTTCCATGCTAAAATAAACTACAGTGCATGGATCAAAGATTTTTGACAGCTTGTTTACCAAATTTATATGCCACTCATCTCAAGGTTCAGTGACAATAACTGTAGCACTAAGAATTTTAATAATCTGTGTGTGCATGCACAGGTGCTTGCATGCATGCATGTTTGACTGTGGCTTACTTCCAGATAAATGTTTAGAAGACAGCAACTTAAGAATATCACTTAACTGATATAAGCTGATAGGCAATGTTAGTCAATTTTCATAAAAGTAAAAAAGTATTTACCTTACAAGATTCAGTGAAAGGTAGACTGTTACAATGTAAAAAAAAGCACGAGAATTTATATTTGGAAATGTTTTTTGAGCTATCACAATTCCTATTATAAGATATATATTAATGTGAGCCAAAAACGTCAGCATAGCCCAAAACCTGTTTAAGAAAAAGCAGATTAAGGGAGACATTAAAACATGCCAATGAGAAAACAAATATTGCAATTATTTATCATTTACTAGTGTAACATAAGCTAAATTATATTTCTCACTATTGTACAAAAGTAAATCTACCATAAGCATTTCTATTCTATACATAATAAAATGTATTTTATTATATCACTGTATTGTTTATTAGAAATAAATGTTAGCCCACTTGAGATTATATTTTAGAGTGGAAATATTTTTTAAAAAGGAAACCAGGCCATCAAAGAACACGGTATCTGGACACTATCAAAGCTGACACCAGCCAGAGCATAGAAAAACTCAAAGAAATAGGGCAAAATTGGAAGATGTGGAAAGACCTGGCCATTGAATCATCAAGAGTCAAACTCGACTGAATAGATAACATCATAATCATTTTTAAAAAGTAAAATTAGATGAGCAAAATTTAACCAATTTCAATCTGTTTTTATCTAGACTTTGTAGACAATCATTGACACTAATACAAACATTTTAATATCATTTCAAGATTTCAAAACATATTTACTAATGTGATAAGGGGATTATTTATTGATATGATTTTTATCCCACTTTTATAATTGTTTATAAATAGCTCAAGGTGGCAAACATTAGCAATACTGTTTATTCCTCCTTATTTCCCCACAACAATAACCTTGTCTAAGGTAGGACTAAAACTGGTTTCCTGGTTCCTAGGCCAGCACCTTAACTACTAGACCAAACTTAATATAAAATATAGAGTACAAATTGTTTCTTTCCTCTCTGAAATTAAATCAAAACACAAAATTTATAATTCCATTCCACTTCAATACAGAAATGATGGCCACATAACACGATATTTGAAATTGTTTCTGTTCATTTCAGTTCTTGAGAAAGAACTTTCTTGAGAAAACTATAGATTTTATAATATGGGGGCTTATAAAGAAATAGATTGCTTACCTATAACTTTGTCCTCTCTCAGTGATTGTATTTATATATTAGTCTCTGCATCTGCACAGAGCAAACTTTGAAATATTCTACAAATGATTTTTTTAGGAAGCCTCATATTTATCCTGTGATACTTGCTCTTGGGCACTAACACTGCATTTTCATTTTCTTCATTAATAGCAATGTTTCAGAATACAATGGCTATGTACCTACATTAAGGTAAAGGTTCCCCTCCCACATACATGCTAGTCATGGCCGACTCTAGGGGGCGATGCTCATCTCTGTTTCAAAGCTGAAGAGCCAGCGCTGTCCGAAGATGTCTCCGTGGTCATGTGGCCGGCATGACACAACGCCAAAGGCGCACGGAATGCTGTTACCTTCCCATCAAGGTGGTCCCTATTTTTTCTACTTGCATTTTTACGTGCTTTCGAAACTGCTAGGTTGGCAGAAGCTGGGACAAGTAATGGGAGCTCATCCCTTTACACGGCAGCACTAGGGATTCGAACAGCTGAACTGCCGACCTTTTGATCAACAAGCTCAACGTCCTAGCCCCTGAGCCACCCCGTCCCTGTACCTATATTAGGGGTTAGCAAACTACATCTTGCAGGCCAAATTGGCCCATCACCATTTGTATGGCTCATGAGGTAAGAGTGGACAGGCTGGTTGATGGCAGATTGCCAGGTCCAAGTTTCAGGCAGGGTGAGAGATGGGGGTTACCCAAGGCCTGGGTAACCTGTCCAAAAGGCTATCAGTGACCTCCCTGTTAGTGGATTGGCCTTTGATGTACCAGCCATGACTGTGGAAGCAGAGGAAGGGTAGAATCTGGTTCCAAAAAAGTGTCTTGACCTTCAATCCAAATAAAGTCCCCAGAGTTGAGTGAATGCATAGATGATTAGCCAATAAACCAGAGTTATAAATAAACAACCTATCCCTCACTGTGATCACTGCATGATTACTAAGTTATACTTACTGATGATATGACAGATTTATCATAACAAGGGATGGAAACAGTACAGCTAAATGCAGTGTCTGCACAGACTCCAAAGATGTTAGGGGATTGAAGGCTAATTCCAGGGTCCAGAACATTTGTTAATATATGATTTATACCATTTGCTCCTCTTATAAGTCAAGTCCCAGTCTTCCATATATCAATACCGATTTGGACCACAGATATTGACTTCTGCTACCATCATCACAGAAAATTTGGAGTAGGATGGCTAATGAGAATTCAATGGTCTACCCATAAACCCAATACAGGATTTTCAAGCATTCAAAAATTAGAGGGAAAAATAATATTTTTTGTGAAACATTTTTCATCAATTTTAAGAGAGTAAGCAGTTTAGAATGCAAACTGGAGAGGCAGAACTGGGTGTGGTCAGCTAGATTATTGGATTTGCCACAAGAATAGCTGTGCATATCAACTCAATAATGAGAGATTATCAGAAGTCTGTGTAGAATTATTGCCAAATACTAAGCAAAATGATTGAAGTCTATGAATCCACTGATGTCAAATCCAATTCATCATCATCTCTGGATGAGGATAGATTAATCAAGTGAATTTGTATCTCAGGGAAGAAGAAAGAATTTATAAACCCTTCAAAACAAAAGAGTTGACTAGCAACAAGGATGATGGATTTCAGGTGCAGTTACCATGGACTTCAAGCAAAGTCTGGCTAGTGCTGGCAGGCTTAATATGGTCTCCAGTATAAAGTCTAGATTGTTGCAAGTGACATAATGAGGATAGCAAGGACTTGTACACAGCAGAAATAAGTGAAAGTACTGCTATAGTGGGCTTATTAAATCTACCATAAACATTTCTATTCTATACATAATAAAATGCATTTTATTATATCACTGTATTGTTTATTAGAAATAAATGTTAGCCCACTTGAGATTATATTTTAGACTGGAAATATTTTTAAAAAAGGAAACCAGGCCATCAAAGAACACGGTAACTGGACACTATCAAAGCTGACACCAGCCAAAGCATAGAAAAACTCAAAGAAAATAAATAATACCAAAATAAAATAGCCCTTAATTAACACTTAAAATCTTCAGCAATCTCACCTGACAAATAATAAACAACAGTGTATTTCTAAGAAAGACCAATCAAAAAATTTGCTGCTCTGGAACTTTTTCAATTGGCTCAATTATAATTTCATCTGGATGAAGAATCAGTCAGAAGTTAGCTTTCCAGAATTCCAATGGCATGGTCCAATTAAAAATTAGTTCAGTTGCAAATACAAGAAGTCAAATCAATTCCTGTTCAGTAGTCTGTGAGCTCCTTCATCTTTGAAGTTGCCAATCACAGTTGCTAGTAAAACCTCTAGATACCAAATAATTATAATGCAGCCTATTAGTCTGGAAATTCATCACCACTGAACCAAGATCATTCTTTACTAGGAAGCATTCTAATTACGATAGCGGCAGTATTTCAATTTCCCCTACTTCCAGACGATTCACCAAGCATCTAGGGAAAAAGACCAGATCACAGCTGATGTTGCATGGCCGATATCAGGAAAAAAGTGCAGTGAGGTCGCCCCATGATTTTCATTGGAGCATGCTGTGCAAACTGAGTAATTGAAAACAGCCTCAAGATTTATACCTCCACCACTGTGCCTGAGACCACGTCAATCAGCTTGGCCACAGCATTATTCAATGAGCAGCAGTTTAGATGGAATACAAATAATTTTCTTCTCTCTCTCTGACTTTCACTCAAGCCCATTTTCATGAGATTTCTCATGAGCAAAACATAAATTCTATAGACTGAAACTATAATAATTTTAGTTTTAATATTATGAATTTTAATATTCATACTTACCATTTTTTTAAAAAACCTGGTATACAATTACAACTACAAATACAGAATTTGCAAAATGGAAATTCATTCTACCATTCTACAGCCATTTTAACGCACTAATTTGTATTATATCATATGTAAATGAGACAAATTAAATATTTACAAAGTGGTTAAGATAAAGAGATAAACTCTTACTTATAAAGAAAAATATCCATTCCTGGACTAAAGGATACCGAATCTAAAAGAAGGCCCAGAATAGAAAGAGCTATAACTCCAGACATGCCAAGCCATTCAGCTGAAGATAGAAAAGGGAAAAAAGTCATTACTATACAAAAGTAAGCAAGTGTGCTTTAAAATTAAGCATTTGACAAAGATTATATAGTGAACTTACCAATAAAAAAAATTATGTATGCCATGGAGAAGCTTAAAACTACTTCAATAATTCCATCATTGAAAATATGTTGCAACCAATAAAGAACTAGCCTTGAACTCAAAAATCCAAATGCGGCACTTGCAAAAAATTTTAAAAACATTTTTATAAAAATCTCTTGAACTATAAAAGGAAAAAATAATTACAATTTGATTGTTTTTATTAAATTACTTCTAATATTGCATATCTAACTGTATCATAATTTTCACATCCCATTTTATATTATATACTGCCTAGATCAAAATTATATTCTTGCCTTAGTCAAATCAAAGTAATACTATTTAAAACAATATAAAGTCTTAACAGTGAAACAAAATTATAGACTTAAACTCATTGATTCAAATGAGACTAAAACATGACTAGCATAGAATGCAAATGTAATTGGAACCATTCTACCGATAATGATTTTGCTGTGAGGACAATATGCATACAGTAATCTAAAATATGTGGGCACATTTTAGTAGGCAACAAAAATATATAAATCTCTGAATAGCTTTAGGAGTATATCATTCAATTGTGACTCTCTTAAAGAAATTACAGCAACACTTATCATTCAAGACAATTATGTCTAATACCTATTTTAAAAGTGAATGGAGATGCACTTCTCCAGTTAAATTTTGTGAACAATCTGAGGATGTACTGGACTCACTGCTCCTGTAGAAGAGCAGGTAGCAGACATGGTCAAGAGGGCTCTTCTACAGGTATGTCTTGTGCAAAAAGTGTGTCCATTCCTACACTGGAAAGCTTTGCTCATGGCGATTCATTGGGATTACCGTAGCCCACTCTGCAGGGGCTGCCCTTGGAGACCACACAAAAACTACATCTGGTTTAGGAGGCATGGCCAGCATCGCGACGAGACGGATGCGAACCCCAGGAGCTCTGGGGGGAGCGCCGAAAATCCCGTCAGTATGGGGCTCCACAACGGACCATAGCTGTCCTGCAGGGACAACGAAGAAAGAAGGAGCCACCAGAGCGAACAGGGACGTTGCAAATTCCCTGTAGCACCGGCCATTATCCTTCAACCCAGCATTGAGGGCCGCAGCCAACAAGCTGCCAGAGTCGGGACGGCCACAAAGAACGTGCAGGAGGTTGAAGCGATGAAATTGGACAAGATATTGCAGCTGGGTGAGTGAACATCAACTCAAAGAGAGACATCTTAATTGATCTTTGCAATAAGCTTTTTAAAAAACCCTGGAATAGCGGCTAAATTGAAAAGGACAGTAAATGCAATTCGAAGGAAGAAATAGAAACAGTACCCAAAAACCTGACAAGTCTAGAAATTTAATAAATAAATAAGAATTTGTCTTGGAATTGAAGTCTAGAGCCTTTAAATAAATAGAGAAAAATAGGACTTTTAATCAAAAATTTTTAACAATTGATCAAATTGTTTTTAACAAACGTTTTTAACAATTGATCAAAGACTACAAACAGGGGTGGGGGGAGAAATTAAAGGAAGATTTAAAACTGGACCTCAAAGACTACCTCTGATTTCCTCTATTCTCTATAAATCTGCATTAAGTAAAGTATCAAACTGAAGCTACTTATTTTAAATGGGATAAATTGGACAAAGGGGGAAAGTAAATTGAAACAAAACAAGGCGCCGCTCTAAGCTAAAGAAACAAGATGGATACTTTGTTAATTGTGAATTGCAACTGTGGACGAAAGACTAACATCTAAAGGTGGAAGAGGAAATACAAGCATTTAGTCATCATTGAAAAGCTCCTATGACCAAGACGAGAAACAGTAAGAACTTTAAGGGAGGTCTCTACTAACAAGCTGTCTGACCTTCATATGAATAAGATCTATAACTTCAAAGAATAAAGCAGAGAACAACTGACAACAAGAGAAACACACAAACGACTTCTAAGCAAGGAACACAAGAAACAACTATAAGACTGGAGTAATAATAATGATCTAGGAAAAAAATAAGAGCTGCTTTCAGCAATGACACTGAATAAAAAATTTATGATGTTAAAATATAAATCTAAAAGATTATACAGAGGCTATTGGAGAGATATAAATAAGTGGGGGAGAGAAAAAGGAGAGTCAAGAAATTCAGGATAAGTTAAGAAAATATGGAATTTTAAACTTATATAATTAAACTGCAATAACTTGAGATTAAAACTTCTAAGAGAATATACAAATATACGGTAAGCATGAAATTTTTTGAAATAAGAGAAATGTTTGCTCCTTTTTACTTTTGCTTTTTATTAAGAATATATAATTTTAAAACTGTTATTGATAAAGAGATGATTGATAATGAAGTTATAGATATGAGCGGAATTTATTGAAATACAAGAATACAGTGTTTTATAGCAAGGAATTTTAAAGGGAAATAAGAAGGGAACTAATATAGACTAAGACTGAAATATTAAAATGATGAGAGAATTTTTTTTTGAAATATTAAAAAGATGAGAATTAAATGTATGAGATTTTTTGAAATAATGAACGCTAGTTAGTATTACTTTTTTTTTTCTTTTTTGTCATTGTTTTTCTTTTGATAAAATTAAGAACATTTATTTCTTTGTTTAGGGAAATGTAATGACTATGGATATTGATTATAAAGAGTGAAAAGAAAGAAATTTGGGATTGGGAACATATGTTTTTAATGTAGAAGGGAAGGATAAGAAAGGGGGCAAAAAGTGGGGGGACTAGACTTGATTTAAGAGTTAAATTCAGGATAGAGGGTTAGAATGAATTTTATGTTAGAAATATGCAAACAATGAAATTTTAAGAGGGAAAGGGAAATACATTGGATAAAATATATGGTGGAAAATTGAATTGGGTTTGACTATATACCTGACCAATATTTTGTTCAAAAATATACTGTATGTGGTGTGTTTTAAAAAAATAAAAAACTTTTTTGAAAAAAACCTACATCTGTTTCAGAATGCAGAGGCATGGGGATTTTTTGGCATATCTCATTATGTGCATGTAGCATTGTTGCTCCATGAGCTGCACTAGCTCTCAGTAGGCTTCCAGATATAATTCAAGATACTGATTATTGCTTACAAAGACCTCCATGGCACATGACCAGGTTACTTGTGCAACCATCTTTCTCCTATTATTTCTGCCTACCCCACCAGATCTAGTAAAGAGAATACATTTTGGGTTTCCTCTATTAAAGAATGTCATGTTATAGGACCAGTCATGCTTTCTCAATAGTAGTACCTGATTTGTGGACCGGGCAGCAACATTTTTTTTTATTTCTTTTGTCATTGTTTTCTTTTGATAAAATTAAGAACATTTATTTCTTTGTTTAGTGAAATGTAATGACTATGGATATTGATTATAAAGAGTGAAAAGAAAGAAATTTGGGATTGGGAACATATGTTTTTAATGTAGAAGGGAAGGATAAGAAAGGGGGCAAAAAGTGGGGGGACTAGACTTGATTTAAGAGTTAAATTCAGGATAGAGGGTTAGAATGAATTTTATGTTAGAAATATGCAAACAATGAAATTTTAAGAGGGAAAGGGAAATACATTGGATAAAATATATGGTGGAAAATTGAATTGGGTTTGACTATATACCTGACCAATATTTTGTTCAAAAATATACTGTATGTGGTGTGTTTTAAAAAAATAAAAAACTTTTTCGAAAAAAAACTACATCTGTTTCAGAATGCAGAGGCATGGGGATTTTTTGGCGTATCTCATTATGTGCATGTAGCATTGTTGCTCCATGAGCTGCACTAGCTCTCAGTAGGCTTCCAGATATAATTCAAGATACTGATTATTGCTTACAAAGACCTCCATGGCACATGACCAGGTTACTTGTGCAACCATCTTTCTCCTATTATTTCTGCCTACCCCACCAGATCTAGTAAAGAGAATACATTTTGGGTTTCCTCTATTAAAGAATGTCATGTTATAGGACCAGTCATGCTTTCTCAATAGTAGTACCTGATTTGTGGACCGGGCAGCAACATTTTTTTTTTATTTCTTTTGTCACAACAGTATACACAAACAATTGTCATAGATAAAACAACATATTTTGAAGAAAATATACATATATGTATAAAAATAGGCATCAACTATATCAATTTGAAATGATGAAGGGAACAATTCCCAACATTTGAATGGCCCCAACCCTGTTAGCCTTTCACGAGGCACTGAAGACCTGGCCATTTCTGGAGATTTTGCCAGGAGGCAGATGAGTTTTCTTTCTATTGATGGTAAGTGGGATTAGCAGTGTATTCTTGGGTGCCAGAGGATTATGTTTGGGGTTTGTTTGTTTTAATCTTGTGAATCACCAAGAGTCACTTGTCTTGGATTAATAGCTATATACACATAATATAAATAAACAAACTGATTTTTCTTCCAGGTCTTCCATTAGGGTGGATGAGGCCTCCTCAATGGATGAATTTCTGTAAATGCTGCATTGAATGGTCAGATGCTGTCTTGTTATCTACATAACACTGACTTTAGTCTGGTGTGGGGTTTTGGTTGTTGTTTTTTTTGAGGTGCTCAGACTCATTTTGAAGTCAGGCAAAATCTAAATCCAATAAAATGAAATGTCTGTTTCACAACCCATAGTTTCTGCAAACTACATGTAACTAAGATTCTATAGAGCAGTGGTCTCCAACTGTTTTGGTTCTGCGGACCAGCGGTGCTAGAGATGGCTTTGGCGATTTCAGTAGCGGGGGAATGGTTTCACACACACAAACTAAATCCCATGAATGCTCAAATTAAGCTTTGTCCATTCAACCACAACCCAGTAGCGAATCATGGCCCAGGGGTTGGAGACCCCTGCTATACAGCAATTATTTCTCATAGTGTACAAATGGAGTAAAATAATAAAGTAATTATCATTAATCACTGTATTAGGCAGCATGACAATGATTAATACATACCGGTATTAAATATTCTAATCTGAATGGTCTTGCAAATATATAATTAAAAATTTTCTGTTAAGAATCATGGTATTACTATATATTATTCTATGCAAGAAAAGGTTACATAAAAATAGACACATACCTACTTCTTGGTGGCCCTGATGTATAAGGTCCTTATACAATTCAAAAATAATTACTGTAGTTGCATCATTAAACAAAGATTCACCTTTAATTAAGTTGATAACTATTTTTGAAAGGCCTAAGAAAAAAATATGAAAATTAATGTAATTTATTTATTTATTTAAGAAAATTTATATGACTGCCCAACTCACTCTGTGATTCTGGGCAGCTTATAAAAATAAAAGCCAAATAAAAAGACAATAAAAAAGCCATAACCCCCTCCCCCCAAAAGACAACTATTTAAGTGAATTAAGATTCATTTTTATTGTTAACAAGTAAAGAAATCTAATGGGAGGGGGGCATTGCCACACTTAATTTTTTATCTAAAAAGCAATGATGAAATAACAGCATCATGAGTTTCTCAATATAAATCCCATTACCCGTTTACATTATGCATGTTCCTAATGTCTCAAAGTTAATTGCTGTAATTGACCAAGCTCAGAATGAGGTGAAATTGGCAAAGGATGCTAGACTTCTTCAATTATATTCAAAGTAAAATAATCACTATGTTAGGGTTCCAGGTAACACCTCCAATGAAAGAAGACTCCAAGGCTAGAAGTTCTTCAAAGTTCCATTTTATT
The DNA here is from genome assembly GCF_028640845.1 of Ahaetulla prasina. NCBI lineage: Eukaryota > Metazoa > Chordata > Lepidosauria > Squamata > Colubridae > Ahaetulla > Ahaetulla prasina. Next base: position 259,618,176 of record NC_080539.1, on the reverse strand, counting down.
AGAGATGTCATATTGGCACATCTAGGAAAATCCGAATCTGAAAGCTTACAAGTTTTCCCCACCCAAAAGAAAGTCCAAGTCCCTTCCCCTGAACCCACATGTCCATCATATAGTCCAATCAATGCACCCTCCCAACTGGAGATGCCTCCCAGTCACGCCACTCCGGATGCAGGCAGAATGTCCTTGACTCTCAAAGAAAAGAATGTTATTATGGCTAGGTATCTCCACAACTCCATGCAATCCCCTCCCAATTTCCCACAGCACTAAGTGTGGCAGCCCTGACAATCCAAAGTAAAAGATGGCCTCTAGGGATGACACACTATACAAGTTGCTCAGATTGAAGAGACAGGGGATGATCAGCACTGAGAGGTCATAGGGAAGATATGATATTACAGTACCTGAAATAATATTGCCCAGAATATCAATTATCCAAGGAGTTAGTGGGCTTCCCTTCAGTGGATGTTCTAAGAGGATGAATATTCTTCTGTAAAAGTACTTTAATCTGTACTTCAGCAATGAACAGAAGTTTGGATTAATGATTAAATGGCCCCTTCAGGTATAGGACTCTATGACTTTATGAAATTGAAATCAATCCTAATGTTCTCGCTATCAAATCTATGAATTCTGTAGCCATTAATTACTTTTTCATATGTGATTTGGACCTATTTGTTTTAGCAGTCTCACCCCCACCCCCCGCAACCATACCTCACTGTGGTGGTGGTGATTGAACAGTATAAGTCTATTATACTGACCAACATGGCTCTGGCCTATGAAAAGACCTGGGGTCCAGTGTTCCCCGCCAAAACACCTTACAGATCAACTCAAAAATGTGGAAATATGGTACCAGTGTGTCCCCCTGGCTGGGAGGTACCAATAAAGCTACAGTGGAAGAGCAAAGACAATATCATAGTAGCAGGAACATCCATGATACAGATGGGGTAAATCATAATGGCCCCTCAAGCCATTGACACAGCTCCTAGTAAAAAGAGATATCTCCACTGTTCGAAGACCTTCAAATTAAGAACATGTAACATCAAAAAGGAAAGCTGAATATTATTAAGGACGAAATGAATAGATTCAACATTGATATACCAGTAAAATTCATTGAACTGACTGTGGCTTCTTCAACTCTTATGATCATATCATGTACTACTCTGGCAATGATACCATCAGAAAAAAAGGAGTAGGTTTCATACTGCATAAGAAAGTTAACATCTTACTCACCAAGATTTTTTACAGAGGCTACAGAAAGGATAGGATCTGTTGTACTAAGAATTATGCCAAACAACATGCTATCATCCCAAGACCAATTATATTTATTAATTTTATAAGTTATCCATCCAAGGAAAGCACAATTCATCAAAAATCCAGGAACTGACAGAATTACCACCTGTAAAAAACAATGTATCCATATATTTTTGGAATTCAAATGGCTATAATTCATTTATATTATTTCAAAATCATTTGCTAAATACAACGCAATAAATGATAATAAATAAAAGTTGTAAATATGATTTTCTCAAATTAACTAAAACGTAAATTGCATACAGGTAGTCCTTGCTTAACGACCATTCGTTCAGCAACTGTCCAAAGATGATAAAGCTGAATAAATGGTTGTCGCAACCAGTTCTCAAAGTTATACTATTGCAGCGCCTCCCAGTCATGTGATCAAAGTTCAGCACTTGGCAGCCCACCTACAATTATGACCACAGCATATGTTTCAACTCCCCCCACCTGCCACTCTGCCCTTTTGACCACCCAGCCTTTTGCCCCATCTATTCCTGCAGCCCCACACTCCATCTTCTTCCTTCCACTGCTAACAAAGTACAGCTGGCCAAGGCAGCTGCTGGTCCTTTGTGAAGTGCAGGCAAGCATGGCAGAATAGGAGAAGCATCTGATGATAGATGCCAATGCAGTCCTTGTCTAATGACTGCAATGGGAAGTGACATCACTAAGTGGTGCAGTCATATGGCATTCTGCCTAACAACAATTTCATTTAGCAATGGAAAGTTTGGTCCCAATTAAGTCATTAAGTGAGGACTGCCTGTACTTACACCAATGAGTGATATATTTAGAAAAGTTATAAACATTGACTATTCACATTTCACACACTTTTGTTCATATTTAATACAAAAGACTATCATAATGTATAAAATACTTGTACATATTTGCTTCGTCACAGCTGCATGTATGAAATATAATCAACAGGAGGATAATATGTGGGAAAGCACCAGCAACAATACTGTGGAGAATTATGATTAACATAATGCATCTGACAGAAAGAGAAATAATGGTGATATTTTATATGGAGATATGGAGATGTGCACTTCAGATATCTCTTTGTCCAATTAGCTAGAATTGGCTCAACAATCTCAAATAAAAGGACAATCTTTACTATTCCTTTTAGAATATATTCATGGATAATATTTCCAAGACTGATAGAAAGGAGAGAGAAAAAAAATTAAACTGGAAATATGATCCCCAGATTATTATTATCTTGACTGCAAGATCTGCTTCGGTAACAGCAGAAGGATCTTCGTCAGCCTAATTTTTTTCTTACCTGCATGCACACTGTTTGAACTATGCTACTTTGAAACCAGTTTGGTAAGGAACTTTACAGTTAACTTAAAACCATGTTATTCATTCAGCCAGTGTGTTACATACATCAGCCTTTTCTTAGCAGACTATTATTCAAATGATGTATTGCAGAGTCATCAACATCAAGACAGTTTCATATAGCTAAGGTATTATTCCCTTTTCTGCTATCCTGTTTGTAACTTGTTACAGTATTTACACAAAGTAAGCTAATATTCATGCTCATATGCAAAATTCAAGATTTTAGATAAACCACAGACAGAATTGAGATCCAAGAGGAAGGTTAGAATAAAGGTTGAAATTGACTAGTCATTCAGCGGCCATCATAGGCCCAAACCTTACAAAAACACCAACATTTCCTTAACCCTCTTCTATTAATCCATACCCCAAGCCCAGCTCTCACATTAGTCTTCATTGTATCCTCTGAACCTAAGAATAACAATTCATTCTTCCCATCACTCTTTTCAGCTTTTTCTCCCTAACAGCATTGTATAAACCAATGTTCAGAACAAAACCAGTTTCCACCAATAATATCTTCCAGACCATCCTCTTAATCAATGACCATCCTATCAGATAATAGTTTGCATTGCATTGTTACAAAATTTTCAGGTTGTCAACCCAAATGGCAAGTTGTTTGGACAGATATGCCCAGACCCAGCAATTTCAAGACTCAGATATGTGAAAGAAAACTATGCAAAAATCCAACTCCACACCCACAGCCTAAAATGTTCTGTTGTGGAATACAGCATGGAGTAACAGACCAGCTTTGGACACTCTTTTCAGATTTCTTCCTTGGTTCTCCTCCTCCAGTATCAGCACTTATCAGCCTCTCTTCACAAGGCTCCATGTACCACAGCCTGATTCAGCTGCATTTCCCCTTATCACATGCTTTTGTCTCAGTAACACTATCCTAATACTATGCTTCATGCTGCAACCTTACTGTGCAAGCTATACTTTTCCTGTAAGACATTTTAAAATTCCTTGCTTTTGCTCTTATTTTCTTCTCTGCTATCTTAATAATTCCATCACTGATTGTCTCATTTCAAAGCAACTCTGGGTTACTTATAACATTAAAAACAATAAAACTATAAAAGATAAACATTTCTAAAAACAATAAAAATAGAATTACAATCCAAAGTAAAGATAAAGTCTATGATACAAAGACCTGTTAAGTCCCAAATCCACCAGATATCTGAACTGTAATCCCAACTCATTTTCACTTTCCTTCACTTTTAATAAGTGTCAACAATTAATCCAACTACATCCACTTTATTCATATAGCCCCAGAAATTTTACAGAAAAAGGATATTCTCTGACCATGATTCTATCAATCTCAATTGGCTATCTTTTTTTCTTTCTAACTTTTCATAAAGTTACTTTGAACAAATATATTGGGAGTGTTAAGTTTGGGCATTGAAGAGGCAGGAGACCAGTGAGTGACAACAGCTCTTTAGTTTATTGTGATCCCAGCAAAAGACAACAGGCAAAAACCCCTCTTTAAATACTATTCTGGCTGAGGCTTCAACCAATCAGCAACGTGCTAGTTCCCGCCCAGATTTCCCTCCTAAAGTTTAAATACATTACACTCCTTCCCTCCCAGAACGCATTGTACCCATATTTACATAAAATTTGCAAGTTATTTTTCCACGTAGTCACGCAGGTAGACAGGGCGTCTCCTAACTCTTTCTGACCTGCGCAATTCATTCTCTGGGAGTGAGTCGAGCTGGCCGGAGGGACTGTTTGTTCCTCCCAGCTCCTCCTCTGGGCCGTCCAGCCCTGGATTATTGGCAGAGTCATCCCTGCTGTCTTCAGGAGGAACAGGTTGGCGTCACTGGACATAATTATGATTGATGAGCCGGTGTCTACCTCCATTTGGCACGGTACCCCTTCAATGTAAGTTTTGGTAAAAATCTTTTGTAGTCGAGTCGATGCATGGCCCACTCTCACAGGTTTGGTTTAACTTCGCGCCCTTTTTGAATGGACCAATCCTGGGCCGCTTCGCTGCTCTTGCGCTCTGATTGGTCAGTTTGAATTTTTGGCGGGAAGGTAGGGGGGCTCGACAGGCCTGAGCTATGTGTCCTTTCTTTTCGCACCGCCGACAAACCGCATCTTTGAACCTGCAGTTTTGTCGTTGGTGTTTGCCCCCACAACTCACGCACTCATCCCGGTCACCTCTCTCCGGCCTCCCAGTGTGGAAAACCTCTTCCTCTTCCTCACCTTCCGATTCGGCCTGGACTTCCTCGCTGTGGACCGGTGTTGTTTTCGCTCCGGCACCCTGCGCGTTCGGCTTTTGCAAGGTCTCCGCCGCTTTGGTGGACATCTCGTGAGCCCTGGCCTCGTCCAAAGCTATTGCCAAAGTCAGGTTGCTCTTAGACAGCAGCCGCCTTTGCAGTCGGATGTCCCTGACCCCACAAATGAGTTGTTCGAGTAAGGAGTCCTCCAAATCTCTGTACTCACAGTGGTTCGCGGCTTTCCTCAATGCGGCCATGTACACGCTTATCGATTCGCCCTCTCGCTGTACCCGTTGCCTCAACTCAAACCGTTGGACGAACTTTGAGGGTACCGGTGCATAGTGCGCTCGAAGTGTTGTTTGTAGTGTTTGCCACGGTACCGATTGTACCGGCGTTGGCTCTGAAAGTGACTCTGCAGTATCGAAAACCTCTGGACCGCAGTGGCTCAGGAAGTACGCTTGCTTCCGATTGTCCGAGACTCCTTGGAGTTCATTCGCTTCGAGGAAACACTCGAAACGAGCCATGTACGACCCCCATTTTTCCTTGGCTGGGTCAAATGGTGCTGACGGCATGTAGCTGGACATCGCTAACTATCCGCCCTTGAAACTGGCTGGGTTCGCGAATTCCTTTGCTCCTTCAGCTCTTTTTCCGATCTCACTGCCTCACAATCCCACCTTCGTCGCCAATGTTAAGTTTGGGCATTGAAGAGGCAGGAGACCAGTGAGTGACAACAGCTCTTTAGTTTATTGTGATCCCAGCAAAAGACAACAGGCAAAAACCCCTCTTTAAATACTATTCTGGCTGAGGCTTCAACCAATCAGCAACGTGCTAGTTCCCACCCAAACTTCCCTCCTAAAGTTTAAATACATTACAGGGAGGGTGAGATATCAACTACTCAATTGACAAGTTGGGTAACTATGTTGAGAACCTCTGAGGGCTGTTTTTGAAACCCACATGAAAATCTGAGAAAGCCTTACTGAAACAAGACCTGAAGAGATTACTTCCTGCTTAGTAGTTAGTTCTTTTCTGGTTAATGTGATTGAAAGAATGTGTAGCAGGACTTTTGTTGTCTTCTTCTGTGGATGAGTAGTTTAAGAGAATAACTTCCCCAGAAGATGAAAATTTTGCTCACCTTATTTGTGAAGGTGCTTTTTCAAAGTGAAACCACAAGGTGGCACTAACGTCAAAGGAGAAAAAGTAAATTCCCTTTTTTAAAAAAAATCACAAAATGATGGGAACTAGTTTACGTTTTATTTTATCTGCAAAACCTGACAATAAGATTTATTTATTTATTTATTTATTTTGTCATACAGTATATATAAGCATAAGCATGAATTAACTATACAATATATAAGCATATATATAAGCATAAGTATGTAATAACTATATTAATTGGATATTAATTCCCTCAACACTGTCAGACTATTTACTGAATCTGCACTACTATTAATCGTTTCATAGTTCCCATCACCAATCTCTTTCCACTTATGACTGTATGACTATAACTTGTTGCTGGCAATCCTTATGATTTATATTGCTATATTGATCATCAATTGTGTTGTAAATGTTGTACCTTGATGAACATATCTTTTCTTTTATGTACACTGAGAGCATATGCACCAAGACAAATTCCTTGTGTGTCCAATCACACTTGGCCAATAAAAATTCTATTCTATTCTATTCTATATAATTAAAAGAAACAATAGGATAGGAACGGAAGGCACGCTTATGCTCTTATGCACGCCCCTTACTAACCTCTTAGGAATGGGGTGAGGTTAATAGTAGACAGGTTTTGACTGAAGCTTTGGGGATTTTGGGAAGAGACCACAGAGTTCCAGACAGATCTCTGGATCTAAACCGGGGTGAAATCCAGCAGGTTCTGACAGGTTCTGGGGAATCGGTAGCAGAATTTTTGAGTAGTTCGGAGAACTGGTAGCTTAGATCAGTTGTGAAATTCAAATTTTTTTACTACTGGTTCTGTGACTGCAAAATCTCCATTCCTACTCCACTCCAGGGGAAGGATACTGCAAAATTCCCATTCTCTTCCCATTCCTGGGGGAAGGATATTGTAAAATCTCTATTCCCACCCCACTCTGGGGCCAGTTAGAGGTGGTATTTGCCAGTTCTCCAAACTACTCAAAAAAATTTTTTTTATTTATTTGTCAAGCATATATAAGATAACAGGTAAAAGTATAAACATAATTTGAATACATGAAAAGACTAAGAGTAAAAAGGAATATTAGGACAGGAACAGTAGGAACACTGGTGCACTTATGCACACCCCTTACAGACCTCTTAGGAATGGGGTGAGGTCAACAGTAAAGAGTTTAAGGTTAATGTTTTGGGGGTTTGGGAAAGAAACCACAGAGTCAGGTAATGCATTCCAGGCATTGACCACTCTGTTACTGAAGTCATATTTTCTGCAATTGAGTTTGGAGTGGTTTACTTTGAGTTTAGTTTTGGTCTGACCTAAGTGTAGTACATAAAATTATCTGCCACAATGCCTACCTGTCAATGACTATTTCAGCTTCAGCCACAGCAATACACGAGCAAATAATAGATACAAATTCAAGGTAAACCGCACCGAACTCAATTGCAGAAAATATGACTTCAGATTTTGCAGTATCCTTCCCCTGCCATGCCCACCAAGCCACGCCCACAGAACCAGTAGTAAAAAAAATTGAATTTCACTGATCTAAGCTAATAGAGGCACATGGGCATTGAAAGAAAGCAGCTCAGCCAGGAATACTTCCAGATTCAAATATAGAAGTAGGTGAAATAATGTCCCAATTATCACATAAAATAGACTTAAGCAGTCTTTTAAACCTCTTCCCAACCAAAAAAGATTTTGGTGAAGGTGAGTAGTTTAGAAGAAAAACTGAAAAATCTTGCCAAAGGGGCGGAGGGGGGGAGGAACCGGCTTCCATTCTGACTAAAAGAAAAGTGCCTTCAACCTCTGTAAACTTTTAAGTAGGAAGCAGAATTAGAAAACTACAGCATGTCAGTAATTAATGTAAATCACATGGAAATTGGCAAATATTATGGTTGTAGTTGTTTTAGATTGGAACTTTGAGTAGAATAAGTCATTTTTTGTCTAGCAGTTTAACTACTTATCAACTGAGGCTTGGGAGGAAAAGAGATTGCAGCGGAGTGCAATGCAAGGAACTGCTTGCCAGGTGAAGCTAAGAAAATGTAACAGGTTCTCACTTTGATACGCTTCATAACAAAAGAGGAAAGCTCTGGAGTAGTGTCTTGCATTACATTTCTAACATATTCTAAAAACCCAATAGCTACCTTACAAAGAAGTCAGTCTCCTTTTCTTAAAGACTAGAGATAACAGTCTTCATTTTTGAACTCTGAACTCCAGAGATGGAACCAAATATATTAAGATGTAGAAACCCAGTTAGAAAGGTAGGAAAAGATTGGATTCTCTCTCCTAAAGCACCCTATTTACATTTCAAAATCTGATCCATAGCGTTGAAAAATTCTAAGCAGATATTTATGAGGTATAGGAGTTGACTCCTAGTGTTTGAGCTGAATGTCATTTTTGAAATTTTGTATTTCAATCTCAATGGAATATATTTAGCCAGAGTTCATTTTTGCAGCTCCTGAGATATGGATGCCGGTATCTACATTTCCTCATTCAATGATTCTGTCAGGAGACTTTATCTCTTCAGTCAATAGCTCTTGGATTCAACTCACTCCAATAGAATAGAATAGAATAGAGTAGAATTTTTTATTGGCCAAGTGTGATTGGACACACAAGGAATTTGTCTTGGTGCATATGCTCTCAGTGTACATAAAAGAAAAGATACGTTCATCAAGGTACAACATTTACAACACAAATGATGGTCAATATATCAATATAAATCATAAGGATTGCCAGCAACAAAGTTACAGTCATACAGTCATAAGTGGAAACAGATTGTTGATGGGAACGATGAGAAGATTAATAGTAGTGCAGATTTAGTAAATAGTTTGACAGTGTTGAAGGAATTATTTGTTTAGTAGAGTGATGGCCTTCGGGGAAAAACTGTTCTTGTGTCTAGTTGTTCTGGTGTGCAGTGCTCTATAGCGTCGTTTTGAGGGTAGGAGTTGAAACAGTTTATGTCCTGGATGTGTGGGATCTGTAAATATTTTCACGGCCCTCTTCTTGATTCGTGCAGTATACAGGTCCTCAATGGAAGGCAGGTTGGTAGCCATTGTTTTTTCTGCAGTTCTAATTATCCTCTGAAGTCTGTGTCTTTCTTGTTGGGTTGCAGAACCGAACCAGTTATAGAGGTGCAAATGACAGACTCAATAATTCCTCTGTAGAACTGAATCAGCAGCTCCTTGGGCAGTTTGAGCTTACTGAGTTGGCGCAGAAAGAACATTCTTTGTTGTCCTTTTTTGATGATGTTTTTGATGTTAGCTGTCCATTTGAGATCTTGCGATATGACAGAACCTAGAAATTTAAAGGTTTCTACTGTTGAGACTGTGTTGTCTAGTATTGTGAGAGGTGGAAGTATGGAAGGGTTTCTCCTAAAGTCTACCACCATTTCTACGGTTTCGAGTGTGTTCAGTTCCAGATTGTTTTGGTTGCACCACAAGGCTAGTCGTTCGACCTTTTGTCTATATGCGGATTCGTCATTGTCTCGAATGAGACCGATCACTGTTGTGTCATCTGCGAACTTCAGTAGCTTAACAGATGGATCGTTGGAGATGCATTGGTATACAGAGAGAAGTGGGGAGAGCACACAACCCCGGGGGGGGGGGCTGTGCTAATTGTACAGGTATTTGATCTTGCTTAGCTTCACCTGCTGCTTCCTGTTTGTTAGGAAGCTTGTGATCCACTTACAGGTCTGTTTCGGTACCTGTAGCTAGTTTAGCTTAGTTAGAAGAGTGTCTGGAATGATGGTATTGAATGCTGAACTAAAGTCTACAAAGAGGACCCTTGCATAGGTCTTTGGAGACTCAAGATGTTGTAGGATGTAGTGCAGTGCCATATTAACAGCATCATCTGTTGATCTATTTGCTCGGTATGCAAATTGCAAGGGGTCTAACAGCGGATCCGTGATGGTTTTCAAGTAGGAAAGCACTAGCCTTTCAAAGGTTTTCATGACTACAGATGTTAAAGCAACTGGTCTGTAGTCATTCAGTTCCTTGATGGTGGGCTTCTTCGGCACTGGGATGATGGTAGAGCGTTTGAAGCAAGAAGAAACATAGCACATCTCTAGTGATTTATTGAAAATATGGGTGAAGATGGGGGCCAATTGGTCAGCACAGACTTTTAAGCAAGAAGGAGTTATCTTGTCTGGGCCTGGAGCTTTTCCTGGCTTTTGTCTGTGAAATAGGTCCTGCACTTCCTTTTCTGAGATCACTATGGGTTGTGAACCCAATGAAATGGGGTCAGTTGTAGGAGGTTACCATTCATACCATTCATACCAATACCATTCATACTGATAGAAATGAAATAAATCCAAGAAGCTAACCCAAAGGAACATACTGATTTCTACTCTGTGTCTGCATGTAACAGAATGATACTAAATAATTTGATTTAAGCTAGTCAAGCTTAACAAACTGATATTTATAAAAATGATTTGACGTTTTATTAAAAGTTAATTTTCCAGATTATGAATAAACAGAAGAGTAATGCATGATAAAGTGATAACTATTATAACAGTCAACATTTCCTGCTCACAGAATCACAGGCCCATTTTTATTTTTATTTTATTTTTTTACTTTAGGCCTATTTATAACTTTAAACCAGCAAGTGGGTAACTACTTGTTGAGGGGTCCTTGGTGTTCTTTGAGCTTGCTTGTTTTCTTGCAGACGTTTCATTACCCTTAACTAGGTAACATCATCAATGCTAGTGAGAAGTGCTGTTTGCTATCAGTTTATATTCTGGTGACATGTTTGTCTGTGTGGGTAGAGATTCTTTGGTTGAACTGTTTACTGATGGCTCTGAGTTTCTTGATTGGGGTATTGCTTACTTGATTGTTGGTCTGAAGTTGACCTTGGAGTTAATCTGTGCTGACCTGAGTGCTAATTACTGGTGGAGAGGTTTTGGATTCTTTTTCTCTTTTGGGCTGGTTGTCTCTTTTGTATAGTCTATAAATGTTGTTAATGTCTATGTGTCTATTAATGGCTGACTTGTAAGAGTGTCAAGCTTCTAGAAATTCCCTGTCATTTTTGGACTTAGCCTGGTCTAAGATTGTCACATTTTCCCTATTGAAACTATGGCAACTATTTGTTGAGATAATAGCACCAGGGCTGACAAAGTGCAAAATAACTTGTAATATACTTGTGCATGCATACCAATACAATTGTAACTTGTCTTAGAACTGCAATGAAAACTGCAAGAATATAGACTAACAGCTACTGAAAAGCTGAAGTTAAAACATATAAGATTTTATATTCAAAGAATTCTTATGACTAGGCAGCTACAGCACTAATCTCTTGCTGAATTCATCCTAACAAAGAAGAGTCTTACCTTCCCCCTTCTTTTGATGTATCTTGCTTTTCAGTCTCCACTTCAATTCCTTTTCCTCACAAATGTTGAAGCACCACTGGACATCACCCTGGACTTTTCTCTAACCTCTTCTCCTCTCCATATCTTTTCACAATTCTGGAAGGAGCCATAACTACCTTGAAATTTGCCCCTTTTTGTAATCAATAATGCTGTTTTCCTCACAAAAATTCTGGCCTCATCTGTTACTCCTAGATGTTTCCATCATCCAAATTAGAGGTGAAGAATCTGCAGCTCCTCATTAATGAACTGTCTCATACTCTGACTGAAAAGAAAAGGCTCAAAACACCTAAAACCATATAAATTCCAGGAAGGATTTGAGGAAATTTGAGGAAAAGAAATAGCAAATGGTTGAGTTACTGATTATCATGTTTCTAAAGAAAAAAGTAAAAACATATTGGACTTACCTGCCAAAATGATTTTCGAAATATATATAAATCCATCTCAAATGCAGCTGTAAATATTATGATTGGTGTAAATAAATGAAGAAAAAGTATCGGATCTATATCTGCGATAATCTTCACAAAAGGCAACTGACAAAAATGAGTAAAAGATATTGTAAGAATACTATATAATGTAAGATTATTTTATATGCTAGCTTCAAATATTGAATGAATGAATAATCTGCATATCGATTCATTAATAGTAACTTTGAGTTATAAATATTGGAGGATAACCCATATTTACAAATGTTTTATTTATTGATGAATTTAGATGTTGCAGTATATATTAAATAACAACAACAACAATAATAATAATAACAATAATAACAACAACAGAGTTGGAAGGGGAATAACAGAGTTGGAAATAATAATAATAATTTATTATTTCATAAATAATCTATAAAATTGATAAGTGGAACAAAGAAGAAAATAGAAGATGAACTGTACTGTTGCAGAATTAAAATATTTATTAGAATAAAATTTCATTAAAAAAATCAAACTGAAGTCACTTAAGATGGTTTCCCTCTCTCTCCCTTAAGAGGAGTGGAAATGTGCCATTTGAATAGAGCATAACAGGTATGTTCTTTTCTCACAGAAATCATTTTCTTGCAAACCATTCTTTTAGCAGTACTTTGGACAGCATCCATTTGACTTGTGTCCATCCCAACAAGAATTTAGTATGTCTGATCACTGCTCAAATTGACAAATTAAAAATGATACGCCCATCCTGTAATTTTTGGGCTCAAAAGATCCAGAGTAGGTTTTAATTTATTCAGTGCTGATTCTTGGGCATTCCTGTTTAGACTCCAAAGGAGGACTGGGAGGGAGGGATCTTATTAGTGGAGAAGTGAAACTGTTATGGGGCTAAAGTCTGCTTCCTCTAGTCTAGACGATTTAATAAACCTTGTTCTGTTTTGTCTACCATACTAACCCTGTGATTACTGCTAAAACCAAAACATATACATCTTACATATAAGTAATTTTTTATTCATATTTGATTATCATTTTACTGATTCATATATTTAGAAATAATGATAATACCTCACTACATATTATTCCATAAACCATACCACATAAATAGCTACATTATATATTAATTCAGAGTCGATAACTAGTACATAGGAAACTGGATAAATAGAAAGCGTTTCAACAGTACTGATCTTTAAGTTGGGGGAGGTACCCTTATTTATCAATCACTAAAGCCTCCTCCCCCATCAACGCACATATTTCCTAATATATTCATGCAAACTTTTGCAATTAATATTACTAAGACTGAAGAACATGTGTTATGAATTCTAAGGTAAGTGTATTAGTGTAGGAGAGGGTAACCAAACACTCACTTCACCGTAGCTTTATATAAGCTTCCTATGTTCTTCTGGAAGTTGGGGAAATTAACATGCCAACATCAGGAAAACAAATTTTCTCCAAAGATCAATAGGAATAAGTGACAGATCAGATGATAAAGAGCCATTCTAACTCCTAATATTTTTTAATAAATCCTATTATATTTTTTCATCAGATAGAAAATATTTTCCCAGTTATTCCAATATAATCAATCATTTAAATCTAAAGTTCCTACAATAAATTTAACCAATCCTATAGCACTTGGTTTCTTTAAATCAATTTCATTAAAACAGTGTTGAGACTATGTCTTAAATCCATTTAACCCATAAAGATTCTAGAATGGGGTATCAAACTTGATTTCATTGAGGACTGCATCAGGGTTGTGTTTGACCTCAGGTGGACGTGGTCACCTCAATGTTACTTGTGTTGGGGACATCTGTGGTGGCCAAGTGCTAAGGCAGTACTTCCCTTAGACCCTCCCTTCCTCTCATTATAATCTCCTTCCTTCCTTCCCTTCTTTTTCCTTCCCTCTTCTCCTTTCTTCTTCCTTCCCCTGTACTTATTTTTCTTTCCTTGCTCTCCTCCCATCTTTTTCTTTAACTTCGCTCTTTCCCTTTCTCCTTTCCTGTCCCTTCTTGGATGCTCAAATGCAAAAGAGGAAACATTTCTTTTTTTGTTTTGTTTTGTTTTTACTTTGTTTTGCTAACCCTCTGCCAGAGAAAACCAAGCTCAGGTGGGGGAGGTGACATGTGCACCCCCAGGCCCTGTTTTGAGCCATGGTGCCCTCCTGCAGCCCTCTGTCAGCGAAAATGGAGCTCAGGGAGCCGAGCTCTGTTTTCGCTGGCAGAGGCATCGCGGGCTGGTCCTTTGATATTTCTAGGGCAGCCCCCTGGGCCAAATCTAAACTTCTCATGGGCTGGATCTGGCCCGTGGGCCTTGAGTTTGATACCTCTGTTCTAGAACAATGGGTTCACAGGAATAGTTTCCAATATCTTCTGGGAGTAGAAACCCATTGGATTTGTTAGAAGAGGAGACCAAATTTCCTTTATCCTTTTGCCATCCCAGCCTAATATACATTAATCTACAATGCCTATTTATAAACTGCAATAATATATATTCCCTGGTTCTCTATATACTACTATTTTAATACTGTACCTTTTGTGAAAAATGGGCTATTATTCCAAGGATAAGTCCAACCATGAATATAATTACAAGAATAGGGATTTTTGTTTCCTTCAAAATAGTTCGTAATAAGGCTGAAAGAAAATATTACCATTAAATATGTAATTTTGTGCTGAATCTTAAAGCACTATCTATGTTTTAAATGAGAATAGCATTTTTGAATCAGCAATAATTTATATGCAACATTCAAATAAATTTTTACCTTTCTGAGCTAATTGAAGTAACAAACATGTAATTAGTGTAGTTAAATGATATCAAAGAAGCGTTAATATAGTCTAAGCTACAATGAAATAAAATAAAATAAGAACAAAAGCAACAGTTTGGAAAAGTTTTTGCTTTGTGCCCAATGAATCAGAAAGTCTTGTACAATAAAGATGCTATCACCAAGATAAACTCTCGAGTGTTTACCCATTTCACCTCACATGGCAATGGAAACTAATCTGATAATGATCTGAATAGCATATACAAAAAATCAGTTACTTGGTTCCTGAATCAGGAAACATTTTAAAGCTCTCTGAAATAGATCCAAAAAGAAACAGGATGCACTGCAGTTGGTTAGTACAAGTATAAGACAACAGATGAATTTTATCTTCAGAAATATTACTACAGTTCAGTCACAGAATCAAAGTATAAGTTACATCTCTTATTTTTCTGTTTATAAAACTTCTATTTAAAAAAAAATCTAATTCATTTCTTTTTCTTACAGAATCATGATGCAGGATAGATTAGGAAGAAAAAATATTTTTCATGTTGTAAGCAAACTGTATTTCTACTTAGAAAGCTAAACTACTGCTCTTATTTTATATTTGTGAATAAATAACTATATTTGTTATACTAAAACATAATAACTAGTAAGCCTAGAAATAAAACAATCTGAATTCTGTTTATGGCAAATAAAGAAAAAGGCTAATATGAATATACGGTATGTATTAAAAATTTTCAGAAGTTTCTCAATAGAGCAATAGCGGATAAGCAAAAATTTAAATTGACTTTTTGAAAAATAAGTATGAAAACAATATTTTTTCCGTATTTTGCCAAATTTTCCCCTATGGCGATATTATTATAATGCAAGTAGTATAACTATTATTATAACAAGTAGTCTTTGACTTATGACCTAGTCTGCCCGTTACATTCACATGTTGCAACGGCCATTGTGAAGCATCTCACTTAACAACCTCCCCAATCCTGCTTTCCCAATGCAATCATTAAACAAAAGTGCAGGTCATTAGTTGGAGCACAGGATGCCTCAGGTGGAGGAGGCCTTTGGAGGCTTAGCACAGGCCCATGCTGCAGGCATGCTTGCCCTGGGCTTCCCAAGGCTTCTCCTACCTAAGGCACCCAGTGTACCTTGTCCATCAGGGTCACTCCAGGTCTTGGCCTGCTCCCAAATCAACTACTCAGTTATGCAAGGGAGCCTATAGCTGATCAGCAAAGTTTTAACTTTAAAATTGGGTGATATGTATATTTGGCAGGGGTGGTGATGTTCTATCATAATTTCAAATCGTCGCTAACAACCTATTGTAAATTGAGGACTACAGGAATCTGTTGAGTCTTTCTCTTTAAAGGAGCCATTAAAAATCCATTGCTGGCATATTTGGTGTGCCATTATAGAACAAAGTCATGGTATAATTACTGTACATCAAACAGGCTCTCCACAAATGGAAACACCCTTCTTGTTATAAGGCTGGTTCACATACTGCATTACATCATAAATTATAATTCATTCAGCATGCTAAAAAATAATCAAAGGGGTTATCTTCACAGAATGTATTTACTCATTACATTAAACAATGGATTAGATGATTTGCTGCATAAAGCACAAGAGATTCACTATTACATTATTTAATATATTATTTAACAACCAAAAGGCCTGAATTCACATAATGAATTGTGAAATCCTGAAAGATCAGGTTAGGGACCGATCGTCATGGAAAATAATTTATCCATCTGGTCACAAAGAGTCAACATTGATCAGATGGTATATAATCATTCTATCAACTGTGCTAAAACTCTATTTTTAAAAAGGTTGTCTAGAAAATGAAGACATCTGCTACATTAATTTTTAAAATAGCATGCTTATATACTGTAGTTGCAATCTTATGTTCTATATTTTTTATTAATTTTGCTGAAATGTGGAAATACTGCAATTCTTCATGGAGAAAGTTGCTATTT
Organism: Ahaetulla prasina; assembly: GCF_028640845.1. NCBI lineage: Eukaryota > Metazoa > Chordata > Lepidosauria > Squamata > Colubridae > Ahaetulla > Ahaetulla prasina. The sequence continues at coordinate 259,601,700 of NC_080539.1, read as the reverse complement.
TATTACTCTACAAATCAGGTCGATTTACACTTTGCATGCTGTCAAACTGAGTGATTGCAATTACACACAATGACTATACTAACACTCTACAAATATTATCCTAATTACATCTGGTTCCAAGCCCCAGTTTCATTGGTATAATGTACTACAAATAGAGATTTTTGAAAAACTGACATCTGAAAAGCCAGACCACTCTAATACTAAGTTTCAGTGTTTTAAGAATTGCTTTGTAAAATCATAATTTACAAAATTTTAACATCAATTTTAATAGACAGGCAGTATAATTTGGTTGACAGTTGTGAACAGATTCATGTATCAGAAAAGCAAAATGTACATTAAACTGTTCCACTAAAGGAATAAATTGCTATGTTAACCACAGCATTTATACTCCATCTTTCTTTCAAGTAATAAAAGACAACACATGTGGTTCTCCCTACCTCTCTTTTGGTCATCCAAAAAGGTGGTGAATGGAAGCTAATGATAAAATATGTATGATGGCATTGTGCAATTACATCAGGACACAAGCAGAGATGGCATCATATGATTGTCACCTTGTACAAAGTGTCATTTTATTGCAATTTTCTGCAGACTTTACTAGCCCCTGCATTTATCATCACTAATGCTAATGAATGCTAATGAATAATGACAGTGATTAATCTAAGACCCTATGGGGGCATAATAGTTTATGATGGCAAAAAACAAACAAACATGATAGCAACATTTTTCAATTAGCAAATCTTATTAAAAGACATTTGAGACTAACACAATTCAGCCAGAGATTGCTGAATTTACCTACATGTCAAAAGTTACGGGCAATCACAAATGATCTTAATAAACACATTGGGTTTTAACACATTACAATTATTAATTCATAAATTATGTGTCTGACGTGCAACCTGCATCTCCCTAACCCACCCACATTTAAATCCTACATAAGTTCAGGCACTCTGTACATCTAATAAAATGAGCTGCAGTCCACAAAAATGTTTGAAAATAAGAAATAAATCCACATATTTATGAAGTAGATTATAAAATTGAAGAAGGCAATTCAGAGTATTTAAGCAGGAATGCAAAATTAATAGATCTATTACGCAAACATCAGGAAAAATATATGCATTCAAAAACACTTCCTTCAAAGGATTTGCACAGCCTTGATTAACAGTCACAAAAGCTGCAGAGAAGCAGGAATGGAGGGGGGGGGCTGATTACCCATCTTTTTCCTACAAATTATTCAGCAGGATGATTTGTCTTCATACCAAAACAAGTTCTAAATCCAGACTGAAGGGAATCAAGATAATGCATTTCATCTGAGAGGTACTGAAGTTGTAACATGACAGCATTTGCCCACTAGCTTGATCAAACATGGAATCTAGAGAACAAAGTACAGCCTTCTATGGAAGGGACTATGTCCTAAATAGGGTCTGAAACAGATTTTTTTAATGGGATTAAATTGCAATGTTTAATTGACAGCTGCATTATATAGCCATCTTTTTACTTTAATTCAATGCAGTAGTCCTTGACTCACAACCATTCATTTAGTGCAGGGGTAGTCAAGCTTTTTATACCTACCGCCCACTTTTGTATCTCTGTTAGTAGTATAATTTTCTAACTGCCCACTGGTTCCACAGTAATGGTGATTTATAAAGTGTATCGTTGTCTGCGCATGCCTCTCCCGCATCGTGGATTGGGTTTGGGGGGTGGCACCGGCTACCAGCTCTGCTTGTCTGTTACAGCTGGGTGGTGTGGGGGAAGATGCGTGAGCTATTCCGGGACAAGGCTCTTTTGTTTGTGGTCGCGCTATAGTGCCATTTAGTTTCACTTATGTAATGTGAACTAAACGTATGCACGGGTGATACAAATAGTATATTTTCAGAAATTTAAATTATCACGGGGAATTTTATGAAAACCTAATGAAAATATTTTTAAATAATGCTATGAATTTTTTTAAAAAAAGTCAATTAAATTAAAAAAAAGGAAAGTGCTTCAGTATGGGACAAAACCCCTACTGCCCACCATGAAAGTTGGAACACCCACTAGTGGGCGGTAGGGACCAGACTGACTACCACTGATTTAGTGACTCAAAGTTACAGTGGCAGTCAAAAGTGATAACTGTCACAGCAGTCACATGATAATGTGATCAAAATTTAAGCACTTGGCAACCAGTTGCAGTATCCTGGAGTCATGTGATCACCATTTGCTACCCTCCCAGCTGGCTTCTAGCAAGCAATCATGGGGAGAAGCCAGATTCACTTAACTGCAGTGATTTGCTTAACAACCATGGCAAAAAAGATTGTAAAGTTGGGCATAACTTCTTAACAACCCCCTTGCTTTAACAATCAAAATTCTCAATTGTTTTTATAACTCAAGGACTACCTATACAGCCTACTGTAAGTGGCAGAAAATCCCACCTTCAAAAGAGAAGCATTACTATCCAGGTACTAACAAGATTATGTAAATCCATCCAATGTGGATAATTTATACTTCTGTGTATCACAAGAATCCAGAAAATCAGATTAAATAAACCATATGAATATGTTTTGCAAACTACATGCTCTCATCAGCTATATCATTTGATTACCTAACATTTCCCCAACAAAACTCATCTCCTGCTGAATTTGATATTTTTGGTATCAGGTGAAAACTTTACAATTAATCCATTTAGGATATTTTAATTATTTTGTTTTCTTTGTTAATACATTACATATATTTTTATATTTCTTATTGTAATTTGTATATACTGCTATTTTATTTGTTCAATGTTTAGTAAGCTCTTCAATCACCTCAAACCATTAGATCAGCAGCCTATAAATTTGAGTTATTTGCAAGCTGCTGTAAGAGCTTTTCACATTTTAGAAAAAACAGTCTAAAATAGATGGATGTACAACACAGCTGTCAATTACACATTGTGATGTAATGCTATTTTTAAACAATCTTTCTGGTTTCAGACTGCATTTAGGGCCACACACATCTACATCAGAAATCTAAAATGGAAAACCCATCCACTAGAAGACTGAATTGCCATACTATATCCCATTAACCCTTAATTTGGCTCATTTGGTTTCAATCCCTGTTGCAATTTCTAAGTATCTGAAGACATTTTGTATGACTATTAATGTGTTTTATCCATTGACCATTCATTAATGTAGATTGTCCACTAACCATAAGTAACCTATATTGTAACAATGTACATCCAAGCCAAAGATTCAGTTATTGCTTTTTAGGATTCAGAGTGCCCAAGGCCATGTTTAAAGGATATTTCTGGGCGCTTAGTCAAGAGCCACCTCCGACTTCCTACCTCCAAAGGCGCAGCTCACACACATTACCAATAGAACTATCGGTCTGTCCTTAGGGATGATGTGAAATTTGCCATGAAACTGATCTTCCTCGTTTTTGCCATCAACATGCCGACTTTCATAATGCGGAGAAATAACTTCGGCAAAGGCGCCGGTGACAGCAAGGCTCAGGTTTAAGGAATTCATGCTACCATGTACTGCATACGCCACTTCACACCCTCAACAAAGCGGGAGATTCATACGACTCGTTTGCCAAATAGCGACTTCAGAAACCCGTAAACCTCCCTATCACGCACACACTACCCACTCCCTTTCTCTCTTTAGCCCTCCCCCTCAGGTATGGCTTTTCAAGAGCTTCTTTCCAGCGGGAAAACCGTTGGAGTGACACGAGCAGGGGGGGGGGGCTTTTCAAAACTGCGCACGCCACGCCAATGGGCGAGTGCGTGTTGCTACCAATGTTCCAAGAAGCGGGAAAAGGTCTCAGCATCTCCGTAGAGCAAGCGCGCGACCGGCCGTTGGCATTCCAATCTGTTTAGTCTGACATGGCTCGTCAACCGCAAAGAGCCGGAAGGCGGGAGAAATGTCTTGCTCTAAGAAAGATTGATTTGTGAATCGCGTCGGGCTTAACAAGGCACAAAAAATACTTTCCGAGCCGTTTACTTACTGAAAAGAGCTGCAGGCTGCCACATTGTTAGTATAATTTAGAAATACGTCTGTCAGCCCCACTTTTGGTATTTCGACGCTTTATAATAAACAGTGGATATCAATTAGTTTTCTAAGGAGTAGCGCTGTAACAAATATATTTACTTTGCAAAAGATGGAATCGCTCACTTAGATATTAAAAGTAGTTTCAAAGTGTTGGTATTTCTATTTAGAGAAATTGTAGCTTATAGAGATCCAGCTCAATGGAGTGCATCATTACATGCCTCGAAAAAAGTTACAACTAAATAGCAATACATTACAATTTGTACAATTATACAAATACTTTATATTATCAACTTTGTGCCAAATAAACCCTTGATTGGTATACAAATTACCTTATATACAAAATAAAGGTCTAGATTACACTCTATTGGGTGACAAACTCAACACATCATAAATATTGGTCACTTTACAACTTTTTCCCTTAGAAGCCTGCAGTTCCAGTGGTGAATCCCTGGAGAAAAAAACTTAAAAGGAAAGATTCATTTGACTAGAACTCAGTGTCTCAGTGACCCAGATTGTTGGAGGGCAATAAGTTGACTTTGTATATAATATACAAATGGATGAAGACTTGCTTAACACAGTGTAAGCCACCCTGAGTCTCCGGAGAAGGGCGGGATATAAATGCAAATTTTTAAAAAAAGTGTCTTGTATTTAAGGGAAATCATTTTTTTTGAAAAAAGTTTTTTATTTTATAAACAAACATACATTTAAAACATCAGTAATTTCTTCCGTGTGACATCTCGGTGTTTTCTTCCTGGCTCCATCTTTTATTGTTTCTTCTTTCTTCACTTCAATTTAAACTATTACCATTTTTCCACAAATACATTATCATTTTCTTACATAATTATCCATTGCTTATCTGTACCTTTCTTCTAACCAATGGTAAAATTTATCCCATATCTTAAAATATTCTGAATCCTCTTTCTTTAATCATCAAAGTTAACCTGTTCATTTCTGCACAATCTAAATTTTTTCTAATAATTTCTCCTTCCAGGGATATTTTCTCTGCTTTCCAATTTTGCGCAATTACAATTCTTGCTGCTGTAATTAAATGTATAATCAAATAGCTATTTTCTTTATGGATTTTCTCTGGTAGAATCCCCAATAAAAACAGCTCCTGTTTTGAGTCAATATGTTGTTGGATCATTTCTTCTAACCAACCCTTTATTTTCTCTCAATAGTTTTTGGCTTCCGGACATGTCTACCACATGTGATAATAAGATCCTGGTAACTGGTAACATTTCCAAGATTTAGCTGGTTTATCTTTACACATTTTTGCCAGTTTCTCAGGTGACATATGCCATCTATAAAACATTTTGTATTGATTTTCTTTATATGCAGTGGACATTGTTAATTTATAATTCCTCTCCCATAACTGTTGCCATTTGTCTAGGTTTATTGAGTATCCACAATTTTTAGCCCATGCTTTCATAGTTTCCTTTACTTGTTCCTCTTCTAACTCAATCCCCAACAAAATGTTATAGTTTTTTTAATTAATTTATCCTCCATTCCTGTGAGAATCCTATCTAGCTCTGTCTTTTCTAAATAAAAACCATATAATTTAACATCTTTCTGGTATCTTGTTTGTATTTGCATATACCAATCTAACTCAATCCCCTTTCTTCCAAATCTTGTTTCTGCTTCAACCCCCCCCATCTGTTAATAAGTCCTTATACCTAAAAATATTTCTAAAATTAAAAGTATTTGGATATATTAAAGCCTCCATTGTTGATAACCATATTGGAATTTTCATATAATATTTGTCTCTGACCTTCTCCCATACCAATAGCAGTGCATTTCTTACATAATGTCTATGAAAGTACATATGCATCTTAATTCTCCCATACCATAAAAAGGCATGCCATCCTAGTTGCAAATCATGTCCTTCCAAAGTCAGTAGTCTTATATTCCTTAATTCCACCCAGTCCTTCATCCAAGTCAGTGCTGCTGCCTGGTAATATAGTTCCCAATTTAGCAGTCCAAATCCTCCCCTTAACCTCGTGTCCTGTAACATCTTTAAACTTATTCTAGCTTTTTTCCTTTGTCATATAAATTTTCATATCTTGTTGAGAGGTTGAAAATAAGTTTTTTCAAGTTTTATCAGTACTGTCTGAAATAGATACAGTAATCTTGGTAATATGTTCATCTTTATGATTGCTATTTTCTCCATGAGTGAAAATTGCAAGTTTTTCCATTTCTCCAAATCTTTCTCAATTTGATCTTTTAACTTATAATAATTTCTTTTATCGTTACACATCTTGATGTTAAAAATATTCCTAAATATTTCACTTTTTTCACCACTTGAATATCTAATCTTTCTTTTATCTCTCTCTTCTGTTTTTCTGTCATGTTTTTCACCAATATTTTCCTTGTTTATTTTTAAGCCAGAAATTTTTCCATAAGCCTCTATTTATTCTAGTAATTTAGAACCTGATGTAAGTGGTTCTTCCAGAATAAATACTAGGTCATCAGCAAAAGCTTGCAGTTTGTATTCTTCTTTTTTAATTTTTATTCCTTTTATATTTTCATTTTATCTGTTGTTCCTGTTCAGAACTTCTAATGTCAAAATAAATAGCAATGGGGATAGCGGACAACCTTGCCTTGTACCTTTCCTGATTTTAACATTTCCTGTCATTTCTCCATTTATCATTATCTTGGCTGGCTGTTTCTCATAAATTGTTTTTATAATGTTTACAAATCTCTCCCCAAAGTCCATTGTCTTCAGTTGTTTTATCATAAATTGCCAATTCATGTAGTCAAAAGCTTTTTGTGCGTCTAAGAATATCATCGCCATTTGTTTCTTGGATGTGCTTCATAGTATTCCAATACATTTAATATTATCCTCGTATTATCTCTAATTTGTCTCTTAGGTAAAAAAACTATTTTGATCTATGTGGATAAATTGATTTAACAATCTTTTTAATCTGTTTGCCATTATTGAAGCAAAAATCTTATAGTCCACATTTAGTACTGAAATCGGTCTATAATTTTTTATCAGTTGTAAGTCTGCGTCTTCTTTGGGTATAAGTCAGGGATGGGTTCTAAATTTTTTTACTACTGGTTATGTGGGTGTGGCTTATTTTGTGGGCGTGGCTTGATGGTCATGTGACAGTGGATGTTGCTTGATGGTCATGTGACTGGGTAGGTGTGGCCAACTCAATGTCACTCACGTCAAGGAGTACCTTGCCTGGCCCCTCCCCTCCCAGCCATTCCTTGTCACACCCAGCCTCAACGTATCTATAGTTCTTCAAAAATGTTGTTCACCTTTTTTCAACTTTATTATCTACATACTATAGATCAGGGGTCTCCAAACTTGGCCACTTTAAGACTTGTGGACTTCAACTCCCAGAATTCCTCAGCCTTTGCTGTCTTAAAGTCTTAAAGTGGCCAAGGTTAGAGACCTCTGCTATAGATGCACTTTCATGGACCACTGAATGGAGGAAATGGCTCACATGCTTTGCCCAAGAGTGTGATAGGCAACGTGTTTTAAGGGGCTGCTAGAAAGAAGGGGGGGCAAAGTATTTTCCAAAGCACCAGAAGGCAAAACAAGTAATGGATAGAAACTCAACAAAGAGAGAAGCAACCTAAAACTAAGGACAAACTTCCTGACAGTGTGAACCTATATAGGTTTCAGTCATAATTTCACATATAAAATAGTCATTCATGTAATACAACCTGCATATTGTTCAAAACAGTCATTAGTATTATGGCTGATGTTTGACAACAGGTCTAAAATCCCCATTTCCTCCCCACTCCAGGGGAAGGTTACTTCAAAATCTCCATTCCCTCTCCACCCCACTAATCTGTTCTGGGAAGGAATCAAACTTTTTTATTTTTATTTTATTTATTTTGTCATAACTTTTTTATTTTTATTTTATTTATTTTGTCATAATATATACTGTATAAGCATTAATATGAAATAACTATATAATATATAAGCATATATATGAGCATAAATATGTAATAACTATATTAATTGGATATATTGAAGAGGAACAATAGGACAGGGAACGGTAGGCACATTTGTGCTCTTATGCACGCCCTTTATAGACCTCTTAGGAATGGGGTAAGGTCAGTAGTAGATAGTTTTTGGTTAAAGATTTTGGGATTTTGAGAAGAGACCACAGAGTCAGGTAATGTGTTCCAAGCATTAATAACTCTGTTACAGAAGTTATATTTTCTGCAATCAAGATTGAAGCGGTTAACATTAAGTTTAAACCTATCATTTGCTCTTGTATTGTTGTGATTGAAGCTGAAGAAGTTTTCAACAAACTCCCCCTTCTTCATTTCCCAAATAAAATATTACTAGATAATTAAGAAATAATTAAGCTGTTAACCTGCCTGGAATTCCACATTCTTGCCAGCTGCATTTGTAAGCAGAAAACAGCTACCAGTGCTTAGAGGTGGAAGCCGGAAGTTTGGCTCCATTTACAAGCAGGCAGAAAACTCATTCAAGACAGGATACTTCACAATGGAAATCGCCCAAACCTTTTTAGAAACACAAAGCCCCATGTTGCACAAACTCCAAAACTTCAAAAACTTTGAACCATGTAAGAATTCCTCCACTTATCCAATTTGTTGTTCAGCTGACCCAGAAAGGAGCTTCCAGCTCTGTCAATTTAAAGCGACAGCGTTTCCCCCCCCCCCCACCTTCTTCTTTGCCAAGCGATCTCCTGGCTGAGAAGCGAGTCCTGATTTTTTCATTGTAGCCGGTCAGTTGGGAGGCTTCTTGGCTTCTCATTTTAAAGCGACGGCGTCTTGCGTTTTTTTTTCTCTTCTTTGTCAAGTGAGCCCTGAGTTTTTTTCCTTCCAGCCGATCAGCTGGGAGTCGGGAGGCAGCAATAGTTTGTGGGCAGGGCCAGGCAGAATTTTTACTACCGGTTCTCCTAACTACTCAAAATGTTTACTACCAGTTCTTGCGAACTGGGGAGAACCGGTAGCAACCCACCACAGGTATTAGTGTTACATATGCCTCTCTCCATGAATCTGGCATCCATTCCTTAAGGCTTTCTAATTAATATTAACTGAATTTTCAAAAATTCAGTTAAACTAAAGTTTTGAAACTAAAATTTAGTTTCAAATTCTCTTTAGTTTTTTCAGATATATGCTGATATTTAAAATGTCAAAATCATAAACATGTCTACATGTTTACAATCAATAGTGAACAATACTGTATCTGCCAGAGTTAATTATATCAAAGAAACCCATATAAATTGGATTGCGGGAAACCAGGATTTGTAACAAAGTTTATTGCAGACTGTGAATCTTGGATTCTGGAAAGACAACATTATGGGCATAGGCGGTTTTGATAATACAGATCATAAATGTTGGTTAAAGTGTAACACACAAGTGAAAATGGCTAAATGTTAGCATATGAACACATATGAACACATATTAACCATGTACAATATACTAACATAATCTCAAACTTTCCACGACCTCGTATAGAAGCAGTCTGGATAAAAAGATCTTTAGTTTAGAGTTTGGAGGTATTGGTATAAAGAAACGCAATATATTCAATTTATGTCATGGAATATTGGAATATTATATTGTCTTTTTATTCCGATTAAATTCTAACTTAAAGTTAAAATGATCTTCATAATTCTAGTCCTTTCCTATATATATATATATGTATGTATAGGTTAACTATGTCACTTTTGAAAGATTAGTATCGAGATTTAACTTTATTTTCAGAGTAGAATACAATATAAGAATGTATGATGCAGAAAGATTCCATTCACCAATTTAAAATTGCAGAAATAAAAAAATAGTCTGTCATATAAATGCAAAATTCTAATTCAGTAATAGGATTCTATTATAGTTTGAAGCATGAATAAAATTTAAGAGCTTTCTATTCAGCAGTGGTCATTTCAATTGAGTTATGATGATGCTTTTAAACATAATAAGCACAAAAGACCAGCTTAGATTTTAGCACTAAAATTCATAGCTGAAACTTTTAAAGCAGTTTATCTTCTGATTATTTAACATATAAAGTCATAGTGCCTCATATTAGCAAAATACTATTAGTATCATGGGAAGAAAAATAACTAAAGATGATATGTGCATACATTTCTACACTTCTCCCAGCATGTCTCAAGCCTACTTCCTTTACAGTATTTCTATTTGAGTGCGCTACTTATTGGATTAATATTACAGACTCCCATCTCTAAAGTACAACGTTATCTTCTAGACTTAGGACTCTACAACAAGTAGTTATTGACTTACAACCATTTGTTTAATGACTGTGAAATTACAACAGTACTGAAAAAAGTGACTTATAACCATTGCATGGTCACAGGATTCAAATTTGGATGCTTGGCAACTGGCATATATTTATGACAATTGTAGTATGAACATCTTTTGCAATCTTCTGACAAACAAAGTCAATGGAAAAGACAGATTCACTTAATAATCCTGTTATTATCAACTGCAGTGGTTCATTCAATAACTATGGCAAGAAGGGTCATAAAATTCACCTGTCTTGCTTCACAACAAAAATTTTGGGCTCAATTGTGGTCATAAGGTGAGGACTACCTGTTTTGTTTGTCATGCTTCTCTCGCAACCAAACTGCAGCTTGTTTCTTTAAGACTAGTTTCATTCATCAGATTTTCCTAAAGGTTTATGACCTAGATAATGTACCGTATTTCCCCGAAAATAAGACAGGGTTTTATTTGCTTTTAATCCCCGAAATAAGCATTTGGCCTTATTTTTGAGAAAGTCTTATTATTTTTGAGGTGCAGGAGGTGGCGATTGTGGGTACCTCATGGCTGCTGCTGACATAGCTGCTCATCAGCTGTTCACCCGAGGCCATGCACACTCTTCCAGCCATGCTTCCCAGGACTCTGCACCATGCTGTCAGCCCAGCCACCCCGCTGCGACCAGATGTCCCATCATTGCTGTTGCCTCCGTTCTTCACTAATGGCTTTTGCAGTGGCCATTAGCATGACAGAAGGGGTATGATGGCTAGGGTTGCAGGAGCAGCCATTAGATAAGGGCGTGTGGGGTGCGTGGGGCATGTTCCTCGCTCCCTTTCCCCCCCTCCATCCTCGTCTCACCTTGTGTTGTTTGCGTGGCAACATAGACCAAATGGTGGGAACCAGCTGCACATGCGTTTAAATATTTTCAGGGAGGGCTTATTTTCAGGGGAGGGCTTATTATAACTTATGCGCTCAAAAGCCTGATTGGGCTTATTATTCAGGGAGGTCTTATTTTTTGAGGAACCAGGATATGCCTAAAACCATTACGGTTTAAGCCTTACTGCAGTGTGTTATATATTCAGTAAACCATAGTTAAAGAAATACTGGCTTAGAGCAGTGTTTGAACTAGATCAAAGATGGGAACATTAGAATATACTGGGAAAACAAGTGATCCAAAATAACAAGTAGTCTTAAATACAGAAGCTAGCCTATATCCACAGTGATTCATAAGGAAATAGGCAATCATTATGATGAATTATTCTTTTTAGGATGTTTTCAGGCCTGCCACAAAAAAACATCCAGTCGAACCCAAAACTATTTAGCTTTGCTGTAGATTTCCAATATTGAATAAGGAATTGGAATAATATGTTCTCTCTATCAATGTGTCCTTTTCCCTTTTTAGTCCATAGTTGTGGGACATAAAGATGAATTCAGTATTGGAGGGGTCAGAATCGAGTCACTGTTAAGTTCTTTCACAGGTATAATTGTCCATTTGAATCATTTTACCAGTGATGAAACTGAACAGGGTACAACAAAGATATATTGTTAAATTACTGACACAGAACGAACTATTTTTATAGTAGCTGAAATCAGACATGTAACTAGGAAAAGAAAGCAGACACTTCTTCAATAAGTATTTTAATATTTACCTCAGTTTGACTCACTATGAGGTAAAAAGTAAATTATTCAGATATGAGGCTACTCATGTCCTCTTCCCACTCCATTAGACAGAATTGGATAATGAGAAAACGATAGCAGAGGCTTTGGAAATACTAGGAAAATGAGTGTTCTGTTATTACCATCCATTTTCATGTTTTTCCATCACCTTTTTCTGTTCTTGGTTGATTAAAAAGATTTCAATTGTTCTCACAAATGTGACAAAATGAACAAAGATAAAAGCAGCCTCTGTAATTATGGAATATATATGGAATAAAAACTATATAATAAAAAATAAAATATATCCAGGACATTAGAAGACTGTAGATGACAGGGCCACAACATCTTAGCATCATGTCTTATCCCCAAAATACCTTGACTAAAATCCCTAAATGGATACACAATAATGAGTTGAAATAAAAGTGCCAGGAAATCTTAGTAATATGACTGAAAGAGCTTCAAAGACTTTCAGAGAACAAAAATTTACAATGCCTATTACATTATTATGTTTCAGCATATAAGTGCTTGAGTAATCAAGATTTGTGATCTTTAGGGCTTCCCCCAGGTTTTTGAACATTCACACTAATGGTTCCAGAATAATTTCTTCAATTATCCTGGTATGTGCATCAAACTACATCTCTATATCCATATGGCTATTTTTCTGAGAGTATTGCTGAATGTAGTTCTATTTTTAATACTGAAAAATGCAACATGTCCCCTTTGCAAACCTAAAAGATGCAGAAAATGTCTCAGTCTATGTCATAAAAACAAACTCCAGATAGCAGCAAACAAAAAGTTCAAATAAGTTCCTGTAATATCATTAAACGAAAATCTAAAACTGGAGACAAAGGCAAGGAATTATTTTCTTTACAAAGTGGCGTAATTGTTATTTCTTTATTGAAACTATAGTTATTTCAATGCAGTAATACTGGATTTGGATATAGCATTACAAATCTAGGTTCTGATCCTAACTTACAATTTAAAGTTAGAAAATGGCTTTGAACTTCTTGGATAAAAGTGTGGTTGGATACAATTATAGCAAAGTAGTCTGTGATATATTCAAATTAAATTTTATACAATACAATTCTATTGTATTCTGTTTTATGTTAAATAATCACTTCCTTCTATATAAACTTCTTAAATTACTATAATTTTGCCCAGCTATTATAGCCCTACAGTATGCATATTGGAAAGAGACAGGGAATTTGTCTGGAATCCCTACATAAGCAGAAGAAGGCAAAGTCCAGGGGCCCCCCCCACCTTGTATGCTGCTGAACCTTGTCTAGTCTGGCTCAGGTGCAAACTACCAGTCTGAGAAGATTCATTTATTCTAGGAATGAACAATAAAGTAGTTAATTGAACTCTTCATATATGCATCTGATTGTTCACATCTGACAATTCAGAAGCTTCTCTCCAGGTTTGTTACTACTTAATAATTGTCTTGGCATTTGTGCAAGGCCAGGAATTTACATGGCCCTAAATTTGATTTATGATCAAGGACCTAATGGGTACTTTTTAGTTTGGCTTTAAACTAATGAGTATAATATTTCTACCTTTTTGCTTTAAAATTACTTTGAATTTAATGTCATCCTTGTTCTTTGTTTGGTTAGCCTGGGAATTTCTACAACCGAAGGTTAGCATTTCTATTAATATTTCAGAACTGAACATAGCTAGAGCAGAGAAAAAGCTTGACTTTATTTATTATTATATTAAGGAGATGGCACATAAAGTAGCCCCCATAAAACTTGCCAGTATTTGAGATGGAATCAGTTTCTTCGCGTCTTTAAGAAAGCAATAAATACATAGAACAAAACAGAAATGTAAGAGGCATTTTATTATGATAAATTTTACATTTTACTGTACAAGAGCTCATTGTGAAAAATATATATCACCATTTCCCTAGGGAAGTCTTCACAGTCTCACTGTGGGAGGGGGGATTATATCCTATTTTTCTATTAGAAACTAACACAGAAATTCAAAATTCAAGATTACACTCTTAGATGTAGATACTGGGAATAATCTCACTGACTTCAGTATTTTTGTTTCAAAACTTGTTAAAAACATTGAATTTTAACATAAGAATTGTAATCATTTAATAAATTATTAGAAGCACATCAAAGGAAAGAGGCAAATGTTCTCTATTTCTCTTGCTTTTTATTTTCTAACTTTATATTAGAACCAGCAAAGTTTGGGAAAATTACTGAAGATACTAGAAAAGTTGAGATATCAATCAATTTATCAATCTATCAACCTATCTATATAAGCATCTGGGCATGGGCAATACCACCTTCTTCCAATGGAATTACCCTGCCCATTAGATCTTTCAGGCAGAAACTACTTCTTGTTCTTTTTGAGAGATGGGGGAAGACTTAACTAGAAAGCACTGCTTCTCTACAGTAGCACCCGTATATTGCAATAGCTTCTCAGAAATCATGTTCCTTTTTGGTCTTCAGGAAAAATATTTCCTCACCATCTTCTTTCAGCAAGAAGTATCCACTTGATCCTACTTAAATGGAAAAAGTCCTTCATTCAGAATCAACCTATTCTCCAAAGCACCTGAAGTCAGGACAAGAAGCAATGGATGGAAACTAATCAAGGAGAAAATCAACCTAGAACTAAAGAGAAATTTCCTGACAATTAGGACAATTAATCAGTGGAATGACTTGCCTCCAGAAATTGTGGGTTCTCCAACACTGGAGATTTTAAAGAAGAGATTGGATAACAATTTGTCTGAAATGGTACAGGGTTTCCTGCATGAGCAGGAGGTTGGACTAGATAGTGATGGCTAACCCTTTCTGGACCAAGTGCCCAAAGCGTGTGTGTGTGTGTGAATGCACGCGCCTAAACCCCCATAATGCAATGCATGCTCGGCTCTCGCACATTCATCCCTTCCCCAGCGCATGTGTGAGTGCCCTCCGCATGCACCCCTCCCCTGCACAACAGGGACCTAAAGACCAGCCAGCTGGCAGGAGGTGTGCACACATGCACGGTAGGGCTAAACTGGGGTGACAGCTCATGTGCCCACAGAAAGGGCGCTGATTGCTATCTCTGGTATGCTTGCCATAGGTTCGCCAACATGGGACTAGAAGATCTCCAAAGTCCCTTCCAATTCTTTCATTTTGTTATTTTCTTCAGAATCAGACAAAGTTTGGAGACGACAGAAAGGAAACATAGATGATTGTCCCGAGCAGTCAGAAAGATTACTTTCCAAAAGGACAGAGGTCAAAGTTGGGGCATTCTATCATGCATTCCTACACAAGTTTTAACTGAAAGATGAATCAACTCCTGTGATGTGATTTTAGGATAAATTTAAAAACCTCAAGTTATTTTTCATGCTGAGGAATAGTAAGAAGTAAATGTATTAGAGAGTCAACCCACAATATTATACTGCAATTTGATTTGGACAATGGACTCATTTGAATGCTAACATAAAAGTGCAACCATAATACTCACTGTGAATTATCCTGCCTGCACAACTAGACATGTCAGTACTGAAAAATAAAAAAAGGATTAATAATATTCTTGACAAGCAGAACTGAAAGAACAATGTGCATCTGAGAAGAAAATGATTTAACTCTGTCCTGACAATCTAGTTGAGATAAAAGGAGAAAAGAGGGGTCAAAAAAATTAAGTAGAAAACTACTGGGCTGAATCTTTAATAATAAAAAAGGTTTCACTGTCTACTCACCTGATAAACACCAGTTATTTTACCAAAGATTTGAGAAATAAATGCATAAATCATCCAAGTTCAAATCATTGGTTTAAAAGCACTGTACCACCCTGTAATCAGAATAAATAAAATTATATCTATGATAGATTTTTAGAACTTTACAACTCCATCTGCCAGGGTAGAACAATGCCCAATAAAACAATGCAAATTATGTTATCCCAGAAGAAAGTCATTCCAAGTTCACTTACATTTTCAGTGCAATTTCAGCCAGGAAGGAATTCATTCCAGTGTGTTAAATGTTGCTGCTTGTGTACAGGTAGTCCTCAATTTAAGACAATTGAGCCCAAAATCTCTATTGCTAAGTGAGATAGTTAAGTGAATTTTGTCCCTCTCAGCCTGTCAGGGCAAGCCTGGCTGGAACAAAAACAAAGCCAACACGAAGTGACCACAAAAGCAGCTGGAACTGTGTCTTTATTTCTTCCATAACAGGCTAGCCACAGAACGTAGTGAAAATGCAATAAGCCATGTGAAGTCAGCACTGGGAGCATCTACCTTCCAGCACTGCTTTTATCCTTAATGCCTCACCCCGTTTACCCAGCAGTTAACCTCCTCTTATCCCCAATTACCCTGCGGCTAAGCGCCCCCCCCGGCAGCTAACATCCCGCATAGGTGGCCATGGTTTGATTCAGGCAATATCCCTGGCGCCGTTCTGGGCCAGCGTTGCTGGTGGCGTAATTTCAGCTGCCACAGACCCGGCCACGACTGAATGCCCAGGTCTCCACTGGTCCTATCAGCTGTGCAGCGGCATCCCAGTGCCTCTGATAGTGCTGGTGAATAGCAGAGAGGCACAGAGAGAGAGGCTCCTCCCAAGCCCTCCATGATGCGCCGGGGAACAGCTGAGAGGCACAGGGGCTCTTTGGTGCCTCCCACGATTTCGGCGATGCGCCGGTAATTTTCACCTCCGTTGGCCATTCCTGCCTCTGCTGCCATGACTGCCGGTGCCCTTGCCTCGTTGTCCCCCCCAGTTGTGGCGAGCCCGTGGGCTGGGCTCAACAGCCTCATTTTACAATCTTTCTTGCTACAATTAATGAGCCATTACAGTTGTTAAGTTAGTACCACAGTTATTAAGTGAATCTGGCTTCCTCATTGACTTTGCTTGTCAGGTCAGAAAAGGTAATCACATGACCCAGGGAAAGTGCAACCATAATAAACGAGTCAGTTGCAAGGCATATGAATTTTGATCACATGACCAAGGGAAAGCTGCATTAGTTGTGAGAAAAAAGTTATGCCACTTTTGTACTTTTGTGCCATTGTAACTTTGAAGAGTCACTAAATGAACTGTTGTAAATTGAGATCGACCTGTATTTAAAATGCCATCTGCATTTCAATCTATCTTCATTCTGAAGCTCTTGAAAATGCAGATCTCACAGCTTAACCTACCTTTTCTTGGCTCTTCCATGCTTGCCTGATTAAAAGTCATGATAAACCTTTTGAGCCATTCTATCCTGTAGAGTTTGGATTTTGAAACAAGAAAAGTAGTCCTGCATTGCAGTACTCCAGAGAAAATGATTCTAGAAGCAGGGCCTGCCCTACCATTAGGGAGACCAACGATAAGTGGGATTGTTGTAGAAGGGCAAGGAATCCTGAACTATTGAATGCATCTTGTATTTTTACTGCTATGGATAGTACAGGAGTGCTTGAGGATTTTCTGCCTCAGAAATCAAAATAACTTAGCTAGTTGTGGGAGCTTAACTCAAATCGCTGGGCTCTTATTTGTTATATCACCTTTGCCTCCACAACAGCCTCTCTTGGGTGCACCAGGGAGCTTATGGGGACAAAGCAAGCTTTATCTAAAAAAAAAGAAAACCGGTAGGCAGAAAGCCAAGAGAGGAAACTGCCTTGAATCAAAAAAAAAAAAAAAAGGAATTCCATAGGTAAAACTTGTTTCCTCGAGAGATGAGAAAAAGGCCAGGAAACCTGTAATTGGAAGACCTGTGAATCTGATGGCGAATAATAATAGCCATAATGGAAATACAAAGGCCTCCTTCCTTCCCCCTCGAATTTCACTGCCGGCTCCCCGACAAGGCAGAGCTATTCCCTCCTTCGCGAACAGCAAGAAAGAACTTCTGAAGTTGAAGAGGAAGAAACATCGAGGCGCGTCTGCAGCCGCGGCCTTCTCGTCGAGGGGACCAGCCTGGCCGTAATGAAAGGTAATTGGCCGAACTGCGCGCCATCTGCAGGCTCCAAACGCCTCTAATTAAGTTGCCGTCTTTTTTTTTTTTTTTTGCCCTTCCTAATGCATTGCCTTGCCGCGGGGAAACGGCCATGGAGTGTGGGCGTCTCCTGATCCCCCCGAAGCGAGTGACGAGGCGCGCCAGTAATGATGTTGAACCGCAGCTCATAAATAGCTGAGGAGAAGCAGGTTTGATCTCTACTGCGATCTCCTTGTCTGGCGCTGCCCGTGGCGTCCATCCGCAGAGCTCATCTCTGGGCTGGCACCCGAGCCATGCAGTGACTGAGGAGATCCGATAGAGAGATCGGTCCAAGGATCCCTCCTTCCCCTTGGTCTCCCTTCTCCCAGCTGCGACGGGGCGAATCGAGCAGGTTGTTTCAACAGGCAAGGGCACCCTTAGCTCCGGGGCAAGGTACTTTCCTTCAAGTTCCCCATCTTGTCCGCCCTCCCGCTTCTTTTCGTCGTGTGCTCCCACTTTAGGCTAGGAACACTCGCTAATTTTTAAGATCAGGAGTTTAAAACACCCATAAAACCTCAGGATTCCGGTGGACGGGCCATTTCCACTAAGGGTCTTCGTCTGTCTCTGGAAAGGCAGACCCTCTTGGGTCCCTGGTTGGGGGGCGAGAATCGCGGAGGGCGGGAAAGAAATGATTTTAGGTCTCTTTTTTTTAGATGCAGCGGCATCCCGGGCTCCTGTTTGTCGGCTTAATCTTTTGCGCTGCCCTCTCAGAGACGTTTGGGCTGGTTTTATCCGTAAGTAACTTAAGTAAGCGAGTATAGTTCTCGGCCGCTTGCGCATCTTTCAGAAGACTACAAGAGACCCGTAACACGTGCTCCGACTCGACCTCCTGGTGGCTTTACAAACCCAGGACGTCATTGCAAGCAGGGGTCGTGACTGTCTCTTAAAATTACAAACACGGGGATGGCTGTCTCTTAAATGTGTGTGGCAGTGTCAGGAGCAAAATCACTGGCAAAGATTTGATGGGTCCAACTGGGCAGCAATTTGTGAAAGAAGAGCAGAGTGGCTGAAATGAAAAAGACGCAGATCTTTTGGCAAAATTCAGGAGCAGACCTAACATTAAATCCTTGCTACTGAGATGCATATGTAATACTTAACTCTAACTCCTAAGCACTTTTATTCCAAGGAAAGTCATTAATTCCTTATAAAATCTGTGGAGCTTACTTCTGAGTTCTCTGAAATCCTAGATAACTTTGAAACTAATTCTTATACACAGTTGGTTTACTTTATAATGTACAGCTTGTTTTAAAAAGTATCCTGTGTAAATTCTGGTAAATCCTGTGTAACTACTATAACTTGTGATTAATTGCATTCCCCCCCAATAGATGTTATTTTAATGAAAATGACATCCATTTAAGTGGATGATTTTATTTTCCCAGTATGGTATTTTTGTTTTAAAAGAAATATTGGGTAATGTGTACAAAATTAATCATGCATTTTCCTTCTGTAAGGCTAAAGAGAAAAGGGGATGGACTATGAATAGTGCTGGCTATCTGCTTGGCCCACGTGAGTTAAAATATTTAATATACATTTAAAGCAATGTGGAAGAATGTTAATTTCTACAGCTATTTGCATATGAATTGAAGAGAAATGAGAAATATATATATATAGTTTTCACTCCCTGCTCTTGATGGGAGAGGCTATGAAATTTTTCAGTTACAGCTTTCCCTAGCTTGGTTTAAACTATTTCCAACTGAGTACTTTGAAGGAACAAGTCCTCCATTACCTCACTTGAACCCTTAAGAGCAAACCAATTTAATCTGAGCTCCATTTTCACTTCCAGACCATGTCAATGCATTAATCTGATGTACCAGTGTTCCCTGGATATACTGATCAACTTTCTGGTTCCATTCCATTTCATAAATATAAAGAATATAGTTCTTGAAAATGGTTTTTGTTATTTTTCAAGCTGCTTCTTTCTATTTGCCTTCTTTTCTGCAACTGTCTAGTAAGAGTCATATATTTTAGATTGCCTGCAAATATTTGAGACTTTGGTAGGGCCATTATATCCCAAGTAACAAAATAAGCAGTCAGGTAATACACAGGGCTACATTACAGTTTTGAAGTAAAGCAATACATAATACCTGGTAGGACTGAGGAAGGGGTTTCAGTCAAATGATTTAAGTGACTATTATGGGCTGGCAGAAGATATTTATGTGGCTTTGCCCTTGGTTATTGCTAAGTACATGACAAATACTTTTGTCAGCCATGACTGGGCCAATTAACATTTTGGTAGAATTATACACTTAGAAAGCCTTTCTCATAGCTGTCAACATCATATGCTTATCTATGTATTCTTAAAAATCCAAATAGCTATGTTTGCTGTAAACAGCTATGGGCATAGATGAATGTTTATACATCTGTTCCCATAAACTCTGATCATCAAAATTAGTGGTAACCATTCAAAATCTTTGGAGGGCACCATATTGAGACAGTTTAAACAGCTGTTGCAGTTTTTTGCAAGTTTCAACATAATTAGGTCTGCATGATTTTAAGAAAAACAATAATTTTTTAATTAAAAATTTTATATTTCTGCCTATTCGTGCACGGTGACTCAAGGCAGCTTACATGAATATAAAAAAACCATATATAAAAAATAAAACTAATAGAATAAAATAATAAGATAATAAAATAATATAATAACCCTCTACCCCCAACCCAGCCCTCTACCCCCAATACACCACACAAGCCATTTAATTACCATCCCCTTCAGTTCAAATTTCAGATTGAAATTGAGAAAATCTTTTCAACTTATCAGCCCTCTAAAAACATAGGCATAGAAAATACTACATTGCCTCAGAAAAGATGCTCCCAAAGAGTTTACAACAATGTTGAAGAAAGGTGATTTTTCCATTCAGTGCTGCAGCTGAGAGGGTGGCAGCTGCTGTTTGCTAGAAAAGCTATGAAGTTCCACATTAACATGAACTTGGATAAGATTTCCCTAACACACACACACATCACAAAAAAATGTTTTGACAAAAATGGTACAATACATAGAAGCTACTTATCATCATTTCACTTGACATCAGGCTATATAACATCAGTCTGTCCACTTTCTCTCCAGTTTTGTGTTATCAGGTGGAAGGATTTATTTGTTTTCCCAATAAATTTCCTTAACTTCCCAATAATCATATATTTGCTTTAGAAAATTAATCCGATATGGATTGAAAAATAAAGGCAAGGGGGGAATATTCCCTTTAGCCCAAGAACCTGCCATTTTAATAGGTGCAAAAACAAAAGAAACCGTGTTCTTGAGAGGCAATTCTGAGTGGGGGACAGAATAATTGAACATCACATCTCAGCGATTTTGTTTTTATTATTTTTTAAAACAACCTCTGTTGTTCATGATACCAGTAAGTAAACACAATATGTTTTTAAAATGGTACTTATAGGTTAGAGAAGTGGGCTTCTCTAACATTCAAACTGTAATTGAATGGAGATAAATATAAGGTTCTTCACTTAAGAAAAAATAAAATAAAATGCAAGGCAAAGAATGACCAATAGACAGTATCAATCTACTTTGGTAACAATATGCATGA
This sequence comes from Ahaetulla prasina, assembly GCF_028640845.1. Taxonomy (NCBI): domain Eukaryota; kingdom Metazoa; phylum Chordata; class Lepidosauria; order Squamata; family Colubridae; genus Ahaetulla; species Ahaetulla prasina. The sequence continues at coordinate 259,580,387 of NC_080539.1, read as the reverse complement.
AAAAAATCTTGTCATGTAATTGATCATGCTGAGTATGAGTCAGCACTGTTCATTGGATCAACTGAAGCTAATTTTGGGTGCGGTATACAAATATATGTAATACATTAATTAAAATTATTTCAGGAAAGCAAACATGTTACAGATGTACTTTGCTACTTGATGTGTACATTAGACATTATTATGTCTGGACACTACTTTAAAACCATATAATGTTATTACTTATGAAAAGAAAGGCAGGATTAATACATTCACTAAGTGAACAGAACTCAAATATTTTTTCTTGGAATATTTTATTCTGTTTATGTTGGGTTCGAATGAATGGTGGCAAAATGGATGAAAGATGGCCAAACCTCCATGCCTTACAAAGGAAATCTACTTTTCAAGTTCAATTTTCTCTAAGGATAGGTAATAGCCATCATCTGTTTCAGGTCGTATTGAACAGCTCCTCAAGGAAATGCCCAATGCAAGGGGGAGAGAAGAGCCACCTGGGGAATGTAAGATGGCTTTTGGAGGTTATTTGTGTAAACTAACTGCAGTTTACTGTTAAAATAAATCTAATGTGTTTCTTAAAATCAAAGGAAGCAATTACTGTGCTGCATGTTCTCAAGTAAACAGACTAAACTCAAGGCAGCACAGTACGTGCACTCAAATATGTTCATCTTTTTCAACCAGAGCAAACAAATGGCTATAAAGTGGCTATTGTACCAGAGATGATTTTCTTTAATTTAGTGGCAATGGCTTAATCCCATATTTGGCTGAATCAAAACATTTGCATTATGCCAGAGATGAGCAAGTTGTGACCTTCCAGATGCCATTGAACTTCCATTCTTAGCTGCTCAAGCTTCAAATGGTAAAGAATGAGAAATGTTAGAAGCGCAGTCCAACAGCACCTGGAAGGCAACTCCTTGCTTGTCTTTTCATTATACCAACAGCTGCATGATTACACCCAAAATGTGACATTGTGCTGAATTTTGCTGGTGTTGTATGCCAATGTTGCAATAGGTCTTTGCTATTACAGATAGCAAAGATATTTTGCTTTACAGTTAGTGAAATGTTTCCCCCCCCCACTCATTCAATGTGCATCATTCCATCAAAAATATATGTTACATTTTTGTTCAGAATCTTTTTACCTAGTGGAGAAATATCTCACGCTGGTGAATGTTAGGGTAATAAAACCTGATCTCACCTCTTGTTTTATTTGCAGATGCAATAGACAGAATTTTTAGTGTCAAGCATGGTTTGGCTGGTAAACGTGACATAAACCTCGAAGAAAATGTAAAAGCAGGTAACTTTTCTTCTTCTAATACGTTTCTGCTTTGTACTTCCAAGCATATCTTAAAAGCTGTTCCCAATTTCTTCTTTCCTAAATCATGATGCACAACTTTTCTGCTTGAAGAGCTGCCCTTTTATGTGGGTGTTGTTTTAATGAAACATGATGAAGTCTATTTAAGTGGATAATTTTATTTTCCCAAGGTGATATTTCTATTTTGAAAGAAATATTGGGTAATATGTACAAAATTAATCATGCATTTTCCTTAGGTTTAAACTGGGCAGCTATATCCCTAGCAGTAGTAGTTAGGAGTAGAATGAAATCCAAGTTAGATTTCATTGTATTTAATTAAAATTAAATAGATAATATGATTGTTGTCATTGTGAGAATTGACTAACTTGCCCAGTGAGTCTCTCATGGTTCCTTTCTCCCTCCTCTGCTCACCTTGAATGCCCTCCAAATCTGCATGAAAGAAGTCCCTGGAGTGTGGATAGGGAATCTACTCTCTATTATCTATACCATTGTTTCTCATCCCTGGCAACTTTAAGATGTGTGAGCTTCAATTCCCACATCTTAAAAGTTGCCAGGATTGAGAAATCTTAATCTATGCAATGCATTTTTCAGGCAGCAAAAATCTATATATATAACCATATAACCAATAAAATGTAGAAACATAAAATAAAAATAATTCCACCCACAGAACAGTTTACATTTTAAAATAACATGTAAATAAAAGTGTTAAAGCTAACCAAAACTTTTCATTAATGATTATAAATTCCAGAGGATACCATCCCAGTTTTCTTATAGTTCATCCACTTTTAATTCCAAGAAGCAACCCCTACATTTGCTTCAAGATTAAAATTTTGTTCATAGAGACATATCATAAGTTAACCCTTAACTACCATTTTTATCTAGCTTTCCCATTTTCATTCTCTCTTTTAATCAGTAATACTTGATTTTCCCCCCAGATACTTCCACAAGACTGCTGACATATAACAATATTATGCGTACAATAATTGAATTCTTGGCCTATCTACATCTTAAAGGTTAGTAGTTACTCCCATACAACGTGAATAGTTATGCTACTTTAATATAGGGACATACAAAATTGCATGTGCAGGTTGCTGTTACTCAGACCTCAAGTTATCTAGTCATGAGGGGCCCTAGGAAGAAAATAACAGCTTAGTATCCATATAGTGACATATACCAACTTCCCATTCCAGCTAATAGTCAGTACACTATTGTTTCAGAAGCCATTGTATTGCTTCCCTAGTCAATAGGAAAGCCAGTCCAGGATTATACCGGATCTACAAATGAAAATGAATAAAATTATTAGCTCTTAGCATATGTTGTATAGGGTCACATTAATTCTCAAGAATGGACTTTCCAATTTAGAAAATCTAATCTGGTGTCCTCTGAAATTTGGATTGTCTTTGCTCAGTTTAGGTTGGTGGCCCAATCCAAATGCTAAGACCAGATGTTGGTCTTCCTTAGCTGGAAAAAACCTAATCTTGATTAGCTGTTGTCTACAAAGTTCTCAACTGTTCAGAATTAAGCATGGGTAAGATTGATTGGGATGTGGGATGAATGTTTTTGAATATGAGTCTCTGACCCCTGAATCTGATGCTCCCAAGAATGATGAGGTTGGCTTCCTTGCTATTTCCTTTTAGCATCTAGCGAATTCTTTTTCTGAAATAATTATCTCTCTTTTTAAACTTTGGTGGGCTGTTTTCGCTCTGCCGTTATGCTCCATATTTTGTTCTGTATTTTACTAGATTTCAGATATGGTAAGTAGGGCTTCTTTTGAGGGTCCAAATAGAAAGAATCCATCATCAAATATCAATTGATAATTAAAATTGTCAGTATTAATATTGATAGTTTACTAATAGCAAAAAAGATTGATTATAAAATGGTGTTGGCATTTCAGCTCTGACATTAGTAAGCATCTCTTCTGTTTTAATATGTTTTTGAGATATTTGGGTATAAAAATAAAGAGAGAAATGCAATATCAAATGGAGAGAAAAGTATATGGAATTACGGGTTTTCAGTGTCAAATGATTCGGTGATAAATAACCTTCCAGGGGCATTATGTTGACATATTTGGGGTGGGTGTATTTATGAATCCCAAAGCTACTTTCATTTGTTTAGGCCATGTAATCTTTTTTCCTACCTTTTTTCTAAACTGGAAAATTATTTGTAAGAAGAAAAAAAATAATAACAGGAAGATGAAAGGCTAAGGCCGTAATTGCAATGTGATAAAAGCACTGTTATCAATAAAGCAATGATCTCTGAGTCAAAATCAACCAATTTTGCTCATGGTATTTTCCAGTAGGGCCCTAAGGTTACTTTTGATGGATTAAAGGCTCTTTGCTGGCTTCAGGTGAATATTGGTGAAATTACAACTGAAGAAGTAAAGATGCAATATGTGCTGCCCTACTACAACAATCTATTTTTCAAGATCAAATTAATAGTGTTAAGGATGTCTTAATTTTTCTGAGAACAAAACCGTGTAAAAGTCTTGTCAACGTTATCTGCAAAAGTACAGCCACTGTTACTGAGTGCTCTTTCCCTGTCTTGTAATGCAGACATGTTTTTTACTTTTTCTTTTCTCGATGCAGAAGCCGGGGCTCTTGACAACATAGTTACAACAGTTTCTTCAGAAGAAAAAGATCAGTCCTGAAAGAGATTGCATTTATACTCTGAATTGATCTCATCTGAACCCTGAACAAAATAAGACGTTATTTATTGTTTACAATGACGTTACACTTTGGCTGATTGTCAAGTTCTTTTCTCCCCAGTGATGTTATAAGATTTATCCTTAATAAAAGCAATTGCTTTGGATAAATGACAATAATAAAAAAAATAGCAGCTACTTTTTGGGCTACTGTTCCTAGGGAAATGGGGCTTCTGTTCTTCTTTTAAATCTCTTTCATTTCAGAGGAAGTGAAGGTGATAGGAGAAATCTCATTTTACTTTAAACCAAAAAAGGCGCACAATGAACAATTTAATTGGGTCTTTGACTGTAAATTCATTTAAAAATGAACAGATATCTATTTCAAATAATAGAAATCTTCCCTGGGTCTCTTTCCAAGAATTAATAGCAACTCAGCTGAAACAATATCAAATTATAAAGTCATCCTTCATAGCACAGAACGTTTCCTATGTGTACAAACTCTGTTAGATCTCTTCATATGCAATTTATATCAAGTGAGATGTGGTGCTGAATCCATCCATTAGCAAAGTGCATCCATTCTTTAAAAAAAACCATAATGTACCACTGCAGTGGGAGAGATTGCTTGTTCTTTTACAGAGACCACACAAAACAGCTGCCAGAATGTTAAAGATATAGTGCATTATCCTCCATTGTATGATGACTTGAATGATGAACTGGGGAGACACCTGTAAATTTGTAGAGCAAACAACAACGATCCAATTGATACACCATTTCCTTTGGAAAACAACCCATCAGGAGGGAAGAAGTAAAGAGCTGGTTTTGAATGTACAGCTTTTGAAATGCAAAAACAGAAGTAGTAAAAAAGGATGAAGTGCCTCCTTTATCTCTTGTATTATATTAAATATTTGATTCTTCAAAAGTTAAAAAAGCCTCCCTACCTGAAAGAGGCTACAGATAGTCCTTGAGATATAACAGGTAGCTTAACAAACTTCAAAGTTCCAAGTTTCAACAGGCAGCCCAAATTACATAAGAGCCTGTTTCAAAGTTATGACGGCTGCAATGCCCCTGCAGTCATTTGCTCTTATGCCCCTGCCTCTCTCCCTTCATCCCACCCCACCAGGACCTGCAGTGCTTGAACCTCCTGCATATGTCCATCACCTATCACACCTTTTGGAGCTTTCCAGATCCCTTTTTGGGGAATGAGGGCAGGCCATGTGTCCCAGGGCTACACAAAGACGACCATTTTCTCCCACCTGCTTGTGTGTTGGGGCAAAATGGCAGCTGCCAGACAAACCGCTTCAATTTGCTGCCTTAACAGTCTGCACAGTGCTGCAGCTATGTGCAGAAGCGTTTAGTTAATGAAATGCATTGGATTTCTGGATGCTCCTATAGTCCCTTTATTTCCTAACTTTCTCAGGCTTACAAAATTGAATGGATATAAGCATTTTCTTCTCATAACATTCCCAGAGGAACTAGGCTAATACAAATATGGAAATTGTAAGATTTAACTAAGTTGTGTTTAGATATTTGTTAGAGCAATGTTGGGGCATCATGACTCTGCCCTGCATGGGGATATTCAAATTTTTAAAAAAGTTAATAAAACTGAAAATGGGAAGGTGCTACTGAGTTATAAATATTTTGTTTATTATATCTCACCTTTTGGTCACTGGCCTAGATGAACAATAAAAGATGGGTTGAACACTTCCATGAAATTTCTAGCCAGCCAAACCCATTCACTATATACAACTTTAATGAACAGTGTGTCCAACAAGAGCTTCAGATGAATACTGGTGAAATTACAATTGAAGAAGTAAAGATGGCAGTTAGAAGCCTTAAAAACAACAAGGCAGTTGGCTTAGATGAGATCCTAAAATATGGTGGCCAGGCTGTGGTGAAAGAACTGACAGCATTGTTTAATAAATGTTGGCAAAATAGTGTAGTTCCAGAGGACTAGTGAAGAGAGGATATATTAAAATCCCCACAAAAAGTAACATCTCAGAATGCACCAATTGATGGGGAAGTGCCTGAAAAGACCTTTTGCATAATTCTCCTTAAGAGATAGGTAGTCCTGGACTTTTGACTGTAATCGAGCCTGCCCATTACGGTTGTAAAGTGGGTCACCACATGACCAGACTCATTTTTATGATCTTCTATATGGCAGTCGTTAAGCAAACACTTTATTTGCTACAGTCCATTTTTGCTGAAAACAGGAAGAAAATGCTAATTTTCAGCAAAACTATAGTTAATTGCAATTACATGACCACAACATGCTACAAATGGCTGCAAAGGCAGGCTGGCTCCCAAGCACTCGAAAGACAGTCACATGACGGGGGCGGTGGGAGAGACTTCTTAATTTTAGAACTGGATTGTAAGTACCTTTTGGGTTCTCTGTCATGACTTTGATCACTAAGTGACAGATCATAAGTAAGGACTACCCATATTAAGACATAAAAATGGGAAATAATAATCTCTCCAAGTTTCTATCAAAAGGCAAGTTCATAAGTTATAGTTCATTTTTGAGCACAGCAGGTCAGATAGAAGCAAAGGGACAGTAGCCTAAGTAGATTGTCAATATATAATATATAAAATTGGTTCATTTCCTCTACATATACAGCTGGGACTGAAAAAGGCAATAACAGGATAGGCCAAGAGCCACTTCATTGTGAGTAATAAGTGAAATTAACTGTTACCAAAAAACCAAGTTGTTTCATCTATTGAATTCCACATTGTGTAGAAGGCTAACCAAGGATAAACAGGAGTATTATTTATATTGATTGGTCTCTAAGCAATGAAATAGGGAATCTTCAGAACTTACAGAAGTTGACTTAGGTTTTATCTTTAGCAATTTACTTAAGCAAAATTTCAAACCACAGTGGACACTTCAGAACCTTGGCAGAAAATCTGCTCATTCATGAATTGTCTTTATGACTAACCACTTCAGTCTTTACACAATCATCCACTGTAATTTAACAATGTGGTTAATTTTGTATGACTTCTATTAAAACTCCATATCAAGATTTAGTACCAATTTCTGTTAATATTTTAAAGGAAATCTGAGTTGTGGTACAGTCCATGAAAGTGGGGCCTACATTCCTGCTGCAAGCTCAGCTGCCTTTTACCTGACCATTACCTTGGTTATCTCTTTGTCTCTTTACCCTGCCTCCAAAAGTCAGCCACACATATCATAACAGAACTGATTCTGAAAACCATATTCATGGCAGGCGGGCTGTCATTTCCCTCTTAATGTTTGCAATGTCAATTTATGGCTTCTCAAATATCTCCTTAATAGTTCTTTTTTGGAAGATGCAAATATCCTTTAATCTTCCATTTTCTGTTCTTTCTCAGTGTCTGATATTCATAATCCCATATCTGCACATTTTATCTATCTAATCACCTATTTAGTGCATTTTATCCCGTTTCTTAGATATACTCTCACATATAGCATTCATGATTAGTTTAATAAATCTTAAGAAATGTGATATGGCCAAATGTGAGCATAAAATTATGTTTCTTCAAAGAATTGATGCCATTAATGAAAGGAAAACAATAATTTGATTTCTTTTAAAATTTAATTTGAATTTGAAAGAATAGTATTCTGGTGGGAATAGTATTCTTTGGTTCTTGTAGCAAAATAAATAATTCTGTTTTTATATTACACATATAAGTGGGATATTGCCCCATATACTATTAAGCTAAAGGCAACTATGAACTGCAGAAAAATGGAGTGGAATTTGAATTGTCTGGAAAACTTTTTCTCCCATTTTAAAAGCTATCATAATTTGGGATATGTGTAATTCAATTGTCAGATTTAATGGTGCACAAAGAGAAATCACTTTGTTTATTCAATCAGTTACTAAGTTGACAAAGCAATTTGTCACAAGTAAGTAGTTCATATTAGAAAATGCATTGCAGGTTGTACAATTCAGCTAGGATGGATGAATATAAAACAAAAGAGAGCACATCAGTAAGGGGAATAATTCCCTTTGATCCTGTTATAATAAAAAAATAAAAACAAATTAAATTAAATTAAATTGTAGCAAGTATAACATAGAAGCAAGTTGATATTGAATGACTTGTTATAATCAAGTATGGTTTTTATGACAGAAAAAAAAATGAATGGCAGACTTTAAGATTCAAGACTCGGAATATATTGTCTGAAAAATTTTAGAACAAATATTTCACTCCTCCCAAACATAGATGTAATCACATATGGATACATACTTCCATAGCTACAACAAGTGAAATAGGAGACTAGCTTTGGGCCCTGCATTTACTTATGACATGACATGTATTTTATTTTATTTTTGAATTTTTTTTTTCTAAACAAACATACATAAAAACATCTTCAATCAAAATACAAACAGTGTGTCGGTTGGTTGGTTACAAAGCTTTTGTGCAATTTAGACATGACATGTATTGATGGACTAGGGGCGACATGATAGCAGTCTTCCAATAATTGAGAGGCTGTCACAAAAAAGGGGGGGTCCACCTATTCTTCAAAGCACCTGAGAGCAAGACAAGAAATAACAGATGGAAAGAGGAGAGATTCAATCTAGAATTAAGAAACAGCTTGTCTTCAGAAGTTGTGAGTGCTCCAACACTGGAGGTTTTTAACAAGAGATTAGACAGCCATTTGTCCGGAATGGTACAGGGCAGGGGTGAAATGCTCCTGGTTCAGACCAGATCATCCGATCCGGTAGCAATGGCAGCGGGTGGTTCGGAGAACCAGTAACAAAAATCCCTGCCCTCCCCCTGCCCATGCCCAGCTGAGGTGCGATCATCAGAGGTATTTTTTTTTTACTTTTAAAAGCATTTTTCTTCGGCTGAAAAATGCTTTTAAAAGTAAAAAAAAAAGCCTCTGATGATCGCGCGGCTCAGTTGGATCATCAGAACTTTTTAAAAGCATTTCTTTTACAGCCTCTTTGACTGAAGAGGTTGTAGAAATCATGCTTTTAAAAGTTAATAAAAAAGTTAGTCATGCCCACTCAGTCACATTACCACCACCCCACCAAGCCACGCCCACAGAACCGGTAATAACAAATTTTACATTCCACCACTGGTATAGCCTCTCTTGCTTAGGCAGGGGATTGGACAAAAACTCAAAGGTCCCTTCCAACTCTGCCATTCTGTATTCTGATACATTTGACCACAATACAGTCATACAGTATATGAAGGCACTCGCAACACAATGTACATATATAAACATCCTGCTTGTGATGATCCAATGGTGAACCAGTCATTAAGTAGAAGTGGATTTAGCTTCATACAACCAATGACTCTTATTTTTCTGCGCTTTTCTCTTCCATCTTTTTTCTGACAGCTCAAGGCAGCTTACATGAGGAACTCCCTTAATTTTTTCCCATCACCATTACAATCATTACAAAGAGGGACTGAGCTGAAGGCCTCAATGACCTCCATGGTTGAATAAGAAATAGATTCCTCCTTTCAACTTCAACAATGTGGAATCAAAACACAGGACCCAAACCAAATAATTAAGGCTCACTGCAATGTTTACCATATAAACAGTACATACTGGAGTTGACCCCATGAAAAGGTTGTTGAGTTATCTCAGCAAACAAAAGATATTATTCTATTCTATTCTATTCTATTCCATTCTATTCTATTCTATTCAGATATCCACTGATATTTATACATTAAATACATTATACATGGGGATGCAGTGACTCAGGGGCTAGGACGATGAGCTTGTCGATCGAAAGATTGGCAGCTTGGCGGTTCGAATCCCTAGTGCTGCCGTGTAATGGGGTGAGCTCCCGTTACTTGTCCCAGCTTCTGCCAACCTAGCAGTTTTGAAAGCACGTAAAAATGCAAGTAGAAAAAATAGGGACCACCTTTGGTGGGAAGGTAACAGCGTTCCATGCGCCTTTGGCGTTGAGTCATGCCGGCCACATGACCACGGAGACGTCTTCAGACAGTACTGGCTCTTCGGCTTTGAAACAGAGATGAGCACCACCCCCTAGAGTCAGCAACGACTAGCATGTATGTGCAAGGGGAACCTTTACCTTTACCTTACATTATACATTTCAGAAAGGAGGGGAAATGATGCAGATATACATATTCATAAATAATAATAATGTAGTAGATCTTAGGTTACTGCCTTTCTACTGCCTCAAAGAGAACAATTGTCTTAGTGAGAAGAAACAGATCAAAAGAAGGGGATAGCTCAGGGTGCCAAGAGTTACCTTAGGGATGTTCTGATAAAATATACAACAGGCTGAAGCTCCGAGGCTATGGAACATTCCTTATTTTTCAATATATTCATTTTATGTTTCCATTTGTCTTACACGGTCCCATTCATTTAAAAATTCACTTTTCTTACAACATGTTAATCAACACCTTATACTGCACATCACACATAGAGTCAATAAAAAATGGAGAAACATCATAAGTGGAGACTTTGTAATAATTTGGCCAAGACTGCAGAATCCAAAAACATATTTAATAGCATTGCTGACAGTTTTATTTTCCAAAAAGTTGAGGAAGAAACACTGTAAAGTGTTCAGTTTTTTAGTGCTTATCCTAACCAATAGAGAAAAGCTGGTTGAAGAGATAAATGTAGTGTGTCAAGATACTACCAAAAGAAAAATCAGAACATAGTCATATCAGCACACCAGATTTCAGGAGAGCCAGTTTCAATAAGCTTATAAAAGTCCTAGTCAGGATCCCATTGATAAAAATTTCTAAGACAAAGAGACTGCAGTAGCACTGAAGCCTTCTAATAAATAAGAAAATTGAAGTACAATTGCATACCATTCCAAAGAGAGGGGGGAAAGTGGGGGGAGAGTTTAGAAACCCCTTAGGGATGCACAGGGAGCTTTTGACTAAGCTAAAAGGGACATGAATAGGAAATGGAAGACAAATATAATCACAAAAGGGGAAAAGAGACCTCCTCAAACCTCTTGTCCCTTCTGAACTGATTAACTGGGAACCAGAATTCAGGATCTTCATTTGTCTAAATAGATTTCTTAGCTCAGCTTGTAAATTAGTTTTTATTAGTTTTCAGAGGGATTTGCTGGCAGATTGTCCTGATATGCAGAACAGGAAAGTCCTTCTGGCGTATCATTATTTCTCTTAAAACTGGTTGCCATACAGCACTGATGAAAGGCATTTGTTCAGTTCAGTTTTCTCATCTGTATTTGTAGCAGAAATCCGCAGTAATCTATGTTGAATAGATCCATTGTGTGACCAAAAATTAAATTGTCAATAACAAAAAAAAAAAAAACCAACCTGAAAGCAAAACAACTGAACCCAAATCTGATAGTTTATTCTTAATTTTAAAAAGCCTTGTTATCATCAGTGAGCTAAAAAAAATAAGACCATTTAATTATGTGAACGGTCCCTAATATCTCATTATCTAATAGAGTTCAATGAGATTTTGTAAAATTCTTTTTATCAGAAACTCATTTTTTGGAGGAAAAAATCCCACCAATCATAAAAGCTGTACTTTGGAGAAAAGAAATCTTTTATGGCAAAAAGGTGTTGATTTAGTGAAAAAGGAGGCTTTGGTTAGTACATCACCTGCTCGCATTATTTGCCTTTTGTGCATGGACAAAGACTTTTTATTTAAGAATATGGGGGAAAATGGTGTACTTTCTTTTTCAAATATTATAAGCCAGCATTTCTTCCTTATACCATACTTAAATAAAAGGTCTTTGTCCATGGATTGCAATTGTTCATATTAATAATAGTTCTTCGGCTAGACTTAGAAAGTGAGCTATTTAAATTCAGAAAGATTCTTTCGCACCTTCCTTGATAACTTTTTCTAACAGACTGGTGAAGCATAAATGAAGTATTTGGTACTTCACTCCATTTGGAAAAGCAGAATTTCCCGGAGAGCAGTTGAATGGCCCAATGGCCATGCTGCAGCATGCAAGAAGAAAGGCCAAGGGACTTCCTCAGTTTGCAGCTCATCGCTCTACCAGCTCCAAGCTCAAACCTCTTTGCTGCTAGCTGAGCAGAACCATTCAGAAGGACCTTGTGGTGTTTGGCTTCTTGTGCCTAGAAGACTCACTCCATGCTGACATGGGCAAGTGGTGCCTTAGCTTCCCATGGGAATATGTCAGCCCTTCCTCACTTAGCTTCTCACTATGGGCTTCTAAGTGCAAAGGAGTTGTTTCTGCTGTGCTACTTTCCCTTTTTGGTTTCTGAGTGCTTAAAGCAGGTTCAGCAGGACAGCATATCTGCCCTCCTTGTTCCCGTGAAAGGGGACTGAGGTAGAGAAGTGGCCCTCAGACCACCACAATTACATCTACTGGTTTTGACTTCGGTCTAGAATGACTGGGAAACAGCTTGAGCTACAAGTCCCTTCCACAAGTAATTCCAGCTAGGGTTACTTTTCCTATGAGTTTGCCATGTGAGAATGACCTCATTTTGCCTAGGACATTGGCTATGTTCCTTCACACCAATCATGAAGGCAACCACCTTCACCTACCAAACATCTGGCCCAAATGAGGCAGTGGACATTAGAGTAAGGAGGGAATGTGTCTGTCCTCTCAATCTGGCACAATCTTCATGGCTGTTCCCAGTTGAAAAGAAGATCAAGCTGCAAACCTTACCCATCTCCTGACACAAGCCGGTGCAGAGTTTGTTTGATGATCTCAGATGTTAAGTTGGGTGAGTGAAGAGACTGGAAACAGGCTTCAGACAACAGCTCTTTATTCAAGAACTATTTACAGTCCAGCAACTTGTCTTTCTGACAGCTTGCCTCTATATAGGGAGGTGTCAGGGAATTCAACCAATCACATTTGAGTATTCTTCCCACTCAAACAACGGACCTGTGGGAAACCCTCAGGCTGTCAGTATCTAACACCCCTCCCTTCTTAGTTGGAATAATCCACTCTGCATACGTAGTCATGCAAGTAGGCGGGGTGTTTACAAGTCCTCCCAGACCTGAGCAGCTCAGTAGCTGTGGTGGCAGTGGCCTGAGAGGTAGTGCCTGCTGCTGCCTCCTGGTCCACTCATGGAAACTCGTGGAACTTTTCAGGTAGGGCCTTAGACTTGGATGGAACCGGTTCACTGTAGGAATGTCGCTGGATTCCCGATTCTTCAGGTGCATACTCCGTCTCCACCGGGCTTGAGTTTGCTAAGGAGGGAGTATATTTTAGCTCAGTATAGAATAGAATAGAATAGAATAGAATAGAATAGAATAGAATAGAATAGAATAGAATTTTATTGGCCAAGTGTGATTGGACACACAAGGAATTTGTCTTGGTGCATATGCTCTCAGTGTACATAAAAGAAAAGATACGTTCATCAAGGTACAACATTTACAACACAATTGATGATCAATATATCAATATAAATCATAAGGATTGCCAGCAACAAGTTATAGTCATACAGTCATAAGTGGAAAGAGATTGGTGATGGGAACTATGAAACGATTAATAGTAGTGCAGATTCAGTAAATAGTCTGACAGTGTTGAGGGAATTATTTGTTTAGCAGAGTGATGGCCTTCGGGAAAAAACTGTTCTTGTGTCTAGTTGTTCTGGTGTGCAGTGCTCTATAGCGTCGTTTTGAGGGTAGGAGTTGAAACAGTTTATGTCCAGGATGCGAGGGATCTGCAAATATTTTCATGGCCCTCTTCTTGATTCGTGCAGTATACAGGTCCTCAATGGAAGGCAAGTTGGTAGCAATTATTTTTTCTGCAGTTCTAATTATCCTCTGAAGTCTGTGTTTTTCTTGTTGGGTTGCAGAACCGAACCAGACAGTTATAGAGGTGCAAATGACAGACTCAATAATTCCTCTGTAGAATTGGATCAGCAGCTCCTTGGGCAGTTTGAGCTTACTGAGTTGGCGCAGAAAGAACATTCTTTGTTGTCCTTTTTAATGATGTTTTGATGTTAGCTGTCCATTTGAGATCTTGCGATATGATAGAACCCAGAAATTTGAAGGTTTCTACTGTTGATACTGTGTTGTCAAGTATTGTGAGAGGTGGAAGTATGGAAGGGTTTTCCTAAAGTCTACCACCATTTCTACGGTTTTGAGTGTGTTCAGTTCCAGATTGTTTTGGTTGCACCACAAGGCTAGTCGTTCGACCTCTCGTCTATATGGATTCGTCATTGTCTCGAATGAGACCAATCACTGTTGTGTCATCTGCGAACTTCAGTAGCTTAACAAATGGATCATTGGAGATGCAGTCATTGGTATACAGAGAGAAGAGAAGTGGGAGAGCACACAGCCTTGGGGGCCCCTGTGCTAATTGTACAGGTATTTGATGTGATCTTGCTTAGCTTCACCTGCTGCTTCCTGTTTGTTAGGAAGCTTGTGATCCACTTACAAGTCTGTTCCGGTACCTGTAGCTGGTTTAGCTTAGTTAGAAGAATGTCTGGAATGATGGTATTGAATGCTGAACTAAAGTCTACAAAAGGACCCTTGCATAGGTCTTTGGAGACTCATGATGTTGTAGGATGTAGTGCAGAGCCATATTAACAGCATCATCTGTTGATCTATTTGCTCGGTATGCAAATTGCAAGGGGTCTAAGAGCGGATTCGTGATGGTTTTCAGGTAGGAAAGCACTAGCCTTTCAAAGGTTTTCATGACTACAGATGTTAGAGCAACTGGTCTGTAGTCATTCAGTTCCTTGGTGGTGGGCTTCTTGGCACTGGGATGATGGTAGGCGTTTGAAGCAAGAAGGAACATAGCACATCTCTAGTGATTTATTGAAAATATGGGTGAAGATGGGGCCAATTGGTCAGCACAGACTTTTAAGCAAGAAGGAGTTATCTTGTCTGGGCCTGGAGCTTTTCCTGGCTTTTGTCTGTGAAATAGGTCCTGCACTTCCTTTTCTGTGATCACTAGGGGTTGTGAACCCAATGAAATGGGGTCAGTTGTAGGAGGCTTGGCTGTTGTTGGTGTGTCTGAGATGGGATTGTGGAGATAGGTGGCTGTAGTTTCCTTTCAAACCTGCAGTAAAACTCATTCAGGTCATCTGCCAGTTGTTGATTACCTTCAGCCTGGGAAGGGGGTTTGCCATAGCCGGTGATATTTTTAAGAGTTTTCCACATGTTTGCTGGTTCATTTGCTGAAAATTGATTCTTTAGCTTTTCAGAGTAGCTTCTTTTTGCTGCTCTTATCTCCTTGTTAGTGCATTTCTGGCCTGATTGTACAGCATTTTATCACCTTTTCTGTAGGCTTCCTCTTTGGAATGTCGTAGCTGCTTAAGTTTAGGTGTAAACCAAGGTTTGTTATTACTGTGTATTCGCAAGTTCCTTGTAGGTACACATAGGTCTTCACAGAAGCTGACATATGATGTTACAGTATCTGTGAGTTCATCCAGGTCTGCAGAGGTATCTTTAAAATATTCCAATCAGTGCAGTCAAAACATGCCTGTAGCTTTAATTCTGATTCCTCCGTCCAGGTTTTCACTGATTTAATTATTGGTTTTATGGCTTTAAGTCTTTGCCTGTAAGCAGGTACAAGGTGAATCATGCAATGATCAGAGTGTCCTACAGCTGCACGTGGTAAAGACCGATAGGCATCTTTTAGTGTTGTGTAGCAGTGGTCTAGAGTATTCTTGCCTCTGGTGGGACAATTGACATGCTGAAAGTATTTTGGTAGTTCTTTCCTTAAGTTTGCCTTGTTTAGATCTCCCAAAACAATGGCCAGTGAATCAGGGTGTTTGGCTTCAGCCTCCATGATTTGGTCAGCTAGAGTTCGTAATGCCTCGTTTACACAGGCTTGTGGTGGGACATAAACAGCAATTAGAAGAAATGAGGAAAATTCACGAGGCGAATAGTAAGGTTTGCAGTTGATAATTAGAGTCTCTAAATTGTTGTCACAGAATTTGTAAATTATGTTAAAATCTTGACACCAGGTTGAATTAATATATAGGCATAAGCCTCCTCCTTTCTTTTTACCAGATGTTTCTGGAATCCTGTCTGATCGTTCAATTTGAAATCCTGGAATGTTCAGGCTGCTATTTTCAATTGATTCATTTAACCAGGTTTCAGAGAAGCATAGGACTGCTGAATTGCGAAAATCAGAATAGTATTTGTTTAAGAGGAGTATTTCATCCATCTTATTTGCAAGTGAGCGTATATTTGTTAGGAAAATTGAAGGCAGAGGAGTTTTAGTGCGAGTTCTTAGCTTGATTAAGATCCCAGATCGTTTACCTCTTTTCCTTCGTTTCCGTCGTTTGGTTTTTTTAGTAATCCATGGCTCCGTGGGAATTGCCTCCTCCTGTGTTAGAATCTCCTCCGTGTTTGTAAAGACAGGCGGGGGTGAGATTAAAGAAAGCTGCTCCTTAAAGAAATGTTCCTTAATTTTTAGCAGATGGTCTCGTGAGTAGGAAATCCGTAGTGAGTCACAGAGAACAATTAGAAATAAAGAAACAATTAGAGAGCATTTCACCGAGGCAGCCTTCGTCGGCGCCATCTTAGTTATTAGTATTGTCTAGTTCTTGGGTTTCTGTGTTAGGGCAGAGGCGGCTGCATAGTTGGTCTATGTGCTGCCTCCATTGGCGCCTGTTGTCTAATCTGACACTGTACAACCTAGGGCCTGTTATTTTTTTTATTTTCCCTGGTAACCATAGGGATCCTTTGGCAAAGTTTATTGTGCACACCGGGTCCCCAGTGCTAAAGGATCTGGTGCGGCTGGTTGATTCTTTTACTGTTTCTGGGGCATAGTTTGGGTGAAGCTGGTCTAAGACCTACCAAAGCCAGAAACCCATTAGTAGTTCAACTGGGCTTCTTCCTGTTATCATGCTGGGCATTATGTGCTGTATAGGAGGAATTTGTCTACCCGGGCTTGCCAATCCCAGGTCCTAATCAGTCCAAGGCTTTTTTGGCAGATCTCACCATCCTTTCAGCCATCCCATTGCTGGCCAGATGAAAAGGCACTGTGAGGGCATTTTGTATTCCCTGGTGTTGTGCCTCGTCCTCCCTCCTCTCCTCAGCCGGGCCCCTCCCATCTACACCCGGGCCTGCTATCAGACTCCGAGTCTGATAATGAAGATGATCGGCCTGTCATGCCTCCAGCCCCCGGCCCTGGCCCCATGCCTGGAGAGGATTCCAGAAATGAACAAACAAACCTCACTCATACGGCATGTGTTCCTTTGGCTCAGCCATCAGAGGAAGTCAGCCACGGATTGGAATTACTCGGGCCTACTCCTTCTGACCCCTCCCAAACAGCAGAAGACAATTCAAAGTGGGAGGATCCTCGCTTCTGGAGATCTGAGAGGCAATGCCAGCAGAAGGAATGGTGGGGCAGGCCTGGATAAATGCTGAGTCATAGAGCCACACCCCACAGCCTATATAAAGGACCTGCTTTTGGCATTCCAACCTTGAGTCAAGCAAAGTCTCATCTAGTTTGCTGAAGTCACAACTTGGACTCCTGCCTGCCCTGAGAGACCTCGAAAGAATTTGGCAAAGCTGCATGTCAAGGTTCCAGAAATACCTCTTCTGCGTAAAAGAAACTCAGAGACATTTCTTTTCCAGAGTTCTTTACTAGCATGAGGAGACTGGCACACGATGAGTGCAATTCCAAAACTGAAGTTCCGGATTCTTGTCCCCAGTTATACAAACCCCAAGAGTCCCACCCCCATGACCCCTTTGATGGTCACATGGTCCCACGTTCTCCCAGTCCATTCGAATATCTTCTTGCCACTCTTCCTGCAGATGTGAACCCCATCTGACCTTGACCGTCTAAAGAATGTTACCATACCCCTCAGCCCCCCTTCTTCCCCTCAGGGGAAAAATGTGGCAGCGTCTGGAAACCTAAAGTCTAATATGGTTTCCAGGCCTGACACTGCAGAGGCTTCGTTGCCACGCTTGATACGGACTTCCTAGACCCGGTCGTCGGAGGGGGAGGGGGACACGACACCTGATCTGCCAAGAATCCCTCAAACTGGGTGGCAGTAAATTGAGGGCCGTTGTCTGACACAATGAGATCGGGTAGGCCGTGCATTGCAAAGAACTTCCTCAATACTCTAATTACTGCATCTGCAGTGGTCGTGCCCATCAGGATGATCTCCAGCCATTTGGAGTATGCATCCACGACCACTAGGAATGTTTGGCCATGGAAGGGGCCTGCAAAATCGATGTGGACCCTTGACCATGGGGCTTGGGGTCATTCCCACTCCTGTACTGGTGCCTTTGGGGCGGGGTGAAATGTAAAATTTGTTACTATCAGTTCGGTGGGCATGGCTTGGGGGGGTTTTAATGACTGGGTGGGCGTGGCCAACTTTTTCTTTTTTTTACTTTTAAAAGCATTTTTTCTACAAGCTCTTTGGCCAAAGAGGTTGTAAAAAATGCTTTTAAAAGCATGTGATGATCAGGCAACTCAGCCGGGATTGCCAGAGGAAAAAAAGCTTTTAAAGGGTTCTGACGATCTCAGCCGAGTTGCCTGATAGCCAGTTACCCCCAATCTGAGGGAACCGAACCAATCTAAACCGAGTAGGTTTGGGAGGTCTCCGCCAAACAGTTAATGACTGCTTCCCATGGAACTTGTTGTATTTCACATTGAATGTTCCACAGCCCAACACCAGAATTCAATTCCTTTGGTAGTCGCTGAGCTTTAGCTGTTGGCGTTTCAGTTCCCACTTTTGGAATCTCGGGACCACTGCATTTAGGGCTTGCCAGGATATGATGGTCACCAATAACCTGGTGTCAATCTCCATTTCACAAGGGGACCCGTCGATCTGTACCACCATGTTTAGTTTCTCTTGGGAGGAGGTGCTCGCTTGGCCAATTCTTGTCTGGTTGATTTCAGATGCCCCTGCGTTATGTGTGCACTTCGGTTTCCATGTTTCCTGCTTATGTGGCTTCGGTGCATCAGGCAGAGAAACTCTGGGGTGGCTCTGCAGTTGATGGGCAGAGTTACTTGGCATACTCTTGCCAAGTGCCCCTTCCGTTCACATCTCCGGCAGATGGCATCCCGGTAGCAGCAGGATGTTCTTGAGTGCTGGCTCCTACAGCTGGCATATGATTGCTGTTTGCTTTCTTGCTCCGAAGGCCTCCTTCTTTCTGTGTGATAGACCTCATCCTCGCTACCCTCAGATTCTTTGTCCTGGTAGTGTTCTTTGTGCATGGTAGTTGTAGGTTTCACTGCTGCTGGGGCTGTGGCGAGCTTCTGGAGTGATTCAGCCGCCCTGTTAGACAACCCGGTGGCCCTCGCTTCATCTAAGCTGGCCTGTAGAGTCAGGTTTGTTTTGGCTAGCAGCCTTAGTTGCAGCCGGATGTCTTGTATCCTGCAGATGAGTTGATACAAAAAGATATCATTTTAAGTCTCTAAACTCACAGTGGCAGCAGCTTTTAGAAGTGCTGCAATATATTGGTTTATGGACCCGCCATTCTTCTGCATTCAGTGCCAGAATTTGTGGCGTCTCATTTTCTTGGATGGGGCTGGAGGTTAATGAGTTTTTAGTGTGTTCTGAAGCACTTGCCATGGTACGGATTGCATCGAGTTGGGTCAGACAGGGATTCTGCCGTATCGAACACATCGTGGCTGCAATGGCTGAGTAATAATGCCCTTTTTCAATTGTCTGATAACCCGAGGAGATCTTTTGCTTCCATGAAGCACTCGAATCGAGTCATATAAGTATCCCAGTGTTCTTTTGTTGGATAGAAGGGTGTAGGCGGGTGGAATGCAGACATTCTTGCTGCTTTTTGCTCGTTCAAATTTGGTGTGCAAAATGGCTGCCGTTCCTTCTCGTCCTCCTGGCTGGATGTTTCGTTGTCAACGCTTTTTGCTTCAGTTCTCCTTCACCAATCCCACCTTCATCACCAGTGTTAAATTGGGTAAGTGAAGAGACTGGAAACAGGCTTCAGACAACAGCTCTTTATTCGAGAACTATATACAATCCAGCAGTTTGCCTCTCTGACAGCTTGCCCTTATATAGGGAGTGTCAGGGAGTTCAACCAATCACGTTTGAGTATTCTTCCCATTCAAACAACGGACCTGAGGGAAACCCTCATGCTGTCAGTATGTAACATCAGAGGAAGGAGCTTTTCTGGGCCTTGTGTCACATTTTTCTGGGCAATCCAGTTTGCACAGGGAAATAGAAATAAGTTTTGATAGTGCTTCAGTTTTCGGGACATAAGATGAAACAACATGCAAACCTCTCAGAGCTGCTCCTGGTGGGGTCATAAACCATGTTTGAGGACCCTGACAAAAGATGTAACAGAAACCTATTCTGAATATGAGTCTTGAATAAAATGCCATCCTAGACATTACTGCCTCCCTTAACATTATCCAGCTTTAATGAATGGCTACAGGTCATCATTGTTTCAGGTAGGTGTCCATTGCCTACCATTGTTCTAGATTGTCCCCCTCTAGTATCACTTTAGGGCAGATTAAGGAGCAAAGTTGCCCTGCAACGGAGCTCTGCTAAAAAGAAATAGCAAACAGGGAGTATAAAATTTTGAGTTTGTAATAAATTACTTCCGCCCTCAAGTTCTGTAGGGTAGAAAAAAATCTTGAGAAAGAAAAGCAAAAGAAAATAGATTGTCTTATTGATAATAAGTCTAAATGGTCTTTCATCAAGCCAATTTGCTTATAATATATGCAAGTCATTTCATAGCTGTTTCTATCTTAGCTTA
Source organism: Ahaetulla prasina (assembly GCF_028640845.1). Taxonomy (NCBI): domain Eukaryota; kingdom Metazoa; phylum Chordata; class Lepidosauria; order Squamata; family Colubridae; genus Ahaetulla; species Ahaetulla prasina. The sequence continues at coordinate 259,559,885 of NC_080539.1, read as the reverse complement.
ATGGATATGTCAGTTTACAACCCAGAGCCATCTGCTTTACGGGGTGCTTGCATCATTTCCTCTCTTTTAATTTAATAGCTGAACATTTTTTTAAAAAGCCATTCGCAAGTCTCCTTTGTATTACATGCAGTACCAGGAAACTAATCTGTTAAATAAGGACAGAAATTTGGTTCTGAAGCATCACATTGGTTTACAACTGGTTGATTAATTTCCCCCACCACAACCCACCGGGTGGAAGTACCTTGAGTTTCGCTGGACCATCTTCTTGCCTTACGGCCCTGCCTTTCTTTTCTTTTTTTCTTTTTTTGTCACAACAGTATACACAAACAAATGTCATAGATAAAACAGCATATCTTGAAGAAAATATATATATATATATATATAATTAAAATTATGCATCAATTATATTAATTGGATATAATGAAGGAAACAATAGGACAGGAACGGTAGGCACTTTTGTGCTCTTATGCACGCCCCTTATAGTCCTCTCAGGAATGGGGTGAGGTCAATAGTAGACAGCTTTTGGTTAAAGATTTTGGGATTTTGAGTAGAAACTATGGAGTCAGGTAATGAGTTCCAAGCATTAACAACTCTGTTACAGAAGTCATATTTTCTGCAATCAAGTTTGAAGCGGTTGATATTTAGCTTGAATCTATTTTTTGCTCTTGTAATATTGCGATTGAAGCTGAAGTAGTCTTTTATAGGAAGGATATTGCAATAGATGATTTTGTGTTAAACACAGGTCATGTCGAAGTCAACGGAGTTGTAAGTTTTCTAATCCCAGGATTTCAAGTCTGTTGGTATAAGGTATTTTGTTGTTTTCGGAGGAGTTAAGAACTCTTCTAGTAAAATATTTCTGGACTCGTTCTATTGTGTTTATGTCAGAGATGTGGTATGGGTTCCATACCACATCTCTGTGTCTCTCTGTGGCTGGCAAGACAGGCTGTCTATACCTCATGAAATGCCTCTGTGAACTATATGGCTCTGCTGCCCAGCGTGTTTCTCCTTGCCTCTATTGTTTTCCTAGCAATGGGTGCAAATTTTGCAGCTGGAATCTGCCAGCTTTTGAAAATGAAAACAAGCCCACCTCATGCACCCTCGTCTTTGCAACCAAATCTACAACTGTGAGGTTGAGTAGGAGCATTATCCCACTCCTTGGGATGGGAGTGTCAAAAAAACCCTTGTCCTCCTTCCTGAATACCCTTTCATCAGCAATTGACCCAGCATGTAGATGACAAAGAGGTGAGGCTGATGTTTTTCCTTCTGACACTCTGGAGCTGCTCAGCATCTCTCCTCACTTCCTGCCAGAGCAACCTCTCAAGCTGTTTTCTGACTGCTCAATATATGTACTCAAATCCTTCTCCTGAAAAAAAAAAGGGGGGGGGCTTACAAATTGTTTTAGAAGCAAGGGGAATCATTTAAAGAACTAAAAGCAATGTAAGAAACAATATTAATGTAGTGCAAACAAAGATGGTTTATTAAAAAAAATAGTAAGTTATGGAGAATGATTGCTATTGGTATAAACTAAATTTAGTTCTATCTCCCTTAGTTTTATCTTATTCCTTTACATTTTGAGCTTGACTATTTACTGTTGGTTTTCTCTGCTTTATATAAAGTTGCTTACCATGAAAGGGAAGAGCATCTGGGGATTTATATAGGTATGTAAGTTTGTTCTGCTAATGAAATAGGATGGAAATGATTAAAGGAAAAATCTTTAGAAACAGAAACTTGCTGTGCATGAGGGATGACCAGCTGCAAAATTCCACCCATTTTCCTTAAAAGGATTTGGTGCATTATTTACTGATTTGCGTACTGATTAGCCTCTTCATTTCTGTGCACTGGATAATAACTCTTCCAAACTGTAATTCAACATACAAAATAAAACCAGCTATTTGTTAAAAACAAAGGCTGAAAGCCAGGAGTAGATTTCATGTAATTGCTAAAGAAAAATGATTAGTTTAATAGCATCAACCCAAAGCTGTCATCATAATATAACATCATAATGTTGCAATGGCTGGAATAGATTTCATAGCTTCATGACTTGAACAAAAATTATTTTGATATGAGCTTCCTAAGCAATGAGGAAATGTTGCTAAATGGACAAATTGGAAAGGAGGGAGATAATAGAAATAAACTAAACTGGAGTATTTTCATTATATATTTCCAGCCTTAGGAAATAAGTAATCACTTTATACCCATTATCACTGGGTAGATGTAGAACAGTGTGGACAGAAGCACACATTCAGAATTATTGATCTACTGGTACACACTGACAAGAAGGACCTGATCAAAGGAGTCTCATGTCTCACATGCCATATGAAATCTTTTTAATGCATGTTCTTAACATTTACTGGGTGCAATTTATGTACATCATTAGCTTGGCTATAAGAAGAATATTGGGTGATAAAATTAAACTAGAACAGATGGGAGAGTGGAAGTGAGTGAACCAAAAGAATCTAGATAGGTTAAACACCTGACAAAAAATCATATTAACTACATAGATTGCAGTAAAGGACTTAGATAAACCTAACTAGTTTTTACACTATGTCCTAATTTTTCATGAATGGATAATATTTATTTATAATATTGATTATTTCCAGTAAATAAACAAACATCCTCAACCTGATGGTCGCCAAATACGTTAAACTTTAGCTATGATGATCACCAGGTAGCATGTTGGCACAAGGCTGAGGAATGAGAAAAAAAAGTTACTGAATAGCTGAGACCATACATGCATTCTTTCTCATCCCCAGGAATTAGCTGTGGTTGCTTTTTTTTTCCTTAAAAAAAAATGGGAACAGTTTTATAGATGGCAAAGAAAAACTTTCCCAAAACCAAGGCTGTGTCAAACAAGCTTCTTGGAGGACCATATTTCTCTGATGAGCCAAAAGGCAATCCCTCAAGGAGGCCACCAAAAATGGGGTCAGATAAACAGGCTCTCTTGAGAGCACACACAGCAAGTATATCCAGGACAAGGTTGGACTCTGGTAATTCCTAGTACTGTAATGAGATAATATATGGACTAGTAGAAGTAATTATACTCTTAATTCTTGTGGGACTCCTAGGCACAAAGAAGTTCTAGCAAACAAATTCTAGATCATTTGGGCTTCTAGCAATCAAGTTCCAGATCACCTGAGAACATGACCAACCAATGATATTTGTTAAGTTTTAGGTCACTACCAGAGTATTAAGTACAGTATTCATCAGGCATATATATATATATATATATATAAATTACCTTTTACCCAAACATTTTGTCACTGATCATTCTGGATACCTTAGAGCTTAGAAGCTTGAATTTAGGGGTGTCTAAACTAAATAGAGGTTACCTATTTTATTCATAAATAAAATTGTAATGTAGTAATATCTTTTTTAAACCAAATAATTTAGGAATTAGCCCAAATTATTGAATAAACAGTCAAAACATAGTTCTATTGCTGTGATCACATATATGAGAACAGAGCTGTCTCTATAGCCTTCTCCTTGAAAATGTATATACTACTGCAGCAAATAAAAGACTAATACAATATGTGAGGTACCAAGTATAAATGCTTGACATATAGTTATATTTTCTCTTTCTGTTTTACCCAGCCCCATATAGGCACAGAAGAAGTCTCATTAGATCTCCTTTTGTTAGAGAATCTGATACTAATTTTGATGTGCTGATCATTGAGAAGGCTAAATTACTATCTCTCAATGCTGCCTCTCAATTTGGCATAAAGCCAAAATCTGAGACAAAGTGGAAGGGAGAAGACAAAATCACAATGCTCAGCTCAACTTGCATCCTGAGTCATCATCACCAACTGAAAACTGAAAGTCCCAAATCAGAATTTCGATAATCTTTGAATAAAGCTGATAAACACTCAACCAGCATAGTGAAGGTCTGATCCAAAATATTGGATTTTAATCTGCTGAATGAAGGCAAATATATCACGTTACTCTTTTAGAAAGTTAAAATTACATTAATTTAGGCTTTGACCATCATGCTTGTCTCCTGGTAGTTAAATTATCTAACAATTCAAAGGTAAAAGACTAAGAAGAAAAAAATAGCAACCACTGTGCAGAATAGGTTATATTTTTCAGTGATTTACCACTACATTATTTTGTAGAATAAACTTATCCAAAAACACTTGTTAAAGCCTTAAAGAAATCTGTGTGATGGGGGAAAAGGAGACTTGAAGATAAATCAAATCTTATGATAATATCTGATTACATTTAAGATGAAAACTGTTAGAATAAAAAGAAGGAATATAAAATTGATTTATTTAATTGGAGTTCAAATAAGGCATTTTTGCAAGTTCTGGTGACTTTCTATGGATTTTTGGCTGACACCATGATAGAAAAGCTGATGTTTTATGAATAGATAAAGCATGGGTTATGGAATGCAGAGATAGATGTTGGTAATTTTATAGGAGGTAAAGAATTACTAAATTTGTTTATGCATGTAATGAAGGTTGGAAGTAACTTCTTTATGTATTTTCTTTCTTTTTCTTCTTTTTATTTTTTCTTTCATCTTTTATTCTTTTTATTCCTTTTCTTTATCCTATTCTATTCTTTTTCTCTAAACAGATTAAAACAGATTAACAGAGTTGGAAGGGACCTTATACAGGGGTGGGTTCTACTTACCTTTACTACTGGTTCAAAATAGGAGCGTGTGCACTTCTGCGCATGTGCAGATCATCAATTATGATGTCCGGGCGGGTGGGTGGAGCCTCCCACAGCTTTTACTACCAGTTCAAAAGAACCGAACCAAACCGGGAGCAACCCATCATAGACCTCATAGGTCATCTAGTCCAACCCCCCACTCAAGCAGGAAACCCTACACCATTTCTGACAAATGGCAGTCCAATCTTTTCTTGAAAGTCTCAAGTGATGAACCTCCCACAACTTCCGAAGGCAAGCTGTTCCATTGGTTGATTGTTCTCACTTTCAGAAAATTCCTCCTCATTTCTAGGTTGAATCTCTCTTTGGTCAGTTTCCATCCATTATTCCTTGTCTGGCCTTCAGGTGCTTTGGAAAATAGCTTGACCCCCTCCTCTTTATGGCAGCCCCTCAAATATTGGAACACTGCTATCATGTCTCCCCTGGTCCTTCTCTTCTCTTCACTAGACTAGCCATGCCCAGGTCCTGTAACCATTCTTCATATGTTTTAGTCTCCAGTCCCCTAATCATCCTGGTTGCTCTCCTCTGCACTTTTTCCTGAGTCTCAACATCTTTTTTATAGTGTAGTGACCAAAACTGGATGCAGTACTCTAGGTGTGGTCTTACTAGGGCTTTAAAGAGTGGTATTAGTACCTCACTTGATCTTGATTGTATCCCTCTGTTAAAGCAATTTAGGATTGCATTGGCTTTTTTGGCTGCTACTGCACACTGCTAGCTCATATATGAGTTTTAGTGGATATGGCACCCCACTGCTCACTTCTCTCCATGTAGACTTAGACCCATTAAGGACTACTCGTTGAGTACGGTTTGTCAACCAGTTGCAAATCCATCTGGTTGTGAAGCTATCTATCCCACTTTTTTCTAGCTTACGAAGAAGTAGGTTGTGGTCTACTTTTTCGAATGCTTTGCTGAAGTCTAAGTATATTATGTCCACAGTATTTTGCTGGTCTACTAATTTAGTCACTATGTTGAAGAATAAAATAAGATTGGTTTGACATGATCTGTTTTTAACAAACCCATGCTGGCTGCTAGTTACTCATTTCTAGGTGTTGGCAGATAAGTTTTTTAATTATCTTTTCCAGTATCTTCCTGGGTATTGATGTTAGGGTGATTGTTCTGTAGTTTCCTGAGTCTGTTTTTCCCCCCCCTTTTTTTGAAGATGGGAACCACATTAGCTCTTTTCCAGTTCTCTGGTAGTTCCCTGGTGCTCCACGATTTTTGAAAGATGTGGTGCAGTGGTTCTGAGATGACATCTGCCAGTTCCTTTAGAATCTGGGATGTAATCCGTCAGGTCCTGGTGATTTGTATTCATCAAGATCAGACAGGTGTTCTCTTACTATTTTTTTTTTTTTTGCCTATTTTAACTTTTATTTCCAGTCTGTTTTTTACATTTATGTTTCTGGTAGGTTGGGCTATAGTTTCTTTTTGCGTGAAGACCGATGCAAAAAATCTAAGTTTAATTTGTATTTGTTTTTACTATTGTAATCAAAATTCATAATAGGTAGGACAAGATTCTCGAGGTTTCTTCTAATCCTATGATTCTATGAAAATATTCACTCTGCTGTAAAGACACACAAACTTTGCAAACTTTTTGTCTATTTAGTGTCACTGCATTCATTGATGAAGAAACCCTTGGTCTAACTTTTCTCCAATTAGTTGTGGATGAGACTGTACAGCTAATGATGCAAAATGCATTTTAGTTAATACTCTAGTATCCTGTAATTCATGGATCAGAAGGACATTTCACTAGAAAATGACAGTGTGATCTTCGATCCATAATAATATTATTCCATAGCAAAGGTACTTAATGATATGTTGTGTTCATTTGCATTTTCAAAAAACCTTCTGTCCTATAATTGAAAAGTGCTTTCTTTTGGGTTGTTTTGGTTTCACCAGCAGTAAGTAGAAGCCTTGTTGAGCAGGATCGTAAAATATTAGTGGCCATTAATTTTCATTATGATAATAGAACACAAGGTTCAAGCTACAATTCTGACAAATTGCACAAACCAACATGCATACCCACTGATTGCAACATTAGTCAAAATACAACTCTTGACATTCAATTGCAATATTTATGTGACCCACATCACAGCAGTACTAAATAACCCAGAATCTTTAATACATTTTGTTCATATTTTGTGAAACATAGTATAATTTTCCGTTTTTAAATGAGACAGTGAAAGTTGTGATGTTGTTAAAAGCAAAAATTACATTTGCTATGAGTCTTAGTAGAATTTACAATATTTATATTACTTTGCTTTTAAAAGTTTAGCATAAAGTATTTACCATGTGATTAGGTATAAAATGGTAAGAGCTGCCTGTTTCTCCTCTAAGCCCAAATGACAGGTCACAGGAATAGCCAATGGGCATGACCAGAATGAGGTGCTGCTGACCATAGCCACTCACTGCCAAAACTTACATTCTTTGCAGCAGTCAAGAAATGGACAATTGATTTCACCCAAAACCAAGATTGTCACAGAGGCTTCTTTAGCCAGATTTATTGAAAAGAAAATGGGATTAGGTTACAGAAATCTCAGCAATGGAATTATTTTCAAATTCAGAAGCTATTTTGTTTCCCAGCCTGCTAAGGTGGGATCTTTTTTCTGTGCTTAACCATAATCTCTGTGTGAACTAAAGGGCCATTTTTGACTGATAAAAGAGGAATGTCTAAATGTTAAAAATAGAAATCTTTCTCAAGCAATGAACCTAGTTACTTAATTATTGATTGGTCTTTTTCTATTTTACCTTTCTTCAACTTCCAAACAATATATTCCAATGTACAATAGAGAATGCAGATTGAAGTCAGAAACAACTTTCTCAATGGTCTTGATAACCTTTGTCGTAGTTATGGAAGAGTGCTAAACCAGTGATCAAAAACCAGGTTGTCTATGTAGGAGAGAGGCATAGGATAAAGCAGGAATAACAGACTACTAGATATACATTTAATCAGAGTTCCCCAAGCTGGTCATTACTGACCTCTAAGGGTTAATGGAAGTATTTATTATTATGGTCATAGACTATAATTCAGATTCAGAATCTGATTCATAACATTGCTCCAACTGAGCCTATCAATTGTCAGCCTCAGAATTCATCAAGCCATGATTCATATGGGGCTGATTAACCACAGGAATCTCCTGATCAATTGAAAGATGAGGCATGGCTCCCAAATCCCAGGTCTCAAAGTATGCAGCAGTAAGCAAAGCAATATTAGTCAATGAGGTTTCTCACTAGGTAAAGTGTAATGGAATGTATCAATTATCTTGAAGAAAGAGGGAACAAGATTTAGTCTAGGAAACAATCAAACAATAGGAGCACGAGAAAGAAACTGCAGACAATCAGGGAAAGAAAGACCCACCCTAATGGATCAAACAGTTAAAGTGGAGGCAGGAAGTTTTATGTCTTCAGACTGGGCGTTGGCTTACCTGAACGCCCCTTCTGGGAGAGGGGGAAACGGCGGTCAGATTGGGGGAAAATCCTCTGGCTTGCCGTAGGACCGAGTCTGCAGAAACTTTTAGTAGCTCCGCCTCCTGTAGCCTTCCAGCTTTTCGGCGAGGAGTTGACTGCAGACTGGAGTGTCGTGCTGAAATGAGAAAGAATTAGTGGTCCCCCACCCCGACGGTCCCAATCCTCAGTCGGCCGACTGCATAAGGGAGGGACTGACCGCCGTTTCCCCCTCTCCCAGAAGGGGCGTTCAGGTAAGCCAACGCCCATTCTCATTGTCGGGGGAAACGGCGGTCAGATTGGGGACATACCCAAGCTTGAAGTCCACACGGGTGGGAGGAGGCCGAATGAGTCATGCCGAAACGTCGTGAATTGCCTGAAGCACTCGTCGCCCAAAGGCCGCATCGGAAGCTGCGTATGCATCAAGTCGGTAATGTCGTATGAAGGCAGTTGGGCTGGACCAGGCCGCCGCCCGACAGATCTCATCGATTGAGGCTTGAGTGGCCCAAGCCGCAGAGGTAGCAGCGCTCCTGGTTGAGTGAGCTGATATGCCACGAGGCATCTGAGCCGGATGCCCTTCATAAGCCTTGATAATTGTTGCTCTTATCCATCTGGATAAAACAGATTTGGTGACCTTCAACCCCATGGAAGATGGTTGGAATGACACGAAAAGTGACTCAGTTCTCCGAATTGATTCCGTACGACTGATGTAAATCTTCAAGGCGCGTCGGACGTCTAGGGTATGCCAGACGAATTCCTGAGACCGTTGAGGACTCGGGCAGAAGTTAGGTAGGACCAGTTCTTGGGACCGATGGAAAACCGTATTAACCTTGGTGAGGAACGTTGGATCCAAACGCAGAACAACTCTGTCTTTGTGAAAAACGCACAGATCTTTCCTAATTGAAAGTGCTGAGAGTTCGGATACCCTGCGGGCTGAAGTAATGGCCACCAGGAATGCCACCTTGAAAGATAAGAAGCGAAGGGGCGCTTGTCGTAACGGCTCAAAGGGACTCTTGGTCAAACGGGAAAGAACCTTGTGTAAATTCCATGAAGGGAACCTGTGAACCACCGGCGGTCTCAAATTAGTGGCTCCCCGAAGGAAATCCCTGATTAGGGGTTCCCTGGATAAGGAATGCGTTGATCCACAAGTAAGAACCGAAGATATAGCCGCTAGTTGTCGCCTCAAAGTATTTGGTGATAGACCAGCGTCGAAACCATCATGGAGAAATTCTAGTACTTGGATCACCGACGCCGCAATAGCCGATATGGACCGTGTTTCACACCATGAAGCAAACGCCCGCCAAGTGGCCTGATAAATACGTGATGTGGAATCCCGACGAGCAGCTTGAATGATTGGAATAACCTGGGAAGGTACCCGAGCCTCCGTCAGCAGGCTCCGCTCAACCTCCAGACGGTTAGGCAAAGCCACTGAGGATCCGGGTGAAAAACGGGGCCTTGATGAAGCGTCACTTTGTGTTCTGGGATCCTCCATGGGTCTTGTACCGACAGTGCCCGGAGATCGGCGAACCATGGCCTCCTGGGCCAAAACGGGGCGACAAGAATCAACTCGGCCTTCTGTTCTAGAAGCTTGCGGATTACCCTGGGAATTAGAGGAAGGGGAGGGAAGGCATACAGTAGACCCCGAGGCCAAGGGCTGCGTAGGGCATCCACTGCCTCCGCTCCCCGAGACGGGAATCTTGTAAAGAAACGTGGGAGTTGATGGTTGGAGACTGAAGAGAACAGGTCCACCAATGGGAGGCCGAAGCGAAATGACAGGTCGTTGAACAGCGAAGCTGTGAGGGCCCATTCCGATTGATCTATGGTATTCCGACTCAGGGAGTCGGCCGTGATGTTGTTTACTCCCGAAATATGTTCGGCCTTCAAAGAGCAGAGGAGAGCCTCCGCCCAAAGACCAATTCGGAAGGACTCCTGAAGGAGAGAGAGAGAATGTGTTCCGCCCATGCGGTTTATATGGGCCTTCGCTGTAGTATTGTCCGTTAAGATCAGGACGTGATGGCGGTGATGAGCGTCGAGAATGCTTGGAGTGCTAAGAAAATGGCTCGAAGTTCCAGGAAATTGATGCTGTGACGAGCTTCGGATGCCGACCATTGACCCTGCGCCAGATGCGAGTCCAGGTGGGCTCCCCAGCCCGAGAGGCTGGCATCCGTGGTGATGGTTATTCGTGAAGGTTCCCTGAAATAGGACCCCCGGAGAATGGCTGGAGATGTCCACCACTCCAAGGACTCTCGAACTTCCTTGGAAAGAGTTACCGTCCTGCAGGAAGAACTGGTGTGGTGACGCTGATGTGGAAGGAGCATCCATTGAAGGGGCCTGCTATGGAGACGAGACCATGGTATGATGTCGTAGGTAGAGACCATTTTTCCTAGCAATTGGGACAATTGAATAAGGGGAATGGGGCCTACCCACTGGCAATGAGAAGCCAGGTTGGATAGGCTGTTACGCCTATCTTCCGAGAGAAAAACCATGGAGGCCTCCGTGTCAATAATTGCCCCCAAATGAACAATGCGGGTGGATGGGGAAAGGTGACTCTTATTCCAATTAATGGAAAAACCATGATCCTGTAAGATCTGGATAGTAGATGATACATCCATCTCCGCAGATGAAGAAGAAGATGACATAATTAAGATGTCATCAAGATAGGCTTGAAGCCTAATAGGTGTGGAACGAATGTGGGCTAAGAGGGCTGATAAGATCTTTGTGAATGCCCGAGGGGCTGATGATAATCCAAAGGGCAATGCCCTGTATTGATAGTGATATCCCCTATAACAGAAGCGAAGGAATTTACGGTGGGCAGGGAGGATAGGGATGTGGAGGTAGGCCTCAGTTAAGTCAATGGAAGATAACAGGTCACCCGGACGGATACATTCTAAAATGGTCCGAAGTGAATGCATCTTGAACTTGTGGTAAACTATGTGACGATTAAGGGACTTCAAATCAAGAATCGCCCTCCATCCCCCCGAAGACTTACTGACCACAAATAGCCGAGAATAAAAACCTTGACCCCTTTGCTCTGAAGGTACCGGTTGGATAGCCCGTATGGAAATCAAGTGATTGATGGCCTCAGAAACAAGAGACCTGGTAACCGGGTTACGAGACACGGGGCAACGTAAAAAAGTGTTCGGGGGGAGGGATAGAAATTCCAGGGATAGACCAAATTTAACGGAGTTTCTGACCCACTTGTCAGAAGTCGAGGCCTCCCATTGAGCCGAGAAATATTTAAGCCTGGCTCCAATGGGGAAATCTGAAAGAATCTCATTTTGAACGTCTGAATCCCCTCCCCCTCCCACCTCGAAAGGGTTTCCTATTGGTATATCTAGACCCCTGCCTAACCTGCCCGTCTCGAGGTTGGGATCCTCTGGGTGGAAAGAAACGCTGAGACCGGGAGGGAAAACTTCCTGTGTCGGATGGACGAAATGACTGGGAACGAAAATCGGCTGCTGACGGATTTCCCCTCTTCTCGATAAGGAAGGTAGTATCTTCCGTTTATCCTTAGTCTCAATTACTATAGGATCCAGGGAGGCCCCAAAGAGAGCGGTCCCTGAGAAGGGAGAAGATGCGAGCCTCCATTTGCTCTTGGTGTCAGCCTGCCAGTGTCTGAGCCAAAGAAGACGGCGAGAAGAAATAGCGGAACCCATGGCTTTCGCCGAAAATTTAACAGCGTTGAGTGATGCATCAGCCGAAAACTCTAAGGCGGCCACTATCTTGTTTATATCCTGATGTGATCTGAGATCTGATGAAGGGATTCTGCTCTGCAGCTGCTTGATCCATAGGAGAGCAGATCTGCTAAAGAAGGAGGATGATGTGGAAGCTCTGATAGCCCAGGCAGAAGATTGATGACAATTCACCATAAATGCAGGCGCGCGTTTCTCTTCTGGGCGAAGGATTCGTCCGCCTGTCCTGCTAGGTGAGCAGTGGTTGTAAGAGCCACCACGGAGCGTCTACTGAGGTACTTGTAACAGTTTGTCCAGTTCCGAGCCACATTGTAGAACCTCTTGTCCGTGGAACTCGGATTGGAACCGGAACCAGGAGACTGTAATTGGTGCTCGACTACATCAAGAAAAAGCTTTGGGGTTGGGATGACTTCCGAAACCACTGCTGGTTGGGCGAACAAATGACCCGAAGGGTCCTGAGATGATTGGGCTGGTGGTGAGATTCCTAAACCCGTGGAAGTTTGTGCTTTGTACAGCAAGGATCGAAACAAATGTGGTTTAAACAATCCAACGAAAGAAGGCTGGTCTGGGGCCAAGCCCTCATCGTCAGAGAGGGCCAGTTCGCCTTCCTCCTCATCCGAAAAGGAACCCTGGCTTACGGCATCCGGGGAGTGATTCTGTGCCTGATCTCGATTGTTCGATTGTCCAGGCAGATCTGATATGGGTGATGCACGTTTACGTGACTGACTATCTGGTTGATTAAATCCAGAACTCTGATGGAGGCATTGAGCCATACCCTGTTTAATGGCTTCTGATATATACATGCCGAAAGAATCAGGTAATTGTAGTATGGGTTGTTGTGGTAATTGAAGGTTATTAGGCAGTGCCGGTTGTGGCAAAATTGGTAAAACGTTAGTGGGAGCAGAAAAACCAGCACTTGGCAGAGCTGAAGATGGTAGCATCTGAAAGAGGGTTGCTGGTCCTGTTTGCTCTAGGAAATTTTGGGGCCCGGGGGCAGCAGGAGTCAACTGTTTGGGTGGCTGCTGATCAGAGGTGGGAGGTACAGGAAATAAAGAGGACACCTCCAACTGACTATGAAATAGGGTACCCACTTCAGATGAGGGGGTAAAAGCCGTGGACCCAGAGCGGTCCGGTGACCAAGCTCCTGCATGTGGGAGGGTTGTGGGTGGAGAAACTGAGTTGGGATTATCCGAAGGAGTAATTGCCTCAGAGCTGGGCCTCCCTGTCTTGTCAGCCTTCCTCAAAGATTTGGAAATAACTTTTTCTAAGGCCTTGTGCCGGCGTTCTTCCGCCCGGGGATTAGATTTGGGAGGCTTGGAATTCTTATTGGCTGCCAATACTGTGGGAGAAGCCTCTGATGGGCCCTCTCCTGGATCGCTAAGATGGCGGCTGCGACCCTTGCCGCTATGGCCCTTGAGGGAAACTGCGCCATTTTCATCCGCCATTTTAGGTGCTTTCCCGCCAAAACCAAAAAAAGACGTTTTGAAATGGTTTACTCACGGCCCCAAATTGCCTCTGCCGTCTCAGCTGATATTTCGAATGACTCGCTGCCTCGTTGGGCCGACAACCGCCAAAAAACGTGCCTCCGCTCTGATCGCTCGCCTCAGCGGCTGCAAAAACGCGATCTCGTTTGGCGCTCAAATGTGACAGAGCCGCCTCTTCGTGAAGTGCTGAAAGCGCCAGAGACAATGGTTCCTTAATCGCTCGCCCGAAGGCTGCCAACGCGATAATGAACCCTGTTGGTAATTCAAGGCAAGCTGTCAAGGCAAGAACGGCTGCCTGCTCGCTTAGGTTTAAAGAGGCGAGCCCTCTGGGCGCGCGGCGGGGTAAGCCCGCCTTCGCTGACCCAGGAATAGCCGGTTTCCCTATGAAAGGACTTACAAACCGGTCCTCAGCGGAGCCTGATTAAAACGCTCAACACGCTGGGAAAAAAAAAATAAAAAAATAAAAAAAATAAAAAATAATAACAATTCTTTAGATAGACAATTAGAAGTAGGTGGAAGGAGACAGCAACGACACTAGTGGTCCTGGCAAGGACCGAGTCGAAAAGCTGGAAGGCTACAGGAGGCGGAGCTACTAAAAGTTTCTGCAGACTCGGTCCTACGGCAAGCCAGAGGATTTTCCCCCAATCTGACCGCCGTTTCCCCCGACAATGAGAATTGCAAGATTCTGTTAATGTAGCCTTACAATAAAACAGAATTAGTTCATCTTGTCTTGTTTCCTCTCTGGTTTATTTGGGAGGGCTGACACAAAGAGTGAAGCCTGAGTATTTAAGGCAGATGCTTATAGATTGATTTATGGAACAATTTTGCCTTCAGCTTTAGTTGGAATCAATAGTTTGGAATTCCAGCTCATGACTCTTGTTTTTGTGTTTCCCTGCTCTTGAATTCTTGTCTATTGGACTGGCTAATTATCTGACTTGGCTCTTTTACTCCTGGAATAAATTTAGAGCATTTTCTTGCTGCCTGAATTTGAAATGGAATTATTAAGGCAAGCACTCTTTGCAAAAACCTTGATGAACTTGTCTATTGTTATTTGTCTGGTTGAAGTAAATAATTCACTAATTTAGCAACTTGTATTTGTGTGACACAAACAAGGTAGGTCAGAACAATGATTAGTAATATTATAGTATTTACGAACTTATTTTCATATAATAAGTTTAGGGGTCAATGAAAAATCTGAAATATTATGAGCTGAACATTTTGGCAGACCCTTGATTTAAATGAACAGGTCCAGCACTCTTAAGAGTGCTACACCTATGTTCAAAAATATACAACTCAGAGGTCAATGGGATAGAGATCCTCAAGTTCAAACAACTTGACAAATGATTATATCTCAGGCATCCACCCAGAGATGTTGTTGTTACCTGATTGCTTGTTAAGGACAGTGGCTGGAAGTCCCCCCCCCCTTGTCAGGTGAAATTAGCTGGGAGAAGCAGAGTCAGGGAAATCCACCAACTCTTGCCTTCAACTGACCCATATTAAAATTGCAAGGATTTAACAGCAGTCACCAGACTCATCATTAAAGGAAAATAGAATCTGGCTAACAAGGCACCGCAATTTATACTAAGAGTCATTTTGTGGGATGGGCAGCCATAAAATAAATAATATATAAATAATGAATATAATAAAATATATTAAAATTATAGTATCTATATAGATTGGGCGAGATGGTGGGGACGAGTCTTGTGGATATTACCTGGGTTGAGTTTGATCCTGTGACTCCTGATGACATGGACAGGTTGTTGGGCAGGCTGAATCCCACCACATGTTTATTGGACCTGTGTCCCTCCTGGTTGGTACTGGCCACACGGGAGGTGACACGAGGCTGGCTCCTGGGAGTTACCAACGCTTCTTTGTTGGGGGGCTTTTTCCCCACTGCCTTCAAAGAGGCGGTGGTGAGGCCCCTCCTCAAGAAGCCTTCCCTGGACCCAGCTATATTGGCGAACTATCGTCCAGTCTCCAACCTTCGTTTCTTGGCGAAGGTTGTTGAGAGTGTGGTGGCATATCAGCTTTCCCAGCACCAGGAGGAATCTGTCTTTCTAGATCTGTTCCAGTCCGGCTTCAGACCTGGATACAGCATTGAGACGGCTCTGGTCGCGTTGGTGGATGACCTCTGGAGGGCTCGGGATAGGAGATGTTCCTCTGTCCTGGTCCTGTTAGACCTCTCAGCGGCTTTTGATACCATCGACCATGGTATCCTGCTGCAGCGGTTGGAGGGATTGGGGGTGGGGGGCACCGTTTATCGGTGGTTCTCATCCTATCTCTCTGACCGTTTGCAGACGGTGTTGGCAGGGGGGCAGAGATCGACTTGTGGGGTGCCTCAGGGGTCGGTTCTCTCGCCTCTCCTTTTCAACATCTACATGAAGCCGCTGGGTGAGGTTATCCGTGGTTTCGGGGTGGATTATCATCTGTACGCTGACGATACTCAGCTGTACTTTTCCACCCCGAACCACCCCAACGAAGCAGTCAAGGTGATGGCCCAGTGTCTTGAAGCCGTGCGGGTCTGGATGGGGAGGAACAGGCTCCAACTCAACCCCACCAAGACAGAGTGGCTGTGGGTTCCGGCATCCCGGTAGTCAGCTTACACCTTCGCTGACTGTTGGGGGTGAAGTATTGGCCCCCAGGGGAAGGGTGCGCAACTTGGACGTTCTCCTAGACGATCGGCTGTCTTTAGAAGAACATCTGACGGCCGTCGCCAGGGGAGCATTTTATCAGGTTCGCCTGATCCGCCAGTTGCACCCCTTCCTTGACCGGGACTCCTTGCGCACGGTCACTCACGCCCTCATTACTTCTCGCCTGGACTATTGCAATGCTCTCTACATGGGGCTCCCCTTGAAGAGCACCAGGAGGCTCCAGCTAATCCAGAATGCGGCTGCACGGGCAATAGAGGGAGCACCACGTTGCTCCCATATAACACCTATCCTGCGTGGCCTGCACTGGCTGCCGGTAGCCTTCCGGGTGCAATTCAAGGTGTTAGTGACCACCTTCAAAGCGCTCCATGGCTTAGGACCGGGCTATTTACGAGACCGCCTACTGCCACCGCTGGCCTCCCAACGACCTGTGTGCTCCTGCTCAGAGTGCCGTCGACCAAACAATGTCGGTTGGCGGCCCTCAGGGGGAGAGCCTTCTCTATGGTAGCACCGCCCCCATGGAACAAGTTACCTCTGGGGTTACGCCAACTCCCCGACCTCCGAACCTTCAAGCGGGAACTGAAGACCTTACTATTCAATCGTGCGGGACTTGCCTGAGTGCATTTTAATTATAATTTTAAATTATAAGGGTTTTTATGTCGGTCTATGACCGTTTTAGTTAAATTAGGCCTATTTAATATTTTGTTTTAAATTTGTTTTAAATTTGTTATTTATATTATGTATTATTTGTGTTTTTAAAAAAAGGCTGTAAACTGCCCTGAGTCCTTCGGGAGAAGGGCGGTATAGAAATTAAACTATAAAATAAATAAATAAATATGAATACAGCTTTGAGGAAGAGCTTTTTGCTTATAAGGTCTCTTTTCCTGGCAAATAGATGGGGAAGAAATGGAGAGATTTTATTTTCCTGGGCTCCAAGATCACCGCAGATGGATACTGCAGCCAAGAAATTAAAAGATGCTTGCTCCTAAGGAGGAAATCTATGGCAAATCTAGACAGCATACTAAAAAGCAGAGACATCACCCTGCCAACAAAAGTGTGTATAGTCAAGCCTATGGTTTTCCCAGTTGCAATGTATGGCTATGAAAGTTAGACCCAGTGCTGGGTTTCAATTGGTTACCACCAGTTTGCTTTGTGCATGCGCTTTGTGCACACTTTGCGATTTGCTTTGCACATACTTTGCGATTCACTTTGCGCAAGCACATTTCATTTCACAACAGCTGAGGCACGGCAATCTGCTCTGCTGTGCATATCAGCTGGACTAAAAATGAACAAATATAGGTAGGTATAGCGCAGGGGTGGACAGGAAGGCCCAGCTGATGGTTGGAGGGAACCAGTTCGCTCTCACCTCACCATCACCACTACCGGCTTGCCTGAACTGGGGAGAACCAGTAGCAACTCACCATTGGTTGGACTATAAGAAAGGATGAGTGCCAAAGAATTGAGGCCTTTGAACTCTGGTGCTGGAGAAAACTCCTGTGAGTCCCTTGGATTGCAAGGCGAACAAACAAATCAGTCCTAGAGAGATCAATCCTGACTGCTCTTTAGAAGACCAGATCCTGAAGATGAAACTGAAATATTTTGGCCACCTAATGAGAAGGAAGGACTCTCTGGAGAAGAGCCTAATGCTAGGAAAGATTGAGGACAAAAGAAGAACGGGACGACAGAGCATGAGGTCGCTAGATGGAATCACTGAAGCAGTAGGCATGAGCTTAAATGGACTCCAGAAGATGGTAGAGGACAGGAAGGCCTGGAGGAACATTGTCCATGGGGTTGCGATGGGTCGGACACGACTTCGTCACTAACAACAAAAGGTCTCTTTAAGATTTTGCTACAAGAAATGGATGGATAGATGAGTAGAGAACTAGATAGTCTTTTTGGAAGAAAAAAACCTTCTCCAACTTAGTATAAATTCCTTGAATGTGAAATAAACATCAGATCCTACAAGAACCTGACATGGACACAAGCACTCTCCTGTACATACCAAGATTTATGTCTGCAAGAGCATTGCAGAGAATTTTACAGTGACTCAAGGTGTGTATTTGTATTAAATCCAACAAATGTTCCTACTCATCTTCTGCTCCAGAATAGTGCCACTATCAGAATCTCTTCTGTAAGTAAGTCTTTAGATTCACACATGTATGCTCTTTTCCCTCTCTTTAAGCCACCTGCTATGAATTATGTTCTTATGTCTAATTAGCTTTGTCATTTAAAAGTATTCCCCTTTCTTTCTTCTTTCCAGTGTTTCCAAAACTTTTGCTTAATAATGTAATTTTACCATAATGATATATGCCTTAAAGACATTGAAAACATTGCACACCCCCAACTAGTTTTCTTATTACAGCATAATATAGATAGATGTGTTTCTAGCTGCAGTAATTATTTTAATTTCATAGAAACATAAGACTGTTGAGTAATCGGCTATTACTAATGTAATTACTCCGACAAAAATGGTTCACAAAGAGACAGTGTTAGAGTTGTTCCTACATTGTACTAATTTAATAGTGAGTCACATTTATCTCTGAAGTGGATAATACAGGATAGCAAAAATCCACATTATAATTAAGATGTATGAAAAGCATTTTTTGAGATGTATTATTGAGCTTTCCAAAATAAATCTGTATCTTTCTGTAATTCTTGTGTCATTATTGGTTGTATTACACTGCCTGCTGAAAATCAAGGCATATATTTGTCTTAATTGAACACTAAAGATGCATTTTTTACATTTAAGAATAATATTTAAGCAGTAAATATTCAATTCCATAAGCAGAGAATGTGCACTATACAAGGTCCTCTAGATTTCCCCCCTCTAGTTTCATAGCTACTTTTTAAAAAATGTTTTTGAGTTGAATTCTCAGTGATGACATTTTGGTGCATTTTTTTATGAAATGCATTTATGCAGTTCCTTCTTTTGGTCTCATATACAGTAAAGTAGAAAATAGACACAGCTCAGTTTTAAAGAAGAAACTAGATGAGGTTGATTGTTTCCTATAATAGATCCTTTGCAAATCTATTGCTTCTAACTAGATTTTAACTAGAATTTCCATTAATGATTGATGCATGTTTCATTTGTTATGCTGCAAGCCAGCTACCAAAAGTCTTCATATCTTATCATAAGATATATGAAATTATGATATAACTTAACATATAACATTCATATTAAATTATGATACATTAATATGTGAGATGTGCATCTCTGTGATTAATCATACTCTTCCTATGGACTAATTGCAAAATACTGTTCAAAATTGTCCCAGCTGCTAGGGAAAAGATCTACTGGCAATTCTCTTCCCCACAGGAGTGGATTATCCTAAATGAGCACTTGACTGATAAATCACCTACATAATAAGAAATAAATAATAATATTTTGCCACTTTTATCACCTGATTGTAGACTTGAATATGAGCTTATATACCCATGTTCAGTCTTTGATTTGTAGTCTTTCTTTAATGGTACTCTAGGCATTGTTTCTGCCACATCATCTTCCAGAAATTTAAACAACCTAGGTCCTTGCTCACTGACAGCGGGGTGTCTTGAATGTCATGCCTCAAGCCTTTGGTTTTATGTGGTACACATATGTTGCACAATACTGTCTAGCACACACAAATGATCTTATAATAATAAGGATATTTATTAGCTGAAATATATGCCATTGTTATAATAAATAAAGCAAATGGAAAACAGTTCCTTTCATTCTAACAATTGAACATTAAAACAGGAACCTTGTACTTCTTCAGTTTTAGTTCATCTTTAGTCAGACACTGAGTACTGAACAAGGAGAGTAAAGTAAGAGTAAAGAAATTTTATATGCACACACATACAGACCATATTAGGAATTCATTTAAAAAATAATTTAAATGTAGAATAATCCAGCTGAACTTTTCATTGCTCTGCTAATTTGGAACAAAATAATTATCAATCACGATAATATAAAAGCAGGAGAAATAGAATTAGAAAATAAACTAAGTGGGTTACTGTATATATTTTATCAAATTTAAAATAATTTCAAGCAATACTTTAGCACTGCAAGTAAAACACATTATTCTACTTTCAATCCTTTGGATTTAAATTCAGAGTGAAGAATCTGCGATAAGCATCTCCCAAATTCTTCTAGGATCATTTGTTCAGCTAAGCAAATGGAGTAATCTTGTTTTTCTGCCTCTTCAGCTTGAGCAAGAAGACAGGCACATGTTGCCTCAACCACCTCCCAAGATATACACGTACTAGATTGTCTATTACAACAAAACAATATATAATTACATTTTAAATATATAAATTGATGCAAGAATTACCATACATAACCACCAAATTCTAAATTTACTCATAGTTTAACTAACTGTTCTGTGACAGATTTGTATTTCAACACTGACTGATTCCTGAATAGATGTTAAGTGACAGCAGAAGTCAGTCTGAGAGACACCAAACATTTTTTAAAATTTGCAGCTTTCTTTCTGCAACCAATCTCCTTTTATACAGATAGCTGGGATCTTTCAGGAAAAAAATAGGGACATGGTTGTCTACAAGGACGACAATTGCTGAAATATGAGCCATGTTACAATGTAATCTCTGCATACTTGCATTCAATGTTTTGGCAGAAGACAGACAAAAACTTAATTCAATGAATGATCAGATTGGGACAGCCATATGAAAGGGGGAGTTTTGAATTATGCACATCTTGTAATTTTGGCATCTTCTTGTCTATCTAGGGGTACTGAATGCACAGGGAACAAATGATGAATTAAGCTCTCTGCTGTTATCCATCACTTCTTGTACCTTTAATGCAGTTTTTCAGTATTTTAGTTCATTCTTTCAGAACTCAACTAATGCCAAATGTTAATTTAATCTTAGTCAGATAATACCAATTAATAATAAATGTACTTTTAAAAATACCAAACTAGGGCAATCTTTTCCCACCGAAATAGGTAGGTTTCATAGTTGTCTCTGAAACACTTATATTCTTGAAGTAACTACAGAGAAAATAGTAAATTCTTTAAAGATTACTGAAGCTTTCCCTTATTACTAGTCTTTGAGTGACTGGATTCAATTTTTTAAAATCTAGAGTATGGAGGTTTTCAGGATATTTCCATGTTTTCTGTTTGTATCCATATTATAATTCAGTATAAACAGGATAATGGTAAATTCTGAAAGAGTTATGAAATTGTATAATACATAAAACATACACATTTGTACATGTGTTAGAAAGTACAGCTGTAACAAATTATTGAATCTGGTTTGGATAACTACAAATGAAAAGAACAGAGTTTGGAAGTCCAGACTCAAAGAATTATCTAAAAATATTCCCATAGTACAAAAGAAATGTCTTAGAAAAATATTACATAGGTAATTAATTTCTACCTTTCTTTCTTGGTTTTTAATATTTCAGAAAATGATTCAGAATCATTTCCTTCATTGGTTTTAAATTCCATTTGAACTGGCATATTCATTAATGTTTTTCTATCAGGGCTTTCTTCATAATTTTTGCATCCAATACATTTGCAGATAGATGAGCACATAATTTTAGCCTACAGAGAAACAAAATATTTTAATTCCTAAAAAGACATGTTATTTAATAAAGATCTACAATTAAAAAAACCCAATGAGATTGGACTGTTCGACAATTCAATCATACAGCTGCTTTGTTGGAAATAAATCTCTTGAGTCCAGTAATTTTCCATTGAACAAAGATTCTTTTATCCAGAGAACGCTTAAATATTTTAAAATGAGAGGAATTTGCCCTACTATTGTAGAATGTTTTCAACCTCTTTAAAGGGTTTGGGGTTCAAATTGTTTGGAAGATGAGGGACGTATTGGAAAGAAAAACCTCACTCCCTGTTCTGTAAATGAAAATTTTCTATGTCCAGAGATACAATCATAGACATTTAGGATCTAAAACTATATATTTATTTTAAATCTTTATTTACAGCTTTTCCAGATCTATGAAGTCATACATAGCAAACAGCACCATTCATATCTAAAAGGAAAGTATAGACAAGATTAGGTAAGTTTGACTCCTGGTAATTTCATAGATGTATATATTAGAGCTAGATAGTGTTTTAGATTTTATCTCTAAAAGTGGTTTAGAGTAGAAACATGAATGTAGCAACAGTCTGCAAAACAAAGCAGTTCAAGCAACTTAAAGTGCAGTCCTGTTAGGGTGTTATATATTGCTGCTTAATTCATACATTGTTGCACTTCAAAATATAAAGATTCAAACCAGAGCATTGCACAGTCCTAATAGCTGTGTTATCTTCTGGTTACAATGTAAAAGTGATTTGCCATTATCTTTTTCTGGGAATTTTTTTCAGATTTCCCAATTTTGGGATTTCTTGGTGGCCTCCTATCCAAGTATTAAAAAGGTCTGACCACCTCCTAGCTTTTAAGGATCAACAAAAATTGGCTAGTTACTGCCATTCAGCATGCCATAGGTAGGCATTTGTCTTTGTCCTGCTTGTTTTCTTATTTGCCATTCTCTCATCCCTTTTTAACCTTTTTAAAATTTAAAAACAATTTTTTTCACAATTGCTTTCTCCAGTTTTCTCTGATCATATACCCTGGAGGTTCCATTAAATAAAGACTCTTAATGCTTAGTCTAAGTATTCTTCTGCTATGATAATACTTTTATAAAACTGATGAAAAATATTTTCAACAAACCTCAAAGCATTCACAGTAATTTTTTAGGCACCCTGAACGCTTACAGTTACAACCTTTATTATGTCTTGGTTTAATATCGCCAAGTTTTCCTTTTCCAATCTTTGGCAGGAAAGCTTCTGGATTTCTGTCAAGACAAGCCTAAATAAAACATATTATTCATATAGAATATACCTCTCAAGCAGTTTGAAAAAAAACAACAGCTTACTTGCTTCCTAAAAGCAAACCTTTCCTAAAGTTCAGTCTTTTCATGAGACAGAAATTTCTAAGCATGCTATTGCTCCTATGAAATAGAATTATATAAGGCAAAATGTATATCAAGCAGAAATTCACTGTCAAATTATCTAAAGCACTGGTATGTATTTTATTATCTTGATCTGAACCATTAGTCCTAAAAGAATTTTTGCATGTTTCACATGTTCGAAGAAAACCTAACAAGAACAGAAAATCAGGAATCTGATACTATATTTTCCTACCAGAAAAGTTGATTAAAAAAACATAAGTTTTTGTGAGCTGTAGCTCACTTCATCATATCTGATGAAGTAACTTGCAGTCCTGATGTATCTGACAACAGTAAGCCAACTCTTGGATGAAGACTTTTGGGAGAAGAAAAATCTTAAGATAGCTCACTTTGAATTCAGATCAGCACCAGCTGTCTGCATCTATAAATCCATTGACCACTAGGTATTAGATGAAGAGACAGTTATTAGAGTTGCTCTGTACTTTTATAATTTTATCTTGTGAAAAAGACTTACTTAGAATGCTTCTATATAATATGTATCCTATTGGTTGGATTGATTTTTTTTCAGGATTTTCATCACTTCCTTCCTGTCTCAGTTCAGTTCCTTTTTTCCCACCAAAGTGTTGTTTCTTTCTAAGGGAAGAGTACTCTAACATTATAGGCTATTAACAGTACATTTTTTCTTCCATTCAATCATGGCTGATTCTAGAGACTGCTTGGACAAGTAAGTCCCTGCAATTTTCTTGGTAAGGTTTTTCAGAAGTGCCATTGCCTGAAGAGAAATGCAGCTGCCATATAATCCCAGGAAAAATAGCCTGTTTCCCCCAAAATAAGACATCCCCCGATAATAAGCCCAATCGGGCTTTTAAGCGCTTATTTCAGGGTTCAAAAAAATATAAAACAGGGTCTTATTTTCAGGGAAACACGGTACATCTTACTTAGGAGTTGCAAACAATTATTTTCCTATCCCTATATGCTCCAAAGCATGTTTTTTTGCCTTTGTATCCAAATTATTGCTCAAATCTGTTAATTGCAGTACAATTACTATTATTTCCAGCATTTTCCAGTAAACTTGAATTGAGAACCAGTATGCAAATCATCTGTGATGAGATGAAATTGCATTAAAGTGACTGAACAGATATGTTTTGAACATAATTTCTCATTCCCTAATTCAAGTGATATGTAAAAAATGAGATAGTATTAAGATATCACTACAGGTAGTCCTCAAGTTACAACCACAATTGAGCCCAAAATTTATGTTGCTAAATGAAATATTTATTGAGTTTTGCCCCATTTTATGATAATTCTTGCCACAGTTGTTAAGTAAATCACTGCTGTTGTTAAGTTAGCAACATGCTTGAATCTGGCTTCCCCATTGACTTTGCTTGTGAGAAGTTTGTGAAAGGGGATCACATGACTCTGGGACACTGCAACCATCATAAATATGAGTCAATTGCCGAGCATCTGAATTTTGATCATGTAACCATGGGGATGCTGGTCATAAGTGTGAAAAATGGTCCTAAGTCATTTTTTTAAGTGCCATTGTAACTTTGAACAATCACTAAATGAACTGTTGCAAGTCAAGGACTACCTATATTTCAAAAGGCTGTTTTAATTCATATGTTTACTCAGTTTGATATCCTAAATTGATGGAATATGTAAATGCAATTCATTCAAAATGTTTTTAAAATAACACCTAATGAATAAAAAGTAAATAGTTTTCATATCAAAATAAAAAGAGAACATAGCTGAATTACCTTAATAGCCTTAAACCGTTCTATTTCATGCTCTGGATTGTTATAACAATTATTACAGTTGCAATTACTACAGAAATCACCATTGGCAAAACAATCGCAGTATCTATATTTAACAAAAGAAGTACATTAAATTGTTTGTAGTTCAGCATTTTCAGATAATGCTCACTCTTATCTACTATTTTTTATTTATTTAATTTATTTAAAATTCCTGTAGAGACACTTGTTTTAACATCACAACTCTGGGCAGTTCATGAACCACAGTAAAATCCATCAAAACAGGAAAACTAAAATACAGAAAACGAAAGAAAAAGAATCTCTGCACTTAAGCCAACAGCCCCCTAACTGATCCACAACTGCAATTACTGGGCTCCAGCCTCACATTACCCCGATACTTGAAGGAACAGCCAGGTTTTCAACCCCCTCTTAAAGGCTAGGAGAATGGAGGCTTGCCAGATCCCAGGGTGCTGCAGAAAATTGCTGCCTAAGCCTCACTAGGGAAAGAACTTGGACTAAACCCACTCTACTAGACTGAGAAACAAGTAAGTTAAACTATATGGATATCTATGTTCTGAAAGCAGATTCGGGCAGTGAGGAGGTTGGGGAGGAACATGGGCTAGTCCTGGAGTCTGGGGAAGGCTCTGATGGGGGCTCTGTGGAGGAGGTAGAGAGGCGGCCAGAGCCAGTTATCAGCCAGTTATCAGCTGCCTTTGGAGTCAGTCATCAGTGAGGCAGACGAACAGCTGGAGCCTAATCCCAGTGTGCGCATGCACAGAATTGCCATACGAAGGGAACAGCTAAAGAATAAGGGTCAACTTGGGAGTAAGGCCACAGGTGGACGATGAATGGCCCCTCCCAAAGGGAATAAAAGAGGAGCGAAAGGAGAGTAGAGTTTGCAGGAGACAATTAGTTCATTACTGCATTCTTGCCAAGTATTGTGGCTTCTGAAAGATATCGGCCTGGCCACTCTCCAAGGCTGATAAAGGTCGGTGATTGTGAACTATCTTGAGAGACTGTGGGAAAGGAAAGACTTTGCTGGAGAGGAATTCACTGTAAATGTGATAAATAAATAAAATAAATAAATTAAATAAAAGGGGTTTATTGGGACGAGGACTTGGCTTCATGCTGCTGGGGAAGCCTAGGTCAGAATAATCTATTAATTTTATCCTTTATATATTTCGCCACATATGTGGGTACTTTGAAGACTGTTAACAAATGCACTTCCAGAAAATCAGCCTTGCTAAAAGGCTCTGGGATACATTCATATACTCCAAACATTTTATTATTATCATTTATTTGTTATGTTATCTTTTGAGATTCCTTTTCATTACATGCTGTTGCTTTATGTTTTGATATGCATCTAATTTAATGCAAAAGTTATTAAGCATTCTTCCCATCTTCACTATGAGCCATGTTTTACTTAAGATTATTTAAAAAAGAAAAAAATACAAAAAATAAAAGGTCTAAATGAAGTTGATAAACATAAACTCATACGCTTGTGCCATGCACAGTATTTAGCATATAAAAGCAAAAAGCAACGATTATTTTACTTACCAGTAATACTATGAAGAAAATGTATAGTAACTTAGTACTATAATATATATTTTGTCATGATTAGTTACTTTGTGTGGTGTATTTTTTAAATTGAAAAAAAAGAAAAAGTTGTTTTAGAAGTATAAAAGCATGTCTATGTTTATTCAAGTATTGCATCTGACGTTCCTACAATAACATCTGCATGACATATTTGAGTATATACGAAAGAAACAAATTAAACTTCTCCTTTCTTACATAGCCAAATAATATCTCAGTGACATTTTGTTTACTCACAGTTTGAGGCACTGTGATTTAGTGCAGTTGCATGGCTTCTTTGATTTTGTATCCCAGGAAGCACAAGGAAACCTAAACAAACACATGTCGCATCTAAACTATTATGAAGCATTTATGGACTAGTGCATATTAGAAAGATGACACCCCCAAAGTGATAAGGTAACAAGAAAAATATAATAGTTTCATTTCTGAATCTCCGTTTAGTTTCTTCTTTTGGTATCCATGAATTCTATCTTTTTGGTAGAATAATTAAATTATAAGCAAAAATATTTATTTAATGATGTTTAAGTTGTATTACTTCGCATTTTTATTAAATTATCTAGCAATTCCAAAACATAAATTATTATATTGGGGAAAGTATTCAAATATATTGAGTGCCAATGTATGTAGTATTCTCATTGTTGATTATGTAGCAATGATTCCTAAAATGAATTTACCTTGCAAAATTTAACAAAATATCTCAGAATGTAAACCTTTTGTTCACTTGACTGAAATGAAATACATATATCTCATTAGAAACTAGGTGTAGGCATCAATAAAATATATGTACTGTATAAAAATGCATTATTGAAAACAATTGTAAACAATAAATTTTTCAGTCTGCAGAGATAATTATATAAATGCTATTTCACATAATGATGCCAGGGAAATGTACATTTTTACAATTCTTACCCAACTAAAGTAAGTTTTGTTGGCTCCTGAAAAGTCAGATCTGAATTGTTTGTATGTATGGATCCATTATCAAGCTGCTCAAAATAAAATCCAGACATTCCATTTGCATTAAATTAACATACATTTACACACTATATAATATTAATAACAATTAATAGTCTTAGAGAACATCATTTGAAATAACTGATATTTTAAAACATTGCCTTCATAGCCTATTGTCTTCCATTTATATTACTACATATTGCACATTGCTGATTAGGAGCCGCTCCAGATTGTTGAGCAGAACCCAAAAAATTTAAAAAAAATCTGCATATGCTGCTCAAAAATACTACAAATGTTGGAAATGTTTGAAGAGTGAAAAAATGAATAGGTGAAACAAAAGAAACGATAGCAATGTGAAGAGTTGGAATAAAAAAAGAAGGGAAGGAAGCAAAAGAGAAAAATTGATTGATATATATATATCTCAGAAAACACACACACACACACACACACACACACACACACACACACACACACATATATATATATATATTTGTTTGTTTTTTGAGGTTTTCACGTGTATTTGTATGTAGGTCTTTGGTTATTCGGGTTTTCTCCCGCGTAAAATTGGAAGTGTTTTGGCGACGTTTCGACGAAGTCTCATTCGTCATCTTCAGGCTTCAGCTTCGTGCTTCTCCCAGAATATATATATATATATAGTAATTAAAACAAATAATGAATGATGATGAAATGAAAAAGAGAGCATATAAAAGATCAAAGCCAAAGGAATGACAGACTAGATAGATAATAGCAACCAGGTAAAGAGTAAGGATTAAAGTTGGCTCTATATTAGGCAGCATGACATGGTTTCTATTAGATTGGCAAAAAAATAAAAAAAATAAAAATCTTTATGAAAAGTCATAGAGCACCATAAATAACTTGGCAGATACGAGATGGTAAGGAGATGGCATGTTCACTTTTTGGGAGGGCAAAGTCAGGGAGAAATTAACCTGCTTCAGCTAAGATTATTGGCTGGAGGTATCCATTCATGTGAAGGGAAGGATACTAGCTCCATTAAACAGGGTGGGTCAGAAAAATCTCCAAACATTTTGTTGCTCAAGTACAGGGGTCCTCAAACTATGGCCAGCGAGCCAGATACAGCCCACTGAAGCCATTAATCCAGCCTGCGTGGGACCACAAGGCTGCTCTGCCCACCTGCTGGCCCCCACCCTTTGTCTGAGTGCAAGACTTACCTTCACGAGCCCTGAAGGCTGGAACTGGAAGGTAAGGCCAGCATTTTTGGCCAGCAGAGTGCTTCTGGAGGTGGGAGAGGCCAAAAACGGGGCATGCTGAGGCCTCCCGAGGCGTCCATGCGCCCTCTTTTTGGCCTCTCTTGCCTCCAGAAGATAGACATATATATACAGTATGCATACACACACACAGAGAGAGAGAGAGAGAGAGAGAGAGAGAGAGAGAAAGGGAGAGAGACAGAGAGAATGAGCGAGATATAGAGAGAGGGAGGGAAAAAGAAAGAGAAGGAGGGAAAGAGAGACAAGAAACACAGAGAAAGACAGAGATAGACAGAGAGGGAAAGAAAGAAAGAAAGATATATATAGAGAAACAGAGGGAAAGGGAGGGAAAGAGAGAGAGAGAAAGACAAGACACACACAGAGACACAGATACAGTAGTTAGAGAGAGAGAGAGAGAAGGAGAGAGAGACAAGACACAGAGAGGGAGGAAGAGAGAGTGAGAGTGAGAGTGAGAGAGAGAGAGAGGGAGACTTGTTGATTGTAAGCTCCATGGGGCTGAGAGAATTGCTGCAAAACTGAGTTTCCTGGAGTAGACCACTAGACTCCTAAACAACTTAAAAATGATCTAATAAAAAGAAAGGTCAACCAAAAGAGCAACATACAAACAAAAGCAAATAAAACAACCCCAGGAGCAAAACAAATTAAATTTGTGTGTATTGTTTAATGGACTGCTAAATTGGACATGCCCATCCAGTCACATGACCACTTAGCCAAACCCACCCAGCTAGTCTGGCTCCCCAATAGTCTGAGGGACCGTGAATTGGCCTCCTGTTTAAAAAGTTTGAGGACCCCTGCTCAAGTACAGTATATTATTTCTACTATGAGTGTTGAAAGATCCTATACTTTTTTCTGTACTCTAGCTTCTTTTCCAGCAGGGGAACTTTTTCCTCCTTCTGAATTATTCTATTCAGTTTAATGAAGCATGATAGTTGCCTCAGTGGTTCTGCGCACCCGGAAGGCCACAGGTAGCCAGTGCAGTCTGCGCAGGATAGGTGTCACGCGGGAGCCACGAGGGGCTCCCTCTATCACCCGCGCAGCCGCATTCTGGACTAACTGAAGCCTCCGGATGCCCCTCAAGGGGAGCCCCATGTAGAGACCATTGCAGTAATCCAGACGAGACGTCACGAGGGCGTGAGTGACCGTGCATAAGGCATCCCGGTCTAGAAAGGGGCGCAACTGGCGTACCAGGCGAACCTGGTGGAAAGCTCTCCTGGAGACGGCCGTCAAATGGTCTTCAAAAGACAGCCGTTCATCCAGGAGGATGCCCAAGTTGCGCACCCTCTCCATCGGGGCCAATGACTCGCCCCCAACAGTCAGCCGAGGACTCAGCTGACTGTACCGGGATGCCGGCATCCACAGCCACTCTGTCTTGGAGGGATTGAGCTTGAGCCTGTTTCTCCCCATCTGTACGGTGAGTGGGAGAGGCAGATATGGCGGAGGCAAGGGGTCGTATCATTCTCTGGGAGCACGTGCTCGATGTCTTAAAGCGATCACGTGCTCCGGCCCCTCAGTCCTTACTCGTTCCCCGGATGGTCAGGATCCTCAGAGCCTGGGTCTTCGGTTGATGCTGTGCAATGCCCGCTCCGTGGTTAATAAGGCTCCCTTGATTCACGATCTTATCCAGAGGGAGTCCGCGGACTTTACGGGCATTACGGAGACCTGGTTGGGCACAGAGGGGGGTGTTCCCCTGGTTGAACTGTGCCCACCAGGTTTCCGTGCATTTCATCAGCCGAGGGCCCAAGGTAGGGGTGGGGGGGTGGCGGTTGTGATTAAGGAAAGCCTAGAGCCGAGGGAGTCCACTGTGTCTCAGATAGCTGGCTGTGAATCCCTCCTTGTGAAGTGGGGCCATAGGAATCAGATGGGTCTGTTGATCACGTACCTGGCTCCTTGCTGCGTGACTACAGCCCTACCTGAGCTGCTGGAGGTGCTTGCCGAGGTGGCAGTTGAGATTCCCAGACTTCTGGTCATGGGGGATTTCAACTTGCCATCGGCCGGCTTGTCGTCAACGGCAGCTCAGGAGTTCCTGGCTTCCATGACGGCCGCGGACATGATTCAAGTAACTGATGGCCCTACACACACGGGGGGAGGCACGCTAGACTTGATTTTTATCTCTGGACAGTGGATTAATGATCTGGAATTAGGAGATTTAGTGACAGAACCGGTGTCATGGTCAGATCATTTTCTCCTTCGCCTAGACTTTCGGACCACCGCTAACCACCGCAGGGAGACGGAGCCAATGCGTTGGTTCCGTCCCAGGCGCCTGATGGACCCGGAGAGGTTCCAGACGGAGCTTGGGCCGTTCCCTGAGGATCTTGCCCACGGCACGACTGAAGAACTAGTAGCGGCCTGGGAGTGGGCCGCGGCTGGGGCTTTGGACCGTGTCGTGCCTTTGCGGCCTCTGACCCGGCGTAGATCTCAATTGGCTCCTTGGTTCTCTGAGGAGCTGAGAGAGATGAAACGCCGGAGAAGACGCCTAGAGAGCACCTGGAGGTCTAGCCATTCCGAGGCTGATCGGACACTAGTGAGGTCTTTTACTAAGACCTACCTAGTGGCAATGAGGGAGGTGAAACGTTCCTACGTTTCCACCCTCATTGGATCGGCAGATAACCGCCCAGCCGCCCTGTTCCGGGTGACTCGCTCTCTCCTTCGTCAGGAGGGGCGGGATGACCCCCTACAGGGATGTGCTGAGGAGTTTAACGGTTATCTATACGATAAAATCGTTCAGCTTCGGGATAGTTTAGACCAAAATTGCGATGATCCAAGTGGGATGGCGGAGGCACGTCTTGTTGAGGTTGTTTGGGATGAGTTTGAGTCTGTGACTCTCGAGGACGTGGACAGGTTGCTGGGAAGGTTACATGCAACCACATGTTTACTGGACCCGTGTCCTTCCTGGCTGGTGCTGGCTACTCAGGAAGTGACACGAGGCTGGCTCCAGGGAATTATAAATGCTTCGTTGTTGGAAGGGGTTTTCCCCGCCGCCTTGAAAGAGGCGGTGGTGAGACCCCTCCTCAAGAAGCCTTCCCTGGACCCAGCTATTTTGGGTAATTATCGTCCAGTCTCCAACCTTCGCTTTGTGGCGAAGGTTGTAGAGAGTGTGGTGGCATGGCAGCTTCCCCAGTACCTGGATGAAGCTGTCTATCTAGACCCGTTCCAGTCCGGCTTCTGGTCCGGTCACAGTACGGAGACAGCTTTGGTCGCGTTGGTGGATGACCTCTGGAGGGCCAGGGACAGGGGCTGTTCCTCTGCCCTGGTCCTATTAGATCTCTCAGCGGCGTTCGATACCATCGATCATGGTATCCTGCTGCACCGGTTGGAGGGACTGGGAGTGGGAGGCACCGTTTATCGGTGGTTCTCCTCCTATCTCTCCGACCGGTCGCAGACGGTGTTGTCAGGGGGGCATAGGTCGACCGCGAGGCGCCTCACTTGTGGGGTACCTCAGGGGTCGATTCTATCGCCCCTCCTGTTCAACATCTACATGAAGCCGCTGGGTGAGGTCATCAGTGGTTTCGGGGTGAGTTATCATCTGTACGCTGATGATACGCAGCTGTACTTTTTCACCCCGGACCACCCCAACGAAGCTGTCGAAGTGCTGTCCTGGTGTCTGGAAGCCGTACGGGTCTGGATGGGGAGAAACAGACTCAAGCTCAATCCCTCCAAGACGGAGTGGCTGTGGATGCCGGCACCCTGGTTCAGTCAGCTGCAGCCGCAGCTGGCTGTGGGGGGCGAGTTATTGGCCCCAACGGGGAGGGTGCGCAACCTGGGTGTCCTCTTGGATGGGCGGCTGTCGTTTGACGATCATTTGGCGGCCGTCTCCAAGAGGGCCTTCCACCAAGTACGCTTGGTGCGCCAGTTGCGCCCCTTCCTTGACCGGGATGCCTTATGCACGGTCACTCATGCCCTCGTCACTTCCCGCTTGGATTATTGCAATGCTCTCTACATGGGGCTGCCCTTGAAGTGCACCCGGAGGCTGCAGTTAGTCCAGAATGCAGCTGCGCGGGTAATAGTGGGAGCAACTCATTGCTCCCATGTAACACCAATCCTGCGCAGTCTGCACTGGCTTCCTGTGGTTTTCCGGGTGCGCTTTAAGATTCTGGTTACCACCTTTAAAGCGCTCCATGGCTTAGGACCCGGGTACTTACGGGACCGCCTGCTGTTACCTTTTGCCTCCCACCGACCCGTACGCTCTCACAGAGAGGGCCTTCTCAGGGTGCCGTCCGCCAAACAATGTCGGCTGGCGGCCCCCAGAGGTAGGGCCTTCTCTGTGGGAGCCCCTACGCTCTGGAACGAGCTTCCCCCTGGGTTACGTCAAGTGCCTGATCTTGGACCTTTCGCGTGAGCAGAAAACGCACCTATGTATACAAGCGGGACTGGCTTAAAATTTTAGTGGGGTTATTTATATTTTAATGTTTTAAATGTTTTAAATTCGGCCACCTTATAATATGCTTGTTTTAATTTCTTTTAATGTTTATATTGTGATTTTTACATGGCTGTACACCGCCCTGAGTCCTTCAGGAGAAGGGCGGTATAAAAATTGAATTAAAAAAAAAAAAAGTGTATCCTTATCCTGAGTGGTAATTGAAGGCTCCACACAAGGGATGCCAACCATAATCTGTTAATATATGACATTTATTTATTTATTCATACAAATTTAGAAACTGCTGGACTCCAAATAATTCTGGGTGGCTTACAGTTCTCAGCATGGAAAAAAAACCATGCTGTTTTTGCTGGGAAGTTATTCTTAATTGCATTATTACACCTTTTGCAGAGAAAGTCTACAATAAAATCACAGAAAGGTGAATCCATGCATCTGGGCAGACAGTGGCAAGATAATAAAATATAGAGATATCCTTTGCACAAAAAAGGGACAACAACATATAGTATACGATTATAAATTCTTAATTGGAGGAAAAGGAAAAATATACTTACCTCTTGAGCACAGGTATTCAGTTTACCTGCAACTGGCAAAAACTGCCCAAGTACAGAGGTTACCGAGTTGCTTGCATCTAATAAGAAAGTACTTATTGAATGACATTTGGTGCAACAATATCTTCAGTACATAACTGGATAACATATCTAGATAACTAAGAATGAAGATTTTTGTTACAAAAATAACAATTGATATATTTATTCCTGAAATAGAAGGATATCCTTTAAAAGGATATGTATCCCACTCTGATAGGCAGAAATCTAGAAATGTCCTTCCTAGCGGAGGAACAATATTCTTACAAATTCAGATGCCAATAGCAACAAATAAATGTAGGCAGAAAACTGGAAAAATTGCTCCTATCTGTGAAACAAAACTAGAGAACAGATTGAAAGAAAATAGGGGAAAGGCAAACAAAATAGATGACAACACTACAAAATAGATCAGGCTACTTATTGGTAGCTGAAGGTCTTTAAGTGGTCATATGTTCCCATAAATGAATTTGCATGCCTAAATATTCTACCATTGACAAATCTCCAGACAGGAAGGATTATTACTATTATTATGATTTCTTGCACTGTCAGTCAGACTGGATTTGGCATTTTTGCTCACCTATTAAGTCATTACCAAGGATCTGGAAAAGGCAGATGTTGTTTGATGGTGTTAAAGGTATCACAGGATATAAGCTGTTCCAAGCAAGCCTTCCTTTTGCAATTGACTAATGGTGATTTTTATCAATGATGGTGGTGTTCAAGGGACTACTCCAGATTTTGTTATTGTCTCCATCTCCCTATATACATTCAAGGTGTTCCTCACTATTAGCTGAAATAGTTACATTCTAAAGAAATAATAATATTTCTATAGAAATGGAAGGTAGATTATTTGAATGCAGAGATGACAGCTTAAATAACCTTGGGTTTAAGTAAACACTCGTGGTTTTTTTTCATAATTTCTGTGCATCATGCAAATGGGAAAGTAGCCAGGCAATTGGATATTGTACTGAAGAAAGCATAGTTCTACTAAAGCTTAAAACTATCTGAGATTGTGCATATTATTTATAGAGAGTGATGAACAAGATTTTTGAGAAACATTATCAGAGCAGCTTTTATCTGATACAGGTCTTCCTAGTAGAATGTGATCAGACTCCATTCTAGTAAATGTTTTCAGATTCTCAATGGTGAACACAAGTATGTTAGTAGTTATGCACTGTCTGAGTGGTGGTGGTAAACACATTGTGAAGAAAAAGTGAGTGCTTGCTTCAGAGGTGAAATGACATATAAAAAGTTAAGACATCTTATGAAATGTTTTCGTGCAAACCCAATAAAATAGCCAAGTACATCTATGTTAAGATAATGCAGTGATGAGACGACTTCCGGTATCCAGTGGCAGATCCTGGGTGTCCTCTTGGATGGGCGGCTGTCGTTTGGCGATCATTTGGCGGCCGTCTCCAAGAGGGCCTTCCTAAATACGCTTGGTGCGCCAGTTGCGCCCCTTCCTTGACCGGGATGCCTTATGCACGGTCACTCATGCCCTCGTCACTTCCCGCTTGGATTATTGCAATGCTCTCTACATGGGGCTGCCCTTGAAGTGCACCCGGAGGCTGCAGTTAGTCCAGAATGCAGCTGCGCGGGTAATAGTGGGAGCAACTCATTGCTCCCATGTAACACCAATCCTGCGCAGTCTGCACTGGCTTCCTGTGGTTTTCCGGGTGCGCTTTAAGATTCTGGTTACCACCTTTAAAGCGCTCCATGGCTTAGGACCCGGGTACTTACGGGACCGCCTGCTGTTACCTTTTGCCTCCCACCGACCCGTACGCTCTCACAGAGAGGGCCTTCTCAGGGTGCCGTCCGCCAAACAATGTCGGCTGGCGGCCCCCAGAGGTAGGGCCTTCTCTGTGGGAGCCCCTACGCTCTGGAACGAGCTTCCCCCTGGGTTACGTCAAGTGCCTGATCTTCGGACCTTTCGCCGTGAGCTGAAAACGCACCTATGTATTCAAGCGGGACTGGCTTAAAATTTTAGTGGGGTTATTTATATTTTAATGTTTTAAATGTTTTAAATTCGGCCACCTTATAATATGCTTGTTTTAATTTCTTTTAATGTTTATATTGTGATTTTTACATGGCTGTACACCGCCCTGAGTCCTTCAGGAGAAGGGCGGTATAAAAATTGAATTAAAAAAAAAAAAAGTGTATCCTTATCCTGAGTGGTAATTGAAGGCTCCACACAAGGGATGCCAACCATAATCTGTTAATATATGACATTTATTTATTTATTCATACAAATTTAGAAACTGCTGGACTCCAAACAATTCTGGGTGGCTTACAGTTCTCAGCATGGAAAAAAAACCATGCTGTTTTTGCTGGGAAGTTATTCTTAATTGCATTATTACACCTTTTGCAGAGAAAGTCTACAATAAAATCACAGAAAGGTGAATCCATGCATCTGGGCAGACAGTGGCAAGATAATAAAATATAGAGATATCCTTTGCACAAAAAAGGGACAACAACATATAGTATACGATTATAAATTCTTAATTGGAGGAAAAGGAAAAATATACTTACCTCTTGAGCACAGGTATTCAGTTTACCTGCAACTGGCAAAAACTGCCCAAGTACAGAGGTTACCGAGTTGCTTGCATCTAATAAGAAAGTACTTATTGAATGACATTTGGTGCAACAATATCTTCAGTACATAACTGGATAACATATCTAGATAACTAAGAATGAAGATTTTTGTTACAAAAATAACAATTGATATATTTATTCCTGAAATAGAAGGATATCCTTTAAAGGATATGTATCCCACTCTGATAGGCAGAAATCTAGAAATGTCCTTCCTAGCGGAGGAACAATATTCTTACAAATTCAGATGCCAATAGCAACAAATAAATGTAGGCAGAAAACTGGAAAAATTGCTCCTATCTGTGAAACAAAACTAGAGAACAGATTGAAAGAAAATAGGGGAAAGGCAAACAAAATAGATGACAACACTACAAAATAGATCAGGCTACTTATTGGTAGCTGAAGTTCTTTAAGTGGTCATATGTTCCCATAAATGAATTTGCATGCCTAAATATTCTACCATTGACAAATCTCCAGACAGGAAGGATTATTACTATTATTATGATTTCTTGCACTGTCAGTCAGACTGGATTTGGCATTTTTGCTCACCTATTAAGTCATTACCAAGGATCTGGAAAAGGCAGATGTTGTTTGATGGTGTTAAAGGTATCACAGGATATAAGCTGTTCCAAGCAAGCCTTCCTTTTGCAATTGACTAATGGTGATTTTTATCAATGATGGTGGTGTTCAAGGGACTACTCCAGATTTTGTTATTGTCTCCATCTCCCTATATACATTCAAGGTGTTCCTCACTATTAGCTGAAATAGTTACATTCTAAAGAAATAATAATATTTCTATAGAAATGGAAGGTAGATTATTTGAATGCAGAGATGACAGCTTAAATAACCTTGGGTTTAAGTAAACACTCGTGGTTTTTTTTCATAATTTCTGTGCATCATGCAAATGGGAAAGTAGCCAGGCAATTGGATATTGTACTGAAGAAAGCATAGTTCTACTAAAGCTTAAAACTATCTGAGATTGTGCATATTATTTATAGAGAGTGATGAACAAGATTTTTGAGAAACATTATCAGAGCAGCTTTTATCTGATACAGGTCTTCCTAGTAGAATGTGATCAGACTCCATTCTAGTAAATGTTTTCAGATTCTCAATGGTGAACACAAGTATGTTAGTAGTTATGCACTGTCTGAGTGGTGGTGGTAAACACATTGTGAAGAAAAAGTGAGTGCTTGCTTCAGAGGTGAAATGACATATAAAAAGTTAAGACATCTTATGAAATGTTTTCGTGCAAACCCAATAAAATAGCCAAGTACATCTATGTTAAGATAATGCAGTGAAATCTTCTTTGGTTTCATAGGTGGCGAGATCAAGGTAGAATCATAGTCTGAATAACATGAAATTTCATATCACTTTCAGTAAGAATGTAACGTTTACATGGAGTATGAAACTTACTGTATCTATGAAAAGAGAAAAATAGGTGAAAGAATTGATCCTCACCGTTTCCAAGACAGTTTTTCTCACTGATGCGATAGTCCAAAGGAGTATAACCTTCAAAGACAGTAGATGAAACAGTAAAGTAGTAAGAATCACTTTTGCCATCAAAGCAGAAAGTATCACAGAGACCAAGAAGGACCAATGGATATACATGCAAAATCTTAAGGAATTTATGAAGGAATCATGTGAGATGCTATGAAAAAAATTGAATGATCTCTGCAACAGAAGGTGAGAACAAAGAGGGTGAAGAAAAGGCTAATCTCATGGCATAAAAAGAAAGCAGAATCTTGACAAACTGTAACCCTGCATTAATTATTTTTAATATTGTACAAAAAGATACTGCCTATCGGTTGATTGATATAGGGATTATTTTGTTTTTTTGGTGGAAGGATTCTGTAAATGTTAAGAGGAGAGGGAAATCACAGAGAAATTATGTTTGTGTGACTTCAGAGATCATAGAATTTAGATATCAAGCTTGATACTGGTGAATGAGAAATACAATGCAGGAGTGGGGATTTTTTTCGGATATTTATACAAAAAGTCAAGGGTGCTGAAGACACAAAACATATAATAAACTAGCACAATGATTTTTGAACTAGAACTACAAATAATTAGTTGCATTTATAACAGACTACAGTATCTAATATCTTGGAGATGAGTTATTGCATGGCCAATACCATAAAAACTCTCTTTTTACAACCCTGTAATCTCTGGGGTAGAGTTGGGCCGACTAGATGTAGCTGAGCGTTTACTGGCTGAATGCTCTTCCTGACACCACATGGAGTTCACAGCAGATATTTTTTATCTTGCCCTAGGAGAGAAACATCTGCCCCTACCTAGGATTGAACTCTCAACCTTCCGAGTGAGAAGCAAGTGTGTTCATCACTAGGCCACCATGCCACCTACCATATAGTCTGTAAAACCCTGGGAATGTAAACAGAAGTACTCAAAACTGAAAATGGTGGTTTTCAATTGCAAACTCCTGATATTTTTAACTGAACAGATATTACATGGTATCATGCTGTATAGGGAGCTAGCTTTTCCAGAGCAGAAGTGTGACGCTTCTAAGTAAGCAAGTATCATTTACACCAGAGTGTGGGAAATAGTTAAGTCACTCTGTGAAAAATATAGAAAAAGTAACAGTTTTGAATTCAAGAGAATATAAGGTTGAAAATCATTCTAGAAGATATCAACTGCTAGTAATGATTGCTGAAAAAGTTTTCAGCAATCAAATTGTGAATTTACTAAAGGATCTGACTTGGAAGTATTTGCTTTCTAACAGATGCCAGTTAATTAAAGTGGCTACTTGCTATATTAGGAAGCAAAAATAAATACTACTTTGATATGGGCTCTGGGTATATCTGTGCTAGACCCATGGTCAGCTGGCTGCATAATTAGTGCCCCAAATCCTCCTATGCTCAGCAACATTGCCCTGGAAACTGCCAACCTGCTGTTATGTTCCTTGGTGGCTGTTACTTTTGAACTGATGCCAGGCTGTTTTTTAATGGATTAAAAAAATGCCCAACAGAAGATAAAAGTGAACACAAGCTCATCAAAAGTAAGGAGGAAAAAAGAAATAAAAGAAAAAGCAAAAATAAAAAGATTAAAAACAGTAAAGAAAGACTAAAGAATAAATAAACAGTAAAGAAAGAATAAAGAGGTGGCTTCTGATATTCTTCAAGGTTATAAATAAAATATATTTTAAACTCTCTCTGTACCCTTTCCATGGGGAAAATGGAGGGCAGTGATAGGAAAGACCAGATCTGATTGCCCTACTCTGTAAGGATCTTATACAGCAGGGAATAGATCAAGCAAGCAAGATATCGTTTTAAGTCAAAGGAAAAAAGAAAGGATAATACCAGGCAAGAAGAGATAAGAAAAAGACCAAAACAAGGAAAGAGCTCTCTGCTCATAAGAGATGAAAAAGGAAAGCCGGATGGGTTTCTTAATTTAAATCCTAGACATGCTTTTTAAAAAATTATACATCAATAATAAAACTACACATTACCATATTTTTGGGAGTATAAGACACACTTTTTTCCCTCCTAAAAGAGGCTGAAAATTTGGGTGCGTCTTATACTCCAAATGTAGCTTTTTTGAAGCTTTTTTTCACCCCTAACGAGGCGCTAGTGATGCTAGCAAGTGAAGCAATCTCCAGTGCTAAGCTTTTTTTTAGTGAAGTAATTTTCCATGCTTTGCCTGCTCTGACTCTCAGCTATGAAGCTTTTTTTCAACTCTAAGGAGGCGCTAAAGAGTGAAGCAATCTCCGTGGTTTGCCTGCTTTTCTCATTGGTTCCCCCTCCAAAGATCGGTTGTGCTTTAGAAGCTGTTTTTTATCCCCAAGCAGGGGATAAAAAACAGCAAACTAATGTGTTGAAGCTGAGCAGACTAAGGATGCTAGCCAGATGAATACCTGGTAGGCAGATTTTTTTTTCCTTTTTTCCTCCCCCAAAACTAAGCTGCGTCTTATACTCTGGTGTGTCTTATACTCTGAAAAATATGGTAGTTAATGAAAAATATTGTTACCCAAGTGGTCAAGTTAAATAACTGTTTTTAGGTCTGTTTTGCAAGTAGCTGTTTCATAGTATGTTTTTATATATATAATGTATTTATGTTTCATAGCATACTGTGATACTTCCCATTTTTTATTAGTTTTTGTATTAATATATGGGAAGATTTTAGTGTTATGACCCTCAGGATAATGTACTAGTACCAGGGGTGAAACATGAACCAGTTTGCTACCGGTTCACTGGCCACGCATGCGCGCACATGCGCAGTGCGCACCAAATGCAAATTGCGTATTTTAAAAGCTAGCAGTTTTCTCAAGTAAAATTTCACACGAGGGAATGATAACTTGACAGTAACAATTTGACTATTGTTTCTCTTTCATGAGGGGAGAAATTTGAACTCCAATGTGAATTATAAATTGCCTAAGTGCCAAATTCAGTATAAAGAAAGTTTCCTTTTATTTTTGGTAGAAGACAGAGAATATAGCCTTGTTATTGTCCATTTTCAGTATCTTCCATGTCAAATATACCTCCCTGTTCTGTTGGATCTTATTAGCAAAAAGGAGATAGAAAAATAAATCTTTCATGTAGAGAAATTGCTCCCATGTGTGAGACCTTATCTCAAGTCATTGTGTTCTCTTTGGCAAGCATATACAGTTTTCTATCATAGAATAATAGAATAGAATTTCTATCATAGAATAAAACGAGATTGAAAATTGTTAGATGGGGGTGTGAATAAAAGAGATGGGACACCGTAGTCTGTCCAGCACTATATTTTCAGGTGTGATCAGGAACAAGAGGCCAGCAGGCTGTTGGAGCTCTCTCTTACAGAGTTCCGGCAGTCTTGCCGGCCATTGACAGTGGTTTATTTTTCCTGCCGCTAGATTACCCAATCAGCAGCGGGCATGTAAATGGGTGCTCTATATGTCCATATGTAACAAAAATAGTCCCCCCCCCAAAGATATTTCCAACTTCACTGACATATTGGAGCAAGCAGGAAATACAGAAATAAGCTGCTCCACTGCAGGAAAAATAGGCATACTGTACAATGATAGATACTTCTTCCAGTATCAACCTGTATTCATTTTTGTGTAGAAAGTATAAAAACTAAAAATGCATGGTTTTGTAAAAATTGTGGAAAAAAGGTTTGTAAAAGAAAGGAAGTACTTCTTTCTTTTTCAGACAGGAAAGCTCTCAGAAGAGAGAGCAGGTTGCTGAGAAAATGGCCAACACCTGGGCTGCGATTCTCCTGTCTCTTTAAGCCCTCTCCACAGTCAACAAAGTTGACTATAAAAACTCAGCTGAGAGACATTTGGGGATGGTGTGTGTGGGAAAGAGAAGAGGTTGTGTGTTTGTAAAGCAATCAGAAAGATAATAATTTTCTCTAGCAGTATTTGGAAGCAGGAAGAGTAGGACTCATCAGGAATAGTAGTTGCAGTAGTAGGACTCACAAAAAATCCTAGTTGTAGCAGTGGGGGGAAATGATGTAGTGGTGAGTAGTAGATAAATTGGAGTGCTTGTGTATATGTTGTCTAGGGGCATATGCTGTGTTGGCTCTTTTGTGTCTTGAGCCCACAGAATTGGATACAATTAAAAGAACCTGAGACACGTTATGGTGGGATATCCATAAACAGGTGGGGTATCCAACTCGGGGTGGCAACTGGGGGCTCAATTCAAGTTAAATATTTCATGACAGTGGTGGGCATGGCTTGGTGGGCGTGGCAGGGGAAGGATACTGTAAAATCTCCATTCCCTCCCCAATCCAGGGGAAGGTTACTGCAAAATCCCCATTTCCTCCTGATCACCTGGGGCTTGAGAGGCAGAGAATAGATGGGGTGGGGCAGTCAGAATTTTTACTACCGGTTCTCCGAACTACTCAAAATTTCCAGTAACGGTTCTTCAAAAACTGGTCAGAACCTGCTGAAACCCATCTCTGCTTCATGAAAAGGAAACAAATATTAGCTATAAAGGGAATTTGGCTTTGCAGAACTCAAACTTTGCAAACAATAAACAACATCCTAGCTGCAGAAATTGCACCTCTTACCAGAACCTACACCACAAACAGAGAGACAGGGAAAAGATAGAAGGTACAGATTCTCCTTACACTACTATTTTGATAGAGACAAAACTCCACTCTATGCCTGGAGTTAAACCAAAGAAGATAGACCAGCCAGAAATGGGATTAGGCTCAAATACTTGGGCCAGTATCGCCAGAGAAATGTTAAAGCAACAGCAACAGGAAAAGCTTTGATTAAAACAGGAGAAACCACTTTGGAGGGAGATAGAAAGGAAACATAGGTTACAATGGGAAAAGAATGAAAGAGGCAAGAAGATAAGAATTTAGGGGCTCATAGATTTATTTAAAAGGGCCCAGTCCAGTCACCAGAAGAGGCATAAACACCTCTATGTTTTTCAGAATGCATAGAGAGAAGATGGTCCCAAAGACATAAAAATCCCTAAGATGTCAGAAGTTCTAACATAAAAGCACATTTTGCCATGTTTGAAAGAATTGCTACCTCTTGTGAATGAGTCTTAATAGCCCCATGTTTAAGAGGAAAGGCTTTGAGAGCTTATAATAGAGCTTCTCTTCTTGCAGCAAGAGAAGTAATGGATTACTCCCATGTTCAAGAGAGAGAATCCTATATAGGCATGATGTAACTCCCACAAGTTTAGAGCTATACATGACAAATATGAAGCAATTCATGTATTGTGCACAAGATTAAATACTTAGATTAAATACTTAGGAAACAGTTGAGGCCAGATAAAAGGAGCAAAGAAAATTGGCAGAAGTACTGTATTTTTCGGTGTGTAAGATGCACTTCCCCCCAAAAAAGGTGGGTGGAAATATCTGTGCATCTTATACAGCGAATGATGCTGAAGCCCTGCCCACCTGCCAGCCCCCACCCGCCAGCCTCTGCCTCCCAGCAATTTACCTCCTTGCAGCAAACAGCAAACAGCCTGGTCAGCTTCAGCACAGCCTGATTTAGCACAAGCACCTGATTGGCGGTTGGATTGGCCTCCTGGAATACCGCCTATCAGCTATTCTAGGCTGCAGGGATTGTCACTGCCCATTGCCGCCCATTGCTGTTGCTGCCTAATGCTGCCTCCACATGTCCCATTTTTGTCCTCCATGTGCCCCATTTTTGGCCTCTGCGTGTCCCATTTTTGGCCTCTGCGTGTCCCGTTTTTGGCCCATTCCAGGTGGTGGGAATAGGCACCACCAGCAGTGATCTCTGCTGCCTGGAACAGGCCAAAAATAGAATGTGCGGAGGCCGAAAATGGGGCACGTGGAGGTGGCAATAGGCAGCAGCAGCAATGGTGATGGTGGGAACAGGCAGTGGCGATCCCTGCAGCCTGGAACAGCTGATAGGCAGTATTCCAGGATGCTGATCTAACTGCCAATCAGCTGCTTGTGCTAAATCAGCTTTGGAAGCCATATTAGCACCAGAAGCTTCCAAGCTGCCAGGTCTGCTGAAGCTGACCAGGCTGTTTGCTGTACGTTGCAAGCAGGTAAATTGCTGGGAAGCAAAGGCAGATTTCCCCCCCTTGTTTTCCTCCCCAAAAGCTAGATGCGTCTTACACTTTGAAGTGTCTTATAGTCCAAAAAATATGGTAATTTTAGAACAGTTTCTAGAGGTACTCTTTACCAAATTGAGGTTTTGGGTACAAAACACAACCCAGAAATAGAGCAGAATTAATTGGATGAGGACTACATGGCAACAAAATGGTCAGAGGATATTAGAAAAATAGAGAAGGAGAAACAATAGGAAAGCCTGTTCCAGAAAGAAATTGAAGGGGATAAAGATGAAAGAAAGAAGCGTTTAGCTCCTGCCCAAACAAAAGGGGAACATTGGGAAATCAGAGCCCTGTGGTTGTTACAACTGTGGGACTTTTGTCAAAACTAAAAGCCAGAGGAAAAAGGGAATGTCTACAGTATGCAAGCATCTCTGGGGAGAAAAGTTATAATCCCAGCAAATTAATGGGGTCACTGTTAGAGGATTAGTAGATACTGCGAGTAGATGAATGTTGGTACACTCTCATTTAGTAAAAAGGCAGCATCTATGGGAAAAGAGCCCCTTACAAGTATGTTTGGGCACATTGAGAAGGTTCCATTGGTTAAAGCCAGACTGTCAATATGGGGAAAAAAACAGGTAATAGTGATCAGAGTAATTCTAATTTACCATGTAACCTAATGATTGGAACAGATTTTTCATTTATAGAGGGATGGACTCAGAAAAAAGGATTCACAAAGGAGGCTAAAATAGAGGATATAACCATAAGAGCCCAGTCTAAGACAAAGACAAGGCTGGAACGAAAGCAGGAAGTAAAGGAACCTGGGATTTGTCCTAAGCATCCTGGTTTTGTAGGAGAAATGAGATACCCCAGAAAGGAAAAAGCTTTACGAAAGGCCAACCAAACTAGGGATGAACTCATAGCAACAAACATTCCTAAATGGAAGATTCACCTGGGACACTTACAAAAGAAACCAACATTGTTGGCTAGCAGCAGAAAAGGAGAGAAACAGGGAAACAACACCCAGATTCTAAGAAAAATCATGGTTGCTGTACTGAATAATCCCTATATGAAGGAACAAATTGAACAGATAACAGTTTGCCAAGGAATATACTGAAATTACATGATCTAGACATATGGGTAGGAATAGGATCACATCAGGGGTAGATTCCACTTACTTTTACTACCGGTTTGCAGCAGGATTGTGTGCTCTTCTGCGCATGCGCAGATCACCAATGATGACATCGTGCCGGGTAGGCAGAGCTGATTCTATAGAACTGGACAGAACTGGGAGCAACCCACCACTGGATCACATACAGAACTTTAGATTTTAGAATATTAGGCCAGGGATCTGTAAAGAAGTGGCCCAGTAATGTAAATCCTACCCTATGTTTCAGTTGCTAAAACCAAAAGGGGAATATGATAAAGTTCCTATGGAGAGATTGCTTTTAATCTCTACTTTTCTAAAATAGCTATGAATATTGTGTA
Organism: Ahaetulla prasina; assembly: GCF_028640845.1. Taxonomy (NCBI): domain Eukaryota; kingdom Metazoa; phylum Chordata; class Lepidosauria; order Squamata; family Colubridae; genus Ahaetulla; species Ahaetulla prasina. Next base: position 259,515,001 of record NC_080539.1, on the reverse strand, counting down.
GGCCTTTTGCCACAATATAGTAAATGAGTATATTCCAGTTATCTGTGATTATGCAATTCAATATCCTGAAGAGGTTCCATTAAGGAATGTGATCACCAAAATAATAGCAAAGTAGCTGGTCAAAATCTTTAAGAAGAGTAGGCATACCAAATGAGATCCTTGCAGATCAAGGAGTCAATTTCCAATCAGTAATGCTCTATGCATACACCTGGGAATAAAATGGGTGTATACAAGTCCTTATCCACAGGGAATTATTCTTATGGAAAGGGCGAACCAGAAATATCAAGAAATATGCAGGCCAAGACTCAAAACATTGCGATATGTGGCCGCCTTTTCTATTGTTTCCCTACAGGATAATTCCCCAGGCATTAACAAAATTTTTCAAGGAAAAGCAATAGATGCAATCTACATAGACTTCTGCAAAGCTTTTGATTCAGTTGTACATGATAAACTACTCCTCAAACTAAAATCCTACAGCATTTCGGGACCTCTTCACAATTGGATAAATGCCTTCCTGTCAAACAGACAACAAGTGGTCAAAATTGGCAACGCTATATCTAATCCTGTTCCTGTCAAAAGTGGCGTTCCCCAAGGTAGTGTTCTTGGACCAACACTCTTCATACTATACATAAATGATCTCTGCGACCTCATCTCAAGTTATTGTGTTCTCTTTGCTGACGATGTCAAACTATTTAATACCACTAATAATACTTCTACCCTTCAAGAAGACCTCGACTTAATTTCCGATTGGTCTAAAACTTGGCAACTCCAAATCTCAACCAGCAAATGCTCAGTCTTACATATTGGAAAAAAGAACCCTAACATCAAGTACAAACTTGATGGACATTACCTAACTGATGACCCTCACCCTGTCAAAGATCTTGGAGTTCTCATATCAAATGACCTTAATGCCAAAGCCCATTGCAACTACATAGCAAAAAGGCCCTAAGAGTTGTAAACCTAATTTTACGCAGCTTCTTTTCTAAAAACTCTACACTACTAACTAGAGCATACAAAAGCATTTGCCAGACCTATTCTTGAATACAGCTCATCCATCTGGAACCCATACCACATCTCTGACATAAATACAATAGAAAGAGTCCAGAAATATTTTACTAGAAGAGTTCTTCACTCCTCCGAAAACAACAAAATACCTTATACCAACAGACTTGAAATCCTGGGATTAGAAAACTTACAACTCTGTCGACTTTGACATGACCTGTGTTTAACACACAAAATCATCTATTGCAATATCCTTCCTATAAAAGACTACTTCAGCTTCAATCGCAATATTACAAGAGCAAAAAATAGATTCAAGCTAAATGTCAACCGCTTCAAACTTGATTGCAGAAAATATGACTTCTGTAATAGAGTTGTTAATGCTTGGAACTCATTACCTGACTCCAAAGTCTCTACTCAAAATCCCAAAATCTTCAACCAAAGACTGTCTACTATTGACCTCACCTCATTCCTAAGAGGGCTATAAGGGGTGTGTATAAGAGCACAAAAGTGCCTACCGTTCCTGTCCTATTGTTCCCTTCATCATATCAAATTGATATAGTTGATGCATATATTTTTTTTACATATATGTATATATTTTCTTCAAAATATGTTGTTTTATTTATGACAATTGTTTGTGTATACTTTTGTGACAAAACAAAATAAAAAAAAATTAGCTCTTTTGTGTTACTACATAAGAGAAAACCTTCAAGAGTTTTAGGCATTATTAAAGGTGTGGTGTGAAAACTTAGAAGGCCCAAAGAACTTAATCAAATATATATTAATGCAGAGGAACAAGTTAAAAGCCCTAGGACACATTGCCCAGGAATATTTAGAGATAGCCAGGGAAGGCTGGAAAGACACTATGATAAAGATTTAAAGGCAAAGCAATTTAATATAGGATATCAAGTGCTGTTGTTATTACTTGCTAAAGAAAGCAAACAGGTAAGGTTCCCACATAGTAAAGAGAAGAACTGGGTCAGTAAATTATGAACTTGAATTAGAAGGCAGGAAAAAGAATCCACCATGCCAACCTCCTGAGGAAATGGTGCAATAAAGCTGAACCTAGAATGGCTTTCTTTGTTCTAAAAGAAAGGCATCCAGAATTGTTGAATTAAGCTTGGAGACAATACTGCAATTATCCCATGAAAAAATACATATTAATTTAGACCTAGGAGACCATAGAGAAAGAAAAAATGGTGGGACTGTAAACATATGTTTACCATATAACCGATGTAACTAACTTAGTAGAGCACAGAATAGAAATGGGGAAACCAGACTGATTAGACAATGTCAATATAGGATTCCTGAGCAGTTGAAAGCTGCATTACAAAAGAAAGTAGAAAGATGCTCCAGATGGATATTATAGAACAATCTCAAAGTGACTGGCCTCTCCAATTTTATTGGTCCCAAAACCAAATGTAGACATATGATTATGTGTAGATGTCAGAAAAAAAAACCAGTAAAAAACCACTCAGACTTTTTTTTACAAGTTTTATGAGTTAGATACAAAATGTCATAGCTTCAATATTCTATGTTACATGCTTGGGAAATACGCTAGGAAAATCTGAATTGAAAAGCTAGAGTATCATTGCTACTGTACTTAGAAATATAGTTATTTATCTTTATGAATTAGTACTGTAATTTGGTATAAGTTAACCCTCTATATATTGCTATAATAGAAAAAGTTAATAGTTTTTTTTTGTATAAGGCTACATAAAACACTTATTGTATTTCCTAACACGTTTGCACAAACACATTTCCTGACATATGCATATTTGTAATAAATTGCATGAAAAAAGCCCTGGTTTATAGAATGTTTTGCTACTATTTCTTTTTATTGTGTTCGCTAAGGTCCACTACTTGGATTCACCTAACCATTATTTTACATAACTGCTGTAGCAAGTTACCACATTGAGAGAGGCTAATCTACTTAGAGTTGTTAAGGATGTTTTCTTATTTGTTTGTCTGTTTATTATTTAATTTATATGCTGCCCATTTCATAGTAACTCTGTGCGGCTCACAATAGAATAAAAAGGTAAATACAAGATGATTAAAATTAAAAGGATTGAATAAGAAACTAAAAACTAAGAAGATGGGTGACATGGGGGTGGATATCATCTCTGTCAACCCAAACAGGCTCCCCCAATATAAGGGCATAAGCCCATATCAGGGTCTTATGCCAACTGGCAGAGCCAGGTTTTCAGATCTAATAAATTAATCCACATTTACTGAAAGAGTTATTGACATATATTATATAAAAATAACGTTTTAAAATTAAGCATCAATATATACTTTCAGGTAGTTTTAAGGTGGAGATGAGTAAGGAAAAACTTTAAATGTATATGTTCAATAGGTTCTTACTAGCTATTTTAACAATATTTTCTGAAAAATCCCGAAATGCTTTATTCTTGTTTGCCTTTTTACTGTTCAAAAAGAATGATTGCTATGTACAAGATACAGGTTATTAATATATAAGATGTTTTTCATTGTTGATAAAAGAGTGACATCAAGTGGATAGTTTGTGCATAAATACAGTTAGGTTTTTTAAGTTTCATCAGGGCCTTTCCCCTTTCATAATATATAAATGCATATTTTATTAACTCAGTTGAGAAACTTTCTTTTCTCCTACATTATTACTTCTATTATGGTAACACTGCATTTTCTTGAAATTGAAATCGTTATAATTTGGAAAAAGTAATGGTTTTCTCAGTTTTGTTGCCCTATGAAAATTGCTGTAAATATACAGGCAGGACTAGCATACAATGATACAATGTATATATCAAAATGTAATAGAATGAATCTAAATAGGAGCATGCATTCTGTGGTCCTTTAAATCAGAGACTAATAAGGGATGATGGAATGTTTTGGTGAAAAATACCACAGATTCTTAATCATTGATAAGCCAAGAAAGGATAAAGTTTTTAAAGCTGGCAATGTACTTTTATTTTTTGGGGAAGGAATAGATCTTCAATGGGTAGGTAGGTCAATTATATAAAGTGGACATGTTTACATCATGCACAGGGATGGATTTTTATAGCTTGAAGAAATTGAACCATAATGTTCAATTTATAAATGTATCATTAGAGCTCCATATCAACATTTAAGAAGTACCAACATAGTTAATAATTTGAATATCAGAAACAATATATCTATTATAGATACTTACGCTGTTCTTGATACTGGGGAACCAAATGAATAGCTTTCAATTCTCTTGTCTCAGTATTGTTTACACAAAGTATATGAGTGCCATTTTTCAACTGACATATTATCTAAAATGCATAACCAATTATTAGTTTGCTACAATTTTCATTCTATGTGTAGCAGAAGTACTGTATTTATTTAAAAAAAGGAGTCATTAAAATCTTTACTTAAAATCAGCTTATTAGTTTCTTGTATTACTTGTGTAGTTTTGGAGGAATACACAAAGATGTCCATACTCGTACTTAAGCAATGCTCAATACTTTACATTTCTGTTTATTGCACAATACTGCAATCTTATGTACATTTATCAGGGAGTAGGTCTTATTAAACTGAAAGGGTATTATTACTTCTAAATTATAGATTTTAAGACTGAGCTCTAATCTTTTGCATTAAATAATGAAAAAGAAGTGTGAGTGCTTGCGTGCATATGAGAAGGAAAACCACATCCTATCCATGCCTGCTAGTGGCTCGTACCTCCAATCTACTTAGTTCTACCACTTGTGACTTTCACGTGGATAAGGATTGTCTATTTATATTATAGCAATAGCAGTAGCACTTAGACTTATATACCGCTTCACAGTGCTTTACAGCCCTCTCGAAGCGGTTTATAGAGTCAGCATATTGCCCCCAACAATCTGGGTCCTCATTTTACCGACCTCGGAAGGATGGAAGGATTATAAAAGCTGTATCAAGCTTTTTAAAATATTATTGTGCCATTTGGATAGCTATGTTAACCATAAAAAAATCTAACAAATATATAGATGACTCAAATTTTTTTTTAATAAAAACATGCAAAATTCTCTAATGCAGATATATATTGTTATTATGAAGAGTTTATATTTACCACTTGAGGAGTAGAGTAATTTTTCTGTGAATAAGTGGGTTCCTCCACAGCATTTTGTGCAGCTGCCAGATTGTGGCCTGCCTCAGCACCATTTGAACTCTGAAAAACACCTTCTTCGGTATTATTTACTACAAGGCTTACAGCTGTCTCTTTGATCTCATTCTGAAATACAAGCAATTTCATATTTGAAATAGGATACATTATATTAAAATATTAAGAATTAAATCTAATAATTTAAACAGAATATGCTGACATTGATATGTAAATAAGAATTTCAAATTGCCACTGTTCTTAATTGTCATTAAAATATTTTTATAAGGAACAATTTCATTTTCTTTTAACAAAAGGCAAAGGACTATCGAAGAAAATATGGCAGAATTTTTTTTGCAACTTCTCCAGAGAACGCCTGCTTTATGAGCTGTGGCCATTTGGTTTTTAAGGGTTTCATCAAAGACTCCTACTAGTTAGTAGTTGTAAGACAGGGCATTTTAATGTTATTTTTTATTCAATCTATATTCTGAATGTTTGTTTTTAATAGTACTAAAGCAAATCCATTAGAATATCAGACTTTGAATCTTTGTTTAAAATATTTATATTCTTTTCCATTACCGATCCTTCCCCTTGGAATAAAAATGATGAGCAATACAGTAACCCCTAAATGATTAATATGTATAATAAATAATCTGAAAACTTAATTCAGGGCATATGTAGATATTGGTACATAGAAACCAAGTTCAGCTTCAGAAGGCCTTCAAATGGGTGATTCTGCTTAATTCATAAATTCTATTAGATGTTGCGATAAATGTCAAATTAATACTTACAAATGTATCATAAACAGGATCTGCATCTTGAGGTGAAATACATATACCATTGCAAGATTCTACTGCACAAAACAAATGTGAAAAATTATAAGGACAAATTATACTATATATAAACCATTGAACTCAAAAAGCAAAGTAACTTTGGAAGTATCTGAGATTAATTCACCAAAATACCTCAAATGTGAAAGCTGGCATAGGCAACTCTATTAAAAATCTTTTTAACCTTTCTCCCTATGGCAGGTTCACCTGAATCTTAATCCCATTTCAAATAGAAAGATTTTTCCCATTTGCAGGAGGCATATCCTGGTTGCAATATAATTTATTCAGGTACAGAAGAACTGATATTATAAAATCACTTACCATCAGAGCAGCCTGATAAGGATTGTGACACTGTAGAATAATTAACAATCCCTTTGATTTGGTCACAAGAAATAGTGCTATTTGCATTTGAAGGAGTTAATAAAGGTCTCAGTACCTAGGAAACAAAGTAGAATACTTTGAAGCTTAAAACTATTATTTACATTGTAAAAGTAAGCCTCTATGGTTATCTAATATTGAGGTTTTTTTAGCAGAAAATATTTGTAGAACCTCCTTAAATGTAGAACCTCATATTTTCTGTTCCACTATCTTTTGCAGTTATATTGTATAATTTTTCTCTATTATCATAATCCATTAGACTATCCCAGATCCTCCAGAATAGATTTCTGAAGGGAGTGAGTTTAAGATTGTTGGCTATTTTAGCAATAATCTAAGGTCATGATATAACCTTTCAGTAACATACGCTCTTTTGAAACATGAAAACAGGAAAGTGGAGGGATTCTATAGAGTACTTAAACTTTCATAAGGCTTTGCACAAATCTCAATACTTCCTGAACTGATTTAGGATAATAAGACAGCTCCTTTTATGGATTAGCCCCAAAAAATTACAGAACAGAAAGTAATGGGAAAAATACTTTTTCTGCAGTGAAACAAACTGGCTGTGTTTGCATACATGCATAAACAGAAGAGAACAGCTTCCAGTTCAGTTTCAGAAGCTTGGAAAGAGATGCCCTTGATCAAAGAATTTTTAAAGTGCTTTTTTTTCCATGTGTTTTGAATAGCCTGTTTCAGTCAATTTGGACAGCCAGTCCTATAAATTATCAGTTCTTGCAATGGAAATGTTGCACAAGAGTGGAGATTGGAATGTTCTAAGTAGGTACGGATGCACCAAAGCTTTTGTAACTTTAGATATCTGGATTTGAATAATTGAATAATCCAGATTCAAAGGCAGCAAACTATCATATTATCGATAAAGAACAAAAATATCATCTTGCTCTGGTTATGATATTCAACATATATTTTGTTGATCACTATATGATGCCCAACATATTTTTATAAAATTAACATGATTTCTTCCTCAAATTATCAGGATTTAAATGATAAAATATTATTTTAGGGCTAAAATATATAATTCTACAGCCTGTATATTACAAAACAAGTTGTTCCATTTGGTAACCGAATAGCTTTTAGTTATATAAAATATTTAAATTTTAAAATATTTTGAAGTACTCTAATTTGAATTCAAAGCAGATATATTTGCACTCAAAATGCTCAACTCATAAAAGTTCAAAATAATTGTTCTGAATTTGAGATAGAACACTCCGTGTCCAAATAATTTTGAATTTAAAATGTTTTATACACCTCCAACAGATTCTTTCCCCATTTTCAGCTTTTATCTCCAAATCTATTCTAATGAAACATCTTCTGAGGCAAAGAGGAACTTGTGTTGCATAGCTGCATGATGTGATAATGTAACTCAGCAGTCTTAAAATTGTTTCAGCTTTAACCAGCAGTATTCAATAATGTAATTAGTTTATTAGTTACAATTTAATATAATTAAATATAATAAAGTGTGATAAATATAATAGTTATGGTTTTTCTAAATGGTAAATAGAAGCACAATCTTACTGGTGTAATTTCTGCATTTGTACTGATTGTTCCATCAGGAGTGCTGGTACCAAGAGATAGTACAGCATTTCTATCTTGTGTCATTAATGAAGAAAATTGAACACTGTATGAATGTAACTGCAGTTCTGGTAAATATGCACATCTTGTTGCTTCTGAAGGAGCCTCTTCAGATACTTTTTCATATTTTCCAAGGTCTTCATCACAATAATCTTGTGTAGATGGCTGCATTTTTACTTCTAGCACTGCATTTTCATTTTCCCTGTTAAGTGTATGTTTCAAATGATCAACTGCAGTTTCACCTGAGCAATTTGAACAAGTATCTTGACTACAAAGGGCTCCCTTTTCAACTGGTTTATTTAGTAAATCAATCTTATGGTTTTCAGAGCTAAATGCAAGTCCTTTATCTGTCCTGGAAATTCCAGCAAGAATTAGATGATTTTCCGTAGGTACAGTTAAAATTTCAGACTGGCTATGTTTCATCTCAATGGAAACACGTCCTAGAGCAGTTTTCCTCTTGATAAATGTATCAGCTTCAAAATAAACAAAAAAGTAATATAAAGCTCTCATCATAAATTTAAATATTTTTCTACATATATAGTCGGACTATGTTAAATATAAAGTTATACTCTATACATTATATATATTCATTATAATATATAGTAAACCACCGGATTAGAAAGCGGAAAACTGTGAGTTCTAGTCGTGCTTTAGCCATGAAAGCCAGCCGGGTGACTTTGGGCCAGTCACTCTCAGTCCAACTCACCTCACAGGGTAGTTGCTGTGGAGACAATTGGAGTAGAAAGTGTGTTCACGGCCTCAAGTTATTTGTAAAAATAATAGGTGGGATACACATAAAATAAATAAATATAAATAAATCATATTCTAAGTAGATGGCAATACTTATTTTATAAATTGATTATATATAAAATTCTATGCTTATTTAAGTATTGTTACATATTTGCATCTTAAATGCATTAAGAGAAACATAAATCACATTGCATTTTTTCTATACATCTGAAATACTAAAATGCTTTTATTACAAAAGAAGAGTAATCTATATTAGACATAGGTGAAGGTTTTATTCTATCGTACCTGATATCTCTGTTTCTATGAAAATATGCATCTATGCCAATATAAATATAATCCTGTACATTGGAAATGTTAGTATGTTGCTAGAACTCTCATTGTCATGACTTTTAACTGGGTGAAATGGTGCATATAGGGCAATTTTTGAACCAACGTACATCAAATGAGTTATCTTACAGAATGTGACCAAATCCAAGATTCCTAAAGGAATGAAAGATGGAAACATTGTGTAGTCATGTGATCTTCATTTTCAGTGTTCTGTGATAGCTAACAAGCCAGTCTACAATCCCTTGCTCCCCTCTTGCTCCCACAACAGCATTTCTGATGCTCCCTGTTAGATTTCCATAAGGAATTCAATGGGTAAGCCAGCAGGAAGTTGGAAGCTACTCCTCATCCTACTGCTTTTTTGCACAGCCTTGGTAATTCTGTTTCTCTATTTAGGTAAGGAAATATCTCTGAAACAATGACTGAATGGGGGCACTGGTTTTCTAGTTACAATTATAAAATGAGCATATTTATTTTCATATTCTGATTATAGTCAGTTTAGAATTAAAGTACAAACAATCATGGTTTCATAGTAGGTGGCAATTTTGTAAAGCTCTGAAATAGATTAATATCATAATGAAACAATCTAATAGGTGAATTCCCATTTCAGTTTGTGATTTTTAAATAGCTACTTCAAGGATATTATAATTTTATACTGCAAAAGTCATACGATTCTCATACTGAAAGAATAGAATAGAATAGAATTTTTATTGGCCAAGTGTGATTGGACACACAAGGAATTTGTCTTGGTGCATATGCTCTCAGTGTACATAAAAGAAAAGATACGTTCATCAAGAAAGAATAGCTGAAGAAATTGTTAGGAGTATGCTTTGATATCTAAAATAACTTTATATCTTAAAAGAAAATCTAACACAGAAATTTAATTCAAATTGGATAGCATTCATAGATTTCAATTTAACACATGGATTGGGTGTATATTCAAAGATTAAATTTCTCTATGCTTAGAGTCTACATGTTTTTATAGAACTTCCAAATAAGAAAAGATTTTGGCAATTCAGATAATATTATAGTTTATGATCTCACTAGGTGAATTAGTGTTTTGAGTATGATTACTGATATTCCTGATTTTACAACTTATATTGTGAAATACAATTTCAAAGCAAACCAGACTCTAATGCATATCTGTAGATTCACTTAGTAAATCAATATTGGATATGAAAATCAGCAAGAAGCTAATATAAATCAAAATTACAACAAAAATATAGTGAACTGATATATTCAAGAATATTTTTTTATCAGCCTTTCAAAATTTTCAAAGCATTACATCCTCAGCTTTACAACACTATTTTATCTGGGTAATTTTTTGCTTTACGATTCCCCTACAGTATTCTATATGAACAGATACTGTACATCAAAGGGGGGTGGGGGGAGTGGGATTTACTTTGTATATTAACTTTATTTATTGTAGATTATTTAATACAGGTAGTCCTCAACTTACAACACTTCATTTAGTGACCATTCAAAGTTACATCATCACTGAAAAAAGTGAGCTAAGACCATTTTTCACACTTACAACCATTGTAGCACCCCCAAATTCAGATGTTTGGTTACTGACTCGTTTATGGCCATTGCAGTGCCCAGGGGTCATGTGACCATATTTTGCGACCTTCTGACAAGCAAAGTCAATGGGGAAACCAGTTTCACTTAACAACCGTGTTACTAAATTACCAACTGTAGTAATTCACTTAACAACTGTGGCAAGAAAAGTCATAAAATGGGGCAAAAGTCACTTAACAAATGTTTCACTGAGCAAAAGAAATTTTGGGCTCAATTGTGGTTGTAAGATGAGGACGACCTCAAACTCCACAGGAACTCATGGTAGTGCACATTACAAACTAAAATAATTGTAAAATATAATAATATAAACTGCAATGCTTCTTTAAAATGATAATTTAAGTTATAAGAGATGTACCAATGAAGATATTAAATATTCTTTGAACAGCTCAGATTTTAATTAAGTTTTTTCTATGGTGTGGATCTGACTTTCTGGTGGAAGACTCTTCTTTAGGGTAGGTTCCAATGCTGATAAACCAGTGATGAGGATGAAGGTCGATACAATATATTGATGTTGTGAAACGATTATACACACCTACAGAATTTCATCGTGTGTACCAAGTAAATCAAAGAGGAATCTAGGTCTATATATACAGTTCTTCAGGGATGCTTTTTTTTTTGCACTGTGCATGATGGAAATGATTATTGTCATACATACAGTTGCTGGCTCTTTTGTTTACTTTTCACACATATAGACACTTCTGAAAATAATGAATAGCTGTGACTTTTTCATGCGTCATCGAAGATGGGCTGCCTCACACTTTACAGCACCGCCTGTACTGAAAGAACTTGCGGGCACGTCAAGGTTTAATAAGCGTGCATTATCTGTATCCACCTATACCCATAAGTTCCAGCTGCTGGGTAGATTAATACGCGTTATCTCAAGAAAAGGGCTATAGTAGATCACATCTGATCTGATTCCCCCACCCAAAATTTTTTCCTCCAATCTGTCGGGGTGGAGGAGGGGTGTGCGTGTGCATGTCACATGAGGCGAACAAGTCCTGACGGGTCAGTCGTACGCATACAGTACTTCTCCGTCTCTCCCGCTCACCTTTCCCCTCGCCAGATTCCCGCCTTTTCCCTTCCATTACGCTGACGAGCGCCTGCTCTAATTTGCGGAGGAAGAGCCGTTGGGCGGGGAGGGGGAGAAGAGCAGCGGGTGTCTCGAGCTGAGGCGGAGCCTGGAGGGCACGCGCTGGTTCCGGGTCAGATGACCTCCTCTCTGTGAGTACAAACACCAACCCACCCCCGAGCGCTTCGCCTGTGGCTGTGCACGCAGGGCAGCGGTGTCTTTTGGAAACGCAGGGTCTTGTCGTTCCGTACGGTCCAGCTCCAGACTCGTGCTCATCCTCTCAAGAGAAGGTATTTAAATGGGCGAAGTCGTTTCGACCTTTTCACTTTCCGAAAAAGAAAACGGAGGGGAAGACGAAGTTTTGCTTTTCTGAGCAAAAGACAAAACATTCTCTCCGACGGGGATAATAGGTAAAAAGGGCTGCAGTGCACATGAGCCCGTACACCCAAATTCATAAGAGTCCATAAATCAAACTAGGAGATCCTAGTTTAGATTGCAGAAAACACGATTTCTGTAACAGAATTGTCTATGCTTGGAATGCATTACCTGACTTTGTGGTCTCTTCTCATAACCCCAAAAGCTTTATTAAAAATCTATCCACTGTTGACCTCACCACATTTCTAGGAGGACTCTTAAGGGGCGTGCATAAGAGCACAAATGTTCCTACCGTTCCTGTCCTATTGTTTCTTCCCCTATATATATATATATATGCTTATACTACCTTGTTTCTCCTCATATATATGTTTATATATTATATAATCTTTTGTTATGTTTGTGTATATTATGACAAAATTAAATAAATAAATAAATCCTGTGAACAGCAGATTGACAGTCATTAACTACCTGCACTCAGACGCACGTGGTAGCTTACTTATTGGTTTCACAGAACTTAAAAGCCTGTAAATTCATGGGTTTCTTGTTCTTCAACCAGTCCAGTTTAAAATATACCTTGATCATTTTCTTGTGGCCTTTTTAATTAGCATTCTGCCACAATAATAAGTACAGCCTTCTACACTTTCAAAAATTAAATCCTCAATAAAGAAAATTATGCAATTTACTCTTAATATCCTACAAACGGAAAATATAAAGACAATATACTGTTACGGTACTTGTCTCTTCCCTTTTAAGGGAATTAATGCCTTTGTTATACATACTAACTTTGTAACCTTTTCCTTTTCCCCCAGTGAAATGCCTAAGACAGGTGAGAAGAATAGGACCACCTGGAACACATTTCTATTGCATGTGATTTGTTTTGGGGTAGGGTGGGGCTTGTGCTTATATGTTCCTTATTGGATAAGATAACCACATGCATGGTAGTTCTATGCATGATGGCAAACTCCCAGTTTCTTAAGTTCTACCAATTATATTCAATTGCTGTAAAGTTAAGGACAAGCAGGCAAATCACAAGGAAAGTGAAGAACTTTAACAGGAAACACTGCAGCAGAGATGAAGGCCTGTTTCCTTCACTTGCCTTTTACATTAACAGGATTTTTGGTGCTAATGTTGCTTCTAAAAAACAGGGTGATATTTTACTACCCTACCCCCAGCTTCAAGTCCCAGATTTAAGGTGATCTAGAAAATAACATTTTCTGCTCAAGATGCCAAGGGAGCTATTGTGTCTATATTGACCAAGTTAGTCTTGTTTATTGATAGATACACAAAGACAAGTGAGAGAAAGGCAACACATGCCACCGGCTATTTATTTAGAAAATTTATATTGCTGCCTATTTGCACATTGCGACTCAAGGCAGTTTACAGGAATATAAAAGCATCATATATAAAAAATAACAAAATAATATACGGTAATAGCCCAGGGGTGGGTTCTACTTACCTTTACTACCAGTTTGCAACAGGACAACGGGACCATGCGCAGATCACCCATGATAATGTGGCGGGTGGGTGGGTGGAGCCTCCTGCCGGTTTTACTACCCTTCACCCCAGTGACAACACATCACACAAGCCATTTAATGGGCTCTATCCTACTCTGGGTTCCCCAGGCCTGCTGGCAGAACCAGGTCTTCAGTGCCTTCCGGAAGATTGTTAGAGTGGGCCACTCTAATCTCTGGGGGAATGATGTTCCAGAAAGAGGGAGCCATGGTTTTCAAAAAAAAATTTCCTTACCAAAGAAAATATGCTTTACTAACCAGCAACTGAATGAGCATAGGTCACATAACAGCAAGCTATTAACATTGTTGCAGTCAGAGATAGGTTAAGTGAATAAATAAGTGTACCTAAGTGGGGTAAGGGCTTCATTGCAATTGTGAAGTTAGTAATAGATTGTTAAATGAATTTGGTTTTCTCATTGCTTGTCGGAAGGTCACCAAAGGTGCTCACATGACCCTGGGACACTGCAATCAAAATAAACGAGTCAATTGTCAAGCATCTAAATTTTGATCATGTGACCATATTTTGCGACCTTCTGACAAGCAAAGTCAATGGGAAACCAGTTTCACTTAACAACCGTGTTACTAAATTACCAACTGTAGTAATTCACTTAACAACCGTGTTACTAAATTACCAACTGTAGTAATTCACTTAACAACCGTGTTACTAAATTACCAACTGTAGTAATTCACTTAACAAATGTTTCACTGAGCAAAAGAAATTTTGGGCTCAATTGTGGTTGTAAGATGAGGACGACCTCAAACTCCACAGGAACTCATGGTAGTGCACATTACAAACTAAAATAATTGTAAAATATAATAATATAAACTGCAATGCTTCTTTAAAATGATAATTTAAGTTATAAGAGATGTACCAATGAAGATATTAAATATTCTTTGAACAGCTCAGATTTTAATTAAGTTTTTTCTATGGTGTGGATCTGACTTTCTGGTGGAAGACTCTTCTTTAGGGTAGGTTCCAATGCTGATAAACCAGTGATGAGGATGAAGGTCGATACAATATATTGATGTTGTGAAACGATTATACACACCTACAGAATTTCATCATGTACCAAGTAAATCAAAGAGGAATCTAGGTCTATATATACAGTTCTTCAGGGATGCTTTTTTTTGCACTGTGCATGATGGAAATGATTATTGTCATACATACATATATTTAAAGTCTAAATATTGGCAAACCAATTCTTTCAAAATGAATTTCAATAGAAATTTCTATGAAAGTTATAAATAATAAGAAGTCTATATATCTAATATAAAATTCACACTTTTAAATAATATTTTTTATCAGCCTTTCAAAATTTTCAAAGCATTACATCCTCAGCTTTACAACACTATTTTATCTGGGTAATTTTTGCTTTACGATTCCCCTACAGTATTCTATATGAACAGATACTGTACATCAAAGGGGTGGGGGAGGGATTTACTTTGTATATTAACTTTATTTATTGTAGATTATTTAATACAGGTAGTCCTCAACTTACAACACTTCATTTAGTGACCATTCAAAGTTACATCATCACTGAAAAAGTGAGCTAAGACCATTTTCACACTTACAACCATTGTAGCACCCCCAAATTCAGATGTTTGGTTACTGACTCGTTTATGGCCATTGCAGTGCCCAGGGGTCATGTGACCATATTTTGCGACCTTCTGACAAGCAAAGTCAATGGGGAAACCAGTTTCACTTAACAACCGTGTTACTAAATTACCAACTGTAGTAATTCACTTAACAACTGTGGCAAGAAAAGTCATAAAATGGGGCAAAAGTCACTTAACAAATGTTTCACTGAGCAAAAGAAATTTTGGGCTCAATTGTGGTTGTAAGATGAGGACGACCTCAAACTCCACAGGAACTCATGGTAGTGCACATTACAAACTAAAATAATTGTAAAATATAATAATATAAACTGCAATGCTTCTTTAAAATGATAATTTAAGTTATAAGAGATGTACCAATGAAGATATTAAATATTCTTTGAACAGCTCAGATTTTAATTAAGTTTTTTCTATGGTGTGGATCTGACTTTCTGGTGGAAGACTCTTCTTTAGGGTAGGTTCCAATGCTGATAAACCAGTGATGAGGATGAAGGTCGATACAATATATTGATGTTGTGAAACGATTATACACACCTACAGAATTTCATCATGTGTACCAAGTAAATCAAAGAGGAATCAAGGTCTATATATACAGTTCTTCAGGGATGCTTTTTTTTTGCACTGTGCATGATGGAAATGATTATTGTCATACATACAGTTGCTGGCTCTTTTGTTTACTTTTCACACATATAGACACTTCTGAAAATAATGAATAGTTGTGACTTTTTCATGCGTCATCGAAGATGGGCTGCCTCACACTTTACAACACCGCCTGTACTGAAAGAACTTGCGGGCACGTCAAGGTTTAATAAGCGTGCATTATCTGTATCCACCTATACCCATAAGTTCCAGCTGCTGGGTAGATTAATACGCGTTATCTCAAGAAAAGGGCTATAGTAGATCACATCTGATCTGATTCCCCCACCCAAAATTTTTTCCTCCAATCTGTCGGGGTGGAGGAGGGGTGTGCGTGTGCATGTTACATGAGACGAACAAGTCCTGACGGGTCAGTCGTACGCATACAGTACTTCTCCGTCTCTCCCGCTCACCTTTCCCCTCGCCAGATTCCCGCCTTTTCCCTTCCATTACGCTGACGAGCGCCTGCTCTAATTTGCGGAGGAAGAGCCGTTGGGCGGGGAGGGGGAGAAGAGCAGCGGGTGTCTCGAGCTGAGGCGGAGCCTGGAGGGCACGCGCTGGTTCCGGGTCAGATGACCTCCTCTCTGTGAGTACAAACACCAACCCACCCCCGAGCGCTTCGCCTGTGGCTGTGCGCGCGCGCGCTTTGCACGCAGGGCAGCGGTGGCTTTTGGAAACGCAGGGTCTTGTCGTTCCGTACGGTCCAGCTCCAGACTCGTGCTCATCCTCTCACGAGAAGGTATTTAAATGGGCGAAGTCGTTTCGACCTTTTCACTTTCCGAAAAAGAAAACGGAGGGGAAGACGAAGTTTTGCTTTTCTGAGCAAAAGACAAAACATTCTCTCCGACGGGGATAATAGGTAAAAAGGGCTGCAGTGCACATGAGCCCGTACACCCAAATTCATAAGAGTCCATAAATCAAACTAGGAGATCCTAGTTTAGATTGCAGAAAACACGATTTCTGTAACAGAATTGTCTATGCTTGGAATGCATTACCTGACTTTGTGGTCTCTTCTCATAACCCCAAAAGCTTTATTAAAAATCTATCCACTGTTGACCTCACCACATTTCTAGGAGGACTCTAAGGGGAGTGCATAAGAGCACAAATGTGCCTACCGTTCCTGTCCTATTGTTTCTTCCCCTATATATATATATATATATGCTTATACTACCTTGTTTCTCCTCATATATATGTTTATATATTATATAATCTTTTGTTATGCTTGTGTATATTATGACAAAATTAAATAAATAAATAAATCCTGTGAACAGCAGATTGACAGTCATTAACCACCTGCACTCAGACGCACCTGGTAGCTTACTTATTGGTTTCACAGAACTTAAAAGCCTGTAAATTCATGGGTTTCTTGTTCTTCAACCAGTCCAGTTTAAAATATACCTTGATCATTTTCTTGTGGCCTTTTTAATTAGCATTCTGCCACAATAATAAGTACAGCCTTCTACACTTTCAAAAATTAAATCCTCAATAAAGAAAATTATGCAATTTACTCTTAATATCCTACAAACGGAAAATATAAAGACAATATACTGTTACGGTACTTGTCTCTTCCCTTTTAAGGGAATTAATGCCTTTGTTATACATACTAACTTTGTAACCTTTTCCTTTTCCCCCAGTGAAATGCCTAAGACAGGTGAGAAGAATAGGACCACCTGGAACACATTTCTATTGCATGTGATTTGTTTTGGGGTAGGGTGGGGCTTGTGCTTATATGTTCCTTATTGGATAAGATAACCACATGCATGGTAGTTCTATGCATGATGGCAAACTCCCAGTTTCTTAAGTTCTACCAATTATATTCAATTGCTGTAAAGTTAAGGACAAGCAGGCAAATCACAAGGAAAGTGAAGAACTTTAACAGGAAACACTTTGCAGCAGAGATGAAGGCCTGTTTCCTTCACTTGCCTTTTACATTAACAGGATTTTTGGTGCTAATGTTGCTTCTAAAAAACAGGGTGATATTTTACTACCCTACCCCCAGCTTCAAGTCCCAGATTTAAGGTGATCTAGAAAATAACATTTTCTGCTCAAGATGCCAAGGGAGCTATTGTGTCTATATTGACCAAGTTAGTCTTGTTTATTGATAGATACACAAAGACAAGTGAGAGAAAGGCAACACATGCCACCGGCTATTTATTTAGAAAATTTATATTGCTGCCTATTTGCACATTGCGACTCAAGGCAGTTTACAGGAATATAAAAGCATCATATATAAAAAATAATAAAATAATATACGGTAATAGCCCAGGGGTGGGTTCTACTTACCTTTACTACCAGTTTGCAACGGGACAACGGGACCATGCGCAGATCACCCATGATAATGTGGCGGGTGGGTGGGTGGAGCCTCCTGCCGGTTTTACTACCCTTCACCCCAGTGACAACACATCACACAAGCCATTTAATGGGTTCCATCCCACTCTGCATTCCGCAGGCCTGCTGGCAGAACTAGGTCTTCAGTGCCTTCCGGAAGAGTGTTAGAATGGGGGCCATTCTAATCTCTGCAGGAATGATGTTTCAGAGAGAGGGAGCCATGGTTTTCAAAAAAAAATTTCCTTACCAAGGAAAATATGCTTTACTAACCAGCAACTGAATGAGCATAGGTCACATAACAGCAAGCTATTAACATTGTTGCAGTCAGAGATAGGTTAAGTGAATAAATAAGTGTACCTAAGTGGGGTAAGGGCTTCATTGCAATTGTGAAGTTAGTAATAGATTGTTAAATGAATTTGGTTTTCTCATTGCTTGTCGGAAGGTCACCAAAGGTGCTCACATGACCCTGGGACACTGCAATCAAAATAAACGAGTCAATTGTCAAGCATCTAAATTTTGATCATGTGACCATGAGGCAGCTGCAATGGTTCTAAGTGTGAAAAAAGGTCATAAGTGACTTTTTTAGTGCCGCTGCAACTTTAAACAATCACTAAACGAATGGCTTACACATACATATATACACATACATATACATACATACATATATTTAAAGTCTAAATATTGGCAAACCAATTCTTTCAAAATGAATTTCAATAGAAATTTCTATGAAAGTTATAAATAATAAGAAGTCTATATATCTAATATAAAATTCACACTTTTAAATAATATTTTTATTAAGAATAAGCTGTTTACTATGTGTTTAAAGATTTACAACCAAAAGCAGTATTATATACAGGCAGTTGACATTCTAAGAGGATATAAACCAAGGTCAGAAATTGTTTTTGTATCATTTTTTTTTTAAAAAAAGACATTTAACCTTTCAATCACTTACAGTAAAATTCATGTTAACTTCAGCCAATTACACATTTACATTTCCTTAAAATATGAAACATTGCATTGATAATGCACTAATGAAGCATGTTTACAATTCAAATATCTAAAACCTGAGTCAAACCTAATAATGCTCTTGATAAAAGAAGATTCTTAGAATATAGAGATGGGTCAGTTGTTAAAATAAAGCATATAACTTAACAGAACACTGACTTAAGAATGCAGCATGACATCCATTGCTTCCCCCCCCCCATAATTTTGTGATGTTTATCATTCTTGATCATATGAAACACGCCCCGTCTATTCTTTTGCAGATTTATACATCAATATTTATTTAGGGAATAATATAACTGATTTGCATTAATTAATTAATTTATTTTATTTTTATTTTAATTGAAGTCAAAGAATTTAATAGCAAATTCTCAGGACAGCAACTTCAGTCCCATATCTTCTATTGGTATTAAAAGCTCTTGAACATCAGGGTTTAATTAGATTAACCTCCATATTTGTTACTTGATGTGTCTTAAAGCCATTAAATTTGGAAAAACAGACAATTGCTGGATAAGGCCTTTTAGATCTTATGTAAAGACTTATGAGAGACTGATAAGAATTGTAAAGACTGTTAAAATTTCATTTTCTGATTTTTGTAATATTTGCATTTCTGGTTCCAGAATAAAGTTCCTGCCAGCCATAAGACCAACTATCTTTTTTCTTAGTAATTTCTAATGCAGATTTTTTAGTAACACCATTCATGATTTGTCATATTCTCTACATTTTAAAAAAATCTGAGATAACTCCAATTTAAACTATGACATTTAAGTGTTAGGTATTTATATTAATGCCTATTTATGAGTCATACGATAATTGCTTAAGGCAGAAGGTGATCTGGTCTTTACACTGAAGATTGTCCCAACAGATTTTAAACCAGCTGATTAATTGTAATGCACAAGGAGTGATGGGATGAAACAAACTGAATAAACTCCTGAAGCAAGATAATTTCACTTTTTTTGTAACAGTGTAAAAAATATTATCATAAGAAATAGCTTTTATTATAATACAAATAAAAATTATTTGTAAGATTTTTCATGAAAACATACCCATTTTTATCTGCAGATACTATATTCAACATTGCAAATTCAGCAATTCTTATTTTGAAATTCAGCCATTCCACTTTTGAAATTCAGCAAATACAGGCTTTAAAATTATATACAGAAAAAGCCTCATCTGACATTTCAAGTAACAAGACAGGCTTAATTCCAAATAGCAAAATATTTTCCCCCACCAAGCACAATTCACTACATTTTCCTGATGTTTCTAAATGTTCAATGAAATGCCTTTATTATGTATGTCCTAAATGGTAACTTTCTGAAAAAACTCCCAACAATTAAATCAATTATGTCTTCTGCTGTTATATTTCAAGTCATATTTTTCTATTAACATAAGATAATACATATTCTCTTAATTTATAGAACACAAATAAAAAATTGTTAAATTAAGACAAACTAGGAATAAATTTCATGTTGCTATTTCCCAGCAAATATAAAAATCTCAACAGTCATTTCTCTTGAAAAAGAAAATTCTTCTGAAGAATTAAACGGATGGACCATCGAAAGCACACAAGAATGGTTGTTTATATACCTGGGAATGGATTGCTGCTCAGCATAGCTTATTTTCAGTCACTGTACAGAAGAGTTCTCATCTCCAACATTGACCAACTAGTTCTACTGTTAAAACATCATTTAGTAGAATTTTTGCCAAGGTGAAACAAATCACGGATGTCGCACAATGCTTGATTGAGGTTTTTCCCAAAGCGATGAGAATTCTGAAAAAAGTTAAAGATCAAATTCACAATCACATAGCAATCTTATAGTGTACGTAAAGTATGCACGCATATACACAATTCTACTTTTTTAATGTATGAAGCTGATTGCCATGTACTTTCGTTTATTCAGTGATGTGATTTTCATAGGTTCTTTTTATAAAAGCCTTTAATAGGATTCATATTTAGAAAATAATTTTGACTTGATTTTATTTATTTACTGTAACATTTATGATAACCATATCTACTAAATTAGATAATATGATATTAGTAGGTAAGTATATGATGAAAATGGAGAAAGGTAGGTTCCAAAACCATTTTCCCTAGAAAGTAATTTCTGAGGCCTGGATAAAAATGTATCAACAGCAGCAACACTATATTAGTTATGTAAGATAAAGCCACTTTTAGGCTGTTGGTTATGGTGTATCTTACATTAGCCACTTTATCTCAGATAACTGTTTATCTATCTGATTGGATCCAGGCTTAGAAGCAAAGCAGAGCTGGGCCTGGTTAGTACTTGACTGAACAATTTTGCAAAAGGCAATGGCAAGCTACTTCCATTATGTTGCTAAGAAAGCTGCATAAATGGATGTGTCCACCATCTTAGAAGTCAAAGATTTTACTTAAACTTTGTCCCAGAGAACTTCATGAGGTGTTGAAGAAGTGTTTAACAAGTATGCCTGTCTACATATAAATATGCACCCCTCAAAATTCACCTAACCCACTCTGTCTCCTTGCTCTTTCTCTCTCACACACACATTTCTTTCTTCTCTGCCTTCTGCCCTTTTCACTGGGTATGAGAGTTAAAGGTAATTCTCCCAAAACCCAGTGATCAGTGGCTTATAAGCACCAGGGATCTGTTTCAATCCTGGTGTCTTAAAGCTGTTGGGATCTGCATGGGGAGGAATCGTCTCTGACCTGATCCTACCAAGACTAAGGAGTTGTTTGAGCTGCCCAAGTCTGAGGATACTCCATCTTTGATCCTAGATGTATCTGTCTGGCCAATTTAATCTACCAGGACTGGCACAGTCTGGGTTCTTTTGATGATTAAAACCATCTATTGGGATCCCAGAAATGTGCCTTCTCTGCAGCAGCATCTGCCTTTTGGAAGGAGGCTTCCTGCAAGAACCAGACGGCTCCCTCTTGGCTGTTGATGGGCCTTGAAAACAAGGCACTTTGCCCAGGTCTTAGGCAAGAGAAAATAAAACCCTTTTCCTTTCTTCCTGCTTAGTTTGATCTTTTTTATTTTATTATTTTTTATTAAATGGGCTCTTATTTTATTTGTGAGCTGCCCAAAGTTGTTGGGAGTCAGGGCAGAAAAATTTGATAAATAGATAAATAAAAAAGCCAGAAACAAAACCTATAGTAGATTGCAGCTGGCATCTGTATTTTCCAACCTTTGTTTAGTGTAACCAGAATATATACATGCTTATTTGGAATACTGAAGTACATTATCTAAAAATATTGGGCAGTATTTTAAAACCGATAATGTATGTTATACAGTTTCTTATAGATCCAATTTTCTTTTGAGATAAGCAGTGCAAAAAAATATGCCTGATACAAAAATGGGGCTATTAGTGAATCATACAGGATGAGAGTTAAGTGATATTCTTAAATTGCTGTCTTCTAAACATTTAGTTGGAAGTAAGCCACAGTCAAGCATGCATGCATACACGCACCCGCGCGCACACACAGAATATTAAAATTCTTAGTGCTACAGTTATTGTCACTTTGAACCTTGAGATGAGTGGCATATAAATTTGGTAAACAAGCTGTCAAAAATCTTTTGATCCATGCACTGTAGTTTATTTTAGCATGGAAACCCTTGGTGTAAATTGCTCTGTTTGGTTGAATAAGTCTGTAATACTTCTGTCACTGAACATGAATGTATATAGCTTATTCTCATTATTTCCTAATGAGTTGCATTGTAATCAAGCTATAGAAGAACTGTTTCCCATTAAATTTTTGCTGTTGAATGTAGAAAATATTTCCCCTATTCTTCCATAATGGTTGAAATGAATTATGCCAGTGTTTTAGGTGCTGCATATACCATGCCCATGGGGGAAAAAGCTTTTACGTGTGTGTGTGTGTGTGTGTGTGTGTGTGTGTGTATGTGTGAACTTAAAAAAAACCTTGCAAGACAGTCATCCTTGGTCTGGACATTGTAAGCTGTGTTAGAACTCAGTAAATTACAATATAACTTAAAACTAATCATAGTGACCATAAAATTAATAAAATACTTACTGTTTCAGTACAGGAAAATTTACTGGATACATGGAAGTTGATGAGATTCTCACCCACAATAATGTAAGATACACCATAACCATCATCAGCAACCTGTAGAAAATATACGTAGAATACCTCAGTTCTCTACATGTCCATAACAAACCACCTCAAGACTATTTTGTTTTTAAAGTCCAATATAAGTGCTCAATAGGACATATTTTTATGTTTCAATAAAGACAGGCATCATTTGAAAACAGTTTATCATTATGGGAAGAACTGAAAGGAATGTCAGGCTAATATACTGTGCCTTCTCAAGGTGATAGGAACCTTTTGCTTTTTAAAAAAAAAACTGATACAACCTCAGTAATTAAATCATGCACTGTGATTGATCACAATTATTAGTCAAATTTATTTAAGGCAAATGGCATATTAGCCTTACTGATTTATAAAGAATTTAAATAATCTAATGGATTTGTTTAGGAAATTGTGTAGGAAATGTATATGAGGTAATACAATTTCTTGGGGAAAAAGCAGAAAAATTGGCAAAAATCTATGGATGTTATCATGATCAGAGAAACTTCTCTGAAAATTATTTATGAATGGTCCTTTTAAGAATTAAAAAAAATTGCATAACAATTCCTATTAATTTTTTTAAACAACTGTGGTTCTTTAATCCACATGTGGAGAATGTATCATATTCATGATATAACATCAATATCTAACAATTTCTGACATTGTTCTAAAATAATGAACAGATTTATTTAGTCTGTTACTTGTCTTTTGTGTGACAAATGGTCTTGACATTATGCAATACAAGAGGAATAAGAAGCTATGAAAGCATTTATTTCCTGAAATATAGAGCAGTTGTATTTATTACAATGAAAACCAGAAAATTTTGGTTCTGTGCTACCTTTATTATTATATGGTTAATTTAATAAAACATATAAAAACATTTGAGTAAGATATTCAGTTTGTAGAATCCCCTAGTTGAGGTTTGGTTAAATTATACAGTGCATTATTTAAATTTATTTTCATGGATTTTTAATATATTATTGGTTGGCCAATAAATTACTAGCAATAAGAAACAGAACTTTTTCCTTCTCTGATCTGTTCCAATATATAAACAACATTAACTTCTCAGCCTTTTGTTAAACTGTAGACTGACTGATAGAATTAATAGATTCTATCCATCTCAAAAATTATAATATGAAAACGGGTAATTGCTTAGATTATGAGGAGAACAATTCATGTAATGTTGTCAATCAATTGTTTTAAAATATAACATTTCTGATCAACAACTCATTTAATTGGATTTTTGCTCTTTTCCTTAGATATGAAAGCTTAAGGTTCATAAAGTTCATGTTCCCACTGATAAATATTTGAGCATAAGTCTGCAGCCTTGTATGACAGAAAATGTGGTTGGCATGAGGTGATCTGTAATACTAGGTGTTTAAAATAAAATGCATACATACAGGTCCAAAGCCTCCACCACTGGACTCCATTCCAGGATTCTTATTCAGATCAATGTGTTGTTGAGGTGTTTGACTTGTTGAAAGTCTCCAGGGTTCTGCCAAAACCTGGAAAAGATGATATAAGAAATCGCACATTTTTCAGCTGCTTGCAGGAATAAAAACTACTATTTTGAAATCAAAGGACACATGCAACTTGAGTAAGCAAACCATCTGTACTTTTGCCAAAACCTCTCTTACAACCACAATTTCCCCAAAACGGATGGAATGTCACTACTGGAAATATCCCCAGAGCATTTACAATTGGAATGAATAGTGGAGTTTTTCCATGAATTGTGAATGGAAGATATGTCAATATGCAACGCATGTTGCTTTCAACTCTCAAAGGCCTTATCAGAGAATTATTTTATTTATATTTTTATTTATAAAATAAATAGCATTATTTAAAATATTTATTTATATCTTATTTTGTTTATTATAGCTTGTGAAATTGATCCCTATATTATTTTGGTTACGGTGATGAGGAATTGTTATAAAAAATGGCAGAGGGGTAAAAAAAGCCTGCAAAATGGGATAAAACAATTATTAATGATTGAAAAACATTTAGTATTTGTTTTGTACTTTTACTGCATTTGTTTTACATACAATTTAGTCTGCTTTCTATTAAAAACAATCCCAAAAATACTTCTGTGGCACCAAAGTTAAAGAAAGTACAATAGTTCAAGGATGGATGACATGTGCCGTATATCACAGAAAAGGTATTACATTCTGAAAATCCTATTTTTTTCACCAAAGCACCTAATACTAACTGTGTATCTTCTCCAGCATATGTAGGAATTGCAGAATTAGCTGCACAACTTTAGAAAAGCTGTAGTTTCCTCAAGAAGGTGCATACATGTATCATGATTGTATGTCAAAGGATATTACTGAAATTAAATCCAAAGCACTACATAGCTTTATCAGTTAGACCAGAGATCATTAGAACTTGAAAGGTTGTAGGCTAGATTAGGAGGTTAAAAACAATCCCAGAAGACCATGGCAAACTAAATGTTACCAAGAAAATTACAGGAAAGTGACCATATAGGCACCAGCTCACTTCCTTTTATCATTTTTCTCTTGTAGTTTTCCTTCTTCAGAGAGTTTTTAGAAAAATGTATGAATTTCAGCAGACTCCTTGGGCTGCTACTTTGTTTCATATAACCTCCAGGTGTTTCCAAACCATCGCAGTTTGTTTCTTGATTTGGTCGAATCCAATGCATACCCTCCATTTTTGTATTCAACATTTCTATTTCTATGATTCCAGCACAAAAAGGCTAAGACCAAATATGGCACTGCATTTGCAAATTATTGTAATTCTTGTTTCAATAAATTAAAGTGTTCAAAATGCACTGAATGGACACATTTAAAATTTGCATATATATGCATATATACGCAAAAAACCACCAAATCCAAAATAAAAGCCTCCTCCATCAGTGAAGAGATCCAGCAAAGAATCATCCCCAGGGAGAAATCATCACAGAACTCCAGAGGCCACAACACCAAAGCTCAGGACATTACAACACAACCTACCACCCAGGATGTTACAGCACAAGACTCAGGAGGTCACATTCCCAGAACTCAGGACGTTTCCAGAAAGCCCATTATCACTACAGGAGGTCACATTCCCAGAACTCGGGACATTTCCATAAAGCCCATTAACCAGATTGTTACAACACAAAAGACTAATGGGCACACAACTAGGACCACACCCACACAGAATGCTACGAAACAGCTGACTCATCTGCAAACACCCACTCCACCTACCAATCAAGATGCAACTACACAGCCAACCAAGCCCCTTACAGCAACACTCCCCATCTCCCCACCAGTATTTATAGAGAGACGGCAGCTCCGACCACACTTTGCTCGCACAAGCACGAAGCTGTAGCCTGAAGATGATCAGTGAGACTTTGTTGAAAAGTCGCCAAGATACTCTCAACCTTACACGGGAAAAGACCCGAATACGCCAAGACCTACATACCTATACCCGTGAAAACCTACGAAAACAAATGTGTGTGTGTGTGTTAGCCTTCTTTAATATACTAAATTCTTAAAATACACTTATTTTAAGTCTTGCAAAGATTTTAAGCCTCAGAAAGTTTTCTCAATGCTTCAAAGTTTCTAGTTTAAAAGGTTTTCAACTGTTTGAACAACAGATCATTAAAGACACCAACACAAATTTTAAAAAGAGAAAAAACCCAAATTATTTGCACAAGTATTATATGGTTACTTACTTCTTTTAGAAAAGGTGATTCAACAGCAAGGTATTTGGAGACCACATAAAGACAGAAAAGATGACGATCAATGCCAGCACCAGTCATGGCCAGACGATATAAGCGCTGATGATTATCAGCAGCAGCCTTGAACAGATTACGCTTCTTTTCAGGCTGTAAATTAAAAGGGAAAAACAACTCACTATTTCTGTTTAAATGCTATTAAAATGAAACACCAAATTCTAGAAAAAGACAAGCAATCCAACTACTAAAGTCCCTTTAGGAGCACCTGGAGTGTCACATCCCACCCACTGGATTTTCCTCACCTGTACAATCTCCCATTGCAATTGCACTACTAGGGAACTGTAATGATTTTTTTAACATGAAAATTTATTAAGAAACAAATGGATGGAGAGTAGCAAAGGGAGCTGACTCATATATATATATGTATATGTATATGTATATGTGTGTGTGTGTGTGTGTGTGTGTCAAAAGAGGCAGATGTGCCTATCACATTGCTAGCGTCTGATAGATAATGGGAAAGACAAGGCAGTTCCAACAGTTTTCTATGTTTGTTTTATTGATATTCCATCTAGTTTATATGCAGTGCAAAATGATGGACTTGAAGACAGAGATACTGGAATTAAAATTACTGAAAGACCAACAATCTCAAATATGCTGATTGAATTATTTTAATGGCTGAAGGTGAAGAAACCTTAAATAATGTTTTGCTCAAGATAAAAGAAGGCAAGATAAACGCTGCTATTCACTATTTTAAAAAGACGTGGAATGCCAATCCAATGCAAATAAAGAGAGAAAAAAACCACAAATTTTACCTTCCGAGACTCAAAAATGTACGTAAATGCTACATGGGATAATAAGGTAACAAATCTAAACAAAACATTGAAGTGCAGAGATCTGCTGATAACAAAGGTACATTTTATCCAGACAATGATTTCCCCAAGTGCAAAATGTTTACTAGTTAGATTTTATCCTGCCTTTATTACTTTTTATTTTGCTATGAAATTCAGATCATCAGAAAGGCTAAACAAAACGAAGACAAACTCTTAACTGTGATGCTGGAGAAAATGTTTGTCAATACATGGCACTGTCAAAAGAACAAATCATCCAGTACTAAAGGAAGTGAAACCAGATTGCTTGTGGGAAACTCTTAGTACTCTATTGAAATTATTATTAGATATGTTGGACATACAATGGGAAAAAAGTAGAAAGTAATTGAAAAAGAGGCCAATAGAAGTCAAGGTAGATAAGTATTATGATTGATGATATAAACGTACAAGGACTCAGTTATTGACAAACAATGCTACAAAAACAAATGATGTCTTTCTCACAAGGCAGAAGTGATTGAACAAATGAACGCAACAAGTTTTATATTATAAAACTGGCACTAAAACTATGGACACTTCCATATGAAGTTTCTATAAATAGTTTGATTGTAGCACTAAAACTCTAATGATATTAATTTATATTTTTACTACCTTGAGCTATTAATGTGTCCTACATTTTCTTTGTACTCATTTGAACTCACACATTAATCACAGGAAAACTGATTTTATGTCCCTATCATCAATGGTTCCTAATGGTGAAGATTTAATGGCTTTTACATATTGCTCTGGAAATCTAAACACATGGTTTAAGTAATATGAAAGATGAAAAGAGTACTTTTACACAGAAAACTTTTTAATAACATGTTTAATAATTGAAAATGAAATTTTCAAAGATTGAAAATTAAGTTTAAGACTTTGAAGTCTTAAACTTAATATACCAAACATAAATAGTACTTTTTATGACCACCAGATGGCTTCATCTTTTCCCAGCTACTTAGTTTCAGGCAGTTCTGTATATGTACACTCACCAAATTTATTGTGCTCCATTTGGAAAAAACTAATAATGTTTATATAAAAGTAAAAGCAGAAATTGCACAAAAAATGTTTCACTCTAAAGTTTTCCTGACCTCAACCAATTATTTGTCTAAGGAAAAAAACTTGAAATATTTGCCAACACTTTATTTAAATATTTATTTACTACAATGTGTTTATATTACTCAGGAAAGCAAATCAAACTACCTGTTTGTCTTAAAAATGGTGGGCTTAAATAAAAGTAAATTTAAATAAAAGCGAAGGTAATATTTAGACTTTATTAGCACGTTAAACTTACAATTTCATTTGGGTCTTCCATAGCTTGCACAAATTTGCAGGACTGGACAGTACATGAGCGGACTGTTTCTGTTCTGCCTTCTCTAAACAGGCGGGTCATAGATGCTTCGTATGTTAAGCAAAATTTTCCCATGTCCTAAGAAAAATACAAAGTTATTTATATGCAACAGTAAAAAAAAAGGTCACATATATTATTTATTTATTTATTTATTTATTTATTTATTTATTTATTTATTTAGTGTAAGATGTTAGTATATGAAAGCCAGGAGTCTACAATGTTATTACAGAATAGAAGTTTGGCTAAGATTGCAAGTTTGTTCAGTTCATGCTTGCACGCTATCCAGAGTGCACCACAGGACGTGAACTAGCTCTGCACACAGAGCAGTTAATGGCATTCTGCTGGAGTGTCGGCGTCATCCGGGGCTTTTTCTCTGCTGGTGTTTGCCTTGCATTCAGGCTGGTTTTTTGCTTCTGTCGTTAGTCCCACTGAAGTACTACCTATTGATCTACTTGGATTCACATGCTTTCAAACTGCTGAATCAAGTGAGGGGAGCTTATACTGTCATATGGTGATAACTCTTGAACAGCTGAAATGCAGACAGCCAACCTTCTCTGGTTAACAAATCCAGTGTCTTTAAGTTGCTAAACTACCACGTCTCTTTGACATATGAATATAAATATTGACTTCCGTTGGCAACGCAGGCTTCGTGGACGTCCCTTTGGGATCGTCTGCCCTGGGTTTCGTCAAACCGTCCCTGACAGCGTAAATGGGCTGTCAGACGGTTTGGAATTCTCTCCCCCGGGAGAAGGGGGAGAGAAGAGTGGTCAGGTTTGGGTAGAGCTCCCTGGGAGCCCCTGGAATTTAACCAGGGGATCGAAGGGTGAGAGCTCCCCTTCAGCCTGACGAAGCTCCGTGCCCAGGGTGCTTCTGTTTTTACAGAACAAGAAGCCGCGACCATCTCTGTGCCGAGGTTTATTTTTAAAGAGAACTCAACACAGACAGAATGAAGCAGGAGACTAGCAAGAATTTGCAAGTAATAAATCTTAACTTCGGTTCTTAAATAGCTTTCCTTTGAACTAACTTTCAACCTGAGTGGATTTAAAATGGCGTTTGCAATATATAAAGGAAAGTGAAAGTTATAACTACAAAAGGATAAAGGAAGAGATTTTAAGACTGTGGTTGCAGAGAAATTTAAAAAGATTTTTTATTAATTTTAATTTTAAGAAATAAAGTTTAAAAGAAGATGGCAATTAAGCAATTAAAAACAACTGCTTTTAAAAGTGTTGGAGTGTGCTGGCATTTGCTTGTAAGAAGATTTTAGCAAATGGTGTTTTAGGTATTGGAAGTGAAAGTTAAGGAAATGCTTATTATTAACTGCTGGCGTGGAACCTATAAGAACATAACAAGCTACTTTTTAAATGGAATGAATAAGAACTGTTAATGATTTTTTTTTCTTTTTACCTTTTTCTTTATCACAAATGTTTAAGAAGAAAAGTTTATTGAATTATTTTTTTTCTCTTTTTGGTAGATTTTACAGTTTAAAAATGGCTCTTAAGCAAACAGAACTAACTACTAAAATCTTGGAAACTTCTTCAGTTCAAATATGGAATATTTTTTTTATAGGAACTTTTGGAGGCTTATCTTTTCTTAATAAGTTTTTAAACAAGAGATTTTTACACCAATATATTAAAGATTGGAAATTCTTTATTGTTAGATGTTAAGCTGATTGGTGAGCAGATGGTGGAAAATGTGTAAGATAGAAGACAAGGGGAAGGAGAATGCTTAAGATGTGATTTTGATGGTATTTTTTTAAAATATATATATATATATATATAGGGTTTAATTTTTATAACTGATCTATTTTGGGTATAAGGTGTTACTATTTGATATATGTGAGGTATAAAGGAATGGGAAGATGGAATATCATTTAATTTTGGAGGACATATAGAAAAATTTATGAATTTGGATTATGGATGTAATGTTGGTATTTGTTAAATAGAATTTAACTGTTATAATTGATATATTTTGGATATAAGTTATAGGTATAATTTTAATAATGTTATTTGACATATGTAAGGTAAATTGAAGAAATATTAATATTACAATGTTATTTGATTTATGTAAGTGATATTAAAGATATGAGAAGATAGAATATTGTTTATTTTTGGAGATTGGATAAAAATTTAAGAATTTAAGCTGGAAATATGAATTATATTTGGGAGACTGTTTAAGGAAGAAAGGTATATTATAAAAGAATTTCTAATGAATACTGGAAGATGGAATATCGTCTTGGTCTTGATCGATGAAGATTGGATATTAAAAACTATAAGGTTCTGAAGACTTCAGGAGTGGAATGGATTGATATATATTTGGTATTAATCGATGAAGATTGGATATTAAAATCTATATATTTTATTGATGAACTGGAAATACCAATTTAATTGGAAGATTCTGAAGATTTAGGAGTGGAATGGACTGATATATAATGGACTGGAAGAAGAATGTACTTTTTTGTTTCTGGAAGGGGAGTTAAGGTTTTAGAGGGAGGAGTGACTATGGATTATGACTTATGTTGTATTTTAATTTATGATTGTTAATTTTATATCCTGTACTTTGTTCTGGGAAGTCTCAGGGGGCGGGAGGGGGGAAGGAGGGGAAGGGGGGAGAGGGGAGATGAAGGATCAATGTAAAGGAATGATTGAAGATATGTAATTAAGAAATAGAAATAATTTGAAATGAAATCGGGCTGCTCAGCTGCCATTTCAGAAGGAATGGAAAGGAGAGGAGAGAGTGAAGGAAGAAAGTAGGTAGGAAAGAGAGAGGTAGAAGAGGGGAAAGGAGAGGAAGAAGAAAGGGAAAGAGAGAGGTTAGAAAGGGTGGAAGAGAAGAGGGGAAGGAGGGAAGGGGAGAGGGGAGATGAAGGATCAATGTAAAGGAATGATTGAAGATATGTAATTAAGAAATAGAAATAATTTGAAATGAAATCGGGCTGCTCAGCTGCCATTTCAGAAGGAATGGAAAGGGAGAGAGAGAGTGAAGGAAGAAAGTAGGTAGGAAAGAGAGAGGTAGAAGAGGGGAAAGGAGAGGAAGAAGAAAGGGAAAGAGAGAGGGTTAGAAAGGGTGGAAGAGAAGAATGGGGAAGGAGGAGAGGAAGTAGAAAAGCGAAGGAGAGGAAGGATGAAGAAAGTAGAAGAAAGTAGAGAAGGGAGGAGGAAAGGTTGTGTTAAGGAAGGAAGTGGTAGCTGGGCAGGTCCGAATAAGTAACAAATGAAAGTTAATGACTAATGTTGAATAAGAGACTGTATATTGAATAGGTTGTTGGAAAATGGAAATAAAACTTTTTATTTAAAAAAAATGAATATAAATATTATATCAGTCACATAAATACGCCAAGTGCCTGATCTTCGGACCTTTCGCTGTGAACTAAAAACATATTTATTTATTCAAGCGGGACTGGCATAATAGTTTTACTATTTTAAATTGGGTTTTTATTGTTTTAGGGTTTTAAATTTTTAAATTCTAATTACGGCCTTTTTGTAATTTGCTTTGTTTTAAATTCTGGTTTTAATTGTATATATATTGAGTTTTATCCTTGGCTGTACACCGCCCTGAGTCCTTCGGGAGAAGGGTGGTATAAAAATCTAATAAATAAATAAATAAATAAATATGAACATCAACTCTTAAATTTCAATACAAACACAAACCTTTATTCCCATCTCAATTTTAAGGAAGGAAGGAAGGAAGGAAGGAAGGAAGGAAGGAAGGAAGGAAGGAAGGAAGGAAGGAAGGAAGGAAGGAAGGAAGGAAGGAAGGAAGGAAGAGAAAGAAATTAAGTATATGAGAATAAATATAGAGGAGGCAGAAGGACAACAGAGAGCAAAGGGATAGTACTGGCCTTTGTTACTGAGTGAGCAACAGTATCTAGGTGCATTTGGAGGTAACACCTAATCTCCTTATGGCAGAATCCTATTCAACAATTATTTGACTGACTTCAACAGAATTTAATCCCAAATATATTCTAGAATAGTTTCATTTCATACAGAGTATTCTCTGACTCTTTTTCTTATTCGTCTGCTTTTATCATTTTAGCGGTTTCTTTCTGAATATTTTCTGTATCTACAATGTATTTTTAGGGAATTACATGCAATATCAAATGAACTTGTAGTGCTATGTTACTTTCTGCTTTAGATACAGTCTCTCTGCATCAGTCCACACTTTACAGTATTTACTGTAATGCAGAAGACCCTTCACGAATAGGATGCATTTGTGAATTAAAAGATATTTGCCACAGACAATGGCAAAACTTGATAAAATAGTACTAAATGATGCTGAATACAGAGATGCTTAAATTTCATTTCTGGGCGATTGGAAAAAAAAATACTACAGTATTAAAGGACTTCAGCACGAAAGCTTTAGAAAAGACTGTTAGCTCTCATTAGCTACACTGGAAAGTTCATTTTTTTAATCTGGGGAAACCTTTTCTTTTTCAGCAGAAAGTTTAAAAATGGTATCAGGTACTTTATGTTTGTTATTTTTAAATGATGTCTAAATTAAATTAGAAGTACCTAAGATACTTACCCGATAATGAGCCAATTGCAAAGCAAGTTGCACAAATGCATCGGGACTAGTTTTGGTTTTCTTCATTAATCCTTTCCCAAATATATCAAAAGAAAAAGAATGAAAATCCACATCATCTGCTAATGGCCTTGCAATGTCGAGAGACTTCTCAATCACTTCTTGGCACTAAATAATAGCAACAAGCATATATTGTTCAGGAAATATTCAGAGATCCTATTTTTTAAACTATTTAATCCTAAATTTATCAGTTTATCTTAAACAAAATCAGCAGTGATCCCACTGATCTATTTTAAAAACAAACAAGACATTTTCATTGAAAAATGGATAGATGTGTACTTCAGTCAGTAAGAAACATTATAGGATAGCATCCTGAAGTATATCCGATACCTTGGATCTAGAATTGGATATGCACCCACCTCTTCAGAGATTTCCCACTGCAGCTTGGTAGGCATAGGAATGCCTAGAGTAGCCTCCCCTTTGCAGTGTCCATCTTCTGTGTATCCCAATTCAAGACAGTCAGAAAACATGACATTCTGGAGATGGATAGTGTAGATGGGGGAATGAGAGAAATACTTATAAGCATGTTAAACATACTGCTGCAGACCATACAGAGAAAAAACCCCGAGGTTTCTGATTAAATCTTGCATTTTGATTTAAAACTTTAAATTATCAATGGCTAGACAAGAAGATGTTAAGCAAGACAAAAACCTTCTCTCAATGTGCTATGATCCCATATCATATAATAAATTTCCATATTTCTGAAGTATATAGATCAGCTATTTGGCAGATTCATGGGATAAAACGAAATCATGTGCAATATTATCAATGAATTTCAATTACTCTGTTTCTGGCATATTTTTATTCTGTGAGGAACATAATATCAATATCTATTTTTTTCTATTTTCCTGGCCCTACTCATTTGCTAGTGTGCAGTCTTCAATACTAATCAGAGGTCAAGGGTTGTCCTCAACCTCAGGAAAAAAGTATGCACCCCTAGTGTAATCCATTTGATTTATGATAGGAAACAACAGTAGAATTTAGGTCATAGTTCTAATGCTTGCATAGTCCACTGTATAGTTCCAACAGGGATCTGAACTTTCTGCAGGAATCACATTTGACCCTTGAATGATGCACACTCCAAAAATAGTTAACATGACCAAGGCAAAAGCTAAATTTGATTTCATTTTATTTAAATTATTAAATTTAATTAATATGAACCATTTAATGGTAATAGAAATGCTCACCTCCCAGAGATGTCCGACAATTGGGGCATCTGCCCAAGAGTGTTCAGTATTCAGGCCCATTTTGCCATTTCTGAACACTATGAGATTAAACGACTTGTCAAACCACCTATGAAAAACAATAATGTCCATAAACTGTTTTATCACCATACATACTAATAGCAATCTCTGAATGGCAATATTTATGCAGCCAATATGGAGCCATTCAATTGCAAGAGAGATGTATCTACAGATTTGACAGGCAGATTGTTCTCTTCAATTTTGCAAAAAATTAAAAACACTTTAGATAAAAATACCCACAGGGAGATGCTGTGCCTACTTCTCCACAAACATTTATTTATTTATTTATTTAATTAGATTTTTATACCGCCCTTCTCCCGAAGGACTCAGGGCGGTGTACAGCCAAAATTAAAACCCACAATATACACAATCAAAACAGAATTAAAATGAAGCATATTACAAGAATGGCCGACTTTAAAAGTTTAAAATCCTAAAAAATTAGTAAATAACCCCAGTTAAAACTTTTAATCCAGTCCCGCTTGAATAAATAAATGCGTTTTCAGCTCACGGCGAAAAGTCCGAAGATCAGGCACTTGGCGTAAACCAGGGGGAAGTTTGTTCCAAAGCGCAGGGGCTCCAACAGAGAAGGCCCTACCCCTGGGGGCCGCCAGCCGACATTGTTTGGCGGACGGCACCCTGAGAAGACCCTCTCTGTGTGAGCGTATGGGTCGATGGGAGGCATGAGGTAACAGCAGGCGGTCCCGTAAGTACCCGGGCCCTAAGCCATGGAGCGCTTTAAAGATGGTAACCAGAATCTTAAAGCGCACCCGAAAGACCACAGGAAGCCAGTGCAAACTGCGTAGTAGTGGTGTTACATGGGAGCAACGAGTGGCTCCTCACATTACCGCAGCTGCATTCTGGACTAACTGCAGCCTCCGGGTGCACTTCAAGGGCAGCCCCATGTAGACAGCATTGCAATAATCCAAACGAGATGTGACCAGAGCGTGAGTGACCGTGCATAAGGCATCCCGATCAAGGAAGGGGCGCAACTGGCGAACCAAGCGTACTTGGTGAAAGGCCCTCCTGGAGACGGCCGCCAAATGATCATCAAACGACAGCCGCCCATCCAGGAGGACACCCAAGTTGCGCACCCTTTCCATTGGGGCCAATAACTCGCCCCCAACAGTCAGCCACGGTTGCAGCTGACTGTACCAGGGTGCTGGCATCCACAGCCACTCCGTCTTGGAAGGATTGAGTTTGAGTTTCTTTCTCCCCATCCAGACCCGTACGGCTTCCAAGCACCGGGACAGCACTTCGACAGCTTCGTTGGGGTGGTCCGGGGTGGAAAAGTACAGCTGAGTGTCATCAGCGTACAGGTGGTAACTCACCCCGAAATCACTGATGACCTCACCCAGCGGCTTCATGTAGATGTTGAACAGGAGAGGCGAGAGAATCGACCCCTGTGGCACCCCACAAGTAAGGCGCCTCGCGGACGATCTCTGCCCCCGTCAACACCGTCTGCGACCGGTCGGAGAGATAGGAGGAGAACCACCGATAAACGGTGCCTCCCACTCCCAGACTCTCCAACCGGTGCAGCAAGATACCATGGTTGATGGTATCAAAAGCCGCTGAGAGATCTAATAGGACCAGGGCAGAGGAGCAACCCCTATCCCTGGCCCTCCAGAGGTCATCCACCAATGCGACCAAAGCTGTCTCCGTACTATGACCGGGCCGGAAGCTGGACTGGAACGAGTCTAGATAGATAGCTTCATCCAGGTACTGGGGAAGCTGCCATGCAACTACACTCTCTACAACCTTCGCCACAAAGCGAAGGTTGGAGACTGGACGGTAATTCCCCAAAATAGCTGGATCCAGGGAAGGCTTCTTGAGGAGGGGTCTCACCACCGCCTCTTTCAAGGCAGCGGGGAAAACCCCTTCCACCAATGAAGCATTTATAATTCCCCGGAGCCAGCCTCGTGTCACTTCCTGAGTAGCCAGTACTAACCAGGAGGGACACGGGTCCAGTAAACATGTAGTTGCATGTAACCTCCCCAGCAACCTGTCCACATCCTCGAGAAACATACTGTAGATTAAAAAACACTTCGCACAGAATCCTGCATGATGGGAATACTGAAGAAAACTAAGGAAAGGAGAGAGAACGGAGCAAAACACTGAAAGAACAGTTTCAAATTGAAACTCTATTTCAATTATTAAAAATAATTTTATAAATCAATGGTTCTCTCTCCCAAAACATTTTTTAAAAATAAACAAGGTCGATGTCTTTGCCAAAACAATGTTCCAAATTTGGAAGAATAAATATATAGCATTGATATAGGATACTTCTCCTCAATCCTTTAATAACATATATAGAGAACAGGACAATTACTATAATTTGACTTAAATGAGACTTTACTGAAGATATAAGATTTAGAATAAAAAAATCCTACAAGGAACTCTTGATAAAGAACGATTTAAAAAAATGAATAAGTGATCATGTATTTTTCTGAAACCAACTTTACTGGTAATAAGGATGTTAGAGTTTCAGCAATTCGACCTAATACCAGTTTGGAGAAGTCAATATTTAACCATCTCAAACAACCACAAGAAACTATTTCAAAAATTTAGTGGTTACTATTACAAAATAGGAGATCCACCTCTTGACACAATCTTCAGTAGACTCATACTTGACTCCAGTCAAATTGGCACATACTTTATCTATTTAATTATTCTTGTAAAAGTTGGAAAGGTTGTTAAAAAAAGGGGGATTTTTTTTTGTGATGGCCATGTGTGACCATCCTTTTGCCATAAAACTCTTGATGCTGATAATGCTGATAAGCATTATTACTGAAAAAAGAAATAAAAACTACCCAGAGGTAGGGTTACTCCACTTATTCACTGGATTGAATATCAACCTTAAAAACAAATGAATCTATCATTTACTTAACCTTAGCAGCTAAAAAAGTAATTGCCCAATGGTGGAACACTATAGATAATTGATCAATTGAGAGATAAATTAACAAACCCTCTTCAAACATCATGTTAGAAAATATCACAGATAACACTTAAGATAATGAAATACCAGATGTAGGAATCACAACTTTATCCAATTTAAATGGACTTTATATGTTAACTTGCTAGAGAAATATTTGCGGTTGCACTTTGGATATACAACAGACTCAAAGCTTAGTGAAGCATTCAGTACTAAGCAGGGAATGAAAGAATCTTGTGCCATGTCCTTTTGTTTAATATTTATGATTAAGATAAAGGAATGCTTGTGCTGAAGCTAGAGATATGCTTGTTGGGAATGTGTATACTGTACATGCTTACTTTTGTAGGCTGGAGGCAGCAGACATCACTAGTAGCTAAGGAGAGGAATAGAAGGCTTTGCTAAATCTGGGGATTAGAAGATTAGGACTAGAGAGAGATGCTAGCTGGGAGAAGAAATGGACAACATGTACTAGCCTTACTTCATTTGTCCTGCTGAATTCTGTTTCCCCCAAAACTTGGAACCCCCAAAACATTGTCGTGGTGGCAGTGGTTAGAATGAAGTATTTTAGGCTAACTGCCAACTGCCAGCAGGTTGACTCAACCTTCCATTCTTCCGAGATTGATAAAATTAGGAGCAAGATTACTGGGGGCAATATGCTGACTCTGTAAACTGCTTAGAGAGGGTGTGAAGCACTAGAGAGTGGTATATAAGTCTAAGTGCTATTGCTATCTTGAATTGTATTTCTACCAAACCATGGCTCACCCAAAATGATGTGGGGAAAAACTTCAGAATACAATTTTTGGGGTTTTAAAACTATTTTTTCATGTCTCTAGTGATAAAGTTTAGAGAAATACTGTAAATGATGTTGGTGTACACAAAATTTAATGGAGCTATATTTTCTTTTCCTTTTATCTCTTCTCTCCTGTTGTTATTTCTTTAGCTTACTATTTCTTAATTCTTTTCTGTGCATTGCATAAAGGTTATTGTGATAGGTATCTATGTACTGTATTATCGTCTGTAACTATACTGCAACATTAAGTCATTTTTTTGTCCACAAATTGTATGCTGAAGTGAAAGTAGGTCCCAACATCTATACAATTATTAGCACCTCACCAAAACCTACAATTCTCAGTCATCTCCGAGAGTGGTGGTAAGAGTTGAACACATGAGAAAGGCATTTTGTGGGCAAAGCCAGAAACTCTTCAATGAAAGATACAAATATAATATTACTTTAAATGAGGAAACAGAATTCAGAGCTAATCTTGACTTCTAAAAGGCCCCATTGTTTAATTATTCGGAAAAACACTATAACTCAGGGGTAGTCAACCTTTTTATACCTACTGCCCACTTTTGTATCTCTGATTGTAGTAAAATTTTCTATCCGCCCACTGGTTCCACAGTAATCTGCTGTGTATCGTCGTCTGCACATGCCTCTCGTGCATTGTGGATTGGGTTTGGGGGGGCACGCTGGCTACCAGCTCTGCTTGTCTGTTACAGCTGGGTGGTGTGGGGGGAGATGCGCAAGCTATTCTGGGACGAGGCTCTTTTGTTTGCGCTCTCACTAGAGCCATTTAGTTTCACTTATGTAACGTGAACTAAACTTATGCGCAGGCGATACAAATAGTTTATTTTCAGAAATTTAAATTGTCACGGGGAATTTTATGAAAACCTAATGAAAATGTTTTTAAATAATGCTATGAATTTTTTTTAAAAAGTCAATTAAACCACCCACCATGAAAGCTGAACGCCCACTAGTGGGCGGTAGGGACCAGGTTGGCTACCACTGCTATAACTAAAAGATATTAAAGCAAGACATCAGTAAGTATTTCATTGAACAGTGTACTATTTGTTCTTTGATTTTCAATGATAGTCAAATCCATGCTTTCAGACAGAATATTTATTTTTGCCTACTGAAAATGGAATATTTATGTATACATGAAAAAGATGAAAGAATACCTCTTTCTCAAGCATAGTATACCTGTCATAGCATTTGCCGTGTAGAAGTGCCTTTGCATATGCATCCATTGATTTAACTGGATCCTCTTCTCTGTAACCTTGAACAGTATCGTCCAAAGTAACAAAGAAAGCAGCCTTTTCAATTGCATCCAATGACTGCTTGTTCTTTCCTCTTGCAAAATACGTTTGGCGAGCTTTAGCCCAAGGAACTCTGTCAGATGAATATAAAAACATTGTGTCAAATCACTTGAAGAATCTTCCTTATAAAAAGGTTGTAATTTTATATTCAGATTTAAAGTGATGTCTAATGAACTCCGTATGCATTTATTTGTCTGTGTGTGGGTGCACACAAGTCAGTATCGATTCCTGGATTGCAGCTTAATTGGCAATGCTTTTCAGGGAAGGGGTTTACCATTGTATTTTTCCCAGGGCTGAGAGACAGTGACTGGCCCAAGTCACCCAGATGACTTTGTGCCTAAAGCAGGACTAGAATTCACAGTCTCCTGATTTCTAGTCTGGTACCTTAACCACTCCATCAAGCTGGCTCTCTCTAATGAAGAATAACAAAAATCATTGCAAATTTCACCAATGCTATGTATGAAAAAAAAAAGGTTGCGGAGCAATGGAATTATCAAACAAAAAGTTTATATAAAGCTTCAAATTTTAACCAGGCATTTAACCACAATGTTTAAAAGAATCTTTGCAAATTAAAGCCTGATGCATGTAATCCTCTGACTTTCCCTATCTTCTCTCCACAATCCCCTATTTATTTATTTAGCATATGGCACATCATACACAGAATAGCAATAAATATTAACATTTCACCCAGATTAGTAAAACACAATTAAATATAATGTTAAAAAGATCTATGTTCAAATACCAATGTCTAGGTCATCTAACCTTTGACACACAGCATTGCTTATATATATATATGATGTGTATATGTGTGTGTGTGTGTGTATGTATATATATAAAAAAATCAGATACTGGACCAGTATATGCCCTCAGCTTACAGCCCATCACAATGTGACATCTTGCAGTCACACTTAGGGGACATACTATGCCCCATTGATACAGAGTCTCAGGAGATACACCATATGGGATGTGAATCCTATTCAGGATTGTCCACAGCGTGAACTAAATGAACTAGCAACTGCTGCAGCCAGACTACTCTGAAGACTTTCCTGGCTCTCAAAATACATGGCAATGAAAACAAAAACAAAAAATGGACTTTTTCAGGCTCAAATGACAAGAGAGATTGGTAATATTATTCAAATCTGCCAAATCAATGTTGAGGCACTCAGCAGATCCAAGAGCTTATATGTTTCTTAACTTTATTGGAGAGTAACATAGACATGGTCATCCTCCAAGAAATGCACATAAAAAACAAAGAACAGTAACTCAGAAGAGGCTAGATTTATGGCTACAACCTACTGTCAACCCACTTACCACCACAGCTGTGGTGTGGTTACATATATCAGGACGACTATAGAGAATGCCTCATTTTCAGCCTCTACAAATAACAATATAGATGAAGTAGTTTCCAAACTAGGTAATCTAACAATAGTAAACTTCTTTAAACCACCTCTGACAGAATGACCATCACATGTCTTGAACATCAAGCTGCATCCAACAATCTCTGCGGGCCATTATGTTAACTGGGCCACAACAAACAAAATCTCACCATCCCCAATACCCTGGCATCCCCTTTCTCTTGGCATCAAACCCATTTATCATGGTCTTTCATTCTGAAATACTGCTAATATTCAGTAGATGGTATGATGTTACACTTTGTGTGTACTCTGTTCAGTATGTCTGGATCCAATCCACTGTGTATACAGTATGTTGCATTCCTGCTACCCTCCTCACCTAATAATTGAAATAAATAAATTAAACCTATTGAAGCCTACACTCAGCCATTTCTTAGCTTTACAAGTAAGAGATACAAAATCAGTTGTAACCACTTGAAAAGCTGATATTCAAACTTTCAGTTAAAAAAAGTAATACTGTGCATTGCTAGGAAGGATCCAAATTCCAAAGATGTTTACTTTACAATTAATACATTGCAATAAGCATATCAATCAATGAAGAATGAACAGGCTACATTTAAAAGTAAAGAAGAGATCAGGTAAATAATTAAAAAAAAAACAATTAAGAAATCTATAATTACCAAGTTTCATACCTGTCTCCAGCAGTAAGAGCTGCTAACTTCTCTTCACCCGGCTGAGGCTCAGATTTGTCATTTAGGATCCACTGCACCTGCTGCTCAATCTCCCTGGGTTTCAGGAGTCTGCCATCATAGTACAACCATACTTTGTAATAGCGTCCCTTATGATATACAGCAATATGTTTGCTGTCCTTCAAATGCTGGATAGTGTCTAGAATTGAAAACCAAAATTTGAAATAACTGTAGTTTAATAATAAAATAATTTACATATTGCAGTCCTCAGCTACAAAGTACAGCTATTTTTATTGATTTTATTTTTTCATTGAATTCATATGCTGCCTATCTCATTGATAAGGTGACTTTGGTCTCTCAGCTACCGATATTAATGAAACTTTTCCATTCAATTGCATAAGAATTGTTTACTCTTTACTATAATTTTCATGAAAAAGCAGCTTAATTTTTTTTAAAGTTTTAGTAGACAAAAATCAGTTTATTTTTAAATAGAGTCAAAATTATCTTCTATGCACCCAATTATGTAATTTAATGGCTTCTGTATGTGCTACTTTTCCTAAAGTTGGATCATGGGAAAATGCTGGGATTGTACAGTAATCTGCAGAATTTCCAGCCTGCAACATGTTAGTGAAAGATATCTTGATTGTCGTAACTAGTGAGGCAATTTTATATTTAGGTTGAGATACTTAGTTGAACCATTGAAGTTGTCATATGTACAAGCAACTTATTTAGAAATATACACATATACAGGTAGTCCTCAGCTTATGACCAATTGCTTGGTGATCGTTTGAAGTTACAATGGACTCCAAAATGGGACTTATGACCGTTTCTAATCTGTTCCCCCACCTCATTTTGGGCACTTGCCAACTGTCCTGCATTATGGCCATTTGCAGTGCCCTGCAGTCACATGATGGCAATTTATGACATTTTTGTCAGAAACAGGTGTTAAAATTCCAGTTTCCAGTAAAAAAATGCCCCAAAGCAACGATTCTGTTGCTATTGGTTAACAGCAACAGACTTCCCTTAATGACTGCTGCAAAATAGATTGTAAAATTGCATCTGGTCATATGGTGTGATCCTCTTTAAGATTCTCATAACATATTACTGTAATTGCAGTCTCAATTATGATTGTAACTCAAGGACTATTTTTAAACCTAGCAAAATAAGTCTTCTTGATGTTTCTTTCTAAATCTCATGAAAAATATTCAAACATTCATTATTCTACCCAGATCATTTCAAACTGAAAGGTAGTTTTTGCCTTCTAAAATTTAAATATGCTCAAAATAAAAAATAAAATGTTTATATCTTACCAAACTAATATTTTATAGACTAGTCAAGAGACATAAATGCCGTAACATAACTTTTATATAATTTTCATGCAAATATTGCCAGTATCAACATTTCCAAAAGAAATGCATTAAAACAATAGCAACTTAAATATGACACACATAAAAGCAGCGTCCTTACATAAATATTTTAAAGCCACAATGATCTGTAATTTAGGGGCAGCACTTGATTACTCTTTTTCATTATCAAGAATTACACGCCAATAAAAGCTTAGGAAAAATAAGCTTTAAAGAGAAAAGGTTAGTGAAGACATTAGTAGTGATT
Source organism: Ahaetulla prasina (assembly GCF_028640845.1). Lineage (NCBI taxonomy): Eukaryota > Metazoa > Chordata > Lepidosauria > Squamata > Colubridae > Ahaetulla > Ahaetulla prasina. The sequence goes on along the minus strand of NC_080539.1, from coordinate 259,471,495 downwards.
GAGAGAATATTTAAAAAGTGATTTTAAAATTAAGAAAAATGGGCACAATGTCCATGACTTACTCCATTTAAATTAACAGTCACATTATGAAGCATTATATGGGATTTTTACAAAATGACAGCTCAAGTATCATGAACCATTTGAATTGTTACCATGCATGCCTTTACTTATATCTTTTATGGAAGGTAATTTTTAAAAAAATATTTTTTGTTAAATCATGAAATTGTGGAAAAATACACTTTTGACTTATTCCAGTTGTTTAAATGTAGTTTCATATATTTGTTTTCTTCAGTCTAAGATTCTACATGAGCTCTCCGGGAATTTTATTCTCTTTCTCGGTTGTAATATGTAAGGCAAAAGATAGGGAACAACGATCAGAGGAGTCTAAAAGCTTCTCCATTTGACTCTAGTACCGTTGTGTTTTTCCATTAGTGGTAAATGCACAATATTGGGAATCAAAACCAACTCCTCTCCATTAAATAGTATTTTCAAATTATTAACGTGATGCAACTGAAATACATTTAGTTACAGAAATACGTTGAATTTTTTTTTTTTTAAATTTACATTTATATCCCGCCCTTCTCCGAAGACTCAGGGCGGCTTACATTGCATAAGGCAATAGTTTCATCCTATTTGTATATTTATATACAAAGTCAACTTAATGACCCCCCCAACAATCTGGGTCCTCATTTTACCTACCTTATAAAGGATGGAAGGCTGAGTCAACCTTGGGCCTGGTGGGGCTTGAACCTGCAGTAATTGCAGGCAGCTGTGTTTAATAACAGGCTATCTTACAGCCTGAGCCACACCGCGGCTTAATTGTTATCATCCTAACATTTCCATGATTTTAAAATATTTTGGAGAATGTCTCTTCATTCCTAAATATTTTTTGTGGAATCCTTGGTGCTTAAAGGGCTTGCAGATGTTTCATTACCCAATTAGGTAATATCAGTGTTAGCAAGTGTGGGGTTTACTCCCTATTTACACATAGCAATTTGCCCTACCAATTTTGTTGGGTGTGTAGTTTTCTTCTTGGTAGTTTCTTAATTAGGGTACTGTATTGTTTTCTGATTGTTTGCTTGATGTTAATCCTTGATAAGCTAGGTGTTGGCTTCTGAAAGGTTGTTTTCTGGGGTTTTTTTTTGTTCCATTCTTAGATTTTTACTGTCTCTTTTGAATGGTGTATAAATATGAGTTATTTATGTACTGGCTGATTTGTCTGAGCCCAAAGCTTCCAGGAATTTCCTAGCATTTTATTTAATTTGGTCTAGGATGCTCAGCTTCCCAATTAAAATTATAATTAAATCTGTTCCTATGTTGTGAGATCGAAGAGTTTCCATTGTGCCTTCTGATTTTACTTGGTGTTCATGGATGGGTTCTAGTCTTCCAGTCCTTAAACTGCATTTGAAGATGACACACATAAAAGCAGCGTCCTTACATAAATATTTTAAAGCCACAATGATCTGTAATTTAGGGGCAGCACTTGATTATTCTTTTTCATTATCAAGAATTACACGCCAATAAAAGCTTAGGAAAAATAAGCTTTAAAGAGAAAAGGTTAGTGAAGACATTAGTAGTGATTGAGAGAATATTTAAAAAGTGATTTTAAAATTAAGAAAAATGGGCACAATGTCCATGACTTACTCCATTTAAATTAACAGTCACATTATGAAGCATTATATGGGATTTTTACAAAATGACAGCTCAAGTATCATGAACCATTTGAATTGTTACCATGCATGCCTTTACTTATATCTTTTATGGAAGGTAATTTTTTAAAAATATTTTTTGTTAGATCATGAAATTGTGGAAAAATACACTTTTGACTTATTCCAGTTGTTTAAATGTAGTTTCATATATTTGTTTTCTTCAGTCTAAGATTCTACATGAGCTCTCCGGGAATTTTATTCTCTTTCTCGGTTGTAATATGTAAGGCAAAAGATAGGGAACAACGATCAGAGGAGTCTAAAAGTTTCTCCATTTGACTCTAGTACCATTGTGTTTTTCCATTAGTGGTAAATGCACAATATTGGGAATCAAAACCAACTCCTCTCCATTAGATAGTATTTTCAAATTATTAACGTGATGCAATTGAAATACATTTAGTTACAGAAATACGTTGATTTTTTTTTTAAATTTACATTTATATCCCGCCCTTCTCCGAAGACTCAGGGCGGCTTACATTGCGTAAGGCAATAGTTTCATCCTATTTGTATATTTATATACAAAGTCAACTTATTGCCCCCCCAACAATCTGGGTCCTCATTTTACCTACCTTATAAAGGATGGAAGGCTGAGTCAACCTTGGGCCTGGTGGGACTTGAACCTGCAGTAATTGCAGGCAGCTGTGTTTAATAACAGGCTATCTTACAGCCTGAGCCACACCGCGGCTTAATTGTTATCATCCTAACATTTCCATGATTTTAAAATATTTTGGAGAATGTCTCTTCATTCCTAAATATTTTTTGTGGAATCCTTGGTGCTTAAAGGGCTTGCAGATGTTTCATTATCCAATTAGGTAACATCAGTGTTAGCAAGTGTGGGGTTTACTCCCTATTTACACATAGCAACTTGCCCTACCAATTTTGTTGGGTGTGTAGTTTTCTCCTTGGTAGTTTCTTAATTAGGGTACTGTATTGTTTTCTGATTGTTTGCTTGATGTTAATCCTTGATAAGCTAGGTGTTGGCTTCTGAGAGGTTGTTTTCTGGGGGTTTTTTTTTTGTTCCATTCTTAGATTTTTACTGTCTCTTTTGAATGGTGTATAAATATGAGTTATTTATGTACTGGCTGATTTGTCTGAGTCCAAAGCTTCCAGGAATTTCCTTGCATTTTATTTAATTTGGTCTAGGATGCTCAGCTTCCCAATTAAAATTATAATTAAATCTGTTCCTATGTTGTGAGATCGAAGAGTTTCCATTGTGCCTTCTGATTTTACTTGGTGTTCATGGATGGGTTCTAGTCTTCCAGTCCTTAAACTGCATTTGAAGATGACTCCTGTGGATTTTTATTGGGCTTCTGGGTCTTTTGGTTTACTAAGTTGGTTTGGAAGGCGGTTTGTGTAGCCAAAGGATTCCACAATTCAATCCTGAGCTACATCTCTTCTATTAGCTTATTTTATTTCTTCCCACAAAATAAAGTGCTGGACACATACCAGCTTGCACAAAGTACAGCATAAATTACAATGTGTTCTTAATGAAATAGATGTTTCCTTCAAGAATTATTTTTTTCAAGAAAGAGCAGGACCAAGGTTCGTTGGAACCTTTTGACTCATGCTTGAAGTTTTTTTAAAATTTTACAGTTCTCTGCTAGTTTTACTTTTTAAAAGGTTCTTGCTATACACAATTTTATTGTATAGTTATACCAGTTTGAATGAAGCTATAAAAGTGGCAAAAGTGGTGCAGTGGTTAGAATGCAGTACTGCAGTCTACTTCTGCTGACTGCCGGCTGCCAGCAATTTGGCAGATCAAATCTCACCAGGCTCAAAGTTGACTCAGCCTTCCATCCTTCCAAGGTGGGTAAAATGAGGACCCAGATTGTTGGGGGCAATATGCTGATTCTGTAAACTGCTTAGAGAGGGTTGTAAAAGCACTGTGAAGTAGTATATAAGTCTAAGTGCTATTGCTATTTTTAAAAAAAGATTCAGTATTTGTATAAGGAATGCACATTGGGATTTCTACAATATCTCATCCTAATTCATTCTTTAATTATCCACTTTTTACTGAGATGCCCCAAACTGAAATGGCCCATACAGTTTTAAGAACTGGATCTCTTATCACACTATATTAAAAGCATAGTAACTTCTGCAAGAAAAAGCGCACAGCTTTAGCAAATGTGGCAATTATAGGTTGGAGTAATTTGCTCTATATAGAATGTAAAGGAGGGGCCAAATACATTGACAGGACTAACACTGTACCTGTCTCTATGCCGGGTATACGGCTAGTGTTGAACAAACGTTCATACTGAGAGGAGCACAATGGGACGGTATTGTAAATCATAAGCTGAAAGGAAAAAAGGAAAATCAAAATATCCCCCAAACAAAGGTTTCAGATTAAGGAGAAATTGTAGCTGTCACGAAGATTAAAGAAGTGGTGGAAAATAAGAGGACCTAAAGAAATGGAAACAAAAGTATTAATAATCACACAAAACGGAATCTCCATAGTAGGTAGCAAGCTATTTCCCAACAGCAATTCTTTCTACAAGCAAAACTTGTAGAAATACAAGCTAAAATCTTTTTCTTTAGGCAGTGAAGTATTTTAAATTGGCTGCAGATTTACTCACCAGCTACCACATTGTTTGAAATGTATAATTCACTCCATTTCCTTAGGTTAGGGATGTAACGTCAGAATATAAAACAGGCAAGGGAGCTTCATACCTAGCATTGGACTCTTTACAGTACTTGTTGACTGCTGATTAACGAAATGACACTTTTTCCAGGCTTATGCTGAAGCCACGTGGGCTCAGGAAAACCACTATTTGAGTGAAAGAGATGTTAAGATGTAACTACATGTTACCATCCTGCTGCCAAAAAATCCTGAGGCATATGGCTGTTCTGTAAGCTGTGGAAAAGGCACAGCTTCTTCAAGAAGCAGAAGGCAAATATAGTTATGCTGACCATGCTAGACCCAAAGGTCTCTTGCCCTCTTTGAATCAGAATAATGCAAATGTCCAGGCTCTGCATAGTGTAAATGTAAAGATTTGTAATTAGCAGAATAGAGTTAAGAGGGAATTCTGGCATTGTTTTATACATTGAATTCTCTGATGCTCCATGTTGTCAGCTGGTTCTTCTTACCTGTTTCATTTCCTGGAATACGGGAGGTGTTAAACATCCTCTCCCATTGAGCTGAGCAGAGTGGAACAGTGGATCCCATCAGAAGAATCTATGCCGCAAATGAGCATTACAATTGTGTTTTACAGAAACAATTAGGTTGTGAAGAAAAAAAACATACGCGAAGGTTACAGAAATTACCAGAAAATCTGAAGATCCCCAGAGCACTTCAGGCCTGGAGCAATTACCTAAAAAGAAGTCATTCCTATTTGAAAAAACAAGTTTCATGTGGTTTATAACTTGACATTAGTAACTGAGGGTGTTTGCCATTTCCACTGGAGATGCTTTCTGTTAATGAAGTATCTTTCAAAAGTATAGTTTTCAAAATGTATCTTTTCTTCCTATAGTTTTTAGGAAGTATTTTCTTTCGGATATTTATGTAATTATACAAAATTTGAGAGCTCTAGCAACAGTGCCAGAATAGATCACTGAAGGGCCTCATACAAATGTAACTTATTTTGTGCGTGTGTATATATACAGGCCTTCCTTCATTTGTTCTTTCTCTGCATATTCTACCCTACGCACTTTGAGATCTTCCTTCTCAGCATTTTTGTTTATCAAATTTCCATTTTAAAAATAGAAGAAGCTCCCATATTGGGGGGGGGGGGAATCCTTCATAGAACACAGCATAGTGTGTATCATTGCCTTAATCTATGTCTTCTTTCTGCCAACGTGATCACCGCAAGTTCCCAAATATTTCAGAGCCTTGGCCACAAAATATGGCCTATACTTGCAGCATTAACACAACTACAGTCTTATAACCAAATGAGAACTTGAGTTCTTTTTCCTATAGTATCAAAGATATCTTGTATTTGGAGGAAGTTGTTACGTTATATATAAGGAACTACCCTGGATTTAACAGTACTTCATAATGATTACACTTAGGAAAGGAATAATTAAAATGGAAGTTGAATCGTACATTTTTTTCTATATAGTAGACCATGTTAATATATTTATTATAAATATAATAAATATAAAATAAATAAAATAAATAAATAAATAAAATGTTAATATATGTGTGTTGTATTCATCCCATACCTATAAATATATTGGTCAGCCCAAGTTTCTTCCTACCCCAGAGTTATGAGAAGCCAAAAAAACTTGCTCATGACAACAAACACTTGAAACAGTCACATTGTGACTTTGGAAATAAACACCTAAATTTCAGACATGAAGAACTATAGTAAAATAGGAAAGTTCAGTAAAACAGTCATGTCTCTATAGCAATGCTCAATTCTTCATCAGTAAAAAATGCAGGAAGCTACGGCCAGCACTCTACTTTATTTGGTATTTCCCATGCATAGCTCTGGATTTTTAATATTGCAAGTATTGCAGAATCAACTTTTTTAGGAACTGAGCATTATAGTGTGTGTATAATACTGAAGGCCTCCAAATATATATATTTACATCAAATACCTGTACAATTAGCACAGGGCCCCCCCAAGGCTTTGTGCTCTCCCCAGTTCTCTTCTCTCTGTATACCAATGACTGCATCTCCAATGATCCATCTGTTAAGCTACTGAAGTTCGCAGATGACACAACAGTGATTGGTCTCATTCGAGACAATGACGAATCCACATATAGACAAGAGGTCGAACGACTAGCCTTGTGGTGCAACCAAAACAATCTGGAACTGAACACACTCAAAACCGTAGAAATGGTGGTAGACTTTAGGAGAAACCCTTCCATACTTCCACCTCTCACAATACTAGACAACACAGTATCAACAGTAGAAACCTTCAAATTTCTAGGTTCTATCATATCGCAAGATCTAAAATGGACAGCTAACATCAAAAACATCATTAAAAAGGACAACAAAGAATGTTCTTTCTGCGCCAACTCAGTAAGCTCAAACTGCCCAAGGAGCTGCTGATTCAGTTCTACAGAGGAATTATTGAGTCTGTCATTTGCACCTCTATAACTGTCTGGTTCGGTTCTGCAACCCAACAAGAAAAACACAGACTTCAGAGGATAATTAGAACTGCAGAAAAAATAATTGCTACCAACCTGCCTTCCATTGAGGACCTGTATACTGCACGAATCAAGAAGAGGGCCGTGAAAATATTTACAGATCCCTCACATCCAGGACATAAACTGTTTCAACTCCTACCCTCAAAACGACGCTATAGAGCACTGCACACCAGAACAACTAGACACAAGAACAGTTTTTCCCGAAGGCCATCACTCTGCTAAACAAATAATTCCCTCAACACTGTCAGACTATTTACTGAATCTGCACTACTATTAATCTTCTCATAGTTCCCATCACCAATCTCTTTCCACTTATGACTGTATGACTATAACTTGTTGCTGGCAATCCTTATGATTTATATTGATATATTGACCATCAATTGTGTTGTAAATGTTGTACCTTGATGAACGTATCTTTTCTTTTATGTACACTGAGAGCATATGCACCAAGACAAATTCCTTGTGTGCCCAACCACACTTGGCCAATAAAAATTCTATTCTATTCTATTCTATTCTATTCTATTCTATTCTATTCTATTCTATTCTATTCTATTTAAATAATATAATTTTAATTTAAAAGAAAGCTAAAAATATTAAATGGCTTAATTCTTCCAAAGCCTTGTGAGAACACATGGCCTGGCACAATTTTAGTGTGTATATGCATGTGTGTGCGTGCATGGAGGTATAAATAAATAAAACTGAATCAATGGGTATCATGATGCCTGTAAGCATCAAGTTGCTGACCTTGAAGTAGATGACTATTCAATACAGATACACAAAGATTTTTTGCAGGATGCACAAAAGTCTCTTCAAAATTCTTTATCCTAAGTTCTAAAATTGGAACTTTACTGCTATTATGTGAATAGGATTAAACACCCACTGACTCAACAACAACAAAATAGCTTAGTTACATGAGCCTGGAAAAAAACACCCTTCCTGGCTTAATTAATTTTAATTTGGTCCCTAATTCTCTGTTACTCAACCATCCTGCTTTTTTCATTTATCTTATCAGGTCACGTACACATTATATTTACATATGCCAGTCAGATGTCTTATTTTTCCTCTCAGCAATCTGTCAATAGAAATAATACTTCTTATTTACGGGATTCAAAAAAATGGAAAATTTACATACTGGCTGGATTTGTTGTCTATCCAGTTTTCTTCTATACAGCAAGATAGCATGGATGGCGTTGCCAGCTCTAGCTGCCTGTACAGCAGTTGGAGTAAAATACAGAAAATCCTGAAAGATGACAAGAAGAGGTAGGAACAGATGTTAAAGTATTATGTTCTTGAGGACCTTTTAAATATCCAGAAGCAATAATATTGTTCCAGTAATAAGGAAACAAACGTACACACAAAATACAGGAAGTTTTTTTTTCTTACAGGTCCCTGTAGTAGCATACTTGAATAATGATCTAAACGTCACATCCCTAATATACCAAACATGGGAAGCAAAGGGAGTTATCATTGATTTACATTCGGATACATTGAAATAATGACATTTGTTGTTCTTATATAGACATAAATTGTTATCCAGGCAAGTACATGTCAGTTGGGAGACTAGTTATGACCTTATTCCAGCCGAATGGCCAATTTGTGGTTAAACTGAATAGTTCACTCACCATCGCAAAGTAATTACTGTTTACCATGATAGGCCCACGTCCTCTAAGATAAATGTATTCTTCCCACCAATCACTAACCTACAACAAAGAAATGATCTGGTTCATTTATCTATGAAACTCAAACAGAATATCAAAAGACATTCAGATACAATTAGTTCTACCTTCTCAAACAAGCCACAAATTATGATAACTTGATTGCTTTGGGTGCCTGTGTTGGTTTTACATAAGAACAGCTTTGAAAGAAAGCTCATCTAACCTTACTTTCTTTCCCTGTGGGAAAGGGAAAACACCGTCTTGGTTAATGTTTGGCAAGAGTTGTTGGAAAAGTGACTGAGAAAACTCCTGTCATGTTGTTGGAGGGTGGCTGTTGTTGGTTTTTGGCTTACTGCAGAACAATATGAAACTGACGCTGATTTATTTTTGCAAGGCTTCCAAGTAATATTGCAGCCAAAAAAAGAATATAGGGAATGAACATGTAGATGATAAGCTTTGTCAAAAGTTGACATACTTGCTAAGGAAAATAACACAAAGGGCTGAAAGATCAGGCTGACCCTCAATTACATGTATCAGTCTTTTCTACTATGATTAATGAATTTTTTTTTGGGGTGGGGGTGGGGGTTTCCTCAGTGCAATTGTGTAGAAATCGTTTCAGGAAATCATATAAAAACTGCACTTCTCAAGCCAGGAAACTAAGTCAGAGATGGATTAAAGTAAATGTTGGCAAATTTATTTGAAGTTTTGTGATTAAGGGTTCCATGCTCAGAGTTTAAGTTAACACAAGAGACTAGGCCTGTGATAGCGAACCTATGGCACGCATGCCAGAGGTGGCACACAGAGCCCTCTCTGTGGGCACGCATGCTGTCGCCAGATGCTCTTCTGGTTTCCATTTTCGGGCCTTTTCAAGGCCATTCTCAGGCTGTTTTTGGTCCAGAAAATGGCCTGAAAAATGGCCTGGTTTTTGGCTGTTTTTTGGCCCCAAAACAGCCAGGAAAACGGCCAAAAAAACAGGCATGCATATGCCGGCCAGCTGGTCTTTGGGTTTCCAGCACACGCACGTGCATTCCGGTTTGGGCACTTGGTGCTGAAAAGGTTCGCCATCACTGGACTAGGCGAACATTGATAACCTAAATAATTAACTTCACTAAGACGAAGTGCCTGCTAAAAGTCTCCTCCTATCAGGATATATAACAGGAGGAGGAACAGAGGCAGGTTTCCTTGGTCGTTGCTTCTCTCCTTTGGAGAAGCTTAACTATTATCAAGGCATTAATGGCTTCCATTTTTATGGCCTTCTAGAGAATAGTTAGCACCTGACTTCTCTAGAAAACATTAGGTGTTTTCATTGGGTCCATCTTTTTTTATTGTTGTGTTTCTTGTGTATGTCTTGATTTTAAAGTTAGTTGTTTTATAAATCATCTAAATAAACAAACAAGAAACAAACTAGAAAACAAATAATTTGCAAGTTTAATTTAGGTATCCTAAGCTGTTTTCAACACTCTGATAACAAGAGAGCTAGTGAAAATTGCATAACAGTATCAGTCAATGTTTCGAGCATTATTTTAAAAGTCAGTTTTGTCGGTAAGCACATCAAAGGGGCTATTATCACCTTCTATTTTCTAGATGTCACACACAAAAATCTTACACATTTTTTGTTTTTACAAAGTAACTATCGGGAAAATTTAAACTAGTGTAACTTAAAACAATATGTTTTCATGAAAGCACTTGATTTACCTACTTACATAATTTGTAGCCCACCAAGACTTTAATTTTAGATACCACTGTAGCTTTGGTCCCAGATTTACAGCAAAATCTTTGCCAAGACTTTCCATTCTTTTAAATTCTTCATTGTTCATAAGTGGACGCACCGATTCTAAATACTAAAATCATTAAGAAGAAATGAGTTGGGATCAACACTGCAAGGTCTACCTGAAGAATGTCTCTCCACACTTACTCTCTTCAAACAACAGCTAAAAGCAATCTTCCAAGTAATAATTTCACAATACAGCAGCAGCAACAACACATGTGTATTATTACCAATTATATCATGATGGAAAACTATAATATGGAGTCAGTTAATTTAAAACTATGGTTTCAATTGTGGCTTAAAACTTAGACAGTGACTGATTTTAAGTTAGTTTTCCAATTCTGGATTATTTATTTATTTATTTATTTTGTCGCACAGTATATATAAGCATAAGTATGAAATAACTATACAATATAGAAGCATACGTATGAGTATGTAATAACTATATTAATTGGATATAACAAAAGGAAACAATAGGACAGGAATGGTAGGCACGTTTGTGCTCTTATGCACGCCCCTTACAGACCTCTTAGGAATGGGGTGAGGTCAATAGTAGACAGTTTTTGGTTGAAGCTTTGGGGATTTTGGGACGAGACCACAGAGTCAGGTAGTGTATTCCAAGCATTAACAACTCTATTACTGAAGTCATATTTTCTGCAATCAAGATTGGAGCGGTTAACATTAAGCTTAAATCTATTGTGTGCTCGTGTATTGTTGCAATTGAAGCTGAAGTAGTCTTTGACAGGAAGGACTTTGTAATAGATGATTCTATGAGTCAGGTCGAAGGCGGCGTAGTTCTAAATTTTCTAAACCCAGGATTTCAAGTCTGGTGGCATAAGGTATTTTGTTGCATTCAGAAGAGTGGAGAACTTTTCTTGTAAAATATTTCTGGACACGTTCAATTGTATTAATTCAGAGATGTGATATGGGTTTCAGACAGGTGAGCTGTATTCAAGAATAGGTCTAGCAAATGTTTTGTATGCTCTGGTTAGTAGTGTAGAGTTTTTGGAAAAGAAGCTACAAAAAATTAGTTTTACAACTCTTAGAGCCTTTTTTGCTATGTAGTTGCAGTGGGTTTTGGCACTTAGATCATTTGATATGAAAACTCCAAGGTCTTTAACAGGGTGGGGGTCATCTGTAAGGTAATGTCCATCAAGCTTGTACTTAGTGTTTAGGTTCTTTTTTCCAATATGTAAGACTGAGCATTTGCTGGTTGAGATTTGGAGTTGCCAAGTTTTAGACCATTCAGATACAAAGTCCAGATCTTTTTGGAGGATTGCTGTATTGTTGGTGGTGTTAAATAGTTTGACATTATCAGCAAAGAGAACACAATCACTTGTAAAATGGTCACAGAGATCATTAATGTATAATATGAAGAGTATTGGTCCAAGAACGCTGCCTTGGGGAAACGCCACTTTTGACAGGAACAGGATTTGATATAGCATTGCCAATTTTGACTACTTCTTGTCTGTTTGATAGAAAAGCTGTTATCCAATTGTGGAGAGGTCCTGAGATACCGTAGAATTTTAGTTTTAGGAGAAGTTTATCATGTACTACTGAGTCAAAAGCTTTACAGAAGTCTATGTAGATTGCATCTATTGCTTATATATATATATATGTATGTGTTCTAATAACAGGCTTCTTAACAGCCTGAGCTATCCCGGCTCTTTTTATATATATATATATATATATTGCATCTATTGCATATATATATATATAAGCAATAGATGCAATATATATATATATATATATAAAGAGCCGGGATAGCTCAGGCTGTTAAGAAGCCTGTTATTAGAACACAGTAGCCTGCAATTACTGCAGGTTCAAGCCCGGCTCAAGGTTGACTCAGCCTTCCATCCTTTATAAGGTAGGTAAAAAATGAGGACCCAGATTGTTGCGGGGGCAATAAGTTGACTTTGTAAAAAATATACAAATAGAATGAGACTATTGCCTTATACACTGTAAGCCGCCCTGAGTCTTCGGAGAAGGGCGGGATATAAATGTAAATGGATATATATATATATATATATATATATATATATATATATGTATGTCTATGTAGATTGCATCTATTGGTTATATATATATGTCTCATTCGTCATCTTCAGGCTTCAGCTTCAGGCTTTGCTCCCAGAAGCACGAAGCTGAAGCTGAAGTAGTCTTTGACAGGAACAGGATTTGATAGAGCATTGCCAATTTTGACTACTTCTTGTCTGTTTGATAGAAAAGCTGTTATCCAATTGTGGAGAGGTCCTGAGATACCGTAGAATTTTAGTTTTAGGAGAAGTTTATCATGTACTACTGAGTCAAAAGCTTTACAGAAGTCTATGTAGATTGCATCTATTGCATATATATATATAAGCAATAGATGCAATATATATATATATATGTCTATGTAGATTGCATCTATTGCTTATATACATTATATATATATTATGGTATATATACACACACACACACACACACACACACACACACACACACATATAAATATATATACACACACTCCATATATTGGTTTCTTTTGCGTAACTTAGCCATAATACCTGAAGATATGGACTGAGTTTGACCTTGTTTGACTGCTAAGCTATTTTCTGAACTGGATTTTCTCTTTCTGACTGCCCAAAGTCATAACCATTTAGTCCATGGACAATCAATTTGGATCATTTTCAGTAGGAAAAAATATGTCTATCATCTTCAAAACATCTTGAGCATTATTTTACAACATATATTCTGGATAGCTGAATTACTCACTCTCCCTCCCTCCCCCCCCCTCTCAAACATACACCTGGATATTTGAACACTTGGATAACCAATGCAAAAACATGATCAGTGAATAAATCAAATAATAATTACAATTCTACTTGTATCTGAAATTAACAAAATACCATATTAAGTTTGGGAAAATTATTTCCCCCCACCCCTGGTAGAAGTCTTTAGGTGAAGCAAATCCAAATTAGTTTTTACCCCAATATAAATGTCTAGGGAGAAAAGTTTCAAATATTCACCTTACCCTATTTACAGTATCCTTTACAGCTGGAACAGGAAGGCGTGGTAATGAGGTCTGAAAGCTATATAGCATTGGTTTACGACCAGAGAAAAGTTTCACAAGTGCCTGGAAATAAAACACGAAAAATAACATTTTGCAGACTAGATGAAAAAATTATCTTCACCAGGAGTGTTGGCAAACTATTTTTCCTCTCACCATTCTTTTAATATAGATAAGAGCATTATATGTTATCATAATATGAAACATCATTCAGGATGTAGTTTTATATTGTGCTAATATATTGTTTTATATATGTTATTCTTCTTTTTACTGTAATCTGCTTCTATATACTTCAACTTGGAAGAAACATAAAATTTCAAAAATAAGCCATTGTGCCTTTGCACTTCGTTTAGTGAAAATGATAGATTATAGATTTATAAATCTATAGTTTTTAAAATTTAAAACTGTTATCCTCTTGAACAAAAATATTTTTGCCCTTGGCTATGGCAGCACAATTCCCAATTCTAACTGAGCTTTAATTACATCTAATATTTCTTTGTTCTCTTGCCCCCACTCCCCGTTTTACTGCTTCAGGGGAAAAATCTTCATTAATTCTACAAAAGTCCATAGTATGCACACTGACAGTGCGACATAAATAAGACTTTTCAATTTTTTTACAGACAACAGATGTTAGTAGCACAACTGCTGAAGGACAGTATATTGGAATGAGTACATTCTTTCAGTGGAGAAAGTTTTGTAAGTGGGTAATTTCCACTTTTCCATTGCTCTGCTTCTCCCTGAAATTTTTTAAAGTCTATTTTAAAGAACTCCTTAAGCATGTGGAGTATGCTTTGGACACATTTATGTGCCTTTACCATTGGCTCAAATATTCCTTACTAATTGTTCTTGAAGGACACATCAGCTTGACACAGCTTTCCTCTCATGCCCAAGCCAAAGGCAAAGTCAGCTTAGTTTGAATTTTTCTAATCTGATGTTGAAATACCATTTTCCACTTCCATTACAAGTCCTTCTATGTGATCTGCACTACTGTGGCAGTAATCATGATGATCTGACCAATTTCAGGTGTTGTGTTTCAGGTGCTGTGTATCATCTTTTCGGTTTTTGCTGTCTTCTGTCATGTCATAAGGAGAGGAACAGTAGCACCAAAATCACCAGAGAAAGCTGTAGACTGTGTCTTTGTATAGTTCCTGTCTGATACATGCAGAAGGAAAGGCCCAACAGGCAGATCCCCCTGCAGGTCACACCAAGATTCTGAATAATGTTAAATAATTTTTAGACTGCTCAGAAGATGTTTTAGTTTTCCATTTTATCACACTACGGAAGTTTTTACTCCATTTGTTTATACCTACTCATATAGACAATATTCATAACTAAAAGAAACATAAAATTTCAAAAATAAGCCATTGTGCACTGAAAAATATGTCATGGCATTTTCAATTCTGGCTCATGAAGTGCTTATCCTTCTTGTCCTACTTATCCATTGAAAGCAATGGCTCAGCACAATAGGCACTGCCTGAATGGAAGATATTTTTTGCCTGCACGTAGAATTCTCTTTAACATGGCATTATAAAGTTGTCTCCTAAAAGCATTGCTATCACAAAAATAATTACACTATAATTTCTGATATTTTGCAGAACATAAAATTCCTCATTCCAAGGATAGAGATTAACTTGTTACAATAACCAGCTCTCTCTCAAAGTTATTTTTCAAAAAGAAAAAATACTAATAACTAAATTAGAAAAATTATGAGAAATAAGGATTAGGTGAAAATATTGAATGATCAGGACAATTTAATGTTTAAAGTAAAACAAATTTCCTTATCCTCGTGTCCCCTCAATGCGCAAGACTTCAACAGTGGAAATCCAGAACATCTGATGAGATTAGGAAGGCACAAGCCATCCAATTATGTTAATATTGTTGAAAAACTTAAGGGTTTTAGTCCTTATAGAAAGAAAGCAATTATCAGCTGAATTTCTCCACACATTTTCCATTTCAGTAATGGTAAATGATTTCCTGTTTATAAACAGGAGTAAAAATCAAAACAGCAGAATGTATTAGTTACAGTTGTTAACAATGCCCAAGCATAGCATTGTTTAAACAAAACAGTTTTAAAGCAATGAACTATAGGCCATGCCAAATACTCAGCCAATGGAAACATTAAGCTATGACAAAGCAATGCTCTGGGCCTTACCCTTCAGATACAGCCTGTATTCAAATGAAAAAGTCTTGAAATTATCTCTGAAGTAAACTATCAGACATTTAGTATGCAACTGCTTTTTTATTATTCACAGAAGTATTTAAAATTTTAGATACTTTCATATATATTCCATTTATATTCTACCAATAAACACAAATGGTAGTTTGTATGAACCATAGGAGGTAATTGCATATAATCCTGCTATATAAATATTTCTAAGCCCCTGCTATATAATTGAAGTCCTAGTAGACAACCCATGACCCATTAGGTTAGGACATTCTTCCTTCTACATATAATGTAAGGTGGTGCTGTTTCTCTTCCCCTTATGACCCTCAGCAGAGCCACAGTGAAGCTCTTCCCCCTCCTCTTTCATCTCCTCAGTTGACCTGTGCAACTGCCTGCTAGAGCAGGGGTCTCCAACCTTAGCAACTTTAAGACTTGTGGACCAACTCCCAGAATTCCTCAGCCAGAAAAGCAGGCTGAAGAATTCTGGGAGTTGAAGCCCACAAGTCTTAAAGTTGCCAAGGTTGGAGACCCCTGTGCTAGAGGGAAGCGGAACAAAGGGAGCTGGAAAACTGCAAGTCTTAAAGTTGCCAAGGTTGGAGACCCCTGTGCTAGAGGGAAGCGGAACAAAGGGAGCTGGAAAACTGCAAGTCTTAAAGTTGCCAAGGTTGGAGACCCCTGTGCTAGAGGGAAGTGGAACAAAGGGAGCAAGGAAAACTGCATCCCTGATCCCCATTCCAGCATGTCCCCAAGGTATTCTCCCTCCAGGAAGAAAGTGAGACGTATCCATTGACTGCCGGAATCCCCCAGCCAACCCTATTTTGCCAGCAGTTCATCCTTCCCTCACCACCCAATGCTGTTAAGATCGGGACTTGCACCAGCTGATTGGGTGCAGAAGTCAAAGGGATTTAGGAAAGAGAGCAGGGATCTGCACCTCCCATCTCTTGTACCATGCAACTATTGAGAAGTGTAGTCAGAAATAACTCGATTTGTTGAATTTCAATCATCTGAGGTACACGGTGCTGTCATCACCTTAGAAGAGTTCACACTTCCCGATGACTTCTTCACTTACTTGTGGGAAGCTGGCAGGGAGTATGGGAAATGACAATCAGGTGACCGCAGCTGACTGTGCAGCAGTGCAATGATACTAAAGAGGTCACAACTTTTTAAAATTTCAATTCCATGGGAGTAATGGTTTTTGGGTGCTTTCTGTTAAATTAGTCCATTTGAGGAGTGTTGATTCAAAAATTATTGCCCTATGAGCTACTGTTTTGCCCAATTGAAGGTCACAAACCAACAAACAGGAATTTTAGTAGTATATAGATAAATAGATCTGGTATGCTTCACAACAAAAAAGCTGGTTTACAGTATAGGTAGCCTTCTATTTATGACCAGTCGCTTAGCAAAAGTTATGTGGATAAAGTTGGTGGGTCCTCCAAAAAGGTACTTATGACGTGATTCTGAACTTCTGATAGACAGAGCCCCTCCCACTGGTCATGTGAGCAAATTTTGGGTCATTGACAACCAGCCCACATTTATGGCTGTTTGCTCTGCCCCAGTCATGTTACCATAAATTATATTGTTTTCATCAAAACCCAGCATTTATGGTACTTCTAGTTTCTGGCAAGAACAGGCCACAGTGAACAATGGGTCCCCGCAACAATCATGGCATTCTCTTAATAACCACTGCAAAAAAAAGGTCATAAAATCACATTGATCACTTTACAACCATCACTGCAGGCTCAATTATGGTTGGAAGTCGAGGACTACCTCTACTAATCTAATACATATTGCACTCCTAAATTACAAATATTTTTATTTATGTACTTATGAAATACATTTATATGGCTCCCCAAGTCACACATGAAGAACTCCACCATTAAAATTCCACAATATAAAAACCACTATCCCCCTGGGGAAAACTACTGTGATTAATTTAATTATAAAATGTTAAATACTGTAGACTTTATGTGGCATTAGCCACCCAAATTTCCTATGGTTAAATAAATGTCCATATAAATCCAATTAATATATAATAAATAAATAATAATAAATACATATTTTAAACAAATGTTGCCATTCTGAAAACAAATCCTCAAATAGCGGTTATAGTAGGCAAGGTTGTATCAACATCACTTTCAAGTATATGTTAAAATTATCTTACCATCCATATCTTGGTTCCTGTAGAAAGTTTTCCATGCTCTGCAAATATCCAACCATGGTATGAAAGCAGCATCTTCAAAGAGTAGCGCATTGAGAAAATAAGAGTCACCCACAGCCCTGTCCCAAACAGAATCCCACTGACAATATTCTGCGTTTGATTGGACATATAGCCACTGTTAAAAAAAAAAAAGAAGAAGAATGAGAGGAAATTAAAGCATCGGTCAACAATTTCAGAATTTTAAAACCATGATATACAAAGAAGGGTCTGTTAATCAAAAAAGGAACACTTATTAAGGGTAAAATTTGCAAACTTCCACAAATTTATCAACCCACTGGTAATTAAAAATATATTGTCCCAAGTGGGGTGGGGATAACAGTGGGGGTGGGATGACTTCCAGTCTATAGATACTGAAAGCTAGTTCTATTGGTTTTCAGAGAATACCTATTCAAAAACATTTTTCTCTTTTTTGTATTTAAAAATGGTACCAAAACGAAGTTTTGATTATGCCTTCTCCAATTTTTCTAGAAAAATTGTATTGCGATAATACAATTATTTTTTTAATGAAAGTATACAGCAAACATAATGCCCAGGCCTTAATTCTAATCATTGACAATGATTTTTAAACATTAAGGAGAAAAAGCCACCATGACTATCTTCAGAAATCCATTAAAAATATTTCAGTGTTTATATCCAAAAATGAAGGAATCTGAATGATTTTCATCTACCACAAGCTCAAATTTTGGGGGCAATAAGGGCAGAAATTTAGACAGAGGGTGAAAATTTAACACTAATCTTTTTAAATATCTTCCTCTCCAATCTTTCTGCTTTGTGGGAGGGGAAGGAAAAAAAATTGCTTGCTTGCTTGATACAGAAATTGCTTGCTTTTTTCCTCTTCCTATTTCCATCAAGAGATCAGAGAGCAGAGAGCAAGAAATGTCAAGGTATCTTGTATTCTAAGCATCAAGAGCAAATGCCATCACCTTGGCAGTGGGAAAGGGCCAGGCAAAGGAGAGTCTGCTTATAGAAATCACTTTTTTCTCCTGCCTCTTCTCCCTCACGGAGAAATTAAGAGAGAAAGAGATTTCAAGAGAATGTTGTAATGCTGTTTGTGTAGTGTGCCCATAACTTCCAGGCTTCCAGCACAATCACACTGTTTTCAATGTGTAAAACAGCTTACATTCTTGCAGGCCCTTTCTTCCATTTTCAGCTCCACAGGAGAGAGAGAAAAACCAGACTGGGCACAGGAGAACGTATAAGGGCCGGAATAGCTCAGGCTGTAAGGGCCGGAATAGCTCAGGCTGTAAGGAGCCTGTTATTAGAACACAGTAGCCTGCAATTACTGCAGGTTCAAGCCCGGCCCAAGGTTGACTCAGCCTTCCATCCTTTATAAGGTAGGTAAAATGAGGACCCAGATTGTTGGGGGGGCAATAAGTTGACTTTGTAAAATATACAAATAGAATGACACTATTGCCTTATACACTGTAAGCCGCCCTGAGTCTTCGGAGAAGGGCGGGATATAAATGTAAAAAAAAAAAAAAAAAATTGACTGTAACAGTGATTGGATGACTGAGGGATACTGCCGAGTTGTAAATGATCATAAAGAGGCTGTAAAGCTATTTTTTTCAGCAGTATTGTTACTTTGGTTAACTTCAGAGGTTGAATGATCAAGGACTACCTGCATTTTATTATGATTGCAAGGGGGGAATGGATTGCCAAGCATCCAAATTTTGTTTACGTGTTCACAGATGCACTGCAGTGGCTGTAACTTTGAGTACAGGTCTTAAGTCCCTTCTTTCAGTGCCATCCTAGTTTCAGATACTCTCTAAACGAAAGGTTGTAAATCGAGGACACTTCTATTCTAAACCAAAATTTTGAATGCTTCAGCGCCCCCAGCAATGGTCAAAAAGATTAATTGATATTGACAAATTAAGAACAGAAGTTTACTTACGTTGTATCCAGGGTCCGGTTGATTTTAGCTATTAATCCCAGTGAAGGATCTATTTTTGCATACATAGTTGACATTACTCCTACTACAACAATGAGCCAACTGGATGGGCTAGCAGGATAGACTCCTGTGATTATGCCATTCTGGAAAAAGAAGATATTGATACTTTATTTTCTGATTTTTGAAACCATCACTTTACATTCTCAAACTTTCAAAGAATGAACCCAGCACATTGGAAGACATTACCATATGGATGCAGCCTGCCTTGCATTATTTTTCTTCTTTATTATACATTGTTAGCAAAAATATTTATTTCGGAGTAGGAAGAAAAAGGGCAGGCAATAGGTGAATATTGCAATGCTGGTAGTTTTGGAACTTACAAAAAAATAGCAGGGAAGCTGCAATCTACATAATTGTAAGCCAACTCACCAAAAGTATAGATATATGTATGCCATGAAAAACAAACTGTCCAAAATGATGTCAATGAAGATTCACTGGCAACTGGACTTATTTTGTTGTTGGTTTGAGATGTTTTGTGAACTGGAACAAGTCCAGTTGCCATGACTCAACTTTCAGACATCCAAAATGATGTTACAGAATATGTTTTCTATCAGTTAAAAAAGTCATTTAATGGATAGTGTGAAGCAAAACTCTCAGTGGAAAGAAGGTAAGAAAAATACCAATGGCTGTTAGACTGTAATATGAAGGTAAAGAAATATAGATACACATAGGGAACGTTTAAAAAATCTTGAAGCATCCTAATTATTTCTAGAATTTCATTTTTCTTTCATAGAATTTAAAACAGAAGAGCTGGGATTGTCCATAATTGTTTTATAGGTTATTAATAAATGGTAAAGATTTAAAAAAAATCATGCAATATGGATGTGCAGCATTGGCTTGTTTGTTGCATGCCCTGCCCCAAGTACAAATCTGTGTTTATCTCTGTTACCTTGAATCTGATGAATTTCTTTTTCCAGGAATAAAGCCCAGATAGATAGATCTGCCTAAGAGCTTCATGGCTCATGCGCAAATCAATTCCATCTGGTGTTACTGTAAACTGAAACGCAACTGCTTGATGGGCTTCCGCCATTCTTAAAAAATATCTGCCAAGTGAAAGAACATTTTTTTAAAAAATCAGTAGCCATTTTGCATGAGATATTAAATCGGAAACAAAATGTCAATGCTCTCAGGTAAACCAGACAGGACATGTGAGCTAATTATTATAAAACTATATTAACAGAATCTTGAATACAAATTTTCCGCCACCACTTTTAATTGTTTCATTCATTAGGGTGGGTTCTTCCTAAGTTTCTTTCTCTGATTGCAAGCCAATGGGAGCTCCTGCCTCTTTTTCCCAGTTGTTTCCTAGGCAGTATCTCTTCCCTTCAGTCATCCACATTATTACACAAAAAATAACATAATATTGGGCAAATTCATGCAGTTCAAATATTTGCCATCCTGGGTTTTTCCAGTTGGTAAATATTACTCTTTTCTTAATCTTTCAATAAGAATATAGACATGGTCAGTGTGGGTGGCATACAGATATCAATTAAAAGTAAATATAGTATATAAAGAAAAACAACTAAGTAGAGACAAAACCAAAAAACCCCACTCTAAACTGAAGGGACTTAGCCATAGGAATCCCATGGCTGAGAAGAACCTCAGGATGTGCCAAAAATATCAGAAGTCACTCCAAAAGTTATTGTAAAGTTGTTAGAAGATCAAAAATATGCCACAAATAAGATTGTTTCATACGTTATTTATTATATAGATTCAGTGCTGTTTTACTAAAAATTCTTACAGTTCTTGGAAGATTTATCAAACCTAAACCACAATATTCTTCTAGAATAATTTCTATATCCTGTTTGACAACAGCCAGTAGCCTCCAAAGCATGCTCTTTATTCATTTGGACCATAAACACATTTTCCTCTATAAATCACAGTTTATTTTCCTTCTTAAAACTTTTATATATTGCGGTTTTATTAACATATAATATCACATCTAATATATAATTCCCTCTTTCTCAGCTACATGGATGCAAGTTTGCTTTTCAAGCCAATTCAAGGACTAATATTTACTTTCAAAGGCAAGAGGACAAGTACTTTGAAGATATTTATGAAACCATTATCAACGGCCTTTCTCTAAATGTTTTTCTTAAATGTTACAATTAATTCTGTAAATAATCTGAGCTGCCTTTGATAGTATGATTATTTGAAAAATAAATAAATAAGGCAAGACAACTGATTATTGAAGAGATATTTTTATAATATTGCATCATTTGGAGAAAGAGAAATTTCTAGTTTGCAATGTAATTACACTCAATTTGCTCATTCATCAATCTGCCAATATATTTCAGAACTTAAACCAGGGGTGAAATCCAGCAGGTTCTGACAGGTTCTGGAGAACTGGTAGCGGAAATTTTGAGCAGTTCGGAGAACCAGCAAATACCACCTCTGGCTGGCCCCAGAGTAGGGTGGGAATGGAGATTTTGCAATATCCTTCCCCCAGGAATGGGGAGGGAATGGGGATTTTGCAGTATCCTTCCCCCAGGAGTGGGGAGGGAATGGAGATTTTGCAGTATCCTTCCCCTGCCACGTCCAGCAAGCCACACCACACCCACCAAGCCACGCCCACAGAACCGGTAGTAAAAAAATTTGGATTTCACCACTGACTTAAACACATAAATGTACAGATAATCCTCAACTCACAACCATTTCTTTAGTCACTGAAATGGCACTGAAAAAAAGTGGCATATGACTATTTTTGATGCTTAATCACGTGATCAAAATTCAGATGCTTGGCAACTGGCATGTATTTATGACAGTTGCAATATCCTGGGATCACGTGATCACCTTTTGTAGCTTACTGACAAGCAAAATCAATGGGAAAGTCAGATTCACTTAACAATCATGTTACCAGCTTAACAGCTGCAGTGATTCACTTAACAACTGTGGCAAAAAAGGTCATGAAAATGGGGCAAAACTCGCTTAACAAGCATCTTGCTTAGCAACAGAAATCTACTATAAACAGACAAAGATGACAGCAAGATACATCTGAATGTTCTGTAAGTTTTTAAGAATTTTCCTAACTAGATTTTTGAAGCTTATATGAAAGAATAATAAAGAATAGGTTTAACTTGAAAAAAAGCCAAACAAAAGTTAAGCTGCTTTCTCCCATTTTTTAATCCAGGTGGTGAAATGCTCTTCCAAGAGGCTTTCTTACTGAGAAATAAAACTTTATTTTCTAGGCTATTTTAATCCTAAGCAATTTTAGCTGTTGTATTGCACTGTTCCTGGTGGTTTTCAGTTTATTTATTTTTGTTGTTTTGATTTTTCAGTTCTAATTTTTATGACTTAAGTTTTATAAATGTTAAAAAATTAGAAACAAGCAAAAGGGAACAAGCACAGCATGCTGAAGTAGGACAGAAACAGCAATAATTGACAGAATAATGTAATACTATCCTAAGATCCTCAAACATTCACTATTTCAAGATTTGAAATTTCAGGGTCAAATTACTCTTGGGTACTGAGGAATTGACCACTACACATTTTATACTGAAAAGTTACTAAGAAAACAAAATATACCTATGGAAAATCTTTTCCCCTTCAGTATCTCAGTGTTATGGATAGAGGGCAATGAAGCATACATGATTTATCCCCAATACAGAAAAATAAGAGGGAGGGACACATTTGTATGCAATCTAAGATAGTGGCTTAGCTAAGATCTTTAAGTGTTAAGCTTTCTAGGATTTCTGAGAGTGGTATAGTAGTCCCAACAAACCTAGAGAACAGCAAATTTGAGAAGCCTTGTTTTAAAGATTTAGCAGATGGATTAAACACATTTGGATGAAAATCGTACATATTTTTTCTCTAGCCAGTCTAACAATCTTTAAGATATGTTTGTTACTTATTTTTTACTGTTCTGTAACACATAACGCGTGTATCCCATTCAAATTCCCCATATATGAAATAATTCCACAAGGTATTAATCTAACCAAAACCGAGGCAAGCACAACTATCATGTTGCCTAAGTAGTATTTCCTCCCTCTCCAATTCCTTTAACTTTGTGGTTCTATATCATTCTTGTTTTCACAAGAAAAATCGTTAACGTTGCTAATTACGATTATAAAACATGATTCAACAAAAAAAAAACCCAATCTTTTTAGGAAAAAAAAGCAATTGCAACAATTCAAACTTTATTCTTTTTCAAGATCATTCTTTGGATAGTAAAAGAGGTTTCATTGTCTACTGCAGTCTTTCTCCGCCTCCACATTTCTGAAGTGGTCATGTGTTTTGTCCCAGAAAACTAGGTAAAAGGCCATAGCATTATAGAGCATGCGTCTCAATTTAGAAATGCAATACAAACCACACTGTGCAAGGAATGCAGAAGTGCCATTAAATCTCTCCAGTCTCTAAGAGGAAACTTTTATTAGTACTGCTGACATATTATTTGGCAAAGCCCATAAGTTCAGATCATGCTGGGAAAGAAGCAGAGTGAAAGAGAAAATACAAGGCTGGTGTCTTATTTTTTTCATACAATAGCATCAACATAGCTTTACACATTTTATGTATCAGTAACATTTATCCTATTATTAGAAAACTTCTTGGAAAAAACAAAGGATGGTTCATAAAGAAAGAGTCCTACTCACCAAATGGGAACTAAGCAAGAATATATGCAGCTATTGTTTTCCTTGGGATCTATTCAACCTGAATTGCAAGACCAAATAAAAGCCTTGTTAGTTCAAATTCAAACATCAGGACCACAGTGTAAGAAAAATGTACCCCAGCAGTAGGAAAAAAACGACTGCTGCAAAAAAGAAAAACAGTATCTACATTGATAATATATGCAAATACCTGGATGACACTGCTATCTTGAAGAACAAGGTTATTTTTTAACTTGGAATATTCTCTCCAGCATACTGAGAAAGTTAATACTCAGCAGCTTCACATTTAGTAGAGGCCCTAAAATTTCATAGTCTCACATTTATAAAATCTTGCAATACTTGTTTTAAGAGTACGCGGTGCAACTCATTAATATATCACACATATTACTGTAATTCAATAAAGTGAATAACGGTGTTCACTTTCTTGATTTAAATAATCAGCCATATTGAACGTGCAACATTAGATCTCCATGAGGCTTCCTACAATTCCGGATCAGGCTGCATTTAAACTCCAGCCTCTCGGTTTCTGAAAGTCGATTTGTGCTTCTGGGAAACTAAGCGGTTTCAATTAATAAGCCTGAATCACTAATGTGCCAAATAGCGCACATATTTGGGATAACATATGTGGCACACTTAAGTTTATAATCCACCTGTTTATGGAGTCTTACTTCGATCTCCAGAGCTGCCTATTTCTTCAGCTACACAGTGTAATAATAATTCATTATATTTTTTTGGAGCAGAAAATTATATATACTGTAGAAGTTGCTAGTTCTATTTTTGTATAACTGAATCATTTCCATGAGCCGGAATGCTATCGGGAAGAGATCCCTTTGGAGTAAGGCAAGTAAGAAATAAGTACGATATGCTTAACCCACCCTTTACTCGCCACCCGTTACGATTAAAATCTCTCTCGTGATTCAGTTTATGGAGGTATTCAGTAAGTCATTTGAAAAGCTCTTTCTCAAAAGCAGCAACTTCTTGAAACCCCGCCCTTCCACCGCAGCAGGGAAGGATCACATGACACGCTTAGAAAAAGTAGGTAAAAGGTTACGCTGATGCACAAAACACGACTGGACTGCAAACGTTCAGTTAAGTCTTTCAGTCTCTGCAGAAAACGGGGAAACGCTCCGAAGGTATCACGCCTTCAAAAGGCACGGAAAGCAACAATTCAAAGAGCAACTCACAGCTAGCTAAGTTACATTCAAGCCAAAACCATGGCAAATCTGGATGCTAGGATCCTAAAAATAAAACCCTGGTAGAATTGTTCCCGGTTTTTTTCCCCCACGCAATGCTGCAAACAACGTAAGTCTTTAAAATATCTATCTAAAAAAAATAATAATTAGTTACTATATTAGTTTCCAATAATTAAGACGAGGAAGACTTCCTGCATTTGTAAATGCCAAGGGAGAGAGGAAGCCGTAGGCGCGCTCTCTGCCATATGTTTCTGGCCCTTTTCTGAAGAGTATGACAAGCCCGCACAACTGCTGGTGCTCCAGGGCTGACCTGGAGCTAGAGGAGAAGATAACGTGACCGTTCTTGTCAAAATTTCTGACATTCCTCCGTATTAATGGATGGAACAGCAAGCATTAGATCCCCCCCAAACAGCATGCTTTTTTTTCTGGAACCTTTATCCAGAAGTGTCACCTCATTCTTCCTTTAAAAGATCTGCCATCTGATGAATGCATCCAGAAAATGCTATCCAGAAAGATAAGGAAATGGGTTTCTTTTCTTCATATTCTGCTGTCTGTCGTACAGTCCAGTCCCTCCTTTATTCAAGAGTAAGTCATACTACATTCAAGGGACGCATTTCTATAGCAATATGCAATATAGATTCAAGAAGTTATATGGAATTATCAAATTGGCCCAGAAGTAGCACCTGCTCGCCGCCATGCATATGACTGCAGCCTGAGCCTGCAGATATCTAAACTGTTTGAAATTAATGTTTTATGGATATGTTAAAGTTCCCCCCTTGGAGAATAGGCTCACAGGGATTTATAGTATTCCTCAGAATCATACAATCGGAAGAAGCTGCTTTGTCATTGAGACTAACCTTCACCTCACTGCAAGAATTCAAATTAAAGCATGGCTGTTTGATCTCCCCTAAATATATCCCGTAAAGGGGAACCCGCCAGCTTTCTGAATAATTGCTTCTATGATTTTTTTTGCCCCTAACATTCATTAGGAATCTGTTGTCCTGAAACAGGGCATTTTTCCATTAGTGATTTCTGCCATTAGTGACCCTTTCTTTCTTACTGCTATATAGCCATCCTGATTTTGTGTATGCAGCACTTAATAAGACAAGCAACTGACAGGCTGATTCATCCAGCTGTGCTGCTTTCCCTCTTCAGCAGGTCATCAGGCAAGGGGAAAACCATCCACTATGTGCTGCAGGAGAAATAAAGTAAGTCTGACCCCAGACTTCCATCTAGGCCTGGGATGTCAAACTCCCAGTCTGTGGGCCAGATGTGTCGTGCTGGCCACGTTCACGCCGGTTTAGCAAAGGGGGGAAAAATCGTGATATGTCACATGATGAAATGAGTTTGACACCCCGATCCAGGCTGTGGCGCTTCTCCTGTGATACTTGATGAATTTGAATACCAAAGTTTTTAAACTCCAGTTCAGAATTCTGAAAATAACTGAGATACGAACAGTATCGCTGAATCTGCTACTTCAGGGACAGCTTTAGAAAAATTCTACTGAAGACATCTATTTAAAAATATTCAAATAGTGCTGTATTAAACATTATTTCTCCTCCCAACATACTTACTCATTACAGTATGAGAATGCCTCACTAACCATTTTAAAGGGCATATTTTCATAATGTCACATTTGCCGTATTCCTAACCTGCCACAAAGGCAACCTTACATTTGAATTTTGCTGTTCCATTTAGAGGCAGGACTTTCTGTCTTGGCCCGATATTGTACAAACAATACCTGATGACATCACATTAAAACTATTGACAAAGTCAGGTTTGGAATCTGCCTAGCTCAGGGTGTCCAAACTTAGCAACTTGTGGACTTCAACTCCCAGATTTCCTCAGCCAGAAAAGCTGGCTGAGAAATTCTGGGAGTTGAAGTCCACAAGTCTTAAAGATGCCAAGTTTGGACACCCCTGGCCTAGCTCCTTTTATCCACTGTTGTAGGCTCCCTCCCCTCCAGTTGCTTGATACCACCATCCATGGGCATTTTGGATCATTCGCAGAAGAGATCAGGCTTTCCCAGAGGCAGCTCAGGGGACAAGAGAAGATTTGAAAAGACAGAATATAGACTAATAAGGAAGCTCCACTGAGCTCAATTTACTCCTGAGTGGGAAGGTACCAAAGCCCATGAATTGTATGGGAAGGAAAGTTTCACTGCCCATGTTGCAATTCTGAAGCCTGAGACATGGGAAAATAGGTTGGAGTGAACAATCTGTATTTGCAAAAAACTCAACCCCAACTTGTAAAATGCTGGATACTATGCAATATTCTTAACTTCTACATGAAATTATATAAATACATCTTACTATAAAAGCATTATGCATACAGTACTGGCTCATTATAGTTACAGTAATTACTTTGTCTATAATGATTTTAACTGTTACTGTGAACTACATAATTTTGCATCTCTCAGAAATTCCAGCACTTATTAAAAACAGTAAGATGATACAGTGAACATTTTGCTTGCTCATCTAGCTATTCCAGTTATACAAGAATCATTGTGTAGTTTATGCCCATTTAACCACATTGCATGAAGTCATAAATCAATAGTGTGGAATGAAGCTTTAAGCTGTACCTACATTATATTAAAAGCACCTTTCTTAATCCTAAATATTTGTAAAATATTACTTGCTTTCTCAGTATCGTGTGTGCAACTGAAAGCTCAGGTATTTCTTGGCAACATAACTGAAAGTTCCAGATTTTTAAAGACTTATAGGGATAAATTTACTGTACACAATGACCTGAGATTATATATCATATTCTATCTCACAATGCATCTTTACACCTACATGACTCTGTTAATCTAAACTCCAGAAATCACATGTTCATTAGAGATATATCCAGTCTTTTTAAATTGTTTGCATGAAACATGCCCTTTTTAAGCAGACCCAATTTTGCTTAAGAAAGTTGGCATATTCTGGAGATGAATCTTTTAAATAGGTCTCACTTTGCTTAGCCAACTTAAAATCAATTGTTTAATTTAAAATACGTTTGCATTTCTCTAAAATGTCAATATTAGCATCTTATGGATAATTTTAAAATATGTAATTTCTTTTAGGAGTAAGAAGAGTTTGATATACTCTACATTGATATACTCTACATTTATAGTATGAACATTCCACGTTTTATATCATGTAGTACTGAATTCAAGTCATTTGTTTTTATCTCCACTTCTGAAATCTAGGGAAGAAAGGTTCATTTAAAAATAGAATAGCAGCTGGTTTCAGAAAATGTAATTTTATACTAGCATTTTCCTAATACATACTCCCACTGACTTGGTTATACACCCAAATCATTATGACTTAAATATTTGTTTTCATAAAATTTGGGAGGAAAGAGAAGACCATGCAAGACTAAGCAGTTTAAGTAGAAAATGTATTTCTATCTGTTTCATGCATTAAGAGGGGATTACCATATGACTGCTTTACCTTGTAAGGCAGTTAAACACTGTCATAGAAAGCTTTTCAATCAAAAGAAATAACACAGTTTAACTGGATGCTTTAATATTAAGCAAATGCATCTATCATTAGGGCAACATGGGAGTACAGTAAAAGTTCCTTAATAGTGTTGGTCCTTGCTAGACCATTTTCCAATTTCTCAACACAAATGAGAAGACAGCATGGTGATGTTTCTGTGTGAGTTTGATTACATTTCCTACCATCCTCAGCTAGCGGAGGGTTGCCCCTGGCAGTTGTGAAAGCTATAAACCAGGGGCAGGGTTCTGTGTAAAACTAGGATGCCTAGGAGCAGGATCTTCATTTGACCTTCCAACCCCATTTCCATTCTAATTCTATGCTAAGGTAGGTTTCTGTGCTCCACTATTGTAAAGTCTATGACCCAATGAACATGAAACCCCAAATGCTTAAATAAGTCCTTGGGAATATACATTCACGAATACTGCCTTGAAATAAAAATATTTATCCAAGCGATCATGCCACTTCTCGATTCATGTTCTGAGTTAGGTCACCTTCAATCCCTTCCCTTCTTTAAACAAGCCCCCCACCCCTCCACATTTCTAGAGAAATCTACTTTGGGGAAGGCCGGAGTAGAGAGAGAACAGACTCTTCCAGGTGGCCCACAGTCAAAGACTGTCTGAAGCGGAGGAGGGAGGAAGACCCAATCGGTGATGACAGGCAGAGTCAAAAGTTCCTCCAAAGTGAGCGGCTGGGATTCGCGATCCATGTCTCTTCTTCACGCAAATCCCCAGGGAAACAAGCAGGGAGAAGATGGTTATTATTTGTTTTCCTCCAGGAGCTCCGGGTTCAAGATCTGGTGGTTTTGTGCCCCTAAGTCGCCCCCCTCCTTCTGAGAGCCCCAGAAGGAGCTCCCGGCGGGGAAGAAACGCGCGTGTGCACCTAATTCCCAGGCGAGAGCGCCAAGCACGCTCCAGACACCGCCAGCCCGGCACCTGCCCATTGCCCAGTTTCTACCCCCGCAGCGGCCGCACGGGTTCAAGTAAGGCTCCATTACCGTCCACGCCAACTATTTCCCGCTCCACGAGTACATCTCGTTTTCTGCAAACGGGGTTTTGCAAAGTACGCCCTTTCTTTAAAGGCGCGGCAGGCGAGACGCAAATAAGGCAAGGGCGGTGTGTGTATATGTGGGGGTGGGGGGGAGCGGGAAGAGTCACTTACTGTACCGCTGTCCAACGAGCAGCAAAGCAGGCGGGAAGAAAGCGCCTGGACTCCGCGAGCGCCTAGAAGCAAAAGAGGGCGAAGGGGAGAACCCACGCGCGGTACAGCGCCCCGTTACCGGCTAGGACCGGATTGGCCAACCTGCCAACACAAGAGGCGGGGCCAAAAGAGGCGGCGACGGCCAGAGGAAAGGGCGGTCTGGCTCATCTTGGGCGGAGACTGGACTGCGGGCAGAAAGTGCGGCGAAGAGGGAGAGCAAAGGAAGGGGGCGTGGTCGGGGCTCCTTCCGAGATCTCTAACGCTACGTTCTGCAAAAGGGAGACTTTTCTCCTCCGACAAAATGCCGCAGAGGTGAAGGAAGTGGCCTGCTGACGCGTCTCTCGCTGTGAAAGTCTTATTAAAAGCATTGGAAACTTGAATGGGTGTCCTGTCCGGGTCAAGCGCGGGACAGTTAGCGGTCCCGGCTTCAGTATGAAAGAGAAGCCGCATGGAGGCTAGCATTGCAAGAATGGGGCCGCTTGCAACTTGCATCGGTACCAGAACTTCCCAGCCGACCTATTTTTTCCCCCTCGTCTGAAGGTCTGGCCTTAGCTTGTCCCTAGTCCAGAATGTAAAGAATCTTAAACTGAACCTTCCAGTTCAGTTTGAATTTTCCACTGTGCCCGATAAGGTCCCGCCAGCGGCCAGCCCCAGGAACATAGAACGGTGGGGGGCGGGGCGGTGCCTGCCTGATTTTAGGCAGGTGAGTTCAGGTGACTTGTGGCAAAGTGGGACCAAAAGTGGATCTTGAAAGAAGGGAGTATAATCGTACCTGCCCCTTTGGGGACCCGGAATATGCTATGCCAATGCCATTGTCTAATCAGGGCTCTGAAAATGCCCATGAGAATAAGGGGTTTGATCAGCAAATTGCTGGGAACACAAGGGAGTGATCCGGTTCATGGAGGAAAATATATATATTTTATGTCTTTGAGACTAACCAAAAGACCCTCTTGGTCTCTTTACAGCAGTTTTCCAAAGTTGCACTGAACAAGGGAAGACTTGATATCCCAAATATCTGTAGATATTTTAGGATTAGAAGAGTCTGTTGGACATACTGGGGACACTGTTGCAACATAGAATAGAATAGAATTTTTTTTTTATTGGCCAAGTGTGATTGGACACACAAGAAATTTGTCTTGGTGCATATGCTCTCAGTGTACATAAAAGAAAAGATACGTTCATCAAGGTACAACATTTACAACACAATTGATGGTCAATATATCAATAGTTTGTGTTTTAGAGTAAATATTGTTTTATTAAGTGTCCCTATTTATTAAGTGCTTCCTATTCCTGATTTCTCTACAGTTACATCAATATTATAAAACAGAAAAATTGTTTCCAATTGGCCTAAAGAAGGAAAAATGAAGCTAATAAATGTCACCCAGTGAATTGGGGCTGAACTAAGCATCTGCTGCTATCAGTTTATGCAGTTAACAGCTTTCTTCACAATTTAAGTTGACAATGAAGGAAGCAGGGTTGGTGTGAACCAAATGTCAGGAACAGAGGCAATTTTGCCCATGTTCAATTATTCATTTCATTTATTTCATTTATTTGATTTTTATACCGCCCTTCTCCCGAAGGACTCAGGGCGGTGTACAGGCAAATAAAAAACAGACAAGACAATATTATATAAAATGCAAGATTAAAAAACTTATTATAAATTGCCTAAAAATTTAAAATATATAGAAACTAAAACCCCGTTTAAAATTAATAATAAAAACTATAAAATCCCTAAAATTTAAGCCAGCCCCGCGCGAATAAAAAGATGTGTCTTCAGTTCGCGGCGAAAGGTCCGAAGGTCAGGTATTTGATGTAAACCCGGGGGAAGTTCGTTCCAGAGTGGGAGCCCCCACAGAGAAGGACCTTCCCCTGGGGGCCGCCAGCCGACATTGCTTGGCGGACGGCACCCTGAGAAGTCCCTCTCTGTGAGAGCGTACGGGTCGGTGGGAGGCATATGGTAACAGCAGGCGGTCCCGTAAGTACCCAGGCCCTAAGCCATGGAGCGCTTTAAAGGTCATAACCAAAACCTTAAAGTGCACCCGAAAAGCCACAGGTAGCCAGTGCAGTCTGCGCAGGAGGGGTGTTACATGGGAGGTACGCGACACTCCCTCTATCACCCGCGCAGCTGCATTCTGGACTAACTGAAGCCTTCGAGTGCACTTCAAGGGGAGCCCCATGTAGAGAGCATTACAATAATCCAAGCGAGAGGTAACGAGTGCGTGAGTGACTGTGCACAAGGCATCCCGATCAAGGAAGGGGCGCAACTGCCGAACCAGGCGGACCTGGTGGAAGGCCCCCCTGGAGACGGCCGTCAAATGATCTTCAAACGACAGCCGCTCATCCAGGAGGACACCTAAGTTGCGCACCCTATCCTTTGGGGCCAATAACTCGCCTCCAACAGTCAGCTGCAGCTGCAGCTGACTGAATCGAGATGCCGGCATCCACAGCCACTCCGTCTTGGAGGATTGAGCTTGAGCCTGTTTCTCCCCATCCAGACCCGTACGGCTTCCAAACACCGGGACACCACTTCAACAACTTCATTGGGGTGACCTGGGGTGGAGAAGTACAGCTGAGTGTCATCAGCGTACTGATGGTACTTCACCCCAAAGCCACTGATGATCTCACCCAACGGCTTCATGTAGATGTTGAACAGAAGGCGAGAGAATCGACCCTGCGGCACCCCACAAGTGAGGGCCCTCGCGGTCGACCTCTGCCCCCTGTCAACACCGTCTGCGACCGGTCGGAGAGATAGGAGGAGAACCACCAATAAACGGTGCCTCCACTCCCAATCCCCCCAGCCGGCGCAGCAAGATACCATGGTCGATGGTATCAAAAGCCGCTGAGAGGTCTAATAGGACCAGGGCAGAGGAATAACCCCTGTCCCTGGCCCTCCAGAGATCATCCACCAATGCGACCAAAGCTGTCTCCGTGCTGTAACCGGGTCGGAAGCCGGACTGGAACGGGTCTAGATAGACGGATTCTTCCAGGTATTGGGGTAGCTGACGCGCCACAGCACTCTCTACAACCTTCGCAACAAAGCGAAGGTTGGAGACTGGCCGATAATTTCCCAAAATAGCCGGGTCCAAAGAGGGCTTCTTAAGGAGGGGTCTCACCACCGCCTCTTTCAAGGCGGCAGGGAAAACCCCTTCCAACAAAGAAGCATTTATAATCCTCTGGAGCCAGCCTCGTGTCACCTCCTGAGTGGCCAGCACCAGCCAGGAAGGACACGGATCCAATAAACATGTAGTGGCGCGGAGCCTCCCCAACAACCTGTCCACGTCCTCGGGAGCCACAGGGTCAAATTCATCCCAAACAGACTCAACAAGACGTGCCTCCTCTCCCTCGCTTGGATCATCCCAATTTCGGTCCAGACCATCCCGGAGCTGAGCGATTTTGTCGTATAGATAACCACTAAACTCCTCGGCACGTCCCTGTAAAGGGTCATCCCGCACCTCCTGATGAAGGAGGGAGCGGGTCACCCGAAACAGGGCGGCCGGGCGGTTATCTGCCGACGCAATGAGGGTGGAGGCGTAAGAACGCCTCGCCTCCCTCATTGCCACTAGGTAGGTCCTAGAATAGGACCTAACTAGTGTCCGATCAGCTTCGGAACGACTGGACCTCCAAGTGCTCTCTAGGCGTCTTCTCCGGCGTTTCATCTCTCTCAGCCCCTCGGAGAACCAAGGGGCCGGACGAGATCTGCGCCGGGTCAGAGGCCGCAAAGGCACGACACGGTCCAAGGCCCCAGCCGCGGCCTGTTCCCAGGCCGCAACTAGTTCCTCAGTCGTGCCGTGGGCCAGATCCTCAGGAAATGGCCCAAGCTCCGTCAGGAACCTCTCAGGGTCCATCAGGTGCTGGGACGGAACCAACGTGTAGGTTCCGTCTCCCTGCGATGGTGGGTGGCGGTTCGGAAGTCTAGGCGAAGGAGAAAATGATCGGACCATGACATTGGTTCTGTTACTAAATCGTCTAGTATCAGATCATTTAACCACTGACCAGAGATATAAATCAGATCCAGCGTGCCTCCCCCCATGTGCGTAGGGCCATCATTTACTCGAATCAGGTCCAAGGCCGTCATGGAAGCCTGGAACTCCCGAGCTGCAGTCGATGATAAGCCAGCTGATGGCAAGTTGAAATCCCCCATAACTATAAGTCTGGGGGTCTCAACTGCCACAGTGGCAAATAACTCCAGCAGCTCGGGCAGGGCTGTGGTCACGCAGCAAGGAGCCAGGTACGTGATCAACAAGCCCAACTGATTCCTATGGCCCCACCTCACATAGAGGGATTCACAGCCGGCAATCTGAGGAACAGTGGCCTCCCTCGGCTCTAGATCTTCCTTAATGACAACCGCCACCCCTCCACCCCTACCCTGGGCCCTCGGCTGATGGAATGCTCGGAAACCTGGGGGGCACAGTTCAACGAGGGGAACCCCCCCCTCTGGCCCCAACCAGGTCTCCGTAATGCCCATAAGGTCCGCGGACTCCCCCTGAATAAGATCGCAAATCAAGGGGGCTTTATTTACCACGGACCGGGCATTACATAACATCAACCGAAGATCCAGGCTCTGAGGATCACGGCCGCCCGAGGAACGGGTAGGGACTAAGGGGCCGGAGCACGTGATCGCTTTCAGACATCGAGCACGTGCTCCCCACACTCGATACGCCCCCCCCTCCGCCATATCTGCCTCTCCCACTTACCGTACAGATTGAACCACCCTCTAGTCCTGGAACAAACCCCTCCCCCCCTGCCTTCAGACCAGATGTAGTAGTGCCGCGAACAGGCACCGGGGCTGGATCCCTCCCCGACGGGTTCTCCCCCCCACCCGTCTTGTCCCTCCCCCCCTTTAAAAAACCCTTGTTTAAAAATCTATTTAAAAAACCCCATACATTCTTCTTAGCAGCATGCCACCTCTCTGGGTCCCAAAACCCTTCGTTGAGGTAGGCCCTCGATAACTTGGAGGGCCATTCCTGCGAGGCGGGGGAACCTCGCAGTCGAAGGAGGTCAATATGCGAGAATCTCATGGAGAAGAAATAATAAATGGCAGAAAAGGGGTCCATCCCTAACTGGTATAGGCATCACAATCCTTCAGATGACCCGGTCAAGACACGCTGTAAGATGTTAAGAATTTAGGAAGTTCACTCTCGGCAAGCTGTTAATGGTGATAGAAAACGCGGCCAAAAAAGCCACCAGCGTGCCTCTGATAAAGGAACGCGGCCGAAGATGACGCAGCAGAAGAGGATAAACGCGGCCGAAACCAAGGCCGCCACATGTCGTCGATGTCGTCGATGGAAATCGTGGCCGATAACGGGGCCACTAACATACCTCCGCTGCAGTTAAAGTACGCAAGGCCGCGGCCAGGAACAGGCTGGGGGGTCGGCCGATGTCCAAGGCCGATTAAGAAGTCCGAACTCAGTTGGGATCGGCCACCATACCGCCGCTGATGGTAGCAATTATGCTAAAGTAGAAGCTCCTTGATTGCCAGAAGGCCATTATCATATAATAGGTTTCACAGAAATAATTTTACAGTGAATCCAGATAAAACTATCTTCTATTTTTTATCTTCCAGTGTTTACCCACAATATCATCTGATTTTCTTGTTTACTGCAAAAAATTGAGAACAAGTGCTCTTCATTCACTATTGGGAGCTGTCCACTTGAAAGCACTCTGTCTGCAATAGAGAATTGGTGTAGTTTATTCACTTACTGTACAGTTTCCTTACCCAATTGTTGTCATGGGTTTTTCCCGTTTTTGCATCTTTTTTCTCTGGCATCCTGTTTGATCTTATTGGCATCTTAGATTTCATCTTTTCCTAATTTAAAATGTTGTCTAGCCATCCATCTACGAATCAGCAGAAAATACTGTCAACACAGTTTCTTTCCAGTCTCCAATCTCTATCCTTTATCTACTGTGTCTTCTATAATTTCTTGCTGTTGAATGATGGTGTCCTAATTAATAAATGTGCTAGTTAATAAATCCGAATTAATAAATGTGCATGATCAGTAAATTGTTTCCCCATTTTGCTTTGTTTGCTATGCCCCCCACCTCATGACCCCAACCAGTAGAAAATATCTCTAAATTAGGCTACTGAAACATGAATGGGATGAGTCAGACATAGGACTCCTCCTATCTTCTCAAGACTGGATTGTGTTGCCTCTTCTCCTAACCCCCACTTGGTATCCTTTAAATATAAAAAAATAAAATAACCATTCAGAAAGACATAGAGTAAAAATAGAAAAAAGAGACCCAAAGAGGAAGGAGGCAGGTGTGGGATTCAGGCAGTTTGGACTGGTTGTGACCTGTGGGTGGTCGAACCCACCCACCCCATGCTATGCCATCCTATTTAGCTGCATTTTTTAAGCCACATGCATGCGTGCAATCATGCATGCAAGCAAAGCGCATGCGCACACTCTCACATTTTCGGTGCTGGGGCAAACTAGTTGTTAATTCATGTGCCGCCCACCTCTGGATAGGCCCCATAGGGTAGGATAACTGAAGCCAACTGGTGGACAACTATTGTTTTACTTTATAAGGGAATGTTAGGAATGGAGAAGGATTAAAACTGACCAATTACCAAACACAGCATAGTTTACCAACCTCATTTTTTAATGACTGAGAAACTTTATGGATTTTATATACCATGAAGCTCTGGCAATATTATGTTGGCTTAAGCAGGAAAGATCTGCTTTTATTTTGGTATACTTAGGCTGTTTCATTCATGGGATGGGCATGAGCTGAGAGCAGCATCTTGCAATTTTAAGGAAAGATTGGATTATGGGTATATAAAGAGGTTTCATTAAACTGGATTAAGCTGGCAATAAAAATAGGGCAAGTGTGTCTTGTATTCTAGAATTCTACATTTTAATGTTTTGGAACCCAGACCCTCTGATAGATATAGACAAAAGTGGAAAATACAGAAAATACTATAGTACAGAATGCAGATAGAAATATTGTGCAATGGTCACCTCAAAATGGATTATCTTTTGTGTGTAGTGTACACACAAAATCTTGTTATTCCTGGGAATTAATGAATTAATATTTATTCATTTTTCCAGGAGTATGTTGTTATAGTAAAAGATAATGTGACTATGACATTGAGTTCTGTAATTATATGTTATCTAATCTTGATACAACTCAGGTTATGAGTTCATTAGTCTCATGAACACATTGTTCCATTCATGACATTCCTTAAATGATTTAATTATCCACATTATAAAATTTTAGTGACTTTTACCCTTTGTGACTCACCATTTGGATGTTACTGAACAAGGAAAACTTCCCTTCATTCTTATGAAGAGGTGTATTTCTCTTGTACAGCTATTACAGAGATCATAATAAGAGTTTCTGTTGTTAAATTTTTCTTCACAATAAATAAAAGTACTATTACTTCATTTTTCCCAATTCTAATTTGCAACACACAACTCACATCAAAATTAGGACACTACCATAGCAACATGCTGTCTAATAACTGTTTTGAAAGTAAGTTGGCATTAACTGAATTATTAACTTGCACAAGAAGGTAGGTCAAAGGTATTGAAATTGTCCTGTGTACTTCCTTGGCCACTTACGTTAATAGGTTTATCTGCATGTTTGCTAATATGCCAGAGCTGCCCTTTGTCCTTTAATGTGATTAAAAAATCACACTACAGCTTTTGCATGTTGAATCTATCCAATGGATCAAAGGGTTAAGTCTGAATGGCAACATATACATAGATACTTGGAGAAAAATGTTGGTTTGGTTAATATTGAAAAAGTTAACGCAGATTAATTATCTTTTTAAAAGATAATTTTAAAAAATTATCCTTGAGACAATGAAGATAAGCCTAGCAATCATTAGGCTACATTTCAGGTATTTAAAATCTTGTGTTTACTGTATATAGAGCTGAGACCATAATTGTATTTTGTCACTATTGCATTATGCTTTTCAAACAGAATGGCCTAAATTCTTGTTGGATTAGTGTTTTTTAATTTCAAAATGTCTGATACATGGCTGGAGTCAGGAACAGTTCATTCTGATCAAATCTGATGCGATAAAACTTTCTGTACGTGCTTACAGAACTGGCATGTGCACAAGCTAAACTTCTGCTGACTTTGTTGGGTGAAATGAAGAACTATATTGGAAGATGCCATCTGGTAGATGCCATCACCATTTCATCTGAAATTCCTCTGCATCATAGTTCAGCATCTTCCCCCCACCCCCAGCAAGGAACATTATTATGTGATGGCACATAATGATACCACCTTCTTTAGAGTAAAATGAAAAACTGACATTTCATAAATTTCTGATATTATGCAAATTTTTGCTGAGCTGATGGTGTTTATTTTTGCACATTTTCATTTAAATAATGTACTAATAAGATTTCATGTGAAAATAGAAAGTTATCTAGAGCCACAGAAATTGGGCAATTACAATTTGCTAAATGAAACGTTCAGTTTTATGAGGTTTGGCAGTTTCATGAGATTATTGTACAGTATTGTATGGTCATTTACATTTCTTATTTAATCATGGGAATCGACAGATGCCACTATGCTTTACATTTGTGAGAGGTACAAGTTCCTGCACTCATAACAGAAGACATCTAGGAAGCTTGATCCAAGGCATTAACTATACTACTGCTTTATTGCTAATGCTAGGGTTGGAGTGACCATCTTCAAAAGAAATGTTATTGCTTCTCTCCGAAAAATTATTAAGAACAATGAAGCAGGAGGGAAACAAGATATCACCAAGGAGATAAGAAATCACCTCTGTATGAGTTTTCTCCAGCCAGCTATACAGGACTGGAAAATTGGCATAATTAAAAGATCCTGAATAGATCTGGCAAATACCCTAAAGCAGGGGTCTCCAACCTTGGCAATTTTAAGACTTGTGGACTTCCTCAGCTTTGCTGGCTAAGGAATTATGGGAATTGAAGTCCACAAGTCTTAAAGTTGCCAAAGTTAGAGACCTCTGCCTAAAGCACTCAATATAGACCTCTTTGCTACCTAAATTATTACAGCATTTTCATGATGTTCTTGCCCCTTTCTAGAGCAGGATAGGTCTTCCTCCAGCGGGCCAATGCAGGAGTGTTAAAAATGGAAGCTGGATGCCAATTCTCGTCTTGTACTTCTTTCATATTTTCAAGTAAAGAACAAAATTCTATCCAGCTACACAGGCATAGATAGCAAAGCTACAATAGCAAGAAAGCAAGGAATAAATACAGCAAGCCCAACTATGCCTTTGTTTCAAAAGGGGAAATAAAGTCCAAGGCACCAATTGGTGAGATGAGATGGGAGTTCTGTGGATGGAGAACTTCCCTTAGCAACTAAAGAGGAGGGCCAGCCATTCCCTCTTTCTGGCTCTGGCAGCAGGAGCTGAGCTGATTAAATTTCTTAACTTAATCAGCTCAGTGTATGAAAGACTTAGATGTTCTATGGTATCATGAAGAGATAACAAGGGCAGAGCCAAGCTGACCTTGTCTATGAAAGGACATGAACAGCATTGTGGAAAACTTGTAATGGCTGCTATCTAGTTGCCCACAGTTTTCAGCAGCCAAGGAAAGAAAGCCAGAAAGGTAGAAGTTCCACTATGTGTTGTCTGCTCAATCCTACAGTCATCTTATTTCAATGTTTGTTCCATTAAAGGCAGGATCCCATGTTATCATCAAGCAGAGCAAAGGCCATTAATATTTGTCTTTTGCCCAGCTGAGGATTGCAGCATTTATCTCTCAGTTATTTTCTCCAGT
Source organism: Ahaetulla prasina (assembly GCF_028640845.1). Lineage (NCBI taxonomy): Eukaryota > Metazoa > Chordata > Lepidosauria > Squamata > Colubridae > Ahaetulla > Ahaetulla prasina. The sequence goes on along the minus strand of NC_080539.1, from coordinate 259,431,704 downwards.
TATGGTTTGAGTATAGCTAGCCTGAAATGTTCAACCACAACTTCCTTAGTTCTGCCTGCTTTGCTTCACAAGGAAGCACAGCAAGAATTGGTGTCTCATGAGCTGGACTGACTTATTGCTTATATAAAAACACAGTACCATAATATGGTTCAGGTCAGGGCTCTACATAAAACTAATGTTACTAAATGTGTACTTTTTAAACTTCCTTCTCTTCTAGCCCTTATCTGCTCTTTTTTCTCTCTCTCCTGGCAACATATCTAAGGCAAAAGGGAAGAAGAACCAGGCTTCTATGCAGGCTATTACTTTCTAATTCCCTTTCCTTTCATATGTTCAATCAGCCTCAGACAGAAGGTACTAGAATGATACAATTAAGTTAACTTCTGTCCAAGGTAACTATGCTTGTTTTTTATTTTTTATTTATTGTTTATATTTATATACCGCCCTATCTCCCAAAGGACTCAGGGCGGTTTACAGGCATTTAAAAGCAATAAATACAATCTAAAAACAATTAAAAAACTTATTCAAAAGCCTAATAATTAAAAATATAAAAAAATTAAAACCCAAGTTAAAACCCACAAACTAAAATCTAACTCAGTCCTGCGCAGTTAAATAGGTATGTTTTAAGCTCGCGGCGGAAGGTCCGAAGGTCCGGAAGCTGACGAAGTCCTGGGGGCAGTTCATTCCAGAGGAGGGAGCCCCACAGAGAAGGCCCTTCCTGGGCGTCGCCAGGCAACATTGCCTCGCTGACGGCACCCTGAGAGTCCCTCTCTGTGAGGCGCGGGTCGGTGAGAGGTATTCGGTAGCAGTAGGCGGTCCCGTAGATAACCCGGCCCTATGCCATGGGCGCTTTAAAGGTGGTCACCAAAACCTTGAAGCGCACCCGAAGGCCACAGGTAGCCAGTGCAGTCTGCGCAGGATGGGTGTTATCACGGGAGCCACGAGGGCTCCCTCTATCACCAGCGCAGCCGCATTCTGGACTAACTGCAGCCTCGGATGCCCTTCAAGGAGCCCCATGTAGAGAGCATTGCAGTAATCCAGGCGAGGCGTCACGAGTGCGTGGGTGACTGTGCACAGGGCATCCCGGTCCAGAAAGGCGCAACTGGCGCACCAGGCGAACCTGGTAAACGCTCTCCTGGAGCGGCCGTCAAATGATCTTCCAAAGACAGCCGTTCATCCAGGAGGGCGCCTAAGTTGCGCACCCTCCATCGGGGCCAATGACTCGCCACCGATGGTCAGCCGCATGATTTAGCTGACTGTGCGGGATGCGGCATCCACAGCCACTCTGTCTTGGAGGATTGAGCTTGAGCCTGTTTCTCCCCATCCAGACCCGTACAGCCTCCAGACACCGGGACAGCACTTGATAACCGTTGGGGTGGTCCGGTGTGGAAAGGTACAGCTGGGTGTCATCCGCATACAGCTGATACCTCACGCGAAACCACTGATGATCTCACCCAGCGGCTTCATGTAGATGTTAAACAGAAGGCGAGAGGATCGACCCCGCGGCACCCCACAAGTGAGGCGCCTCGGGGTGACCTCTGCCCCTGTCAACACCGACTGCGACCGGTCGGAGAGATAGGAGGAGAACCACCGATAAGCGGTGCCTCCACTCCCAATCCCTCCAGCGGCGCAGCAGGATACCATGGTCGATGGTATCGAAAGCCGCTGAGAGGTCTAATAGGACCAGGGCAGAGGAACAACCCCTATCCCTGGCCCTCCAGAGATCATCCTGCTTGACCAAAGCCGTCTCTGTGCTGTAACCGGGCGGAAACCGGACTGGAGCAGGTCTAGATAGACGGTTTCATCCAGGTGCAGGGAAACTGATATGCCACCATACTCTCTACAACCTTCGCGAGCGGGTTGGAGACGACGATAATTACCTAAAACAGCCGGGTCCAGGGAAGGCTTCTTGAGGAGGGGCCTCACCACCGCCTCTTTCAAGGCGGTCGGAAAGACACCCTCCACCAAAGAAGCGATCGTAATCGCCTGGAGCCAGCCTCGTGTCACCTCCTGAGTGGCCAGCACCAGCCAGGAGGGGCACGGGTCCAGTAAACACGTGGTGGCATTCAGTCTACCCAACAACCTGTCCATGTCCTCGGGAGCCACAGGGTCAAACTCATCCCAGACAATGTCACCAAGACCACCCTCGGACGCCTCACCTGAGTCACCGCAATCTTGGTCCAACCCGTCCCGAAGCTGAACGATTTTATCGTATAGATAACCGTTAAACTCCTCAGCACGTCCCTGCAGCGGGTCATCCCGCTCCCCCTGCTGAAGAGGGCAGGTCACCCGGAACAGGGCGGCTGGGCGGTTATCTGCCGACGCAATGAGGGAGGCGTAGCAACGCCTCGCTTCCCTCAATGCCACTAGGTAAGTCCTTGTATAGGACTTCACTAGTGTCCGATCAGCCTCTGAACGGCTAGACCTCCAGGAACTCTCTAGGCGTCTTCTCCGGCACTTCATCCCCCTCAGCTCCTCGGAGAACCAGGGAGCCGGTTGGGACCTGCGCCGGGTCAGAGGCCGCAAAGGCACGACACGATCTAAGGCCCCCGCCGCGGCCCATTCCCAGGCCGCAACAAGTTCCTCAGACGTGCCGTGAGCCAGACCCTCAGGGAATGGCCCAAGCTCCGTCTGGAACCTCTCCGGGTCCATCAGGCACCTGGGACGGAACCAACGCATCGGCTCCATCTCCCTGCGGTGTTGGGTGGCGGTCAGAAAGTCTAGGCGAAGGAGAGAGTGATCTGACCATGAAAAAAGGTTCGATGACTATTTCCTTTAAGTCCAGATCTCTCAACCACTGACCAGAGACAAAAATCAAATCGAGTGTACCACCCCCAGTGTGGGTAGGGCCATCAACTACTTGCGTCAGGTCCAAGGCCGTCATGGAAGCCGTGAACTCCCGAGCTGCTGTCGATGACGAGCCGGAAGAAGGCAAGTTAAAGTCCCCCATGACTAAAAGTCTGGGGGTTTCAACTGCCACCCCAGCAAGCACCTCCAGGAGCTCGGGCAGGGCAGCTGTCACGTAGCAAGGAGCCAGGTACGCGACCAGCAAGCCCATCTGACATCTATGGCCCCACTTCACAAGGAGGGATTCACACCCGACAATCTGAGGTACAGTGGTCTCCCTCGGCTCCAGACTCTCTCTAATCACAACCGCCACCCCCCCACCCCTACCCTGGGCTCTCGGCTGATGAAATGCACGGAAACCTGGTGGGCACATCTGCACCAGGGGCACGCCCCCTTCTGCGCCCAACCAGGTTTCCGTAATGCCTATATGCTTGTGCCTATGTGCCAGGTTTTTACTAGTGACAGTCTATACTAGTGATGGCTAACCTTTTTCTCATTGTGTGCTGAAAGTGCGCACGCGTGCTGGCACCATAATGCAATGCGCGCGCGCCCTGCGCAAGCATGCACAACCCCCCCCGCTCCCCCTGCCCCCCGTGTACATGCACACAATCCCCCCACGTTCCCCCTGCCCCCAAAACATGTGGGTGCGATTCCCCCACCCCCCATTTTTGACTTAGCAGAACTCCCTGCAGCCTCCTGGGTCCAAAAATGGGCTGTGGGAGGGACGCCACACCCCCTTGTGCTTCACTCCCGCCCCTGCATGCACAACCCCCTGTGCATGCACGCGCATCTCCCACATGCTCTCCGCCCATCCTGAAAATTAGCTGGCTGGCGGGAGGCACGCATGCATGTGTGCTGGAGCTGAGCTGGGAGATGGCTCGCGTACCCGCAGAGAGGGTTCCGTGTGCCAGCTGTGGCACACGTGCCATAGGTTCACCATCACGGGTCTATACCAATATTTTCTAAGTTGAATGTCTAATATTTACTATTTGGGACACAATAAATATGGCATATGGAGCAAAAATCAATTATTTCTGCCATTAGTTTTTCAGTCCATGGGCCTCAAGCTTCTTCTCCCTCCCAAGTCTCATCCCTCCCATCATGAGTGATGAAACTGTACTTACAATGCAATGTGTAATGCCTGAAGGGGGTTCTGCTTCCCTAAAGGAGAAGATGTTCCTTAATGGCCCTTCCCTAAAGAAGATGTTGAGTGGCTGAAGCCAAGTCTTGGAATTGGTACTTTGAAATACACTTTGCTAGGAGCAACTTCAAATTCCACCTTCCAGGAAAAAGAACTTATCTTCTTAGAGCTTTGAAATACTGTAGCTTCTTCTTGATAACTAGAAAAAAGTTGGGGAGTGGTATGTGGATTTAGGTGACAGGTGACATAATTTAATCACAGGAGGGAGCCTGGCTCAGGAAAAAAATCTGACACACAAGGCCAATCCTATTACACTGTACTAAACCCAGGCTACTTCAAATAGAAATAGTTATGTGGTTGGAAGGGAAAATTTTATTCTATGCTTGGTTTATGTATAACAATACCTTGTGATTGACCCGAAGCGGGGAGGGGAGGGGAAGGGTTTTTTGTTTTTTGTTGGGAGGGGGGGAAAAGGGGGAAAAATGTTTTGTTTTGTTTTAAAAAAACTCTTTCAATAAAAAAAAAAAAAAGAAATAGTTATGTGGCAAATCCAGCTGGCAATCCATGCAGTTGTGTGATGCACGATTTTTTCCATGCAAATCATGTATTAGCATTCTTATTGGCATTATACATTAGTATAAGCAGATAATATTTGTATTTAAAGAACTGAAAATATAAAACACTGGGTGACATACAATGTTCTGCAAATAAATTTTCTAGAGATTGCGAATTAAAAAAGGGAAATGGGGCTGAATTGCCTTTCCCTTGCTTCCATCAGTGGAACTCAGCTATTAAAATGTAATCTATATAATATACAAATGTTTAGTGTCATCCCCGTCTCCCCCCACCTGCATGTCGCTTGTAGCTACAAATCTATAATGTTGATCCTTTGTGGTATAGGAAGCAGACCTTCCTTCTGAGGCTGGGATCGCTGACCTCCAGCCAGTGAGCTGCTTATTTAGACAAATACTTATCAATCCTAAATTTCATATGGAATATTCTGATTGTAAATTGGAATTCTTCCCCTACCATGACATTTCAGAAGTCTTTTCATACAATAAATCATAAACTAGCCAACTATATTTAACTTAGTATGCTGCATGAACTGTGGCCTTATGGTAAGTTTAAGGTTTCATGTGTTTTCCAAATTCAGAAAATTGGGTTATCTGAATAAGTAATAGCTTAAAATTAGGAAAGTATTGCACAAAAGAGAGAGAGGGAGAGCCTTTCTTCAGTTACCTCTGCCCATTTGATTTTTCCTGTAATTAACCTTTTCAAAACTTCCTTGCAAGTATCAATTTTTTGCATGTTAAATTTGACTTAACCACCTGGACATGATTACTGAGTAAATATAACATGTTGAAGATGGATCGTGACAAGCATAAAACCTAGCCACTCTAGAGTCAATGTCCGCTGTATGAAAATATAATTAACTGCTTGTTCAACTTTATTGCTAAGTACCTGGACCGACTGATGTTTCAATACCGCAATTTAAGTGGCAAGTGAATTGCATTATGAGAGTCACACACCAATGCACACCGTGCTTAGGGAACTATGTTAATAGCAAATCAACATCTGTGCACCTAATTGTGTATATTGCTTGGGATATCAGCTGCCTTGTTAGAAATATTGTGAAGAGAAAGAACATGTCTGCTGCCTTCAAAAGGAAAAGTCTTTGGTTCTGTTGAAAAAAGTTGGGATCCGAGAATGAGCTCTGTTTGAAGACCAAGGGTGGGTGTGCAGGAAGACAAGGAGAATGGGCAAGCTTTTTGCTTTAGTCAGTGATCTCAAGGCCCAGTTGTTTTTGCTATTTATCTTTTATACAAACTGACCATGTTGGATTAATTTGAATTATCCTCTGTAGGTGTGCAGGAAATTAAGCTAACTGAATTCAATGGAGCTTTCTGTCTGGTAAAGGAATATAGATTTTTTTCCCTATAAAATCTTTGGCATTTAAATACTCTATGGCAGGGCTGTCAAACTTGCGGCCCGGATGCATCATGCCTAGCCATTTCCACGCCCGGTTTAGCGAAGGGGGAAAAAGTTGTGATATGTCACGTGACACAGTTGTGACAACATGAGTTTGACACCCCTGTGCTATGGCACCTTTTTAAAACAAAAAATACTGACAGCCAACTGCTTTGGTTTACTATTTTCCACAGCTGCTGGCTACTTAACAAGCACAATACTTACAATAAATGGCAAGACATTTCTAAAAAAATCAGACTAAATCTGTTTCCTTTCTTTCTTCTTCTATTACACAGGGGCAGCTGCTTAGGAACTCAGCACTCCAATCACTCAAGAGATTTGATCAAAGTGGTGAAAAATGAAGTTCCTTTCTAACTTATTCAGGGCAGCTGTAGCTAATATTACATCCAAATTCTATCAGCCATGTGTTCTTGCCAAGTTTTTAACCAGGGAATAAATCCCCTATGGATTTAATTTGTATACATTCAACAGATGCCTCTATGCATACATATATTATGGGGAGGGAGGGCAAAAAATCCCACTTTAAGAATAAGGCAGGATAATTGAAACAATGGGAGATACTTTGCTGTCTAAATAATGGACATTATGGTGTTCTCCATTTCCACTGTGAGACTAATTTTACTTTCATACTAGTGACAGATTGTATTTTATCAGTGTTTTGGGAATGAAAAACAGGCATTACAGCACATTCCCTTCTGTACTTCTATAGAAGGAGATTATTAGGAAGTATGCTCTGAAGCTGCTAGCATCTTAGAGGTTTCTCACTATGATTATACCTAAGTGTAGAACTGTCCCTGTTTTAACAAATATGCAATCCAAATCTATGCTTATTCATTTATATTAATGTTTTTGAACTGCTTTTTTATCCAAAAGAGTCTTCAGAGCAACATGCAGTTTTAAAAACAATGAAATTAAGAACAGCACAATATACCTCTGAACTCCAAGAGAGAATATTCATAGCTTAGAAATGAACTATAGAGATAAAGCAGGCTATACAATAACAAAATGCTGGAACACAAGGCCTCCAGCAATCACATAAATAGGGATTAACACCAGATAAACAATAAGGCAGAAAACAATATCCTAATCAGGGAACTACCAAGGAGAAAAGCATAGCCCTACCAGAACTGACCAGGCAAACTATTTCATATTAACCCTACACTCACTCACATTGATAAGGTTATCTAGTTAGATAATGAAATGTCTGCAAGCAAACAACCAAGCTCAGGGAACATCAAAACTATCTCTAAAATTTTGGGGGAGACGATGAACCCAAGAATGAATATTAGCAGTCAGCATTCCCAGGGCGGTCTTTACAACCTACTAAAAACTAAAATCAATACTGGCCCAGTTTCATTAATGAAGGATTTTGTTTACCTGATTCTCAATATAATATGTAATAGAGAAATGTACACTATATCCAGTAGGAATATGTAACTGTATATTTTATTTTAATTTAATTTAATTTAATTTAATTTAATTTAATTTATTAGATTTATATGGCTGCCCATCTTGTGAGTCCCTATTCTGGGCAGCTAATAGCAGTAATAAAAATGTAGCAATAAAACAATTCAAGAAACAAGAAAAACCCAACACCTGATTAACAGTATGCATCCAACTATGCAGTAGCATAGTAACCATGCTATCGAGCTAACCAAGCTAAGAGAATGGGAGCTTGCTGGATCTCAAGGGGGAAAATGTTCCACAGAGCAGGAACAGGTTTGGACAATGAATTTCCCTAGGTCCCACTCTCTCTGACCTAATGGAATGGGCAGAGACTATCAGAGAGAGGCAAACTCACAGATAAATTGGGCTTGTACCATAGTTTTTTTAAAAATATAATTTAATTGAAGATTTTTACACACATGAAAGCTAAACATGAAAACAAATACAAAGGACACTTAAGAAAAAGAAGAGTCTGAAAACCATATAGCTAACGAAAAAAAGAAAAGGGTTAAAGAAGTAGTCAGATCTGCTTTAGAGTTACAAGCAAATTTATTATCTCTTCTGAGATTATGTTACATAGCTCAACCCTTTTAAATCAGCAAATCCCAAAAGCTTCATTTTGGTTTTTTCCCCCATTTTCCCCATATCCATTAAAAGTCTTCAGTCTTTTATAAACATTTTTTTGTTATTTTATCTCTGATCAAGCAGGTCAGTTTTGCCATTTCTGCACATTCTGTCAACTTCACCATCCATTTCTCCATTGTCGGTGTTTCATCAGCATTGTGCATATAATAGTATTGCTATAGTTACTATATACAAACCCAGTCTTCTTTGAGTCTTTTCTAACTGGATTAAGATCTGTAAATTCCAATAACAAAGTTCTGGTTTCATCTAAATATTGACTTTTTAAATTATTTGTATCATATTTATCTGTATCCAGTGTTTTTTTGTTTTTGTTTTTGTTTTTCCACAACCCCACCATGCATGATGAAATGTTCATTCATGATTTTCACACTTCCAACATTGATTAGAAGTACCTTTATGCACCTTAGATAATTTTTGCTGGTGTCATGTATTAACGGTACCTTTCATTTGAATTACTTCAATGGCCACTACATGGGGCTGCCCTTGAAGAGCATTTGGAAGCTTCAACTGGTGCAGAATTGGCTACATGGGTAGTAAAATGTGTCAGATATTTGACACATGTAACATCACTGCTTTGTGACCTGCATTGATTGCCAATGTGTTTCTGAGTCCAAGTCATAGTGCTGGTTACCACCTTTAAAGCCCTTCATGGCTTGGGGCCAGGTTATCTTTATTTTTATTTTATTTATTTATTTGTCATAACACCATACATAAGTATAAGCATGAAGCAACAGTAGGACAGGAACGGTAGGCACGTTTGTACGTTTGTGCCCTTATGCACGCCCCTTACAGACCTCTTAGAAATGGGGTGAGGTCAATAGTAGACAGTTTTTGGTTGAAGCTTGGGGGATTTTGGGAAGAGACCAGAGAGTCAGGTAGTGTATTCCAAGCATTAACAACTCTGTTAATGAAGTCATGTTTTCTGCAATCAAGATTGGAGCGGTTAACATTAAATTTAAATCTTTTGTTTGCTCCTGTATTGCTGTGATTGAAGCTGAATTAGTCTTCAATAGGAAGGACATTGCAATAGATGATTCTACGAGTTAAACACAGGTCCTCTCGGAGGCGGCAGAGTTCTAAGTTTTCTAAACCCAGGATTTCAAGGTATTTTGGTATTTTGGCATAAGGTATTTTGGCATAAGGTATTTTGTTGTATTCAGAGGAGTGGAGAACTCTTCTTGTAAAATATTTCTGGACACGTTCAATTGTATTGATGTCTGAAATGTGGTATGGGTTCCAGGTGATCTTAGGGATCATCTTCTCCTAGTGATTTCTACACATCCAATTCAGGTTGGGCATAAATTGGTGGGAACCAGGAGACATGCCTTCTGTACTGTAGCCCTGCTCTCTGGAATATTCTTCCTTCAGATATCAGGATGACCCTGACCCTGTTGGCCTTTTGCAAGACTGTAAAGACATGGTTGTGTGCGCAGGCCTGGGGCCCCAAATGGGTTAAAGGTCCTTTTTTTTCTGGCTGTACTAACATCCATAGAAACAGTTTCACTTGGTGCCATATATATTTATTTTGTACTGTTTTAATTATTTTGTTTTTGATTGTGTTTATGTTTTATGAAATTTTATAAAATAAAATTTTATAAAAGCTCTCTTAAATTATAACATAATGTGAATGTCAGTCTTTTTAACCACATTCTTTTCCATTGATCCATCTGTATATTATAATCAAAATTGTTAGTTCATTTTATCATGCCTTTTTTAACTTCTTCAGTTTCAAACAAAAAAAGTTTATACATTTTAGCAGTCCAATGTTCATCATTTGTACAATGCTCAATGTTAAATTCCGCCTTACATTGCTCATTTCCAGTTATCTTTCTATGTTAAATCTTTCTCTTAAATGTTCATATGAAATCATTGAAAACTAAATCCCTTTTCAGTCATTGTGGTCCTGATTTCATTTTAAATTATCCATGTCCCTGTACTAACAAATCTTTATATGTTAACCATTTCTCTGTGTTTTCTGTCCTTCCACCCCTATAATGTGCTGAAACCAAAAAAAGCATTTTGGGGCATAACCTGAGTTTATACCTATTCCATATTATTAATATGGCACTTCTAACATAATGTTTTCTTAAAATCTAAATAACATTAATTCCACCACACTGTAAAAAACCATGGCTCCTAAACCTCATGTTGTGTGCTTCTAGTTCTCTTCTCCTATTCTCTTATTTCTCAATAGCATCCACAAACTAGACAGCAGATTGCAAAATACAATTTAAAGTCAGGTAGTCCTTATTCTCCTCTTCCCTTTGCAATTGTGAAATTTTATATTTAACCCTAGGTTCATATAGAACTTTAAAGGTAATATCCAGCACCTTTGTACCTGGGAGCGGGGAATGGAAAGCAGTGTAACTTGTGCAGTAGTGTTATAGAATAGGCTCCCAAATTGTGCACCAGCTCAGAGGAAATGTTACCTCATCTAGAGTCGAATTAATGCATCACCAGTCCCAGCGGGCTCCCAAACCCAAAGCTACTGTCTTGCTAGGATTGAGTTGAATCCAGTACCTCCCTATCCAGATCCTCATAACCTACTCATATGCTATCCTCACAGCATACCTCGGGTCAGTACACTACCTGCCCAGCCAGTGATGGAGTTGTATAACTGCGTATCATCTGCAAACTGATGATACTGTACCTTATGCCATCAAATAACCTACCCAGCGTTTCATGTAGATGTTAAAAAGGAGTGGCAAGAGATCCAAGTTGTAAATCACCCTGATTATAGGGATTTAGGACTGGACCTTTACCCCCTCCTCCCAACACTGACTGGTATAGCCATGGTGAAAGCCATGGTATACCAGTAGCCATACTACAAAATAATGACACCCACTTCCAATCCCTGCAGTAGCCATACTACAAAATAGTGACACCCACTTCCAATCCCTGCAGTAGCCATACTACAAAATAGTGACACCCACTTCCAATCCCTGCAGTCAGTCCAGATGGTGGATGGTATGGAAAGACACCAAGATCCAGGAGGCCAAAACAGATGCAGTACCTCGGTCTCAAGTCCTCCAGGGGTCACCCACAAGCATGATCAATATCCTTTCTGTGCTGATATACCCTGACCTCAACCCAGAATGAAAAGGATCCAAATAATTCCTTTTGAATTCCATTTGAATTGTGAATGTGATTGTGAATTGTGAATTTTCAATACTGAATGATTTGGGGGGGTGGGGAATCTTGCACACCTGTGGGATTCCTCCTTCCTATTTGCTGTCATGGCTTTTCTTCTTGTTTCTTGATGAACAGGGTCCAACATTATGTTTAATGTCCTATGTGCAAATGGCCTTAAAATTCTAATTGAAACTTCAGCAGTAATGATTTAGTGGATATGTAAACATATTTACAGAGTGTATTTGTTAACTTTTTGTTCCCTGTGCTGCTCTTATTGACAGCTATAACTTACATAAGTAGAGGGCCTGACCAAAAATGGATGCATATTTTTTTCCTATTTTAGACAAAAAATATTTCCGAACTCTGAAAGACAATGGCTTCTGAGGTTTCTTTATGCAGAAGAGGTTTTTCTGGAACCTTGACATCTAGATCTTTTGATTCTTCATTATGTCTGTAGCTGAAGGATTTAAGTAATTGTCCTCTTCAGATTTGAAATCCTTTCTTGTTATCATAATCATCTTTCTGTTGAGGAGGACCTGAATTTCCAACCATCTGTCTTGTGGGAGAGACTAGAGCAGCGGTTCTCAACCTGTGGGTCAGGACCCCGTTGGGGGTTGAATGACGATTTGCCAGGGGTCGCCTAAGACCATCGGAAATACGGGAAGTATACTTGCGAGTCGAAGAATTGCGCTCCAATGGTTGACTCCACAAGCCAGCTGCAGGCTCTTCAAATCACTAGCCGAATTCGGCTTCAGGCGTGATGAATTAAAAAAGAGAGAAATCTTTGCTCTGATGTCTCCCTCTCAAGCCAGCTGCAATCACTCCCAATCGCTAGCCTAATCTGGCTTCAGGTGCGATAAACTTAATAGAGGAGTCTCCGCTTTAATGCCTCCGTCCTCAAGGCAATTGCAAGCAGTTCAGATCGCTAGCCAATATGGCTTCAGGTGCGATAAATTCAAAATGAAAATAATTTTACGGTTGGGGTCGCCACTTCGTGGGGAATTGTATTAAAGGGGTCGTCACACCGTGGGGAATTGTATTAAAGGGGTCGCAGCACTATAAAGGTTGAGAACCACTGGACTAGAGACACAGATCCTCATTTATATTGGATTTGTTTTTGTTGTTTTTTTCATCTAGACCTTTTCTTGTATTTTAATTATTTCTTGTTATTTTGTAACTTAATTGAATGGCTCATTAATAAATGAACGTTTCATAAAAAGTGAAAATAAATAGACGCAACAAACAGGTAATCTCTGAAGATTTGGAAGGTAAAATATTTGGGTGCGATGTACAGAGTTGAGTAGGAATTAGATGAACATGCAAGTCATTCTCAAAAAGCTTCCTCTAAAAAACAGTTCATATAATTTTTACGGAACTGTCTTATATTTAGAGCCCTTGAGGTGAAGCGGTTAGCGGTTTGCTGGAATTCATTGCCCAACATGGCTGCTCAGCTCTGCTGAAGAGGTAATGGATCACATCTTCAGTCTGCCACATTAGAGGAAGATGGATTAGGAAACATTGAGTAAGTTGATTGTCTTGATGTGAAATCCAAATCCAGAAGACCTCAAAACTACCTATTTCTTGAAGGAAAAGCAGAACATAAACATAAAATGTTTTCCAATAACAAATGCATATTTATCAAGTCATGTACACTTCCTGTGTCTTTAACTGTGATGCAGATGAACATTGATAAATACATTCCCTGAAGGCAGTTTACAATTATATGAAAAAGAGTTTGCAGTATTTCTGGAAAGGATTTTCATTCATGTTTTTTTTTAAATCTACAACGAGCAAGCTAATATACAGGCAGCATTGCCATCTACTGGACAGAGAGTAATAACAGAGTAGTTTAATGGTTTCCCATAATCACAGCTGAAGAAAAGTATTTCAAAATTAAATATAGGATTTCAATTTGTTATTAGTTCCACATTGCTGTAACTATGAACATTTTAATAAATCTTAGAATAACTTTATTATATAAGCATTGGTTGAATACTACTTCCAAGAAGATAGTTGGAATGTGATAAAGCTAATATAGTTTTAGTATTAAAAATCAAAAGGGAAACCTAACATTTTGGAGTACCAATGGCAGGATTTTAAAAGAACAGTTTCAGTTTAGCAGCTCAAGAAGAAACTATACATAGTGGGGAATAAAACAGATAGCTATTTTTACACCCTGCTCAATTGGAAGCAAAGTCCATTCAAGTGTAAAGGGCCTACTTCCATCTAAATAAGACTTTGTTAATATACTACTTTAATATGTATCCCTCCCATTTACAATTATCACAAGTTTTGGAGCCAGAAGAATTATTCTAATGAGTCTGAGCAATTTTACCATTTTGCACATTTAGCTTTCCAAGTAATTGTTGGCAATTCCATCTCCTTGCAGCCAGCAAAGCTCCACAGCAAAATCATGGAAAAAAGGATATTATAAGACAGGTAATTAAAATGAAACAACATACCATATAGTGTTGTGCTGTATTGTGGAACAATACTATAATACTATATGTAATACTATAACAGGCTTCTATTGTATTTTACTCATTCATATTGGATATGTTTTAGCTCAGTTGTGATCAATATCAAACAGTATAGGGCAAGTGTGAAAAGTAGATGAGACAGAAGAACAAGAAGAAACTTTTGGAGGAATGAAGCAGCCACACAATTACACTGAGATTCAAACAGGGGTTTGAACAATGTAGTGGATACTAGTGTATAGGAAGGTTATCAACCTTGAAGTAATCCCAAAGAATAGAATAGAATAGAATAGAATAGAATAGAATAGAATAGAATAGAATAGAATAGAATAGAATAGAATAGAATTTTTTATTGGCCAAGTGTGATTGGACACACAAGGAATTTGTCTTGGTGCATATGCTCTCAGTGTACATGAAAGAAAAGATACGTTCATCAAGGTACAACATTTACAACACAATTGATGGTCAATATATCAATATAAATCATAAGGATTGCCAGCAACAAACTTACAGTCATACAGTCATAAGTGGAAAGAGATTGGTGATGGGAACTATGAGAAGATTAATAGTAGTGCAGATTTAGTAAATAGTTTGACAGTGTTGAGGGAATTATTTGTTTAGCAGAGTGATGGCCTTCGGGAAAAAACTGTTCTTGTGTCTAGTTGTTCTGTTGTGCAGTGCTCTATAGCATCGTTTTGAGGGTAGGAGTTGAAACAGTTTATGTCCTGGATGTGAGGGATCTGTAAATATTTTCACAGCCCTCTTCTTGATTCGTGCAGTATACAGGTCCTCAATGGAAGGCAGGTTGGTAGCAATTATTTTTTCTGCAGTTCTAATTATCCTCTGAAGTCTGTGTCTTTCTTGTTGGGTTGCAGAACCGAACCAGACAGTTATAGAGGTGAGATGACAGACTCAATAATTCCTCTGTAGAACTGAATCAGCAGCTCTTTGGGCAGTTTGAGCTTACTGAGTTGGCGCAGAAAGAACATTCTTTGTTGTCCTTTTTTGATGATGTTTTTGATGTTAACTGTCCATTTTAGATCTTGCGATATGATAGAACCTAGAAATTTAAAGGTTTCTATTGTTGATACTGTGTTGTCTAGTATTGTGAGAGGTGGAAGTATGGAAGGGTTTCTCCTAAAGTCTACCACCATTTCTACAGTTTTGAGCGTGTTCCGTTCCAGATTGTTTTGGTTGCACCACAAGGCTAGTCGTTTGACCTCTCGTCTATATACGGATTCGTCATTGTCTCGAATTAGACCGATCACTGTTGTGTCATCTGCGAACTTCAGTAGTTTAACAGATGGATCATTGGAGATGCAATCATTGGTATACAGAGAGAAGAGAAGTGGGGAGAGCACACAGCTTTGGGGGGGCCCTGTGCTAATTGTACAGGTATTTGATGTGATCTTGCTTAGCTTCACCTGCTGCTTCCTGTTTGTTAGGAAGCTTGTGATCCACTTACAAGTCTGTTCCGGTACCTGTAGCTGGTTTAGCTTAGTTAGAAGAATGTCTGGAATGATGGTATTGAATGCTGAATTAAAGTCTACAAAAAGGACCCTTGCATAGGTCTTTGGAGACTCAAGATGTTGTAGGATGTAGTGCAGAGCCATATTAACAGCATCATCTGTTGATCTATTTGCTCGGTATGCAAATTGCAAGGGGTCTAACAGCGGATCCGTGATGGTTTTCAAGTAGGAAAGCACTAGCCTTTCAAAGGTTTTCATGACTACAGATGTTAAAGCAACTGGTCTGTAGTCATTCAGTTCCTTGATGGTGGGCTTCTTCGGCACTGGGATGATGGTAGAGCGTTTGAAGCAAGAAGGAACATAGCACATCTCTAGTGATTTATTGAAAATATGGGTGAAGATGGGGCCAATTGGTCAGCACAGACTTTTAAGCAAGAAGGAGTTATCTTGTCTGGGCCTGGAGCTTTTCCTGGCTTTTGTCTGTGAAATAGGTCCTGCACTTCCTTTTCTGTGATCACTAGGGGTTGTGAACCCAATGAAATGGGGTCAGTTGTAGGAGGCTTGGCTGTTGTTGGTGTGTCTGAGATGGGGGTTGTGGAGATAGGTGGCTGTAGTTTCCTTTCAAACCTGCAGTAAAACTCATTCAGGTCATCTGCCAGTTGTTGATTACCTTCAGCCTGGGAAGGAGGTTTGCCATAGCCGGTGATATTTTTAAGAGTTTTCCACATGTTTGCTGGTTCATTTGCTGAAAACTGATTCTTTAGCTTTTCAGAGTAGCTTCTTTTTGCTGCTCTGATCTCCCTTGTTAGTGCATTTCTGGCCTGATTGTACAGCATTTTATCACCTTTTCTGTAGGCTTCCTCTTTGGAATGTTGCAGAATACTAACTCTGTCTTTATTGTAAGGTTACATAAACAGAATCTTGCAAATCTGAAAGCATTTCTCCCTTTTTTAACTTTCCAAAAAACTAGGCAAGGTCTCTTCTGAGATGCTTCCCGCCTGACTTTTGCTTCTGTGGCCTGAGATATCTTTTGCATTATGGCTGACTAGGTCATGACTTTTCCTTCTGTCTCCCAAGGTGACTCCCAAATACTATTACAAAATTGGAGAGTAAGGACCTAAGACAGTGGTGAGGTTCAGCCAGTTCTGTCTGGATTGCATGAACCGGTAGCGGTGATTGCAGGAGGCTTCGCCCACCCGCCTGGATGTAATGCGTGACTACTGCACATGCGCAGAAGGCTGTAAGTGTTGTGTCTTGCCCACCCTCAGAGCAGCCGGGGCCTTCTTATCTGCTCCCAAACACGGAGGAATGTATGCCTCCCGGCCCCAGTCCTGGCTCCATGCCCAGACAAACTGCAGAAGAAGGAGCACCTCCCTGCCCCAGCCCTGACTCCATGCTCAGGCAAACGGAGCAACTAGACCCCTCCCCCTCCTCCACAGCATGTGAGCCTGAGGAGGGTTTATTACCAACAGCTGATTGGAGTGATCCTCGCATCAGAAGATTGGATAGGCGGAGGCAACAGAAGGAAGGGAGGGGCAGGCCTTAATGAGTGCTGAGTCATGGAGCCACACCCCATGGCCTATATAAAGGATCTGCTTTCTGGCAGTCTCTGAGTCAGGCAAAAGTCGAACTTATCTTGCTGAAGTCACTTACTGGTCTCCTGCCTGCTCTGAGGACTTTGCTAGGACTTTGGGCAGAGCTGCAGAGGCAAGCCTGATTCGGATTTCCCTGACCCGGCCGTCAGCGGAGGAGTGGGACATGACAGTAAGCATGTGCAGAGGTGTGCACAAGCGAAGCGAGCACGTGCATGCCCGAACTCACATTTGCAAATTGGTAGGGAAGATAAATGAATCCCACCTCTGACCTAAGACTGCCTCACTGTCTCTTCCTAAGCTTACTTGCAAGGCATTTTCTCTTGCCCTCCTCCATCCCTTCTGATTTCTACTATTTGCCCTCCCCCCTCTTTATTTGTGAATGGTTTTCCCAGTGGAAGGGCATCAGATTCAAGCTGAAAGCCTGGCTGTTTCTTCTTCATTCTTGAGATGCAGGGAAAACAGTTCCACAGTTCCATATTTATGATCATATTTATGTCTGACTCAAAGGGGCATAGAGGAGTCTCCCCTACATTTGAATTTTACCAACAGTCCCAGGAAGTCAACTAAGCAAAGTGATCACCAATGGCCCCAAATATCAGAGAGCATCATGTTGGCTTTGTGACCAGCTAGGATGCAAAATCAGGTGAGTTATTTCTACTTTATTAAAAAAACTACATTGACAGAATTGCGCAAATATGAAAATAAAATTCTTCCTCAACTTCTTTATAGCCTGAGAAACTTGGGAGGGTTTCTTCTGAGCCTCTTGTCCCACCTACTACTCAGCTATAGACTATGTTTGACTGTTCCCTTGACAGAGTCACTTCACCCTGCCTTCCAGGGTCTTTCTTGGGTATTATTGCACACCATGGTTTAAAATGTTATGGTGTACTCTGATTCCTCAGAGATAGAAGCTGAAGGGCTGGATCCATCAAATTGTCAGCCTCAGAAGTCAGCCACTAATTGACTACCTGAAGCAAATTTGGCAGACAAACAAGCAAGAGCATATGAGGGCAGACTTAGCTGATGAAGGATCACATCCTGGCAGGGCACCAAGAACTGCCGACAGCTTCAGAGAACAGAGTAAAGGTGATTTGCTCAGCAACTCGAAAAGCAAACAGGGTAACTCCTTTTACTAAACCTCATTTACAGCCTACTCCTACTTAGGAGCAGCTTCCAGAACCTTCAACTTCATACCTACATTTATTGCTTTTTAGATTCTTAGCTTTACCTTTGTGTAGGGGACATAGGAAGGAGAACTGCTACTAAGGCAAACAATCTAACTTGGAAAAATTTCTCAGATAGGTCCCTCGCTAATTCACATAAAGTGAAGAAGGGGAAAAATCTAGCGACGGACTAGATTATCTTCTCCTAGTGCTCCATTCCAGTTACAGAGCAGGAACTTACTTCCCCTGTATTTCCCCCATTAAATGTGCATGACTGTGCAGCCAAGCAATCTGTTGACCCTTGTAGTTGCTAGAAGTACTGTGGCATGTTTGCTGAGTTCCAAACAGGATACACAGGACTCTGAACCTTATTCTTCCTTACCAAAATCACATGGCCATGGCCATACCAGAGCCATTTTATAAGATAGCCCTATAGCCATAACCCCCTCAGTTTGGTTAGGTTGATATCAGGCCACCTTTATAGATGATATGGGATTATGAGTCTTAATCCTTCATTGAAACAGCAGCCAACATAATTTTTTTTAAGGTTCCAACATTTATATCTTAAAATAATTTCATTTTCATTTTTTTTTAATTGTCCACATTATAGTGTATTGTGATGTGAAAGGTAAGGCCTTTTGTTTAAGGTTGATACAGCTTGACCTCAGATTCTATCAGGGTGACCAGCAGACTTCTACTTTTTCTGCCATAGGGAGCATTTTGTGACAGCTGTGAAGTGTTCGATGGACCTTGCTCTTGGACAAACAAAACTGAATTGGTGGTGACAAATTTATCCTTGATGTAGCATGCTTGACTCTTCCACATTTACAGAAGGAATTGTTTTGATCCATGAAAGCTGAAAAGCATGATGTTGCCCAAGATTTAAAAAACAAGCTGGAGTTTTGTACCTGCAAACTGTAAACATGTTTTGCTAAGGTATCCATTCAAAAAGAAGAAATAACTTGTGGTCTTATTTTGAATGAAATCAGATAGACTTCAGGGAAATGTTCAAATTTCCCAATGTGTTTTTAAATGTTGGGAATAGGAACACTGAATATCCCATATAAAAACCTTACTGCATCACTGTTGCTTACACCAAAAACCATAATTACCTAATGTTTCCTCTATTTGTATCTATTTTATGTATCCAATCCATGTTTATACTTATTACCTAATACGTTCTTGACAAATAAATAAATCATTGAGTAAAGATTGAGTGGCAACTAAAATCTCAAGAGAAAAAAAATCTGGCTATCATTTTAAAAAGCTATCAGTGGGTAGAATTATTTATCCAAAATATTAAGAACTTCCAAATATAGCAAAACACAAATTCAATTTTAAATAGATACTAGAATTTTATTTTATAATTCTAGAACAGAATTAATAAATTAATAGATTAATTTAGAATTAATCAAGGACATAAATGTGTGTTATCTTTGTTAGATAGAAAATTCCAAAGAATTATCCTTAGCTAGATCTTTCAAGCGTAATTAATAAGTCATTTAAAGATCTCACTTCTGCCAGAAGGTTGCTTGTCTAGGTCACAAAAAAGGTCTGTTTCCATAAAGGTAAAGGTAAAGGTTCCCCTCATACATATGTGCTAGTCGATCCCAACTCTAGGGAGGCGGTGCTCATCTCTGTTTCAAAGCTAAAGAGCCAACACTGTCAGAAGACGTCTCCGTGGTCATGTGGCCGGCATGACTCAATGCCAAAGGTGCACGGAACGCTGTTACCTTCCCACCAAAGGTGGTCCCTATTTTTCTACTTGCATTTTTACGTGCTTTCGAACTGCTAGGTTGGCAGAAGCTGGGACAAGTAACAGGAGCTCACCCCGTTACGCGGCACTAGGGATTTGAACCGCTGAGCTGCCGACTTTTCAATCGACAAGCTCAGCGTCTTTCTCCAAGTATTTGTCATGCAAAGTCAAAGAGTACATAGAGCCATTACAGAATCCTCAGAAATCAGAGAGGAAGGAGAAAGAAACCTAAAAAAATTCTGCCTTAATTTTGTTAAGTATAAGGGAGAGTTGGCATCAGCTTTGGTTGGCTTTTAAGATTTTATTATAATACCCTAACTGCAATAAAATATATTACAAAACTCCAAGTTCCTCCTGCTTGCAGACCTTGCCCTTTCAGGAATGTATGACAGTATTAAACAAATGGCAAACTTTCATGTCTTTGAAACTTTTATTTTTAGTTGATTTGATTTTGATGTAGTGGCATTATTTTTAATTTTTCCCTTGTCTTTGTTTTTTCATTCTAACATTTGTATTTAAATTGTAAGTTGCATTGACTAAGGATGTTATCTAGCCAATTTGGTACTGTTCATGAGACATTTTTCATGCTCTTCCCAAGTGGTCTACTGTGTGACTTCTGTTTGTGGCAAGAGGATGCCTTGGAATGGAAGGCCAATGCATCATCATGCAGACTGGAGAAATCACATTTCCATTGGGCAGCAGAAGAGCTCCTTGCAGTTAAGTATGAGATGGTGTGAGGCAGGGGTCTGCAAACTTGGCTCTTTTAAGACTTGTGGACTTCAACTTCCAGAGTTTCTCAGCAAAGCTGGCTGAGGAACTCTGGGAGTTGACTTAAAAGAGCCAAGTTTGCAGACCCCTGGGGGGGAAACTGAAGCTGATCTTCCATGTTTGAGGTGGAGGAAGAGAAGAACAGGAGGGGGTTCACTATTCTAATTAGGAGGATGTGTGTATTTGTATGCATGCAAACTTAGGCAGTTCCATTCAGTGGTGGGATTCAAGTAATTTAACAACTGGTTCTCTGCCCTAATGATTTCTTCCAACAACCAGTTTGCCAAATGCTCAGAAAGTTAACAACCGGTTCTCCCGAAGTGATGCGAACTGGTGGAATCCCACCACTGGTTCCATTGCAAATAGAACTTGTGGAAGAGAAGCTGAAACTAGTTATTGCAGGAGACTGTTCTCTAATTTAGATAACACCTTGTGACTTTAAATGTTACATCAGCAGAAAGATGGGATATGCTTTCAATAATTAAATAACCTCTGATCCTAACATTCAGTGAGAACCATTTGCGCTTCAGTTTGAGATGCAGACAGGACAGACTCATCCCCAACAGCCTGCGCCTAGGCTCAACAGTGAAGGGACACAGAGCAGAAAACATCCTGCAGAAGCCACAGCTCCAACTCCTCAATGAAAGAATTCAGAGATGAAGAAGCTTCTTGGATGAGAAGTGAAACGTCTTCAAAGAAAAAACATGGCCTGGTTGAGATGACTGAGAATCTCCATAGACATTCAATGAGAAATTTCAAGACCAGTTTTCTCCTATCAAACGCAGCACTTTTCTACCATTTCCTGGGAAATTCTGATCAATAATTGACCAGCAGATTCACCTTAAAACAGCCTGAAGAATTCTAAATATAAATATTTACCAATGATTTGGACTGGATATAGGGCACAGGCATGGGGAAAGGAAATCTTACCTCAAAATTGGTTCTTGGAATACGTGACTTTCTTTTTTAAGCAGGCTCCTTGGACATATCAGCAAGAGTAGAAAAAGCAAACCAAGCAGCAGCTTCCCAACTTATTGGGAAGGACTGGAAACATGATGCTCCTCCCCTGTTACGATGGCCATAGATCTGTCACATGAGGGACTTATGGTGGTAGAAAGAGTGATCAGGATATAGACCGAGGCCAGGTTATCTGTAGTACGCCTTGTGCTGTTATTTCTGCCATCCCACATGATACAGCAAGATGGGCATGGTCCAAGTCCCTTCTATGAAGCAACATCATCTACTGAGATCCTGGCTTCTCTGTCATGGTGCCTGCCCTATGGAACTGCCACCCCACATTTACCTCCTGTTACAAATTTTTGAGCTGGTACACCATCAGTGGATTATAGCTTGGTATCCTCTTTTCAAACAGAGTCTTGCATCTAACCCAGGGGTGTCCAAACTATGGCCCGCGGGCCAACTGCGGCCCACGGGTCAGTTTTTATTGGCCCGCAGCAAATTCTGAAAGTATAATTTAATATGGCCCTTTTGCTCTGGCTCCTCCTCCCATGGGCGGGGAATAATGAAGGAGGGGCGGAGGAGGCGGCGACAAGCGGGAAAGTGGCTGCTGGCCATGCCCAACCCCAGCAGTTCTATCCTCGCCTTCCTCGGGCCGCCTGGTGAGGCTCCTCGCGCCTCCACCCCTTGGGCATGGAATAACGAAGGGAGGGGCAGAGGAGGCAGCGGCAAGCGGGAAAGTGGCTGCTGGCCATGCCCGACCCCAGCAGTTCTAGCCTCGCCTTCCTCGGGCCGCCTGGTGAGGCTCCTCGCGCCTCCACCCCTTGGGCATGGAATAACGAAGGGAGGGGGCGGAGGAGGCGGCGACAAGCGGGAAAGTGGCTGCTGGCCATGCCCGACCCCAGCAGTTCTATCCTCGCCTTCCTCGGGCCGCCTGGTGAGGCTCCTCGCGCCTCCACCCCTTGGGCATGGAATAACGAAGGGAGGGGGCGGAGGAGGCAGCGGGAAAGTGGCTGCTGGCCGTGCCCGACCTCAGGAGTTCAGGCCACGGCTTCCTCGGGCCGCCCGGTGAGGCTCCTCGCGCCTCCACCCCATCGGCTTGGTATAACGAACGGAGGGGGCGGAGGAGGACGCTGGAAGCGGGAAAGTGGCTGCTGGCCGTGCCCGACCCCAGCAGTTCTATCCTCGCCTTCCTCGGGCCGCCTGGTGAGGCTCCTCGCGCCTCCACCCCTTGGGCATGGAATAACGAAGGGAGGGGGCGGAGGCGGCGGCAAGCGGGAAAGTGGCTGCTGGCCATGCCCGACCCCAGCAGTTCTAGCCTCGCCTTCCTCGGGCCGCCTGGTGAGGCTCCTCGCGCCTCCACCCCTTGGGCATGGAATAACGAAGGGAGGGGGCGGAGGAGGCGGCAAGCGGGAAAGAGGCTGCTGGCCGTGCCCGACCCCAGCAGTTCTATCCTCGCCTTCCTCGGGCCGCCTGGTGAGGCTCCTCGCGCCTCCACCCCTTGGGCAGGGAATAACGAAGGGAGTTTCAAGTTCATACCAAATACAAAACAAAAGCCAAGATCAGGGGTGTCCAAACCTGGTCTCTTTAAGACTTGTGGACTTCAATTCCCAGAGGTTCTCAGCCAGCTTTTCTGGCTGAGGGACTCTGGGAGTTGAACCCCCCAAGCCTAAAAGAGCCCAAGTTTGGACACCCCTGGCCAAGATGAATGAATATGAAACATTTTCCCCCCTTAAATGAAGATGATATCCACATATTGTAAACTGCACACTTCCCTGCGCTGTCTGAAATCAAGTCTGCTTTTCCAAAGGCAGACCTTTCTGCTAAAAAGGAGAAATATGTTTCTGTAATTACATCTCTTGACAGAATTCAACCAGCGTTTTCAAGATTTTTCTGTCATTGAAAACAAATCAAGCTGTTCTCGACCCCTTCCTGGTGGATGCAGAAGAAGTGGAGGAGAGTCTGCAGTTAGAACTGATTGAAATGCAATGTGATGATTCTCTGAAGAGTCAACATCAGCTTCTCTCCTCCTGACTTCTATCAGAGTTTGGATCATGCCAAGTTTCCTCTGATGAGACGCCACGCAAAAAGAATGATGAGCCTGTTCGGCTCAACATACATATGTGAACAAACATTTTCTCTGTTAAATCAGAACAAAAGCAGACTGAGATCCAGAATGACTGATAGCCATCTCTGTGAAGTCCTTCGTGTCTCAACCACCAAACTTTCTCCTGACATCCCAGCCATCCTTCAATCCAAAGGACAGCATCACTGCTCCCACTGAGAGCAATGTTCTTCACATTATAGGCGAGTTAGAAATACACACAGTAATCATGTGTCAATATGTCACCTCTTGTGTGTGGCCCGGGCCACACATGAATACTGTTTGTTGTCCAGCCGCATGCCTTTCTGAATAATTATATTTAAAAATATTACATTAAAAATCAACATAACACAAACACACACGTACACAAACATAGAGATACACATGCACATATATATAACTCACACACATATAGTATACTTAAGCCTAAACTGTGCATAGGGACTACCCAGACGGCTGAAAAAAGTGATTTCTGACAGGTTCTCACACTTTTGACTGGTCCTCACACCTACAACTATCTTTACATTTTGCACCCTATCTTGTAACCGTGGTGAAGAGAAGCAGTTGTGAAATGAGTGATATGGTTGTTAAAAATGCTGCAATGGGCATAAATGTGAGGATGGTCATAAGTGTGAGGACTGGTCAAAAATTACTTTTTTTAGCCCTCTGAGTAGTTTCTATGCCCATAGCCACATCCACTCAGTCACATGAGCAGTTAGCCACGCCCACCAGTCACATGACCACCAAGCCACACCCCAAAATAAGCCACGCCCAAAGAACTGGTACAAAAAAAATCAGCCCCCCCCCCCCCGGTGGCCCGGGCCTTTGCTTATTTTTCTGTATTTGGCCCTCACTCAAAAAACTTTGGACACCCCTGATCTAACCATACAAAAATCTGCTTTATTCTCAAATAGATCTTTTATACCAAAAGCAATCAAAAGAGAAGGCTTCCCATTCCACTTAGTCTTCTTGCAAGACTGAGCTTGAGAAACTAAGTTGCCAAGTCTAAAACTTGGCAACTCAAAATCTCAACCAGCAAATGCTCAGTCTTACATATTGGAAAAAAGAACCCAAACACTAAGTACAAGCTTGATGGACATTACCTTACAGATGACCCCCACCCTGTTAAAGACCTTGGAGTTTTCGTATCAAATGAACTAAGTGCCAAAGCCCACTGCAACTACATAGCAAAAAAGGCTCTAAGAGTTGTAATTAAATAATTTTTTGTAGCTTCTTTTCCAAAAACTCTATACTACTAACCAGAGCATACAAAACATTTGCTAGACCTATTCTTGAATACAGCTCACCTGTCTGGAACCCATATCACATCTCTGAATTAATACAATTGAACGAGTCCAGAAATATTTTATAAGAAGAGTTCTCCGCTCCTCTGTAGACAACAAAATACCTTATACTACCAGACTTGAAATCCTGGGATTAGAAAACCTAGAACTCCGCCGACTCCGACAAGACCTGTGTTTAACACACAGAATCATCTATTGCAATGTCCTTCCTGTTAAAGACTACTTCAGCTTCAATCACAATAATACAAGAGCAAACAATAGATTCAAACTTAATGTTAACCGCTTCAATCTTGATTGCAGAAAATATGACAGTTGTTAATGCTTGGAATACACTACCTGACTCTGTGGTCTCTTCTCAAACTCCCAAAAGCTTTAACCAAAAACTGTCTACCATTGACCTCACCCCATTCGTAAGAGGACTATAAGGGGCGTGCATAAGTGCACAAAAGTGCCTACTGTTCCTGTCCTATTGTTTCCTTTCAATGTATGTGCTTGTATATAATGTTGTGACAAAATAAAATAAAATAAAAAAGCAATGATGCAATTCTTGCTTATTTTGCATGACAGTACAATCAACTTTGCAACTGGGAAACGTGCCATTTAGATTTATAGAAGATACACAAAGATTCTAGCAAAAATTCATCCCAATCTGCAGAGTAAAAGCTTTATTTATTCTGAGAATAGGATTGTTTAATTTTTGCCTAAACATAATGTCACATAAACTGAAGAGCTGTGCAGTATTGCACATAATTTAATGCTTAGTTTAAAACTACCCAGGCTTCTAGGCGAACATTTTGTTAGCGAGCACAATGGAGCATCACACTTCTACTGAACTGAGCAGGATTAGACAGAGCTCAGTTCCCACACATAAATTATTTTGAGAAAAATTCAGGCACAAGGAAAGGTAAATCAGGGATGATAGGAATCCCTTCGTTCTGCTCACTCCAGAATAGTTTGGCAAAAACTATTTTTTATTTCTGTCATCCATTAGATAGTTTGGAGTCAATGTCAGAATTCAGATTGGAATTCAGTATAAATCAAATGTATAGTTGTTGCTCTATCTCACCGTGCATAAATACATGTCATTGGTGATACATCCTACGCAGAGTCTTGTCTTGCCATGACATTTCCTTTGCTTGACCTTCCTCCCATGTCTGCTTCTGCCTCTGGCACTCTCTCAGTAGCTCATCTTCGGGTGCCTGAATACTGATGTATTCTTGGATGCTCTGGGTTTTGTAGAGGATAGTGGCTTTGATACTCAACAAGCCCAACCTGCCCTCTTTTGAATGGGTGTACAATCTCTAGCTATTGCACTCTGAACTCTGAACAACTAAAGCAAGAAGCTGAGGAGAAGACTAATATAATAGGCACTTTTTAAAGGTATTTTCTAAACTGTTGGCATAAATATGGGTAATAAATGGCTAACGTGGAATATAAATGGAGCAAATGCTCACCAAAAGAAGACAAAAAATATTTCACTATTTTAAAGTATTGAAACAAGATATAGTTTGCAAGAAACACATATTGGGGAAAAAGCAGTGGTGGAATTCAAATTTTTTTACTACCGGGTTCTGTGGCTTGGTGGCCGTGGCGTGGCTTGGTGGGCATGGCTTGGTGGGTGTGACAGGGGAAGGATAGTGCAAAATCTCCATTCCCACCCTACTCCAGGGGAAGGATACTGCAAAATCCCCATTACCTCCCCACTCCTGGGGGAAGGATATTGGAAAATCTCCATTCCCACCCCACTCTGGGGCCAGCCAGAGGTGGTATTTGCCGGTTCTCCGAACTACTGAAAATTTCCACCACTGGTTTTCCAGAACCTGTCAGAACCTGCTGAATAGCACCCCTGGAAAAAAGTATATGAAGTATTTGATTTGCAAAATTTTAAATAAATAGTTTATTTCAGTAGGAATAAAAAAGAGAAATTGAGTTGTTTTGCATAGAAACCTCCAATTACACCCAGAACTAATACTGAATGATGATTATAGTAAATATGTGGGGGTGGAAGCTACTTTGCATGGGGCTTAGTATAATTATTTGATATGACATCCTGTCACAAATTAGGCAGTCATGCAAAGTATGGTATGTAATTAGATGCTGCAGTGGAATTACTGAAATGTGTAAATAAGTATAGAGATCAAGGTTTTTTAAAAAAAAACAACAGCAAAAGCTTTTAAAAGGTAAATGTTACAAAGCAAAGTGCTGTCTGAGAAAAAAAACATACAAGCTCTTTTTGTGGGGAGGATGAAGTAGATGATCCAAAATACAAATTTCACATTTTTAAGTTCCTTAATGATGTGGTGGATGAAACAATTGTGCTTTAAAGGAGTTTAGGAACAGATATGGAATCATTTTTTATATTAATTCATTAACAAAAATGAGTGGTGGGAGTATTGAAAAATAATGCAAAATTGTGTCTTCACACCATAAGACAGAATTGATTCTGCCAAACTGATGCCTGTAATATAATTCCTTTAAAATATATATAGCTTCAGAATATCTTCAATATATGTCTGTTTATGTGTCTAGTTCTCTGTCCATCTGTCATCTATCTATCATCTGTCTGTCTGTCTAGAACTTTGCATTCTTCTCATTGTATGGTAACAATTGTGTCTGATGAAGGTCATTTTCAAAACTGAAAATGTTATCTGTGCTAAATACCTAGTTGAATATGTAATGATCCCAGTTAAAAACACAGTTGGAAAAAAGTTAGATTAGATTTTATTGAGTATTTTTCATATAAAAAGTTTGAAAAGTTTCGTTTCAGTAAACTATAGCCATAATGTTCGCTTATGAAACCAGATCAATCCAGAAATTTTTCATCCTTTGCATAGGATTTCACTACAACCCTAACTACACATTCTATAGTTTAAACTGCTTGGATTTTTCTCCAGGATACCCACTCTAAACTTCATTTTATAGGAAATAGTATGTGCAAAGGAACTGAAAATTCTGCACATCTTCAGTTTACTTACAAGATATGACTAAAATAATAGAAGAAATCCAGAAAGGGTAATTAAATGAGGGCTGTTTTAAAAGTCCTTCTCCACTAGATGTCATTACAACCCAGCATTCAATTGCATGACATACAGCATCATGGGAAGAAATAAAGTTTGATGAAGGATAACTTGATGGTCATAGCAAACACTCTTTTCCAACAACCTAAGAGACGACTCTACACATGGACATCACCAGATGGTCAACACAGAAATCAGATTGACTATGTGCTCTGCAGCCAAAGATGGAGAAGCTCTATACAGTCAGTAAAAACAAGACCAGGAGCTGACTGTGGCTCAGATCATGAGCTTCTTCTTGCAAAATTTAGGCTTAAACTAAAGAAAGTAGGGAAAAGCACCAGGCCACTCAGGTATGAACTAAATCATATCCCTGATGAATATACAGTAGAGGTGACAAATAGATTTAAAGAATTAGATCTGATAGACAGAGTGCCTGATGAACTATGGATGGAGGTTCGCAACATTGTACAAGAGGTAGCAACTAAAACCATTCCAAAGAAAAAGAAATGCAAGAAAGCAAAATGGCTGTCTGAGGAAGCTCTGCAAATAGCTGAGGAAAGAAGGGAAGCGAAAGGCAAGGGAGAAAGATACACCCAGTTGAATGCAGAATTCCAGAGAATAGCTAGAAGAGATAAGAATGCATTCTTAAATGAACAGTGCAAAGAAATAGAAGAAAACAATAGAATAGGGAGGACCAGAGATCTATTCAAGAAAATTGGAGATATGAAGGGAACATTTCATGCAAAGATGGGCATGATAAAGGACCAAAATGGCAGGGACCTAACAGAGGCAGGAGAGATTAAGAAGAGGTGGCAAAATTACACAGAAGAACTATACAAGAATGAGCTTAACATCCCTGATAACCACAATGGGGTGGTCACTAACCTTGAGCCAGACATCCTAGAATGTGAAATCAAATGAGCCTTAGGAAATCTGAGCACAACAAAGCTAGTGGAGGAGACAGTATTCTAGCTGAGCTATTCAAAATCTTAAAAGATGACACAGTAAAAGTGCTACACCCAATTTGCCAGCAAATTTGGAAAACTCAACAATGGCCACAGGATTGGAAAAGGTCAGTTTACATTCCAATTCCAAAGAAAGGCAATGCCAAAGAATGTTCAAACTATTGCACCATTGCACTCATTTCACATGCTAGTAAGGTTATGCTTAAAATGCTACAAGCTAGGCTCCAGCAATATGTGGATCGAGAACTACCAGAAGTACAGGCAGGATTTCGTAGAGGCAGAGGAACTAGAGATCAAATTGCCAACATACGCTGGATCATGGATGTAATGTATCTTTAAATATTTTACCATATAGTAAAGAGCTGTTGTCACTATCCTGGTCTCCTGCCTCGTTGTGCCCAGATCTAACACTGGCGGCGAAGGTGGGATCTCGAGGCTAAGGCGCCAGGAAAGAGCTGAACTCACCAGGAAGGCGAACCCAGCAAACAAGGGCGGAAAGCAGCGATGTCCGGCTACACACCGCCAGCGCCATTCGACCCAGCCAAAGAGAAATGGGGTCATACATGGCTCGTTTGAGTGTTTCCTCAGCAAACGAACTTCAAGGAGTTTCAGACAACAGGAAAGCGCCTATTTCTGAGCCACTGCGGTCCAGAAGTTTTGACACATGAATCCCTGGCTGAGCCAACGCCGGTACAGTCGGTACCGTGGCAAACTCTACAAACTCTGCTGAAAGCCCATTTTATGCCATCCAAGTATGTGCAACGGTTTGAATTCGGGAGCGCAGACAGCAAGAAGGCGAGTCCATCACGCATGGCCGCCCTAAGAAAAGCCTCAAAACATTGCGAGTATCGAGACTTGGGGAGGCATTGCTGGAGCAACTCATCCGGGGTCAGGGACATCCGTTTGCAGAGGCGGCTGCTGGCTAAAAGCAACCTAAGCTGGCAAACGCCTGGACGAAGCCAGGGCTCACGAGATGTCCACCCAAGCGGCAGAGACCTACAAAAGCAGGTCACACCAACGGCTGGTGCGAAATCAACCCCGGTCCACAGTGAAGAGGTCCAGGCCGAATCGGAGGGGAGGACGAGGAAGGAGTCTTCCACACCGGGAGGCCGGAGAAAGACGACGGCGACTGCGCGAGTGAGGCAACACCAACGACAACAATGCAGATTTAAAGATGCAACATGTCGGTGATGAAGGAAGGGCACCTAGCTCA
Source organism: Ahaetulla prasina (assembly GCF_028640845.1). Lineage (NCBI taxonomy): Eukaryota > Metazoa > Chordata > Lepidosauria > Squamata > Colubridae > Ahaetulla > Ahaetulla prasina. The sequence continues at coordinate 259,401,719 of NC_080539.1, read as the reverse complement.
GGTCTGTCGAGCTCCCCAACCTTCCCGCCAAAAATTCAAACCAGCCAATCAGAGCGCGGGAACAACGAAGCGGCCCGCGAGTGGTCAGTTTAAAAAAGGCGCGAAATTAAACCAAACTGTCGTGAGAGTGGGTCACGCATCAACTCGCCTAGAAAAGAAAATCTTCACAAAAGCAAAATTGAGGGGTGCCGTGCCGATTGGAGGTGGACACGGCTCAGCGATCACGATCATGTCCTGGGACAACCTCGTGAAAGCCTTACCGTCATCGCAGCAAGCTGCAACCACAAAGACTAAAAGTACAGGACTACCAGGGAAATCGCATCCCTGTTCGAGGGGTAACGTCCGTCCACGTCGAATATGGACACTACAAGAAAACTCTGCCCATCACCATCGTCGATGGGACCCTGCCAAGCTTGTTGGGACTGGACTGGTTCCGAGCATTGGGCATGGGAGTGACCGGAATCTTCAGAAACGAAGTCGACCTCAAAGACGCACTCACGAAGGAGTTTGGGGACGTTTTCAAAGACTGCCTGGGCAAGTACAAGGGGACCCCTATATCCTTTAACTTAGACCCCCAAGTTGCCCCTATCCGCCTAAAGGCTAGGAGGGTCCCGTTCGCCCTAAAGCCCAGGATTGACAGGGAACTGGACAAACTAGTAAACCAGGGAATTCTAGTGCCAGTTGACCATGCTAAGTGGGAGACCCCTATAGTCACCCCAGTCAAACCGGACGGATCGGTCCGGATCTGTGCTGACTACAAGGCAACACTTAACAAAGCGTTGCAAAAGAGTGCTTACCCCGTTCCGGTGGTACAGCACTTGCTGCACTCAATGGGGCATGGGCAAGTTTTTGCCAAGCTAGACCTGGCACAAGCCTATCAACAGCTGCCCGTAGACAGCAACACAGCCGAAGCGCAGACAATCGTGACTCACAGAGGGGCGTTTAAGTGTACCCGATTACAGTTTGGGGTCAGTGTAGCTCCAGGGTTATTTCAGAACCTGATGGAGCGGCTATTGCAGGGCCTACCAGGGGTGGTACCATACTTTGACGATGTACTGGTATCAGCTGAAAACCTAGAGGAATTAGGGGCGAGGCTGCGAAAAGTTTTGGGCATTTTCCGGTCTGCCGGTCTCACGGTCAAACTAAACAAATGCCAGTTCGGGGTTGAGTCTGTGGAATTCCTGGGCTACCGGATAGACAGGGAAGGGATCCACCCCACTGAGAGCAAGGTACGGGCCATCAGGAAGGCCCCGGTGCCCAAGAACAAAACAGAGTTACAGGCATTCTTGGGTCTGGTCAACTTCTACGCAGTATTCCTAAGGAATAAGGCAACAGTAGCAGAGCCGCTGCATAAATTATTAGCTAAGACAGCTGCATGGTCTTGGGGAAAGGCGGAAGCTAGGGCATTCGAAGGGGTAAAAAATCTCCTAACGAGTGATAGCCTCCTTATCCAGTACAACGGCACACTACCTCTAGTGTTAAGCTGCGATGCATCTCCCTATGGGGTGGGGGCTGTGCTCAGCCACAGGTTACCTAATGGCACAGAAGCCCCCATTGCATACTACTCCCGAACCATGTCATCAACTGAAAGGAATTATAGCCAGCTTGATAAGGAAGCCTTGGCTATAGTCGCAGGTAAAGAAATTCCATGAGTATGTATTTGGTCGTGATTTTGAAATCATCACGGACCATAGACCTTGCTAGGTCTGCTGGCGACCGCCCAACGCCTGGCACTTTCGCCAAGGCTGACCCGATGGACTATCTTCCTGGCAGCGTATTCTTACAAATTGCTACACCGGCCAGGAAAGGATTTAGGGCATGCAGACGCCTGAGCAGATGCCCGTTACCAGAGACTATTGAAGACCCCACTCCGGGGAATACCAGTTCTACTAATTGACTCTTTGGACTCTGGCCCAGTCACATCCAAAGAGGTGGCTCGGGCTTCGTATAAGGACATTACCATAAGGACTGTAATTGGTTGGGTACAAAGAGGGTGGCCGCTGCGGGCGGCGTTTAAAGAGTTTGTAAAGCGAGGGAACTTTCGGCTCAAGGGGTGCCTGCTATGGGGGATCAGTGGTGATCCCAGAGAAATTGAGGAAAAGGTGTTGGATCTCCTTCACGAAGGTCACCCAGGGATCGTGAGGATGAAGGGTCTAGCGAGAAGCTATGTGTGGTGGCCCTTAATGGACTCGGAAATTGCTGAGAGGGTAGGAAATGCCAGGCCTGCCAGGAGTCCAGACCGCTACTCCCCAACGGCCCTGGTTCGGGAATGGGAGACCCCAGGGCCCTGGTCTAGGATCCACATCGATTTTGCCGGCCCTTCCACGGCCAAACCTTTCTGGTAGTAGTCGATGCCTACTCCAAATGGCTGGAAATCATTCTCATGAGATCCATGACAGCCGAGGCGTGATCTCAGTCCTCGGCACCTATTTGTAACCCATGGGTTGCCCGACACGTTAGTATCCGATAACGCCCGCAATTCACGGCAACCCAGTTTGAGGGGTACTTGGCAGAGGAGGGCATCCGGCATGTCCTCTCGGCGCCTTTCCACCCCTGCACGAATGGCCTTGCAGAAGCGTTCCGTCCGGAGCGCAAAGAGGCATTGTCAGAATCAAGCCAGGCGACTGGCAAACAAAAATTGATACCTTCCTGGCGTCCAACACAGAACTCCCTGTGTCACGACTGGCAGAAGCCCAGCAGAGTTATTAATGGGTCGGAAGCTCAGGTGCCCACTAGACCGTTTAAACCCGAACTACACACCAGACGGTTACAAGGGGGCACTTGGCAAGACAAGAGGGATGGCAATAGGCGACCGAGTGTGGGCACACAACTATAGCGAAGGCCCGACCTGGTTAGCAGGAAAAATCCTAGAAATAACAGGTCCCAAATCATATTTAGTGGAGATAAAGGATGGCCGGGTATGGAAACGCCACATAGACCAAATAAGAAAACGCATAACCGAACAATCCGAATTAGACGAAACAGGCCCTGACTATACAATGTTTGAATCCACAGCTGACTCAAACCCGGGGCAAACGCGGGACTTATCTGACTTCCAGGAGGTCCAGCGACGCCAACAGGTTCCGTCAGAAAACAGCAGGGACGACTCTGCAAATAATCCAGGGCCGGATGGCCCAGAGGAGGAGCTGAGAGGAACAGACAGTCCCTCCGGTCAGCTCGACTCACTCCCAGAGAATGAATTGCGCAGGTCCGAAAGAGTCAGGAGACGCCCAGTCTACTTGCGTGATTACGTTGAAAAATAATATGTAAATCTCATGTAAATAATGGTAAAGTGTTTTCTGGGAGGGAAGGAGTGTAATGTATCTTTAAATATTTTGGCGGGAAACAAGCACGTTGCTGATTGGTTGAAGCCTCCGGCTAAACTGTATTTAAGGAGAGGTTTTTCCCAGCCCGAGTTGCTGGGTTCACCATATAGTAAAGAGCTGTTGTCACTATCCTGGTCTCCTGCCTCGTTATTGCCCGAATTTAACAATGGAGAAAGCTAGGGAGTTCCAGAAAAACATCTACTTCTGCATCATTGACTATGCTAAAGCCTTTGTGTGGATCACAACAAATAGTGGCAAGTTCTTAAAGAGATGGGAGTACCAGACCATCTTATTTGTCTCTTGAGAAACCTGTATGCGGGTCAAGAAGCCACAGTGAGAACTGGACACGGAACCACTGATTGATTCAAAATTGGGAAAGGAGTCCAGCAAGGCTGTATACTATCACCCTGCCTATTTAACTTATATGCAGAAAACATCATGAGAAAGGCGTGGCTAGATGAATCAAAAATTGGAATTAAGATTGCCGGAAGAAATATCAACAACCTCAGATATGCAGATGATACCACTCTAATGGCATAAAGCGAAGAGGAATTAAAGAGTCTCTTGATGCGGGTGAAGGAGGAGAGTGCAAAAGTTGGCTTGAAACTCAACATTAAGAAAACTAAAATCATGGCATCCGTCTCTTTCAATTCCTGGCAGATAGATGGTGAAGAAATAGAGGTAGTGACAGAATTTAGCAAAAATTCATCCCAATCTGCAGAGTAAAAGCTTTATTTATTCTGAGAATAGGATTGTTTAATTTTTGCCTAAACATAATGTCACATAAACTGAAGAGCTGTGCAGTATTGCACATAATTTAATGCTTTAAAACTACCCAGGCTTCTAGGCGAACATTTTGTTAGCAAGCACAATGGAGCATCACACTTCTACTGAACTGAGCAGGATTAGACAGAGCTCAGTTCCCACACATAAATTATTTTGAGAAAAATTCAGGCACAAGGAAAGGTAAATCAGGGATGATAGGAATCCCTTCGTTCTGCTCACTCCAGAATAGTTTGGCAAAAACTATTTTTTACTTCTGTCATCCATTAGATAGTTTGGAGTCAATGTCAGAATTCAGATTGGAATTCAGTATAAATCAAATGTATAGTTGTTGCTCTATCTCACCGTGCATAAATACATGTCATTGGTGATACATCCTACGCAGAGTCTTGTCTTGCCATGACATTTCCTTTGCTTGACCTTCCTCCCATGTCTGCTTCTGCCTCCGGCACTCTCTCAGTAGCTCATCTTCAGGTGCCTGAATACTGATGTATTCTTGGATGTTCTGGGTTTTGTAGAGGATACTGGCTTTGATACTCAACAAGCCCCACCTGCCCTCTTTTGAATGGGTGTACAATCTCTAGCTATTGCACTCTGAACTCTGAACAACTAAAGCAAGAAGATGAGGAGAAGACTAATATAATAGGCACTTTTTAAAGGTATTTTCTAAACTGTTGGCATAAATATGGGTAATAAATGGCTAACGTGGAATATAAATGGAGCAAATGCTCACCAAAAGAAGACAAAAAATATTTCACTATTTTGAAGTATTTGAAACAAGATATAGTTTGCAAGAAACACATATTGGGGGAAAAGCAGTGGTGGAATTCAAATTTTTTTACTACCGGGTTCTGTGGCTTGGTGGGCGTGGCATGGCTTGGTGGGCGTGGCTTGGTGGGTGTGGCAGGGGAAGGATAGTGCAAAATCTCCATTCTCACCCTACTCCAGGGGAAGGATATTGCAAAATCCCCATTACCTCCCCACTCCTGGGGGAAGGATATTGGAAAACCTCCATTCCCACCCCACTCTGGGGCCAGCCAGAGGTGGTATTTGCCGGTTCTCCGAACTACTCAAAATTTCCACCACTGGTTTTCCAGAAACTGTCAGAACCTGCTGAATAGCACCCCTGGGAAAAAGTATATGAAGTATTTGATTTGCAAAATTTTAAATAAATAGTTTATTTCAGTAGGAATAAAAAAGAGAAATTGAGTTGTTTTGCATAGAAACCTCCAATTACACCCAGAACTAATACTGAATGATGATTATAGTAAATATGTGGGGGTGGAAGCTACTTTGCATGGGGCTTAGTATAATTATTTGATATGACATCCTGTCACAAATTAGGCAGTCATGCAAAGTATGGTATGTAATTAGATGCTGCAGTGGAATTACTGAAATGTGTAAATAAGTATAGAGATCAAGGTTTTTTTAAAAAAAAACAGCAAAAGCTTTTAAAAGGTAAATGTTACAAAGCAAAGTGCTGTCTGAGAAAAAAACCATACAAGCTCTTTTTGTGGGGAGGATGAAGTAGATGATCCAAAATACAAATTTCACATTTTTAAGTTCCTTAATGATGTGGTGGATGAAACAATTGTGCTTTAAAGGAGTTTAGGAACAGATATGGAATCATTTTTTATATTAATTCATTAACAAAAATGAGTGGTGGGAGTATTGAAAAATAATGCAAAATTGTGTCTTCACACCATAAGACAGAATTGATTCTGCCAAACTGATGCCTGTAATATAATTCCTTTAAAATATATATAGCTTCAGAATATCTTCAATATATGTCTGTCTATGTGTCTAGTTCTCTGTCCATCTGTCATCTATCTATCATCTGTCTGTCTGTCTAGAACTTTGCATTCTTCTCATTGTATGGTAACAATTGTGTCTGATGGAGGTCATTTTCAAAACTGAAAATGTTATCTGTGCTAAATACCTAGTTGAATATGTAATGATCCCAGTTAAAAACACAGTTGGAAAAAAGTTAGATTAGATTTTATTGAGTATTTTTCATATAAAAAGTTTGAAAAGTTTCGTTTCAGTAAACTATAGCCATAATGTTCGCTTATGAAACCAGATCAATCCAGAAATTCTTCATCCTTTGCATAGGATTTCACTACAACCCTAACTACACATTCTATAGTTTAAACTGCTTGGATTTTTCTCCAGGATACCCACTCTAAACTTCATTTTATAGGAAATAGTATGTGCAAAGGAATTGAAAATTCTGCACATCTTCAGTTTACTTACAAGATATGACTAAAATAATAGAAGAAATCCAGAAAGGGTAATTAAATGAGGGCTGTTTTAAAAGTCCTTCTCCACTAGATGTCATTACAACCTAGCATTCAATTGCATGACATCCAGCATCATGGGAAGAAATAAAGTTTGATGAAGGATAACTTGATGGTCATAGCAAACACTCTTTTCCAACAACCTAAGAGACGACTCTACACATGGACATCACCAGATGGTCAACACAGAAATCAGATTGACTATGTGCTCTGCAGCCAAAGATGGAGAAGCTCTATACAGTCAGTAAAAACAAGACCAGGAGCTGACTATGGCTCAGATCATGAGCTTCTTCTTGCAAAATTTAGGCTTAAACTAAAGAAAGTAGGGAAAAGCACCAGGCCATTCAGGTATGAACTAAATCATATCCCTGATGAATATACAGTAGAGGTGACAAATAGATTTAAAGAATTAGATCTGATAGACAGAGTGCCTGATGAACTATGGATGGAGGTTCGCAACATTGTACAAGAGGTAGCAACTAAAACCATTTCAAAGAAAAAGAAATGCAAGAAAGCAAAATGGCTGCCTGAGGAAGCTCTGCAAATAGCTGAGAAAAGAAGGGAAGCGAAAGGCAAGGGAGAAAGAGAAAGATACACCCAGTTGAATGCAGAATTCCAGAGAATAGCTAGAAGAGATAAGAATGCCTTCTTAAATGAACAGTGCAAAGAAATAGAAGAAAACAATAGAATAGGGAGGACCAGAGATCTATTCAAGAAAATTGGAGATATGGAGGAAACGTTTCATGCAAAGATGGGCATGATAAAGGACCAAAATGGCTGGGACCTAACAGAGGCAGAAGAGATTAAGAAGAGGTGGCAAAATTACACAGAAGAACTATACAAGAATGAGCTTAACATCCCTGATAACCACGATGGGGTGGTCACTAACTTTGAGCCAGACATCCTAGAATGTGAAGTCAAATGGGCCTTAGGAAATCTGAGTAACAACAAAGCTAGTGGAGGTGACAGTATTCCAGCTGAGCTATTCAAAATCTTAAAAGATGCCGCAGTAAAAGTGCTATACCCAATTTGCTAGCAAATTTGGAAAACTCAACAATGGCCACAGGATTGGAAAAGGTCAGTTTACATTCCAATTCCAAAGAAAGGCAATGCCAAAGAATGTTCAAACTATCGCACCATTGCACTCATTTCACATGCTAGTAAGGTTATGCTTAAAATCCTACAAGCTAGGCTCCAGCAATATGTGGATCGAGAATTACCAGAAGTACAGGCAGGATTTCGTAGAGGCAGAGGAATTAGAGATCAAATTGCCAACATACGCTGGATCATGGAGAAAGCTAGGGAGTTCCAGAAAAACATCTACTTCTGCGTCATTGACTATGCTAAAACCTTTGATTGTGTGGATCACAACAAATAGTGGCAAGTTCTTAAAGAGATGGGAGTACCAGACCATCTTATTTGTCTCTTGAGAAACCTGTATGTGTCAAGAAGCCACAGTGAGAACTGGACACGGAACCACTGATTGATTCAAAATTGGGAAAGGAGTCCGGCAAGACTGTATACTATCACCCTGCCTATTTAACTTATATGCAGAACACATCATGAGAAAGGCGGGGCTAGATGAATCAAAAATTGGAATTAAGATTGCCGGAAGAAATATCAACAACCTCAGATATGCAGATGATACCACTCTAATGGCATAAAGCGAAGAGGAATTAAAGAGTCTCTTGATGCGGGTGAAGGAGGAGAGTGCAAAAGTTGGCTTGAAACTCAACATTAAGAAAACTAAAATCATGGCATCCGTCTCTTTCAATCCTGGCAGATAGATGGTGAAGAAATGGAGGTAGTGACAGATTTTATTTTCCTGGGCTCCAAGATCACCGCAGATGGGGACTGCAGCCAAGAAATTAAAAGACGCTTGCTCCTGGGGAGGAAAGCTATGGCAAATCTAGACAGCGTACTAAAAAGCAGAGACATCACCCTGCCAACCAAAGTGCGTATAGTCAAAACTATGGTTTTCCCAGTTGCAATGTATGGTTGTGAAGGTTGGACCATAAGAAAGGCTGAGCGCCAAAGAATTGAGGCCTTTGAACTCTGGTGCTGAGAAGACTCCTGCGAGTCCCTTGGACTGCAAGGCGAACAAACAAGTCAGTTCTAGAGGAGATCAACCCTGACTGCTCTTTAGAAGGCCAGATCCTGAATATGAAACTGAAATACTTTGGCCACCTAATGAGAAAGAAGGACTCACTGGAGAAGAGCCTAATGCTGGGAAAGATTGAGGGCAAAAGAAGAACGGGATGACAGAGAACGAGGTGGCTGGATGGAGTCACTGAAGCAGTAGGCATGAGTTTAAATGGACTCCAGAGGATGGTAGAGGACAGGAAGGCCTGGAGGAATGTTGTCCATGGGGTCGCGATGGGTCGGACATGACTTCGCAACTAACAACAACAACAACAACTTGAAAAAGACATAATGTCCTGGTTGGAACCACAAAACCTCTTAAACCAAACTTTTTGCAGTTAAATGGTGGTAGAACTGTTACTCTGATTAAATTAAATCTTATACACATTGAGTTGGCTTATTTTTTTAAATGTATGGATTACATTCCGGAAAAACAGAGTTGGAAGAGACATTGGAAGTCTTCTAGTCGATCCCCCTACTCAAGTATTAAACGCTCTACCATTCTAGTCAAGTGGCTGTTCAGTCTCTTCTTAAAAGACTCCAATGATGGAGCACCCACAACTTCTGGAAGCTAGTCGTTCCAATGATTAATTGTTCTAATTGTCAGGAAATTTCTCATTAGTTCTAGGTTGCTTCTCTCCTTGATTAGTTTCCATCCATGCTTCTGGTCTTGCCCTCAGGTGCTTTGGAGAATAGCTTGACTTCCTCTTCTTTGTGGCAACCCCTGAGATATGGGAACACTGCTATCATGTCACCCCTAGTTCTTCTTTTCATTAAACTAAACATACCCAATTCCAGCAACCATTCTTTATATGTTTTAGCCTATAGTCCCCTAATCATCTTTGTTGCTCTTCTCTGCACATTTTCTAGAGTCTCAGCATCTTTTTTACATCATAGTGACCAAAACTGGATACAGTATTCCAAGTGTGGTCTTACTAAGGTATTTTAAAGAAATGTTAAAACTTCATGTGATATTGATTCTCTCCTTCTGTTAATGGAGTCTAGAACTGTCTTGGCTTTTTTGGCAGCTTCAGCACACTGCTGGCTGATATTTAAATGATTGTCCACTAGGACTCCAAGATCCCCCTCACAGTTACTACTATTAACTGACATATGTGTTGGCCTCATTGGCTTTAAATTAGTAATGGAGGCAAATAGGAAGATACCATAGAGGTCTGAGGGAATAGCCTTGAGGGAAAGGAGGAAGTGCTTCTACCAAGACAATGATCAGATGAAAGGGGCCCAAGTACAGGGCAGAAACAGCAATATGAGTAAATGTTTCAGACCAGCCCCCCCCCCATTTTACACGAAGATGAAAGAAGAGAGAGAAGCACATTCAGTCTTGCGAGATTCTGTTATTATAGTTTTTCAATAAAAGTAGTATTGTCCTATGTGGCTTTGGTTTCCTAGTCTGATCTACCTTGATGGCTGACAATGCTGAGGACAAAATGAGAACATTTTCCACAGCAGGTTCTTGCAGTGATATATTTAATACCTAAGTTTGTCAATCAACTGGAGAACAAGTATCCTGGATAATCTGGGGAGCTTTACCACTATCTTTTCTGTCTAATTTTTTTTTAAATTTCTCATTTGAAATGCTTTCAATGTGCTATTTTCTGTATTACCTGTGCTGCGGGTTTTAATGTGACGCCTCATTTGTTTCTCTGTGGTCATAGTATATACATGCCTTAAGATATTGTCGAATTGATTTTAGAAATGGAAGGTAGATAGGTGTTGTGTATGTATTTGTATGTGAATCTGGGTTTTAAGATGGTATTTGATCATAGCTGCTTTAAAGGGTCTCTTCTGTGAATTTGGCTTGGAAATGTTGGTAAGAGAGATGGCTAGTTGACACAAATGGGTGCTTGAAGTGGTCCTGGATCTAGTCTCTTGGAACTCAGTGGTGGCTGTACGATATTGGCTTGGATGGACCCAGATCTGTAACCCAGGAGTTTGGCTGGCTGCAGAAAGTGAAGCTTAGATGAGAACTGGGAGAATTTAGCTGTCATTGGCATAGGAACACTGAAAACATCTGATTAGCTGTCATTGGCATAAATTAACTCATCTGGCAGGTATGGTGACAACAACAGCAAATAAGCCAATTGATTCAACTCTGCTGTTTGGTGGAGCTGCAGCTGCCTTTAAAGGTAAGGTGGGTTACCATTACTGGTATAATGACAAACGTAAAAGCTAGGATACCTGACAAGGGAGATCTCTGGAGGCTGGAAGTTTCACTGCAGGAGAACTGGAGCTCACAGTAATGGTGTAACTGAGAGGAGCTGCTGATTTTACCACTATCTGCACTATGACTTTGATGCTGGGACCCAGGGGAGACATTGGAACCAGCAATGTTGCTAAGATGCTGAGAAGCTTCATTTAATCCAAAAGGCAGCAGCCCAGCTACTCTTGTCATTCTGAGCCTATTACATCTGGGCTCTGCAGAAGCTCGCTGTGAGTGTCTGGCTACAGTTCAAAATGCTAGTTGTAAGCTGTAAAGTCTTTCATTTCTTGGCAGCAAGCCACTTTGAAAAGCACCTCCTCCTAAGGATATGACCCACCTGGAAGAACCTGTGGATCCTGATGGATAACAGAGCATCTAGGATTGTTTGATTTATTTTATGCTCTTGGTTTAATAGTTTATAATGTTTATTTGAGTCTTGCTGTGGATATTTTAATTCTGAGTGCCTTGTGTTTATTTGCTCTTAGTTGTTGTAAACTGCCAAGACTCTGATCAGTTGCAGTGGGCGTAAATGAGACAAATAAAATGTAAAATGGATGGATGGATTAGACAGATAATGGTTTAAGTATTTTCATTCACAAAGCTTAAAGTAATTTTTGTTTCAATTAATTTTTAAACTAGGTTGGTCAGGTAAACAAGAAAAGTTCAGCAGTGTAATTCTGATATATAACCAGTGTAATTCAATACCTCCATCCTATTTGTGTTGCAAATATTGTCTCACAATGAAGGAATGGCTGAAGATGATGGAATTTGCAGAGATGGCTAAATTGACATTTTACTCATAGAAAAGAAACATTTACTGCTGACTGGAAACCCCTTACAGACTTCTGCATGAAACGTCTAACCCCTGCCCAAACTTTTGATTTGTGGTTCGGATAATTAGAAAATATTAGGTAATAGAAAAAGAGCTTTTTGTAACCATGAAGAGATATTTATAATATTTGCTACAGAAGAAAATTGGAAGCTTCTTTCTATATCTTTTTTTTCTTTTTGCACCTTTGTCCTTTCCTTCTTTTCCTTTTTTCCTTTATTTTTTAATGGTTTTTGATAGTTTTTTTATTTTCTCTTTAAAACTTGTAATAAAAGTTATACAAAAATAACCTGTAAAATAAAACTGGATTGTTAAAATGAAAAATTGTTTTGCCTGCTTATACACAGTCTAACAAACTATAAACAATTCAGAAAGCTGGACTCCTAGAAATTATGCGTACCAATTTTCCAGTACCATGGAAAGCTTTAGGTTCCTCTTATTTTACTACCCTATTTTTTAAAAAATAAAGATCAAGTTCATTTCCTCACCTTTAGGGATAGTGGGAAGTAATGAGGATTGGCATAACAATGATCATGCATAATCTCTCCCCAATTAACAGGCTACTTCAAATGTCTCTTAGACAATGAAAACCAGTAACTGGGGTTTCAAAATTCAAAGTAATAGTAACATAGACAGAGGTTTCTCTATTGTCTTTTAAAACTTAAATTATAGGAATGAAACAATTTCCTTTTAGAATTATTTTAATACCAGTATATATACTTTTGGAAAATTGCATCTCTGGCTGGTCGCTGCAAGAAACTTCCAGTTAGCCAAAGAAGTCCTGTTGGCAGTTCTTCTCTGCAGTATGGATAAATGTCCTGAAATTGGAGAAATTCTAGAGTCTAGGAAATCTTAATAAAAACAGCTAATAATTCCTGAGGAAGGTTCCCCCATCAAACACCTGGGCAGTGTTGGTATCCATCCATTTCTGACCTTCTCTAGGTAGGTAGATGTCCCTCTGGAATTGCCCTTGTTCAGTTACTGGAGCAACAAGAACCTGCATTTAACAAAGATAATCTCATTAATATCTGAGAGACAAAATGTGTATAAATACAGTTGGTCTTAACCAAGCTCACTTGAAACTTGTCCACAATTATTTGATCAGACCAGTTCTAGATACAAAGTTGCCCAGACAGACTTTAAAACAGTAAGAGACATTTTTATCCTGAACCTGTAATTCCAATTTTTCACTTTATGTATAAAATATTTAAGATTTATAATTGCAATTTAGTTATTTCTATTATGTGATGATATATTTTGACCATATAGTACTGTATAGGAATTTCTCACTTATACAAAGTAGCAGTTTCAAGGAAAGGAATCCAGAGGGAGACAAAAAGCCTGCTCTGCTTATTTTTTAATTTAAAGAATTAAATTAAATTAAATTAAATTAAATAATTCATCCCCACATCCATAAAACTTTAACTTAAAACTGTCTACTGTTGACCTCACCCCATTCATAAGAGGTCTGTAAGGGGCGTGCATAAGAGTACCAGCGTGCCTACCGTTCCTATCCTAATGTTCCCTTTAGTTGTATTCATTTTATGTTTTCAATTTATGCTTATATATTATTTAATATGTATTTCACAAAATAAATAAATAAATAAAATTAGACCAAAAATATTTATTGAAAGGTTTGTCGTGAGGCACTGATTTTTAAATCAACACTGCAAATTTAAGTAGGTATTATTATACACCACAGCATTTCAGCTGCTTATCAAAATCCAAAATTATAAAGAAACTACAGGATCTCGGCTGCAAAAATTTGATAGATACAGTAGTGCTATGATAAGGATTTTCCTAACAGGAATAAAGACAACACTGGAGATCCTGCCATGTAGCAGTAATACAGCAAAATATATTAAAGATCAATGTTTTGTTGCCTCAATAGAGCAGCAATTAATTTTTTAGATGAATCATAATCAGCAAATAAAAATGCTTCAACATTTAATTAGTTATTGGCTGAATTTGAACTTCAACTAAAAAAGTAATTAAAGCATACATTATTCTCTCATTTCTTCCCAGATGCCTGTTAATGCTAATTAATGATATGACATAGTATACAATTATCTTAATCATGTTGGCAAACAAAGTTTGAAATAGTTGGAGTTATTACGGTCCAAAATATCTTACAGAAATATATGCTGTAAACAAGAGAGCTGTGGAATGCTTTGGCTTTGATTCATAAAGGCATTTTAGAGTGAAGTGGTGTGAACATGGCACTTGTTTGCAATTCCTTAAAGCAATTTTGGCTTTCTATGTGTTATGAGGAAATTGCTGAGGGCAGCCATGCAAATCAGTGAAATGACATGGTTGCTTTAAAGACTAGGAGACAATGCTCACGCTCCAAGACAATTTTTGGAATCAAATCTGAATAGCTTTCAACCCTATTTAGATCACAAAGAAGCAACCACATTATTCACTTCTTTTGTGCTGATCCCTAACCTGCGGTATAAGAATGCTATTAAATGGTTATATCCTTCTTTACTGTGTGCAAGGCAAGTTAAGGATGGGATGGGTGGATTCTATCATCATAGTTTTGCTCACTTCTACTAAATGTCACCTGTTCATGACAAAGCATCCACTGCACTGATTGGAACCTTTTTGAAGATACCTCTGCAGACCTGGATGAACTCACAAATACTGTAACATCATATGTCAGCTTCTGTGAAGATCTATGTGTATCTACAAGGAATTTGCGAATATACAGTAACAATAAACCTTGGTTCACACCTAAACTTAAGCAGCTACATCATTCCAAAGAGGAAGCCTACAGGAAAGGTGATAAAATGTTGTACAATCAGACCAGAAATGTACTAACAAGGGAGATAAGAGTAGCAAAAAGAAGTTACTCTGAAATCTGAATAGATCCCTCGCATCCTGGACATAAACTGTTTCAACTCCTACCCTCAAAACGACGCTATAGAGCATTGCACACCAGAACAACTAGACACAAGAACAGTTTTTTCCCGAAGGCCATCACTCTGCTAAACAAATAATTCCCTCAACACTGTCAAACTATTTACTAAATCTACACTACTATTAATCTTCTCATCGTTTTCATGACCAATCTCTTTCCACTTATGACTGTATGACTGTAACTTTTTGTTGCTATCATTAAGAGTTAAATTGCAACCTATGACCATCATTTGTGTTGTAAATGTTGTACCTTTGATGTATTTTTTTTCTTTTTCTTTTATGTACACTGAGAGCATATGACCAAAACAAATTCCTTGTGTGTCCAATCACACTTGGCCAATAAAAATTCTATTCTATTCTATTCTAATTGGGAAAGAAATGGAATAGGAAGAAACAGTTTTGATGGACTAGCAGATTTGATAATCTCTCCAAAGCTTTGCACAAGGGAATTTTAGGATTGGGAGAAGAGATAGCCAAAGGGAAGGACATGACTATCTACCAGCTGGGTCTCCAATCCTATGGAGCTTATCAGATCAGATACAGGGTACGTAAAAAGCCTGTTCTTTACTCACAGTTCCTTGTAACACTCTGCAGTGAAGCAGCAAAGATCCTACTTCAGTGTTCAATTTGTTAGGCTCCCACTGCTTGTTAGGCTTTTTAAAGCTACTTTTAAACATAAAGGTTTAAACATATTTTTTGAAACAGTGCTAAAGCCATATACAGGAAGCTTTGGAGCATGGGTTTAGCTCTCTTTCAGAAGTCCAACTATCAGGTGGAGTGAAAGGATGCCTAGTGACACTTTATTATGAAGCAGTCTATCATAAACTAAGAGGTGGGTGATCAGTTTTCCTGTAGTTTTGTAGCAGAAGACATATGAGAAAAAGAAGAGAGGAACAAGAGCAACAAAATCTTGATCTAAAATACTGCTAAATGGAAAGTCCCTGAAATAGAGACAATGTAGACTTGAGGCTGGAAAGGTGTTTTAGATCAGGGGTCTCCAACCTTGGCAACTTTAAGACTTGTAGACTTCAACTCCCAGAATTCCTCAGCCAGCAAAGCTTCAAAACTTCAAAGAGTTGAAGTCCACAAGATGCCAAGGTTGGAAACCCCTGTTTTAGATCCTGTACTTGCATCTGTCTGTAGTTAAAGGACTCTAGATAATTGTTTTCCTGATTCGTTCCAAATTCTTCCATGAAGCAATGTTGCTGAGCTGTTTTGGGTCTGTGGAAAACGTCACATTATTCACAATCATTCTAGTGAATCCTCTATCCAAATATGACAATGATAGAAATTCAGCAATATAAAATGGGGAGTGGAAAGGGACTGCGTGGGAAGGAAAATTTTCATATTTTTTTATGCCATTCCCGGTAAAAGTTTGATTAGAATGGTATTTTATGTGGCCAATAAAGCTAACTCAGAATAAAGATTTTGCAACAAATAAACCCATATTTAATTCATAAAGTTTGGTCAGAAGGAAATGAGAATGATTAATCCCAACAACCTCCAGCCCATCTTTCTAGATGATCAGCTCTGTTCCTTTCTTGCTTTGGCTTAAGGAAGTGACATTGGAATTACCTATGACTGAGAGAAAAAAGTTAAAATTTACAATGTGCTTCCCTTTAAGGAAAAATGGATGAGCCGATTACTCTAAGGCATTCTATGTGGAACTTTATCTGAAAGCTGCAGCTGGTGCAGAATGTAGTGGCCAGATTGGAGAACAGAGCTCTTAGCTCTCTCTGTGAAAGCAATTTGCACCGGGTGCTAATTAGTTCCTAAAGCATATGAAGACCTGAACAACTTGGAGTATTGGTAGATCATCTTTGCTGTTACAGACATGGAGGACCACTACAACCATCTAAGTCCAGCTGCATGTGCCAACTCTGCATGTGGCAGAAAACCATTTTGCATTTTCTTATGAGCAGCTTTCTTTCTGGGGGGGTGGGGTGGATATGAACCCCAGGAGGCATTTGGTATTGAAATGCTTTGGTATTGAACTTTTGAAGAACTACCTGTTTAGCCAAGCCTTCCCTTTATGGATGTTGGATAATGTTTCCTCTCCCCCATCAACTCTGTGGTCAAAAACCTGTATTGTATGCCTTTTATATAAGTATTTCATAAATTTATTGTAAATTGCTTGGAAAGGCATTTGATGGGAGGCATTATGGAAATATAGTAGATCTAATATATTGCTGATGTATCACTGACAAAAAAAATTCTAAACCTCTACCATGTCTTTCTTAAATTACATTGCTTAAAAGAACATCAAACCTATTCTTCTACTTTTTTACTTTCTCTCCTTATTTTATTTTATTTATTATTTATTTATTAAATTTTTATACCGCCCTTCTCCCGAAGGACTCAGGGCGGTGTACAGCCAGAATAAAAACAAAGATGTATACAATTTAAAACAACATTTAAAAAGAGCAAATTTTAAAGGCTGATTATTAAAATTTAAATTAAAAAGTTAAAAATATTAAAAAACCCAATTAAAATACATCACTAATTATGCCAGTCCCGCTTTAATGAATAAATATGTTTTGAGCTCACGACGGAAGGTCCGAAGATCAGGCACTTGACGCAGGCCGGGGGGAAGTTCGTTCCAGAGCGTCACTGCCCCCACAGAGAAGGCCCTACTCCTAGCCTTCCTTTTCTATTATCTGTTTTAAAATGAAACAAACACAGTATTCTATGCACCCTGTTCAAGCAGGCCACGCTAGTAATTGTGACAGCTTTTCAAAAGGCCTTTAAAGAAATAATCCTTTTCTCCCTCCCTCCTTTAACAAATATCGTAGCCCCAAGCATGTAATGCACACTGGTTGACTTCCATTGACTGATTGACATTCTAGTAGATTAATTCCCAAAGGTTGATGAAAGAGAACTATCAATGCAGAAGTCCTCAGTTTTTTTCTTCAACTGAGTGCCTTCCCAATGTGTCAGTGTCACTGTATTTGATGGTTGTCATCAACGCTAGCTGGAATTTTGATGAGAGTGACCATCAGGCTGGGGAAGGATGGATTATGTTTTGACAATGTCAGTCTTAATAAATATCTTTTTGCTGATGTGCTGTACAGTATTTTCAGAAGTGATGCTGCCATGCGCTCAGGTTTTTTTTTTCTTAACTGGAGAGAGATTTCCAAAAGCCTTAGGGAGCTGACATTTTCAGGTATTCTAATATGCATGTAAAAAATTGTCAGTCAACCCTTCGGAGCTGACCTAAAATATGCTAAGAAAGAATCCATGTCTTACCTCCTCGCCTATGAGAAACTGGTTATCAATGGTAAAGGCAACTGGCTCAGTGGGGCTGAGCCACCAGGTGGGTCGAAAAATTGGATCCCCCCTAGATAGCCATTCCTTGCTGTACTTCTCAATGAGTGGAACCACAAAATTCTGGTGTCTCTGAATATAATACCTGGTGAGGTTCAACACCTGTAAGAAAGGAAGGACAATAGCTTTAAAAAACAATAACAAATCAAAACAAAGAAAAGGTTGTTTTAAAATATGTCTTAATAATGAGTAGTAGATAGAATAAGCATTATTTGCAACACTGGATATAGCATTAGCCAGAAAACATGGACTTCTTGGTATTTCTTCAGTTTATTCAGCTTCTCATCATAATTAGTCACTGATGGAAATTTCCTCCCTGAACTAAACGTGGTCAGGCAGTTACCAGTGGCAGCAGCAATTGCACATGCCTCCTGAAATATAATCTAATGAGACACTTCAAGAGAAGAAAATGATAGAAAAGTAACTTCTGTAAACTCAGCTGGTCAAACCTAGAGTTCTGAAAAGAGGTTAAAGCCAACAGAGAAAGAGGGAAGGAAGGGAAGGAAAGGAAAGGAAAGGAAAAGGGAGGGAGGGAGGAGAGGAGAGGAAAAGAAAGGGAAGGGCTTCCAGAAGTTTTTAAAAAGGAGCAAGATGGGAAATAATTGCAGTGGGGAAGAATTCCAAGTGTGATAGGTAGGTATAAAATGTTAACAATAAAATGTTAAAGGACTAAGAGGAATGAGGTCCATTTGCAAAGATTCCACCTCTGATAGGAATGGAATACTACCTTCTGCATCCCTAGCAATGCTGTAAGGCTTCTGGAAATCTGGGCTAATTTGATGACAACAGCAATTACATTTTAGACTTATATACTGCCCCATAGTGCTTTACAGTACTCTCTGAGTGGTTTTCAATGTCAGCATTATTTGCATATTGCTCCCAACAATCCAGGTTCTTGTTTTACTGACCTCGGAAGGATGGAAGACTGAGTCAACCTTGAGCCCCGTCAGGATCAAACTCCAGACTATTGCACTTAACTACTGTGCCACTAGGGCTCAGGACTTTATAGCATTTCCTACAGAGGAGCGCGGCAGAGATTTCCCATTGGTGGCCATTCTCACCTTGCTGGCTTCCTGTCGCACTGCCCTCCCTTATTTTCCATAATTGCATTGCTATCCTTCTGATACAATCTCCAGTTAAGACCTTTTAAGCCTGTTTTTTCCCCCTTTGACTTGAAAAGAGCCACAGTGAGTAAAAGAACAAGGAACGGGGAAAGGTGCCATTCATCTGCCTTTTTAGTGCCCCTCCATGGCCAGTTGAAGGGAGTCCTGGCCAAGGCAACAAGGGGAAAGTGAGGGCAGTTTCCAAGTGTTACACAAAATTGCTGCTCATGATTTGGATTGCAAAGCTGGCAGTCACATGAAAAGGCATGAGGAGAAGGCTACTAATAGCTAAATTGAAAGGAAGAAGTAATGCAAAAGGAACTGAGGGTTGATGAGTAGCGGGACGAAGAAGGAAGAAGGTAAAGGAGGAAGAAGAGAAGGAAAGGGAGTTTGAATTGGCTAGGAGAGTCAGAGAAGCCCATGAATGGCATTGTGGACACAACAAACCAGGTTTTAGCTAAATTTAGTACTAAAGCATGAGGCTTAAAATGAAAGGTTGGAAGCACCTTAACATATTATTATGATTGATGGGGGAGGAAAGAACATATATTAGAGAATAAATAAATAAAAACGAAAAAGCTTCTTATTAAGCTTCTTATTAAAACCTTCTTATTAAGAAGGAAAATATCATAAAAACATTTACTAGAATCTGAGGACAAAAAGAGGCATTCTGCAGAGGCATAAACACCCAGGTTCACAAGAGAATAGAATGAATTGTTATGAAAAGGAAAATAGAAATAAAGAGAAAAATGAAATGGGTTGCTTGAGATGGATTTCTGTTGTATCCATCTTAAGCTTGGAGATGATTAATTCTTCCAAAGGATACATTGGAGAGATAAAAACAGTAAGAGGCAACAGAATATGTGGGAGAGACAAATGTGGGAAGTTTCAACAATTTTGTAACGGATTTTGAGAGATTGATTCATGTCATCAAGTATTTGTCAACACTTAGGGACCAAATAGACAGATTTTCTCCATGATGATCTGTTCTTAATCTGGTTCTTCAGTTTTTCCAGTGATGCACATCACTATTTCTTCCATACGCCTTGCCTCTGGTTTTCCTCTCCTCCCCTTTCCTTCTATCTTGCCCAACATTAAAGCCTTCCCAAAGAGCTGAGTCTTTGCATAATGTGTCCAAACTAAGATAATTTGAACCTGGTCGTTTGTGTCTCAAGGAAGAATTCTGGGTTGATTTGTTGGATGATCCGTTGTTTGTTTGTTTTTTACTTGTCTGTCCATGTATTCTCAGAAGTCTTCAAAAGCACCAAGTTACATTTATTTTAATTATGGTGAAATAATTTGTGATTCACACTCAGAAGAGAAATAACGAATGGCAAGATGCTATCTTATCTGTATTAGATCTCAAGTTTTAACAACTAAAAAGGACAAGCACACATTTTTTAGAGGAACTTGAAAGGTAGCAAACAATCAGCCTGGAAAAAGATTTCTTTGATTTTAATACCATTAGAAACCAAAAAGAAATCATTGAAGTTTACCTACCCAATCACCACAACAGACCCATGGTGGAGTCCTGAAAGACATAACTGGAAGAAAGGTGACAATTTGGAGCCATCTAATATATAGCTCTTCATCGGTCAGAAATTCAGCTGAAAGTGTTCCACCTTTATAGAATATACAGAAAACTAAATTAGCTGTTGTGCCCCAGGCCCAGGTAGGTAGTAGGAAACTCAGTCAGTATAAAAACAAACAAACTTTATTAGAGCAGCTGAGAATTAATTCATTCTCAGCACAGTCCAACTAAATTAAAGCAAATTCCTCCCAACACAATTCCTCAGTCCTATCACCAATCTTGGTCCAATTAGGCAAACTGCCAAAGGCCTTTCTTGGTAAAAGTTCAGAAGACACCGATAAGAAACAAATGCAGCAAGACAAAGCTATCAACGTTGTTTTCTGGCAAAAAGCCCAAATGATGTCGCTGGTCTTTTAAGCCTTATGGGAGGGGCCAATCATCTCTTGGCCCTATTCCTGAGTCATCCCCTTTGCTTGAGCTGCTCTTGCCTTCTGGCAGCTCTTCTCATGTGTGCATTAGGAACAGGCTCCTCCTGTTCCTCTGCCTCACTACTGTCAGCCTCTGGAGGCTCTGGAGTCTGCACATCACTCCCCGATGGCTCTGGCGCCACCTCTGCCTCCGATGCAGAGCCCTCATCCGGGCCTTCTCCAGCCTCCAGGACTGGCCCATGCTCTTCCTCAGCCGCATCGCTATCCGACTCCATTGCCAGCTCCGCAGACTGCTGGCGGACCACAACATTAGCAGACTATATGTTTAGCTTTAGTATTCAGCTTTAATTTTTGATTCAGTAAATGAGTAACCTCTACATTGAGTTGATAATATAATTCAAGTCAATTTAACATCACTTCTCTGTTCTCTTGATAACCAGAACAGTATTAAAACATAGCATAATCAATATCGTATCCCAGGTCTACCCAGTGCTGAGTTTTTGTGCTTTTACATTCCCAATCCCTTATTTGCTAGTGCAGAAACCAGGGAAAGGGAGTATGGGATGGAGGGTGGGAACAGAATTGCTGTTAAAATCAGCATTATTTTTTTTAAAAAGAAGATCACAAATAATAAAGGAACTAAAACCAAGGAAAGCCTGATCTTATGTACATTTTGCCACTGATTAAATCTGAACAGAGCAAGTGTTGTGAAGCATATCAGAAAACTGTATAATGATAATAACATTTCTGACTATCTGACTCTTGAGAGAAAGCAATATAATTGGCCAGGATGGTTTAGGTCATGAAAAATTAAACTGATACACATTTCCAGCTGGAACAGTACAGTACTAACATAAATAGCTGAATTTCAGACAAATGACCCAGGTAATTTCCTATTAAAAGAAGGGAAATCTTTCATCTGCCTCTGTCAAACACATGCTTCACATTCATTTTTCAGGCAGCATTACTCTTATATAACAATAGTAATAAAAAAAAAACCAGACAAAGCCATAAGAGTCGAACTGGAGGACTGACAATTAAATGTTTCATACTTCTGGGCCTTTTATTTATTTATTTCTTTTTTGCTAAACATTATATTCCTATTATCACATATTTATTGCATCTGGATCTCTTAAAGACCAATCCAACTCAACAGTTATTTTCACCTCAGCTACCATTAAGAGTCTGTCCTAACAGTGCCTATCTCTTGATCAATCCAAAATCTCTAGTATCATGACTATGAGTTGTTAGTTAGTTAGTTATACAATAAAATATAAAAACAGTATATAAAAATTAAAACGTTAGAATTAAAAATTAATTGTTTTTAGAAGGGGTAAGAATAATTAAACCTTGTTAAAAATTAATTAAAAAGGTGAAGGGAGGTCTCCCAGGGAATCAACTATCCTGCTTTCCCCCAAAATATGACATCCCCTGATAATAAGCCCAAACGGGCTTTTGAGCACATGGAAATAAGGACAAGAGCTTATTTCAGGGTTCAAAAAAAATATAAGACAGGGTCTATTTTGGGGAAACACGGTAGTCTTACAGCTGCCTGCTCCTTTAGGCTTCACAAGTGAGACTGCAGAAGGGAAGGGCAGGAGAATTGGAGGCCTGTCTCACCTCTGGGGGAGAATATTCTGGGGGGGACAACAATAGGGAAGGCTCTCTTCCTAGATCCTACCAGTCAGAGTTCTTTAACTGAGACGGTCTGCAATGTACCTTCCCTGCCTGACCAGGTGGGGCAGGCCAATGTAACGGGGCCAAGCAGGTCCTACAGGTAGCCTGGCTTTTATGAAAAATGTTTTACAATACAAAGAAATTACTCTGTTATGCAACATTGAATTATATCTGCAAGTAAATTATTGCATGCCTCAAAGCAACACATATATCTATTCTGGGAATGGCCTACAAGAAAGCAAAATGCATCAGACAAACTGGACAGAAACATTTGAGCTGGCACAAGTCAGAAAGCACTGCTTTCTACTTAGGTCAGGAAAATATAAGTGATAATATGAGGATTAACATTGGCCAAGAGCCATTGGAAGACAACAACATCATTCCCCGCTCTCCAGAAATGTTTGGTGGCCCATAGCCAGGATAGGGCCATTTGGCAAAATGGGGCATGTCCTATTTTGTATGATATGCAAATTTACTTCCTCTGGGTTGTAAACCATGGCTTAAGGAATAACACAGTATGTCAAACTAGTCATTTATTCAATGAAGCGTGGTTTAAAAAGGCACTACTTAGCCTAGCATGATTGTTGGAGATTATGGAAACAGATTTTAAAGCACTCTATTCCAACACTCAGAGGGAACCTTGAAATTACAGAAACAACTTTTATTTTAGGCAATCTGAAATGATCTCAGGCTTTTAGCTAAATTTGTATGAATATGGCTTAGGCCAATTTATTTTGCAATACAACTATTTGCACACAATCTGCCCCATTTAATTTCATCTTTAGCAGAATGCTTTTCCCCAGGCTTGTAATGGATGCATTTGACACGAAGAGCTAGCTCTGCTCATTCGGTGACAGATTCCTCATTGGCCCTGAGGCTGGTTGGCTTCTTTCAGTTTAGGAAAGGGCTTCAGTCTCTTTGTTCAGGTTATAAGGGTTTGCCTTTTTTCCTGCTGCCTTCAATTATTTTAAGACGAAATGTTGAATGCTGCCTGAAGCCATAAAATGAAAGTCAGTAGGCTAAAAGAAATAAAGTTGATGACATCTCCATGGAATTTGAAAAAATACCATGTTTCTTGTCCTCCACAAATGCAAAAGATAAGTGGTGACATTTTGGAGATGCTCAATAGCTTTGTTTTAGTTTTTGCAGATGTCCAGAAAGTTTCTTGGTGTAACTTGAGCTAAATGGTACAAATTGATTGCTAATGAAGAACAGCCAAAAGTATCTGGCAATTTTCATTCATTATCAGAAATCTGAAATACAGTTTCATATCTTATCAAAGGAAACTGTCTTTTAATCGGGTCATTTGTCAACATAACACATGATTATGCTGATTGGCTTTATGTCTTTAGTTTTCAGATCAAAAGAATTTTAGCTCTACTTGGAGTCTGAAGGCATTAAACCTGGGAAACTTTCACACAGAAAACATACTATATCTTTGAGCTCCGGAATAGATGTAATTCATGCTATGAATCAGCTACAAAATCAAAAGGCCCTATGCTTTCATCAGTTAGATGAATGAAGCCAAGATTAAATGCATATGGATTTTCTACTTAGATCCTTCAATTGTTTTTACTAGTATGCAGATTAATGCCTGACAACTGAAATCAGGCAACTCCAGTGTGGTGGCAAAATTGACATTGATGTCAGTTTGTGTACATTTGTCTCCCAGTAGGAATCTTAAAAGCTGCCTTTTCTTGTCATACCAGTAATCCATCTAGATATACAAATTGACTGGCAGTGACTTGGTGGAGCTTCAGAAAGGATTCGTTCCCCCAAATATTACATAGAAAAGGTGGCACTGGATTTGTAACTTTCTTTTATAAATATGTTATACTGGAAAGTTATTGCCTGGTTGTTCATTTATATCTGTATTAGCCTTTTAAAACAGCTTTTGAAAGAAGCAGACCATATAATAATATTACCTATTGCATCTGGAATGAAAAAGTTATAACCAAGAAGACTATAATGAAGCACAGATGGAATAATCCCTTTCAAACCAGTGTAAGTCCAGTCAGATTGTCGTGGATTCATTTGGAAAAAGAGTGGCAGGTGGCTGGATCTAAAAGCAATACAAATAGTTATATGGTAAACATGGAATTACTCAAATGCACAATAAGTGCTTACTGAAATTACCAAATGCTGCATCAAAATCACAAAACGTCAAATAGACCTTGAACATGAAATCAGACTCTGCTTTTAATGTATCACTCCTAACTCGCTAAATAGGAAGGCTAGGCCAGAATAAACAGTTGCATACATGACTTCGGGGATCAACCACTCTGCTATTCACTAGGATACAGCAAACAGAGGAGGAATTGGCTAGTTGACGTTTCTTCTCTAGAATCCTCTAGAAAACGAACTTGGTCAAAGGAAGGTCAGGAAATAAATGCTTTCTGATGTGCAATTCAGACTCACATGAAGCTGTTTTAAGACAGAGGATTAAAAGACAAGAATTTCATCACTCAAAAAGAATGGAAAGCAACCGTTCAAAAAAATTGGTTTAAGGCCTGAGCTCAAAAACGCTAACTGGAGTTTCTGTTGTTCAGATTTATGCCAGTGAAATGATAGCTGTAAGTGTTAAGGTTATTAGAATTAATGAAGGGGTCATTGACTTGCATGTGTAGAAAACTCCTTTTAACAGAAAAGAATGAAAAAAATGGGATGAAAACACTTGCTTATGTGATCCATACATGCAATTGCATGGAGCTAGGAAATATTTGAAAGATATTCATGCAGGATTTGGGGAGGTCTAGAATTTTGGTGGAAGAGCACTTTCCTACAGCAAGAGGAGCTCAATTTGGAGTGTAAAAACTTCTTGAGTAGGAAAACAAAGGAAGGGTCCTTATTGAGTTTGTGATCAAAGTAATCTGTTCAAATCATCTAGTTCAGTGTTGGTGAAACTTTCGCGTTCTCGTGTGCTGGCCCGCGTGCTGGAAGTGGCACGTGAAACTGTCCCAAGCCGAATGCGCGGTCTCGCCAGCTCCTGTTGTGTTCATGTGCTCAAATGTGCGCCGGCCAGCTGGCCATCGTGCATGCGGTGCCGGCAACCCCAGAAGTGCGGCGATCCATCGCGCATGCACACGACGCCAACCCAGAATGCCGGGTGCCAGCTCGCGCATGCATGATGAACCGCCGCACTTCCAGGGTCCGCTGGCACTGCGTGTGCAATGGCTAGTTGGCCGGCGTGCTTTTGAGCACAGGAACGCAATGAGGAGCTGGCGAGGTCGCGCATTCGGCATGGGATGGTTTTGCGTGCCACTTCCAGCATGCGTGCCATAGGTTCACCAACACTGATCTAGTTCCTGGCATGAGATGTTAGATCTCCATGGAGTTTCCCATCAGCAGGCACTCACATTTGTGCTAAGGGACTTTGGGTCATGACACACTGGCATTCTTTCATTCTTCTGCTTAAAATGAGGTGAACTACCAAATGATGTTATAGCGCCTTTCCCTACAGTAGCCAGTACTTTCAGTATTGTGAAGTGGGGATAACGATCAAGGTGGAGGTAGGGTGCTAACTTTGCATTCCTTTTTTGGCCAACCTGAAGGAACATATATTGTCTTGATAATTAGTGAACAGGGATGGTGAGGTTAGGCATAACAATCTGTCTGTGAAGGGTTTGAGAAGGAAAAATTATAGATATGTATAAGTATCCTAAGAAAATAAACCCAGCATATTGGAATAGGATGATAATTTTGAGTCCCTTGAGCATTGGCTCTAAGCTAAAACAAAACACCTCTGCATTTCACAGCTGAACTAGAGATATTTTTTCGATGGAATCAATTGTTATTTCAATAGCAGCAGAATTTATGGAAGCTCAAGTCACACTGCACATATTCAGAAAAAGGCACTCAGGAATTGAGTCCACGATGGAGGGGTGTTGGCAAATGAGATCTACTTGAAATATGGAGTACAGAATCTTTCCTTTTTCCAATTGTGGGTTATCGGAGAAAAGGATACATTGTAAAAGGAATCACAATCCAACTGTTGACCCCATCTTGATCCCTATGTGCACTTTCACCAGCTTGGAATGGATGCTATGCCCCCCTCTAAAGGAATGAGCTTTCTCCATCTTAGTGTTTTTAACTTGAATTGTAAACCATGAATCCCACCCTTTACTGCTCTAGTATTTGCCACCATCTTGGTACCCTAAATGTCCTGTATCTTTTAGGAGATAAGATGGAGCTCTTTGTCATTTCCAGAAATGCTGGAAAGACCATGTATTCCATGATATACTGCTCTTTCATTGCAGAAAATTAATGGGAAAATAGTCCCATAATAAATATACAAGATAAGCCTTTCCACTTGTAACTGATTGGGGAAAAGCATTGTTATAAAAAGCAGGCAAAGTACTTCAGAGCTAATCAGCACTTTCCTTAATTCTTTGCTGAACTTTGAAAAATAAGCTAACCCAATGTTCTTAATCCCACATTGAACCTAAAAAACAGGAAGAAGGAAGAAAAAAGGTATCTTTGAGGATAGCTACTTTCCCCAAATTAGTGCCCTCTGCAGTGTATGTGTTTGAGGTCATTTCCCACAATTCCCATGGTTCTCAGACAGACAATATATTTGGGAATGGGGCAGGGGTGGTATTGACTTATCTTAACTATCAGTTTGCAAATGTGAGCAACCAACTCCGCGCAAGCCACTTCACCACATGCACAGGACCTTCTGTGCATGCGCAGAGCATAAAAAAAGGATGTGATGCCATCCGGACGGGTGGGCAGAGCCTCCCGCAGCCCCAGCTACCAGTTCACCTGAACTGGGTAGAACCAGCAGAATCCCACCACTGAAATGGGGGAGGGAGCTCTAATTTGGGGAAGGTGATTGCTGAGAAACCTAAATCAAAGAAGTATAGCATCAACAAGTATTGGCTAACTCCAGGAACTTTCACTTTTTAAAAAAAATAAAGGCACTTAAGAGTCACCTTGCGGCAAGACGGGTGACAAATTTAATAAATAAATAAAAGATAGGAAGACAGGCTTCCCTTAGGACAAGATATAATGTGCGAATTTTATCCTGAAACCAACCTTGTACCACCAGTGATTATTGATGAATTTCCCAACATTGTTGCTATTGAGGCCAAAATACGGATGTACTTATCCCCTCTGAGTTCTGCAGGAGGTGGGATCCCTTGGTCCATAAATATGTTGCCTTCACTACCTTCAAAAACCACATACTTTGCTCCCAGTTGCTGCTTCAGGAGCTTCACCTGGCCCAGGTACCAGAGCACTGCAGCCTGACTGGTTACATTCAGGCAGGCTGAAAACTGCCCTTTCCATTTGGTGAGGAGTGGCACCTGTAACGGAAAGGTGGACATAAGAAAGCTGTAGCAGAAGCGGAGACTAATTCCTATCAATGGATTAGCCAACTAAATTCATCCGCTAAACTGGAGGACTAAAAAGCTCAGCTTTGATTATATAAGTATTAGACTTACAGAATTTATGTATGATCTGCAAGTAGGCAAACTGAGTGAACAGAGGTGAGAAACGTAACAAAGAAAAGCCAATAGATGAAAGGTAAATGAAGATAGGGTAACACAACTGGTTTGCCAAGATAGAAAAGGTATAATGAATAGTGTTCACTATACAAATTTTAACTTTCTTTCCCCATGTCTTATCTCTATTGTTTCTTCGGCTTACTGTTTCTTATTCTTTTTCTGCACGTTATGTACACTGGAAGGAAATGTAATAGCATTTTTGTACTGCACCAATATAATACAAAATACGACTTCAGTCTGACTTAAGCATCGTACATAAAATTATCTGCCACAATGTCCTACCTGTCAATGACTACTTCAGCTTCAACCACAACAATACACGAGCAAATAATAGATACAAACTCAAGGTAAACCGCACCAAACTCAATTGCAGAAAATATTACTTCAGTAACAGAGTGGTCAATACCTGGAATGCACTACCTGACTCTGTAGTTTCTTCCCCAAATCCGAAAACTTAAAGCTTAAAGTGTCTAGTGTTGACCTCACCCCATTCCTAAGAGGTCTGTAAGGGGCGTGCATAAGTGCACCTGCGTGCCTACCGTCCCTGTCCTAATATTCTACTCTTTTCATGTATTCAAATTATGTTTATACTTTTACCTGTTATCTTATATATGATTGACAAAATAAATAAATGAAAATAAATGAAATGAAAACATTCTGGGTCGTCACACAACATGCTTATCTCTGTACACTATTTATAAAATATTTCCATGCCAAAGTTTCTACTTCTTAATCTTTCACAAGTTTATGCTTCACACTTTGAAGCATAATTGTGATAGTTGCCTTTTCAGGCAACCCCAGAATGCTGGAAACATGTTGAGGACACTGCAGTCCAATCAGTGCTCACTTTCTAATTGATCAGGAGAAGAGTATCGCCCAATGAATGTCTCACACACACCCTGACCTCCCACAGTTTTTGGAGCAACAAAGGTCACTCAGAGAAGGAAACATAGTACAGGTAGTCCCAGTGGTGGGATTCAAGTAATTTAACAACCGGTTCTCTACCCTAATGATTTCTTCCAACAACCAGTTTGCCAAACTGCTCAGAAAGTTAACAACCGGTTCTCCCGAAGTGGTGCGAACTGGCTGAATCCCATCACTGGGTAGTCCTTGACTTAAGGCCACAATGCAGCCCAAAATTTCTGTTGCTCAGTGAGACTGTTGTTAACTGAGTTTTGACCCATTTTACAATCTTTCCTGCCACAGTTATTAAGTGAATCGCTGCAGTTGTTAAGTTAGCAACATGGTTTTTAAGTGGACCTGGCTTCCCTGTTGACTTTGCTCGTCAGAAGGTTGCAACAAACAATCACATGACCACAGGACAATCCAACCGTCATAAGTATGAATCAGTTGCCAAGCATCTGGATTTTGATCTGTAGGGATGCTGCAATGGTTGTGAGTGTGAAAAACAGTCAGAAGTCCCTTTTTTCAATGCTGTTGTAGCATCAAACGGTCACTAAATGAACTGCTGTAAGTCAAGTACTACCTGTTGATGTTTAGGGTCTCCCCAAAGTAGTCCAGTATTTTGCAAACGCAACAAAAAAGTGGTTAATCACAGACCCAAATCACAAGCACATGACTATATGGATATTGTAATGTAAGTGCAAGGACTGATCATGTCACTTTTTTCAGTGCCATCCTAAATTCAAACAGTCACTAAATAAATGATCATAAGTTGAAGATTACCTTGTAATGTGATTCTTTCCTTCTGACATTTGCTAACTCTAAAATAGCATTAGAAGTTCCTGCAACTTGGATTGGGATTCTTGCATATCACTCCATCCTGATTAAGCCATAATGTGCCTATGTCCATGCAAATAGATAACAGCGACTTTGAAAAAAAAACGATATAGAGGGAGCTGACAGGGTTAAATGCCTCCCTCCTACTTTAATACCCAAATCCCGGCAAGAGGAGACTCCATCTGAACCAGTTGGAGCATGGCACAATTTTTAGGACAAAACAATCAGGTAATCAATCGCTCACCTCTGCTTGATACAAATTTTGGGTCTAATTTTCCCTTAAAATAAATTAAGAGGCCAAATAATCCTATGATATAAATGACCACTAAAGGCAATGGGCCAAGTAATAGAGACAACATTAGCAAATTGTACCGAATAGTCACCAGATTCAGAATGGCGGCTCAACCAAAATTCTTCTTTCCCTTCTTGCAGGGACCTTTGGAAAATTGGTGAGTTGATGCTTGTATAAGGGGACAGAGTGATGGAAAGTTTTAGTGGTTTCATACGGAAGTTGTTCATGATAAATCTCAGTGCATGCAGCCTTTTTCTTCTTAGCAGAGATAAATAGATGTGATCCTGCACGGGAGTGAGAAGAGAGAACACAATGAGGTTGTACCTTTGTAGCAGAGGTCAAGAACTAGGCTGTATGGACAGTAGGACTAATTGCTTATTATGTAAACCACTGCTTATTAAAGAGAGCTCCAGGTGAGCACCTGAATTATGTAGCCAAGAAAGATTTTCCAGTTTCCTCATTGGTACTTTGGCATCAAAGCAGAAACCCAGGAAATAGCACAAAAGGGATATTGTGTATAGAGCGGTAGGTAAAACTTGAATAAACTCTTTGGCGCAGGGATGAAATGCTCCCGGTTCGGATCACTTCGGCCAAACCGGTAGCAATGGCAGCCAGAAGTAACCTGTTTTTTACCCTCTGCGCATGCACAGAAGGGTTTGCGCATGTGTAGAGGGTCCTAGCACGTGTGCAGTGCGTGCACTTCTGAACTGGTTGGGAAGGTAAGTAGATTTCACCTCTGCTTTGGTGGTTGTAGTTAAGGGAGCTGAGCATGCTTAGATGGACTTCTGCTTATCAGATCATAACTTTTAACAATGTTGTAGTACTGGATGCTTCTATCTTAGATGTCACTGGGTGAGTCCTGAAAGTATAGCTCAGGGAGTACAAAACTTCCTTCCTTCCCTCCTCCCTCCCTCTCTCCCTCCCTTCCTTCCTGTTAAAACTATAAACAATTATAGCTAATGAGTATACCAATAGCTATTAAATACAGTCATAATGAAATACCCAGTGGCTCAAAAAAAAATTGTTGGCCAAGCATTTGAAGAATGAAATTCTGAACTATAATTTGATGCAGAATATTAGAATTAAAAATAATTGAGGAACGAATTTTGTGGATGATACCTTGGATTTGCTGCACATACCATATTTCGAAATAGCATTGTAGACTCTTCACTGAGAGCAATTATGCCCTCCCCAAAATTATGTGTTTGAAGTTTATTGTAGAAAGACCTCAGTCCTCGCTCCATATGAGCCACAGAATCAGCTATACCATAATATCTCCAGACTGGCAACCTGTTAGAAAGAAGAGTCTTGCTTGATTTAACAACAACTGATTAGCCTGGATCACAGATTTTGTGATGATAAAAATAATCTATTGTCTACATAATTGGGTTATACCAAAAGAGAATTTCCATAGTATTTTTTTTTTGCGGGGGGCGGAGGGGAATCCTTTGTTTTCAACTACTATGCACAAACATTTCTTACTTCCATAGCAGAAAACAAATAGGAAATTTAAATTTGGTCAAACTGAGTAAAAGTAATCCAACATGTGATTCAAACCTTTATAATTAGTAAATTGTCATGTTAGACCCCTTCTCACTCTGTCAGTTATGTTCAGTCGGTGTCTGACAAATGGAAATAAGTGAAGAAGCCTTGGTTCCCAATGAAGAAACGTTTGTAAGCTGGCCAGACTTAATCTTGTTTTCCGAGGGTGAGGGTCACAGTCGGTAGGGTGATTATTAGATGGGTCCATGTCAGGCGCAAAAGATCAGGTCCATCCAATTAAATTGATTTATTGCTATTTATGCCTGAGCAGAGGAATATTCTTATCTAACAGTTAGCATCTGCTAGGAGTTAATGGATTGGGGGGAGTTGGACTTAGCTCACTTGTGATTATGTAGAGATTCTAGGTTGATTCCTCTTTTAATTCCACCACCCCAGGTTCTGCCCTTCCTTTGCCTACAGTCGATATTCTATACATACAGGCACAGCACTTTTTGTTACTTTTCCCTAGATTTGATAGAGTTCTCCTGATTTCTTTATGTTTTTCAACTATTTTAGGTCTTACATTATAGCCTTTTTGTACCTCACTCAAAATGGTAGCAAAACATGTCCCTCCATCTTTGGGAATCACAGTCTGATTTTCAATCTGATTTAGGATCAAGCTATATGTTTGTGACTTTTTCTCCCACTCTGGAGCCCTGTTAATATGTAAGGACAGCAATTTCCAGAATTCCCAGATCTTGGCGTTAAATAACTGGTTGAAATATCATCTAACACTATGACACTTCACTTAATTCTTACCTAAGTATGTCTGTATCTGGCAACCTTCGTTGTTGTCTCGGAAGTCGACTTCTTACCAGTTCCTGATGAGCAGATGTGATGTTTTGACTCATGCACACAGTGTACTGCAGGACAGCCATGTCTGGGCCAGGAATATTTTCAAGGGAAAAATGTCTGTTTCTCTCCACTGAGAGAGAGATTGGTGTATTTGAAACCATCATCACGGTTACTCCTTCAATTATAATACACAGAGAAGCATTATTCATGAATCATTAAATACTTTTTCAATATTTTACTTTGTGAAAGATAAAGGTTCCAAAGTGGTTTGCAATTGCTTTCTTCTGACATACTTTTTTCCAGATTCCCAGTATCACCCATTTCCTCCCACTTATGACTGTAACTTGTTGCTGTACCCTATGACTATCATTAAGTATTGTACCTTATGATTCTTAACAAATGTATCTTTTCTTTTTATGTACACTAAGAGCTTATGCACCACAGACAAATCCTTGTCTGTCCAATCACACTTAGCCAATAAAGAATTGTATTGTATTGTATTGTATTGTATTGTATTGTCAGCCAAGATGGACTATGTGCTAGCATCTGCTGAGACAATTTTTGATGGACACAGTGGGAAATACGAACTGTCCCCCATCCCTCTTTGAAGATGTTGATTTTTCAAGGTCACTCTTTAGTTAGTATCTTAATTTGTCAACCCAGCCTAGTATATTGGATTACAGCTCTCTTTATGTCTATCCTTGTAAATGGGAGTTCTATTACAATACAAATTGTAAATGGGAGTTCTATTACAATGTAGGTGAGATTGCATAAACATTCTGTTGTTTACAGATGGCGTATGTATAATAGATATAATTAATTCCATAATCTAGAATAGAATAGAATAGAATAGAATTTTATTGGCCAAGTGTGATTGGACACACAAGGAATTTGTCTTGGTGCATATGCTCTCAGTGTACATAAAAGAAAAGATACGTTCATCAAGGTACAACATTTACAACACAATTGATGATCAATATATCAATATAAATCATAAGGATTGCCAGCAACAAGTTATAGTCATACAGTCATAAGTGGAAAGAGATTGGTGATGGGAACTATGAAACGATTAATAGTAGTGCAGATTCAGTAAATAGTCTGACAGTGTTGAGGGAATTATTTGTTTAGCAGAGTGATGGCCTTCGGGAAAAAACTGTTCTTGTGTCTAGTTGTTCTGGTGTGCAGTGCTCTATAGCGTCGTTTTGAGGGTAGGAGTTGAAACAGTTTATGTCCAGGATGCGAGGATCTGCAAATATTTTCACGGCCTCTTCTTGATTGGTGCAGTATACAGGTCCTCAATGGAAGGCAAGTTGGTAGCAATTATTTTTGTGCAGTTCTAATTATCCTCTGAAGTCTGTGTTTTTCTTGTTGGGTTGCAGAACCGAACCAGACAGTTATAGAGGTGCAAATGACAGACTCAATAATTCCTCTGTAGAATTGGATCAGCAGCTCCTTGGGCAGTTTGAGCTTACTGAGTTGGCAGAAAGAACATTCTTTGTTGTCCTTTTTAATGATGTTTTGATGTTAGCTGTCCATTTGAGATCTTGCGATATGATAGAACCCAGAAATTTGAAGGTTTCTACTGTTGATACTGTGTTGTCAAGTATTGTGAGAGGTAGAAGTATGGAAGGGTTTTTCCTAAAGTCTACCACCATTTCTACGGTTTTGAGTGTGTTCAGTTCCAGATTGTTTTGGTTGCACCACAAGGCTAGTCGTTCGACCTCCCGTCTATATGCGGATTCGCCATTGCCTCGAATGAGACCAATCACTGTTGTGTCATCTGCGAACTTCAGTAGCTTAACAAAGGGATCATTGGAGATGCAGTCATTGGTATACAGAGAGAAGAGAAGTGGGAGAGCACACAGCCTTGGGGGCCCTGTGCTAATTGTACAGGTATTTGATGTGATCTTGCTTAGCTTCACCTGCTGCTTCCTGTTTGTTAGGAAGCTTGTGATCCACTTACAAGTCTGTTCCGGTACCTGTAGCTGGTTTAGCTTAGTTAGAAGAATGTCTGGAATGATGGTATTGAATGCTGAACTAAAGTCTACAAAGAGGACCCTTGCATAGGTCTTTGGAGACTCAAGATGTTGTAGGATGTAGTGCAGAGCCATATTAACAGCATCATCTGTTGATCTATTTGCTCGGTATGCAAATTGCAAGGGGTCTAAAAGCGGATTCGTGATGGTTTTCAGGTAGGAAAGCACTAGCCTTTCAAAGGTTTTCATGACTACAGATGTTAGAGCAACTGGTCTGTTCCATCTACAAACATTGATGGAAACTCTGAGCAATTAGATATTTTTTTTAATCAATAGTACCTCCAAGCCAAACACTCTATGAGTGAGGCGCTCCCTGATTTTCAGATTTGTTGACCCTGGCAATAAATCCTCTTCACAGTATGAAACTTAGTTCTGAACTGTGGCAAACCTTTAGAGGAAAGCATTTCCCCTTGATCTGCTACAATGGGACAGGCCAGAGACACTAGGCTACCAGAAGTTCAGAGATAAACAATACTTAGAACATTAAACAAGCTTTACAAAGAAAGTGTGGCAAATGTTTTTAATGCTATCATGCTGTTTATGCCCCTTAAGATGGAAAGGAAGGATAAAATAGGTCCCCCTCCCTATTTCAAGATATTTTAACATATGGAAAGTGTTTGCATCCAGCAGGCTAATTCCACCCTACTCAGTTTTGGACCATACTGCTGTCTTATAATTCCATTTCATACATCCTCTCTTCACATATTTGTAATTTCGTTAAAGTCTATCTGACAAATCAGACAATTCTGTATAGAGTTATCAAGGATAAAAAACACATTTAGTCTTTTGTTTTCTCAGCCTAACAGTATTAGGGACTGGAAAGATGTACATGCACATTCATTCATTCATTCATGCGTTCATTTGAATTTATGTACAGGTAGTCCTTGATTTATGACCACAATCCAGCCCAAAATTTTATTACTAAGCAAGACACTTGCTTGTCAGAAGATCACAAAAGGGGATCACATGGGACACTGCAACTGTCATAAATACATGCCAGTTGCCAATCATCTAACTTTTGATCATGTGACCATGGGGATGCTGTAACAGTCGTAAGTGTGAAAGACGATCAATGGTTACTAAACAAATTTATTTATTTAGGGAATTTATACTGCTGCCTATTCGCCCATGGTAACTCAAGGTGGCTTACAGAATATAAAACCTCATATAAAAACAATAAAACTAATAAAAGAAGAGTCAAGAAGAGTAAAATCACCCCCCACGCCCCCACGCTGGCGACAGCACCTCACACGAGATATTTAATGGGCTCCATCCCACTCTGGGTTTCCCAGGTCCACTGGCAGAACCAGGTCTTCAGCGCCTTCTGGAAAAGTGCTAGAGTGGGGGACAGTCTAATCTCTGGAGGGGATGATGTTCCAGAGAGACTTACAAATGGTTGTGTTGTGACCCAAGTTCCTGGACCCGGACTCCTGGACTCGGATGATTCAGAAAGTGAGGGAAAAGACCTGGCCAGCCCTGCTTCTCGTGAGCCCTTTCCCTCCCTGGCACCCACTCAAAGGGAGGAGGAGGGGCCGGCAAAGCCTGATTCCATGGAGCCGCCTTCTGATTTGGCAACGCCCCAAGAACAGTTTTGGAGTGATGCAAGGTTACGAAGACGTGACCGGCGTGCGCAGCAGCGGAAGAGTTGGGACAAAGCCAAGTCATAATTGTCATGCAGTGACATCTGCAGAGACTATAAATAGGAGGCGGGACTTCCTGGTTTTTTGTCTTGGACAAAGTAATGAATTTGCGCGGGCAATCTGTATCAACGGAGGGAAGAATATATTCGTGAGTAATTCTGGCCTTATCTGTAATTTCCTTGTTATCTCCAGAAACTTGGCAGGCCCGTGGGTAGATGTAGCCAGGACATTTATATATATGTAAATAAATCAGAAAAGAGGCCTCTGACTGACTCTTTGCTGGGAGTATTGGGGGAAGGGAAACAGAACAGGTTGTAAGTTGAGGACTACCTGTATTTCCTAGCTCCCAAGGCTGTGGGTAAGCTACAAATTAGAGGTACAATATGATAAACTATCATCTGATAAAAAGGCAATAGCCTAGTACCAACAATCAGTCAGACAACTGCAGCTATGTTACCAAACACCAGGTGAAATACTATGACTATCACTTTGACAGCTCTATGGAAATCCAATATCTTGGGGTATGTGATGCATTTCATGGGTAATTCTTCTACATCAACTGTTCTGGAGAAGGACTGTTTTTGGTCCCATGCCTCTTCAATCTCTTGTAAGGTTTACATCCTAAGCAATCCCTCTCTTCTTAACAGCATAGGCTGGGCAGCTTCCCTCTGTTTCTTAAGGTAAAAACTTTTTCAAATTGAGTTTGATTCTTAGAAACTAACTCTGAGAGTGTCTTCCCAGCACATTCTCAGAGTTATCTCAACACATCTGGAAGACCCCATATTGGCAAAGATGACCTAGTCTCATGCACTGTTGCAAAAGCAGAATGGACAGTGGATACCATTGTGCACAATGCACAGACAGAACTGTTATTAAAAATATAACAAATTACTCTCAGTTCTGAGTAATGGGAGGCCAATTCTTAAGGTAAATAGCCGCCCTTCTCCTCTTAGTCCTTCCGGAATGAGGAATAATACTTAGGACATTAACAAGACATCTCAGATAATGAAGCAGTAACACTTCCTCCTACTGATAAAGATGAACAGTGGTAGCCAATGTTGGCCAAGTTGTTTTAGCATTGGAGCCAGAAGATCTTACAAACCAAGGACAACAAAATAATTATCCAAAAATTTGTGGTAGTCCACTTTGCCCAATGTCCTAACAGTTCTTTTTATCTAAGTTTTCAAAGCTGCGTGTGCTATTGTATTTAGACACCACAATTTAGGAAATCAAATAAGAAAATGAAACTTACCAGTAGATCCCAAAAAATATCTTTCTAAGACGGAGCCATAAGCATTTGGGCTTTTACTAAGATTACTGATAGTGAACGGTTGGGACTTGATGTTCACACTGTTCAGAGGCCAATGCTGACTACTGACACTGGCTCCTCCATACCAGGAGACGTTTACCATGGAAAAGTAATCCTGTAAAGCAAAATACAAGAGTTTAAAAAATGAAATCTTTTTTTTTGTAAAGTTTTTACAATTAAACAATTCTTATTCATCATTTACATATAACTGTGACCATTTTTATATCTTCTTATTAGTAGTCACCTATGTTTTATACATTTATATTAATTTTACATTCTATTTAGAGTTCTATCCCCTTTTTTTAAAAATAAAATCTTGTGTGAATGACGAGATTTTTAGCACAATCAGCTTCTGAGGATGGGCTATGATCTGGCTGGGTTTATTAGAATGAACTAGAATGTTCTGGAGAACCAGCAGCGGAAATTTTGAGTAGTTCAGAGAACCAGTAGTAAAAATTCTGACTGGCCCCGCCCCCATTTATTCTCTGCCTCCCAAACTGATCAGGAGAAAATGGAGATTTTACAGTATCCTTCCCCTGCCACGCCCAACAAGCCATGCCACGCCCAACAAGCCACACCCACAGAACCAGTAGTAAAACATTTTGAAACCCACCACTGGAATGAACATATCCCAAAAGGTATGAGGACAGCTCTCTAAACAAGGTCACATACACTGGAGGAGAAGGTCCTCTTTCCTGAAGCCTCCTGCCTCACTTCTCTTGGTGAGGGCACAGGAAGAGGACCACTAGATGAATAAAGAGCTGGGATAAGTCCATAAAAGCGAAAACATTCCTTGATATTTTGGTCTAAGCCATTATGTGCTTTAAAAACTAATACCAAAACAATAAATTGAGCTCAGAAATTGACTGGTCATCATTGCAATTGGTGAGACTCTGGCATGATGTGATCATACTGTTGGTGAGACTCTGGCATGATGTGATCTATTACAACTTTGCAGCTTTATTTAGAAAGTCCCATATACCACAAATCACAGTTATTCAATTAAGAGGTTACTAGAAAATGTATACTTGATACCATAGTATAGAAAGTCTTTGTCTTACAAACTTTTGTTTAGAGATTGTTCAAAATTATAACTGTAGTGTTCGGCTGGAGAACACATGACCAGTAACCAGCAGTTGATTGGTTAACCGCCGATGCTATAGCCGGCGGGAGAATTAAGGAGCTGCTATTGGCTGAGCTGTTTACAGCTCCAATATAAAAGGGCTGTCAGTTTAGAGCTTGCTCGCTTGCTCACCTCAGTTAATTGTTTGTAGTTAATAAAAGAACTGTTAATGGTTCTCCTGCGTTGCCTCACTTCTTGCTGTTGTTTTGCAAATACAACACTGGCGACGAGGATTTTGTTAGCGGAGATCGCAGGGGAACAAAGCCATTCACAAGAGCTAGCCAGAGAGCAGAGCCAAGGCAACAAGACATTGAGGACTAAATTACCTCAGGCAAGTCTCCTTGATCAATGGCCACTCTTTCCACATTCGCAACATTCGATCAGGCGAAGGAATCCTGGGACTGCTTTGTAGACAGGGTCAATTGTTTCCTGGCCGCAAATGACTACAAGAGACTTCCCGATGACAGGAAATTAGCAGTATTCCTTAGTATATGTGGGCATGACATGTTTGAAACAGCCCGAGCGCTGTTGGCGCCTCAAAATGTTCAGGATGTACCATGGGGGGTGTTATTAGATAAGCTGAAGGGACATTATGCTCCTTTGCCCTCAAGAGTAGCCAGGCGCCATGCCTTCAGGCACAGGTACCAGAATGAGGGAGAGTCTATAAGTCAATACACAGCAGCGTTAAGGAAGGCTGCCCTTTATTGTGAGTTTAGTGACCTGGAGGATATCCTTCTGGATCAATTTATTTGTGGTATCAGGGATATCGAATTGCAGCGCCGCCTACTGGCCAGAACAGATATCACTTTTCAAACTGCAATAGATGAGGCTCAAGCCTCAGAACTGTCTGCTAAGTCGGCTTCTGAAATAAGGAAGCCTTTCAGCACTGCTGCAGCTGCTAAACCAGCCACAGTGCATCAGCAGGAGATGGTTTCTGATCAGTTCTCAGAGGAGGAGGAAGAGATAAGCCGTCTTAATTCGAGTTCTAGGAAGGGTTGGGTGACAGAGGAAAAAAAGCCACAGAATCCATGCTTAGGTTGTGGAGGAAACCACCACCGTTCTTTGTGTAAATTTAAGAACGTGGAATGTCGGCGTTGTGGCAAGAAGGGCCACCTCGCTAGAATCTGTAGGGCCACGCTGCCCTCAATTTCCAATCCTGCAAAACAACATACTAATTTCAACCCTGTGAGACCCAATCGTGATGCACGGCAGCGAGATAGGGCTGAACGGGTTGAGGAAGATTGTTTCTCTATTCACCGGGGCACAGAACAGGGGGAAACCAGAGTAAGTCATGCCAGGTCGGGACTTAGGAAAAAAATTTTCCTCACAGTCCATATTGAGAATAAACCGTGTAGAATGGAGATTGACACGGGATCTTCTGTGTCTATCATAGCGTGGCACACCATTTCCCGCTTAGTGCCCTCCCTTAAAAAACACCAATTGGATCGGGCTCGACTAAAGCTTCGTGATTACCAAGGTAATCACATTCCCATTTTGGGTTCCGGATATTTTCAAGTTCAATATAAGAACTTTAACGATCGCCTTAGAATCATCGTCCAGTCTCCAACCTTCGCTTCGTTGCGAAGGTTGTAGAGAGTGCTGTGGTGCGACAGCTACCCCAATACCTGGATGAAGCCGTCTATCTAGACCCGTTCCAGTCTGGCTTTCGACCCGGATACAGCACGGAGACAGCTTTGGTCGCATTGGTGGATGATCTCTGGCGGGCCAGGGACAGGGGGTACTCCTCTGCCCTGGTCCTATTAGACCTCTCAGCGGCTTTTGATACCATCGACCATGGTATCTTGCTGCGCCGGTTGGGGGGATTGGGAGTGGGAGGCACCGTGTATCGGTGGTTCTCCTCCTATCTCTCCGACCGGTCGCAGACGGTGTTGTCAGGGGGGGAGAGGTGGGCGGCGGGGTGCCTCATTTGTGGGGTCCCGCAGGGTCGATTCTCTCGCCCTGCTGTTCAACATCTACATGAAGCCGTTGGGTGAGATCATCAGTGGCTTCGGGGTGAGATATCAACAGTACGCTGATGACACCCAGCTGTACTTTTCCACCCCGGGCCACCCCAATGAAGTTGTTGAAGTGCTGTCCCGGTGTTTGGAAGCCGTACGGGTCTGGATGGGGAGAAACAGGCTCAAGCTTAATCCCTCCAAGACGGAGTGGCTGTGGATGCCGGCATCTCGATTCAGTCAACTGCAGCCGCAGTTGACTGTTGGAGGCGAGTTATTGGCCCCAAAGGACAGGGGGCGCAACTTGGGTGTCCTCCTGGATGATCGGCTGTCGTTTGAAGATCATTTGACGGCCGTCTCCAGGAGGGCCTTCCACCAGGTTCACCTGGTTCGGCAGTTGCGCCCCTTCCTTGATCGGGATGCCTTGTGCACAGTCACTCATGCGCTCGTTACCTCTCGCTTGGATTATTGTAATGCTCTCTACATGGGGCTCCCCCTGAAGTGCACTCGGAGGCTTCAGTTAGTCCAGAATGCAGCTGCGCGGGTGATAGAGGGAGCTCCGCGTAGCTCCCATGTAACACTGCTCCTGCGCAGACTGCACTGGCTACCTGTGGCCTTCCGGGTGCACTTTAAGGTGTTGGTTACGATCTTTAAAGCGCTCCATGGCTTAGGGCCCGGGTACTTACGGGACCGCCTGCTGTTACCACATGCCTCCCACCGACCCGTACGCTCTCACAGAGAGGGACTTCTCAGGGTGCCGTCCGCCAAACAATGTCGGCTGGCGGCCCCCAGGGGAAGGGCCTTCTCTGTGGGGGCTCCCACACTCTGGAACGGGCTTCCCCCAGGCTTACGCCAAATACCTGACCTTCGGACTTTCCGCCGCGAACTGAAGACACACCTTTTTATTCGCGCGGGGCTGGCTTGAATTGAATTTTAAATGGTAAATTTTTATTAATTTTAAATGGGGTTTTTAGTGTAAGGTAATTTTTTAAATTCTCAGGCTAATTTAATAAGTTTTTTAAATTGCATTTTAATTGTATTTTGTATTGCTTGTTTTATTTTGCCTGTACACCGCCCTGAGTCCTTCGGGAGAAGGGCGGTATAAAAATCAAATAAAAAAATAAAAAAATAAATAAATAAAAAATAGTTGTTGATGGCATTCTCCCCTCTCTGCTAGGTCTGGAGTGGTTCGATGCATTGGGTTTGGCCATCACAGGCATACATGCTCTTGCATCAGACCACTTCTCCGATCTCTTCCAGGAATTCTCTGATGTCTTCAGTAAGGAATTAGGCAAATACAAAGGGTCTCCCATCTCATTAAATCTAGATCCCTCAATAGCTCCTATTCGCCTTAAGCCTCGCAGGGTTCCTTTCACCCTTCGCACTAAAGTTGATCAGGAAATTGACAAATTATTGGCACAAGGTATACTACAACCAGTGAACCATGCTCGCTGGGAGACGCCTATAGTGATCCCCATTAAGGCCGATGGATTGATAAGGATCTGCGCGGACTACAAGGCTACGCTCAACAAGGCTCTACAGGCAAACCCGTATCCTGTTCCGGTGGTCCAACATCTTCTGCATTCATTGGGCCACGGCAGCATATTCGCCAAGCTCGACATGGCACAGGCCTATCAGCAGCTTGAGGTAGATGATGAGTCCGCGGAGGCGCAGACGATCATCACTCACCGCGGTGCCTTCAAATGTCGCCGGCTGCAATTCGGGGTCTGTGTGGCCCCCGGCATTTTCCAATGCCTGATGGAGAGACTCTTACATGGGTTGCCGGGGGTCGTCCCCTATTTCGATGACATCTTTGTGTCAGCCATCGATGAGGCTGAGTTGCTACACCGCCTCCATGCTGTTTTGATCCGTTTCCGGAAGGCTGGCCTTAAACTAAAGCGTGAAAAGTGCGTACTGGGCGTTCGCCAGGTCGAATTTCTTGGTTTTCTTGTCGATGAGCGAGGTCTGCACCCTACCCCCACAAAGGTATGTGCAGTACAACAGGCTCCTACACCCACAACTAAGACTGAACTGCAGGCTTTCCTTGGCCTCCTTAACTTTTATAACTTATTCTTGCCACATAAAGCTACAGTCGCAGAACCTCTCCATCGCCTCCTCAACAGCAAGACACCTTGGAATTGGGGACGGAAAGAGGACGCAGCTTTCCAGGCCGTGAAGGCACTGCTCACCTCTGACAGTGTCCTCATGCAATACCATGCGGACTTACCTTTGCTCCTGGCATGTGATGCTTCACCCTACGGGATAGTAGCTGTCTTGAGCCACGTTCTACCAAATGGATCAGAAGCTCCTGTTGCTTATTTTTCTAGGACTTTGTCTCCAGCAGAACGTAACTATGGACAGGTAGATAAGGAGGCTTTGGCAGCCGTGGCCGGGATCAAGCATTTTCATGATTACTTGTCCGGCCGTGCATTCACGCTTGTCACCGACCACAAGCCACTCTTGGGCATCCTGGCTGGGGATCGTCAAACCCCCCTCATCCTGTCACCAAGGATGACACGATGGGTTGGGTTCTTAGCGGCATACCAATACACCTTGGACTACAGGCCAGGCAAGGCTATTGGGCACGCGGACGCATTGAGCCGTTGCCCTCTTCCAATTCTTGCAGAGGACCCTGCCCTGCCTCATCAGTCCTGTTTATCGACGACCAGGCTATTCCAGTGTCAGCATCAGATGTGGCAGTTCTCTTCCAAGGACCGTACCCTCCATGGTGGCCGACTGGGTGAGGAGGGTGGCCCCTTGGGCAGTTGGCTTCGGTTTCAACCTTACAAGGTCAGGCAGCATGAAATTTCTATCATCAGAGGCTGCCTACTCTGGGGCTCCCAAGTGATAATTCCAGATGAGCTCCGTGGCCGGATCCTCAATGTCTTGCATGAAGGCCACCCAGGCATCGCCCGCATGAAGGCGTTAGCCCGCAGTTACCTGTGGTGGCCAAGGCTAGATGGCGAAATCGCTGAGTGGGTGGCCGGGTGCCCAAGGTGCCAGATCCATAGAGCAGCTTCTCCAGCGGCAGTGGCCACTGAATGGGAGATGCCAAAAAGCCCCTGGACCCGCGTCCACATAGATTTTGCCAGCCCCATCCAAGGTCACATGTTGTTGATTATCGTTGACGCTTATTCTAAGTGGGTCGAGGTTGTCTCAATGACCTCTACCACTTCAGAGGCACTGATCCATGCACTTAAGAGAGTTTTCGCCACTCATGGTTTGCCTGATGTTTTAGTGTCAGATAATGGGCCGCAGCTAACCTCAGCGGCCTTCCAAGCATACCTGGCAAAGCAGGGCATTCGCCACGCCACTATTGCTCCATTTCGTCCTGCCTCGAATGGCCTGGCTGAAAGGACAGTCCGCTCAGCTAAAGAAGTCCTAGCTAAATTAGTTTCCGGAGATTGGCGAGACAAAATAGCGACCTACCTATTGGCACAACACACCACTCCATGCCCCACGACTAACCGCTGCCCGGCAGAACTGCTGATGGGCCGGCGATTGAGGACTGTGTTAGATTGTTTGCACCCTGAGTACTTGCCAGAGAAACCCCCTAATTCTACCAGTGGAGCCCGCGCATTCCAAGTGGGGGATTGGGTGTATGCCCAGCATTTTGGGGGGGACCTGCGGTGGCTACCAGGTCAAATAGAAGAAGTGACCGGCCCCCGTTCATACCGGGTTCAGTTGGAAGATGGTCGCATGTGGCGGCGCCATGTGGATCAACTGCGCCGCCGCCACATGCCCCCATCCAATGTACCGAGCAACACAGATCTGGCCGCATCGAATCAGCCACCACCTGTACAAAGCAACGAGTCCCGTCCAGAAAACATGCCCAATCCTGATAGTCCACCCACAACTTCACCAGCTGTCGATTTACATCAAAGGCCACATCAGGACCGGTCCAACGAGTTTCCATCCAGCGCGGCTGAACAAGCCCCAGAAGTTCGTGAAATTCATGTGCGGGTCCCATCAACAGCACCTGGTATGGTTGTACTGCGCAGGTCGGA
Source organism: Ahaetulla prasina (assembly GCF_028640845.1). Taxonomy (NCBI): domain Eukaryota; kingdom Metazoa; phylum Chordata; class Lepidosauria; order Squamata; family Colubridae; genus Ahaetulla; species Ahaetulla prasina. The sequence goes on along the minus strand of NC_080539.1, from coordinate 259,357,196 downwards.
GTGAGCCAGGAGATGCCCAGCCTACTTGGCCGATTATGCTTGTGCAATCCGGGAAGGGAGGGGTGTTGTGTTCGGCTGGAGAACACATGACCAGTAACCAGCAGTTGATTGATTAACTGCCGATGCTATAGCCGGCAGGAGAATTAAGGAGCTGCTATTGGCTGAGCTGTTTACAGCTCCAATATAAAAGGGCTGTCAGTTTAGAGCTTGCTCGCTTGCTCACCTCAGTTAATTGTTTGTAGTTAATAAAAGAACTGTTAATGGTTCTCCTGCGTTGCCTCACTTCTTGCTGTTGTTTTGCAAATACAACAATAACAGTAATAAAAAAGTGACTTATGACTTTTTTTGACACTTAACAATCATTGCAGAATCCCCACGGTCACATGATCAAAATTTGGATGCTTGCATATCACTCCATCCTGATTAAGCCATAATGTGCCTATGTCCATGCAAATAGATAACAGCGACTTTGAAAAAAAAACGATATAGAGGGAGCTGACAGGGTTAAATGCCTCCCTCCTACTTTAATACCCAAATCCCGGCAAGAGGAGACTCCATCTGAACCAGTTGGAGCATGGCACAATTTTTAGGACAAAACAATCAGGTAATCAATCGCTCACCTCTGCTTGATACAAATTTTGGGTCTAATTTTCCCTTAAAATAAATTAAGAGGCCAAATAATCCTATGATATAAATGACCACTAAAGGCAATGGGCCAAGTAATAGAGACAACATTAGCAAATTGTACCGAATAGTCACCAGATTCAGAATGGCGGCTCAACCAAAATTCTTCTTTCCCTTCTTGCAGGGACCTTTGGAAAATTGGTGAGTTGATGCTTGTATAAGGGGACAGAGTGATGGAAAGTTTTAGTGGTTTCATACGGAAGTTGTTCATGATAAATCTCAGTGCATGCAGCCTTTTTCTTCTTAGCAGAGATAAATAGATGTGATCCTGCACGGGAGTGAGAAGAGAGAACACAATGAGGTTGTACCTTTGTAGCAGAGGTCAAGAACTAGGCTGTATGGACAGTAGGACTAATTGCTTATTATGTAAACCACTGCTTATTAAAGAGAGCTCCAGGTGAGCACCTGAATTATGTAGCCAAGAAAGATTTTCCAGTTTCCTCATTGGTACTTTGGCATCAAAGCAGAAACCCAGGAAATAGCACAAAAGGGATATTGTGTATAGAGCGGTAGGTAAAACTTGAATAAACTCTTTGGCGCAGGGATGAAATGCTCCCGGTTCAGATCGCTTCGGCCAAACTGGTAGCAATGGCAGCCAGAAGTAACCTGTTTTTTACCCTCTGCGCATGCACAGAAGGGTTTGCGCATGTGTAGAGGGTCCTAGCACGTGTGCAGTACGTGCACTTCTGAACTGGTTGGGAAGGTAAGTAGATTTCACCTCTGCTTTGGTGGTTGTAGTTAAGGGAGCTGAGCATGCTTAGATGGACTTCTGCTTATCAGATCATAACTTTTAACAATGTTGTAGTACTGGATGCTTCTATCTTAGATGTCACTGGGTGAGTCCTGAAAGTATAGCTCAGGGAGTACAAAACTTCCTTCCTTCCCTCCTCCCTCCCTCTCTCCCTCCCTTCCTTCCTGTTAAAACTATAAACAATTATAGCTAATGAGTATACCAATAGCTATTAAATACAGTCATAATGAAATACCCAGTGGCTCAAAAAAAAAAATTGTTGGCCAAGCATTTGAAGAATGAAATTCTGAACTATAATTTGATGCAGAATATTAGAATTAAAAATAATTGAGGAACGAATTTTGTGGATGATACCTTGGATTTGCTGCACATACCATATTTCGAAATAGCATTGTAGACTCTTCACTGAGAGCAATTATGCCCTCCCCAAAATTATGTGTTTGAAGTTTATTGTAGAAAGACCTCAGTCCTCGCTCCATATGAGCCACAGAATCAGCTATACCATAATATCTCCAGACTGGCAACCTGTTAGAAAGAAGAGTCTTGCTTGATTTAACAACAACTGATTAGCCTGGATCACAGATTTTGTGATGATAAAAATAATCTATTGTCTACATAATTGGGTTATACCAAAAGAGAATTTCCATAGTATTATTTTTTTGCGGGAGGCAGAGGGGAATCCTTTGTTTTCAACTACTATGCACAAACATTTCTTACATCCGTAGCAGAAAACAAATAGGAAATTTAAATTTGGTCAAACTGAGTAAAAGTAATCCAACATGTGATTCAAACCTTTATAATTAGTAAATTGTCATGTTAGACCCCTTCTCACTCTGTCAGTTATGTTCAGTCGGTGTCTGACAAATGGAAATAAGTGAAGAAGCCTTGGTTCCCAATGAAGAAACTTTTGTAAGCTGGCCAGACTTAATCTTGTTTTCCGAGGGTGAGAGTCACAGTCGGTAGGGTGATTATTAGATGGGTCCATGTCAGGCGCAAAAGATCAGGTTCATCCAATTAAATTGATTTATTGCTATTTATGCCTGAGCAGAGGAATATTCTTATCTAACAGTTAGCACCTGCTAGGAGTTAATGGATTGGGGGGAGTTGGACTTAGCTCACTTGTGATTATGTAGAGATTCTAGGTTGATTCCTCTTTTAATTCCACCACCCCAGGTTCTGCCCTTCCTTCACCTACAGTCGATATTCTATACATACAGGCACAGCACTTTTTGTTACTTTTCCCTAGATTTGATAGAGTTCTCCTGATTTCTTTATGTTTTTCAACTATTTTAGGTCTTACATTATAGCCTTTTTGTACCTCACTCAAAATGGTAGCAAAACATGTCCCTCCATCTTTGGGAATCACAGTCTGATTTTCAATTTGATTTAGGATCAAGCTATATGTTTGTGACTTTTTCTCCCAGTCTGGAGCCCTGTTAATATGTAAGGACAGCAATTCCCAGAATTCCCAGATCTTGGCATTAAATAACTGGTTGAAATATCATCTAACACTATGACACTTCACTTAATTCTTACCTAAGTATGTCTGTATCTGGCAACCTTCGTTGTTGTCTCGGAAGTCGATTTCTTACCAGTTCCTGATGAGCAGATGTGATGTTTTGACTCATGCACACAGTGTACTGCAGGACAGCCATGTCTGGGCCAGGAATATTTTCAAGGGAAAAATGTCTGTTTCTCTCCACTGAGAGAGAGATTGGTGTATTTGAAACCATCATCACGGTTACTCCTTCAATTATAATACACAGAGAAGCATTATTCATGAATCATTAAATACTTTTTCAATATTTTACTTTGTGAAAGATAAAGGTTCCAAAGTGGTTTGCAATTGCTTTCTTCTGACATACTTTTTTCCAGATTCCCAGTATCACCCATTTCCTCCCACTTATGACTGTAACTTGTTGCTGTACCCTATGACTATCATTAAGTATTGTACCTTATGATTCTTAACAAATGTATCTTTTCTTTTTATGTACACTAAGAGCTTATGCACCAAAGACAAATCCTTGTCTTTCCAATCACACTTAGCAATAAAGAATTGTATTGTATTGTATTGTATTGTATTGTATTGTATTGTATTGTATTGTATTGGCAGCCAAGATGGACTATGTGCTAGCATCTGCTGAGACAATTTTTGATGGACACAGTGGGAAATACGAACTGCCCCCATCCCTCTTTGAAGATGTTGATTTTTCAAGGTCACTCTTTAGTTAGTATCTTAATTTGTCAACCCAGCCTAGTGTATTGGATTACAGCTCTCTTTATGTCTATCCTTGTAAATGGGAGTTCTATTACAATACAAATTGTAAGTGGGAGTTCTATTACAATCTAGGTGAGATTGCATAAACATTCTGTTGTTTACAGATGGCGTATGTATAATAGATATAATTAATTCCATAATCTACAAACATTGATGGAAACTCTGAGCAATTAGATATTTTTTTTAATCAATAGTACCTCCAAGCCAAACACTCTATGAGTGAGGCGCTCCCTGATTTTCAGATTTGTTGACCCTGGCAATAAATCCTCTTCACAGTATGAAACTTAGTTCTGAACTGTGGCAAACCTTTAGAGGAAAGCATTTCCCCTTGATCTGCTACAATGGGACAGGCCAGAGACACTATGTTACCAGAAGCTCAGAGATACACAATACTTAGAACATTAAACATGCTTAACAATATAAAGTGTGGCAAATGTTTTTAATGCTATCATGCTGTTTATCATGCCCCTTAAGATGGAAAGGAAGGATAAAATAGGTCCTCCTCCCTATTTCAAGATATTTTAACATATGGAAAGTGTTTGCATCCAGCAGGCTAATTCCACCCTACTCAGTTTTGGACCATACTGCTGTCTTATAATTCCATTTCATACATCCTCTCTTCACGTATTTGTAATTTCGTTAAAGTCTATCTGACAAATCAGACAATTCTGTATAGAGTTATCAAGGATAAAAAACACATTTAGTCTTTTGTTTTCTCAGCCTAACAGTATTAGGGACTGGAAAGATGTATATGCACATTCATTCATTCATTCATGCGTTCATTTGAATTTATGTACAGGTAGTCCTTGATTTATGACCACAATCGAGCCCAAAATTTTATTACTAAGCAAGACACTTGCTTGTCAGAAGATCACAAAAGGGGATCACATGGGACACTGCAACTGTCATAAATACATGCCAGTTGCCAAGCATCTAACTTTTGATCATGTGACCATGGGGATGCTGTAACAGTCGTAAGTGTGAAAGACAATCAATGGTTACTAAACAAATTTATTTATTTAGGGAATTTATACTGCTGCCTATTCGCCCATGGCAACTCAAGGTGGCTTACAGAATATAAAACCTCATATAAAAACAATAAAACTAATAAAAGAAGAGTCATATAATAAATTCATATAATAAAATCACCCCCCACGCCCCCACCCTGGTGACAGCACCTCACATGAGCCATTTAATGGCCTCCATCCCACTCTGGGTTTCCCAGGTCCACTGGCAGAACCAGGTCTTCAGCGCCTTCTGGAAAAGTGCTAGAGTGGGGGACAGTCTAATCTCTGGGGTGGGGATGATGTTTATTTATTTATTTTATTTTATTTATTTATTTTTGTCACAACAATATATGTAGGTATCATACAAAAAGATTATATAGTATATAAACACATATATGAGTAAATATAAGGAGGTATAAGCATATATATATATATATATATATATATATATAAGTATATATATATATATATATATATATATATATATATATATATATATATATATATATATATATGTTTTCTGAGGTTTTGGGTGTTTGTATGTAGATCTTTGGTTATTCGGGTTTTCTCCCGTGTAAAATTGGAAGTGTCTTGGCGGCGTTCGTAAGTCTCATTCGTCATCTTCAGGCTTCAGCTTCGTGCTTCTGGGAGCAATGTGTGACTGCAGCTGTTTCTTCCTTTTAACTGCTAGTGGGGTTTGAACTGATTGGGTGGGAGCTTGGCTGTGCTCTGATTGGATGGGGGTTTTGGTGCTCTGATTGGATGGGGGTGTGTCCTCTTTGGGTGGGGGCTTGGTTGTGCTCAGATTAGTCTGAGCTGCAGGGGGATTTGAGCTGGTGAGCTGCACAGCTGTTGTCCGGCTTCGTGTTCGCGGTCGTGCCACATCTTCACAGTGGGTGTCAGTCTGCTGCATGTATGGATTGGAGGGGTTTGAAATGGCCAATGTTGCAGCTGCGGTCTGGCTTCTGGTCCTTAATCGTGCTTCATGATCAGTGTGGGTTTGGGTCTGCTTTCTGGGTGGATGTGTGGTGGTGACATCCGAAAAACCGAACTACACACTCTCACAAACGTACTAACATCCAATGGATTCCAGAGAAATAAGATTACCAAACTAATCCAAAAAGAACCCCCCACTAAAATCCAAGACAGAGAACAAGAAAACGGCACAGCCCTCCTCCCATATATAAAAGGCACCACAGACAGAATCAGCAAGATCCTCCACAAACACAACATCAAGACAACATTCTGCACAAACCAAAAAATATCCACCATCTTAAGAAACCCCAAAGACAAAATTGAGTTAGAAAATCAAGGAGTATATGAAATCCCATGCACCGCCTGCCCCACCACATACATTGGACAAACCAACAGAAGAATAAGTGCACGCATTGAAGAACACAAGAACTCAGTCAAAAGAGGAACCAACTTCTTCCTGGTCCAACACTTTAAAGCCACAGGACATGATATTGACTTTAAAAGACCAGAACTATCGCCAAAACTGAACACTTTAACAACAGAATAATCAGAGAAGCCATCGAGATAGAAAACGCCACACAGCATGAACAAAAGAGATGATACCTCCGCCTACCAGCCATTTGAAACCTGCCCTTATTGACAAACGTGTCCCTAACACGAGGAATGACACCAGACCCACACTCACGAGGTCCACACAGGATGTCACCACCACATCCACCCAGAAAGCAGACCCAAACCCATACTGATCATGAAGCACGATTAAGGACCAGAAGCCAGACCGCAGCTGCAACATTAGCCATTTCAAACCCCTCCAATCCATACATGCAGCAGACTGACACTCACTATGAAGATGTAGCACGACCACACACGAAGCCAAACAACAGCTATGCAGCTCACCAGCTCAAATCCCCTGCAGCTCAGACTAATCTGAGCACAACCAAGCCCCCACCAACACAGGACACACCCCAGCCAATCAGAGCACAAAAACCCCATCCAATCAGAGCACAGCCAAGCTCCCACCCAATCAGTTCAAACCCCACTAGCAGTTAAAAGGAAGAAACAGCTGCAGTCATACATTGCTCCCAGAAGCACGAGCTGAAGCCTGAAGATGACGAATGAGACTTCGAAATGCCAAGACACTTCCAATTTTACGGGAGAAACTTCAATAACAAAACCGATCCAAAGATCTACATATATATATATATATATATATATATATATATATATATATATATATATATATATATATATATATATATATATATATATATATATATATATATACATATAGGCACGTTTGTGCGCTTTTGCATGCCCCTTATGGTCCCCTTAGGAATGGGGTGAGGTCAATAGTAGAAAGTTTTTGGTTAAAGCTTTTAGGATTATGGGAAGAGACCACAGAGTCAGGTAAAGTATTCCAAGCACTGATGATTCTGTTACAGAAGTCATATTTTCTGCAATCTAGATTAAAGCGGTTGACATTAAGTTTAAATCTGTTGGTTGCTCTAGTATTATTGCAATTAAAGCTGAAGTAGTCTTTGACAGGAAGGACATTACAATAGATGATTCTGTGAGTTAAACTTAGGTCTTGTCGAAGGCGACGGAGTGCCAAGCTTTCTAAGCCTAGGATTTCAAGTCTGGTGGGATAAGGTATTTTATTGTTTTCAGAGGAATGGAGAACTCTTCTTGTAAAATATTTCTGGACACGTTCAATTGTATTGATGTCAGAGATGTGGTGAGGGTTCCAAACAGGCGAGCTGTATTCTAGAATTGGTCTAGCAAATGTTTTATATGCTCTGGTTAGTAGTATGGTGTTTTTGGAAAAGAAGCTACGCAAGATTAGGTTTACAACTCTTAGAGCTTTTTTTGCTATGTAGTTGCAGTGGGCTTTGGCACTTAGATCATTTGACATGAAAACTCCAAGGTCTTTAATGGGATGGGGGTCGTCTGTAAGGTAATGTCCATCTAGTATGTACTTAGTGTTTGGGTTCTTTTTCCCTATATGTAAGACTGAGCATTTGCTGGTTGAAATTTCAGAGAGACTTACAAATAGTTGTAAGTCGAGGACTACCTGTACTTCCTAGCTCCCAAGGCTGTGGGTAAGCTACAAATTAGAGGTACAATATGATAAACTATCATCTGATAAAAAGGCAACAGCCTAGTACCAACAATCAATCAGACAACTGCAGCTATATTACCAAACACCAGGTAAAATACTATGACTATCACTTTGACAGCTCTATGGAAATCCAATTTTTTGGGGTATGTGATGCATTTCATGGGTAATTCTTCTACATCAACTGTTCTGGAGAAGGACTGTTTTTGGTCCCATGCCTCTTCAGTGTCTTGTAAGGTTTACATCCTAAGCAATCCCTCTCTTCTTAACAGCATAGGCTGGGCAGCTTCCCTCTGTTTCTTAAGGTAAAAAGTTTTTCGAATTGTGTTTGATTCTTAGAAACTAACTCTGAGAGTGTCTTCCCAGCACATTCTCAGAGTTATCTCAACACATCTGGAAGACCCCATATTAGCAAAGATGACCTAGTCTCATGCACTGTTGCAAAAGCAGAATGGACAGTGGATACCATTGTGCATAATGCACAGACAGAACTGTTATTAAAAATATAACAAATTACTCTCAGTTCTGAGTAATGGGGAGGCCAATACTTAGGGTAAATAGCTGCCCTTCTCCTCTTAGTCCTTCCAGAATGAGGAATAATACTTAGGACATTAACAAGACATCCCAGATAATGAAGCAGTAACACTTCGTCCTACTGATAAAGGTGAAGAGTGGTAGCCAATGTTGGCCAAGTTGTTTTAGCATTGGAGCCAGAAGATCTTACAAACCAAGGACAACAAAATAATTATCCAAAAATTTGTGGTAGTCCACTTTGCCCAATGTCCTAACAGCTCTTTTTATCTAAGTTTTCAAAGCTGCATGTGCTATTGTATTTAGACACCACAATTTAGGAAATCAAATAAGAAAATGAAACTTACCAGTAGATCCCAAAAAATATCTTTCTAAGACGGAGCCATAAGCATTTGGGCTTTTACTAAGATTACTGATAGTGAACGGTTGGGACTTGATGTTCACACTGTTCAGAGGCCAATGCTGACTACTGACACTGGCTCCTCCATACCAGGAGACGTTTACCATGGAAAAGTAATCCTGTAAAGCAAAATACAAGAGTTTAAAAAATGAAATCTTTTTTTTAATTTTATTTTTGGTAAAGTTTTTACAATTAAACAATTCTTATTCACCATTTACACATAACTGTGACCCTTTTTATATCCTCCTATTAGTATTAACCTATGTTCTATACATTTATACTAATTTTACATTCTATTTAGAGTTCTATCCCCTTTTTTTAAAAATGAAATGTTGTGTAAATGAAGAGATTTTTAGCACAATCAGATTCTGAGGATGGGCTATGAACTGGCTGGGTTTATTAGAATGAACTAGAGGTGGGTTTCAGTAGGTTCTGACCAGTTCTGGAGAACCAGTAGTGGAAATTTTGAGTAGTTCAGAGAACCGGTAGTAAAAATTCTGACTGGGCCCGCCCCCATTTATTCTCTGCTTCCCAAGCTGATCAGGAGAAAATGGAGATTTTACAGTATCCTTCCCCTGCCACGCCCACCAAGCCATGCCATGCCCACCAAGCCACACCCACATAACCAGTAGTAAAACATTTTGAAACCCACCACTGGAATGAACATATCCCAAAAGGTATGAGGACGGCTCTCTAAACAAGGTCACATACACTGGAGGAGAAGGTCCTCTTTCCTGAAGCTTCCTGCGTCACTTCCCTTGGTGAGGGCACAGGAAGAGGACCACTAGATGAATAAACAGCTGGGATAAGTCCATAAAAGCGAAGACATTCCTTGATATTTTGGTCTAAGCCATTATGTGCTTTAAAAACTAATACCAAAACAATAAATTGAGCTCAGAAATTGACTGGTGATCATTGCAATTGGTGAAACTCTGGCATGATGTGATCATACTGTTTGTTCTCTAGTACAACTTTGCAGCTTTATTTAGAAAGTCCCACATACCACAAATCACAGTTATTCAATCAAGAGGTTACTAGAAAATGTATACTTGATACCATAGTATAAGAAGTCTTTGTCTTACAAACTTTTGTTTAGTGATTGTTCAAAATTATAACAGTAATAAAAAAAGTGACTTATGACTATTTTAGACACTTAACAATCATTGCAGCAGCCCCATGGTCACATGATCAAAATTTGGATGCTTAGCAATTGGCATGTATTTTTTGCATGCCATGCGGTTGCAGTATCTTGGGTCGTGTGATCACCTTTTGTGCCCTTTTGACAAGCAATGGGAAAGCCAAATTACTAGCTTAACAACTGCAGTGAGTAATTTAACAACCGTGGCAAGAAATTTTTCAAGAAGGTTGCAAATATTTCCAGAAAAGATTGAACCCTACTGAGATGGGCAGATGGTTTTCCCACCAATAATACCCTTTACTTGTCTGATATGAACTTCAATTCATTAGCCTTCATCCAATCTATTATCAAACTTAATTCCTTCACTATGTTATTATCTATCTGGTGATCCGCAGTTCTCATATTTTTCTATGCTTCAGGGAAATTATGAAGGATTTTTTAATATATTTTTCAAATTAGTGAGTTGGGCAGACAAGGTGGCTACAGAAAATTGGAGAAAAATATAGCAGCTACCGGTACCACTCCCTCCATTCACTACCTTATAATAATGAGTATATTTATAAATAAAATTAAACAATTTTTATCAAAATAAATTCTAAAACATCATTAGAATGAGATGGAAAAATTAGAAGCCTATTCTGTAGTGGAAGAATATCTTTGTGAAATTAGAGAATAGATTTTTTTTAACCATATTAGCTTTCAGTAAATGTCAATGTATTTTTATTTTCCTGCAGCTCCCATTATGAAAAGGTGTTAGTAAAACAGAAATCCAGTTATGAATGTTCTCATTGAAAATATCCTTTTTGATTTTTTTAAAAATATATAATTAACAAGGTTCTTTATAATAACACTGTTAAAATTAATATGTTGTTCTTACGCAGGGTCAAAAGTTTTGCTATTACAAATTGAGAATGATAGAGACCTCCAAAGAATATGATTTTAAAAAGGCTGCTGAAGGCAATGGTATATATGTCAATGTAAGCCAATTAAAATATAATGTGACATGATTAATCCATCCTGTACTCATGTTATTAACAAAGATTTACTATGTTGCCATAAAAAAAACACAGGCTGTGTATAATAATAAGTACCTTGAAGGGATAATTCCCGTATTTACTGCTTATTACACGAGTTATAATCTTTCACTTGAAAAACCACTTTCTCTGATGTTACAAGATGGCTGTCAGGATTTATTTATAGCACTGAAAGTTCAACTCCTATATTAGAATTACTTCTGTACTGATTGAAGTAATACTTCCTACTTGAATCCTCTGCTCCCTTTAATGAAGGTCATTAAAACTAGCACTAGAGTACAATCTCTTTAGTTTAGCTGGCATACAGAAATGCTGCTAGCTGACTAATCTCTTACAGAACACTGCCAGATAGATTACATTATTTGCCTGATATCCACAATGTACTTTACTGTATAGAGCAGCGATAGCTAACCTTTTCCGGACCGAGTGCCCAAAGCGCGCACATGCATGTGAATGTCTGTGCGCCAGGGGTGAAATCTACTTACCTTCCTCACCGATCCGGAAGTGCATGCAGCAGACAGACACCCACTATGAAGATGTAGCATGACCACAAACACGAAGCCAAACAACAGCAATGCAGCTCACCAGTTCAAATCCCCCTGCAACTCAGACTAATCTGAGCACAACCAAGCCCCCACCCAAACAGGACACCCCCCCAGCCAATCAGAGCACACACACACACACACGCACACACATGCACACACACACATATGTATATGTATATGTATATGTATAAATAAATAAATATAAACATGTGTGTGTGTGTGTGTGTGTGTGTGTGTGTGTGAATCATATATATATGATTCAACTAGGATTTTGTTTGATTGGGTGACCTTAGATCAGATCTGAATGTATGGGTTTCAAAGGACTAGGCCCTCTGTCATTGGAGTCATTTAAAGTTGAGGTTTAAACATTGAGGGTTGTTTTACAACTGTACTATTTCTAAATGCTATTCAAATAGCTTAGGCCAGGGGTGTCAAACTCATGTTATCACGTCTTCATCACATGACATATTGTGACTTTTCTCCCTTCGCTAAACCGGGCATGGCCAGCATGTGACGCATCTGACCTGTGAGCCGCAAGTTTGACAACCCTGGCATAGGCTATTACAAAATTATTAAAATTGCTCAAATCAGTCTCAAACATATTTTAAGTTGGGATCCAAGGGGCTGGAAGATGGAAAACTGGCTAGCTGGAAGTCCCCTGAGACAGTTCTGGGACTGTGGACTTTAATTCTGGGAGTTGAAGTCCACAAGTTTTAAAGTTGCCAATTTTGGAAACTCCCTGGCAGAAGATATAACAAGACCCTTTAGAGTTTGTGTGTGATGTCTCATCTTCCAAGTCACCAAGATCTAATTCTGAAAAGATTTGGCTTTATTTTTGCTGCAGTTGGTGGACCTCTTAAAAGAAAAAAACTATGATTCATTGTGATGGATGAAAATTAACCTAGCATAATCCTCATGCTTCAAATAGAGCAAATTTATTAAACTGTTTATACTATTTCTGTTATGATTTCTTTTTTCTTTTGCTGTCTTTCCAGAAATTTGGAATGGAAAAGCATTTCTCACACAAATTGCATAAATTTTGAATTTATTTTCCAGGAATGCCTAACATATTAGTAAATAATTCCCAAATGAGGAAGTTTTTTGAAGCTGTGAAACTGTATGGCAATTCAGATGCCCCTGTATTTCACTATTTTCCACCGTATCTCCTTTCCCTCCTTTTTTTCTTCTTCTCAAGATGTTTATGGAAAAAGACAAAAGCTCTATATAATACCTTTTGATTGACAGTGCATACAAAGAAACCGGAAAGGTGGCAAAAAAGAGAGATCAGTTGTTAATTACAAAACACATTTTCATTAAATTTCCTTAATTAACATTGCATTCCCATTGTTCTTAATCTCAAATATAAAAACTCTCGGGCTGCAATATTCATTTTGCAAGATCTTAATTATTAATATGTTTGTTTGGAAGGAGAGCTAATTTCTCATTGTAGATTATTTCCGATTAAATATGCCCATACAGTACATGCATCTGAAAACACCTCTTTTCCAGCTTTGCATATCTGAAAAGCAGCACAGTTCTTACGTTTTGGCTCTGATAGAAAAACATCTGCTGGTTTTGAAATTACTTTAATCTAAAGCCTTCACACATAGACAGGGTAAATATAGCAAAGAAGAATTCTGCTGTAAGTTCCTGCCGCAATTTTTCTTGTTGGGAATTATTACGGATTGTACAGTAATTGAGACTAAATTGATTTTAAATCTAATAACTGCAGCAAGATTACTAATAGGACAATATTGGAAGAAAAAAGAAGTACCAACAATACAAGAATGGATATTGAAAGTTGCCAATTTGGCTGAGATGGCGAAGATATCAGCCTTTTTGAAAGACAATACGCAAGAAAGATACTTAAAGGAATGGAAAAAATGGATTGACTATATTCAACGTAGATATCAGACTAAGAGTTATCAGACTGTTTTTGAATGATTATGATGTATTATTTTTGATTGCTTTTGGGGGAAGTTAGGAATTGATGATTGTAGGGGTATAATTAAGTTGGGACGAAAACTTTTTAGCATATGTTTGTTTTACTTTTAACTATACCTTGTGCTCGTTCCGGGAAGTCGGGGAGGGGTTCTGCGAAGGGAGGGGGGGGGGGAAAAGGGGGAAAAAAAATTTTTGTAAAACTTTTTGAATAAAAAAAAAAAAAAAGAAGAATTCTGCTGTCATTTGGACATGTAGCTTTGGTGGCCAATTGTTATTTTTGACACATTATTTTTTTACATTTACGTATTTGATGTGTTTATTGTAGCATCTTCTCAACAATTAAGTTGTGCAAGATAGCTTGGATTCAAGAATTTCATAATGTTGGAGACGGAATCCTCTTAATCCAAGGAAAGAGACAACACAATTTGCCTTTTTGACATATTTTGTGGTGACTTCCAGATTTATTTTGGTATCCTCCAGCCTTTGGAGCAGCTGAAAGAGTCTTCTGAGTAGGTGTGGCTGGTGCCTGCACAATAACCTTTTCTTGAGGGGGGGAGGGATATTTCTAGAATTAGAGGAGAATGCATGGAAGTTCAGTTAGCAAATGAAAGGGAAATAAAGTGATTGCCTCGTTCTTAGAAATGAAGGAACCACAAGAAACAGCTCTGAGAGAATGTTTTGCTTGAAACTTCATTGAATAAAAGCATCTTCCATTAACCCACAATGCTGCACTAAAATCATTTTGGGATTTAATTATAGTATAATTGTCATTTTTAATTTCATGAGTGCCAGTTTTATAGTCTCCTCCTGCATCTTGAGATTTTCATAGCCTTTATGCAGAAGAATCCCTCTCTTCAGATTTTTCTAAACATCTTTGTATGCTGGGAAGGTAGAAATATAGGTTTTCTATATTCTCGATAAAAACTAAGATCAATGCAGCAACTGTTTGCTACTGTAGTTACCAATCTGAACTCCAACTGGTCAAATGAATATTCTTTCTTCACATCATTCATATCCTGACATCACCACAGCTGAATTTGCCTTGTTATAAAGTTATTTAGAGAATACAATAGAAGTAAAATAAATGAAAGGTATAATTAGTTACCTTTACTTTCAGCTGGCAGTGAAGGGGAGTCCAGTTGATATTGTAACACTCACTGTTGGGAGAAGGATTGGAGTCCAGGAAGACCTTCAGTTCGACTATACCTTCCCAGGTGTAACAGAATTCAGACTGATTTTGCCAACATATGTTCTTTATGAAAGGCACCTCCACCTCTGGGAAGCTTCCCATGCGAATCTTTAGCAAGGTTCTTTCTTCTTTCAAAGTCTGAAGGATGAGACTGTGATCTTTTCGATCCCAAATCAGACCACTGGCACTACTTCTCAGGATCCAGTTTGTGTTTGGCTGATCCACTACTTGCCAATAAATAATCCCAATGGTCATCAAAAGGAAGACCGCTACTCCAAAGCAGGCAATCACTCCTTTCCAGGTTTCATTCATTTCCTTTAGCCCAGAATCCCACATCGCCTTTGGAATTGCACTGGGGTTGTTCCTAGGATGATTGTAAGGCATTGTTTTAATCAGCAAAAAAGACAGAAGGAGTAAAAGGAAGAGGAGGAGGAGATCTGGCAAGGGATTTCAGGGCCCCAAGTTTTCTGTTATTGAATTTTGCAGGATATTCTATTCTCTCTCCCAGCTCCACCCTACAGACCCTGGCTGTCTATCAATAATTCCACACTATTGGTACCCAGGAAGGGGAAGGGGAAAAACAAAAAAGAACTGGACAGAATAATACTCCTGAAAGGTTTTCTCCATGCATTCTTCAAGAGGAGACTTAAATCTGGGGAAGTTATTTGAGCCAGTACTGTAGAAGAAGTGTAAAGGGAGGGAGCTCTGAAAAGAGAACTGCAAATAATATGGAATGCCAGGTCCATTTGTCCTGCCAGATTTTCCCCAGGTGCTTGACATATCTCTGGCATGTCTGAGGTTGCCTAATCAGGAATGCTGTCCGTTGCTGAAGGAGGCCTGAATGCTTCCAAAAGCTTCGCTTTTAAAGAAGAGAGACCTGCTTATTGAACAAGCAGCTTTGAACCAAACATCAGCACAAACTCATCACACAAGGAAGCTGCTCGTCTTTAGTGTATTTAATTAATTAATTAATTAATTTGTCACAACAGTATATAAAAGCATAAGCATGAAATAACTATATGATATATAAGCATATATATATATAAGCATAAGCATGAAATAACCATACGAATTGGATACAGTCAAAGGGAACATTAGGACAGGAACAGTAGGCACGCTGGTGCTCTTATGCATGCCCCTTACAGACCTCTTAGGAATGGGGTGAGGTCAATAGTAGATAGTCTTTGGTTAAAGCTTTGGGGATTTTGGGAAGAGACCACAGAGTCAGGTAGTGCATTCCAGGCATTAACAACTCTGTTACTGAAGTCATATTTTCTGCAATCAAGATTGGAACGGTTCATATTAAGCTTAAATCTATTGTGTGCTCGTGTATTGTACTCTTGATTAAATCTATGTAGAGGTGTATGTAAAGGTGTATGTAGAGGTGTATGTATGTACTATGTAGAGGTGTATGTAGAGGTGTCAATCAAACTTTGAGAAAAAAAATAACAACTAAGGAACTCAAAATAAGAAACACCTTATGATAGTCTATGGATGATCGTTAACTACAAAGAAAGCTAAGCCTCTTTTAGTTGTATCAGTAAGCACTGGGTCCTTGAATAATTTCAGTTACTCAATTGTTAAATGGAATATATTCCATATATATTCCATATATAGAGCCGAGGTGACGCAGTGGTTAGAGTGCAGTACTGCAGGCTACTTCAGCTGACTGCTAGCTGAAGTTCAGCAGTTCAAATCTCACCGGCTCAAGCCTTCCATCCTTCTGAGGTGGGTAAAATGAGGACCCAGATTGTTGGGGGCAATATGCTGACTCTGTAAACCGCTTAGAGAGGTAGTGTAAAGCACTATGAAGTGGTATATAAGTCTAAGTGCTATTGCTATATGACTGATGTCATTTATTTGATATAGATATGGACCAATATTTCTATGCACTTGAATTACTTAGCCCTGTTCAAATGTATTTGGACATTATGCCCACTTATTTTTTAGAACTGAATATCCAAGGAGAACAACAATAACACAAGAGTGTTATACACAACTTTGGCATCTGTTCCAGCTCAGGCTGATTTTACAGCATTGTCAGAGTTGAAGATGGGATTATTTCTGGCTCTGTAAGCAGCAGAGTATTTTTCTTTGATTTGCTGTAGTTCTGCATACCTTGTATGTGTTCCATTTCCCCTGCCCCCGCCTTTCAAATTGGGGTACAGCTAACCATTTATTTTTAATTAAACCCTTCATAGAAATTCAGTTTTGGTTCTAGATCTTATCTCTTTATGTGTTGTTTAGAATTTATTCTCACCACCACCTACTTGTTATAGCAACATGCAATATTTTGCAAATGTACCCAACTGCAAAATTTCTGGCATGCTATTAGAACTGACAGAGACTTTTAAAGACAATGAAGGAACAGTGGCAAGGCAGCTGGGAAGTCTTTGGAACATTTTAATGCATTTGTTTGTTTGTTTTTGCAGTCAGATTCCCCTTCCATCGCTTCCACCATAGCAATCAATCAGATTTGTTTTCTCATTATAAGGCAAATGCACACAAATATGTGAACTGAAATACATGGAGGAGGATAGCTTTAGCCATTTATTTCATTTTTGGCTTAGTGGGAGACGCCACTACAAAAGATCACCTAGACGTTGGTCAGCTAAAGGAAAAAAAGACGAGTGCTGATTGCTTCACCACGTTCTCTGCATTTTGAACTCAGGAGACCATCAATAACAAATTGGTTTCAAACTGTTTTGTAAGGGTTTTGCAAATGAAAATCCTAATTGTGTGGAAGTGTCTTTGGTTCCATCATTGTCTTATGCTACCAGTTACACACACCCAGCTGCTTTCTGATAATAAACTCAATATATTTATTGCAGTCATCAATCTTTTACTGAAATAACCCCAAACACCCTGCAAATTTGAGGCTTTCTGCACACACACACAATCACAAACCAGGCCCAAGTCCTAATTTTAGCAATAGTTAAGAGAGATGGATCTCTGGTTACAGGAAGATTCAAGAATAAGGGGCGTGCATAAGCGCACAAACGTGCCTACCGTTCCTGTCCTATTGTTTTTCTTTTCTTCTTCCTATATATGTTTATATGTGTATATACTATATAATCTTTTTGTATGATGTTGTGACAAAATAAATAAATAAATAAATAATTCATTTCCAGCCCAAGGTTTCATGTAGTCAACAAAAGCATGCAGAATCACAGGTAGAAAATTCTAATCATGTTGACCACAAGAGCCAATAACAAAAGCTATCTCTTGTATGTAGCCCTTATTATTATTAGAAAGCTAAGTTTGAGGTGCTGCTGCCTTTTTAAAAACAACTGAAGACCTTTAAGGTGGGGGAAATGTTACATTTGTAGTTCTCTTTCCCAAAATATACATATCATATGTAAGTCTTTCCTGCCATCAATTTATTCATCTGTTGGATTGTTGAAACTTTCCAGATTTCATTTTTTTTCCTCGTAGCCCTTATAATAATAGCATTCATGATAATTGGTTTGAATTCATGCATTATTTTAATAATTCATGTATTATTTCTTTCTAATAAATAATTTTTAAACTTAAATGTGAGTTTGCGGTGTAATCTTAAGGTTAAATACCTATGGGTGAGTCTCAAGATACAGTATTCTGCTAGGTTTATGTTTGATTATTTAGTTTTAGGCTGCTTACATATTTAGATTCACTTGGCACCAAAGGGATTTGCTTCCAGTTAATTTTTTTTTTTAGAAAAAGTTTTTTATTTTTATTTTTCATCAACATATTTAAATGTATAGTCTTTTATCCCTCATTGATCATTATTCATTCATCTTACCTTTTAACTTTCATTTGTTAGTTGTTCGGGTCTGTTCTTTTACAAATTTCCTTCCTTTATTTTAACACAACCTTTCCTTTTCCTGTTCCCTTCTCTTCCTTCTGTCTCTTTCTACTTTCCTCATTCCTCCTCTCCTTCTCTTTTCTACTTCCTCTCCTCTTTCCTCATTCCTCTCTTCTTCCTCCTTTTCTAACCCTCTCTTCTACTCTTCTTTCCTTCTTCCTCTTCCAACTAATATTACAGAGCATTGTACTCTATATGTATACTTTAGACATATGAACATTTAAGCTGAAAAGATAAGTATGAAAACAGAAAGAAACAGAGTTTGAAATCAACTAGCTAATGTAGTTGCACAATAGCACTGCTTCACCAAATATAGCAGAGGAGAAAAGGGCCTGGGGATAGGATTATGGTCGCTTTTATAGTACTATACACACTGGAGTCTTCTTGCAAAAGGAAAAGCCCATAACAAAGACCTGCAAATAGAAGTAGAACGACTGTGACAAAAGAAAGCAAAAGTAGAATCAATAATCATAGGCACCTTGGGAGCAATCCCAAAATAACTGGAGCACTACTTGACACCATTGGCACTGACAAATTCACTTTAGTCCTTTAGTTTAGCACCATTCAATAGCTTCAAACAGTTGCTGAATGAATGGTCATAACCTGAGGACTACCTGTAGTTGAACTGTTAGGTGACAATGGCATGAGTGACTGCTTGAAGCGTTGCCCAGTCTAGCAAAGGGTGCATAAAGGGTACCAGATGGAGATCTGAACCCCCATCCAGCTTGGCCATAGCTGCCAAGCTACCTGCTGTCTGAGCAGAAACTGATTGCATGTCATTCCTGAATGTCAAAGTGCAACCATATCCAGGAGCAAGGAAAGAAAAATCCAAATCTAGGAGATCCCAACAATGGCAGTTATTCAGTCTTGGTGGGATTGAGTCAAAGTTGGTTTCTCCTTATCCACACAGCCTCCAGGCACTGGGAAAAGACTTTGACAGCCTCATTTGCCAGCTCAGGATCAACATATATAATTGGGCATTATCAGCATACTGCCAATGCTAAACTGCAAACTGGTGCATTACCTCACCCCAGTGGTTCTGCGTAGGTGTTGAACAAGAGGGGAGGCAGCATCAAACTCTGTGACATCATACAAAGAAAAGGCCTAGAGAACAACCTCACCCCTCACCCCTCCATGGAACTGTCCCTGGAGCAAGGAAGAGAAACACTGCAATATGATAACCCTATTCTTGGGATCAGTCCAGAAGGATGGCATACCCAACAGTAGTAAGAGCTTCTGGGAGATCAAGGAGCATGAAGATTTTATTTATTTATTTATTTATTATTCATACTTTTATTCCGCCCTATCTCCCTAGGGTCTCAGATGGATGCACCTCTTCCATCCCAGGAATGCCATGAGTCTTAACAAGTGTGAATAACACTATATCCATACTGAATTTTGGCCTGACTGAAGTGATTATAGACAGTCTCCTTCCTACAGGGTCATCTGCAACTGCAGTCCACCTGGATGGTAGTTGTCTAATATAGTTAAGTCCAAAAATGGTTTCTTGAGAAGAGGATGCACCACCACAGGTACCCAGTTGGAGATCTCTCTCATGATCACTTTAACTATCCAGAAGGGGCCTGGGCCCAACACAGAGGCGGTTAAACTAATAGCAGAGAACCTGTTCATTTCCTCAAGAGTCACCAACTCAAACTCATCTCAGATCGCACCATCTGCCTGGTCAGAGTCCGACTCAGCGTGGATCTGAGTGACTATCCATCAAATAGCCATATTTGTATATTTATGCTCAGGGGTATCTTCCTTTTCTGTAAATATGGTTTATTAAATGGCCTGGGGCCTCACTTACACTTTTTCAGTATTTAGGCGCATTTGTCTAGGGCAGGAGTGTCCAAACTTGGCAACTTTAAGACTTGTGGACTTCAACTCCACAAGTCTTAAAGTTGCCAAGTTTGGACACCCTTGGTCTAGGGTTTTCAAAAATAAACAAACCTGAGAGATTACATGGTCTAAATCCATACAAAAGAGGTTACAAAAAAATGTAATCAAAAACACTGACATCCTCCAAAGTATTTCCAGCTGCCTTGCTACTGCTCATTTACAGTGTTCAAAGCCCTCTGTGAATGAAATGCTTTTGTCAGAACTTCAGAATCAGTTATAAGTACCCCAATGACGTCTGTCATAACTTTGAATGGTTGCTAAACTACCAGTTGTAAGTAGAGGACTACCTGTATGTTTAACTGGGTCAATAAGGAGAGAGAGTTAATACTAGAATGGGGTCTATTGGCTCAGTCAATTAATTTCCATGGAATCGGTCATTTACAAGGTTAAACTAACTCTACCCACTCAGATTAACATGGCAATACTTGAACCCACTCACCTGACTCCCTTGCACTTGACAGTACATAGTCCTCCGAGAAAAAGAGTGGAGGGGAAAGAGTAGCTAAAAAAATAAACTTTACATGAGACATGCTGCCAAGATTTAGCAACACATAGCACACTTTTCCCACATTGATCCGAGTGTCAAACCTACACAGGAAATTGCCAGTGGGGAAGAAGCTGGCCATGAAGCTTTGCTAACCCTCTTCTGATAAAATGGTTTATGAGACAGCTAGGTTCATCCTAGAAAAATTGACAGCAAAATTATGATTTTTGACCCAGCTAATGAGATATTTGCTACAAGATCCAGAGATGGTATGGAAATTTGACTAGATCACACATATTGTATAGCAGGGACAATGGGCTTCTTCTGAAAATTATATTTTTTCAAAATGTTGTTGCTATAATGCAAGGTTTCACTCACCTATGCATAAAGCTTTGAGAAAACAGAAAGATTCAGCAGGCTAGTTATAGAGCTACATTTTTGTGTGCTTGAGTTTTCTTAGTTAAAAGTCACGATTAGGATCCTGAATGAAATAAAGGGCAATTAGTTTATTAGTAAACATGAATTCACAATAGCAACAATCCTAAAAGAATATCAGTTGTTCTTCAAGAAAAGGGGCATCTGTCAAGTGAAAGAAAAGATGGGAATGGAAGTTCTTAAATCATTAAAACTGAGGTCTATTTCTTATTTATAGGAAAATAATTCTTCCTTCTTATACATGTCTCATTTGTCACTAAATTGGAAGGAGGAAGTTGTAGCCAAGAAATCACTGCAAACATATTTCCAACATTTTCCAACTAAGCCATGTTACATTCCTATAGATAATACTG
This sequence comes from Ahaetulla prasina, assembly GCF_028640845.1. Lineage (NCBI taxonomy): Eukaryota > Metazoa > Chordata > Lepidosauria > Squamata > Colubridae > Ahaetulla > Ahaetulla prasina. The sequence goes on along the minus strand of NC_080539.1, from coordinate 259,335,586 downwards.
AGATCTGTTCCTCAGGGTTATACAATTGATCTGGTTTTATGTCTGTGTGTGTGTATCTTTACATAGAGATGTGCATGCACAAAAGCACATACATACCAATTGAAACCATCAGTTCTGAAACAACTTTGACGATTTTCTAGAATTCTGGTAACCTAACAATATCTGATCAGATTCTTGAGAAAAGAAGTTACATTATTTTGATTCTATATTACAGATGCTGAAATAAAAAGGAAACTAAATTTTTCTTTAATGGACCTCTTGCTAAAACAGGCAAACAGGCATTATTCAGTGTTCTTTTCATGTATCATAATGGATGAATCCTTACCTGGTTTTAACGGCCTGTGGTGCTCACCTGTTCCAACCTCTAGAACCTGATGCCCATATTAGAAAGGCATGAAAAGAACTGACAGTTCCTTCGACAGATTGGTTTTGTGTCATCCAAGGCTTTTAAAACACTGCCAGCAAAATCCTGGAGAAATTTTGGCAGAAAAACAGGAGGCTTAGTGCTAATCTCAGAGCAAAATGTATCACCAATATTGCTTTCAGCTTGATACCCTTGAACAATCACATTGCTGGGTTCTGCAAACCACCGTGATAGGCTACCAGGGATGACATCCTAAATGTTGCTATGATATAATTCACATCAGCCTGGTCCAGTGTAATAGTCACAAAGGCAGCCTCTCCAGTTCTGATAAAATCCAGGCATCCAAGTTGGCCAGATTTGTTATAACTTGCATGTGATAAAACCCAGCAAAATGTTTAGAAAGTATACTCAGCACAGGGGTCAGACACAGCACAAGCAAGATGTTACCAGTTTTTGAAAGATGGTAGCTGCCTTATACTGAAGGTTACGTAAACATCCCTTGTTAGACTAAGGAAAATTTTGGGAACACAGAGTTCTTTAAAAAAAACGTATGCGTCTGTAAATGTGTGCACATGCTAGCAAAGTTTCTAGAGAGTGAAATCTGAAACAGAGATTCATATAAAAAAGCTGATCATCTTCTTTAGAGATTTTTATTGTTTGGAATTGGTTGGCAGTTGAAGCGTTGTGTCTCTGTGAGTGAGTGTTCCTGAAAGCAGGAATTTGATGTGAGCAATTACTAATGAAACTAGTTTTATACGTATAATAGAAATGAGGTTTACTCATAGGAAAGACACTGCAGCAGCAGGCAGGACCTTTGTCCTTAGGTAGGGCAACTAAGAACATACGCAGGTATGAGAAGAAAACTGAGAAGGATGTGATCTCAGATTAGCAATCTTTTAGACCAGGAGTCTCCAACCTTGACAATTTTAAGACTTGTGGACTTCAACTCCCAGAATTCCTCAGCCAGCTTTGCTTAAGTCCATAAGTCTTAAAGTTGCCAAGGTTGGAGACCCCTGTTTTAGACAAGAAGCAAGCAGAGTGCTACAGAGAGTGGATACAAAGTAAATCCTGTGTTATCTGTCCCCTATCCCCCCCACCATGGTCAGTAGATTATGAAGTACTGAAGATTCAATCACGTGGGCTATAAACCACCAACACAATTAAACATCTAATGACTCCACAGGGAGATTTTGGTTCTTCCCACCTCCCAAGAAGGTGAAGGTAAATAGAAATATCAGATTTGACATTTGACTACTCTTTTTTTATGCAAATTATCTCTAGATAATAATTTGGATTCAGAAGACATTTCCGCTGGTGAAAAAGCAGGGGTCCTTTATTTCTCTTTCTTCAGGAAGGCACCGCAACTTTCTTCGCTTGAGGAGGGTTTACCCGCTCGTGCGCGCCCTCCCGGCCCTGCAACAGCCAACTAGGGGGTCATGTGAGAAGGAGGAAGAGGGTCGTCTTCAGGGAAGCTGCCACCGTGGCTCGTGCTTGCTCCTCAGCTGCAGGCCTGTCCCCCTTTCCATCGTACCCTCCTCCTGGATCCAATTCCCATCCTGGCAGCCCTCATGTTAGCGAAGTTGGCGTCAGCCATGGCTGGGATGTGCTAGTGTCTTGGGGTGGAGAGCAGGTCATCTGGGTTAGCAGGGAACTGCAGGAGAGGGGCAAAGAGCCACATGTGGCTCCAGAGCTGCAGGTAGCCGACATCCGAACCCACCACAATGATACCAGCTTCCTCACTGTAGACAGTAACTCTAAAGGAAGCTGTGAACAAAAGCCATTTGGCTTTCAAATAATGTAAATTAATATTAGAAAGTAAATAATTGTTTGTAATGTGGGATTTTTATTTGGGATCTCTGAAGACTTCTAAACATCATTTTTTAAAAATAAAAATGTGGATTTCTGGTGTTTAATAGCAATCACATGATCTACTATCCTGGTTCCCCTATCAGTTTTCGAGGTTTTCTCCTAATTTGGACTGTTTCGTAACTTCATTGGTAAGTGGATAATGTTATACGTTTTCTCAAGTTGCAGCTTTTTGTGAGACATGGACTCTTAAAGTGCGTCACCAGAGAAAAAAAATGACCTCCTGTTATTCTTTAATTTTCCTTTTCAGCCAGCAACACAGAACAGAGAGCAACTGAAGGGGAATCAGCCCTTTCCCTCTCAGAGGAAGTTGAAAGAATAATATTAACTCCTGATCTTTCAACACCCCAGAGATTTCAGAGAGATAGTTTGATCTTGAATTCTTGTAACTTTAAAAACTCTTGTTCATAATTAAAAACTATTTAAAATGAATGCAAAGGATCGAAAAACCAATTTCACCCGTTTTTATCATCTTACTCACAAACATATCTGTCAACTGGATACGAAGTCTAAGGCTATATCCAGTGGTGAGATTCAGCCGGTTCGCACCACTTTGGGAGAACTGGTTGTTAACTTTCTGGGCAGTTTGGCGAACTGGTTGTTGGAAGAAATCATTAGGGCAGAGAACCAGTTGTTAAATTACTTGAATCCCACCACTAGATATATCCACATTGTCAAGTTGCCTTGTTATAAGTATGGGCCTTTAACTGTTCCTGAAGTGCAGGATTGGATCTTTTACTCTGCCCCAGCACACCATAAATATGACCTTTATATAAGTTTTGCTGCTTCACATTAAAAGTCCTAACCAGTCTGCATTAATTGCGTGCTGTGCCTGTGGTTTTAGTGGCAGCTAGACAGAACTGTAGGAATAGCCTCTCAGCCGGGTCATTTGGTTATGCCTGCAATTCCCTAATCTCAGCTGCAGCTTCTGATAGCAATAGTGTTCAAATAGCATAGTGTTATAATATTTGCCTGGAAAGCAAAGGGCCGCTGGTTTAGATGTTTGTAAAATTATTGTTTTTCTTTCACTGAGCTACTCACCTTTTTCAGGGCTTTTTATTCCAGTCCAGAAAGAAAATCTTTTTATTCCCTAGTCCAGGGGTATCAAACTCAAGGCCCGTGGGCTCAATCCGGCCCACATGGTACCTAGATCTGGCTCACGGGGCCACCCTGGAAACAGAAAAGGACCAGGCCACTGTGCGTCTGCCAGTGAAAATGGAGCTCATGAGGGCCATGTGCAGCCACCACTTGGGCCACCACAGGCATCCCCAACACAAGTCAAGCTGGCCATGCCCCCTGGCCACGCCCCTCCAAGGTCAAACACAGTCCTGATGCAGCTCTCAATGAAACCCCTGCCCTAATCCAAGAATTACCCTGCTAACACTTTAAAGTTTTTCTTCTTTCTTCTACCCAGCTCTTAAATAACTCCATAGAATATTGTACTGAAAGTAGCACAATTGCAGTACAGGTAGTCCTCAACGTACCGAGTCCAAAATTTCTATTGCTAAATGAGACACTTGTTAAGTGAGTTTTGGCACATTTTACAACCTTTCTTGACGCAGTTGTTAAACGAATCACTGCAGTTATTCAGCTAGCAACAGGGTTGTTAAGTGAACCTGCCTTCCCCATTGACCTTTTTTTGTCAAAAGGTCACAAAAGGGGATCAGGTGACACCCCCCACCCCCCATACACGCCAACTGTCATAAATATGTGTCGGTTGCCAAGTGTCTAAATTTTGATCATATGATTATGGGGATGATGTAATGGTCATAAGACACTTTTCAGTGCCGTTGTGACTTTGAACAGTCACTAAATGAAATGATGTAAGTTGAGGACTACCTGTACTTCTTCCGACTATTTTAGATCTGGTATGAAACATTTATTTCTAATCTCACTGCAAGACTAATGAAATACTGCACCAGAGATCTTGTAAACAGAAGCAGGAAAGGGTTATAGCTCAGGGAAAGAAAAACATTTCTGGCAATGTTCTGCATTTGGCCAAACATTATTACCACACCATTATTACCACACAACAAGGACAGGCTGTTGCAAAGGTAGCTTCAGCAATTTTATGGAGCCAAATCTGGGGAAATGCACATGTATCAGTGGGTGTGCATTTATATATGTGCATATATACACAAACCAGCAACATACACCAATATCCCATACACATATATTCATATGTTGCACATACATCCAGTATCCAGGCAATTGGCACAGTTACCCCACAGGCTGCAGTGTAAAAATGGAAGATTAAGGCTTGAAACACTGAAAAACAAGAAACCTTTATAGTAGTTTGGAAGAAAACCATGGAGTCTGAAATACCTAGTGTTGGAGGAAATCGGCTCAAATTCCCAGCTGGAAGGAACGGGCATGCCACTGGAAATAAAGAACGAAGCCAGCAAGAAGGTGATCAACAGCATGCGGTTCTGGGACAGCTGAGGAATTAGTTCGGTGAGTGCAAGGATTTTTATACCATTTATAGTATTTCATAATTTTGAGAACTTAAGATGTATAATTTAAATAATAAATAAAATATAAAGGTAAGTCAAATTAATAGAATAGAATAGAATAGAATAGAATAGAATAGAATAGAATAGAATAGAATTTTATTGGCCAAGTGTGATTGGACACACAAGGAATTTGTCTTGGTGCATATGCTCTCAGTGTACATAAAAGAAAAGATACGTTCATCAAGGTACAACATTTACAACATTTACATAATGTTTGAAGTATAAAAGAAAGAAGGGATTTTTTAATCATCTATGGTGCACATGTGATAAAGCAAAAAAATTTTGAAGTATAATTTATACTTCAATACAGAAAATTTTGAAAATGAAGATAAAGATGAAACCAGAAATTTTCCTTTTGGGCCTAATGGAAAAAGACCCGGAGAAAAAAATTTGGAACTTTATTACTATATATGTTGACAGCAGCAAGATTATCGTATGCATGAAAATGGAAGGACATTTCGATTCCTACCATGGACGAATGGTTGCAGAATTTGATGGAGTTGGCAAAGCCCCTCCCATAACACATAAAGGAGGAGCAAAGGCATGTGAGCCTTTGCAGGAAGCAACTTCGTTCATGCTGGTAGGTTTAAATTCTGAAGCTCCATTTTGACTCTGTGCTCCGTGTGGCCTTGCAAAGCTAATTGCCAATTAGGTCTTTGGCAGCGTGTCAAGGGAGATAAAGGTGGGTGCTTATTAGCATTATCCCGAAGGACTGTGGCAGACTTCTGTCAGACTCTTTACAAACTATTTATGACTCATCACGGGCTGTAAATGAACAGAATTCACAGCCGTTGAAACAAAAAGAGGGTTTTTGGGACTAATTGTGTGCTTTTTACTGTCTCAGGAAGCCTAGGTCAGAACAAACAGCAATGTTTGTTCTGACAATGAAAATTAATTATAGCATAGCATAGCATAGCATAGCATAGCATAGCATAGCATAGTGATAAATCAGACTGGAGAAGATTTGCTTGGCATTTAGTTGTGGGTGTGCCAACACTGGAGTTTTTTAAGATTGGACAGCCATTTGTCTGAAATATTATAGGATTTCCTACGGGTTGGACACGAAGACCCCCAAGGTCCCTTTCAACTCTGTTGCTCTGTTATTCTGATGCATTTTAAAAAATCCTTCCATTTTGGTCATGTTAAACAATAACTTTCCTTTGCTACAATTTCACAGGGGCAGAATCCATTTTTCAAAAGTCCAGAAGACAGATGAAACACGGACAATGGAAACTCTATTTTTCTTCCAATAAACTTGGTTATATTTCAAAAAGCAAATAGAATTATCAATATGCCTTTTTAGAGGAAGCACTTTGAAGAATCTTTCAGTCTGAAAGTTGGATTTAAACGAATCTTTCATCCCAGCCTTATTCTTATAGAAACATTCTCCCATATAATAAAATTTAATGTATTTCTTCCTGCCCATTGGAAAACTAATCTAGTTCCAAACTGCATTTCATCTTTTAAGTTTTCCTTGAATGGCCTACAATGTTTACCTCTTGCAGCCAAGAAAAATTAATCTCCTTTGACCTGATTGAAGAAAAACATTTCTTTTATTTTCCAAAATGGGGCCTGCCCTTCCAATTTCATCTCTTGTTTGTTTTGAACAAAATCCTGCAATTCTTCATTAAGATGAGATTTGTCCCCCTTCTCAATCATTGTATTTTAAATTCTTATGCAGCTTGTAAAAGAAATACATTTTAAAGAATAAGGGTCCCCTCCCCTCCTCAAATGTTCATATACTGCTCTCCCTTATTTTTTTTCCTTCATATGTTCCTTAAACACATTTCTGGTCTACAGTAGATATAAAATATTTGTTTGATGTATGTGTTATTTATATAACCCATTTTTTAAAAAAAAGCAGAACGTAATAACAATTCTTTAAAAACATAAAGCATCAGTAAAAATTAAAGATGTGCAGAGACTACCACATTTATTCTACATCCCTCCAAAGGTTACAAAGCTTAATAAGTCTATTTCTTTTGAGAAAGATATGAAAAGTGAATATAAGTACCTTCTCGTTTCTTTCTCATTTTTACCATTTCCTAGCTCTGTTTTTCGTGACCTAGTGCTGCCAATGAAAGCCATTAGATCATTGTTATCTTTTCTGCAGTATCTCACTTTTGGCTCCTTGGACTGTCTAAATATTGAAAAGCACCGTTTTTTTTAAAGGAATGGATTGTTTTCTATTGTTGATTTAGAACAGAGGCAGAGATGGGCTGCTGCTGGTTCAGGCCAAGTCACCCGAACTGGTTGTTCTGATACTGCATGGTTCGGAGAACTGGCAACTGTTTTGGGGGCTGTTTTCAGCAGTGGTGGGTTTCAATTTTTTTTTACTACCGGTTCTGTGGGTGTGGCTTGGTGGGCATGGCATGGTGGGCATGGCAGGGGAAGGTTGCTGCAAAATCCCCATTTCCTCCCAATCAGCTGCGACTTGGGAGGCAGAGAATAGATAGGGGCGGGGCCAGTCAGAATTTTTACTACCAGTTCTCCGAACTACTCAAAATTTCCACCACCGGTTCTCCAGAATTAGTCAGAACCTGCTGAAACCCACCTCTAGTTTTGAGACTGTTTTTCAGGCCATTTTCAGGCCGATTTTCCAGCCAAAATCGGTCCAAAAAATGGACTGAAAATGGCCCCAAAAAAGCTGGCTGCGAGAGGAAGAGAAGCCAGGTAAGCGGGACCCAGACGTGTCTCAGGTCCCCTTGTCCCAGAAGCAGCAACCTCATACTCTTTCCCAATGTATTGAACTGGAAACCAAAGTTAATTTGGGATGGAAGTGCTTTAGGATGGGGCTATACATATTGTATTTTTTTTAATCTGGAAGGGTTGCATGAGACATGATGGCAGGTTAAGTTTTGGTTTATTTAGAATTGGGAATGATCTTATCCATATCCCAGATTGTTGGATTTTCCTGGTTATCCATTTCTTAAATATGTAAAAAGAAAGTTCAAGGAAAGTTCTTCTCCACAGGTGTAAGTCACAAACAGTTCATTATTTGTTCAGGTTGAAGATAAGAATTATATAATAAAACATATATTGGGTAACATTGTATTCTCAGGTATGAAGGCAAAGGGATTCTGATAGCCTTTCCACCTCATTAGCTTACAAGTATTATCATCATATTTACCACACAAACTGAAATGAGATAGTAAAAAAAAAAATCATCTACTGCAGGCATCAAAAATTCTGGTCTTGCTCTAAACCCCAAGAATTCAATGTCAAATTGACCCAATTAATTTTTGGAGGAGCAGAAAACTAACTGCAACACTATCTGTTTTGACTTCAGCTATGAGCATGTTGGGGCAATTCTTTGCAATCACTTATTAGTAGAATTGGTGTCCATCTTATTGGGTTCCATTAGTAATTTAGAAAGCCCAAATGAAATTAAAAGCTTGGTTTTCCAATATATTTGGAACTAATTCACATATGTACATTTCAACAACCTTTCTAATTATTGCAGTTATGCATAATAAACCCTTTTCTCCTTTATGACTCTTAAACCTAATTAGTTTTTTGCCTGTACATAGGTAATCCAGTAATTATGATAGAACAAGGCCAATTAAATGGCTTGAAAATAGCTCAGATTCACCATCCCTAACATACAGTTGGTAGATTTCCATTCCATTAAAACTGTTTTTAATAGGTATTGGAGTTTTCCGACTCAGAATGCTGCCCTTTAGCTGTTTTCCAAGGTTGGGTTACAATAGGTCTTTTGGAATAGCAATTAAAATCATGGGTGAGAATGTGGGGAAGGGATAATATATTTTAAAGAGAATGTGGGAAAGAAATGGGATCTTGACTGATGTGCTTGTTTTCAAATCCTTCATATTCTTCCTCCTCCACAATGAGTCTGACAGACAATTTTAAAAAGCAGAACATGATGTCCTGATGATGCTTCATTAATGTTCAGTATAAATAAACAAGTGAACCAATACACTGCAGGGGGAAAATACATTGCCAAATTCATACAATTCTAGAGACATGACAAAAAGACAGTAGTTATGCTAATTGCTTAGTGGAATTCTCATCCTGTGTCTACTATTTTAAACCTTGCCAGCACTGTAGCCTTTTGCTTTGGTTATCTGAAGTTTGAATCCTACATTACCATACCGGAGAATTTCAATTTAAATCCCTATTTTTGTTCCCATCCAAGTTTGCACGAATATCCTAATTGAACCTTATTTTCTTATTTAAGTGTTTAGTTTATTTTTACTTGCTTATGGCAAATTGATGGAACTCAGATGGAAAGTTGCATTCCTTCCCCCTGAAGAGATATTCTAAGAATTTTACTGATCATACAATGTGAGATTTACATGATGATTATTTGAAGGGATCTCATAATGACATGAAACTTTTCCTAGGAAACAGGAGAGAGAATCTTAACAGCAGCCTCTGAGAGATCTCTTTAATTTTCCTTCAATAAGGATCAGGACCAAAAAAGACTGATGGACCATTCTAATGCACTTATCTCACCCAGAAGCCAAAAATCACCGCAACATTTCCATCTGATATTTGCTCATACACAAAATAATTGTCATGATATATGGCCGTGATGGCGAACCTATGGCACGTGTGCCAGAGGTGGCACGCAGAGCCCTCTCTGATGGCACATGAACCGTCGCCTGAGTTCAGCTCAGCTGTGCATGCACGGGTGCCTCCCGCCAGCCAGCTGGTCTTCAGGTCTCTGCCACACATGCATGGGGAAGTGAGGCGGATGCAGTGGGACGCATGCACACGTGTGGAGGGCAGGGTGCATGCACAGGGGCCACATGGTATTGCATTTTGGGGGTTTGGGCACGCACATGCACATTTGCATGTGCACGCACGTGCTTTGGGCACTCAGTCTGGAAAAGGTTAGCCGTCACTGGTATATGGGAATGATCTTGGGAGATGGGAAGAAAAGCCACAGACTAGACCAGGGATGTCAAACTCTCATTGTTTGAGCATCGTCATGTGATGTATCAGGACTTTTTTCCCTTTTGCTAAACTGAGTGGGGGCAGGGCCAGCACGTGATGCATCTGGCCCATGGGCTGCGAGTTTGACACCCCTGGACTAGGCAGTGATCCAATAAGAGACAGATGAGTCATCAGAAGGAGTGGTGATATGGCAAGTATCTCAGAAGAGACCCTCCCTCGTTCCCTGTTGACTGTAAAGGCAAGGAGGGAAGAGATACTGTATACTTTCAGATTTGTAAGATTCAGTTAATGTAACCTTGCAATAAAGTTAGAGCTGGTATTTCTGGGTGTGCTTCTTGTGTGAACTACCTCACAAGGCTGACAGTAATTTACTCTTTTTCAGAGGGCCGGTATTCCTTGTGCAACACTGTGACAGGGCTGGGCAACATTTTGGTAGCTTATTTGTTTTTATTTCACTTATTTATATAATTATTCATATTATTTACATAGCCACTAATAATTTATATGAGCCACTCAGAGCCACCCCACAAGTGGCTCTGGGTGGCTTGCAAGATTAAAATAGTTAGATCCACCAACCATAACCGCCAAGGATAAATGTTTGACCCCACTCACCATCAAAAGTAGTAGAATTCATTTACTCACTACCCCCCAACCCCCTATTCAAATGTCTGGGGAAACAGCCAGGTCTGCAATGTTTTGTGAAATACTAACAGTTAAGGATGTTTGAGAAAAAAAGGAGTGGGTCAATTTTGTTTTAGAATTGTGGTCTCCAACCTTTGTGGCTTAGCGGCCTGGCTGAGGGGAGAGGGGAACTGGACTGTGTGAGTGGTGCATGCACACGCAAGCAGCACGACTCATGTGAGCAGTAGCGGGTTTCAAATCCCATTGGGCGCGTGTGTGCACGTGCGCACAATGCTTCTCCGCATGCGCAGAAGCAACCGAGTAGGTGGGCAGAGCGTCCCATCACCACCACTATTGGTTCGCCCGATCCAGAGCGAACCGGTAGCAACCCACCACTGCATGTGAGTGTCGGGCCAGGACGCATGTGCATGCACACGCAGCGCAACTTGTGTGTCACCCTGCCACTAATACGATTTGAGCAGCATGTGCATGCACACGCATTGCACGCTGCTCACACAGCCCGGTTGCAAATAAGCCATGGGCCCGGTAGTGGGCCACGGCCCAGAGGTTGGGGATCCCTGTTCTAGAATACAAAAGCGAATTAACATGGAAAAGTTCAAAGCAGGATTTTCAATTAAAGTTCTATATGGATAGACTAATTTATCAGTTAACTTTCACCCATACTCCTTATTTTAAAAACCAAGTTCCAAGCAACTGCTTAATGAAGAAATGTGAGCATTTTGGATAACTTTTTGTTTTCAAAACTGTCATCTATCCGTAACACCCATGTAATCCTCCCCGTACCTGCCCTTCATGGAAATACTGCTGCCTCTTCTCCTTTCGGTTCCCTGCCAGACTTTCTCCACATAAGGAAAACTGAGAAGAACAATGGACACCCAAGTCAAGTTAGAGCAGATTATTTTTTAAACATTTTCAAAAGGACTTCGTAAAAACACTTCCATTCTACTATCAACACTGAAAGCGATACTTGTCCTTAGCAGGATTAGCACTTCACTGTTTTTGACAGTGTGCAGGGAATATAATGTCATTTATGCTCATAACTAGATGTCCCTGAATATTTCTGCCTTTGCTTTCCTGTTTAATATAAAATGCCTATTTAACATAAAAGTCAATGTACTAAGCCATGATAGCCATAATTGCTAAACCACACATGGCATGACTGCTGCCTCGTAAAATAAATATCCTCCTACAGTGACCTTTGTTATATCAATAAATTGCTTTGATTCACAAATTGTATCACTCCATAGACTGTAACTTTCTCAAGGATACTGGTAAGAGGTGTGTTTACCATTCTTCCTGTTCAAAGTGGGATCTGGGGTCAAACCATTGGGGTAATAGTCCACTTGATTGGCATTTATACTTCTCACAGACTAAGCACTCTGCCTTGCAAAGTGTTCTGTTTCTAGACACAGGACATTCAGATTCCCAAGCAACCCTATCAGTGCTTCTTATCGGTTGTACAATAAAATGATTCTTGGTCAATGACCCAGTCTCTGTTATACACAAGAACTTGTTTGATCAGTCTTCAAGGCTATTTGCTCTATAACAGCAGGAGATTAGTGATTCACTGTATGTTGCTACTTTTAATAAAATGATGGTTGTATCCTCTCCAGCTCTTGGCATGTCCTTAGATGAGTTTTTCCACTACAACAGTCAGTCTAATTACATAATGGAATTATTTTTCCATCTATGTTTTCAGGCTAATAAAACAAGAGAACAATCTTGAGAGATGATGTAATGCAGCAAGGAATGTTTTCTAACCTCCTTTTGCATATCAAAGAAAGTAAGTCTTCAAGTGAAAGACAAGGAGAATCTTCTCCTAGTTGCCTATGTCTCTACTTACAATTGAGATGTGTATTTCAAATTGTTGAATGTGTTAAAAACTTTACCAAATGCCTTGCCATTTGGCTAAATAGGACTAAAAGTATAACTTCATGGCCACCAGTAATTAGCAATAGTTTTTGAGAGGCCATTTATCAGCGTGACAGAATTGCGGTTTTTTGGACCGTTTCCCATCACTCTCACACACTTAGCAGTTTATATAAAATTTGTAAGAATAAATCAAGCATTGCCAACCTGAATTTCTTAGCTTGAAAGATTGTGTAACTATCATAATCAGTTATATAACTTTCAACTAAGGTATGAAAGCCAGTTTGGTGTGGTAGTTAAAGCATCCAGCTAGAAATTGGGAGGCCATGAAGACATCAATAAATAAATAAGATACAATAACATTACAGTTTAACTTGCAAAGAAAATGTCAATAACCACTTTACAAGTGAAAACAAGTCATTGTCCATATACTTGGAACTAAGAGCAGGTGGTAGATAACGTTTGTTATCTAAACCAAACCGCATCAAAATATATTGGACTTTAGATATGGGCTGTACAGTCACCAACATTTATGAATCACCTACATATTTCTTGTTTTTATATATTTTATATTTTTAGCCATCTGGAATTAGCATTGTAATTTCCCTTTTGTTTAGATAATACATTTTTGAAAGATCATATTATACCCTACAAATAAATAAATAAATAAACAAATATATTTATATATTTGTTTTCTGAGGTTTTCACGGGTGTTTGTATGTAGGTCTTTGGTTGTTCGGGTTTTCTCCCGTGTAAAATTGGAAGTGTCTTGGCGACGTTTCGACGAAGTCTCATTCGTCATCTTCAGGCTTCAGCTTCGTGCTTCTGGGAGCAATGTGTGATCGCAGCTGTTTCTTCCTTTTAACTACTAGTGGGGGTTTGAACTGATTGGCTGGGAGTTTGGCTGTGCTCTGATTGGATGGGGGTTTTTTTGTGCTCTGATTGGCTGGGGGTGTGTCCTGTGTTGGTGGGGGCTTGTTTGTGCTCAGTTTAGTCTGTGTTGCAGGGGGATTTGAGCTGGTGAGCTGCATAGCTGTTGTTTGGCTTTGTGGTCGTGCTACATCTTCATAGTGGGTGTCGGTCTGCTGCATGTATGGATTGGAGGGGTTTGAAATGGCTAATGTTGCAGCTGCGGTCTGGCTTCTGGTCCTTGGTCGTGCTTCATGATCAGTGTGGGTTTGGGTCTGCTTTCTGGGTGGATGTGCGGTGGTGACATCCTGTGAGGACCTCGTGAGTGTGGGTCTGGTGTCATTCCTCGTGTCCCTAACGAGTCCCTAACGAGTCCTTAACGAGTCCCTAACATGTCCCTAACTAACGAGTCCCTAACAAACAACAGCTATGCAGGTCACCAGCTCAAATCCCCCTGCAGCACAGACTAGACTGAGCACAACCAAGCCCCCACCAACACAGGACACACCCCCAGCCAATCAGAGCACAGAAAAACCCCCATCCAATCAGAGCACAGCCAAGCTCCCACCCAATCAGTTCAAACCCCCACTAGCAGTTAAAAGGAAGAAACAGCTGCGATCACACATTGCTCCCAGAAGCACGAAGCTGAAGCCTGAAGATGACGAATGAGACTTCAAAACGTCGCCAAGACACTTCCAATTTTACACGGAGAAAACCCGACCTATATACAAACACCTACCTATATATATATATATATATATATATATATATATATATATATATATATATATATATATATATCTATATATGTCTCTGTGTGTGTGTGTGTGTGTGTGTGTGTGTGTGTGAGAGAGAGAGAGAGAGAGAGAGAGAACTTCTGGAGACTGTCACTAAGTCTTCTGAAGTGTGGATATATGAATCACTATGAGTATGTGGAAGCAAGGATGGTTTGCCAGATTAGAAAGTTATGAAAAGGAATGATGAATGCTGTTGACATAAATGTGATTTAGTAAGAGTTCCTTTTCATCTCCTTCCATTAATTTCTCCTGCTTATTATTTTTTACTCCTTTTCTGCTTTTTGCATAAAGTTGGCTCCTCCCAAATGGAATTGTATCATGGTTGCACACAAGTATGTGTTACATATTTGTTTCTACCTACAAGATTTATGCATTTGCTGACAAGAAAGTGACTTCAACACACACATTCAGATTTAAAGTAATTTTATTTCATATCCTAAGTGGAGATTGTGTATCCCAGCACTTTCTGGCTTAAGAAGATAATGAACCTCTCTCTCAACCTCCTGATTTAGCAACACCACCTGGTGGAGCACAGAGTTATAGAAGTATCCACCAGTTCTTTTGCAGATTAGTAAGAATTGCTCAGAATAGCCTGGGCCATTTGTTAATACCTTAAAATATTGGGAGGGGGGATTTATTACTAGAATAAAAGTCTCTGTTTCTTAGCAATTTTACTACAATTTCTATATTAAAAATACCATACAATTGATGCTACCTAAGCATGTGGGATAGTTAACTGGAAATGGGGAGTCCATCTCCAGCCATAGAAACTCAGTGGGGGATTATGGGACACTTTTTCACTCACCATTGAATCTACTTCACAAACTTTTTACTGGTGGGGGGGGATGTGAAGGGGAATGCAGTGTATAATCAGCCCTTCAAGGTAGGCCAGGCTTACAATGATTTTTTAAAATTAATTTTTAATTAATTACAAGGGATTAAAAGAATGCTCTTTATTATTATAGGACATATTATCAGGATCCTGAGAATTTGTTCAAAGCCTTCACTGTCCCCTTTTTAAAGAAAACACATTCAAGGCAGATCTGATCTGAGCTTCTTTCTCTTGCTTTTTACTTTGTCAGGACTTACCAGCCACCTCTCTCTTCCTCTTCAAGACTCCAGCTAAATTCTTCCATGCCTTTAATTCCTCCTAGAAAGACAAGATACAAATTTAACAAACACAAATAGCAATACTTACAGAACATGCAGAATTTAGAATTTCTGGCTGTACTTCTGGCACCTTCAGAAGCAGGAACTGCAAGCTCCGTGGTCCCATTCCAAACTGTCTCCCTCAGAGGGCTCAAATCTGAGCCATAGCCACTCTGGAAGAGTGGTGAAGTAAAGGAAGTAAAGGAGGACTGCCTGTCAGGTCAAGGAGAACCTCAGTTCTCCTCCCTGATCATCCAAAAACGAAGAGTGGCAGCAAAAATGTCTGCCACAAATCTGGGGATAGTCAGAATACCTAAGACTGTGCTGGAGTGGAGAAAGTGAATGGTGAGCAAACTGGGTGAGAAAATTTTTTTAATTGCAATCTGACCCCAAGAAAATCACAGAACATGCAGAATTTTATTGATGCCAGTACAGAAAACTGATTGCTATGACCTGTAACAGATCTGGCAATCAGAGTTGGCAATATTAGGAGACTTCCAGCTGATGTTGTGGCGAGATCGGACGTGAGGAGTGGGTCTCCATGGTCCCGCACCGAGTTCTCTCCATTGGAGAGCTCTGAAAGGAGCTAAAGCCACGCTGTGATGGTAGTGAAGAAAAGAGGGGCACCCTGTAGGTTGCGGAGAGCTGTAACCCTCCTGCTTGACCCAGGGCTTCTTCCCTCTCACCCTCAATGAGGAAAAGAAGCAGCTATCATGGCTGCTGTGAAGCTGGGACAGTCAAAACAACAAAAAAATGTTCAGGAGTGGTGTAGATGAACAGTGTCTAGAACTGGGTGAGAAGATTCTTTTTTTTTAATTTGGACCCTAACTTTAAAAAAAAATCCAGGAAAAGAGATTCTTAGAACTATTTCTTAAAGCAGCAAACAACCATTGAGAGAAAAATCCTAGACCCGAAAGAAAGGAACTAAGAGTAGAAAAGTTAAAGACCTTTTAAAACATAGAAAACTGGATTTTTAAACTGGGTAGGCATTGTTTTGGAAAGGCATTATAAAATGCTGGAACTATCTACTTGAATAGCTGACTTTGTTTCCATAAATTGAACTAAAATTGAATTAATCAATTTATCAGACTTAAAACAATGCTGAAACCTAAGCTGAGGGTGTCATCTACTGGTGAATGAAAAATATACCATACTCCCTACAAGCCTGGGAATAAACAACATTCATCTGGAGGAATGTGATGATATTTACTGTTCTATAACTATTTACTTTATGACTACTGGAGACTCTATTGTGAGAATAAATGTAAATGTAAATAAAATAAAATAAAGAAGACTCTTAAATAAAGTAAAGTGACTTTTGATTTGTGGAAAGCTGCCTGGACTATTTAAATGGAACTGATTAATAATCCTGAGATGTGAAGAACTATGATTATTGAACTTTCTGAGGAGCAACATTGGGCTTGAATATGTTGTTTTTGGACTATTGAGTAAGAGTGGGACTTACTAAATAAGACAAGATGCTCCACCAGGGGAAATGAGTGAGATTTCAAAAGAAATGGTGTTGATGTTTCAAAGCATTAGGGATACTATGACAAAGAATCACAGAGAGATAAAGAACCTATTACAAGGCATAAATGGGAAAATAGAAAATATCCTACAACTGATAATGAATGAAGATCAAAGAGTCCAGGGAAGAGAGAAGACAGCAGAAAGAATGGAGGAAAAGATAGAACAGACAAACCAGCAATTAAAGCAAGAAGATGAGAAGGAGAAGACGATAAAGATAATAATACTGATGAAATAAACCAAGGGAAAAGTACCTTAAAGGGTTTAAAATGGAATTGGATAACCAGGAAGATACTTTTGAAAGGGAGATAGGGGTGTGGGTGGACACTCTGGAGACCTGGCAGCTTAGGAGGATAGAGATGGGAGAAATATTCAGACTGAATGCTGATAGAGACAAAGATCCAAGAGAGACATATGGGAGGCAAGCTAAAAAATGAATAAGAATTGCAGTATTAAAATGGACAAGAGATTATGGATAGAAAGGATTTTTTTCTTTCTTTTTTTTTTCTAATATAATGATAGCCTGAAATAAGAATACACACCTTTATATAAAGCAATAGTTATATGGAAAGATTGGAGGTTGAAAGATGGTACTATTAGGTATGATTAAATAATAGGATGATTGGTACTAGAATGGTGTACTGAGACTTTGAATAACCAAATAATGAAGGACTATGTCTTGCTATAAACATGTGTATTAACACTAGGATTAGTAATGGTGGCCTGACTAGAAGTAACAGTAACAAGAGTTGGAACGGACCTTGAAGGTCATCTAGTCCAACCCCCTGCTCACACAGGAAACCTATACTAGGGATTCAAACCACCAACCTTTCTGATCGACAAGCTCAGCATCTTAGCCACTGAGCCACCTAGGGAGCCACCCTAGAAACTAGAATAGAGGTAGAAATAAGAAATAGGGGGAATGTTAGCAGATATAATTTTTATATAATAGAATATAAGTAATAACTAGATGGAAAGATTAGAGGTTGAAAGATGGTATTACGATGTATGCGTAATAATATCATTAGCATTAAAATGGAACATTGGAATAGCTACTCTAAAACAAACATATATATTAATATTAGGATTATATAAGTTTGATTAATGTAACAAATATTATTATTATTATTGCTATTTGTATCAAAATGAATTCTACCCAGAGGCCACACTGTTCATGTGTTGATATTGATGTGTATTTAAAAATAAAAATCTAATAAAACTTAAAAAAAAAGAAGAGTTGGCATTATTAGGCAAAGATTGAGGCTCACCCCCAACAAGGTTCCTCCGGCCAGCTCTGGACTCCCTGGTTCTGCTCCTTCTCCATACCTGCCCTATCCAGCAAGGAAGAAGAAGTAGAGGAAGGAGATATTTTATCACTGTCTATTGATCTGAGTTTCTTCCTCATTCCTGTGCAAAGAGGAAGCTCTGGACAGCTTTGCAAAGATACATAATCAGCACTGGAAATAGTGGCAAAGGAGAATTGGTTGCACTAAAGGTTTGTTAAACTCTTATTGATTGAGAAGTGGTATCCATGAAAATGGATACCATCCACCATGTCTTGCATTGGCATCCCTTCGTTCAGAAACCTGCCAAATTAGAGAGGGCGTACGGTTGAGTATACACACACACACACACACACACACACACACACACACTATTTGCTGTAAAGAGCTTGTTTTTATGGGCAGGGGTGTTACTGACACATTCAATAAGGAATGAGCTTCAGAATCTTCTTTTCCTCTCTGAGCATCCCACACATTTAAATGTAACACATTCCAGTTTATGTTTACCAGGCCACTGTGCCTGGAATCAAAGGAAGCGTTTGGGTGGGAAAGACAGAGAGGAATTGCAACCCCCTGTTAAAGTGATTCACCAAAGAGTGGGAGGAGACCATCAGTTCACCCCACCAATTGCTTCCTGCAAAGCTAAAGCCCAGCTGCTTCTTTCTTTCTAGCCCCCAGAAATGATCCTATCACAGCATTTTGTTTTTCAACATTTTTTCCTGGGACCTTTAAAAAAGGCACAAGTCAGGAATGAGCGTGTGCATGCTCACACACACACACACACACACACACACACACACACACACACACACACGTTTGTATCAGTAGTGGTACTATATTCACTTACCTTCACTACCGGTTCACAAATGTGAGCTCTGAGCATGCGCAGAGTGTCCGTGATAACGTCCAGGCGGGTGGGTGGAGCCTCCTCCCGCCGCTACTAATTCGCCCAAACCGGGTAGAACTGGTAGAATCCCACCAGTGGTTTGTGCGTATGTGTGTATGAGAGATCTTTAGAGCTACTATAGATGGGATGTAAATATAAATTCAGATGAGTGCTACATGCAAGTACCTTGAGTTTTCTGTATCTCTTTGCAGCTCTGTATGGGGAAATGGTGTTTGGAAACTCGATCAGTAGCACTGTGCATTTTAGTTTAGGAATAAGGAGATGCCTAGGATGTGATGCAGGTTCATAAAATTGTACAGGTTGAAGAGAGACAAGTGTTTCTCCCTTCTATGCATAGTTAGTGAAATTGGTAAGCATTGAAAGTAACATTAATTAATTATCCCACCTCTGCCATTGCCTCTTGGCCAGTGGTGGGATTCAGCCAGTTCGCACCACTTTGGGAGAACCGGTTGTTAACTGTTTGAACAGTTTGGCAAACTGGTTGTTGGAAGAAATCATTAGGTCAGAGAACCGGTTGTTAAATTACTTGAATCCCACCACTGCTCTTGGCCCCTTTCTTCCACCATCCACTAAAATAGCTGTTTATATATAATAACTATATATTAAAATATCTTCTTTAATCAGTTGCAATTCTCTGTTGGTTTTCTTCCACACAAGCTGACATGCATGAAAACCTCAAAAGATTTGATCCTTTGCTTTTCCTCCATGGGCGCATATATCAGACACCCCCAAAAGTAAAAGCAATCCTACACTTCTTCTTCTTCTTCTTCAAATTTCTTCTTTTTTCCAGATGGGGCAAAAGGCACAGCAGGGGTGCCAGCAGCTGGTGTTTGGGATACAAGCCAAAGATACCACGTTTGATTCTAATTTTCTTATGAGGAACTGATTAGCTGTGCTCTTTTAATACTTCTCTTCAAAGTATCTTTATGCGCACAACAGGTTGTTTTTTTTAATGGAATTACACAAGAAGTAACTATGGTTGCAGCCTAAGATGATTCTTAAACAGGATCAGGCGGATAAAACTTTGAAGGACTGACCAATCAATTATTTACAGTGACAGCTAAATGAGACTTCTGGTTCAAAGGTGTTATTCCTTTGAAGGAATGTTGCTGGACGTTGCCAGATGACTCATGGAAGAAAAGATCCATTGCACACATGCAGGTTAGTTGAAGAGAGACAGGCCACGGGACTGGATGACCTAACTCCTGACTAGGCTTCTTGTGTGGTAAATTTTTATGGACCATAAAGAAACCTAGGACAATGGAGATAGGGCCCAGGGCTAAATGGGCAAATACTTAGCATGGATGTATTTGAAAAATATTTTTTTTTCTTTTAAATCACCTAGTGCAAAAATAATTTGTTTATATCCTACCTGTTATTATTTTTGCAAATAATTAAGGGCAGCAAACATATCTAACACACCTTCCTGCTCCTATTTTCCCCACAACAGCAAACTTGTGAGGTGGGTTGGGCTAAAAGAGAGTGACTGGCCCAAAGTCACCAAGCTGGCTTTCGTGGCTAAGGCAGAACCTGAACTCATGGTCTCCCACTTTCTACTCTGGTGCCTTAACCACCAAACCAAATTGCCTAAAATCATGTCTGCCTTTCTAAAATGCTTTATTGATCATGCAAGATTTCCCCCTCACACATTACATAATTTCAGCCTGCACTTTCTTCAACTGAATTTGCATCATTTTCAGATGGTGAAATACCAACTTCTTGTTGGCAGCTTGTGTCTTGCAACAAATTTTGAAGCTGAAAATGTCTCTTCTTTAGATGTGCTTGGACAACAACCTCCAGAATTTGTAGCACAATTGGAGAAAACCTCAAGTGTGTTAGAATAGCTGCAGCCAAGGATCTCACTTCAAAACTCTGAGCAGTTTCGTTTTCTCTAGGGCCAAACCAAGAATATATTATGTACGTATATATGCAAGAATATGTATGACACTAAAAGTCACCAGGGTACAGATCTAATTTAGTAGCCCTGTTTTGACGTTGCCTAGCAACTTGGAATAGACAGGGAAGTTTGTATTTTGACTTGAATATCTTAAAAACATATATTCTTGTTCTCTGGTTGCTTTTGCAGATCAGTTCCAATGATGTGGAAAACTACCCGGTTGCTTTGAATTTGCTTCTTTGTTGAATTGTTGTTCTCTTAACATTTCTACAGCTTACTTTGTTTCTAAAAATTCTTGACTTACGTTATTTATAGTTAACTTGCTTCTAAGTAAAATTTGCCAAACTTTTTACTTTACTAGATTTATTTTATACACACACACACACACACACACGTATATAGTAAATCAAAAGGCCAAAATTAAGAGTTGTGAGAATGATCCTACAATATATAAAGTATTGGCAAAAATGTAGGAAATACATAAAACCTTCAAACTTTGTTTGAAAAAACTCTTGCATGTTAAGTAGCAAGCCTTTGGGCATCAATGTTCCAACTTTGTTCCTCTGGAGAGTTTGAGAGAACCTGTTTCCGGGTTACGTCTGTTGCTCTCCTTGGGAGATGTCCAGAGACCTGCCTCATCGATTTGGCATTTTCTCCTTTGCTGATTTTTTTCTTCTATGCTTCTCCTTGGGGATCTTCTGCTTTCAGAGAAATGTGGAAGAACTGTGCAACAGGCAAGGTGCAGGTTATATCATTGTTAACTCAGTAGGCCAGATTAATATTTTACTCTTCACATCTACGGTATACAACAGGGGTCTCCAACCTCGGCAATTTTAAGCCTGGAGGACTTCAACTCCCAGAATTCCCCAGCCAGCTTTGCTGGGGGATTCTGCAAGTTGAAGTCCTCCAGGCTTAAAGTTGCCAAGGTTGGAGACCCCTGGTATACAATGTGCAATAAGAAAACTTTATTGTTCCATTCCTTAGGCTGAGTTGACCTTTCACATGAAACAGGCAATTCCCTGGATTAAGAATGAGTTTTGTTCCCTAATTCTGTCTTTAACCTAAATTGAATTTAATTTGGAAGAGGTTTGTGTACCTATATATCCACATATCAGGGATGAACAACTACAACAACAAAGCTGTTTATAAACCTTTTGTAAAGTTTAAACTGAATATGTTATGTTTTATACATTAAAACCAAGTTAAAGGGGACATAGACTTTCAGCAAGGAGAACCCAATTTAAGGAGAATCGACTGGAATTTAATAATTCAGCATCCTGAAGGCAAAGTGTTCCAACTCAGAATGGCAGATGGCGTTCGCCTTCCTTAGCCTATGAACCACTGAAACCATGCAATGCTTTCATGAATCAACTGTTGCTACTAAGATGCAAATGCTACTTTGTGACACTCACGAATTATGGATGAGAAGTGAAACATCTTCAAAGAAAAATCCGAAAACCCAGTTGCCTCTTGGAAAAGCAACTTTGGCTCTCTCTTGTAGAATGCAGATGTTTCACAGAAGAAATCTTAGCATCATTTAGTGCAAGTCCATAGTACTAAACTCTGTTTATCTCAGATTGGTATTATTTAGGTTCATTTGAAGTTTAAGCACTGGAATATGACACTCATGGAAGCATTGCGTGGCTTCAGTGGATTGTCGGCTCAAAGAAGAAGAACGTTGACCATCATTTTGAGTTGGATCACCTTGCCAGTCAGCCATCCACATATTAAGCACTTAACACATCAGCCGTTCCCCATTTTGTAACAGGAAGACATGTTTGTATCTAGGGGTTGTCTTTAAGTTGGATGTTCTTAACCCCGGGGTTGCCTGTAGACCACATTATGCTTGAAGCTAAGCACTGCAGTTTATTAACTATGAATCGCGACTTAATATTTTGTGTGAAGCAAGTTGTTATATAGTTCACAGTTTTAAAAAAAAATCCATGGCACCATATGATAGGTGAACTTAATATATCAGTGTTTCTTAATCTTGGCAACTTTTAAGATGCTGGCTGGGGAATTCTGGAAGTTGAAATCCACACATCTTAAAGTTCCCAAAATTGAGAAACCCTGCAGTTTATGGAAGCCAATTCCTATGATCTAGGCATAAGCAATTTTGGCCCTCACAGGTCTTGTTGGACTGCAATTGGACTCCTGTGAATTATTACCAGCAACTCTAGAGTAGGTCACACAGTATCCATTGCTGCTGTACAGAATAGTCCCAAAGTTGTCCCCTTTCTTAAATAAGGTAACTACTTGCCTTTTCTAGCCTGATCCCAATTACTAAAAATAACTGGTAACAAATAGTACCACAGAAGAGCTAGTGGAAGAATACAATTGGTTTGTATTATTATGTAATATATTATGTAAAATATTATGTAATATAATATGTATTATTATTACATATGGTTAAATTATGGTTTGCATAATTTAATAATACATAATATTGCGTGCCCATCATCCCTGTCATAATGTTTTCTTTTTTTATTTGTATCTTTTACATGTATTTATAATTATGTTTACACTTGTATCTGTCAAAAAATACATGCTTGACGAAATAAATAAATAAAATAAAATAAAATAAACCTAGTCAGAGCCACAGGATATAGATTAGAACTTAAATGTATTTCGCTTCAGAGTTTCCTGTGATGGAGAGATCATAATATAAGCAGAAGATTAGAATATTAATAGGCTTAGTAATCTTGCCAGCAAATGCTGATTGACATTTTTCAATACTGCAACTTTGCCCAAGTCAGGTTTTTTTTTTTTTTACTAATTATAGTCAAGAACGGAACAAATAATCCTTTGACATTTGGAAGAAGCTTGAAAGTTGAACTGGCTTTTAGTTTAAAACGCAGACCACAAAGGACTGTAAAAGAAAGACAAAGAACAATGATGACATTTCAGCTTCTTTTCAGAAGACTGTCACCCAGCCAAGAGATACTGTGTGTTTGCACATGAGTGAACAGGTATGTTGCCACAGAGTGATGGGTTTGGACAATGAGAATGATATTCATTTTATAAATAAATAGAAAATAATGGGTTGGTTTTTTAAAAAAATAATCTGCAATTGGCTGGGTTTTTACATAAATCATAAACCATGGTTAATAAATCATTATGATTGACTCCTAAGCCAGAAAAAATTGAACTACACTGTAAATTAGCAGTACCATGAAGCCAGTCAGTGTGTGCATATGTGTAGTAGAAGGTAACACGCCTTCCATGCAAGTTTGTTTGTTTTTAATCGTGATCTCTAGGAACATAATGGGGTCTTGAATTAGTAGATGAATGAAGGCAAAATCTGGAGTTATACAAACCCATGAATCAACGAATGGCATTTGGTCTTCTTGCAATGGATTTGGGAAATGTAGTTTTGGGAATTGGTCATGTTGGCCTGAGGAGAGATGGTTGGGCTTACACAATGTCTTTTGCCAGAGTTGAGAGGAACATAAAAAGGAAAAAGATCATCATCAACATTCCTAGCAGCAAATTCTTGTCCTTGAAGTTTGAAAAACAAGGTTGCTGTTCCCTAAGGAATGTATACATATGGCATAATGGTTGTCAACAACAGCAACATTTTTGCACAATCCAACTTTTGTTTCCTCCAAGGCAGAAGATGATTACAGAAAGATTAGGTGACAGAAGACAAATATAAGCTGTCTCCCTTCAACTTCTTCCTTGGGTCAGAGTGTGACTATAATGTCCTTCCCAAATTGACTGCTACTGAAATTATCATTGTGATTTCACATCTTCTCAGCTGTGTGAGTTGCAGTTGAACTCAGCTAGTGACAGTACCATTATGCATAGTTGCCGAAATTTTATTTTTTCTATCATCTTAGATAGAGCAATTGCTTTCTTTACTGTAGGAAAACTTCTCCCTTGTAGATGTCTATGGAGATTTCAGTCATCCAGATCATGGTTGTCTCAAAGGTGCTTTTCCAAGAGGCAACTGGACTTTCTAGTTTTTCTTTTAAGACATTTCACTTCTCATCCAAGAAGCTTCTTCAGCTCTGACTGGATGGTGGTATGGATATATCATTGGTTCAGGTTTTCTTAGGCCTCACAGCCGGGAGAACTTGACTTGACCTTTTTCAGTACTACATGACAGACATGATTTATAGTACCCATAGCATTGCTCCTTAAGTTAAGTTTTGCTTTCCCTGAGTTAGATTTCTAATTTTGCTTTCCCTGAGTTAGGTTTCTATTCCGCTGAACTTTCCCTGAGTTAGGTTTCTATTCAGGTAAAATGTATGATTTCTTGTAAACCACGTGGTATTTTGCTAATACGTATACTCTAAACGCTCGCTGATTGGTAACTTTCTATATGCTACTTCCCTCCTTGCTGTAGTTACCCCTCCCTGCTAAAACTGCATAATAAAAGAGACTGTTGCGATCTAAAGGGGACCCTTTTTTAACAACCCCTTTCTTCGTGCTCTCTCATCTTAAGAAACTTCTGGTGTGGTGTCTTTTATTTGGCTTCTTTTGTCCTTGCGAGGACCTCCTAAATTGTCTCAGCGAGGGCTGAGACTCGTTCCCGGTCAGGGAACCCAGGACAACATCAACAGGGAACCTAGGACAACAAATACGTGTTGCAGACCAACAGCAACATCTGGGGGCTCGTCCTATCCTGTTGTGTTGTCCAGAGGCGCGATCGTTGTCTAGCGGTGCGTCACCTTCACCCTCATTGCTTACCCGTCGGGACGCGACACGTGCACACGTAAGTAATGGGCTCCTCGAACTCGAAAGTCTCATCATTGCATAGGAATGAGCTTTACTCTCTGGTGAAGAAGGCTAATTGTTTGCAAAAAGTTAATGGCACCACTGTCTATCCTCTTTCTAAGAAATCTCTTACCTCTTTTCTAGTCTCCTACTGTCTCTGTAGCTGCCTCTGCTCCCCCAGCAGACACAGCTCTTTCTCCTCCTGCAGCGTCTCCCCCTCCGCCGGAGGATACAGACACGGCTGCAGGCACTCTTTCTGCCTTGGTTGCCTTTTCTTCTCTTTCTCTAAGAACTGAACCCCCGATATCGGCTTACCCTTTAAACCTCAATCCAGCAGGAGGGACAGCCGATACACGAGAACATCAATGTCTGGTGCTTAAAAATTTAAAAGAAGCTGTTACTTCCTCGGCATTCACTCTCCGTTCCTTCAGTTCCTATGCCTGCTCATTCCTTTCCCTCCTCCTCCCTTTCCCCCCACTCTGAACCTTCAAACCATATTGAGCTAAAATGTATGATTTCCTGAAAACCACGTGGTATTTTGCTAATCGTATACTCTAAACGCTCGCTGATTGGTAACTTTCTATATGCTACTTCCCTCCTTGCTGTAGTTACCCCTCCCTGCTAAAACTGCATAATAAAAGAGACTGTTGCGATCTAAAGGGGACCCTTTTTTAACAACCCCTTTCTTCTTGCTCTCTCATCTTGAAGAACTCCTGGTGTGGTGTCTTTTATTTGGCTTCTTTGTCCTTGCGAGGACCCCTAAATTGTCTCAGCGAGGCTGAGACTCGTTCCTCAGGAACCCAGGACAACATCAACAGGGAACCTAGGACAACAAATAAGTGTTGCAGACCAACAGCAACATCTGGGGCTCGTCCTATCCTGTTGTGTTGTCCAGAGGCGCGATCGTTGTCTAGCGGTGCGTCACCTTCACCCTCATTGCTGTAGTTACCCCTCCTGCTAAAACTGCATAATAAAAGAGACTGTTGCGATCTAAAGGGGACTTTTTAACAACCCCTTTCTTCGTGCTCTCTCATCTTGAAAACTTCTGGTGTGGTGTCTTTTATTTGGCTTCTTTGTCCTTGCGAGGACCCCTAAATTGTCTCAGCGAGGCTGAGACTCGTTCCTCAGGAACCCAGGACAACATCAACAGGGAACCTAGGACAACAAATAAGTGTTGCAGACCAACAGCAACATTTTTGCACAATCCAACTTTTGTTTCCTCCAAGGCAGAAGATGATTACAGAAAGATTAGGTGACAGAAGACAAATATAAGCTGTCTCCTTCAACTTCTTCCTTGGGTCAGAGTGTGACTATAATGTCCTTCCCAAATTGACTGCTACTGAAATTATCATTGTGATTTCACATCTTCTCAGCTGTGTGAGTTGCAGTTGAACTCAGCTAGTGACAGTACCATTATGCATAGTTGCCGAAATTTTATTTTTTCTATCATCTTAGATAGAGCAATTGCTTTCTTTACTGTAGGAAAACTTCTCCCTTGTAGATGTCTATGGAGATTTCAGTCATCCAGATCATGGTTGTCCCAAAGGTGCTTTTCCAAGAGGCAACTGGACTTTCTAGTTTTTCTTTTAAGACATTTCACTTCTCATCCAAGAAGCTTCTTCAGCTCTGACTGGATGGTGGTATGGATATATCATTGGTTCAGGTTTTCTTAGGCCTCACAGCCGGGAGAACTTGACTTGACCTTTTTCAGTACTACATGACAGACATGATTTATAGTACCCATAGCATTGCTCCTTAAGTTAAGTTTTGCTTTCCCTGAGTTAGATTTCTAATTTTGCTTTCCTGAGTTAGATTTCTATTCAGGTAAAATGCATGATTTCCTGAAAAACACGTGGTATTTTGCTAATACGTATACTCTAAACGCTTGCTGATTGGTGATGTTAAGTTTCTATATGCTAATTCCCTCCTTGCTGTAGTTACCCCTCCCTGCTAAAACTGCATAATAAAAGAGACTGTTGCGGTCTAAGGGGGACCCTTTTTAACAACCCCTTTCTTCGTGCTCTCTCTCTTGAAGAACTCCTGGTGTGGTGTCCTTTATTTCGCCTGCTTTGTCCTTGCGAGGACCCACTAAATTGTCTCAGCGAGGGCTGAGACCCGTTCCTGCGGGAACCCAGGACAACATTAACAGGGAACCTAGGACAACAAATAAGTGTTGCAGACCAACAGCAACATCTGGGGGCTCGTCCTATCCTGTTGTGTTGTCCAGAGGCGCGATCGTTGTCTAGCGGTGCGTCACCTTCACCCTCATTGCTTACCCGTCCGGGACGCGACATGTGCACACGTAAGTAATGGGCTCCTCGAACTCGAAAGTCTCATCATTGATAGGAATGAGCTTTACTCTCTGGTGAAGAAGGCTAATTGTTTGCAAAAAGTTAATGGCACCACTGTCTATCCTCTTTCTAAGAAATCTCTTACCTCTTTTCTAGTCTCCTTCTGTCTCTGTAGCTGCCTCTGCTCCCCCTGCAGACACAGCTCTTTCTCCTTCTGCAGCGTCTCCCCTTCCGCCGGAGGATACAGACACGGCTGCAGGAACTCTTTCTGCCTTGGTCCCTCTTCTTCTCTTTCTCTAAGAACTGAACCCCCGATATCGGCTTACCCTTTAAACCTCAATCCAGCAGGAGGGGGACAGCCGGTACACGAGAACATCAATGTACGGGTGCTTAAAAATTTAAAAGACGGCATTCACTCTCCGTTCCTTCAGTTCCTATGCCTGCTCATTCCTTTCCCTCCTCCTCCCTTTCCCCCCACTCTGAACCTTCAAAGCATATTGAGCTAGAAAGCATATTGTACCAAATACCTGTTTCTTCCATCCCTGCTTTGAAAACTGCCTCCCTTCCCCCAGAGCACCCCTTCCTTTTCCCCATGGGTGCGATCGCTCAGATTAACCAGCCACTGATTTGGTTCGATTACTTCTCTATATCTGGAAACAATCTGGACAAGGATTTGCTCACAGCGACTACATGGAAAACATTGGGAACCTTTTTCCATGAAAGTCCAAGAGCCCCTGTAAAAATTCTGTACATCTGGCACATGATCTTTGAATGCCTCATTTTACTTGCAGACGTCACTTAGAGAGTTCTCAGGACCTCTGCCTTATCAAAAATGACTTAAAAGGATCCACAATCACAGTCATGATTTGAACTGCTGAGTTTTCTCAGACAAGTTCCCCAGGTCTGTAAATGTTGTTTGATGATGTGTGTGCTTGTGTATGTATGTATGTGATCATTTTCAGACCTGCATAAGAATTGTAGAGATAATTGTGATGCTTGATTTGCATGGAATGTGTGTATGTGCAAAACTCATTGAGAAGGTGTGAAATTTCTGTGTTGTCTTTTGGATTTGCAAGAAATGTATGCATGTGTGAGAAATTGTCTCTGCATGTGTGTGTGTGCATGTGTGTGTGTCTTTATGTGTATCTGTCTGCATAAATTCCGTATGCAAGCAGCCAGGTACTTTTGGAAAAAAAATAAAACATTTTTTTTCCTTTTGCAAGCAAGTGAGTTACTTTTGGACATTTTTTTTCTCTCTTCATATGCATGAGAGTGTCTTTCCAGTGAGTTACTTTTAACTTTTTTTTTTTTCTGCCCTCTGGCTTATCTTAACTACCCCCCCCCTTCGTTCCTTGTAGTGCCAGGGAAAAGGGCGGGCTACGGGGGAAAACCATCCACCCCCACTCCATTTTTTTTTCTCTCTTCTTTCTTGTCTGAGAAGGGAGGGACAATTAGGCTCTCTGGAAGCATTGCTTTTGTAAAAAGCTATGTAAAAAACTATGCAGATGTATTTTCTTTTTCACCATGAAAACAATTTTGATTTTAATTTTTAATCATGCATACAATTTTGGTTTTGCTTTTAATTTTTATTTTTTATCTTTTCTGGAACTTTTGAGGTTTAACCTGCCTGATTAAACCTATACCTTTATAAATGTTTTCAAAGCACTGAGTTGACTAAAATGTTTCATTTAGCTTTGTATTTTGCAGCTGTTAACATACATCATAAGAGTTGGAAGGGACCCTTGGAGGTCTTCTAGTCCAACCCCTGCCCAGGCAGGAAACCCTACAGCATTTCAGACACATGGCTATCTTCTTATGTATGGATGCATTTTTTTAAGCGTAAATCTGTTTTTGGAAAATGCACTTAGGTTTTCCACATAAACAGACTCACCCTAAAGCTTCCGCCATGTTTTCTTTTTGAATCAGACTCAGTGTGCCCTTATTTGCTGTTTGTATTGTTTCTTTTCTTTTTAGCAGCACAATATGTGCCCTGTTTTAGGAACTATTTCAGAGATGAGTTAGAAAGTTATAGGATGTGATAAGTTAGAAGGTTACAGAATGTGAAGAGAGTTAAGAGGATACTAGTGCTGAGAAGTTTTAGTAAGTTAGAAAAGTAAAGTAAGACAGATGGTGATTTTGCTAAGAATGTGGTTTGTTTTGGAAGTTTTTGATAGCATGGATTTGTTAGTGACCAACTTCCACACATGAATAAAAAGGGTGGGAGTTGGGTTTTATTGATTGATTGTCTTTTCTCTGTCTTCCACATAGTATGTTACTCAAATAGTACAAACTATTTTTCAATCTTACTTGTCCCTTCTCTTGATTCTAATCTCACTTCTCTTTTCACAACTTTACAGTCTCTCATTTACAAACGTACACATCCCTATTTTGTTACACATATACGGTTATCAACCTTTTCCTGGTTTTCCAGGAAGGAACAATGTAGCAGACGCCATGGCCTCTGCCTCCTCTCTTTGACACTTTCTCCTGTCTCTCCTTGGGACAGTCACTCCTATTTTCATCAAAACAAAAGGCGCTCATGAAACAATTTGGCTTCACGGCTGCTGAGGCATCTGATCATACATCAATGCCCTACTTGCAGCCGCCAAGGTAACTCTCTTCCGATGGGGTCAACCCCAGAGGAACAGTGGCCTGTCAACTATGGCAAATGGATGTAACTCAATATCCATCCTTTATACATATTCAGGTTTCATCATGGCAACCTTGCAAAGGGGTGAAACCGCAAAACAAGTTATTAATCATTGTATTCGGACTTTCGTAACGTTGGGATGTCCAAAACTCTAAAACTGACAATGGACCAGCCTATACGAGCTCTGCCTTTGCACAATTTTGCCATCGCTGGTCAATAATCCATAAATTCGGCATTCCTTTCAATAGCCAGGGCCAGGCCATTATAGAGAGCGAATTTGACTCTTAAACAGGCCTTGGACAGACACTTGGGGTCAAAGGCATCAGCCCCCGACACTCGGCGTTGCAAAATGTATTAAATGTTTGCTTGTATTCATTGAATTTTCTTAATCTAACTGGATCTCCTGCCTCCACTGCTGCCTCGAGACATTTTCCGCTCCTCCTCCCTCTTCTCGTCCTCTGGTATATTATAGGCATCTTCCGGATCCAGCTTGGAAAGGTCCAGCTCAATTGATTACCTGGGGAAAAGGCTACGCTGCAGTTCAATTGCCTGATCGAGTCCTGTGGGTTCCGGCTCGCTGTGTTCGCCCCTGTCATCTCAATCAACCACAAAAGAAAGATGAAGATCCTTCTGATCCTATCACTGATCTCTCTTGCCTCTTCTGCCTCTAATGCCTCTTCCTCTCTTCCTAAATGTACTTTCCTTGAACGTTTAAGTGCTTATATAAGAGTTCCTCATTGTAGAGTACAAACCCCTCTTGGGGGTCGTGCGGAACTTGTTTGCAGACAACGCCATCCCTTGCTGCATCCAGCTCAGTGGACATGGCTAAAGAATGGATATCCAATCCATCCCTCTAACAATACTTACATTATATCCTCTCCCTGTTCTACTTCTCTGTTAATTTTTAACATCTCAGCTGAAAACTACAGCACTTATGTATGCTCCCTGTTTTTCCCAAAGCAAGAAAGATCTTTTGACATGAAAATTTCCCTTCTCTCTGCTACCCATTTCTCCTCTGGCGTATTTCGCTCCTTGCCCTCTTCCCACGTTTCTACCCCTGCAGCTCTCCGTTCGCAGCGCTCCTTATCCGGAGCACAGCAGAACCTGCATCGTCCCGCGAATTATACTTGGACTATTTTGGACTTCCAAGGAAGCGTCCTTCATTCCATCTCTAATCGAACTCTGTGGCCTTGGTTTCCTGCACTCTACTTTGACTTTGCTGAAATGCTGGTCGGCGCCCATGGATTTAAACATAAAACAAAATGTGATCCTTCCCCTCGGGACGTCTGGGCAATTGGTCCAGGCCTGTATATCTGCCCAGGACATCTTACTGATCTCTCCCACCTAGATGAATGTGGGACCATCTCTGATTGGTACTGCAAGTCCTGGCAATGTGTGTCAACTGGAAAGATTTGGTGGACTGCTCCCTATACTACTGACTATATCAAAGCTATACTAGGCCCTGATAACAATTTGCCTTGGAATTCCTGCTCCAATTGGGCCTGCTGCGGCGTTCGCCTCAATCCTATGACTGTTACTTTTACATCTCATGGAAGGAGTCTTCCGATTACTGAATGGCTTAAAGGGAAAAGATGGGGGGGAAGGTCGAGAGATAATTCCGAATACAGACATCCAGGAAATATATTCATAATTCGTCTTACCATGTCCTTAGAAACATCCCCACCTGTGGGCCCAAACAAACAAGTCAATTCGCCCTTTTTACAGCCCTTGATTAAAAGCAACAATCCATTGGTGTCCTTGGTCTCCTCTGCGCATGATGCCCTTGTGGCAGCCCGTACTTTTCCTAACAATGATAGTAGATGTTGGCTGTGTCTGTCTTCTCAACCCCCTTTTTATGAGGCCATAGGTTCCGCCCTACCTTTTACCAATAGCACCTCAGATACGGTTGCAGGTGGTCTATCTCTTCTATAACGGTATCCTCAATTGAAGGTCAAGGTTGTTGCCTTGGGTATGTACCCTCTAACTTTTCTCACTATTGTATCAATGCCTCCTCGGATGCCTATACTTCCTGCACAATATACTTGTCCAAAGAAAGGCTAGGACTTGACACTGGAGGGTGGACTATAATACACACTACTCTATCAACTGCAGATCTTTCCAAACGTTTAAACGGTCAGTTTTTTATTCCTTCCAATGGCTCTATTTGGGCCTGCTCTCACGGGTGCTACTGCATGTGTCAGTGGAGACATTTTACACCAAACACGCTTTTTGCATTCAGGTTTATCTTCTCCCTAAAATGTCTGTTTTTTCCAATAATGAGTTCTTTTCTCGCATGGAAACACCCCAATACCTTCCACGAACCAAACGGGAGGTGGTTACTACTATGACTTTGGCCCTTCTCCTGGGCCTAGGAGCCACTGGTGCTGCAACTGGAATCGCAGGAATGGTTGTGGCTGACAAAAACATCCGCAGGCTCAGTATTGAAATAGATGCTGATCTCAAACGCATTGAGCAATCTATGGTTGCCCTCCAAAATTCCCTGACCTCTCTCTCCGAAGTTGTGTTACAAAATAGAAGGGGTTTGGACTTGCTATTCTTAAAACAGGGCGGTCTGTGTGTAGCTTTGAAAGAAGAATGTTGTTTTTACACTGAAAGTTCTGGTGTTGTGCTTGACTCTATGGCAGAATTAAATACCCGATTGAAAGATAGAGAAAAAGAGCGTTCTCAATCCCACACGTGGTATCAGGGAATGTTTAATCTCTCTCCCTGGTTGACCACCCTCCTCTCTGCCCTAGCTGGTCCTCTGATTTTGTTGCTCCTTGCATGTACAATTGGCCCATGTGTCATGGGGAGAGTTCTAGCATTTTTGAAACAACGACTAAACAGTATTGGAGATGATGTCCTCTTGCTAAGGAACACTGTTGAAAATGAATATAAACAACCTCTTTTAGAATTAGCCTCTGAGGCTGATGAAGACTCTGAATCGGGAACCATTCCTTTGAAAAAGTGTACTGACTCCCTCGGGTCTCCCGGAGGGATCCACTGGGATGTCATAGCTTTAGAAGAATATTACCCATCTTAAAAAATAAAAACAGAGGACATATGGATATATCATTTACCCATCTTAAAAAATAAAAACAGAGGACATATGGATATATCATTGGTTCAGGTTTTCTTAGGCCTCACAGCCGGGAGAACTTGACTTGACCTTTTTCAGTGCTACATGACAGACATGATTTATAGTACCCATAGCATTGCTCCTTAAGTTAAGTTTTGCTTTCCCTGAGTTAGATTTCTAATTTTGCTTTCCCTGAGTTAGGTTTCTATTCCGCTGAACTTTCCCTGAGTTAGGTTTCTATTCAGGTAAAATGTATGATTTCTTGTAAACCACGTGGTATTTTGCTAATACGTATACTCTAAACGCTCGCTGATTGGTAACTTTCTATATGCTACTTCCCTCCTTGCTGTAGTTACCCCTCCCTGCTAAAACTGCATAATAAAAGAGACTGTTGCGATCTAAAGGGGACCCTTTTTTAACAACCCCTTTCTTCGTGCTCTCTCATCTTAAGAAACTTCTGGTGTGGTGTCTTTTATTTGGCTTCTTTTGTCCTTGCGAGGACCTCCTAAATTGTCTCAGCGAGGGCTGAGACTCGTTCCCGGTCAGGGAACCCAGGACAACATCAACAGGGAACCTAGGACAACAAATACGTGTTGCAGACCAACAGCAACATGGTGGGGAATGGAAGGGTGAGGAATGGAAGGACTCACTATGCAGTCAGAGCTGAAGAAGCTTCTTGGATGAGAAGCGAAACATCTTCAAAGAAAAATTAAAAAATCCAGCTGCCTCTTGGAAAAGTAACTTTGGGTCTCTCTTGTAGAATGCAGATGCTTCATAGAATATTTTAGCATCATTCAGTGCAAGCCCGTAGTACTAATCTCTGTTTATTTCAGATTGGTAGGTTCATTAGAAGTTTAAGCGCTGGAATATACTTGCATGAACTGTCAGAGCAGGATAATTGTGGAGAATATACAAATGCTATGGAATCTAGTTGGATTGTTTTATGTAATTATGGAGTCAGTTTAATTATCTGTTAATTCCCCTCACCTTTTGTAACGATACCCGATTTATATTATTTCACTTTCTTCAAAATATGGTAATCCAGTCCTGTTGCAACTGGATTCTTCTGCTTCTATTTAGTGGGTACTTAGATAACTGCCTCAATGATAGCAATCCCTCATACGTATTTTAAGAAGCAATCTGACAGATGTGTACATACACACACACAAATCTAGAGGTTTCCAATCCCTGAGAAAATGACAGGTTTAGTTTTAAGGCCAAGATGGCCATTTGAGCATGTATCAATATTAAAATGAGTCAATAGCAACCAGGCAGTGTATCAAGGAATTCTCTGCATAGCTTACTAGAAAGGAAGTCACTTGTAAACTTTCTATATTTAAAGGAGTTAGAGAAACCCTAATGTCATAAAACAGAACTTGAAAACTGTGATATTCATCCATGTAAACAAAAGCTGCCTTTCACTAGAGATTTTTGCAATTGAAGTAAAGCAAATTTTGTTTGAGAGGTTGACCATTCTCATCAGATTGAACTTTCAAAATTGCCTACACAGCTCCCTGAAAAATTACTTTGGTCTATGACATGTGAGATGTTATTTATTTATTTATTTTCTATAGCTGCCCATCTCAACAAATGACTCTGGGCAGCATATAACATGAACTGTAAAAAAAATACAATTAATATAATTTGTAAGGAGAGCAACAAGCAAGTTTGTGAAATCACATCTCTTTCTATTTTCTCCCTGAATTATGTGCAAAAAATAGAACGGTTCTTCAGCACTCAGTAATATCAGAACACTATGGCCTACAGATGAAGTCACCAATTAATAGCATTAAGAATGTGGTGATGAATACACTGGATATGTAATAGAATTCCAATTGCTACCTGACTCATCCAGAATCTTTAAAGATTAAGGACACTAGAACTTCCAATAATGGGCTTCCTAGATGGTTTTGCATCCAAGCATTTACCAGGTCCAACCTAGATAGGAGAATTATAGAAAGCCAAGCAGCATAAAAATTTATAAATAAAATAAACTATACAAGAAAGTTACATTTGGTATTGCTCACACCAATCCAATGTCTGATTTTTTTCAACATAGACCACCCTGTTCTTGAATGGCTGGGTGGACAGGACATTAATATTTGAACTACTATAACTCCATGTATTTGTCATACGCTAAATAAATAAATAAATTGGTATTGTTGTTATAAAGTTGCATGAAATTATATAGATCTATTGATTTTTTCCCACTGAATTAAGAAAAACAAATATTTAATAAAACAAAATATCAATCAAGAGTAATTATTTTTGAATATTCCCTATGCCTAGCAGATTAAAAGAAAATTTTACTGACAGTTTTCTCATACAGAAACAATATCTAAATTAGAATAAACTTGTTTGAGAAAGATAAAATTCCCAAACAAGAGTGGAAAACCAATAGCAAACAGTGGTATAATATTATACTGTAGAAATAACCATTTAAAAGCATATATGACGTTATACACAAGACCCAATGCTCCCAGATTACTTTTTTAAACAATGGAATAGTGTTTATCGTTATTTTCTGAGTCTTGGGCTGATGATTCATTTGTTATATAAGACTTTCCTTTGAATAAACATTTACAGTATTTCATATTTATCTTTTCTTCGATTACTTTGGAATAAAGGGGAGAAGGAAGCCGACATCACTCTGAGCTAAAAACTTCAGAAGATAAATACAATGCTCACTTTTATTAACTTGGAACAACAATAATAAAAGGGTTTCTGTTTTACTAATTATCCTATAATGTAAGTGAAATAATCATATAACAGTCCACTATTAATTATTTGCATGTGAGTTCAAGTAAAATCAGTGTGAAAGATTATTAATAGTTTTTCACACTGATTTCAATGAGATTTAAGTGCAGCTTTATTTGTTTTATGAAATGTAGAGGTCACCTGATTCCAGATGACTATGGGCAGCTTAGAATTTTAAAAGAAAGAGGAAAAAATAAAAACATAAAAACACAGTAAAAGAACTATGTGTGTAGAAGGGAAAAAACCAATACAAAGAAAAACAACCAATAGGCTCAACACCCACTCTTCCTCAAGGCCTGGCAGGTTTTCACAGTTTGAAATAACATCAGAATGGAGCCATATGCATCCCTAAGATAGTAGGGTTCCAGAGCAGGGGTCTCCAACCTTGGCAACTTTTAAGACTTGTGGACTTCAACTCCCAGAATTCCCCAGCCAGCAAAGCCAGAATTCTGGGAGTTGAAGTCCACAAGTCTTAAAGTTGCCAAGATTGGAGACCTCTGTTCCAGAGGACAGCCATTGCAATAAAGAAGGGCCACTTTTGGGAACCCACCAGATGCTTTTAAATCAGACTATTAACTGAGAGCTCCTAGACATGATAACAAAAGCATCCATTCTTTTCCTTCTTTATGTCAGCAGCAGGATGGTTTGCTAGCATATGACATTTCCTTATTCCCATTGAAGCACCCAAGGATTAGCACGAATGGCATGACTGCAATGGAAAATATCTGGAACTGGAAGATTCTTTCACTCATACATGGAAATATTTTTAATGGGAACCATTCAAGAATCTCTGAAATGTGCAGTCTCACAAAATGCATGTTGTGATGTTGTTATCCACAGTTTCTATGCTATTGTGGACATATCTTAGAATGGAGGCAGTGAACCTTTGATCATAATAAAAAGTTGTGCATATTAGCTAGTTGTTTTTAAGAATCTGGGTGCTGGAATATATACTGAACAGCAGAGAATTCTGGCATCTAACTACTATTTTGATATGGCTGTTTTACTTAATTTCTCATTTGTTGATTTATCACATTTTCACTCTCTTTTCATGATCTCCGTAACATTCCCAAAGTGTGTATGTAAAAATACATATCATATTCTTTCTCCATATGTAGAGATTTTAGTAATAGTAAGTGTAACAATTCTACAATGCAAATTGTAACTGTAAAGCCACACGGTGTCAAAGCAAAAATATACACAAAACTTCTGTCTCTAACTTGACAATTAGCTGGAGTGGATAGTAATCATGAGCCAGAGAAATTAGTACAGACATATTTATTATTTCTAGAAATACAGAGCATCCTTCAAGGTGTATGTAAAATATCTGCATGTTTAAGACATAAGACCTTTTGTTTCTGTGTGTTGCATTGCAAAGAAGCCACACAAACCACTGTAAAGAAGTAAGTAGTAGAAGTGAGCAGGCGGCTATTTAAATAGTTTTCCAATGCAAAGAAGCCATGTAGGAGCCTTAGGGAAAAAACTGAACCAACTAATCTGTCATCTCTCCTTCCAGAACAACAGGTGCCTGGGAGTCTGAGCAATATATTGGCCTAGTAGATGAAGCTCCCAGGGGGGTGGGGGATAGCTTGAAGAGGGGCAGTAGATCTGTGGGAAACCATATATGCTTCAAGCATTTCTCCAGTTATTTTTCTTTAAATAAGGAACATTTTATTTGCTAAAGCATCTCAAGGAGCAGTGAAGCTGAGATGTTAAAAAGTTCCTATCTGTCCAAATAGAAACTCATAGGCTAGAACAGTGATTCCCAAACTGTGAGCCGCGGCTCCCCAGGGAGCCGCGCTATCGTCATGGGGGCGCCGCGGAATATCTGCGCCCACTGGGTCCGGCGCTGATGCGCAGTTGCAGGTCGGATTTCCGGGGGAGCCGCGGGCGCGTCTGGTGCGCATGCGCAGTTGCAGGTCGGATTTCCGGGGGAGCCGCGGGCGAAAAAGATTGGGAACCTCTGGGCTAGAAGGAACTTCCCATGAGGCAGCTTCATATATGCACATTTTCAAGCAAAATCTGAAAAGTGAGGAGGCAGGTGAACACATCCTTGGCTCCTATTATCCACACTATCTGAATTATCTGAATTAAAATTATTCTGTTAAAAGTATCTGGAATTTCCTGGCAGTAGACTTAATGGGCTTTTAAATACTAAGGTGTAAGGTACTGTAAATTTGCCCAATTCCCTGAATTCATCTCTTCCCTCTGGCCATGAAGTCTGATCTTCTTACACAAATAAAGCACCCTTTTACCCAAGCCTATAGATCAAGCAAACATTTTCAGCGGGCTAAGTGTATTTGACTACATTAAGGGTAGTTTTTACAGCATCCATCAAAAAGAAATGATAACAATGGTCTTAATCAGTCTGTAAAAGATGCACACACGTTATGCTTGTCGGAAAAGACAGAACAGTAGTTAAGAACCAAAGAGATAACAATATATTTAAGACCTTGTAAACCACTGTTGTAAACCACATTAAGGAGAACTCAACACTTAACAAGGCTCAACCAGGTGTTGAATTCAGCACCTGAATTTGCAAAGACATTTAGTTTTACTGTTTTTCTTGTTGAAGAGAAAATAAAAAGGCCCCAACCCAATGGAGCTTTATAGTGCTCTTAAATCCAAATTTAAAAGACTCTACAGGAGAACAGGCTACAACTCACTTACTTTTAGAAGTCTCTGCCATTAAGACAGCTACTGGCTTCAATTATTTTTAAATGAAAGAGAACAAATTCATGGGGAAGGGATTGTGGAATGGTTGTTCTGTTGCCTTACATAGCCTTGTGCTATCAGCTAAGAATCAAACTCAGAGACTCCAATTTTGATGGATTTTTTTTTTAAAAAAGCTTTCCTAAAAATGTGCAGGCCTCTTGCCCTTTGCGCTAGCAATTCTGCAGCCTCTTCCTTGTTATCCTGAACTGGCTCTGTGTGCTTTGAATATCGCTGTACAGCGGTTTAGACAAATGTTCACTCTGGGATGTAGTCCCTGAATGAATTGAAGCTGAGACTCCTGCCTGCTGAAGTTAGACTTGAATTGGCATGAATTTTGGGAATTTTTTCCATTAACTTAGATGATGCGCGCCTCTTGAAGGACCCTGGGGAAAAATGCCCTTGCTTCATCAGCTCACCATATAAGGTGTTGAAGACCACAACAGTCTCTTCATAGCTGTCCCTGGTAGAGATCTCATAGAAAGGATGCTTCAGAGCCTTGGAGAGATTTTCTCCATCTTCAAAGGTTACCATTCGGTCAAACTGCAGGT
This sequence comes from Ahaetulla prasina, assembly GCF_028640845.1. Taxonomy (NCBI): domain Eukaryota; kingdom Metazoa; phylum Chordata; class Lepidosauria; order Squamata; family Colubridae; genus Ahaetulla; species Ahaetulla prasina. Next base: position 259,296,184 of record NC_080539.1, on the reverse strand, counting down.
CCTTCTTGTTTCCAACAATCACAACTGGTGGTTCTCCGCTGCCACTGTTCCGCTTTGGGCTTGAATGGATATGGTTGATGAGAAAGCACAGCCTCATCACCTCATCAAAGCTACACCTGTCAGTGACAGAATAAACTACAGCAAATCCATCTCCCCACTTTATCTTTTCTTCAATTTGGAGAGAATCTTCTTCCTAGTCCAGAAAGAGAAAACACAGAGATCAGTATAAAGATGGCACTTTCTCTAAAGGAAGATCACAATTCCTCTTCATAACTGGTTGTGACAAATACTAGTTGTACAAAGAAATTCAGATAGCTCCCAGAAGGGAAGCTGACAAGATCAGACATTCAGAGATAATAAAAGTTGGAAAGCAGGCGAAAGAAGGGTATCCCTGTTAAGAGAGTACCCAACCTTTACTCCACTTATTGTGACTTTCTTACAAACTGTCTTCCTTCATAGGGTTTAGGACATTTAGGTGCCTACCATTAGCTGCGCTCACTTTGTCCCCAGCCACCCGCCCAGGGTGATTCATAGCCACCTTTCCTCCTCCAGTGCCTCTGCCCTGGTGATTCTCCTCCGTGCCTTGGTCCTCCATCCCCAGCCTTTTGTCCTGGGTCATTGGCATGGTTTGACCCAGGTGTTTGGCTCCATGGGACCAGATGCTACCAACCAATCAGGCAAGCCTCACAGCTGCTTTCACTCCTCCTGTGCAGCATGTGAGTGGTGGAGGAGGGCGATTGTGAGGAGTGGGGGGGGGGCTAGCAGCCTTTCTGGTGAGCCTTTTGTGAGCTTTTCACTCACAAAAAGTAGCTGTGAGTCTTGCCAGAAAGACTTGATAACCCTTCCTCGCAATTTCCTCCCTCCACCACTTGTGTGCTGCGCAGGGGGAATGAAAAGCAACTGCAAGGCTTGCCTGATTGACTGGAGCCAAACACTCAGATCAAACCATGTCTCGGCCAATGGGCCAGGACAGAAGGCTGGGGGAGGAGGGTCAGGGCAGCACTGGCAGTGGAGAATGGGGCAGAGGCACTGGAGGAAAGCTGGCTGTGAATTTCCTGAGTGGGTAGATGGGGCCAAAGTGGGTGTGGCTAATTGTAGGCGCCTATCATCCCATTCCGTCCTTCACAGGCTTCTCCCTCAGCCTACATTATCTGTGTTTGTCTATTGGGGAAAGCAGGATTATTATTATTTATTATTATTATTATTTATTCGATTTTTATACCGCCCTTCTACCGAAGGACTCAGGATAGGGTACATACATAGTGGAATAAGGACAAGTGCAAAAAATGAGTATTCCCACTCAATTCTCTAAAGCAGAATGTATGTTCCCTAAAAATATAGTCTTCATTTAGGCTACTCCCTTTCATTTCCTTCCCAGTTTGAGGTTTTTCAGAAGAGATTGGACAACCATTTGTCTGAAATGGTATAGGTCTTCTGCTTGAGCAAGGGGTTGGACTAGAAGATCTCCAAGGCCCCTTCCAACTATGTTATTCTGTTTCCCCCTCTAACAGTCAGTTTGGAGGAATTATTATTATATGAACATATTAGATGGGCCATTTGGTAGAGGACAGTACATTTTTAAAACATTTTTTTCCCGAAAAAGTTCTCAAGATTTTGCCATTTTCCCTAGCCTAGTGATTCGTCATAGTACCATTAGAGGAGGCTTCAAGTAAAGTGGATGAACAGAAAACAACAGGATAAATTTATCCAGCACCCCTCCCATTATAAATCCATTATATTGAAGATACCAAACTTCTTTTTGGCATTTGTACAATGACATTTGGTTAATACTTAGAATAATTGCTAATATTTAGAAAGTGAATTTGATTATTAATAAATCATAGCATTCTAAATGTGGTTCATGGATCAAGACCAGTCTTCATTAAATGAATAGAAAAGTGCTTGGAAAATATTCAAAAAATTGTTTTCTTTGTCTTTTACCACACTGTTGCCAACACCCTAATCAGAGAGGAAACTGTCAATCAGTCAGTCTGACCCTTTAAAAGCTTACTTTGCATGTGCAAAAGTGATCTACCATTTTTTTATACATAAAGAAAAAAAGGAATAAAAATGTGCTTCCAGATAAATAAAACTGAGAAATCTGAGTATATGTTGAAGGATTCTATTAGAACCTAACTGCTTAACAGTATCTTGCTACCTACGATAGAAGTAATTGAATGAATGTTTAATTTAAATTACACATATCTGACCTGTTACTTTATGGGTTATGGTATTTCTGCTGCCAAAATGGTAGGGCTGGCTTAATTCAGAATAAGAAAAAATGTTCCCTTGAAATACAGTATAGCATTAAAAAATGACCACCTAGGAACTAATATTGCATGATTTGATTTGGTTCTGTAGAGCTAATGTCATTCTAAACTGTAGTAATTAATACCCTCAGCACCTGTGCCAGAAGGCCTTTGAGGCATCTTAACAAGGAACAACCAATTGATCAAAGCGCAGAGAGGCAACCTGCGTAGCCACAACAAGCTTCATGATGTTTACAAATTCTTATTATATTTTGCCTCTCTCTGTATTCCAAATTTGGAAATTGCTGTAAGAACTTATTTTTTCCATTTTCCTTTTGACAGACAGGCATTCTCTAGCTATTCTGGCTAGTTGTTCCATCTGATTTTTTTAAGTCACATTACTGTTGAAATCTTCCCAATTTCTAATCTTTGCAAAGATACTTCTTTTTTTCTGTCACATGAACTATTTTACTTCTAAATCCATTCTAATTTTTTAGACTTAACCTTACACACATCTTTTGTATTCCTATTTCTTCTTTTCCCTAAGGATTTGAATGTCCTGTGATTTTGGAATTTGTTTGTTTATCACATCTTACATGTTATTTCCCATCTACTTATTCCATTATTTTATTATTATTTATTTATTTTTATTATTTATTTTATTTTTTTATTTAATCAAAATTTTATACCGCCCTATCTCCCGAAGGACTCAGGGCGGTTTACAGCCCGATAAAAATACAAATATAATACAAGATAAAATACTAATTAAAAAACTTATTGAAATAGGCCAAAATTTAAAATTACAATTAAAATAATAAAACCATGTTAAAACGAAATTTAAAAATTAAAATTCTAGTCCAGTCCTTATCATGGCTAAGCTTATCATGGCTAAAATTCTAGTCCAGTCCTTATCATGGCTAAGCTTATGTCTGTGACCAAAACCATTACCTATAGGGAGAAAACTCACATCACAGGGTTGCTATAGTTGTGGAAAAATAGGAGGATGGTGTAATTGGATATGCTGACCATCTTGAGTTATTTGTAAAAAATAAGAAAGGCGGGATACAAAGTGATAATCTTGGAGTTCACTAGCATTTGTTTCTTTTCATGCAAATGGCATGCATTTTAATAAAGCACATTATAGTTAATAACAATAAAACAACGTATTATTAGGGAAAATGCATCTAAAACACCATGTATTACAAAAAATAATCTATAACCTAAAAGTTACTTCTTTATGTGTTGTTTTTTTATTTGTCACATAGTGTATTCATTTTTTATTTTTTAATGTTCAGAGGAAGAGTGATCCATATCTCCCTACCACATAGGCCAAAGATGTAACTTTTCTTATGAGAGAATTGCTCCTGCCCTTTGGCATTTTCAGTGCTCACTGCAGTACTTTTCCATTTCTACAGGACCATTCCCCTCCCCCAGCGGTAGGTTGCCTCCGGTTCGGACCGGTTTGCAAGAACTGGTAGTAAAACCGGTGGGAGGCTCCACCCGGATGCCATCAGGAAGCTTCTGCACATGCGAACCCACCCCTGCCCTCCCACCTTTTAACAATGAAGCCACTAAAACCATACCTGCCCTGCTGTGTCAAGAATTTCAAAATGAACCATGTCTCCGTCTATGATTGCTGTGTGCCTGTAAATCATCTCTGTAGAACAGAAACATTGTGTGAGAAAGCAAATTTATAAATAAAGCTTTTTTTATTCTATATGCAGTCTTTTGACAGTTTGATGTCTCCAGAAGTGTTGAAAAATCTTTCTTTGCTCTCAAGTTATCTGAGACATGATAGGAATTTAGTCGAACACATCTGGTGGGCACCAAATGGGAGAAGACTAATATGGAACCCACATTTGGCCTTTAATAAGTCTTAGGATTGTATATTTCTAGACATTTCTAACACTTCAGTGCAATAATCTTCAGTATATTTATAGTAAAAACATACAAAAATATAAATCATCAGATGATAAAGCTTACTGGACTGTGGTGGTCTTTTTTACCAGAGGTTGATCTGTATACTTAAACTAATGAGAGTTAGGAAGAGTTGCACAGGCAGAACAATGTCATAATAAAAGCGTCTACTTTTATATATTTTTTTAAAAAAATACCTGACATGGCCTCCAGATGTCGTCTAACAATTTCCATTAAGTTATTTTAAATACATGACTCAACTCATATTAAATGTATTTAACTCATTTAGAGGTTTATTTAATTTAGTATAATTTATGTTTTGTCCTGGCCATGCTGCTATTATTAATATTAACATACCATTCAAAGGTCAAGTATCGTCCTCTGCCTAAAAGAACTGTATATCCTTATGCTGAATGAGAGAAGAACATAACATGGGAATACCATGGCTTGGAGGAGGCACTGATGACATTCCTGAGAATTCACCAAAATGTAAACACAAATAGCACTGGAGAAACATAACCACGGCATCATGTTTATATATTTATGGAAATAACAGTTAAGACATAATTGAAGGAAGCTAAGTAGGGGAGAAGGAGGAGGAATGGGTGGCCACTGTTCACAATGGACTAGATTTAGAGCATAAAACATGCAAGATTGAATAAGGAAACATCTGGGAAAACATCCTGCAAGTGGTTTAATATGAAGGCATAACAGCAATAAAAGTGCACATACCGTATATACTCGAGTATAAGCCGAGTTTTTCAGCACATTTTTTGTGCTGAAAAACGTCCCCTCGGCTTATACTCGGGTCTATACGGCTTATACTCAAGTTTTTTTTTTTTTAAGCCCCTCGGCTTATACTCGAGTATATACGGCTTATACTCGAGTTTTTTTTTTTTCTTTTTTTCACATTTTACCGGACTGAAGCCCTGCGGGTGCAGTGAGAGGGCGGGGCGGGGGAGCCGCCAGCCTTCTCAGCTGAGGGAGGGAGGGTTTCCCCAACCGGTAGGTGCCTCATTTCCCACCCTCGGCTTATACTCGAGTCCCCAGTTTACCCCAGTTTTTGGGGTAAAATTGGGGACCTCGGCTTATACTCGGATCGGCTTATATTCGAGTATATACGGTAAATCCCTCTGGTATTCATAAGGAGTGGGGGGGAGAAACAAAAGGAGGCCCCATCTTCTGGAAATGTATAATATGGAGGAGTTAAAGGAGATAGGGAAGTTTGTTAGGTGAGGATGGAGCACCAGTTCTAGCTAACACAGGCCTTATCCTATCATCACTGGTGCACAACAGCAATGATGATGGGTAGAAATGTGACTGCAAAAACATAATGAGCTACTGAGCTGTCCTTTTACTTCAGTGAAGCAATTCTGCATTCAGCATGGAGAATCTGTGAAGGTATCAGAAATGTTTGCCATGGGCTTTAAAAGAAAGCATGTCAATAGTGCTATAAAATGAGGCCCTGTCAGAACTCAGAAGGAGAAAGGCGGAAAGTTTACCTCCTTAAAAAAAAACATGCCTGGAAGGGAAGCCATCTTTTTTTCCAAGCACTTTGTTCTTTATTGAATTCTCATCTCTACCTTCTGAGTTCCACGTGACCAGGCCACTACAAGCCACATTCATTCATCTTGGCCCTCAAGGCATTCTTCTTTTTCTCCAGACAAAGAGGCTGGTACTGTACTTAACAGTGTGGAAAAGGAGGGGAACTGCCATAATACCCATTTTTAGATTTATTCTTTACTCCTAACTATTCATTATTACTAAAAAAATGGGAATAACCCTGGAAGGAGAAGTTATTAAAAAAAATTTAGATTGTGCAGAAATGAATAGATTAACTTTGATGATCGAAGAAAGAGAGGATTCAGAATATTTTAAGATATGGGATCAATTTTACCATTGGTTAGAAAAAAGATATAGATAAGCAATTGATAGTTATGTAAGAAAATGGTATAATTAGAATATTGTATTGGTGAAAAAATTGTAATAAATCAAATTGAAAGGAAGAAAGAAGAAACACCAAGATGTCACACAGAAGGAATGACTGATGTATTAAATGTTTGTTTGCTTATAAAATAATATATATTATAAAATAATATATATAATAATATAATAATATATAATAATATATATTATAAAATAATATATATAATAATATAATAATGGGGAGAGATTTCATATTCCATTCCTTCCTACCCATAGCACCCTCCAAATAATTAAATCTGTGGGGTGCTAAAGTATTTGATGAAGATTTATTTCGAAATACATCTCTATCTCTTTAATATTCAGTGGGGTTTCACCACTCAAGGATTATATCCTTAGAGCTAGAAAAGATAAAAAGAAAAAAAAATAGTGTTTAAAGTCCCCTCCCCACCCAAGGCAAGGACAATTTCTTTTAAAAAACCAATGGAGACATGTTCAGTAATTATCCAGGAATTTATAGTTCACAAAATGTTGCTCTCCACCTAGAAAAGTTATCTATCAAAATCATCTCAAAATGTAGTAATTCCAGTCATGGATTTTGCCTTACTACTTCCATACAGTATAGCAATGTTTCTTGGGAGTGTTTCCCAAACTATAATTGCTAATTAAAGCACCTCCCTGAAGTTGTTCCATTTTTCACAGCAAGCTTCTTCGCTGCTATATTTAAAATATCTGAACTTTTACTGTTACAAGCCTATATTCAACATAGTAATCTAAAAAACAGCTTTTACTTTTTTGAGGAATGCTTTCATGGTTATAACAAAGCAAGGAAGTAAAGTTGAAGAAAAAGTAGGGCACAATGAATAGTAGTCTAATTTTCTATGAATTACTTTCAAGTTCACTGCAAAAATGAAAAAAAAACCATTATAAGTAGGTAGAAGACTGCTAGCCTGAAAGCTAAATGAAAACACGATCATCACAGACTAAATGTGCAAAAAATCAGAGGTAAAATAAGCACCCTACAGTGTTAGATTTGTTGCATCACCCTTTATCATATGAGATGCAGACCTGAGCCTACACAAATTTTTCAGGGAAGAAATTGCAACCACCAAAGAAAGCTGAGGAAATTCTAGGATAGCTTGTAAGGCAATATTGTAATGAATCATTAGGTCTTGAGGATATCCTCTAAATATCAGCTGAGTCAGCTTTGAACCCTTTAGGATCAAACTCCAGACTATGGGGTTTAAGAATTCGCATTTGAAATTACTGCCCTCATAGCAATAATACGTAATTTGCCTTTCTAATCGGGCTTAGTGTCTGATGTTGCCAATGTTACACCCATTTTTTTAAAAAAGGACCAAATGTAGATCCAGTAAATTATAGACTGAGAATATTACCAGACAGATTTATGTCATATACTTGAATTTTCAAAAAAGTCTTGACAAAGTTTCTCATTGAAATTTCTTAAGTTAGCTTTTCTGTTGTGCAATAAGAAGACCTAATCTATTATGAATTGCTAGCTGATTAAAAAGCAGAAGCAAAAGATGTGAATATATAAGCAACTTTCTTAGTGGAGCCAAGCAAGAGTGGAGTCCTTCAAAGATCTGTATCGGGACTGATTTTTTTCAACAGTTCATAAATGATCCCTATTTAGAATAAGTAGTGAGCTGGCCATGGTTTTAGATGATTCTACAAGGAAGTGTGAAGAGCTTCAGAAGGGTCTTTTCAGATGATGAATGATCAACCAAAACAACCAATGAAGAAGTTTAAATATAGTAAACATATAAAGTGAAGCACATTGCGGCAAAGCAAGATAACTGCACATATACAATGATGGCATCTAATAGCAATAGCATTTAGACTTATATACTGCCCCATAGTACTTTACAGCACTCTCTGGATGGTTTACAATGTCAGCATATTCCACCCAACCTCATTTTACTGAGCTTGGAAGGATGGAAGGCTGAGTCAGTTTTGAGCCCTTCAGGATCAAACTCCAGACTAAGAGCAGAGTTAGCCTGCAATACTGCATTCTAACCACTGCACCACCTGTTACAGTCTAAACTATTATATAGGAAAAAGAGTAGTTGGGAGTCAGGGAGTCATACATTTATATTATGGTTGGTTCCACAGTCCCACAGTCAGCCAGTCTTTTACACTGGATTTGATATTTTTTCCACCTATCAATTTTTTCCCAAGAATCTGGGGGGAGATGTTGTTTGATGTCGCAGGATGTAAGCTATTCCAACTAAAGCTGACTTTTGCAATTAACTGATGGTGATTTTGTCAGTTCTGATGGTATTCAAGTGATGTTCCAGTTGTTTTTATTGCTATAGATGGGGAGTCATAATAGATGATTCAATTAAGATGTTGACTCAATGTGTGGCAGCTGTGAAGAAGGCACATCTCAGGCTAGGGATCATTAGGAAAAGAACTGAATATAAAACTGCCAAAAGTATAATGGTTTTATAACAGATCTATGATATGACAATATTTGAAATACTGGGTACAATTCTCATTGTGACATTTGAAACATATAATACAGTGGAAAAAATGAAGAAGAGGGCAACCATAATGATCAGATAGCTCAAAACTTCCCTTAAAAGAAATGGTTAGGATTTTTGGGGTTGAATTGGGTAAATTAATGGTGGATAAGTCTATCAAAGATTCTCCATCTTGAAGATTTAGAGTTGTCTTTGGATCGCCAAATACTACTATTAGGGGAACAATAGCAGGAGAAGAATATGTCTCTACTTGGGAGTACTCTGGCTGGCAATTTAGCAAAACCAAATTGTGAATTAAAATAAGAGTCTCACCTCATCCAACAAGACAAGTTTTAAATTACAGCACTGCAACTGACCTGAACATCAACTAACTGGACCTATGAATATGTACTTTCTATAACAGCTTTCTCCAATTGGTGCCTTTCAAATGAGTTGGATTCCTTTTCTTGTGAGTCTAAGGCAAGGGGTTGATGGAGAATTGTCTTTTGACCTCTCTGAAGGACAACAAGTTTGCAGAAGGCTATTCTAGGTTATGTGAGCTCGACCAGTGAAGGTAAGATGGCAGCAGAGTCAATCATCATTGATAACCATTTGACTAGTTAGTTTACTAGTTTCACTTATTTATTATTTATTTTATTATTTATTTTATTTTTTAAATTTATATGCCATCCATTCCACTACTAGAACAACTTTATATACATAGTTTGATTATACTGATAATTCTATGGTGGGATCATAAATCTGGAATGTTCTCCTAGTTGAAATTTGTCTGAATCTGTCTCTGCATCTTTGAAAAACACAGCTCTTGCTTCAATTGGAATTCTAAAGTATATCAAGTAGTTTTACTGCTGCTTTTATCTAGGTTTTAAGCTAAATACTACTTTGGGTATTTTTAATAAAAGAGAAAGAAATAGTAACAAACAGCATCATCTTTGCTATAAGATCTGTCAAGTAATCCACTTTTACATTAAAAACCTAACACTAATTAAACACACATACTTCATCTTCAAACTAATTTTTGTATAATGAGTCTATCTAGCTCAGCATGACTGACAATGTTTGGCAGCCAATAGCTCTTTGGGCCTTAAGCAGCAGGCTTTTCCAGATCTATTTAAAGATGTGAGGGATGAGATTTTGAACCAGGACTCTATCTTCTGCCTAAATATTTTTGATCTGAGATCCAATGTTAACAGCAACTGCCATTGATTAACAAAAACACAAATTAACACACTGATTTGACAGAGCAAATAACTAAACTTACCTAGAGTAGGGTCATAATCACCAATAAATCGCTTGGTGATGAATCTTACTGTCAATGCTTCATTGGAAAAAGAAAAAATAACAATTAGCAGAGCAAACCAATATAGATATACAATAGCTTAGCTATTAATCAAGTACAGATATAGATCCGCCTTATGCACGAATCTACTTTATATATGTCATAGAAAAATTAAGGCAACAGTTTAAGACATTCAGATTGGCTTGTACCCCCATCTAAAGATAGCAAAGTTTGAAGGTCATAAGAATGACAAGTTCTAGGTGAAGTGGGAGTTCATTTCTAGAATATAATGATTGTCCAATGCCTTTTTAAAACAAGGTATTTATGAAATTTGGGCTTAAATCACTAAATACAAACTTGATGGACATGACCTCGTAGATGACCCTCACTCTGTCAAAGACCTTGGAGTTCTCATATCAAATGATCTAAGTGCCAAAGCCCACTGCAACTACATCGCCAAAAAGGCATTAAGAGTGGTAAACCTAATCTTGCGTAGCTTCTTCTCCGGAAAGATTACCCTACTAACCAGAGCATTCAAAACATTTGCTAGACCAATTCTCGATTACAGTTCACCTGTCTGGAACCCAACACTTCATTTCGGACATTAATACAATTGAGCGTGTCCAGAAATATTTTACAAGAAGACTCCTCTACTCCTCTGATCGCAACAAAATACCTTATGCCACCAGACTTAAAATTCTGGATTTAGAAAATTTAGAACTATGCCACCTTCGGCATGACCTGAGCATAACTCATAAAACCATCTGCTACAATGTCCTTCCTGTCGAAGACTACTTCAGCTTCAACCACAACAATACACGAGCACACAATAGATTCAAACTTAAAGTGAACTGCTCCAATCTTGATTGTAGAAAATATGACTTCAGTAACAGAGTTGTTAATGCCTGGAATGCACTACCTAACTCTGTGGTCTCATCCCAAAATCCCCAAAACTTTAACCAAAGACTGTCTACTGTTGACCTCACCCCATTCCTAAGAGGTCTGTAAGGGGCGTGCATAAGAGCACCAGTGTGCGTACCGTTCCTGTCCTAATGTTCCCTTTGGTTGTATTCAATTTGTGTGGTTATTTCATACTTATACTTATATATATTGTATATAACAAACAAACAAATAAATAAAAAATAAAATAAATAAATTTCCTCATGTCAGCAATTGGTTTCACTTAATGTTTACTTAAGAATGAGATTCAAGATGTACTTCTGAGGGAAACTACTGCATATCAACACTCAAAGAATTGCAACAAATACCAAACTGAAATGAATAATGCCAAGTTGAGGAAGAGGAACAAGCTGTAGCTTTCAAAATGATTGTGAGAAGAATATTTAAAAACAGGAGCCAGGTAGAGCTGGCAGCTCACGAAATCACCCAAAGTGCAGATCATCATTCTCTTACTCCCTCTATGAAGGAACCAGATATCTGCTAGAAAAATGCCATAAGTATGATCCACGATGTATGCCTGGGAATCTGTATCCGTGCAGATATTTTACAAAAAAGAACAACATAGATATTTTGGGTTGACTCTTATGCGAGTCCCAAAGAGAGTTTGCCTTGTTTCCTGGTAGCAAATAGGAAAACATAGCTAAAGGCTTTTTAAAAAAACTTTCTCTTGGTTTCATTTAAATGAGAAATGTATGTGAAAATCAGTCAATGGGATGTGTTATCTAAGGATCAAACCTTTCTTCTGTTGAACTTCTTCAGACAAAGGCTTCTGCTGAAATCATAATTTGGACTGATAAAAGATAAGTCTTCTTCAAAGTCCATGCAATTTTCTTGGCAATAATATGTTATTTGCCACTGCCTTTGTCTGGAATGTTTTTTGTTTAACTTCTCAGTCTAGTCTACGGATTTCTGAAATCCTGATGTTGTTTTTCGTCTTTCTTATACCATGGAAAAATACTGCTTTCTGTCTTTTTTCCCAGCAAAGACAATTCATTTTAACTAAATTCAACTTTCACTTCCAAGGCTGGGACAGGAGCGGTTATTCCCAGAGGAAGACCACTTAAGCATAACTATAATCTTTTCATAAGCACAAATGAACTAGGAAAAAGGAGTTAGATCTACAGTTCTCAGTAGAGTGGTCTTTAGAGGCACTAGATAATGTCTCATTGTACATACACAGCATAGCTTGTAGGCCCCATTGAGTTTGAGAAGGCGGATCAGGCGACCAAACTAGCACTATCAGAAGTGTTATGGAAATTATAATCTTGATTATAATAAAATTATTATAAAATTGATCTTGGTCAATGAGCAGGAAAGCAGAATACGGTTTTCTAAAAATTATTTACATATTACAATAATAGGATAGTTTGAGAATTCATGTTGATGGACTGAATCATTCTGTCTGTAGTTTGCACAAAGTGCTGTACTACATGTGACAGCAAGAGGGAGAAAAGACTGAAATAAATATAATGTACGTTTGTGGGTGGCAGGAGCCTGAATGCCTGGTGTAAGTTTACAGATGGAATTGTTTGGAAAGGCGCACTATCATCTTCTCAGAACCCCAAGGAAGTCCAGAATTCAGGAGAATATAGATTCTATTATGTAAAGAACACACAGGATGTTATTAGCATCTAATCTCAAGGTCTACCACCAAAATAGTAGCTAAGGAGGTGGAAACTATACTTCTCGAATTTAAGGCAGAAAAATACTTCTGAGCATTTACTGAATTCAACCTAGGAATTTCAGATCAGAACCCTAACTCTAACTCACATCCCAATTTAGAGAAGAGGTAAAGGGATTTATAATGTCTTGCTGATATATTGCAAATTGTTCTGAGCTGAACAATCTTGTCCTTATCGTGATGGAGAGAACTTTTGGGAAACAAACAACTGTTTTTTTGTCCTACCACAATTTAAGATAATTTCTGGGCAACAGTATAAATATTCTAGATTTGTATCTAACAATAGCCCCAATAAATGCTAAATATTGTACACACTTAACATTTATTTTTGCAGAGCCCAAAGTAAAGATTTTCCATGAAGTATATCAGAATAAATGACAGAAAAAATGAAAATTGCAGAGGATAATGTGGTACCCTAAGGCTATACAGAGAGAGATAATTTCATCTGATACCCCTTTCTTCTGGGTTAAATCCTAAGTTGTAATTAAAATAATAGTGCTCTTCTAGTTGAACTTGATTCCTGGCAATAACACAGAGGAAACCATGCTGTTTTCTTAAGCATAGTACAGAAGAGTTTGCCATTGCCTTCTTCTGATCTATTCTACAGTCATGAGATTTCCTGGTGGTCACCTTTCCAAGCACTACTGAGGTCTGGCTGTTTAGTTTTTTGAGATCAGTCATGATGGCTAAATGCTGCAGTTATGTTCTTCATAGCTGCCATACAGAGGTCATAGTTTGTTTATAAAAAAAGGATCTCATATATGATAGAGTCAGGCAGGAACATAATTTTCACATGCACATTTTTATTTGTTATTTTAATTTAGTAATACTTCATGTAAATTACAGATTTCCATATTGATACAGATTAAACATTATAACTATAAATAAAATAAAAGGATTATTATAAAATATAGTAGCTTTAGACCATCAGAACTATTTGCATATTCTTCTTCTGCATCAGTTTTAACTATGCGTTCTGCGGATGTTTTAAAAATAGGAAGACTAAATTTAACATAATGTCCAGGGTTCAGAGATTGAAGAATGTAGGTGGTTTGGGTACACTGGAAGAGAGAGGGGGATGGGCTCCTTGTTGAGAAACAGTTGTGGCTAAAAATCAGATAGAATAGAATAGAATAGAATTTTTATTGGCCAAGTGTGATTGGACACACAAGGAATTTGTCTTGGTGCATATGCTCTCAGTGTACATAAAAGAAAAGATACATTCATCAAGGTACAACATTTACAACACAATTGATGATCAATATATCAATATAAATCATAAGGATTGCCAGCAACAAGTTATAGTCATACAGTCATAAGCGGAAAGAGATTGGTGATGGGAACTATGAAACGATTAATAGTAGTGCAGATTCAGTAAATAGTCTGACAGTGTTGAGGGAATTATTTGTTTAGCAGAGTGATGGCCTTCGGGAAAAAACTGTTCTTGTGTCTAGTTGTTCTGGTGTGCAGTGCTCTATAGCGTCGTTTTGAGGGTAGGAGTTGAAACAGTTTATGTCCAGGATGCGAGGGATCTGCAAATATTTTCACGGCCCTCTTCTTGATTCGTGCAGTATACAGTCCTCAATGGAAGGCAGGTTGGTAGCAATTATTTTTTCTGCAGTTCTAATTATCCTCTGAAGTCTGTGTTTTTCTTGTTGGGTTGCAGAACCGAACCAGACAGTTATAGAGGTGCAAATGACAGACTCAATAATTCCTCTGTAGAATTGGATCAGCAGCTCCTTGGGCAGTTTGAGCTTACTGAGTTGGCGCAGAAAGAACATTCTTTGTTGTCCTTTTTAATGATGTTTTGATGTTAGCTGTCCATTTGAGATCTTGCGATATGATAGAACCCAGAAATTTGAAGGTTTCTACTGTTGATACTGTGTTGTCAAGTATTGTGAGAGGTGGAAGTATGGAAGGGTTTTTCCTAAAGTCTACCACCATTTCTACGGTTTTGAGTGTGTTCAGTTCCAGATTGTTTTGGTTGCACCACAAGGCTAGTCGTTCGACCTCTCGTCTATATGCGGATTCGTCATTGTCTCGAATGAGACCAATCACTGTTGTGTCATCTGCGAACTTCAGTAGCTTAACAGATGGATCATTGGAGATGCAGTCATTGGTATACAGAGAGAAGAGAAGTGGGGAGAGCACACAGCCTTGGGGGGGCCCTGTGCTAATTGTACAGGTATTTGATGTGATCTTGCTTAGCTTCACCTGCTGCTTCCTGTTTGTTAGGAAGCTTGTGATCCACTTACAAGTCTGTTCCGGTACCTGTAGCTGGTTTAGCTTAGTTAGAAGAATGTCTGGAATGATGGTATTGAATGCTGAACTAAAGTCTACAAAAAGGACCCTTGCATAGGTCTTTGGAGACTCAAGATGTTGTAGGATGTAGTGCAGAGCCATATTAACAGCATCATCTGTTGATCTATTTGCTCGGTATGCAAATTGCAAGGGGTCTAAGAGCGGATTCGTGATGGTTTTCAGGTAGGAAAGCACTAGCCTTTCAAAGGTTTTCATGACTACAGATGTTAGAGCAACTGGTCTGTAGTCATTCGGTTCCTTGATGGTGGGCTTCTTCGGCACTGGGATGATGGTAGAGCGTTTGAAGCAAGAAGGAACATAGCACATCTCTAGTGATTTATTGAAAATATGGGTGAAGATGGGGGCCAATTGGTCAGCACTTTGTGAACTCCTGTTATTTAGGAAACAGCTTCCTAACAAAAGGAAGAGCTGGGGGAATCATACAGTACTGACTAATGGACCAAACCCAAAACTCCTAGAGATTCAACCATCGAAATACAGTACAAACATGAAAGCATTTTAAATTCTGGCTCTGTCCTACCCAAAAGACAAGTTTCCCTGGACAAGTTACTCAGAAACTAAAGTCTAAGCAGAACATGCCCAAAGAAAGGGTCAAAATGATAAATTAAAAATCCTTGTGGGCTGCAAAGAAATATCTGGACTGCTGATTCTGTGGCTAGTGGTGCAGAAAGGCTGGGAAGCAGTGGTGGGATTCAGCCAGTTCAGGCCAGTTCAGGTGAACCAGTAGTTAAACTGCTGGCTGGCTCCAACCCTCCCCGCCCCTTGCAGGAGTCCATTTTGGCTCCCAGGTAAGTGCAGGGAGGCCTACTAAGCCCAAAATGGGGCATGGGGGTTGCCCCCCATGGCCCGTTTTCGCTCCCAGGAGGCTGCAGGGAGGCCTCCCAGGCCCAAAACGGGGCGCAGGGTGTGTGGCACTCCCCTCCCCCAGCAGCCCGTTTTTGCTCCCAGGAGGCTGCAGGGAGGCTTACTAGGCCCAAAATGGGACATGGGGGAAAGGCGCATCCCCTCTGCAGCCCGTTTTTGCTCCCAGGGGGGTGTAGGAGGCTGAGTGCTACCTGTCACACCCTCTGGCCACACCCACACCCACCCAGCTAGGGCGTGGGTTAGGGCAGAGAACCGTTTGTTAAATTATTTGAGTCCCACCACTGCTTGGAAGTACTCAGCAGCAGTGTCTGTAAATTTGCTATTTTATTTATTGGTTAATAAAAAATGTTGCTGGCTGCAAAAAACTGGTGGATCGCATATGGTCCCCAAACTTGTTGCATGACCTTGCTGTTTGTACAATAGCAACAGGGAGAAAAAAAATTTGGTCATTGCTTCAGAACTGTGGAAATTCTTTCTTTGGAATATTTGAAGTCATTTGGGCAAACTAAATATTCATTCATGGCAATAATAATTTACTAAGCCAAGAATAAGCAGTGTATCTGTGAAATATGTTTTCTTTTCCTCTTTGTGACAGCCTTAATACTTTAATCTTTAATACTTTAATTTTCAATATTATAAAAAACTATTAGTCATATCAAGTTGGCTCAAAATCAATAACAAACTATAATTATTTGTTTCAAATAAAAGAGACAACTGGTTTTTAAAAGTCCATAACTGCAATGTTAAATCCAGGATCCAAAGAAAAGATTTTAAAGGTGGGTGTGGTTTTTTTTGGGGGGGTCTTTTACCATGGCTTAGGACCTGGGTACTTACGGGACCGCCTGCTGTTACCACATGCCTCCCACCGACCCGTACGCTCTCACAGAGAGGGACTTCTCAGGGTGCCGTCCGCCAAGCAATGTCGGCTGGCGGCCCCCAGGGGAAGGTCCTTCTCTGTGGGGGCTCCCACACTCTGGAACGAGCTTCCCCCGGGTTTACGCCAAATACCTGACCTTCGGACATTCCGTCGCGAACTGAAGACACACCTTTTTATCCGCGCGGGGCTGGCTTAAATTGAATTTTAATGTTAAATTTTAATAATTTTAAATGGGGTTTTTAGTTCATGGCAAATTTTAATTTTCAGGCTAATTTAAATAAGTTTTTTAAATTGCATTTTAAACTGTATATTATATTGTTGGTTTTATCTTGCCTGTACACCGCCCTGAGTCCTTCGGGAGAAGGGCGGTATAAAAATCAAATAAATAAATAAATAAATGAAGCCACAATGTCTGAAAAGGACCTATAAATCTGAGGTTACCTCGTTTTTCAAATTATTTCTTATTTTTCATTGTTCTGGGGGGAGATTTAAGTTTTATTTTTAAAAAAGACATTTAAATGCATCAAATAAATAAATAAAACCAGTAACTTGTTTATATTTAAAACCACAATATCTAAGATAGCAGTCATACCAGTTAACATTTATTGTATTATTTGTTTTATACTGTCAAATGCCTCAAGAGGTTTTGTAGCACCACAGATGGCCAAGGCAAATAAACAAATTATAACATTGACTAAGTTTTATCCAATGTCTCTAAAAGCACTTCAAAAGAATAAAAATGACAGTGGTTATTAATAAGCTTGTACAGGCCTTTGAGGAGGGTCTTTGCTCTGATAATTCAAGCAAAGGACCCTCATGAAGCGATATAACAATATGGATGCCTGTGTTTTTAAACATGAAATAATCATGTTGCTTCAGTTCTTCATTGCCTCCTTGAGTACTTGCCATATACTAAGAAGAGGTTTTCAGCGTGCTACTGTCAGCATGAGGCAAAACATCCACAGAAGTCTCTTCCAGCTTTGGAAAATGCCAGGCAGGCAGAGTAAGAGGGCAAACCGCATCCCCTTTTCATCTTGAATTGCACCATCCCTGCCATTATGATATAGAGCAGCGGTTCTCAACCTGTGGGTCGGGACCCTGTTAGGGGTCGAATGACGATTTGCCAGGGGTCGCCTAAGACTATTGGAAATATGGGAAGTATACTTGCGAGTCGAAAAATCGCGCTCCAATGGTTGACTCCACAAGCCAGCTGCAGGCTCTTCAAATCACTAGCCGAATTCGGCTTCAGGCGCAATGAATTAAAAAAGAGAGAAATCTTTGCTCTGATGTCTTCCTCTCAAGCCAGTTGCAATCACTCCCAATCGCTAGCCTAATCTGGCTTCAGGCGCGATAAACTTAACAGGGGAGAAGTCTCCGCTTTAATGCCTCCGTCCTCAAGGCAATCGCAAGCAGTTCAGATCGCTAGCCAATACGTCTTCAGGTGCGATAAATTCAAAACGAAAATTATTTTATGGTTGGGGTTGCCACATCATGGGGAATTGTATTAAAAGGGTCGCCACATCGTGGGGAATTGTATTAAAGGGATCGCAGCACTATAAAGGTTGAGAACCACTGATATAGAGACATTGGTTATCCTGAGGGAGTAATGAACAAACATCGTTCCCAACCTAGAAAGGCCCAGCAAACACCCTAAGCCATCACATTTTTAGAGCTTGCCTTGAAATCGGTTAGGATAGGTGCAAAATGATCCTTCAGGGAGCTTCTGTCATAGAGGAATGATGCTTCTTAGCCCTTGCTGGATGACATCCCGTCTTCAAAAATGGCAGTTAGCCATCATTTATAAAGGAATTTAAGGAACTTCCCCCCTAAACTACAATAAAAATCAGAAACTTGTTTATAACAACATGACTATCAATGGATTCATCAGTTCTCCAATTCTACACTTTTTTGAAACAACAAGCCAGAGAACAGCTTGGGAACATATCAGAGACACCTCAACTGGCAAAGGAAAAGTGATGCAAACTTAGATTTGGATACAGTAAACTGTGTATATTTTAATTTTTGAATATAAAACAACACTATTTTTTCTCAGAATTTTTTTTTTTTTACCAAATGCAATCTGGTAAGATTTTGTAAATTAAAAGGAAGTAAAATTTAGTGATGGAAAGCAAATTTTGATTCTTGACTAGATTATTATTGTCAAATAAAATGATTACACAATTTAGGTAATCATGCTTCTACGAACAAATGTCACCTTGGCCACAACTCAGCTCAGCAGAAAGAGGTGGTGGTGAGTAACCACATACCCATTAGTTCAGGTTCTTCACAAACTCTAAATACAAAATTGTAGATTCACCACTTAAGAAACTCACTATCATAAGCGATTTGCAAAAGGCATACATCTTCAGTTTTTATTCACACACATCACTGTTTTTAAAAACCATGTAGGTTTGCACCTGAAGCTCAGCATTTCTTATTAAGAAGGCAATGCTAGTATGTGTTCTTCTCTTTAAAAGTGGCCAGTGAGCACAGAGCAGCCATAGACATTGGGATTCAAGGGAAAGGCTCCAGTATTTTCCCCTTCAGGGCTCATTCTAGGGGACTTCTGATGAGCCAGTCTAAAGTTTGACAGAAGCAGTAATAAGATCAGTATGCCAACCACTGTTTAGCCTCTGAATCCAGGAGTTATGGTTTCACATAACCAGAGTGATGCTACATCCTGGGAAAATTAAAATGTGACTTCCCAATCTTCTAATTAGTGATTCGTCACTGAAGATTCTGCCAGCAGCTCTAGCAGCTATCTAAGGGTGCTATCAGCTGGCTTGGGTTATACCCATAAGTTTTTAAATTCCTCCAGTTACAAAATCATATGAACCATGTTTTCACCAAATTTAATGGGACTATATAGGACTGCTGTTTTAAAAACTATTGATCTGAGCCACAAGCATGCACATGGTTGCTCTTGGAGGAGGCCCCATAGAAGCACTACCGTGTTCTACTTTAAGGTATCAATCAGTACTGCTGAACATTTGTTACATTTGATAATGGGCTAGACAAGAGTAAACAGGCTGATGTTACATCCTGATAAGATGGAAGGACTGCTGGTCAATAAAGGGACTGAAATTTAAATTTGTTTGGAATACGTTTGCCCTTCCTCAAAGGATTATGTCTGCAGTCTAGGAGTTCTTCTAGATTCTCCAGTCACTAAATTCACAGAGGATAGTTATGGCAAGGACTGCATTTACATAATTACTATTTGGATCCAGTTGAGAGCACTTATGAGCCAGTCAGATTTGGTAATGGTTAGCCACATTTTGACTCTAGGACAACTTGACTACTACAACTTATTTTATGTGGTATTGCCCATTAAAAATATCTGGATACTGCAATGGTGCTGTCCAAAATGTAGCAGCTAAGCTGTAGAGACGATTCTATTGAAAGCTCTGCGCACACTGCTAATTACCCAAAGAAAGCAGCAAAACACCAAGTATATTTTCAGGGAAGTGGGCAATTGTAATTCATTCATTCATCATATTTATATGTGACTCCGGGCAGTACACAATAACAACTTTTAAAAGCAATAAGATAAAAAAATATCAAACAATTTAAAAAAGACAATTTAAAAAAGAAAAAGAGAGAATAACAGATATTAACAACAGTGGAGCCACTCCTTAGCACCAAGCCTGATGACACAGCCAAGTCTTGAGGGACTTGGGAAAAGTTAACAAGGATGGAGTCAGCCTCGCTTCAGGGTGGGATAACATGATGATGTTCCATAAAGTAAGCACCACAGGGTCCTGCTAGATTTGCTCTGGAACAGGAAAACAACTGGGTCAAGTGGCACAGAAAAGGATCCAACAACTTTGTGTCCAGTTTCTTGGCCAAGCAGGATGAAGGCAAACACAGCAATTCTTGTGCCTTTTTGTCTATGCAAATCTGCTGCCTGTGCATATAGCATCTTGGGAAAATCTAGCTGTTTTCTTATGAGAGGTTGTGCTGATTGTAGCTCTTGGAAAAAATCAGAGGAACCACAGAGACAAAAGTTCTGGAGGACAAGGAGTACAGGTTGTGCCCATAAACTGTTTGGAAGGGAGACATACTGATGAAGGAATGAAGAGAGATGTTACATGCAAATTCTGCCAGTGGCAACAAGTCAGGCTAGTTGTCTTGTCGACATAACAAAAAGCAACACAAATATTGTTCTAGTACAAAGTTTGTCTTCTCTGTCTGCCATTTGTCTCTTGGTGATGACAGATGAATACCTAGTAATTGGAAGAGGGCTTTTCAGAACAGGGGTGGAAATTGAGAATTATGATCCAAGATCATAGTCTGGAGGAGAAGAGTGACTGGGGAGCCTTAGCCTAATGGACATCACACAAGGCAACAGCGGACAGCCCTTCTCAACTACACACTATTTCAACTTAACCTAATTATGTTTGTATAGGAGTTCTAGCATATTTCTGACATGAGTAGAATGCAGACAAGGCTCTTTTGGGGAAAAAAAATCAGAATGTCATCTAGGTAAACAAATATAGCATATTTGTTGTCCAAAAGATCTGAAAATAATTCATGAATCTGGCAAAAATTGTGGCACAATTAAAAAGTCCAAAAGGCATCTCATAATGTCAAAGACTGTTAAGTATTTATGACTCTCTTTCATCTAAATCAAGCTGCAGTTTCAATAAATACAATGAAACCTGTGTCTTCTGGAGGTAGCCTACCAAGTCCAAAATAAGAGGCAGTGATTACTAATCCCTAATGGTTCAGAAGTCTATATTCATGCATAACTCTTAAGGGAGTTTTACAAAAAATGTTGGCAAAGATCCAGGAGACAAAGGAGGGAAAATAAATCCTTTTGCTAGAATGTCATCCAAAAATTTCTGTAAAGCTGCCAATTCTTACACAGACATGGGATACTGCTGTTCAACTAGGATCTGGACTCTAGGCAGTTAGTTAATTGTGTACACACACACACACACACACACACACATATTTGGTGGGGTGGCAAGGTCATCACTTCCTGCCTGTTCAAAAATCAGTAAAATCTGTATATTTTCCAATCAAGGAAGGAAGAACAGGAGAAAAGCCCAAGGCCTGGAAATGCTGCAGCTTATAACATTGAGAAGAGAAGAAATTGTCCTATGTTCCAATTAATACCAGGATTATGCATTTGTAGCTAGTCTATCCCCAAGATAATCGAACTGTGCAAGGAAGCAGTCAAATATAGTCGGAATAATTATTTGTGGTCATTTATTTTCACTGCAGAAGACTTCTATGTTGTAGGATGAGACTAGATCTACCCTCTGTCTTCACGACTTGCAGTTGTACGTGAAAGATGAAATGATTCACAGTATCTTCATTCATCAAAATAGCAGCCAATCCCAAGTCCAAAAGAGCTGAGAGGCACATCCTAAGTCCCATTGCTTAAGCAAGATCATCTTGTGGAGTCTAGGAAGCGTGCTTTGCCTGCTGCTGTGCTTGCCCTCTAGAATGATATTCCCCCCAGAGATCCAGATGGCTCCCAACCTAATGGCATTCAGAAAACCATTAAAGACCTGGCTTTGCTCCCAGCCTCTGGGGCAAAGAGAAGGTTGCGCTCCTATTGGATGTATTTTCTTTAATTTTCTGTTGTTTCTGGAGTCATTCATGACTCTTTTTTCTTGCATGTGGTATTTTACTTTTTATGTATAGTTTTTATTAAAATGTTTAAGCAAGAATATAAAGGCTAACACAAACTAACAGAAAATAAGGAAGAGAAAAGAAAGAGAAAGAAATTAAAGAAAAAGTACAAAGAAAAAGTTAAAAAGAATAGGAAAAATATAAAGAGGCTTCTGATAGTCTTCACAGCAGTTTTAAATATATTTTAACTTCTAGCTATAAAGTTACATCATATTACTCTTCTTTCTATAATCTATTCTACTTTATTTTTACTTTTAACTGCAAGCCACTCAGGATTGTTGGAAACTGGACAATCTATAAATTATATATAAACGAAATAATTTTAAAAAGTACAAAGATTGATGGAAATAATAAAATGCCTAGTGTTGGAGCTTCCTTATTTGCCTGAAGGCCTCCTTACAAGAGCTCTTGCGTGGGGGCAGGGAGCTGCAAAGTTTCCTGGTATCAAGGCTTTGGAAGAATTTGGAAACTCACTCACAAAGTGACCGAAATCTTCATACCTTCTAGCTGCCAGATTGGCAATTCATCAGTGCGTGCTCAAAGGTGTCATAGTAAAAATATAATTTGAGGACACATCTTCGTTGTTTCTCCATTGCAGGCAAGAATCTCTTCCTTGCTCCAATGCACATTGACTCCATATCACGGACATCCAAGGAGACAATGAGGAAGGAGGGAGGGAATAGGTGAAGAGCCAGTTTGGTGGAGTGGTTCAGGCAGCAGGCTAGAAACAGGAGACTGAGAGTTCTAGTCCCATTTTAGGCATGAAAGCTGACTGGGTGACTTTGGGCCAGTCACTCTTTCTCAGCCAAACCCATCTCACAGGATTGTTGTTGTGGGGAAAATAGAAAGAGTAAGGAATATTAGATATGCTTGCTGCCTTGAGTTAATTATAGGCAGGGTTAAAACAAATAAAAAAGAAAGGCTGTAAAATTGTCTGCTATTTTCTCCTCTTCCAACCTATTATCAATGACCACATGAGGCTGAAATAACTCTGGTGTGCCCTGTCTCACAAATTCATTTCTTAGTTCATCACAGAAATCTTTCTAAAATGGTCATTTGGGGCAAAATCATCTGAGTCCATGTTCCTGGTGAAGAAAAAAACCCCCGTTAAAAATGGTAAAAAAAATCTACCATGTGCTTGTGTACTTGGCACAAATTATACATTTATAGATTAACAATCAATTTTCTGATGATGCTGTCAAAGGCAGCTCCAAATCTTTGCATAAAATCTCAACAATTGTCCAGGATGGCATCATTTGCAATGAATGGAATGCCCACCTGGCTGCTACTCCAGCGGTGAAATCCAGCAGGTTCTGACAGGTTCTGGAGAACTGGTAGTGGAAATTTTGAACAGTTCAGAGAACCGGCAAATACCACCTCTGGCTGGCCCCAGAGTGGGGTGGGAATGGAGATTTTGCAATCCTTTCCCCAGGAGTGGGGTGGGAATGGGGATTTTGCAGTATCCTTCCCTTGCTACGCCCACCAAGCCATGTCCACCAAGCCACACCCACAGAACCGGTAGTAAAAAATATTGGATTTCACCACTGTGCTACTCCTTTCAAAAGTTGTCAACAAATGCCACTTTGCATCAAACTTCAGGGACCTTTGGTGGCTTAGTTGCCATAAACAGTTCATGAAGATTAGGACTTGATCCTGAGACCAACAACAACAAATCAAACCTCTCCAGCTGATTCTCAGGGGAATGAAGTATAACTAGTGGGAGACAATCCTGCAGCACTCTTTCAGATTGAAGCAAACTTTGATCAAATGCCAGCCACAGCATCAGAGCATTGTGCAAAGTTGTTTTCTGTGTATCTACCACTTGTCTAAGCTGCAACTACTCGCTCTGAAGACAATGGATTGTCATAAGGCTTGATAACTATAATCTAGTTCTTTGCTAATGAGGATCAATTCTTTTACTAATGGGAAAGTAATGAGACTTACAAGATTGTTGTTAAGCAATTTGAGATAAGTAAATTCAGAAAACAAAATTTACATGGATTTTTGAAAAGGTCTTTATTGCCAGTTGATTATTGTAACAAAATCATGAAAACCTTCAAAATAACTCCACAGCTCAACTTGTGCCTAGCATAATGGAGGTCAAGTCACTTGGAGACTCTTTCTCACACTGCTCTCTTCCCCTGGGCTGACATGACTCTTTTGCAATGGTCCTATTTCCACTCTTGAATTCTTAGGGCCTGCTAGATATTCCACAATAGAATTTGGCCAGTTATACAATCTGCAGGAGAGATTGTAAAAATGCCCCATCAGAGGTTCATATATCCAGGAAACAAGAAATGGTATTTTTTAAATTTTCAGCCTGTAGAACACACAGCCTTGGAAGCTGCACTTTGTACCCCCATCTCCTAATCTTTAGAGGAGCAGGCAAGACTTATTTCCTTTTCTTTCTTAAGTTATCAATTAATTTTACAACAATTTAAGCATTCTGTTCTGTATTTTAATTTTTGTTAGCTGCCTTGTAAATCAAATAAATACATGCCTACAATTCTAAGTACAATTACCGGTAGCTCTTAATGGGGAGGCACATATTCCTGAAGAGCTGGTGTTGTACATAGTTGTAATTACAATTCTCCGAGTTTAAAGGCATTCATCCTCCTCACATTGTGTCTTGATTGCATTTCACAGCAGTGGCTTTCAAGCTGATACAATGAAAGCAGGAGTTTTTATATGACATTTAGTATAGAGGTTTTGAAAATCATATTTCACTCAATAAATTCCACATTATAAAACAAGATTCATTTAAAATTTTAAAGCCAAGATAGTCAAAAAGTTGATTCTAGATTTCCTTTAGCATTTGCCAAAGACCATTTATATAAACATGTTTGCTTTGCTGCCTTATGAGAAAGTCCATGGAGATTAACCAGTGGTGAGATTCAAGTAATTTAACAACCAGTTCTCTGCTCTAATAATTTCTTCCAACAATCTGTTTGCCAAACTGCTCAGAAAGTTAACAACCGGTTCTCCCGAAGTGGTGCGAACTGGCTGAATCCCATCACTGAGATTAACTATAAAACATATGCTTTTTTATACTCTAAAACATATGCTCTTTTAGATGTGTTTTGTATAATGTTATATTAAGAGGAAAAAAGGTAGCAAGTGGGATATTAAAAACCACAACTGCAAGATTTATTGTATACTCAAAATCTGAGCATGAGAATTGCAATGAGTTTCTCTCAGGAGAAGGGAAAGATGTAAACCATTGTCTAACCTTTCATCAATTTTACCCCACAACTAGTTAACACAATTTTGCCAATTTTAATAGCCGGAGAAACTTATAAAAAACACAATTTATCAGAAAAGTTATCTGAATCGAATATTAATTTTAAAAGTGGTATGTTTTTATTTCATATGTGTATATATATATATATATATATATATATATATATATATATATGTCTTTGGTTATTCGGGTTTTCTCCCGCGTAAAATTGGAAGTGTCTTGGCGACGTTTCGACGAAGTCTCATTCGTCATCTTCAGGCTTCAGCTTCGTGCTTCTGGGAGCAATGTGTGATTGCAGCTGTTTCTTCCTTTTTAACTGCTAGTGGGGGTTTGAACTGATTGGGTGGGAGCTTGGCTGTGCTCTAATTGGAAGGGGGTTTTTTTGTGCTCTGATTGGCTGGGGTGTGTCCTGTTTGGGTGGGGGCTTGGTTGTGCTCAGATTAGTCTGAGTTGCAGGGGGACAACCAAGCCCCCAGCCAAACAGGACACACCCCCATCCAATCAGAGCACAAAAAAAACCCCATCCAATCAGAGCACAGCCAAGCTCTCACCCAATCAGTTCAAACCCCCACTAGCAGTTAAAAAGGAAGAAATAGCTGCAATCACACATTGCTCCCAGAAGCACGAAGCTGAAGCCTGAAGATGACGAATGAGACTTTGTCGAAACGTCGCCAAGACACGTCCAATTTTACGCGGGAGAAAACCCGAATATATATATATATATATATGTAGGTCTTTGGTTATTCGGGTTTTCTCCGCGTAAAATTGGAAGTGTCTTGGTGACGTTTTGACGAGGTCTCACTCGTCATCTTCAGGCTGGTGCTTATGGCTTTGTGTTTGTGTGAACAAGCACAAAGCCGTAAGCACCAGCCTGAAGATGATGATTGAGACCTCGTTGAAACATCGGCAAGATACTCTCAAGCTTACACGGGAAAAGACCCGAATACGCCAAGTCCTACATATTGAAATAAATATATATACCCTGTTTTCCCCAAAATCAGACATCCCCTGATAATAAGCCCAATCAGGCTTTTAGGTGCATGGCAATAAGGCCAAGCGCTTATTTCAGGGTTCAAAAAAATATAAGACAGGGTCTTATTTTCGGGGAAACACAGTACACACACACACACACACACACACAAAACAATATAAGCTCATAATTAAAACATAAAATATAAATATAAAAACAACCTAATAAATGCAATTACAAAACTGAATGCAACCATTTAAACAATATAAAGCAATTTTAAAAGGCCACACCAAAGTTATTAATACTGTGACCCTAGATATGCATGTATCTGTACATATACATATGAATATATTGTATACTTATAATTGGAATAGCAAAGTTAACTTTATTATTTTAAGTTGTTTCCAATTAAACTGCTATAATATATACTGTATTATCACTGTGCACTTCTAAAAATTATGTGGAAGATACACTTTGGAATTTGCATGGGTGCAGCATCTCTGCTAATCATTTAGGCAGCCACATCTCTTCTTTTTTAGACAACAGGTACATTTATTAGAGACTAGAAACTATGGATTTTTTTGCTAAAAATGAAAAAATACAGCTTGTGATTTATGGGTTGATGATTAGAAAAGGTACAATATGGAAAGAAGGGAACTATGATATAAAACACGGAGAAGGGATAAAATATAAATGCATTTATAAGCATTGTAAAGAAAATTGGAAGCTACTTCTTTATGGTAGACCTTGAATTAAAATGGCAACTGGGACTGGAATTTCTGTCATTAAATGGTGCAGTTATAAAGTATGATGTCATGTGACCACATTGCTTAGCAACAGCAATCCCTGAAGCCCGTTGCCATTGTTAAGTGAGGAATGTGGGTCATTAAGTGAGCACCTCCTCACAATTACCTGTTGGCTTCCAAGAAGCAAAGTAAGTGGAGAGACCAGGTAAAAGAGGAAGGAAAAGGGGACGCAGGTAGTCAGAGACATGGTTTGAGCTCAGAGAAGTTTGTGGTGGCTGCTGGTGCTGGGTGAGGGAAGGTTCATGAGTAGCTCGGGAGAGTAGCTCGGGAGAGTGCATAAGGCTCAGGTGCATGAAAGTCCATGGGTAGCCAATGAGGAGTAATCCAAGAAAAGAGGAGCTGGAGGCAACTAACCTGAGCAACTTGTAACCTTCCCTGAAAGCTTCCTCATTGATTGCTTGTGCAAAGCCAACAGGGAAAGTTACAAAGTATGATCATATGACCACTAGATACTGCAACCACCATAAATGCCAGCTGGTTGCTAAGTGCCTAAGTCATGTGACTGCAGGGATGCTGGGAGAGTCAGCATTTCAAGAACCAGATGTAACCATCACTCATTCAATGCCATTGTAACTTTGAATAGTACACGTATTACCTCTCCTGCAGGAGCTGCATTGGCTACTGATTTGGTTCCAGGTGCAATTCAAGGTGCTGGTTGTCACCTTTAAAGCCCTTCATGGCTTGGGACCAGATTATCTGAGGGACCATCTCTTGCTGGTCACATCTACCCAACCCATCAGAGCGAGGAGGCAGGGATGTTGCAGGTCCCATCCTCAATGGCGATACATCTGGTGGGACCCAGAAGAAGGGTCTTCTCTATGGTGGCTCCCTCTCTCTGGAACATCATTCCCCCAGAGATTAGAACAGCAGCCACTCTAATACTCTTCTGGAAGATGCTGAAGACCTGGTTCTGCCAGTGGTCCTGAGGAACCCAGGGTGGGATGGAGCCCATTAAATGGCTCATGTGATCTGCTGTCGCCGGGATGGGGGGGGTGAGGTGTGAGGTGATTTTATTATATTATACTATATTAATTTATTTGATTCTTTTTATTAGTTTTATTGTTTTAAATGTGGCTTTATATTCTGTAAGCCACCTTGAGTCTTCATGGGTGAATAGGCGGCAATATAAATTCAATAAATAAATAAATAAATATTTTTTTTCTTATTTATAATCATCCTTCTTTTACTTTTCTTTACTTTTACTTTCCTTGTTTATCATTTGTACTGATTTTATTTTGTAAAAAATAACATTGAGTTAAAAGAATGTAGTTTTATTTTTTATTTTTTCAAATTTTCAGGAGGGTCTAAAAAAGGATATGGCTATTTAGCAAGTAGTCCTTTGGTTGCATATGTTGTAACACATTTTTTTTCCAAATCATTTTCAGAGCATGTCTAGTGCTAATATACAACCCTTGCCTTGGTAGGCAATTTCAGAAATTATAGAGTCATTACCAAACACAGCCTTCTATTATATTTGCCATTAATCTATCTAAAGACTGATAGATATGGTCTCAATGGCTAATGGCCCTATGAGCCAATAAGCAATTTAAACAGTTCTTTATATATCTATTTCAAATACCTTAGGTCTTGACTAGAACCACAGAAGTCTGTCTGATCATTGGATCAAACAAAGAGACAGAAATGAGGGCCCTAAGACACTATAACAAGAAAGTAAATAAAGCATAATAAACAAATAAAGCTCCTCTCTCTCACACACACACACTCCATTTTTGCTAGAACATTTCCTATGAGAAACATTAAAGGACAATATATGGTTACAGGAAAGGCCAATTACAAACAGCTGTTTCACAAAGTCAACTCAGAAATAAGGAAGGGAACAGATATCTACCTACACACCATGATAGCAACTAAATAAGGAACAGACCCCAAATCACCATCCCACACAATTACATCAGCAGTTTACTGTGGCGTTGCTGCTCTATGTTAAATCTTAATAGCTTGCTGGTTTAGTGGGAAGAACCAAGCAAAGGTAATGAAGGTCAATGTTAATTGAAGAAGTTTCTAGAAATAGATATCAGATGACAACACATGGTACACTGTGCCATATATAAGTAAAACCAGAGTATTACATACAAAATGTAGCAGCCTGTAATTATCTCCATCTTTAAGGACTTATTGGTAAAGGGCAAGACCACAGAACAAATAAGCCTGGAGTTCTGGGAAGTGCTTTGCTTCCACAGTGGGAACTAGGCAACCTCCCAAACTGAAAGTGCATATGAATTTCTATTAAGAAGGCAAGCCAATTGAACTGATTAGAAATGTCAAGAGAAAGCAACATAAGGCAACATTGCAAGGAAGGAGTTGAGGGTCAGGATGATGCCAAAACTGAGCACAATCCCCCCATTTTTGTTCCTGTTGGAAGACCTCATGGAGGGCAAAAAAACCAAACAGAAAGGATTTCCAATGAGCACAGATAAACAGTGCGCATGCATATGTCAATCACAAAATGGTTTTAGACACAGGAACTTGAGGCTCTCCAAATACTGGTCACCTACCACAATCCCTCAATTTGTAGGGCACTGGTATCTGGTCTGCAGTGGTGTGTGGCCTGCAAAGGTATTTTTTGGCAGCCATCAGTCTCTTTTTCAGAATTGGATGATAATAATTTTGGTGCCTTCAAATCAGATTCACTACTGGCAACAATGTCTACAAAGTCCCTGAAGCTTTCTTAGCAAGATTTCAGAAGTGGTTCCCTATTGTCCCCTTTCTAGAGCTAAGTGAGAGCGACTGGAACAAGATCACCCAGATGGTTTTGTGCTTGAGGGAAGGACAAGAACACTTGATCTCTTGGTGCTTTAACCAAACTGACTCTCAGCTGATTTTAATAGGTTAAAATTAAATTTGATGATTTACAATTGGTAATGGGGGAAATGTACTGCTCAACTTACTAAAAACAATTGATGTTTTAAAGTACAGCTTTTATTCTCAATATCCCCATTTTCTGCTGTAACCTGACTATTTTCACAATGAAGAACCAATTTTTATGTGGAACAAACAGTTACCATTATCTAAATTGACCACCTCAAAACTAGGGGTTTTGCAGAAAGGATCATTATTCCCTATTTTCAGCAATTCCACTGGTAATGATTTATCATTACCTTTAGATTCTTTTCTATCCAGCTGATACAATTCAGCCAAGGATTGAATTTTTGACGGACTGGACTTCTACTGTCCATCTCAAATATTAATCCCGCTGGCCTATTTTATAGAAAACACTAAACATTTGATTATGGATTAATGTGTTGTGCAAGTCCTTATTGCAGTTTATTTAATGAATCATTATTAAACCATACTTGAGCAATGTGTGGACCGAATTAAATATCAAACAGGATTTACTTCTCTGAATAGGATTAACAGAGTAAAAGAACCTAGAAATACATTTTGCCTTTTTTCTTTAATGTAACATTTTAATGATCACGAATATATTTGAATTCAGGTAGTCCTTATGACAATTGAACCCAAAATTCTGGGTACTAAGTGAGACATTTGTAAAGTAAGTTTTGCTCCATTTTACAACCTTTCTTGCCACAACTGTTAAGTGACACAGCTGTTAAGTGATGACTTCCTCGTTGACTTTGCTCGTCAGAAGTTGCAAAAAGTGATCACAGGACACTGCAACTCTCATAAATATAAGTCAGTTGCCAAGTGTATGAATTTTGATCATGTGACCATGTGATGGCTGTAAGTGTGAAAAATGGTCATAAGTCATTTTTTTCATGGTCATTGTAACTTCGAACTGTAAGTAAATGAAATGTTTTAAGTTAAAGACTACCTATAATAGGAACTCAATGGTTGTTTCACACATCATGTGATTTGTTTTAAACAGAATATGTTCAATAAGCTATAATAATTAGCTGACGATCACATATTATATGAAGAAACACTACTTAGAGCCAGCTAACCTCACCCTCAGTGCACAATTCAGCTCCTATTTTTGAATTTACAACAGCAAAGCCTGAAGGACTGAATTAATTTACTTGCAATATCTTCTGTAAGGTATATGGCTCCCTTTTTTCACTTTTATGGCAAGAGATATTTCCTTTGAGAGTTTCATAACAGATACAAGTGTAGTAAAATATTTCCTTTAAGGTTGGCTAAAAGGAAAAAAGTGATGAATTACCCAAGGATCTAGCTGCATTGTTTCATAGCTATTTTCCACTGGTTCTGACAAATTTTCAAGTGCTTTCCACTAATAAGGAAAAATTTCACAATGTAAGATCTGTACAACAGGGAAATATTTATCTATATAAGTTGTGTGTTCTCCATTTCTTGAGATTTTTAAAAAGAGACAGGACAGCCAAATCTCACGGATGGTTTAATTGGTCCCTTCCAACTCTACATTTCTGTGATTTGATGATTCTATATCTATACAATGTGCAAAAGCTAAGAGATCAAGTCAGATTGGCATCCTTCAGATACCTTTTCCATTTTCTCTGCAAATTGAAATTTTGAAAGTTGTGGTCCTACTATAACTGCAATACACCAGGCTGGAGAAAGCTAGATTGATTTTTTAAAAATCAGAAATAGTAGGGCTGACTGCTCCCTTCTCTCTTGGCCAATTGTTTTGTCAGTCAATTCTTATTTCAGCATTGACAATGCCTTAGGATGCTTTATCATGCTTGAATATTGTTTGTTTTGTTTTGTTTGTTTATTTATTGTCTTATATAGCCACCAATCTCACATGATGACTCTAGGTGGCTCACAACAATTCATTAAAATAGTTATAAACAAAATTACCCTTACCCTCAGGTGTAATACCAATCATCTTCGCAGGTCAATCGTCACATTAGACCAGGGGTCGGCAACCTTAAATACTCAAAGAGCCATTTGGACCCGTTTCCCACAGAAAACAAAACAAAACACCGGGAGCCACAAAACCCTTTTGACATCTAAAAATGAAGGTAACACTGCATATATCGTTTTACCTTTATGCTATGTATAAAAAAAACTATAGTGTGTTGCATTTATGAAATCAATGAACTGCTACACAGAAAACAAATTTTTATTTCTGCATGCAACAAAAACATTTTGAACTCCGAAAAAAAAAAAGATGGGTCAAAAAGCTCAATAAATCACGTGCTGGCGGGTGTCCCATATTTTGACCAACAGGGACCTATATTTTGAGCGACAGGGAGCCGCAGCAGAGGGATGAAAGAGCCACATGCGGCTCCAGAGTCACAGGTTGCAGACCCCTGCACTAGCCCAATGGTTGGGAGAAGAACCAGGTCTTACAGCAGTGGTGAAATCCAATTTTTTTTTCTACTGGTTCTGTGGGTGTGGCTTGGTGGGCATGGCAGGGGAAGGATACTGCAAAATCTCCATTCCCACCCCACTCTGGGGCCAGCCAGAGGTGGTATTTGCCAGTTCTCCAAACTGCTCAAAATTTCCCTTACCGGTTCTCCAGAACCTGCCAGAACTTGCTGGATTTCACCCCTGCTTCACAGCCTAAAAGTGTAGGAATCAATCAGATCTCAGGTGTGAGGCTGTTCCAAAGGGTTGGGAGGAGACACCAATCATTTAGAATAGGGATGTGGGGGGGGGGGGTCTACAAAATCCTGGCATTCCAGAAGCACTTGAATGGAATAGGGGGAACCTGTCTCTGGAGAGCTTCCCCCCTTCCACCACTTATCTTGTTGTAGAGAGCTCTTCTCCCTTAATCTCCATGCAAAACTTTTCACAAGGGATTGAGGGAGAAAAATTCTTTGCAAGGGATGGACTCCTTAGTCAGAACAGAAGAGAGAGGATTTATCCTCTGACCTTCAGAGGCTGCAACCCTTCTGATCTGGGGTCCCAAGGTGTGTTTTTTTTAATTTTAAAACAGCAGATTCTATAGCATGAAAAAGTTTGGAAACCCATGTTTAAGGGGATGAAGAAACAGGCTGTGTGGTATACATAACTCTGCCTTCCAAGAACATAATAGCTGTGTGGGGTAAAGATCAACTTGGGAACTACCATTATGTCCCCACCTCCAGTGACTATTGCCTGAGGCTTCCTTACCTAATTGTAGGGTTGATTTACAACCAGAAGCAAAAATAAATAACATGATACAGGTAATCTTGCCATGAAGAACTTTTTAATAGAGATCTTCCTCCAGGAAGGAGAAGTGATTGCAGCATTAGACTCTTCATAAACTTGCATGATTGAACTTTAGACAGGCAGAGACAAAGATGCTTTTTTTCCCTCACATAAAGTTCACAAAAGTTCCAACGTATACTTAATTAAAGCTGTCCCCACCCCCTTTTTTTTCTGGTGGCAATCAGAGTCTACGCTAGAAAAAAATGATTTTTGTAAAAGAGTGAAAAAGGCTGTAAGTGTCCTTTCAAGATACTTTTTTATCCTATTTCACCTCCTCCCCAGCTCTAAGCAGCACATCAGAATGCCTCTGACAGCTACCAGTAGAGCACAGAACAAGTCTGCCTTAATTGGATGTCTTTCCTCGTTACTCACATTTCCTCCGTGGCAAATCTGGCAAACTGCAAGCCCTCAATGCTGTGATGGGGGCATAATATGTGGGCTGGAACTATAAAAGTTGCTTTCAGTGCAGGGGTTTTAAAAATGGATGCGCAAGACTTTACTTTGTCTTGGTTAACAAGCCTACAAGATACGCTGCTGAGTCAAACAGGTACAGCATTGGGACTGGCATCACTTGATTATCAGCGATCCCCTCACTCTTGGGCTTGGTCACGATCCAGTCAAAACTAGCATCATTATTCTAGATTTTGTATGTATATGAGTAACTCAGCCTGCTTAGCATTTTGCAGAGTACAAGAAGAGAGATCCAAATCCTCAGTAGCTTGCAACTTAAAACCTTCCCCCAAGAAACTTGCAAGTTAAAATCTGAGACAAGGAAAGAAAAACATTGGAGAGAAAAAGAAGTTGAGGTGATTTTCTTTTCAAAGGTACGTGCTTAGGCTGAGTTATAGGAGGACAGGAAGATATGGGAATATGTTCCCACTCAGGTCTAAGGACCATTCCTGCCAAATCAAGTTTTCTGTTGCATTGTTGAAGATTCCTGTTCTTCTGTAGTAATTAAAAGTAGTACCTGAGCTCTTAAATAAGATGGAGTGCCAGAGCTATTCTTAAAAATGATTTGCTTCCTCAAATGTGATCACTTTGATGCCAATAATCATGGTCTCCACGAAAAGAGTATAAATGCTTTTGAATGGAATATTGTTTCCTACATTGACTTAAAGAGGTTTACTGAAATGCAGCTGTGAAATATTACCAAATTCAACTGCACTAGTAAATCATAGCTTGTAGCATAATATGTTATTTGAACCCAGTCAAATATCACTTATCTTAGAAAATGTTGCTTAAATCTGGTTTATTGTATGGTATAAACCTTACAAATGTGGCTTATTCATCCAACCAGGTTGAAAACAAACTATATTGATAGAATAGAATAGAATTTTTTTATTGGCCAAGTGTGATTGGACACACAAGGAATTTGTCTTGGTGGATATGCTCTCAGTGTACATAAAAGAAAAGATACCTTCATCAAGAATTCTAAGGTCATTTAATGATAGTCATAGGGTACAAATAAGCAATCAGGAAACAATCAGTATCAATATAAATCATAAGGATACAAGCAACATAGTTATAGTCATACAGTCATAAGTGGAAGGAGATGGGTGATGGGAACAATGAGAAGATGAGAAGATTAATAGTAGTGCAGACTTAGTACATAGTTTGACATGTTGAGGGAATTATTTATTTAGCAGAGTGATGGTGTTTGGGAAGAAACTGTTCTTGTGTCTAGTTGTTCTGGTGTGCAGTGCTCTGTAGCGTTGGTTTGAGGGTAGGAGTTGAAACAGTTTATGTCCAGGATGCAAGGGGTCTAAATATTTTCACAGCCCCCTTTTTGACTCATGCAGTATATAGGTCCTCAATGGAAGCCAGGTTGGTAGCAATTGTTTTTTCTGCAGTTCTAATTATACTCTGAAGTCTGTGTCTGTCTTGTTGGGTTGCAGAACCAAACCAGATAGTTATAAAAGTGCAGATGACAGACTCAATAATTCCTCTGTAGAACTGGATCAGCAGCTCCTTGGGCAGTTTGAGCTTTCTGAGTTAGTACAGAAAGAACATTCTTTGTTGTGCTTTTTTGATGACGTTTTTGATGTTAGTTGTCCATTTTAGATCTTGCGATATGGTAGAACCTAGAAATCTGAAGGTCTCTACTGTTGATATTGTGTTGTCTAGTATTATAAGAGGTGGAAGTATGGAAGGGTTTCTCCTAAAGTCTACCACCATTTCTACAGTTTTGAGTGTGTCAGTTCCAGATTGTTCTGGTCGCACCACGAGGCTAGTTGTTCAATCTCCCGTCTGTATGCGGATTCATCATTGTCTTGAATGAGACTGATCACTGTTGTGTCATCTGCGAACTTCAGTAGTTTAACAGATGGATCGTTAGAGATGCAGTCATTGGTATACTGAGAGAAGAGAAGTGGGGAGAGCACACAGCCTTGGGGGGGGGCTGTGCTTATTTTACAGGCATCTGATGTGATTCTGCTTAGCTTCACCTGCTGCTTCCTGTTTGTTAGGAAGCTTATGATCCACTTACAAGTGTGTTCAGGTACCTGTAGCTGGTTTAGCTTAGTTAGAAGCGTGTCTGGAATTATGGTATTAAATGCTGAACTAAGATCTGCAAGGAGGACCCTTGTGTAGGTCTTTCGAGATTCAAGATGTTGTAGGATGTAGTGCAGAGCTATATTAACAGCATCATCTGTTGATCTATTTGCTTGGTATGCAAATTGCAAGGGGTCTAACAGCGGATCCGTGATGGTTTTCAAGTGGGACAGCACTAGCCTTTCAAAGATTTTTAAGTCTACAGATGTTAGAGCAACTAGTCTGTAGTCATTCAGTTCCTTGATATATATATGTGTATATTTGAAAAAAGTAAAGAAAAAGTAGAAGGAGGCAGCTGGACGTATCTGAATCTTGAGGTATAATGGGATGGAAAGTAAAATGTCTATTCCTTTTTTATATAAGTGTGTTCCATATAACTTGTAGCTATGTAAAAATAAAATAGTTTGATTCTTATAGCCAGTATATATATGGACTTTTACTTCTATAGGCTGCCCAGGGTCACCATGAATTGGGCAGCCCTATACATTGTGTTACTAAATAAATAATCAATAAAATTTGAAGTTTCTAATACTTTTTTCATTAAAAGGAATTAAACAAGACAAATTCACCTCCCATCACTCTAGGAAATAGGAATCCATAATGGTATTTTGGGAATAGCACGTTATTTCTTTTGATGAGTCAAGATGGAGGACATATTCAAAGCAGAAATTACAGTAACCTTAAAAGTTGTTCAACAAAACATAATAGCCACATTGAGTTCAACAATTACAAGAAATAAAAGCTAGCTTGGAGGCAGCAGTGTAAAGATTCTACCAAGGTAGAAACTAAGGAGATCCATATGGTAGATGAATTGGCTTGTTTTTAAAGTGAGATTTTTTTTCCCCTTCAGAATTCCATTGGGATTAGAAAAAAGATCTGAAATAGGATCTTTTTTTTTCAAATAAAACATCACGTACACCAATGTGACATTATGTGTACTGGTGATGCTTAGAATTGCCCTAGGTAGGATGCAAATCTGTGCTCTGGGGAGAGAAGACAGCAAAGAAAGAGCAGTGGAGCAAACAATCTCCAAACCAAGAATTCTGAAGCAGTACTGATCAGGAGGCACCAGAATGACACTTCACAATATACATGCAGAAAAAGACTCTTGTTATTGACAGGTGCCCATGGGATGAGGTTTTATAGAAGCCAAGACAGCAACAATATTGGAGCCCTCTCTTTTTTTTTAATGTGTGTCACACTTTTTTATGCTCCATTTTTAAAGCTGGTACTAGAAAGAGGTTAGGGCTTGGGAATGGCTGATGATCAAAAAAAGAGAAGTGGTACCATCCATGAGACGTTGTCCAGAGTTGAGTAGCTATCCTATTTGGATTGTATGGAGATTATTATTAGACTGAGATACAGTTCTTTGCAATATGCAACTCTGTTGTAAACAGACCTTTGATTTTTTTTTTAATTGAGAGGCTAGTTAGTGAAATAGAATCATAAACTTTTCCCTATGAATTAATTCATATCTTTCTTAGTGATGAAATCATTTATTATTTCCAGTTTACAGCAGTGGGATTATTAAATTATCACTGCATTTACAAATTGCAATTCATAAATATAATAACAATGCTAGTTATTGTAAATATATATTTCTCGGAAAAAGGTAAACTTTTCATTTCTATTCTGGTAGCATTCTTGACAGTATTATTGGTTAGACTTAAGAAACAAAAGGATCAAGAGCTACTGATGCAAATACTTGTTTCCTCACCAAAGGTGGAATAATTCAGAAATGAAGTCAACTGAGAAGTCTATCTACTTTATTCTGAAATCATAGTTAGTGTAAAATATGAAGAAAAGTGTGATTAATTAGGTGGTGGTTGCAGTAGAGCAATACTGCATAATTTAATCCTCCCCCTCCCCCAAACTATGTTTTCAGGAACCTTTGCTTTAAAATTTGGATCAACTGAATCAAGTATCAAAAATCAGTGCAAGAGTAACAGAGAAAGGAAGAGAGTGGGACAATGTGTCTATGTTTCAGAAGCTTAAGGCAGGAATGCATGTATACCCCAGGAAACAGATTCCATCAAAGGATCACTTTACTAAGACAATCTGAATGGAACTTTCATTGAGCTTCATAGAAATGTGCTTAACTTCTTTTGTCCTTTAGCAGAAAATGCAAAAGGAGGGTATTAAATCTCTGTAGATTTCTAATCGAAGAGAAATTCACCAAAGGAAAATATGTGGGTGTAGATAGATAGGATTAAAAGTTTTGATAAATTCTATACTGTAAAAGGACTTGCGTGTCTAGGAAGAAAAGAAACTTGCTTCACCTGGTACAAATAGCAAATGTTAGTGATAGTGCCTGAGGTGAGTTTTGTTTTCTGGAATGCAACTCCAATACTGTATCTTGAGATTCTTTGTATATTTGCCTTGCTCGTGTTAACAAAATGCTATTGCTCCAGACCCCTCCATAATTGGATAACTGCGTTCCTCTCAAACAGGCAACAAGTGGTCAAAATAGGCAGTGCCCTATCAAATCTTGCTCCTGTTAATAGCGGTGTCCCCAAGGCAGCGTTCTAGAACCAACACTCTTCATACTATACATTAACGACCTCTGTGACCATATTATAAGTAATTGTGTTCTCTTCGCCAATGATGTTAAACTATTTAACACTACCAATAATGCGGCTACCCTTCAAAAAGACCTTGACTTTGTGTCGGAATGGTCAAAACTTTGGCAACTCCAAATCTCAACCAACAAATGCTCTGTCTTACACATTGGAAAAAAGAATCAGAACACTAAACACAAGCTTGATGGACATGACCTTGTAGATGACCCTCAGTCTGTCAAAGACCTTGGAGTTCTCATATCAAATGATCTAAGTGCCAAAGCCCACTGCAACTACATCGCCAAAAAAGCTTTAAGAGTTGTAAACCTAATCTTGCGTAGCTTCTTCTCCAGAAAGATTACCATACTAACCAGAGCATACAAAACATTTGTTAGACCAATTCTTGAGTACAGCTCACCTGTCTGGAACCCACACTTCATTTCGGACATTAATAAAATTAAGTGTGTCCAGAAATATTTTACAAGAAGAGTTCTTCTCCACTCCTCTGATCACAACAAAATACCTTATGCCACCAGACTTGAAATCCTGGGTTTAGAAAATTTAGAACTACGCCGTCTTCGGTATGACCTGAGTATAACTCATAAAATCATCTGCTACAATGTCCTCCCTGTCGAAGACTACTTCAGCTTCAACCACAAGAGCACACAATAGATTCAAACTTAAAGTGAACTGCTCCAATCTTGATTGTAGAAAATATGACTTCAGTAACAGAGTTGTTAATGCCTGTAATGCACTACCTGATTCCATTGTCTCTTCCCAAAATCCCCAAAGCTTTAACCAAAAACTATCTACTGTTGACCTCACCCCATTCCTAAGAGGTCTGTAAGCGGCGTGCATAAGAGCACCAGCGTGCCTACCATTCCTGTCCTAATGTTCCCTTTTGTATCCAATTCGTATGGTTATTTCATGCTTATACTTATATACATTGTTGTGTTTGACAAATAAATAAATAAAAATAAAATTTTAAAAACATTGTTTTTTTTTAAATTGTGGGCTGCACAAAGTCATGCATATGAGATGGGTAGCCAATTAATTTACTAAATAAATAAATAAATACTACCATATAAGTGATGGAAGGCTAAGATTAGGATAACTGCACTTCAAATTTTAATTTACATTTTGACAGCAACATGAAAGAAAGTGATCCATGCAACATTTATCTGCATTTCACCATGAGCCCACTATTAAAAGAAAATTACCCCTACCTTCAGTCAAAAAAAAAAAAGTACATTCCTGCTTTTTATCTCCTTGATTTTTGTTAGTCTGTTCTATTCCCTTTTATACAATCCTTTCACTTTCTTTCAGTTTCCAAAAGCTGTTGGGGTATATTTTGGACAAAGAATTGGTTAGATGCAAAGACATACTATGGACAAGACTCGAGCCAAATATAGCGTTCCCATATTTAAACCCTTCCCTAAATAAGCTAAAAAGAATGGTCTTTTTCCTTCCTTTGCAGATATAGATCAACAAGTATGATTTAAATACTTTGGAGAAGAAGTTTGGTGGCAAACTATATCAGTGCAGAATGCAACTATGACACAAGTCTAACTTTTAATTTCCTCCACAGTTAAGAAGAAAAGTGAGAA
This sequence comes from Ahaetulla prasina, assembly GCF_028640845.1. Taxonomy (NCBI): domain Eukaryota; kingdom Metazoa; phylum Chordata; class Lepidosauria; order Squamata; family Colubridae; genus Ahaetulla; species Ahaetulla prasina. The sequence continues at coordinate 259,256,140 of NC_080539.1, read as the reverse complement.
TAGAAGCCTCAATATGACAAATGTAAAGCAAGAACTAGCATGAGCAGCTGACACTCTCTTTTATTTCAGGCTGGGAGATCTGGGTTGAAGTTCTTGCCACACACTAAAACTAAGATTCATGGGACAGCAGGATTTAAACCCTATTAATAAAAGCAAATAAAGCAGGATTGACAAAGCCACAGCTACTCAGGCAACTCATAAATCACTTGTGAACAAAACCTGTGTTTGGTTCAGGTAACTTTTTTTGACTGAATTTCTGATCCAGAGTGGTGGAGAAAGCAATCCCTGGTCTGATTCCATTGGGAGCATCTTACTTTCCCAACAAAAAGGGAAGGGTATTTTCAGAATAATTCAACAAACATATAGGCATAAAATTGCATAAAAGCTCAGGTCTTAAATAAATCTGTTAATTCAAAAAGCACTAGCAGACTCTTCCCAAATTTCAACACAGATGTTGAGTTAAAGAGCTTCTATATTATCGAAGGCTTGTGGATTTTGAGAAATTGAATAAAGCAGTAAAGGACAAATAGAGGTAATGCTCCCCCATCTATCTGAAAAACAGATGTGCTTTTTTCTGGAAGGCAGCTCCAGCACTGTACTTGGGAGACCTGAGTGTTCACTTTGTACAACTGCTCATGGTAGAGCAATGATGTTGCAGTACTACATGAGTTTCTGAGTTGGATTAAGCACGAAGGGTCCACATATGCCCCTCCACACGGGTTCTCTCACGGGCAGCCAGAGGAGTTCAGCGCTTCCTTTCCTTTTCTAACCTCCAAACCGCACCACCTACCTGGGATACTAACTGATCCTTGGACGAGTGTGAAGTTTTCGCTTTGAAAAATCTCCGAATAAATTGGCGATGGGAAGTCGCTTCCCGCTGGTAAGGTAAACTATGCCACGCAGTTCCACTTTCGACAGCACAGGAGACAGCGATTTCTCCCGCGGGTGCGGGGGGGGGGGGGACAGAACTACAAGACTTCGGTAACTGACGCCTCGACCTGGAGGGCAGAGGCGGGTTGCCTGACTTTTGGGAAGAGAGCGTCGGATTTGAATAGGGAAACGACACGGCGGCTCAAGACTTTCAAGCCCCCGAAGATAAGGATGGGTACCTGTTTTGCCCACGGCGCCCTGTCCCAGCACCACCAGTCGGAGAGTCCGCGCGGGGGTCAAGCTGACAGCTCTGCGCAGCGGTCGCGGGAAACTCATGGCGAGGCCGGCGCTCGACGGCGCGCAAGACGCTTGAGGGAGATACCGCTGCTCGCTGCCACCGGGAACCCCATGCACAGCCCGGACTCCAACTCACGCCACTCGGCAGCCGGGCGTCAACGGCTGTGTGTGTGTGTAGGGGTGGGGGGCGTGGAGCTCCGCCCAGGAGGGGCTGGTCACAGCCGTCGGCTCCTCCTGGGATCGCGTAACCCAGTTCTGGGGCCGCCGACCCCGCCCCTCGCCCGCGCGAGAGGCTGAGGCGCACAGAAAAAGGGCAAGCCGGGTGAGCCTCGGCTAAATCTTAAACTCAGTCGCGATGGCAAGCTGGGACCGGCTGCGCCTTCAGTCGCCACTTCGGGTGGAGGGTGGGGGTGGCTCTAAGCATTAATTAGCGGGGGCGCGTGAACTCCGCACAAAGCGGGGTTGCTGCCGCTGCCCCGCGTGGCTCTTGAGGCGCTCGCGGTCGGTTCGAGCGTCTGTGGAGATTCTCAGTCATCCAGGACATAATTTCCTCAAAGGTGTTTTTTCCCCCCAAAGGGCCACTGGACTGCCTTTTTCCTCTGACCCCGTTGAGGGGTCAGAACCGATGAAGCTTTTTGGATGAGAAGCAAAAGGTCTTCCTCGAGGCAACAAAACAAAACAAAACCCTGTCCAGTGGATTTTTGAAAAAGCACCTTTGAGACGGCTTGGTTCCAAGGGCTCATAGAAGAACGGGTCGAAAGGCACACTCTCTGCCCTAAACTGAAGCCTTCCAGGGTCTGAGACAACAGGGACTGCAGCCATGACTACAGAGCTTACAATTGCACTTCTCTGGAGGGCAGCAAGTCAGGCAGGGGAGATGCCTTACTTCATCCTGTCTCCTCTTAACCAATTTAAATGAAGGATTGGGAGTACGTACGGTTGGCTTAGCCATGACTGATTGAATATGCCACATTTGGTTGGGGTGTATAAGACGCTAGCTCATCATTTATGGTTTGCATGATATCTGCTTGCCAGATCTCCCACAGTTGGTTGTTTTTGTGGTGGTTACTAATAACTGCAATGAATGACACACATCATCATTTCCAAAAGACTAAAATGTTACAGAATGTTCAACAAAGGCAACAACCTTGTGGGATCTGAAAGGCAAGCATATTGTGCTATGAACCTTCATATTGTTTAAGTCTTCATATTGTTTGACTAGGCAGCTGGGCAAAAATCAAGGGAGCAAGCCAACAGTGTACAGTAAGTTTACTGGGGGGATATAAATACAACACCTTGAACAGTATGATAGGAATTTCTTGGCCTCCTTTATAATGAATTCATTAAGGTGGTATCTCTTTGAATACATTGAAAAGCTTCTTCCCAGACTTCACTCCACCTGCACTAATAAAACACTAATTTGCTGTTTTTGGGATAAACTGCCAAGTGATTTGCCCACTCTCGGGCCATATTGTACCAGTGTTTCCATCCTTCCCAAAACTTCTTACACATAAGTGGTAGTTGAATATCAGAGCTTTTGACCTATAAATATGTGTATACATGTACTATTGCAAGAACTCATGTTTAATACTTTATTTTATTTTATTTTGTCACAACAGTATATATAAGCATAAGCACAAAACAACTATACAACATATAAACGTATATATAATGAAAGGAAACAATAGGACAGGAAGGGTAGGCACTCTTGTGCTCTTATGCACGCCCCTTATAGTCCTTTTAGGAATGGGGTGAGGTCAATGGTAGACAGTTTTTGGTTTGTTTGATTATATTAGTATGATTGTTTGTGTAATAGTGGTTTGCCATTTTTTTCTGGGATTTTTACAATTTCCCACTCTTGCATCTAACCCTGAAATTGTTTGGTTATCACTCATTCAAGTACTAATCAAGTCCAACCCTGCTTAGCTGATTTCAAGATCAGCCAACAGTTACTAGGGAATTTGCCCATTGTGACGTACACATCGTTGCATATTTATAGGTGAAGGAACACTGTTGTAAAGCATGAAGAGTTTAGGCAGATAGAATCTGAGAAATTATCTTTTTCTATGTCTAACACCTGGATGGCAAGAGCATATTTATCAGGTGCAACATTTGGCACATAAATACAGAGATGGATGAGATCCTTTAAAGATCAAATTTCTATCTATCATTGACCAAATCTAGAGAAAAAATCGGCAACTTTATCTGGTTGTGTGTTTCAACAGAATATTTTAATTGCCTTTACTGTAATATAAAATATTCATTTGAGTAAAATCTCATTTAACTTTAAAGATATCATGTATATTTCAACTAAGTAAAGTAATCTGGAATAAAACAATTTTGCTTCTTGCTGGATGATGAATTTATCATCAATTTATCATTTCAATAGTGCTGATTATTGCCTCCAACTATACAAGAAATCTTTCCTTCCTTTGCAGGGGACCCAGATACTCTAAAAGATGGAAATTCACTGGATGTTGAGCACGTTGCTGTGCAGTGGAAAATGTAAACCATGAGAGGAAATGCCAAGCTATTTTCCAAGTGTGTTTAAAGAACTGGCCCATTAAGAAACTCCATATTATTCAGTGGGACCACAAGCATTTTCCAACTGAAGATTGAATAGACAATTGTGAAGGAACTAATAGGACTGATCTGGTGTGTTCTCCTTGTCTCAAGATATGAAAGACCAAAGTTTCTTTCAAATCTCTTTAGGAGTACAATGTGATAATTGCTAATTCAAGAGATTATGCTAGCAAATAACTAAGGAGTAGCTAATTTCAGGACATCTTAAAAATTGTACTATTGGCAATTCACTAAGACAGTGATACATAGCTAAAATGTAGCCGACCAACATGTAGTGCATAGATCGTTGCAGAGATCTATGCAGGATGAGATTAAAATTTTCAGTCTTCTCTCTTTTTTGGGGGGTTGGGGAGGAATGGGGGGGATTAAGAGACAAAATACATGCCTTAAATTTGTCAAGCATTTTTTTGATATCTTTTGAACATTTCCCCCCCAAACAGATTCCTCTACTATTTTGAGAATGCAGTTTCAGCATGCGGCACACATCTTGGTTTGACTCACAAATTGATAGAAGGTGTACATTCCTGGCCTAGTCTAGTGAAAATTAATTAGACTTTCTTAATATCTCACCAAACTATTGATGCTTTTTACTTATAAAACTTACAGATGGTGACAAAACTTAGCTGATCTTGCATGATTTTCAAAACGCTAACTAGATTGGTTCAGTTTACTATATGATGGGAGAACTACCAGAAAAACAGTATAAGATAATGGGAATTTAACAAAAGCTCCAGAAAAGAGCTATGAAAAAATTGTTTTTGTACTGTTGCCAGCTCTGATTTCTGATATTCCAGCTTTTATCAGACAACTGTTTCAACTCCTACCCTCAAAAAGATACTATAGAGCACTGCATACCAGAACAACTAGACACAACATTTTTCCCCGAACACCATTACTCTGCTAAACAAATAATTCCCTCAACACTGTCAAACTAGTTACTAAGTCTGCATTACTATTAATCTTCTCATCGTTCCTATCATCCATCATCTCCCATGACTCTCTGACTGTAACCTTGTTGCTGGTATCCTTAAGATTATATTGACTGTTTCCCCGTGACTGTCATTAAGTGTTGTACCTTATGATTCTTGATGAATGTATCTTTTCTTTTATGTACACTGAGAGCATATGCACCAAGACAAGCTCCTTGTGTGTCCAATCACACTTGGCCAATAAAGAATTCTATTCTATTCTATTCTATTCTATTCTATTCTATTCTATTCTATTCTATTCTATTCTATTCTATTCTATTCTATTCTATTCTATTCTTATTAGCTTATTATTTTGGCAGATCCATGCACACATGGATCACCAATCTGCAGTGACAATTTTTCCCATTATTTCCCTCTGTACAGAATAGCTGTCTTTGGAACAGTTGCACTTCTGCTTTTGCCTGCAAGACTCTTAAAAGACACTGGTTATAAAAAGGTCTTACTGCTTTCATAATCTACAACAGGAAGGAGAAGCTTTTATCCCACAAAACTAATGGGGCTTTGCCCCCTGATAAAAAGCAGGATTTACTGCTAAACAAAAAAGTCCTTGGACAAATTTGGGTCCAGCTTTCTTGCCTGCTAGATCCTGTCATCCAGCTAAAATAACTAGAGGCCTAAATACAAAGCTCGGTTTCTTAGACATTTTGGGACAGATTATATGAGCTGGGAGTATTCTGTGATGAAGGAATGATCAAGAGACAGACATTGTATTATAGCAAATATTCTAAGTTTTCACAAACTGAAAACTCTGCTCTTGTTCATATCAAGGCCAGAATTCTCTAACATGTTTTGATTCTGTTTCAGGAGGAAGACAGAAAGCATATGTTCATTTTTAATTTCATTTTTTCTGCCATTCCTAAATTAGTGGGGGGGGGGAATGCCAATCTGTTCTAATAACTCTAATTTGTGTGCTAATCATGTATTGGTAATACAGCATTTTTTAAATTAAAAAAAAATCTCTTTCCTTTTTCTGGCAACTTGTTACAGCTCTCCCAAAAGCCCAATGGGCAAAATCAGAAATTAGTTTCTAAAGAGAAAGAGAACAGATGCCATCTTATCCAAAATCTGTGTGAAAAGATAACAAACATGATAAACTAAAAATAGGTTGCATTATGCCTAACGATGAATTCTGTTTCCACTTATTCAGAGATCACTACTGTTGGGTTGTCAAAATATTTGTGTGATTTGGGATTACAGTTTATGAGATTCCATCAAAATGGATTGTAAATCAGCTGTTTTTTTAAAAGAAAAAAAACCCCATTACTGACAATTTCATCCACCTTGGTTGAAAATTAGTGAAAGGATCCATTTCCTTTTATATCATTAGCCTATGAACGCCAAGCTACATTTTCTAGTACTTTTTTCTTCTGATGATCTGTACTGGGGGTACAACCCCATAGCTGGTACTATGGTTCATTGCACAGTCAGTTAGATGTTCAGACTGAATTTGGCATTTTTATCCACCTTTCAAGTCCTTCCCAAGGACCTGAGATAGGCAGATGTTGACGTTTTGTGGTATTAGAGGTAGCATCACAGGATGTAAGCAGTTCTGAGTAAAGCCGCCTTTTGCAACTGACTGATGGTGAATTTGTCAATGCCAGTGGTGTTCAGGTGGTGCTCCAGTTGTTTTGGGATGGCACCCAAAGCGCCTATAACTATTTAACAATGTTTATATTATTAATATTGTTATTATTGCCCTAGTGCATCAATAGTATGTTCCTCCTGATCGAAAAACCTCAGAATTAGCAAAATATTTCAGGTACCCTCCTATCATCCTGGCAGTTAGAGCTGAATATGATTTCTTGCAGGCAGCTACAAAGGACACTACCAAAAATAGTAGAATAAACACGCTGGGCTGGGCACCATAACTTCATGACTCTTAAAAATGAAGCAAGAGTTTCATAATTCTACCTCTGAGGCATTTTCCTCCCCTTCTTTTCTTGCAATATGGTCTTTTTTCTGTTGAGCCTGACTCTAGCCATCTAACGTAGACTGTTTACACAGCAGCGCTTGGTGGTGAGATCAAACATGTTTTAACAACTATTCCCGTTCTTTCCATGCATGTAGCCTGCCATTTTCTGCAGATGTTCTATAGAGGGTTTAATCAACAGCGAGCACAAATTTTGTTGCCTATCCTTATAACGGGCTGAAAGACAGATCTCAAAACCCATATGCAGCGCCCTTGACCTTCCATTCAGCTAACTGTGAATGTGCCACATTCACACATATAAATGGACCAGTCACCCGAGATTGGAATCAGATTTATTTGTGCTTTAGTCCCATTCAAAACATTAATAGTACCTAAGTGAATCATGCCTAACATAAGACAGTTGACTTCAGAATAGCCTTCTAATTATGCCTCCAGATTTCCAGGCACAATGGTTGAAAATCAGTGGTAGGTTTTTTCCAATCATTTTAAAGTAAGAAATGCAGAAAAAAATATGGTGCACTGTAAATCATTCTATATATATATATATATATATTTAAAGGGGGCACTTCCCTTCTCAAATAATCTGGGGAAAAAACTTTTCAGAAAATGCTGTTTCCATTTACAAAAGTAGTAAAGTTGGAAAGGTCATCAAGCACCAACCTATCATTTTCCCAATAAATATTATGGACCCTGAACACTAACATTGCTCACCTCTGATTATGCCATAACCACACCATACTTGCTTAAATTAAAAAAAAAAACCTAACATATCCTGGGAGCCCTCTGCCTGTCTGCTTTATGTTTCCAGTCCTGCCAATGAACTCCTATTGGCAGATTGGAGAGAATGTTACTTTGCAGCAAGGGGCATGAAAAGACCTCCCGAGTTCCTGAGGTGCAGGGATGCAAAAGCCATCAGGAGAAACAATGGTTCTAAGCTTGCCTTTTAAGTCTTTTCTTGGGGGAAACATCAGCAATTCTATCAAAATGCAAGGAGGGGGATGCTAAGTGTCTCCCTAGGGCAAGTAGGCAGTTGGTTAGACACACTTCTAGAAAGCTCAGCAAGTTCATTCCCATTTGAAAAAGAGAGTTGCAAGATCTCTCCATCTAAGTACATTGTGTTAACTGTTCACCCTCTCCCTTTCTTCCCCCCCCCGCACCCCCCCACCAAACAGAATCTAAACCTCTGAGTAGCTTGAACATCAAGACCATATATGATTGCAGTTGCTGCTTATTTTGGGTGATTTAATTTATTCACGTTCCACATCTTCAACATGCTGTTTATCACGTAACTTTTGCTAAGGGCTTTCTCGTGATGCTTTAAGTCAAGCTAAAACAAAACTTGCCGTTCCATCAATGTTCAGTCTTGTTTAACCGCTAGATGAGCTTTTTCTGTTTTGTCAAGCCATTTGATAAACAGCTGGCATGACAATGTATTCTTACAGGTGGCGTTTCTAACACACCTTTTTAATTGCATCGTTGGTTTATCCTGGTTTTCTGCCCCTCCTTAAATCAAGTATTAAACTTGGGAAAAAAATCAAATCAGCACTGTAATATTTGATAATGAAAACTCAGTTGAACTAATAGTACCATGTTTAACATATATTACAGAATTCAATTTGTTAAATAAACCATAATTATTTGGGTTTACACATATTAAACCATAGCAGATGATTTATACATAATTGCTGTACTCACACAGCATAATGAATATGTTGAAAGAAGCCACAATATGTCCTGGGTGCTTGGACATAACGTAATATTTTAATTCTGTCCACTGTCCAAATTATGTTTAAAAAAAATTTTTTTTTAATATTAAGTATTTTAATATGTTTATGAAATTTTATGTAAAGTAAACATGCATTTACTTCTGGGCCCATCTTTTCTCCATTTGCACAAGTTTGATGTCCCTGAGCAGAACTCAACTTTTTTGGGATGGAACCTTACTTGTCCCATGAATTTATTAATCCTCCATATTAAAATTTATACATATAGTAATGTATTTTGTTCCTTTTTCAATGCTTGAAAAACAAGAGCCAGAATTCCACACCCAGTTTAGCTGTAGGGTTACTGGAGGTGATTAAGGTATTATGTTTTTTAAAAATTTTTTTTAATATTAAGTATTTTTCCCTTAAATTCTGCCAGTTCCCTGCCCATCTAACCCCTGGGCTGTATTTTAAATCATTATTATAAGTAAGGATTACCCAAACAACTTAGTCATTTTCAATTCACTTCTCAGCTGATGGAACTTCTTGCCCTTTTATCACTGGGAATAAATGAAGTAGCTGTTTATCCCAGTAGAGCATAATTTACTGGCTTGGATGAGTGGGTAACATGTTACATGAAACTTGCACGCAGTCAATAATGCCATTTTAGTTCTCTATTTTTGAAGAGAAAAATATTCAGAACTGCTGACATCCAGATGTATTGATCGTCATTTACTTTGTAACCTCAAGACTAGACCACAATAGTGCACACAAAGCTCCCTTTGATGAATGTTTGGAGTAGCGAGCTTGTTTCTTGACTATGAATGGATTAATTGGGAGTACAACTAACACTCCGGGTTTGAAACGGATTTTCCCATATACTGTTGGGCTTTCCACTGCTCTATACCTTCATTAGAGAGCAATCAGCTTTGTGCACAGAATTGGTTCATCTGCTAATTTGAAATGTTAAGGAAACACTGAGGAACAGGATGAGCACCGAGATATACTTAGTTAGTATACTGCATGACTTCTTACCTTGGAAGAAAAAGACCACATAGTATATAGAGACCGCAGTATATTAGTAGACCATTTGCAAAACATTCAGATATAAAAAGCTCCAGGTCCAGGATAGACTTATACACAAGCTTTATTTTCCCAATAATATTTTGGTTCATCCTAATTAGTTTTAGTTTTTTGATATGTTATCTGGCTGAAAGGCTGATTCAGAACAGTTATAGGAAAAAGTTGTTACGGTGTACAGTGGGGATAGAATTTGATAGTAAGATGAATGGGGAAAAAGTTTGGCAAGAGCGTCCTGGGTAAAGTTGTCCTGGTTCCATAGTTGGGTACTGTTTTGGTAACCCTGTGCATGGTTACATTTTTATTCAATTTAGTAAATTGAATATAAATTAGCATAAGAAACAGAAATGTTTTGTAGCGTACAGGAAAGTAAACAAAAAGGACATCTGTTCTAAAACATTAAAATCCTGAAGTTGGAAAATGTATTCTGAAAACAGGGAGCCAGAACAATTGGTAACAGGCATCTCTACAATTGTTAAAACTGTGTTAAAATACTGATAAGGTACCCAACCAGGGGTGAAATGTAAAATTTGTTACTACGGGTTCTGTGTGCGTGGCTTGGTGGGGGTGTTAATGTGACTGGGTGGGCATGGCCAATTTTTTTTTTTTACTTTTAAAAGCATTTTTTTTACAACCTCTTCGGCCGAAGAGTTAAAAAAATGCTTTTAAAAGCCTGTGGTGATCAGTCAACTCAGCTGGGATTGCCAGAGAAAAAAAAGTTTTAAAGGTTCCTCTGGCAATCCCAGCTGAGTTGCCTCATTGCCAGAACCTTTTAAAAGCATGTTTTCTACAAGCTCTTCGGCTGAAGAGGTTGTAAAAAAATGCTTTTAAAAGGCTGTGGCGATCAGGCAACTCAGCTGGGATCGCCACAGGAGCCTTTTAAAAGCTTTTTTTTAACAACTTCTTCGGCCAAAGCTTTTTTTTTTTTACTTTTAAAAGCATTTTTTCAGCCGAAGAAAAATGCTTTTAAAAGTAAAAAAAAAAAAACCTCCGACGAGTGCACGGCTCAGCTGGGGCAGTGTTTTTTGCTAACAGTTCTCCGAACCACCTGCTGCCATCGCTATCGGATCGGGAGATCCGGTCCGAACTGGGAGCATTTCACCCCTGTACCCAACCTAACCCATTCAATCTGCTACCCTCCACAGTTGTGGTGTTACAGCACCCTTCATCTCAGTAGCAGCAGATGAAAAGAGAAAGGGCTATAGTGGCGCAGTGGTTAGAATGCAGTATTGCAGGATAATTCTGCCCACCGCCAGGAGTTCGATCCTGACCGGTTCAAGGTTGACTCAGCCTTCCATCTTTTCGAGGTTGGTAAAATGAGGACCCAGGTTGTTGGGGGCAATAGACTGACATTGTAAACCTCTCAGAGTGCTGTCAAGCATTATGGAGTGGTATATAGTCTAAGTGCTATTGCTATTGAGCTAGGAGCTTAGGGCCAATTATCTGACAATAAGTAACTCCAAAACCTAATCGATGTCCCTGCCTATTTCAGGATGGAAGATTTGATGGCTGCTGTGTTTAAGGAAAGAGAAGTTCTAGAGACAAGCTGTCACCACATAATTTAATGATACACAGAAAGAATGGATAATTAAATACTATATTAATGCTATTATCCATTATTGTGGGCTGTAAGTTGCCCATAAATCTTATAATTATTCTCAGAAAGCAGTTCTCCTTAATTTGAGCTATGATTATCTTAAGCTCCTGAGCAACCAGATATTTTTTTAGCAAAAGTCTCTGTGGCAGAATAACTTTTAATTAACCCTTGCTTGCATTCATTGCTTGCAGGTTTTTGATAGCAAAAGCAAAAGAATCTAACACAAAAGAACATTCAATAAAAATTGAATAGAAACCATAATTTGTCTAAAAATGTATACTCAACTTCGAGCAGTAGTTAAATAGGAAAGAAAAATTCTATTCATCCTGATCCAACTGTGTCAAATATTGATGAATCTTTGGCAAATTCTTAGAAAAATCCAAAGGGACCCCCTGCATTTTCATCAGTCTTGAAGTCTGCCAGATTTCCTTTTCATTGCTTTCCTCAACACATAACTTGAAATTCAGACGCAGAATGGTGTAAATAGTATGGAAGGTGATTTGTGGATCTCTCTCTAGTGTCATCTTTCTGCATTCTCTAATACTGGGGTGTCAAACTCGATTTCATTGAGAGCTGCATCAGGATTGTGTTTGACCACGGGGGGGGAGGGGTTAGCTCTATTTTTGGCTGTCATAGCCTCCTGCATCCTCTGCCAGCGAAAACGGAGCTCCGGAGGGCCTTGTGGGCCAGTCCTTCACTGTTTCCAGGTCGGCCTCAGAGACAGACTAAACACCCCACAGGCCGGATCCAGACTGCGGACTTTGAGTTTAACACCCCTGCTCTAATACAAATCCAAAGGTTATAAAGTTTTGTTGCCGAGTAGGAACAAGTGGACTTCCAAATAACAGAACAGACACTGTGTACTCAGAAATCTTAATAAAAAACCAGCTGCGTTCACACGATACAATGACATCCATAGAAAAGAGGGGAAGGGATGTCCCTGCATCATAATATCATTGAAGAAATGGTGTGAATTATATCATTTCTCACATTGTGGGTTCTTATGGACACCTATGCATGAGAAACTAAGAATTAATTACGACGAAAGGACTCAGCCGCTGAATGTAACCCAGACAACATATGAAACTTTGTCCAACTTAGGGTTTAATAATCCTCCACTTTTAAGATATTATTGCAATAACCTTTGTGCTAGTCAATTTTTCCTGCTCAGTTTTTTCTGTTAAATTGTAAACAACACAGAAAAATCCAGGAGCACTTGAATTTCTACAAAGGGCCATAGGTAAAGATAAGTTACAAGAAGTCATGATTGTGTCCTGTGGTTAAATTATATCTTATTCGTTTCCCAAATACACACTAGTGGGGAAAAACACAAGAAGCAGCAGAGATATATGGGTCAAATAGTTCCACTCTGCAGCTGCCTATCTTTGTGTCTAGAACCAGAAAGCAAGATTAACTTTCTAATTGGCTTTTCCATTTAAGTCCAGATGAAATAAGGATTAATGTAAAGAAGAACAATCTGAGGAAACCTTTTACTTACTTACCTTTTACGAACCTTGATTCCAACTATAACTAAATTATTCCATGGTAACCATTATTTGGTCCACAGTCCAGTTTCAGATGATGTGGACCTAATGAGAAGTTCATTTGGGGTGCCATGTGAATATAGTCATCTTGATGCTGTTTTATCTCATGTGCTTGGTAGTACAATTTAGTAAGTTTATGGAAGTATAGTAAAGATGGGACATGGAGAAAAATAAGTTTATAGATAAAGAGGGCTGAGATTAAAAGCCTGACTCATGATAGTTCAGGAAGCCCTTTTGTACTAATTTGCGAACTAAATAGCCTTATTACAAGAAATTCTCAGAGAAGTCAGTCTTAGTGATTTAAACATAATGTTTCCTAGTAAGTTTGCAAAGCATTAAAGTAGTCTGACCCTTGTAATGTTAAGGATATTGATTTATGATTTTCTTAGTATAGTTAAAATGAATGAAATATTATGTATGAACACTGCACAAAAATATGTTTATACAACCCTGGAATCTCTTAATTTGGGATAGATTTGGGGCGACTGGATGGAACTGAGCGTTTACCGGCCGGATGCCCTTCCTGATGCTGTGTGGAGTTTGCAGCAGATGTTTTTTCTTTGCACACTAGGAGAGAAACATCAGCTGCCACTTAAGATTGGAATCTCAACCTTCTGAGTGAGAGGCGAGCATCTTCACCACTAGACCACCACAATGCTCATATGAAACACTGCATGAATATTAATATTCATATCAATTATCATCAATATTATGAGATTAGGAATGGACTGTCCTTTTTTTAAAGCTATTATGGTCACTCCTGGCCATGCCTCAAAGTTAAAACCTTTTTCTGTCTTATAACTAAGCATTAATTATTGATCCAGCTAGTATATGCTATGATGATAAATTGTTGCAGTATTTTTTCCATTATTGTTAATCAGGATTGCAACTCCATGTGCCATTCCCCACCTGCAACTCAATGACATTTGCCGGCTATCAGAACCCAGATTATTAAAATGTATTTTTTGTTTGCAGTTAGAATGGACCCATGATATTCTAGAAAAATAAATTAAAAATAAACCAAGCCATCCCCCAAAACTGTTGTTGGAACAAAAGTATGAATAGAGCATATTTATCATTGTGGTGTCAAGCCTCAAATGTTTGTCAAAGCAGTGTTTGCCACACTGTAATACTCATTTCAGAGTTTTCCAAAGGCAGATGGTGCAAATCCAATTCTACTTTTGTTCAGTTACTCTAGGACTGAAACAGATTCACACAGATATTTTTCAGAGTTCTGGGGCTATGATTCTCTTTGCATATGTATAACTCTTTATATGTCTCTCAGGAAGTTTTATTTAGTTATTTACCTATTTATCTATCTATGTATTCATTCATTCATTCAATTTCTATAGCATCTGTTACAGCAATGTTAACATCTAAAAGGTGCCAGTGACAGCTGTTTCTGTACCTTTGATTGCAACATGTGCAAACCAGCTTTAATGAGAAGCCTGCATAATAAGAGAATATGAAAATTTTGCCTATAATTTAAATTAGCGATGGCCCATTGATCCATCTTCTCCTTGACCATCTTCTCATGCTATAGTCTTTGAGCAACAGGTATGAATTGCTTTATTAATTATATAAAATCAATGAATATAAATATTTTAAAAGAAAAAAAGCCATGGACACAGGCTGGTTCATTAAAAAATCCATGAGACTTGTTTAAGTGAAAAACTAACAAGCTTTACCAACACAATTTTCATAATCTATTCTCTCCCTAATGACAGCATCACTATCGATATCACTGAAAAAAAAAAAAAACAAATACAGATATACTTAGCTGTTGCTCAGTTTTTCTGTGTAAATTTCATCAGTTCCCAGAGATATTGGCACCACAACATTTAAATTGTTCCAGATACACTTATGGATACATTAGTGCAGTTTAATGGGAACAAACCAGTTCTAATAAATGCTGTAAAAGCTGGTAGAATGACATTATTAAATATGAAAACGACACTTCTGAATATTGTGAAAGCACTCTGGCAGCCAAAAATTTTGTAGTGCATGACTGCATTTTAGGCGCTTAGCAACTAGTTCACATTTACAACTGGTTGAAGCATTTTGCAGTCATGTGATCATAATTTGTAATTTTTTTTGCCAGTTTCCAGCAAAAAATGCCCCTTTGGGAAAATACAGTAGGTTCATACGATTCACTCAGCAATCACTGTAAAACTGGTTGTAAAATCAGGTCCAGTCATGTGGATGCCTTGACTTATAACTGGTGGGCTTTATGATTGAAATCCCCGCCCCAATTGTGCTTGTGAATCAAAGACTACCTGTAGAGAGTCAGTTTAAGGAGAAAATAGGAGAGCATATCTAAATCCGAAATTAATATATATTTGAATTGCAAAGGGGCTTATAACAGGGATGAAATGCTACCTGTTCAATCCGGTTTGTCTGAACCAATATTAAAAAATGATACTGGTTTGCTGAACCGGTAGTAAAAAATGTAAAAAAAAAAAAAGTTCCGATGATCAACTGAGTGATGCGCGATCGTCGGAACTTTAAAAAAATTTTTAGCATTTTTTTACTATCGGTTCTCCAGAACTTGTATTTAAAAAAGCTTTAAAAGGTTAAAAAAAAAAGTTTGGTGCCCACTGCACATGCGCACACACAGCTCACGTTTGGTGCATGGCGTGCTTGCTCAGCCAGCGAACCAGTAGTAAACCGGTTCAGATTTCACCATTGGCTTATAACAATAGATGCTATGATAAATGAATAATGAAGTATTATAAACATTTTCCCACCATTTGCTTTTTAATGGAGATCAGCTCCAATTTGCTGATAGGTAATACTGCCAGAATCTTTATCAGATTCTGTGAGAAGCTTGTCTCCAA
Source organism: Ahaetulla prasina (assembly GCF_028640845.1). NCBI lineage: Eukaryota > Metazoa > Chordata > Lepidosauria > Squamata > Colubridae > Ahaetulla > Ahaetulla prasina. Next base: position 259,240,710 of record NC_080539.1, on the reverse strand, counting down.
GTATATCAAAACACTATTCACTTGTACTGTAATGGCGAGCCATCCTGTAGTTTACTTATTTTTTGTTTGAGTGACATACAAACCTGTTCCAAAAACAATTCATGATGTTTGGCAAAAACATCAATTTAAAATCATAGTTTTAAATCAGTTTGTGAATCCTGGCATGTATTAACCTTCACACAGTTGTATCCAAATCCATAATCTTACCTTATTTGGGGTTTGTTATACTCTGCTTATTTCTTCTGAGCATTGATACAAGAAATGGAAAAAAACAAACCAGCAATTGTTCATGAGTACTTTCCTCCTCCTCTAAACCAGGGGTCTCCAACTTGGCAACTTTAAGACTTGTGGACTTCAACTCCCAGAGTTCCTCACCCAGCTTCAGCTGGGAGTTGAAATCCACAAGTCTTAAAGGGCCTCTGGTGGCGCAACAGGCTAATGCAGCCTATTATTAACAGCAACTGCTTGCAATATTGCAGGTTCAAGTCCCACCAGGCCCAAGGTTGACTCAGCCTTCCATCCTTTATAAGGTAGGTAAAATGAGGACCCAGATTGTTGGGGGGCAATAAGTTGACTTTGTATATAGTATACAAATGGATGAAGACTATTGCTTGACATAGTGTAAGCCGCCCTGAGTCTTCGGAGAAAGGCGGGATATAAATGCAAAAAAAAAAAAAAGTTGCCAAGGTTGGAGACCCCTGCTCTAAACCATGGTCAGAATATGTCCCAGTTTATGGAATAGGACAACTTGCCACAACTCACAGTGGCCAACTTGCCACGGCCAACTCACCACGGTGAACTTGTCACAGGACAATTCAACAAATACAAAAGTTAAATTAATTTCAATGGAACAGTGGCCAATAATAATAAAGTCAATCTAGAATTACTATAATACTATAATTTCAACGAAAACGTGGTCACCAATATTAAAGTAACTGAATGAAATGATTAATACAGTGTTGAAGTCCCACAGTGAGTTGTCCCACAGTGAATTGGTCATGACAAATAGTCAGAGACCCATTAGTTTATGTGCAAACATAGCCTCAGTGCAAAATAAGAGAGAATCTTTCTGGCTATGGAACCACAGTTATTAAAAATGCTCTTTGGAAATTTGGTGCTAGTATTTTCTTATCAGTTTGAAACCTTAAAACACAAGCATTTTAATTGGATGATCTTAATTGTACTAATATATTTGATCATTTTTATAACATTATGTTTTTATTAAATGGTATATAATACTGATTACACCTATATATTGCCTTGATTTTAGTTTTTTAATTTTATTTTGTTTATAATATTTTAATTTAAAAATAAAAAGTACATGAGCAATGAAGATATTTGGTGATGGCAACAATAATGATTATAATAATATTTTTTAAAAAAAATGTTTACTGAGAATAACCAAATGCAACATGAACATTTTCTATTTTCTTAATGTTCCCAAGATGTTACAAACCAATCCATCATGACAGAACAGGAGCAATTTCAATGGAATTTATCCGGAGAACAGTTTGCGGCTGAATGACAACTGGGGGGAAAAAAGAGAGGAAAAATTCAATTCAGGACATGGCTTTACAAATGAATTACTTTATAACTTGCCATAAAGAGCTAAATAATTCCATGACTGATCACAGGATATACATCTTAAAGGCTGCTTGTTTCTGGCACTGAGAAATAAACCATCACTTTGGAAGAATACTTTGCTAAATGTATTTGTTAAAATACATTGTTTTATCTTGTTAACATGTATAGAATCACATGCAAAATTTGGAGCTATTGGAAAGGAATTTCCTTGCTTTAAAATTTTTTTAAATTCAGTGAAATCTAAATCAGGTATAATTAAAGGATACTATGCTAAAAGTCCAACAAACTAACAGCAACTGTGCAACATTGGCTGATTTCTGATATTTAAGTAGGGTTAAACTTAATTTTTGAATAAGAGACTATTAGGAAGTTATCTGAAGGACCATCTTTCATAGGTACATCTACCTAACTCATAAGAGTGGGGAGGCAGGATATGTTATGAGTTCCCTCCATTAAGAGCCTTCTTGGTGGTAGCTCCCTCCCAGTGGAACATTATCCCTGCAGAGATAAGATTCCCCCCCCCTTGATACTCTTTTGAAAGGCCTTGAAGACATGGGTTTACCAGCATGCCTGGGGTCCCCAGGTGAGATAGAGGCCATTAAGTGATCTGATTGTTGTTGCCAGGGGATTGAAGATTTATTCCAATTCTGTAAGCTTTCTGGGGTTCCCATGAATAGGGCAGCGATATACATTTTCTCAATAAATACAATAAATCAAAATAAATCAAAATAAATCAAAATAAATCAAAATAAATCAAAATAAATCAAAATAAATCAAAATAAATCAAAGAATTACAGCCTCAATTAAAAAAAAGCTGAAAGAGGCCAACAAAGAGCTATATCTGCATTGTTGTTACAACAACATGACCCCAAATAAAATGTTTTATCTTGTTAACATGTATAGAATCACATGCAAAATTTGGAGCTATTGGAAAGGAATTTCCTTGCTTTAAAATTTTTAAATTCAGTGAAATCTAAATCAGGTATAATTAAAGGGTACTATGCTAAAAGTCCAACAAACTAACAGCAACTGCTTGCAATATTGCAGGTTCAAGTCCCACCAGGCCCAAGGTTGACTCAGTCTTCCATCCTTTATAAGGTAGGTAAAATGAGGACCCAGATTGTTGGGGGCAAAAAGTTGACTATGTATATAGTATACAAATGGATAAAGACTATTGCTTGACATAGTGTAAGCCGCCCTGAGTCTTCGGAGAAAGGCGGATATAAATGCAAAAAAAAAAGTTGCCAAGGTTGGAGACCCCTGCTCTAAACCATGGTCAGAATATGTCCCAGTTTATGGAATAGGACAACTTGCCACAACTCACAGTGGCCAATAATAATAAAGTCAATCTAGAATTACTATAATACTATAATTTCAACGAAACGTGGTCACCAATATTAATGATTAATACAGTGTTGAATGGTCCCACAGTGAGTTGTCCCACAGTGAGTTGTCCCACAGTGAGTTGTCCCACAGTGAATTGGTCATGACAAATAGTCAGAGACCCATTAGTTTATGTGCAAACATAGCCTCAGTGCAAAATAAGAGAGAATCTTTCTGGCTATGGAACCACAGTTATTAAAAATGATACTGGTTTGCTGAACCGTAGTAAAAATGTAAAAAAAGTTGCCAAGGTTGGAGACCCCTGCTCTAAACCATGGTCAGAATATGTCCCAGTTTATGGAATAGGACAACTTGCCACAACTCACAGTGGCCAACTTGCCACGGCCAACTCACCACGGTGAACTTGTCACAGGACAATTCAACAAATACAAAAGTTAAATTAATTTCAATGGAACAGTGGCCAATAATAATAAAGTCAATCTAGAATTACTATAATACTATAATTTCAACGAAAACGTGGTCACCAATATTAATGATTAATACAGTGTTGAAGTCCCACAGTGAGTTGTCCCACAGTGAATTGTTCATGACAAATAGTCAGAGACCCATTAGTTTATGTGCAAACATAGCCTCAGTGCAAAATAAGAGAGAATCTTTCTGGCTATGGAACCACAGTTATTAAAAATGCTCTTTGGAAATTTGGTGCTAGTATTTTCTTATCAGTTTGAAACCTTAAAACACAAGCATTTTAATTGGATGATCTTAATTGTACTAATATATTTGATCATTTTTATAACAGATTCATTATGTTTTTATTAAATGGTATATAATACTGATTACACCTATATATTGCCTTGATTTTAGTTTTTTAATTTTATTTTGTTTATAATATTTTAATTTAAAAATAAAAAGTACATGAGCAATGAAGATATTTGGTGATGGCAACAATAATGATTATAATAATATTTTGGTTCATCCTAATTAGTTTTAGTTTTTAATTTTATTTTGTTTATAATATTTTAATTTAAAAATAAAAAGTACATGAGCAATGAAGATATTTGGTGATGGCAACAATAATGATTATAATAATATTTTTTTAAAAAAATGTTTACTGAGAATAACCAAATGCAACATGAACATTTTCTATTTTCTTAATGTTCCCAAGATGTTACAAACCAATCCATCATGACAGAACAGGAGCAATTTCAATGGAATTTATCCGGAGAACAGTTTATGCTGAATGACAACTGGGGAAAAAGAGGAAAAATTCAATTCAGGACATGGCTTTACAAATGAATTACTTTATAACTTGCCATAAAGAGCTAAATAATTCCATGACTGATCACAGGATATACATGTTAAAGGCTGCTTGTTTCTGGCACTGAGAAATAAACCATCACTTTGGAAGAATACTTTGCTAAATGTATTTGTTAAAATACATTGTTTTATCTTTTTAAAATGGCAAAAAAAGAAAGGGAGATATTTGTGTTGCAGTTCTTAAAACTCAAATCATCCCCCCCTTTATATACAGTTCTTTCAATGATTACAGCAATTATTTGCCTTAGACAGGTTTAGATAAAAAAATTTATGTATGTTTTTCATCTTACTTTTTCTCGTCTCATAACTCTTCCTTCGACGGGACTTCACGTTAACTCTTGGCCAAGACTCAGTCTTCTCTATAACAGTGGCTTCCACGCGGGCTAGGTCCTTTCTTTATAACAAATCGAGAGATTAAAAAAAACCTGAAAGAGGCCAACAAGAGCTATATCTGCATTGTTGTTACAACAACATTTTGAAATATACATTTATGATTTTAGAAGGTAACTCATTTCTCCAGGAAATTAAAACAAAGTGGACAATTGCTGGTCAAGAAGGAATGTTTCAGAACAAGGAAACAAGATGAATTAGATTGTGTTCAGTATACTAAATCAACGGACACCACATTTTAATGAGCTTTTAAAGCATTTTTTACAACCTCTTGGCCAAGAGTTAAAAATGCTTTTAAAAGCCTGTGGTGATCAGTCAACTCAGCTGGGATTGCCAGAGAAAAAAAAGTTTTAAAGGTTCCTCTGGCAATCCCAGCTGAGTTGCCTCATTGCCAGAACCTTTTAAAAGCATGTTTTCTACAAGCTCTTTCGGCTGAAGAGGTTGTAAAAATGCTTTTAAAGGCTGTGGCGATCAGGCAACTCAGCTGGGATCGCCACAGGAGCCTTTTAAAAGCTTTTTAACAACTTTCGTTAGCTTTTTTTTTTACTTTTAAAGGCATTTTTTCAGCCGAAGAAAAATGCTTTTAAAAGTAAAAAAAAAACCTTCCGACGATTGCACGGCTCAGCTGGGGCAGTGTTTTTTACTAACAGTTCTCCGAACCACCTGCCGCCATCGCTATCAGATCGGGAGATCCGGTCCGAACTGGGAGCATTTCACCCCTGTACCCAACCTAACCCATTCAATCTGCTACCCTCCACAGTTATGGTGTTACAGCACCCTTCATCTCAGTAGCAGCAGATGAAAAGAGAAAGGGCTATAGTGGCGCAGTGGTTAGAATGCAGTATTGCAGGATAATTCTGCCCACAGCCACGAGTTCGATCCTGAACCGGTTCATGGTTGACTCAGCCTTCCATCCTTCTGAGATCGGTAAAATGAGGGCCCAGATTATTGGGGTCAATAAGTTGACTTTGTATATAGTATACAAATGGATGAAGACTATTGCTTGACATAGTGTAAGCCGCCCTGAGTCTTCGGAGAAAGGCGGATATAAATGCAAAAAAAAAAGTTGCCAAGGTTGGAGACCCCTGCTCTAAACCATGGTCAGAATATGTCCCAGTTTATGGAATAGGACAACTTGCCACAACTCACAGTGGCCAATAATAATAAAGTCAATCTAGAATTACTATAATACTATAATTTCAACGAAACGTGGTCACCAATATTAATGATTAATACAGTGTTGAAGTCCCACAGTGAATTGTTCATGACAAATAGTCAGAGACCCATTAGTTTATGTGCAAACATAGCCTCAGTGCAAAATAAGAGAGAATCTTTCTGGCTATGGAACCACAGTTATTAAAAATGCTCTTTGGAAATTTGGTGCTAGTATTTTCTTATCAGTTTGAAACCTTAAAACACAAGCATTTTAATTGGATGATCTTAATTGTACTAATATATTTGATCATTTTATAACATTATGTTTTTATTAGTCCATAATAGATTTTGCTTTCAATGGTTCTTTTAATTCAGTGTTTTACATCAGATTTTGAAAGGAACAGAAAAATAAGGAACATGGGATTTGATTCTCCCTGGTGAGGAGAATTCGTAACCTTTTACAGACCGTTTGTTTTGATAAGAAGCCCCAGATCCTTGAATACTTAAGTTCCTTCTTTTCTGCACACATCCTTCCTCAGCTGCTTTTGAGTGCTTGGTAAAATCCTTTCTAAAGCCTTTCGAACTCCTTTTCAGCCCAGTGCACATGACTCTGAAAAGATTCAGCATGACTGAATGACCCCAAAGCATGCCTTACCCCAGGAGAGGCTTTCCCAGCAGTGTGAAGTTATCAGCCCCCACCAACAGTACCTGGGACGGAAGTAAATAATGCATGTTAATCATCATATTACAAAATATGTCAGAACGTTACCAAGGCAATCGTGGAAGATGCACCCTTAAATCTGCACTTTGGTTTTCTCACTCTGGTAGTTGAAAGACCAGGATGAAATAGGGGATTGCCAAATAAATACCGTTTAGGACAAAAAATGTGTTTTCCCCCCACATCTCTGGGACATCCAACAGCAGACAATGAGTGATAGCAAGCTTCACCGTTTTCATGCATGACATGACTTCTTTCAGTGCTGTAGAGACAACCACACATTTTGAAAAGAAAGAAGGAAATCACCCTGCTGGACACCTGTTTGTTCCTGGGGTTCTGACAGCTCAGAATCAATCTGAAGGAAATAGTACGGAGAGCTTCCTGATGGGACCATGAATATCATGATCTAGCGGTTAAGGCACAAGACTAAAAATCAGGAGATGGTGAGTTCTAGTCCTGCCTTAGACATGAAAGTTGACAGGGTGGGCCAGTCCTTCACTGTTTTCATGCATGACATGACTTCTTTCAGTGCTGTAGAGACAACCACACATTTTGAAATATACATTTATGATTTTAGAAGGTAACTCATTTCTCCAGGAAATTAAAACAAAGTGGACAATTGCTGGTCAAGAAGGAATGTTTCAGAACAAGGAAACAAGATGAATTAGATTGTGTTCAGTATACTAAATCAACGGACACCACATTTTTAATGAGCTTTTTAAAGCAAAATTCTAAAATGAAGATTCCTTTTTTTTGTTTCCTGCCCACAAAACTGAAATGATGTGTGTGTATCAGTCCATAATAGATTTTGCTTTCAATGGTTCTTTTAATTCAGTGTTTTACATCAGATTTTGAAAGGAACAGAAAAATAAGGAACATGGGATTTGATTCTCCCTGGTGAGGAGAATTCGTAACCTTTTACAGACCGTTTGTTTTGATAAGAAGCCCCCAGATCCTTGAATACTTAAGTTCCTTCTTTTCTCTCCCTCTTGGTTCTAACTGCAACTCTCTACTATTTCAACTTGCTTTTTTTAAGGATGGTCTAAATACAATGAAGTTACTACGGCAATTCCCTTCTTTTCTCTCCCTCTTGGTTCTAACTGCAACTCTCTACTATTTCAACTTGCTTTTTTTAAGGATGGTCTAAATACAATGAAGTTACTACGGCAATTCCCTTCTTTTCTGCACACATCCTTCCTCAGCTGCTTTTGAGTGCTTGGTAAAATCCTTTCTAAAGCCTTTCGAACTCCTTTTCAGCCCAGTGCACATGACTCTGAAAAGATTCAGCATGACTGAATGACCCCAAAGCATGCCTTACCCCAGGAGAGGCTTTCCCAGCAGTGTGAAGTTATCAGCCCCCACCAACAGTACCTGGGACGGAAGTAAATAATGCATGTTAATCATCATATTACAAAATATGTCAGAACGTTACCAAGGCAATCGTGGAAGATGCACCCTTAAATCTGCACTTTGGTTTTCTCACTCTGGTAGTTGAAAGACCAGGATGAAATAGGGGATTGCCAAATAAATACCGTTTAGGACAAAAAATGTGTTTTCCCCCCACATCTCTGGGACATCCAAGAGCAGACAATGAGTGATAGCAAGCTTCACTGTTTTCATGCATGACATGACTTCTTTCAGTGCTGTAGAGACAACCACACATTTTGAAATATACATTTATGATTTTAGAAGGTAACTCATTTCTCCAGGAAATTAAAACAAAGTGGACAATTGCTGGTCAAGAAGGAATGTTTCAGAACAAGGAAACAAGATGAATTAGATTGTGTTCAGTATACTAAATCAACGGACACCACATTTTTAATGAGCTTTTTAAAGCAAAATTCTAAAATGAAGATTCCTTTTTTTTGTTTCCTGCCCACAAAACTGAAATGATGTGTGTGTATCAGTCCATAATAGATTTTGCTTTCAATGGTTCTTTTAATATCATGATCTAGCGGTTAAGGCACAAGACTAAAAATCAGGAGATGGTGAGTTCTAGTCCTGCCTTAGACATGAAAGTTGACAGGGTGGGCCAGTCCTTCACTGTATCCAGGTCGGCCTCAGAGACAGACTAAACACCCCACAGGCCGGATCCAGACTGTGGACTTTGAGTTTAACACCCCTGCTCTAATACAAATTCCAAAGGTTATAAAGTTTTGTTGCCGAGAAGGAACAAGTGGACTTCCAAATAACAGAACAGACACTGTGTACTCAGAAATCTTAATAAAAAACCAGCCGCGTTCACACGATACAATGACATCCATAGAAAAGAGGGGAAGGGATGTCCCTGCATCATAATATCATTGAAGAAATGGTGTGAATTATATCATTTCTCACATTGTGGGTTCTTATGGACACCTATGCATGAGAAACTAAGAATTAATTACGACGAAAGGACTCAGCCGCTGAATGTAACCCAGACAACATATGAAATTTTGTCCAACTTAGGGTTTAATAATCCTCCACTTTTAAGATATTATTGCAATAACCTTTGTGCTAGTCAATTTTTCCTGCTCAGTTTTTTCTGTTAAATTGTAAACAACACAGAAAAATCCAGAAATTGAATTTCTACAAAGGGCCATAGGTAAAGATAAGTTACAAGAAGTCATGATTGTGTCCTGTGGTTAAATTATATCTGATTCGTTTCCCAAATACACACTAGTGGGGAAAAACACAAGAAGCAGCAGAGATATATGGGTCAAATAGTTCCACTCTGCAGCTGCCCATCTTTGTGTCTAGAACCAGAAAGCAAGATTAACTTTCTAATTGGCCTTTCCATTTAAATCCAGATGAAATAAGGATTAATGTAAAGAAGAACAATCTGAGGAAACCTTTTACTTACTTACCTTTTACGAACCTTGATTCCAACTATAACTAAATTATTCCAAATTGTAATATTTCAACAGAATACAAGACAATACAGTTCATCTCAGTGGCATCTTTTATTATTTTATATGAATCTTCAATTATCCAGACTGTTTTATTGTTAAATGGATTAGTCTGGGCATTGAAGTATGCATCAGAATTATGTTTACAAATCAGAGCAGATGTATATGTCAATGTATAATTAAAACATGTCTGGATAGGAGCAGAATAAATCACTTTAAAAAGATCTTACGCATGGAAGTCCTGACTAAAAGATGATAGTGATTAGTTTGGTTTGAATTAGGCAAATAACGAGGTTTTAGCTCCTACAGAAATGGCTGGGGTTGATGTGAGGGGTTTTCCAAAGTATACAGAGGGCAACAGATTCAACCCAAATCAAAGTAAGTATATTTTATAGTGCCACAGGGACATGGAGACATCAATTGAAAAAGTGAAATGCCCACATGAGCTAACAAAGAGCCCTCCAACCCCAAAAATTTAATGGAGGAAGTCAGAATTAGTTGTGTGAAGGAAGCCAGGTGTTCACTTTTTAGAAGGTGTCAGTGTTGAGAAAGTTCTCAGATTGAAGACAATACTTTGTCTACAACAGCAACTGGTGGCTTGCAGGCTGGATGCATCACACACAGGCCACGCCCACCCCAGCTCCGCGAATGGAAAAATGTCACAAAACATCACGTGATGGCAACGTGAGCTTGACACCTGTGGTCTACTATGATAGAGCTGTTAAGCCTCTTTTCTGTGTTGGGTGTGTTCAGCTTGGTCAGAGGAAGAGCTGAAACCTGGATAGCATGATTTGAAATTATTTTATATATTAAAATGTATTTTTGTTTGCAGTTAGAATGGACCCATGATATTCTAGAAAATAAATTAAAGATAAACCAAGCCATCCCCCAAAACTGTTGTTGGAACAAAAGTATGAATAGAGCATATTTATCATTGTGGTGTCAAGCCCCAAATGTTTGTCAAAGCAGTGTTTGCCACACTGTAATACTCATTTCAGAGCTTTCCAAAGTATACAGAGGGCAACCCAAATCAAAGTAAGTATATTTTATAGTGCCACAGGACATGGAGACATCAATTGAAAAAGTAAAATGCCCACATGAGCTAACAAAGAGCCCTCCAACCCCAAAAATTTAATGGAGGAAGTCAGAATTAGTTGTGTGAAGGAAGCCAGGTGTTCACTTTTTAGAAGGTGTCAGTGTTGAGAAAGTTCTCAGATTGAAGACAATACTTTGTCTACAACAGCAACTGGCGGCTTGCAGGCTGGATGCATCACGCACAGGCCACGCCCACCCTAGCTCCACAAACGGGAAAAATGTCACAAAACACCACGTGATGGCAACGTGAGTTTGACACCTGTGGTCTACTATGATAGAGCTGTTAAGCCTCTTTTCTGTGTTGGGTGTGTTCAGCTTGGTCAGAGGAAGAGCTGAAACCTGGATAGCATGATTTGAAATTATTTATATATTAAAATGTCTTTATATATCAAAATGTGCTGTTCAATTACACCTTACAAGGCTGTAATATGTTTTCAATAAATCTTATTCTGGAATTCCTGGAGAAAGCCGCTAAAACTGAGGTCTCAACCCTGTGATGACCCAGGGCAAGGGCACAGAGGCAACGTGACAAACTCACAGAATCTAACGTTGTGAGTCACCTTAATGAGGAAAAGTGGATGGGGCTGAAAACTGTGTGGCAAGTAGTATAGGTGGTCCTCTTTAGCAACTGCGTCATTTAACGACTGTTCAATTATGACAGTGAGAAAAATATGACTTTACCAACAATCCTCACGTTTAAGGCCTCTACAGGTCTGTAAAGCAAAGGAAAGGTGAAGTACGATCATAAGTACAATCATGGTTTCATTTAGTGACTGTTTCACTTAATGTCCAAATTGTGTGTCTCAATCGTGGTTGCTACCCGAGGACTACATGTATTGGTAAAGGGGGAAGAGTTAGAGGCTCCAAAGCCTTGAAAACATCAATAGGGTTGGTGGTAGCATGAAAGTCATGAAAAAAGAAGGATATAATAGAGATCTTAACAGAGGATCTAATTGTTGCCAATAGGGATCTGTAGCACTAAAAGTGCTAGTATAGGCCAGTATCTGACACCAAAGGGCACACAACACTGCACTGGCTGATTGAGAGTTTAGGCAGCAGCTAAAGGAACTTGCACTAGTAAGAAAAGGACAAAGTAAGAGAAGCAAATTGGAATAGTAGAGTAAGAGGCACAGAAATTCTAACTTTAGAGAAACTGAGGTACACTGTATGTATTATTTAACTTCAGTATAAAGAAGTGGAAGCTTAGATAAAAGCCTGGATTAATGGAAACAGGTAAGATGGCTATTAGTACTTCTCCACTCCTATCTTGCCTTTGAACAACACCCACAGGTCCATCAGCAACCTTTCTTCCACAGCTCATCATTTACCACTTAATTCTTTTTCTCCTTGGAATGCCATTTGAATCTTAAAAGGGTCCCCCGATCATCCTTTTCTCTCTAGCCATCAGCAGAAAACCATTTTGATGTTCTCACAAATAGCTCCCAGCAGTCATTCTTTAATGTTTTTAGCTCTGTCTCCTTGCGTCTACTACAGTATTTACTCCCCTGTCACAGGACATGCACTCCGGCAGGAGATGCTAACAAGTAGCTAATGACATGGTGAGATGGAGGCAGACGTGTGTGTTATGTTATGAAAGAATGTTCTTTCTGTGCCAACTCAGTAAGCTCAAACTGCCCAAGGAGCTGCTGATCCAATTCTACTTTTGTTCAGTTACTCTAGGACTGAAACAGATTCACACAGATATTTTTCAGAGTTCTGGGGCTATGATTCTCTTTGCATATGTATAACTCTTTATATGTCTCTCAGGAAGTTTTATTTAGTTATTTACCTATTTATCTATCTATGTATTCATTCATTCATTCAATTTCTATAGCATCTGTTGCAGCAATGTTAACATCTAAAAGGTGCCAGTGACAGCTGTTTCTGTACCTTTGATTGCAACATGTGCAAACCAGCTTTAATGAGAAGCCTGCATAGTAAGAGAATATGAAAATTTTGACTATAATTTAAATTAGCGATGGCCCATTGATAAACCATCTTCTCATGCTATAGTCTTTGAGCAACAGGTATGAATTGCTTTATTAATTATATAAAATCAATGAATATAAATATTTTAAAAGAAAAAAAGCCATGGACACAGGCTGGTTCATTAAAAAATCCATGAGACTTGTTTAAGTGAAAAACTAACAAGCTTTACCAACACAATTTTCATAATCTATTCTCTCCCTAATGACAGCATCACTATCGATATCACTGAAAAAAAAATAAAACAAATACAGATATACTTAGCTGTTGCTCAGTTTTTCTGTGTAAATTTCATCAGTTCCCAGAGATATTGGCACCACAACATTTAAATCGTTCCAGATACACTTATGGATACATTAGTGCAGTTTAATGGGAACAAACCAGTTCTAATAAATGCTGTAAAAGCTGGTAGAATGACATTATTAAATATGAAAACGACACTTCTGAATATTGCGAAAGCACTCTGGCAGCCAAAAATTTTGTAGTGCATGACTGCATTTTAGGCGCTTAGCAACTAGTTCACATTTACAGCTGGTTGAAGCATTTATGCAGTCATGTGATCAAAATTTGTAATTTTTTTTGCCAGTTTCCAGCAAAAAATGCCCCTTTGGGAAAATACAGTAGGTTCATACGATTCACTCAGCAATCACTGTAAAACTGGTTGTAAAATCAGGTCCAGTCATGTGGATGCCTTGACTTATAACTGGTGGGCTTTATGATTGAAATCCCCGCCCCAATTGTGCTTGTGAATCAAAGACTACCTGTAGAGTCAGTTTAAGGAGAAAATAGGAGAGCATATCTAAATCCGAAATTAATATATATTTGAATTGCAAAGGGGCTTATAACAGGGATGAAATGCTACCTGTTCAATCCGGTTTGTCTGAACCAATATTAAAAAATGATACTGGTTTGCTGAACCGGTAGTAAAAAATGTAAAAAAAAAAAAAAAAGTTCCGATGATCAACTGAGTGATGCGCGATCGTCGGAACTTTAAAAAATTTTTTAGCATTTTTTTACTATCGGTTCTCCAGAACTTGTATTTAAAAAAGCTTTAAAAGGTTAAAAAAAAAGTTTGGTGCCCACTGCACATGCGCACACACAGCTCACGTTTGGTGCATGGCGTGCTTGTGCAGCCAGCGAACCAGTAGTAAACCGGTTCAGATTTCACCATTGGCTTATAACAATAGATGCTATGATAAATGAATAATGAAGTATTATAAACATTGCTCACCATTTGCTTTTTAATGGAGCTCAGCTCCAATTTGCTGATAGGTAATACTGCCAGAATCTTTATCAGATTCTGTGAGAAGCTTGTCTCCAAGTATATCAAAACACTATTCACTTGTACTGTAATGGCGAGCCATCCTGTAGTTTACTTATTTTTTGTTTGAGTGACATACAAACCTGTTCCAAAAACAATTCATGATGTTTGGCAAAAACATCAATTTAAAATCATAGTTTTAAATCAGTTTGTGAATCCTGGCATGTATTAACCATCACACAGTTGTATCCAAATCCATAATCTTACCTTATTTGGGGTTTGTTATACTCTGCTTATTTCTTCTGAGCATTGATACAAGAAATGGAAAAAAACAAACCAGCAATTGTTCATGAGTACTTTCCTCCTCCTCTAAACCAGGGGTCTCCAACCTTGGCAACTTTAAGACTTGTGGACTTCAACTCCCAGAGTTCCTCACCCAGCTTCAGCTGGGAGTTGAAATCCACAAGTCTTAAAGGGCCTCTGGTGGCGCAACAGGCTAATGCAGCCTATTATTAACAGCAACTGCTTGCAATATTGCAGGTTCAAGTCCCACCAGGCCCAAGGTTGACTCAGCCTTCCATCCTTTATAAGGTAGGTAAAATGAGGGCCCAGATTGTTGGGGGGCAATAAGTTGACTTTGTATATAGTATACAAATGGATGAAGACTATTGCTTGACATAGTGTAAGCCGCCCTGAGTCTTCGGAGAAGGGCGGGATATAAATGCAAAAAAAAAAAAAAGTTGCCAAGGTTGGAGACCCCTGCTCTAAACCATGGTCAGAATATGTCCCAGTTTATGGAATAGGACAACTTGCCACAACTCACAGTGGCCAACTTGCCACGGCCAACTCACCACGGTGAACTTGTCACAGGACAATTCAACAAATACAAAAGTTAAATTAATTTCAATGGAACAGTGGCCAATAATAATAAAGTCAATCTAGAATTACTATAATACTATAATTTCAACGAAAACGTGGTCACCAATATTAATGATTAATACAGTGTTGAAGTCCCACAGTGAGTTGTCCCACAGTGAATTGTTCATGACAAATAGTCAGAGACCCATTAGTTTATGTGCAAACATAGCCTCAGTGCAAAATAAGAGAGAATCTTTCTGGCTATGGAACCACAGTTATTAAAAATGCTCTTTGGAAATTTGGTGCTAGTATTTTCTTATCAGTTTGAAACCTTAAAACACAAGCATTTTAATTGGATGATCTTAATTGTACTAATATATTGATCATTTTATAACATTATGTTTTTATTAAATGGTATATAATACTGATTACACCTTTATATTGCCTTGATTTTAGTTTTTTAATTTTATTTTGTTTATAATATTTTAATTTAAAAATAAAAAGTACATGAGCAATGAAGATATTTGGTGATGGCAACAATAATGATTATAATAATATTTTTTAAAAAAAATGTTTACTGAGAATAACCAAATGCAACATGAACATTTTCTATTTTCTTACTGTTCCCAAGATGTTACAAACCAATCCATCATGACAGAACAGGAGCAATTTCAATGGAATTTATCCGGAGAACAGTTTATGCTGAATGACAACTGGGGGGAAAAAAGAGAGGAAAAATTCAATTCAGGACATGGCTTTACAAATGAGTTACTTTATAACTTGCCATAAAGAGCTAAATAATTCCATGACTGATCACAGAATATACATCTTAAAGGCTGCTTGTTTCTGGCACTGAGAAATAAACCATCACTTTGGAAGAATACTTTGCTAAATGTATTTGTTAAAATACATTGTTTTATCTTGTTAACATGTATAGAATCACATGCAAAATTTGGAGCTATTGGAAAGGAATTTCCTTGCTTTAAAAATTTTTTAAATTCAGTGAAATCTAAATCAGGTATAATTAAAGGGTACTATGCTAAAAGTCCAACAAACTAACAGCAACTGTGCAACATTGGCTGATTTCTGATATTTAAGTAGGGTTAAACTTAATTTTTGAATAAGAGACTATTAGGAAGTTATCTGAAGGACCATCTTTCATAGGTACATCTACCTAACTCATAAGAGTGGGGAGGCAGGATATGTTATGAGTTCCCTCCATTAAGAGCCTTCTTGGTGGTAGCTCCCTCCCAGTGGAACATTATCCCTGCAGAGATAAGATCCCACCCCCCCCAATACTCTTTTGAAAGGCCTTGAAGACATGGGTTTACCAGCATGCCTGGGGTCCCCAGGTAAGATAGAGGCCATTAAGTGATCTGATTGTTGTTGCCAGGGGACTGAAGATTTATTCCAATTCTGTAAGCTTTCTGGGGTTCCCATGAATGGGGCAGCGATATACATTTTCTCAATAAATACAATAAATCAAAATAAATCAAAGAATTACAGCCTCAATTAAAAAAAAAGCTGAAAGAGGCCAACAACGAGCTATATCTGCATTGTTGTTACAACAACATGACCCAAATAAAAATGTTTTATCTTTTTAAAATGGCAAAAAAAGAAAGGGAGATATTTGTGTTGCAGTTCTTAAAACTCAAATCATCCCCCCCTTTATATACAGTTCTTTCAATGATTACAGCAATTATTTGCCTTAGACAGGTTTAGATAAAAAAATTTATGTATGTTTTTCATCTTACTTTTTCTCGTCTCATAACTCTTCCTTCGACGGAACTTCACGTTAACTCTTGGCCAAGACTCAGTCTTCTCTATAACAGTGGCTTCCACGCGGACTAGGTCCTTTCTTTATAACAAATCGAGAGATTAAAAAAAACCTGCTTACTTCCTAATAAATAGATATTTCCTTTGAAAAATTAAGCAATGGCAAAAGAAGCTATTTATTTACTGCATTTATTTTCTCAGAGAACTTTCTCAAGATAGCTTACAAAACAAACAATAACACAAAGCATATATAGAGATAACATCAAAGAAATAATACCAGAAAACAGTAGACTACAACAACATTTTGAAATATACATTTATGATTTTAGAAGGTAACTCATTTCTCCAGGAAATTAAAACAAAGTGGACAATTGCTGGTCAAGAAGGAATGTTTCAGTTTCAAGGTACCTGGAAACCTCACTTAAAAGGATTTCAGAGTCTAGGTTGGGGTGGGGTCTTGGGGAAAGGGTGAGAAAAGTTACTAAGAGCTGCAGTGGGCTTTCTTCATCCTTCAGGCATAATGAGGCTTGATGGAAAACCTAGTTCAAAACAAGCAATATATTGAGCATATTTAAAATTCAATTAGGAGACGACTTCCAGCAGTTGGGGAGGTCATTTGGAGCATGTACTGACATGCTTATCAGATACCAATCTGCAGCCAATCTGTTGCTTATACACTCATTTTCAAAAGCTTTCAATTAAAAAGCAGCATCACAAAGGGGAAGTTTGGGTATCTGGCATAAAGCTAACTGTGAATTATAGTTTATCTTTGAGAAAGTCCACCCATCAGTGGTTAATTCGCCTAACCACAGTAAATGGAACTATGGTTTTTGTCCATGGATGATCAACAGTATTTCAATAACCTTCTGAAAATGTTTTAAATTTCTTTATCACATCTTTTCATTCCTCCTTCCGTTTTATAGTATATAAAACTGCAGGGGGAAAAAAAGAGCGATTGCCAAATCACAGGCTACAAATATACATCTGTTCATTCAAATCCCTGTGTGTTTTGCATGCTGTCCTGTAAAATGTTGTCATCTAACCAAGGGTTCAGCTACCTCAGGGTGGTACCATTCTGTGGCAGGCAAGCAGGCAGGCAAACAGGCAGGGAGATGGTGATGATTGCTCTACTGATTGCCAGCCTTCCTTGGACATAGCAATCAGGCATTCAAAAAGTCCCAACCAGCATAAAGGAGCACCTATGGAGATATTCAGTTATCCAGATCATGGTTGTTCCAAAGGTGCTTTTCCAAATGGCAACTGGATTTTCTTGGTTTATTCCTTGAAAATGTTTCGCTTCTTATCCAAGAATTCTTCAGTTCTGACTGAATGACCCCAAAGCATGCCTTACCCCAGGAGAGGCTTTCCCAGCAGTGTGAAGTTATCAGCCCCCACCAACAGTACCTGGGACGGAAGTAAATAATGCATGTTAATCATCATATTACAAAATATGTCAGAACGTTACCAAGGCAATCGTGGAAGATGCACCCTTAAATCTGCACTTTGGTTTTCTCACTCTGGTAGTTGAAAGACCAGGATGAAATAGGGATTGCCAAATAACAGGCTACAAATATACATCTGTTCATTCAAATCCCTGTGTGTTTTGCATGCTGTCCTGTAAAATGTTGTCATCTAACCAAGGGTTCAGCTACCTCAGGGTGGTACCATTCTGTGGCAGGCAAGCAGGCAGGCAAACAGGCAGGGAGATGGTGAGTTCTAGTCCTGCCTTAGACATGAAAGTTGACAGGGTGGGCCAGTCCAGGGGTGAAATGCTCCCGGAGCGGACCAGATCGCACGATCCAGTAGCGATTGTGGCTAGTAGTTTGGCGATCTGGTAGCAATGGAGACCCGGGTGTCATTACTTCCTGGTTTTAACCAGGAAGTAATGTGTTTTTTACCTTCTGTGGATGCACAGAAGGTTTTGCGCATGCCCAGGTCTGCATGCACATGTGACGCACACATGCATGCACTTTCGAACCAGTAAGGAAGATAAGTAGATTTCACCCCTGGCCAGTCACTCTCTCTCTCAGTCCATTATATCAGGCTTGGGAGACAAGCTGGTTACTCATTTCCTCTTGTAATTAATGGATCAACAGTTGGTTGATTTGGAAAAAAAAACAGACCCTAAACTTGCAAAAAAATACTAGGAAGAAGAAAAATTTTCTGTTCTCCAGATGCACTGGGGCTTGGTGGTTCCAAAATTCCTAGCCATTTTTCTGCAAATTCTGGGAATTATAATCCCAAGATACTGGAGGAGTGCCAAATTGTTAATGCAGACTTTTTGTTCATTTCACTAACCAGCCGGCAAAATTTCATGCTCCCATGATAGTTTCTTGCAAGATTTCCTTCTATTTCACACCTGTTATGTTACTGAGTTAAATGATGCATAAATATCCAGGGATGTCTCTTCAAAATGAAAATTAAACGGGTAGAATAGAGGAAAAGTTCTTCCCATTGCTAAATTATTCCAAATTGTAATATTTCAACAGAATACAAGACAATACAGTTCATCTCAGTGGCATCTTTTATTATTTTATATGAATCTTCAATTATCCAGACTGTTTTATTGTTAAATGGATTAGTCTGGGCATTGAAGTATGCATCAGAATTATGTTTACAAATCAGAGCAGATGTATATGTCAATGTATAATTAAAACATGTCTGGATAGGAGCAGAATAAATCACTTTAAAAAGATCTTACGCATGGAAGTCCTGACTAAAAGATGATAGTGATTAGTTTGGTTTGAATTAGGCAAATAACGAGGTTTTAGCTCCTACAGAAATGGCTGGGGTTGATGTGAGGGGTTTTCCAAAGTATACAGAGGGCAACCCAAATCAAAGTAAGTATATTTTATAGTGCCACAGGGACATGGAGACATCAATTGAAAAAGTAAAATGCCCACATGAGCTAACAAAGAGCCCTCCAACCCCAAAAATTTAATGGAGGAAGTCAGAATTAGTTGTGTGAAGGAAGCCAGGTGTTCACTTTTTAGAAGGTGTCAGTGTTGAGAAAGTTCTCAGATTGAAGACAATACTTTGTCTACAACAGCAACTGGCGGCTTGCAGGCTGGATGCATCACGCACAGGCCACGCCCACCCTAGCTCCACAAATGGGAAAAATGTCACAAAACATCACGTGATGGCAACGTGAGTTTGACACCTGTGGTCTACTATGATAGAGCTGTTAAGCCTCTTTTCTGTGTTGGGTGTGTTCAGCTTGGTCAGAGGAAGAGCTGAAACCTGGATAGCATGATTTGAAATTATTTATATATTAAAATGTCTTTATATATCAAAATGTGCTGTTCAATTACACCTCACAAGGCTGTAATATGTTTTCAATAAATCTTATTCCGGAATTCCTGGAGAAAGCCGCTAAAACTGAGGTCTCAACCCTGAGATGACCCAGGGCAAGGGCACAGAGGCAACGTGACAAACTCACAGAATCTAACGTTGTGAGTCACCTTAATGAGGAAAAGTGGGGGATGAATGGGGATGGGGCTGAAAACTGTGTGGCAAGTAGTATAGGTGGTCCTCTTTAGCAACTGCGTCATTTAACGACTGTTCAATTATGACAGTGAGAAAAATATGACTTTACCAACAATCCTCACGTTTAAGGCCTCTACAGGTCTGTAAAGCAAAGGAAAGGTGAAGTACGATCCTAAGTGCAATCATGGTTTCATTTAGTGACCGTTTCACTTAATGTCCAAATTGTGTGTCTCAATCGTGGTTGCTACCCGAGGACTACATGTATTGGTAAAGGGGGAAGAGTTAGAGGCTCCAAAGCCTTGAAAACATCAATAGGGTTGGTGGTAGCATGAAAGTCATGAAAAAAGAAGGATCTAATAGAGATCTTAACAGAGGATCTAATTGTTGCCAATAGGGATCTGTAGCACTAAAAGTGCTAGCATAGGCCAGTATCTGACACCAAAGGGCACACAACACTGCACTGGCTGATTGAGAGTTTAGGCAGCAGCTAAAGGAACTTGCACTAGTAAGAAAAGGACAAAGTAAGAGAAGCAAATTGGAATAGTAGAGTAAGAGGCACAGAAATTCTAACTTTAGAGAAACTGAGGTACACTGTATGTATTATTTAACTTCAGTATAAAGAAGTGGAAGCTTAGATAAAAGCCTGGATTAATGGAAACAGGTAAGATGGCTATTAGTACTTCTCCACTCCTATCTTGCCTTTGAACAACACCCACAGGTCCATCAGCAACCTTTCTTCCACAGCTCATCATTTACCACTTAATTCTTTTTCTCCTTGGAATGCCATTTGAATCTTAAAAGGGTCCCCCGATCATCCTTTTCTCTCTAGCCATCAGCAGAAAACCATTTTGATGTTCTCACAAATAGCTCCCAGCAGTCATTCTTTAATGTTTTTAGCTCTGTCTCCTTGCGTCTACTACAGTATTTACTCCCCTGTCACAGGACATGCACTCCGGCAGGAGATGCTAACAAGTAGCTAATGACATGGTGAGATGGAGGCAGACGTGTGTGTTATGTTATGAAAGAATGTTCTTTCTGCGCCAACTCAGTAAGCTCAAACTGCCCAAGGAGCTGCTGATCCAATTCTACAGAGGAATTATTGAGTCTGTCATTTGCACCTCTATAACTGTCTGGTTCGGTTCTGCAACCCAACAAGAAAAACACAGACTTCAGAGGATAATTAGAACTGCAGAAAAAATGGTTGCTACCAACCTGCCTTCCATTGAGGACCTGTATACTGCACGAATCAAGAAGAGGGCCGTGAAAATATTTGCAGATCCCTCGCATCCTGAACATAAACTGTTTCAACTCCTACCCTCAAAACGACGCTATAGAGCACTGCACACCAGAACAACTAGACACAAGAACAGTTTTTTCCCGAAGGCCATCACTCTGCTAAACAAATAATTCCCTCAACACTGTCAGACTATTTACTGAATCTGCACTACTATTAATCGTTTCATAGTTCCCATCACCAATCTCTTTCCACTTATGACTGTATGACTATAACTTGTTGCTGGCAATCCTTATGATTTATATTGATATATTGATCATCAATTGTGTTGTAAATGTTGTACCTTGATGAACGTATCTTTTCTTTTATGTACACTGAGAGCATATGCACCAAGACAAATTCCTTGTGTGTCCAATCACACTTGGCCAATAAAATTCTATTCTATTCTATTCTATTCTATTCTATTCTATTCTATTCTATTCTATTCTATTCTATTCTATTCTATTCTATTCTGATTTAATGATACATTTATGGCAAAGTAATCTTTCAGATTAACACAGGGAGAAAAGATGATTGCTAACATGAAGCCTACCTTTTCCATTCTGATTCTGTCTCCACATTCAGCAGGTATGTGGTTTTCAATTAAAATCAAGTCTTCACTGGTTATTTTCCACTGTCTGCTGGCAAAGTGAACAACTGCAAACAGTCTTCCATATTGTCCCGTGGCAATTAACTCATTCACATTCTGTACAATCTCTGGAAGAAAATTAGTGAGTTAAACTTAGTTATTGACTAATTAAGTTTATTTATTACATTAATATCCCACATTTTGTTCAGGAGCTCAAGATGGTACCTAGACTTTTCCCTCATCTGATTCCTCCCCCAACCCTAACCCCTCCCCTCCGGCCACACAAGACTTGAGATAGTTTAGGCTAAGAGAAAGTGATTGGTTCCTTTTATGGCTGAAGATGTAAAACCAGGGTCTTCCCATTCCTAATTGGGAACATTTTAAATTATAGGCCAGCATGGCTCTCTAAACAAAATATATGTATTGAGATGAGTGTGGGAGAATAATTGCCTTGAATGATTAGCCTTATTATCAGGGGTGAAATGCTACCGGTTCGGCCCGGTTCACTGGAACTGGTAGCGATGGCAGCAGGTGGTTCGGAGAACTGCTAGTGATGGCAGCGTGAGGCTCTGCCCACCCATTCGGTTTTCATTACTTCCTTTCTGCATGTGCAGAAGGGTCCACCTGTGCGTGTGCACTTCCAAACCGGTAGGGAAGGTAAGTAGATTTCACCCGCCTATTACGTATCTATAGTACTGCTTTTCTTATACTTTAAAAAAATTGATTCTAAAGCAAACTTTAAGATAAGGGGAAATGCACATTGCTCTGAGTCTAAAGCCAGGAAGGGCTATAGGCACCTTGACTTGTGAGCATCTCCTCACAAAAGCTACACCATTTCTTGGGTTGGCATTGTCAAGTTCAAGTCCCACCAGGCCCAAGGTTGACTCAGCCTTCCATCCTTTATAAGGTAGGTAAAATGAGGACCCAGATTGTTGGGGGCAATAAGTTGATTTTGTATATAATATACAAATGGATGAAGACTATTGCTTGACATAGTGTAAGCCGCCCTGAGTCTTCGGAGAAGGGTGAGATATAAATGCAAATAAATAAATAAATAAAAAAGGTAGTCCTTGACTTACAACAGTTCATTTAGTGACCATTTGAAGTTATAATGGCACTAAAATAAGTGACTTATGAAGTTTTTCATACTTAAGACCATTGCAGCATCCCCATGGTTACATGATCAAAATTCAGATGCTTGGTAACTGACTCATGTTTATGACGGTTGCCGTATCCCAGGATCATATGATCACCTTTTGCGACCGTCTGACAAGCAAAATCAATGGGAAAGCCAGATTCACTTAGCAACTGTGTCACTAACGTAACAGTTGCAGTGATTCAGTTAACAACTGTGGCAAGAAAGGTCATAAAATGGGGCAAAATTCACTTAACAAACATCTCATTTAGCAACATAAATTGTTGCTGTTGTTATTTGTTAAATTGTGTCCGACCCATCACGACTCCATGGACAACGTTCCTCCAGGCCTTCCTGTCCTCTACCATCCTCTGGAGTCCATTTAAGCAGCAACATAAGTATTGGGCTCAAAATTGTAAGTCGAAGACTAACTGTATTTTGAAGTCACTTCCAGTGAGGAATGACAAACTGAGATATTATGGCTGAAAGGTAGCTGGATACTGGATCCAGACTGCCAAAAATTCTCTCTAGATGGGAAATCTTTAGATTACCTATGCATCCTCCAGACAGCTGTTTTTGGTGAGCAAAAATTGCTATTTATTGGTCTCTTGCAAACGGTTGGGAGTCATGTGATTCCATTGTGCTCTGAATCATTAATCTAGCCTTTTAGGGGGTCTCAAAGTTCAACCAAACCATCTTTTTAATCACTTTGGAGCTTCCCCCTCACCTTATTGTTTGTTAAAGTTAAAAAAAACCTTCAGAACTGTAAGTTTGGCACTTGCTGGGTGTTTCTCTTCAATTCATTTAAAAAGAAATAAAATTATACATATACGGTTTTAAGAAATTTTCTTTTTTGCAATACACAGCAAAAGGGTTATTACAGTCTTGATTTTAGAAAGTTTTTTTGTAAATGGATTAAGGATTCAGATGAATTTGAATTAAAATTTTTTTGAAGTTAATTAAAAAGACCCTCTCTCATGAGAATTATTTTTTTACTTATATAACAAACTGATTAACAAGTCTTTGAAAGTTTGGACATTACAGGGCACCAGATGGCTACTTTAAAGGAAATATTTGACACTTGGGTCTCAAGCTGTTTAACTCTGCAATGGAATCAAAAGATGTTATTGAAGAGGAACAAGCTTCACATACAGAAACATGAATCATAAAACATGATTATAGGAGAAGCAGAAAGAGAAGAATGAATTACCTAACCCAAGGGTCTGCAAACTTGGTTCCTTTAAGACTTGTGGACTTCAACTCCCAGAGTTCCTCAGCCAGCTTTGCTTTGCTGGCTGAGGAACTCTGGGAGTTGAAGTCCACAAGTCTTAAAGGAGCCAAGTTTGCAGATCCCTGACCTAACCAATTCCGAAATGCAATAGGATTTTTGCACTGGCAGGGAAGTCAATCTCCAGTCAACTCCTTGATTATACAGTAGAACAGGGATCTCCAACCTTGGTCCCTTTAAGATTTGTGGACTCCAACTCCCATAGTC
This sequence comes from Ahaetulla prasina, assembly GCF_028640845.1. Lineage (NCBI taxonomy): Eukaryota > Metazoa > Chordata > Lepidosauria > Squamata > Colubridae > Ahaetulla > Ahaetulla prasina. The sequence continues at coordinate 259,216,360 of NC_080539.1, read as the reverse complement.
CCTCAGCCAGCAGAACTCTGGGAGTTGAAGTCCACAAGTCTTAAAGGGATCAAGGTTGGAGACCCCTGCTGTAGAAGGCCCCCTACTTTGTGTTGGACAACTCACACTTTTCCAAGTAGAATGTTTCAGTTTCAAGGTACCTGGAAACCTCACTTAAAAGGATTTCAGAGTCTAGGGTGGGGTGGGGTCTTGGGGAAAGGGTGAGAAAAGTTATTAAGAGCTGCAGTGGGCTTTCTTCATCCTTCAGGCATAATGAGGCTTGATGGAAAACCTAGTTCAAAACAAGCAATATATTGAGCATATTTAAAATTCAATTAGGAGACGACTTCCAGCAGTTGGGGAGGTCATTTGGAGCATGTACTGACATGCTTATCAGATACCAATCTACAGCCAATCTGTTGCTTATACACTCATTTTCAAAAGCTTTCAATTAAAAAGCAGCATCACAAAGGGAAGTTTGGGTATCTGGCATAAAGCTAACTGTGAATTATAGTTTATCTTTGAGAAAGTCCACCCATCAGTGGTTAATTCACCTAACCACAGTAAATGGAACTATGGTTTTTGTCCATGGATGATCAACAGTATTTCAATAACCTTCTGAAAATGTTTTCAATTTCTTTATCACATCTTTTCATTCCTCCTTCCGTTTTATAGTATACAAAACTGCAGGGGGGAAAAAAGAGCGATTGCCAAATCACAGGCTACAAATATACATCTGTTCATTCAAATCCCTGTGTGTTTTGCATGCTGTCCTGTAAAATGTTGTCATCTAACCAAGGGTTCAGCTACCTCAGGGTGGTACCATTCTGTGGCAGGCAAGCAGACAGGGAAACAGGCAAACAGGCAGGGAGATGGTGATGATTGCTCTACTGATTGCCAGCCTTCCTTGGACATAGCAATCAGGCATTCAAAAAGTCCCAACCAGCATAAAGGAGCACCTATGGAGATATTCAGTTATCCAGATCATGGTTGTTCCAAAGGTGCTTTTCCAAATGGCAACTGGATTTTCTTGGTTTATTCCTTGAAAATGTTTCGCTTCTTATCCAAGAATTCTTCAGTTCTGACTGAATGATGGGGAATGGAAGGATTGATAAATCCGTTTTTGGGACAACATAAAGAAGGCGTTTGGAAATTTGTTTGCCGCTCAAGGAGCCGATGGCTGAAGATTTTTCTCTATGGCTTGAGGAAGAAGCTGGTAAATAGGATGGGAAACTAACTGATTCAATTTCTTTCTCTATCCCCATGGTAGAAAAGCTAATAAAAGCCGCCTCTGGTGGCTCAGACTGCTAAGACAGTCTGTTATTAACAGCAGCTGCTTGCAATTACTGCAAGTTCAAGTCCCACCAGGCCCAAGATTGACTCAGTCTTCCATCCTTTATAAGGGAGGTAAAATGAGGACCCAGATTGTTGGGGGCAATAAGCTGATTTTGTATATAATATACAAATGGATGAAGACTATTGCTTGACATAGTGTAAGCCGCCCTGAGTCTTCGGAGAAGGGCAGGATATAAATGCAAATAAATAAATAAATAAAAAAGGTAGTCCTCGACTTACAACAGTTCATTTAGTGACCATTTGAAGTTATAATGGCACTAAAATAAGTGACATGAAGTTTTTCATATTTACAACCATTGCAGCATCCCCATGGTTACATGATCAAAATTCAGATGCTTGGTAACTGACTCATGTTTATGACGGTTGCCGTATCCCAGGGTCATATGATCACCTTTTGCGACCTTCTGACAAGCAAAATCAATGGGAAAGCCAGATTCACTTAGCAACTGTGTCACTAACGTAACAGTTGCAGTGATTCAGTTAACAACTGTGGCAAGAAAGGTCATAAAATGGGGCAAAATTCACTTAACAAACATCTCATTTAGCAATATAAATTGTTGCTGTTGTTATTTGTGAAATTGTGTCCGACCCATCACGACTCCATGGACAACGTTCCTCCAGGCCTTCCTGTCCTCTACCATCCTCTGGAGTCCATTTAAGCAGCAACATAAATATTGGACTCAAAATTGTAAGTCGAAGACTAACTGTATTTTGAAGTCACTTCCAGTGAGGAATGACAAACTGAGATATTATGGCTGAAAGGTAGCTGGATACTGGATCCAGACTGCCAAAAATTCTCTTTAGATGGGAAATCTTTAGATTACCTATGCATCCTCCAGACAGCTGTTTTTAGTGAGCAAAAACTGCTATTTATTGGTCTCTTGCAAACAGTTGGGAGTCATGTGATTCCATTGTGCTCTGAATCATTAATCTAGCCTTTTAGGGGGTCTCAAAGTTCAACCAAACCATCTTTTTAATCACTTTGGAGCTTCCCCCTCACCTTATTGTTTGTTAAAGTTAAAAAAAACCTTCAGAACTGTAAGTTTGGCACTTGCTGGGTGTTTCTCTTCAATTCATTTAAAAAGAAATAAAATTATACATATACGGTTTTAAGAAATTGCTTGACATAGTGTAAGCCGCCCTGAGTCTTCGGAGAAGGGCGGGATATAAATGCAAATAAATAAATAAATAAATAAATAAATAAATAAATAAATAAATAAATAAATAAATAAATAAATAAATAAATAAATAAATAAATAAATAAATAAATAAATAAATAAATAAATAAATAAATAAATAAATAAATAAATAAATAAATAAATAAATAAATAAATAAATAAATAAATAAATAAATAAATAAATAAATAAATAAATAAATAAATAAATAAATAAATAAATAAATAAATAAATAAATAAATAAATAAATAAATAAATAAATAAATAAATAAATAAATAAATAAATAAATAAATAAATAAATAAATAAATAAATAAATAAATAAATAAATAAATAAATAAATAAATAAATAAATAAATAAATAAATAAATAAATAAATAAATAAATAAATAAATAAATAAATAAATAAATAAATAAATAAATAAATAAATAAATAAATAAATAAATAAATAAATAAATAAATAAATAAATAAATAAATAAATAAATAAATAAATAAATAAATAAATAAATAAATAAATAAATAAATAAATAAATAAATAAATAAATAAATAAATAAATAAATAAATAAATAAATAAATAAATAAATAAATAAATAAATAAATAAATAAATAAATAAATAAATAAATAAATAAATAAATAAATAAATAAATAAATAAATAAATAAATAAATAAATAAATAAATAAATAAATAAATAAATAAATAAATAAATAAATAAATAAATAAATAAATAAATAAATAAATAAATAAATAAATAAATAAATAAATAAATAAATAAATAAATAAATAAATAAATAAATAAATAAATAAATAAATAAATAAATAAATAAATAAATAAATAAATAAATAAATAAATAAATAAATAAATAAATAAATAAATAAATAAATAAATAAATAAATAAATAAATAAATAAATAAATAAATAAATAAATAAATAAATAAATAAATAAATAAATAAATAAATAAATAAATAAATAAATAAATAAATAAATAAATAAATAAATAAATAAATAAATAAATAAATAAATAAATAAATAAATAAATAAATAAATAAATAAATAAATAAATAAATAAATAAATAAATAAATAAATAAATAAATAAATAAATAAATAAATAAATAAATAAATAAATAAATAAATAAATAAATAAATAAATAAATAAATAAATAAATAAATAAATAAATAAATAAATAAATAAATAAATAAATAAATAAATAAATAAATAAATAAATAAATAAATAAATAAATAAATAAATAAATAAATAAATAAATAAATAAATAAATAAATAAATAAATAAATAAATAAATAAATAAATAAATAAATAAATAAATAAATAAATAAATAAATAAATAAATAAATAAATAAATAAATAAATAAATAAATAAATAAATAAATAAATAAATAAATAAATAAATAAATAAATAAATAAATAAATAAATAAATAAATAAATAAATAAATAAATAAATAAATAAATAAATAAATAAATAAATAAATAAATAAATAAATAAATAAATAAATAAATAAATAAATAAATAAATAAATAAATAAATAAATAAATAAATAAATAAATAAATAAATAAATAAATAAATAAATAAATAAATAAATAAATAAATAAATAAATAAATAAATAAATAAATAAATAAATAAATAAATAAATAAATAAATAAATAAATAAATAAATAAATAAATAAATAAATAAATAAATAAATAAATAAATAAATAAATAAATAAATAAATAAATAAATAAATAAATAAATAAATAAATAAATAAATAAATAAATAAATAAATAAATAAATAAATAAATAAATAAATAAATAAATAAATAAATAAATAAATAAATAAATAAATAAATAAATAAATAAATAAATAAATAAATAAATAAATAAATAAATAAATAAATAAATAAATAAATAAATAAATAAATAAATAAATAAATAAATAAATAAATAAATAAATAAATAAATAAATAAATAAATAAATAAATAAATAAATAAATAAATAAATAAATAAATAAATAAATAAATAAATAAATAAATAAATAAATAAATAAATAAATAAATAAATAAATAAATAAATAAATAAATAAATAAATAAATAAATAAATAAATAAATAAATAAATAAATAAATAAATAAATAAATAAATAAATAAATAAATAAATAAATAAATAAATAAATAAATAAATAAATAAATAAATAAATAAATACACAGCAAAAGGGTTATTAAAGTCTTGATTTTAGAAAGTTTTTTTGTAAATGGATGATTTAGATGAATTTGAATTAAAAAATTTTGAAGTTAATTAAAAAGACCCTCTCTCATGAGAATTATTTTTTTACTTATATAACAAACTGATTAACAAGTCTTTGAAAGTTTGGACATTGGCACCAGATGGCTACTTTAAAGGAAATATTTGACACTTGGGTCTCAAGCTGTTTAACTCTGCAATGGAATCAAAAGATGTTATTGAAGAGGAACAAGCTTCATTGAATAAAACTGAAATTAAGTTGGATTAAGTTGGACCCACAGAGGTGGCGAAGAGGAGGAGTCTTTGGGGTTTTTTAGATAGGGCATTTTTAAGGGGTGGGAGGGCAAGGGCGGGTGTTGGGGGAAACCCGTTGGGTGGGGGTCCAGTTCCTGCGTGCGCTCGCGGCAGTAAGTTAATAGGTTCGAAGGTCACGGGGGGGGGGTTGTGTTCCGCCGGTTGAGGGTGGTCTTATTTGTACGGTAAGTGGGAGGGGCAGATATGACGGAAGTGGGGGCTCATATCGTTCTTTGGGGGTGCGCGCTGGATGTTTGCAGGCAATCGCGTGCCCCGAGCCCCCAGACTTTTCCCGTTTCCCGGATGGTCAAGACTCTCAGAGCCTGGGCCTTCGGCTGATGCTGTGCAACGCACGGTCCGTGGCCAATAAGGCCCCCCTAATTTATGATCTTATCCAGGGGGGTGCCGCGGACCTTATGGGCGTTACGGAGACCTGGTTGGGCACAGAAGGGGGCGTGCCCCTTGTTGAGATGTGCCCACCGGGTTTCCGTGCATTCCATCAGCCGAGGGCTCAGGGTAGGGGTGGGGGGGTGGCGGTTGTGATTAGAGAGAGTCTGGAGCCGAGGGAGACCACTGTACCTCAGATTGCCGGGTGCGAATCCCTCTTTGTGAGATGGGGTCATAGGTGTCAGATGGGCTTGCTGGTCGCGTACCTGGCTCCTTGCTGCGTGACAGCTGCCCTGCCCGAGCTCCTGGAGGTGCTTGCTGGGGTGGCAGTTGAGACCCCCAGACTTTTAGTCATGGGGGACTTTAACTTGCCATCTTCCGGCTCGTCATCGACAGCAGCTCGGGAGTTCACGGCTTCCATGACGGCCTTGGACCTGACCCAAGTAGTTGATGGCCCTACTCACATTGGGGGTGGCACTCTGGACTTGATTTTTGTCTCTGGTCAGTGGTTGAGAGATCTGGACTTGAAGGAAATAGTCATTGAACCTTTGTCATGGTCAGATCACTCTCTCCTTCGCCTGGACTTTCTGACCGCCATTCAACACCGCAGGGAGACGGAGCCGATACGTTGGTTCCGTCCCAGGCGCCTGATGGACCCGGAGAGGTTCCGGACGGAGCTTGGGCCATTTCCTGAGGGTCTGGCTCACGGCACGGCTGAGGAACTTGTTGCGGCCTGGGAACGGGCCGCGGCGGGGGCCTTAGACCGTGTCGTGCCTTTGCGGCCTCTGACCCGGCGCAGGTCCCAACCGGCTCCTTGGTTCTCCGAGGAGCTGAGAGGGATGAAGCGCCGGAGAAGACGCCTAGAGAGTTCCTGGAGGTCTAGCCGTTCGAAGGCTGATCGGACACTAGTGAAGTCCTATAATAGGGCTTACCTAGTGGCATTGAGGAAGCGAGGCGTAGCTCGCCTCCTCCCTCATTGCATCGGCAGATAACCGCCCAGCCGCCCTGTTTGGGTGACTCGTTCCCTCCTTCACCAGGGGCGGGATGACCCGTTGCAGGGGCGTGCTGAGGAGTTTAACGGTTATCTATACGATAAAATCGTTCAGCTTGGACGGTCTGGACCAAAATTGCGGTGCCTCAGGTGAGATGTCTGAGGGTGGTCTTGGTGACATTTTATGGGATGAGTTTGACCCTGTGGCTCCCGAGGACATGGACAGGTTGTTGGGTAGGTTGAATGCCACCACGTGTTTACTGGACCCGTGCCCCTCCTGGTTGGTGCTGGCCACTCAGGAGGTGACACGGGGCTGGCTCCAGGCAATTCTGGCGCTTCTTTGGTGGAGGAGTCTTCCGGCCGCCTTGAAAGAGGCGGTGGTGAGACCCTCCTCAAGAAGCCTTCCTGGACCCGGCTGTTTTAGGTAATTATCGTCGGTCTCCAACCCGCCTCGCGAAGGTTGTAGAGAGTATGGTGGCATATCAGTTTCCCTCACACCTGGAGGAAACTGTCTATCTAGACCCGTTCCAGTCTGGTTTCTGGCCCGGTTACAGCATGGAGACGGCTTTCTCTCCTATCTCTCCGATCGGTCGCAGACGGTGTTGACAGGGGGGCAGAGGTCGGCTCCGAGGCGCCTCACTTGTGGGGTGCCGCAGGGGTCGATCCTCTCGCCCCTTCTGTTCAACATCTATATGAAGCCGCTGGGTGAGATCATCAGTGGCTTCAGTGTGAGGTACCAGCTGTATGCTGATGACACCCAGCTGTACTTTTCCACACTGGTCCACCCCAACGAAGCTATCGAAGTGCTGTCCCGGTGTTTGGAGGCCGTACGGGTCTGGATGGGGAGAAACAGGCTCAAGCTCAATCCCTCCAAGACAGAGTGGCTGTGGATGCCGGCATCCCGGTACAGTCAGCTGAGTCCACGGCTGACTGTTGGGGGCGAGTCACTGGCCCCGATGGAGAGGGTGCGCAACTTGGGCGTCCTCCTGGATGAACGGCTGTCTTTTGAAGATCATTTGACGGCCGTCTCCAGGAGAGCTTTTTACCAGGTTCGCCTGGTGCGCCAGTTGCGCCCCTTTCTAGACCGGGATGCCCTATGCACGGTCACTCACGCCCTCGTGACGTCTTGCCTGGATTACTGCAATGCTCTCTACATGGGGCTCCCCTTGAAGGGCATCCGGAGACTGCAGTTAGTTCAGAATGCGGCTGCGCGGGTTATAGAGGGAGCCCCTCGTGGCTCCCGTATGACACCTATCCTGCGCAGACTGCACTGGCTACCTGTGGCCTTCCAGATGCGCTTCAAGGTTTTGGTAACCACCTTTAAAGCGCTCCATGGCATAGGGCCGGGTTACTTACGGGACCGTCTACTGCTACCGAATACCTCTCACCGGCCCGTGCGCTCTCACAGAGAGGGACTCCTCAGGGTGCCGTCAGCTAGGCAGTGTCGTCTGGCGACGCCCAGGGGAACGGCCTTCTCTGTGGGGGCTCCCACCCTCTGGAACGAACTCCCCCCAGGACTCCGTCAACTTCCGGACCTCCGAACCTTCCGTCGCGAGCTTAAAACACACTTATTCATCTGCGCAAGACTGGACTAGTTTTTAAATTTATAGGGGTTTTAATTGGTTTTAATATTTATACTATTTTTAATAATTTGGCTTTTAGAATAAGTTTTTTAATGGTTTTCTTAATTTGTACATATATGTTTTTTACTTGCCTGTGAACCGCCCTGAGTCCTTCGGGAGATAGGGCGGTATACAAATACGAATAAATAAATAAATACATAAATAAATAAATATTCAGTTATCCAGATCATGGTTGTTCCAAAGGTGCTTTTCCAAATGGCAACTGGATTTTCTTGGTTTATTCCTTGAAAATGTTTCGCTTCTTATCCAAGAATTCTTCAGTTCTGACTGAATGATGGGGAATAGAAAGATTGATAAATCCGTTTTTGGGACAACATAAAGGAGGTGTTTGGAAATTTGTTTGCCGCTCAAGGAGCTGATGGCTGAAGATTTTTCTCTATGGCTTGAGGAAGAAGCTGGTAAATAGGATGGGAAACTAACTGATTCAATTTCTTTCTCTATCCCTATGATAGAAAAGCTAATAAAAGCCGCCTCTGGTGGCTCAGACTGCTAAGACAGTCTGTTATTAACAGCAGCTGCTTGCAATTACTGCAAGTTCAAGTCCCACCAGGCCCAAGGTTGACTCAGCCTTCCATCCTTTATAAGGTAGGTAAAATGAGGACCCAGATTGTTGGGGGCAATAAGTTGATTTTGTATATAATATACAAATGGATGAAGACTATTGCTTGACATAGTGTAAGCCGCCCTGAGTCTTCGGAGAAGGGTGAGATATAAATGCAAATAAATAAATAAATAAAAAAGGTAGTCCTTGACTTACAACAGTTCATTTAGTGACCATTTGAAGTTATAATGGCACTAAAATAAGTGACTTATGAAGTTTTTCATACTTAAGACCATTGCAGCATCCCCATGGTTACATGATCAAAATTCAGATGCTTGGTAACTGACTCATGTTTATGACGGTTGCCGTATCCCAGGGTCATATGATCACCTTTTGCGACCTTCTGACAAGCAAAATCAATGGGAAAGCCAGATTCACTTAGCAACTGTGTCACTAACGTAACAGTTGCAGTGATTCAGTTAACAACTGTGGCAAGAAAGGTCATAAAATGGGGCAAAATTCACTTAACAAACATCTCATTTAGCAACATAAATTGTTGCTGTTGTTATTTGTTAAATTGTGTCCGACCCATCACGACTCCATGGACAACGTTCCTCCAGGCCTTCCTGTCCTCTACCATCCTCTGGAGTCCATTTAAGCAGCAACATAAGTATTGGGCTCAAAATTGTAAGTCGAAGACTAACTGTATTTTGAAGTCACTTCCAGTGAGGAATGACAAACTGAGATATTATGGCTGAAAGGTAGCTGGATACTGGATCCAGACTGCCAAAAATTCTCTCTAGATGGGAAATCTTTAGATTACCTATGCATCCTCCAGACAGCTGTTTTTGGTGAGCAAAATTGCTATTTATTGGTCTCTTGCAAACAGTTGGGAGTCATGTGATTCCATTGTGCTCTGAATCATTAATCTAGCCTTTTAGGGGTCTCAAAGTTCAACCAAACCATCTTTTAATCACTTTGGAGCTTCCTCACCTTATTGTTTGTTAAAGTTAAAAAAAACCTTCAGAACTGTAAGTTTGGCACTTGCTGGGTGTTTCTCTTCAATTCATTTAAAAAGAAATAAAATTATACATATACGGTTTTAAGAAATTTTCTTTTTTGCAATACACAGCAAAAGGGTTATTAAAGTCTTGATTTTAGAAAGTTTTTTTGTAAATGGATTAAGGATTCAGATGAATTTGAATTAAAATTTTTTTGAAGTTAATTAAAAAGACCCTCTCTCATGAGAATTATTTTTTTACTTATATAACAAACTGATTAACAAGTCTTTGAAAGTTTGGACATTACAGGGCACCAGATGGCTACTTTAAAGGAAATATTTGACACTTGGGTCTCAAGCTGTTTAACTCTGCAATGGAATCAAAAGATGTTATTGAAGAGGAACAAGCTTCATTGAATAAAACTGAAATTAAGTTGGATTAAGTTGGATTTTAGAGAGACTAAGTTGGATTTTAAAATTACAATTTACATGAAAGAAAGGGAAACATTGGGCTGACAAATAGAATTGGATGACTTAAACATTTAAAAAGCTATCGAATAAGCCAAAATAGTGATGTAGATTATTATTGTTTTTATTTTGAATTATAAGGAATTTAATGGAGCTGTTTCACTGGAACTGCTAAGGGATTTTGATAAAAGTGACAAGAATTTTGAGAGAAGAGACAGAGAGATATGGGAAAGCAGCGGTTAGAAATTTGTGGGTTTCAAAGATAGCTGACAGAAAAAAATAAGGAAATGGTTTATTTGATTAGTTTCAAGAAAACAAAAAAAAGCCAATTCTAGTTCCATTTTTGTATGCCTTCTCATCCCCTTTACTTTTAAAAGTCTTTTAAAAGTAAATTTTGAACCAAAAATGTAATCCCAAATTAAATATTTGCACTTGAATGGTTTCATGTACTCCATGTCGTAACAACTCTTAGCATTAATCTTGTCAGGAATTTCTTTAACAGACTTTTCTAAATATTGAGGGGCTAGATCCCACTCAAAGAGTTTAATATCCCTCCTTTTATTTCCGACTTGCACTTTTCTTTAGGTTTTTTTGTGCAAGATCACAATTTTATTTAGACTAGCACAGATTAATCTGGTTAATAACAGGGCACTCAAGCCCTGTTCGCTGTCAGTTTTCTGAATTTTTGAAATCATATTACCACCTGTATTTCATCTTGTGTGCTTCAGTGAACCAATTTCCAATCACTGATCTATTATTATGAGTTAAATCACTGTCAGGGTATACGCAGAATGGAGGTAGTGAGTGGTTTCTAGCCCTTGAATCTTGGGTGGCTGAATGGACTACCTGCTGGATCCCAGTGTTCTATACTTAAGAGAATTACTGGCCTAGACCTGGTAGAAAAGTCTTGCCTCTCAGCCAGTTTTGCTAATGAAACACATACTTTTTATTCCAATGACGGCAGCAGATGTTCAAATGCTCACTGCCATTTACTGTAATAAAGCATGGAGAATCCCAAAGATCAACATTACGCTCATGTATGATAAATGCAAACTATGTCTTTTCCCAAAGGGAGCAAATCTAAATTCTAACCTCCATTAGAAAAACATACAGCTTAACTTTTTGTTTTTTGCATTTATCATTTGAAATGAATAATTTTTAAAGATATCTTGCTCTGGTCCCTAGCAAAACTAGCAAAACAATGCAAACCAGTGCTCTTTGGCTAACTCACAACTACCTGCGTTATTCAAACCTTTTTTTTTCCTATAGTACATGCTCCCCAGCAACATTTTTTTCTTCGTTATTTCTCTGTGATATTGTCTTCTACTCATTTCCAACCATGAGATAAAATTAAACCGGCCTTAGCTGAACTCTTATTAAAGTGCTACTTATCCCTTATTCCCAATATGGTCCAAAGGCAGCTTCAAGATGGAGACAATGTGTTAAGTCTACAATGCTTGTTAATCTGGAGGGAAATCAGGTGGGGGCAGTGATGTGCAATAGAGGCAGGACAGGGATCAGCAATGGAAATGGCAATTTCCACACCAATTATTTTTCTGCCAAGGATGGAAAACCTCAGCTGAGCATTGGAAAAGGCCCCCAAGAGCCTAACAGAATCAGAGTTTGGATAGAAGCCCTGCTCTGGCAGGAACCAAATGCATGTAGGGCACAATGAAAAATAGGGCTGCTCTAAGAGTTAAGATTCCGCTCCTCCCCCACATTTGGTAGAAATTTGAAGGAAAGCTGTATTTCTATGTACAAGAATGTGATTACAGTTCTTTTGTGTAATTAGAGGTTTTGCTTTACTAAAATCCTGAATACAGTGGTGGCAAACTCCAATTCACTTCATGTTGTTTTCTGAATGAGGTGAGAGTTCATAGACAATGGAGGCTTAGAATATGTACAATGTGCATAGCTCCATTCTCTGTCATTGTCTTAAAGTCAGCAGCGGTAAACCACTTCCTTATTATTGTTAAGAAAGCTACTGGATGTGTTTGGTTCTTTAAAATGGACAGACTTCACTTCAGACTGTCTGGGTTCATGCACCAGCTAAGTTAAAATGTGGTCAGCTGATTTATGGATTCAGGCATTGTATGAGTCCCACCAGAATAGTTGCTTTATAATCCCGTCTGAGAAGCAAACTCAGGCAAATTGGTTAATGTGCTAAACTAGAATTCCATATACTGTTCATAGCAAACTTTGAAAAACATGAAATGCCTATTTGTATCCACAAGTTTATTTTATTTATTGAATTTATTTGCTGCCCATCTCAACAACACAACTCTGGCCAGTTTACAATACAATATGTGAAAAAGTGAAAAAAATTAAAAGTTAAAAAATAAAATTAGAAACCAAGATGATGGGCAGCCTGGGGGAGAGAATCTTCTCTATCCCATCAGCCACTACCAATTTAGCGGCAGCAGAGCCAAATTTTCAGGCTCTTCCAGAAGGCCAGGAGTGTGGGGGCCCAATCTCATCTCTGACAGGAGAATATTCCAGAGGGAGGGGGCCACAGCAGAAAAGGATTAGAAGTAGCTCTTTCTGCTGGAACAAATGGGCAGGTTAATCTCAACAGAGTAAGACAGTTCCTAAAATACCCTGGGAGCCTGCCATAAAGGGCTTTAAAGGTAACCAACACCTTGAATTGAGTCTGGAAGCAAAATGGCAACCAGTGCAGCTGTTATTTCTAATAGCAGTGTCATTTCTGCCACCCCAGGGGCCTTCAGAACTGTCCACACTGTATCTTCGCATATTTATCAGTACTCAGAACCAGTAGTGCACTCTGGAGACTAAAGGTCCCAATGAACAGAAATCTAGCATGTGAAATCCTGCTACACATTTAAGATATTCTTCTTGAAAAGATAGTACACAAAAAGTAATTTTTGTACTGGTTGAATAAAAAAGTATCTTTGCAGTGCTTCTTCATTGCTATGCTTTACAAGCATATCATTTATATCAGTGGGAATGTGTAGGATTTCAAAAAAAGAACACTGCTCCCACTTCAGAAAATGTTGAGCACCTGAGAACCAAATCTTATTTTTAAGGCTTATGTGGATAATTATAAGATTTTAAGAAGTAAAATACTAGGTTAAATACCATGCACACCTGTTCCACAAACAAACCACAGAATGAAAACTAGAGATGGTGTATTGAGATGAATATTTATGTAATATAGGAATGCCTCAAATATTTTAAAATAAAAGTAGAAAACTAACGTGTCAAGGGACAGACTAGAAGTCCTGTGTTTTAATATATTGACTTTGCATGCCTAAAGAGCATGAAGTTACAGTATTATATAAGCCCAAATTGCACAGCTGATTTTAATAGCAATTATATCATAAAACAGCTACTTTGACTCTGAATGTATGTCTATTAACATTGCTATTAATGCTAAGATAAGTGTTTCCTACCAAATATCTGAGTTAGTGATGTAATCACGTCTTTGTGCTTTACCAGCCAGAAAACAAGGGTGAATATAAAGAAAAGCTAACAGGCAGGAGAACATTATTCTTCCCTTGACTTTATGATGGGAGGTGAGGAATAAAAAGCTATTTGTAGGGCTAGACAGGGACATTACAGAGCCCCAGGAGTCTCATGCAAACATGAGCATGTTCTCTGCCTCCTGGAGAGAAGGCAGGCATAAAGACATTCATTCAATTCAACCCCAGGGACCAGATGGGCACACTGTGGCAATAGCAAAGAAGCATTTTGTCACGGCTTTCTTCCAAATTGGCCTTTCAGCTTCCAAATCTAGTTTACCACCCAAATTATCTCCCTGTGATCAGACATCCCAAATACTAACCACATCTGTCTGTAGCTTTTTCAAGGGTGTTCAAAATGTGCTGCCACCTGCTGGGGCCAAAACATTTCATCCAGTTTGTTTGATATCTTCCATTTGAATTCATGCTACTTCTTTACTATTGGAACTGTCAAGGAGAAAAAGGTGTTCTGTAGTGCATCAAGATGCTCACATAGCACCTGTCAGGAACTCCTTAACACAGCTGTATCTTTTTCCAAAGCTCTCTTAAGCTAGCCTCTGCAGAAGCATGAAAAGCAATCTGGTTTAATGTCAACATCTTCCCTAGTGTTATCGGAAACCTTTGCTCTGTATTTTAAAAAGTCCTGGTTTTAAGAGCAGTTGTCTGCAAAGGTTCAGAAACACATGTAATCTGTCTGTCCATTACCTGCGTTTTGGTACTGGTATTAGGAAACACTAATTAAGAATTTAGTTAACAATAAACTAAAGTCATAAGAAACCATTTACTTCTCTGCCAAGGGACCACTCTGTATTTTTCAGTTGTACTTTCCTATGATAAAATTCTACAATTCAAGAAAAAAGCCAGTAAGAAATTCTAAGGAAATAGTTAATATCTGAAAAATGATTAAAACATGACAATTAAATGAATTTTTAATAAACCATCAAAAACTTTATTTACATAAATTAAAATCAATTGCCTATAAATACAGAAGCATATATATATATATATATATATATATATATATATATATATATATATATATATATATATATATATATATATATAAACAAACACACACACACACACAAAACAAATATCTGAAGGTTGTTTAAAGCTTTATTACTAAGCCAACATCTGTTCTGAAAACAAATATCAAAAGTGCACTTTCCTCTCTTAAACGCATGTAACATTTATTGTTCAGACAGTTATGTAATTTCAAACAGGAGAATTCATGAAAAAGTAGAGAACTGCATTCATAATCCCAAGTTTATATAAGGCTTGTTTAACCTCATTAATTGATTTTACAATAGTTCTACAATAAGCATGGACATTTTTCAAGTGCATTTTTTCAAAAAAAAAATTACTAAAATTCTTGAATAGATCAGATTACTACATCATGCCATCCACCAGTTTATTACAAATATCACTTTTATGCTCAAAATCAGTTCCTTATATGTTCTTATTTCTTACAGGCTTGAAATGTTATTGGCTACTATTTATGGGAAAGAGCAGCCTAAATTAGGCAATTTAATTTGTATAACTGCCCACATTAAAGACAAAAATGTCGCTAATCACAAAATTTCCATATGAGTCCAAGTAGAGGACATTCACAGTTCTTATTACCATTAAGAGTCTTAATTATGAATGCAATTAAAATGAAAATTTAGGCTACCAAAGAAAATTCATGTATACATAATATCCATGTACATAGTCTGAGATTTGAGTTCTAGGTTTTATAATCCTATCCATTTGGGAGTTCAGCATTTTTACTTGGGCTCTATTAACACAAAAGAGATTTTCTCACTAAATAATAAGTTTTCCATCAAGTGAGTTTTATTATTTTAATTCTAATAAGATGCTTGTAACAGTGCCCTAAATTCTTCATCAGCTTCTGCCTGATTGCATTAATATTTTTATAACTGGCTTATGATAAACAAAAAATAAGTTCTCTTTACTACTTGTACAGGTTTTTTTTAACATAGGTTTCAATAGATGGGAGTCTATGGTCCCCGAGTAAACTGAACTATAATACTCCTTAAAGCAGAATTAGGTTTACATAAAATAAACAAAACACAAAGCAACCAAATGAGAAAAGTTAGATTACCAAATTCATCCATGTATTCATATATATATTGGATGATATTGTTTGCGATTGAGTTTTTTCCTACAACTTGGACAAGAGTTTGTACTTTTAAGAGAATTTTGGAGGCACTGACTACAAAAGATGTGGCCACATTTTGTTGACATTATAAGTCGTCCACTGTGGATAATTTCTGCATAGCCATCCATGCAAATTGGACAACTCACAGTGCCTGAATATTTCAGACTTCCAATTTTCTCCTTTTCTAATTCTCTAGGCAATTTACTGGCAGCCAACTCCTCACTTTCACTACATTCATTGTCATTATCATTACATACTATACAGCTGTTGAACAGCGGCCGGCTTCTTAATTTTTGGTTTTGCTGTTGTCTAGTCTCTTCTGCAAATACAATGGAATCATTATGTGTAAGATCAACCACTGAAGTGTCACCGGTGAGATCTATTACTTCTACACTTTCATCAAGTTTGAATGGCTCTATTTTTGATACTGCTTCTGCAGCTGAAGCTGATATTCTACTTTGCTTAGGAATTTGCAGGGGAGTCCTCTCTCCATAGCGTTCCTTGTGAATCTCTTCCTGATCCATGCCTCTGCTAACACTCAAGGGGACAACTGCATACAGAAAACTGGGCCCAGCTTTAGGAGAAGAGCCAATAGAGGCAGTTTCTACAGTGGCTATGGGAGAAATGGATGGCAAGGAGAAACTCTTGATTTTAGAAGAAGCTCCTGTAGCCATTTTGCCTGGGCCACTAGAAGGCGTTGCTGGGTTGAACGGACTCTGTGTTTTGCTTTTTCTGCTCTTGTTTCCATCAAGCTTCACACTGGCTGACTTCATGGTATGCAGCAAGAGAACTGGAACAAGTTGCAGAGTATCTGTTTTCTCCCTTATCTCCAACTGCAGGTTAATGCTTAGCTGCCACTCAGTTCTACAGTACTGATTATGAATATTCTGGAGTACCTTTATACAATGGGAGAATTTTTAGAGCACTACAACCATTAAAGTGATCTCTTTAATGCCACGTACTGCCAAGCTGGGAGCAAGTTCAAACTCTTGTGTTGAAATGTTACACTTTAGAACTGCATCAAAGTAGGAAAAAAACATGATTAGGCTCAGAAGCCAGTACATACAATTCATTTTCTATTTTTTTCAGCCAATAATCAGCTAAAAGTATTATGAGGTAATGAAGAAATTCAGATTATTTATTGCAGTATACTAAGTCAAAGCAAGGCTTCTGGTTGCAGATACTATATTTACCTCTGCTCAAACAACTGAGCAAACTAGTTGTCCAATTATCTGTAGGTATCTATTCTATCCGAATTGAAAAACTAGTTACCAATTTTGGGTGCAATCTAAGAATATTAAAACACAACTTAAAGTTGTTGTAATTTTCTGGCTTATTCCAAAGTTGGCAGTCATACCATTTAGGTTGGACCACCTAAAACTAAACATTTTGTCAATTTTGTTTATACACTCAAGCAAAGAAATGCATGTGCAGCAAAGTAATCATTTTGCTGAGGTGATAATCTCAATGACTCCTTGACTGCTACCTTTATAAAAGAAGTCAGAAAAGAAGAGAAAACCAGAAAATGAATGCAAGAAGTGAATGCTTCTTAGGAATAAGTAGGACATAAAGATTTTTTATACATGTTTAAACATTTAAATATTATGTAACTGTTGCTTCAAATGTCTGATAGCATCAGTATGTAAAGTCAGATCTTGCAGAACTACCCAGCATTGGGGTTTGTCTTACAATACTGCAAGAAAGACAACATGGCCTGCATTATGTAAAAAAGGGATATCATTATGGGCTCTCCTGCATGCTGGAATCCCTCTTTTCTTGTTACAATAGCTTATTTTGCTTAGTTGTAGGCTGTTTTGTACAAAGCGACTCTAAAGTGACTCACAATCATAAGTAAATAACTGTAACATTATTTGCAACAGAAAAACTGCTATTTTCCCAAAGCCCCACATCATAAAAGGTGTAAAAAGTTTCCCAAAATCATGAGAGAAGGAGGAGGAGGAAGAGAAAAAAGAACTAGGCACCCATACAGTGTTCCAAGAGCCCCTAAATAGCAATAGCGCTTAGACATATATAGCTTCATAGTGCTTTACAGCCCACTCTAAGTAGTTTATAGAGTCAGCATATTGCCCCCAACAATCACAGTCCTCATATTATGGCTCAATAATGTTCTTCCAATAATGGAAGAAAAAGATCCTAAAGGAAGGATTTTTGAAACTTATTCATATAATTTCAATTTAGCAGTAACATAAAGACAATTTCAAATGAATATGATTTGAATAATATATCTTTTTTTCTGCTTGGGTAAAATGTTAGTTAATTAACGGTATACTCTCTTTCACACAACATTGAGGCTAAAAGGTTAAATTTGTTATTTAAATCTAACCAAAACTAAATCAGAATACCAAAGCAGAAAAGAAAACATTCTGCAATATCCTGATCTTACCCTTGAACTGGTGAAGTGTTTTGTGCACTCAGACTTCGAACTGTAGACCTCAACAGAAATGCTGAAAGAGAAAGAGGGACAAAAAGTCACTCAGATAGGACTTTTTTTTTTAAATTTGCATTTATATCCCGCCCTTCTCCGAAGACTCAGGGCGGCTTACACTATGTTAGCAATAGTCTTCATTCTATTTGTATATTTATATACAAAGTCAACTTATTGCCCCCAACAATCTGGGTCCTCATTTTACCTACCTTATAAAGGATGGAAGGCTGAGTCAACCTTGGGCCTGGTGAGACTAGAACCTGCAGTAATTGCAGGCAGCTGCTGTTAATAACAGACTGCATTAGCAGCCTGAGCCACAGAGGCCCACATTGGATTAAGATGTTCCAATTCTAGAATTAGTAAGAATAGTTTACATTTTTTAAGGAAGAGTAAAAGTTATCCTGGAATCGTCATATTCCTCCTTAGAGACTTTACAATTCCTACAAAAAGATCTTTGCAACCTTTTTGGGGTCAGAGAGGCAAGAGTTTAACAGTAAAGAATCTCATTTAATTGGGCAGACTTAATCACTTAAAACTCTGGCTTATGAGAATTATAAAGAGCTTCAGATATAAAGGCAGACCTAATGAGGTACTAGGTAGACAATCAGCATAGTTGTCAGTAAAGTGGCATACTGGAGCATAGCCAAATATTATGAAAATATGCCGCACCAGATCTTAAATCCTAAAATATGTGCTCACTTTTCAATATGAATAGAATTCCTGAAAACATATTGGATAGATAGACTGAGTAGCAATATTTCATATCATCAAGATTAAGTTTATGCCTTTTTAAATGCAATTTTTCCTTCTTTCATAACAATTGCTTTTATATACAAAATAAAAAAATCGAAGTAAAAAAAATTGGGAAGGGTATTTTAAGATGCTATAAACAGGAAATGGAGAATTAAATGGGTGATCTCCAACATAAACAGGAATAAGTGATAATACAGAGAAGGAGAACATGAAGGTCTCTAGACATTTCAGGTATATAGCCATTGTTTGAAATGGTTGGTTCATACAATCTGAACTAAATTAACTTCTCTTTAATTTGGCACAATACACTGAGCCACAATAACAAACAGGCTAAATTCATGTCACATTGTAGGACAAAACAAACCAAATTTCAGTATATGGTGTGCACCCAGCCATTAGGCCTTTAACTGCTTTAGCTGGGAATGCTATTTGAACGGAGGTGAATAGGGCTGTCACAAGTCCTATTCACCTCGTTTCCTATGTTTCCTCCTCCTGGCAAAGATCTTTTATAACTATTTTTTGGCTTTTTAGATACACTTACATAACACACATAATAGAACCTTGTAACAAAAATTACCCATTTATAAATAATAAATGAACAATAGTTATCTGCAGGAAAATGCCAGCAAAAATTGCTGACTGAAATCCTGAGGGTTAAGTTTGCTCCAACTGATCCAATACTTTCTGATAGACAAAAATTGCACAGATACTACAGTAATTGAAATGGTTCTTTTAAAGCATGTAATGGCAAATAACTTTACTTTCTTGGAATGCTTATTTGGGTAGGTGGGTGTTTGTTCAAATATTACCAGCTTGGAAGAATAAGAAAGGAATAGTAGGATCTCAATCTTGACTGCCATTAGAGCACTCAGATGTTACTCTTTATTAAATGTGGGGTGCTACTTAATACTATCCATACTTAAGAAGTAAATAAAACATTGAGTGAATTTATACTAAAGAGTAAAATAAGTGTAATTTACCAAACTTGTCACTTAAACCACCAGAGTTCAAAAACATGTAACAAGAATGTAGCCATCACAAAATATTCAATTGGAATGAAGACTAACATTTGTTTTATCATATACTTACATCCTAAGAAATAAAACAATTTGGCAATGCTAAAAAAATCAGTGATGAAGCAGTTTAGTTATAAACTACCAAAGCACACAAAACAACAGAAAAAAAGTTGAATATTTAAAGTATTCTATTTTACACTATCAATTTAATAAAATTAAGACTGAAAAGAGTAAAAGGCACTATTAGCAATATCAGTCTTACCATTATTATGCGAGTTTGGTTTGAGTCAGGTTTTCAAAATTTTCAAAAATAGATAGCTCCAAGTTTTCTGGCCGTATTTTTGTAATAATATAAATGAAACATGCAAACATAATACAGAAGATACAACCAGTTAGGCCTCATTGAAATTTAGGGGGAAAATGCAAGAAACATTTGAGCTTTACCGGTTCAAAACCTGACTAAACGTGCTTTGCTTCTTAAAGGCCGAGTTCCTCAGAAATACAGAAATTACTTGCATTATGAGGAACTCATATATGCAACCCATAATTGCTCTTAGCAGGGAAAACACAATAAACAAGGCAAAACAAATATATATATATGCAAATATATATATGTATATTTTTATCTGGCTGTGAACCGCCCTGAGTCCCTAGGGAGATAGGGCGGTATAAAAATACGAAAAATAAATAAATAAATAAAATATATTATCCAGGATTTGAAGCACCCTTTCTCACCTGGTTGAGGTGAGTTACAAATCGGAAAGCATTCTCAATTACAGGACCGGCCAGAGGTGAAGTCCAACGTAATTGGGGAGTTTATGGGGAATGGGGTCGGAGGAAAAGGAAGGCCGCCTGAAGAAAAATGCCAGAATAAACAAGAGCTCGATGCAGGAGATAAAAAAGGTTTTCGATTTAAAACCAGCAGCAAAGAGAACTCAAAGGGTAATTATAATGCAGGCAGAAAGCGCAGAATAAAACAGCCGAGCCACATTAACAGAAAAATACCAGAAAGGTAACCAACCCTGGAAACGAATAAACGTTGGATTTAAAAAGGTCACAGCCCGCGCTCACCTGTGCGAGAAAGAAGCTGCCCGTAACCGAAGGCAGACGCCGCTATTGCCATTACAAGCCGACCAGGTTCTCTCCCGCCTGCGCTCGCTCCCGACGGAACCGGAAGTAAAGCTCTGGGAACAGCTGGGGCGCCATTTATAGGGACCGTGGGGCAACGAGAGTCGGGTTTTAAACGGCCGTTCGTTGGTCGGCACGTCGTTGCCTGCTGTCCCCAGAACGGGGCATCCCGGGGCATCCGCTCAAGCCGGCAGCAATGGCGGCGTCGGTAGAAGAGTTTGTGTCCCGGCAAATGGAGTTGCTAAAGGAGGAAAGAGAGGCCGAAATTTCCGAAGCAAGGTATCCCTTCGGCTAGGGGGCAGTTCGGTTTCTCAGCATCCCTTTGTCCCCATAGCAAAAATAGGAATGTAGTAATTTAAGCAATGCCTTAAGTTATACATTCTGACCTGTGTAAACACGCTTATTGAAATATCTGCTTCCTAATCCTAAATTGCTGCTAGTCAATGCTGGTTTACAACCTGGCTTATAGACATTTGTTAGGGCAAGAACAGGTAAGCTAAGGTGTCTTTCTGTAGACTTTGACCATCGGCCATTAGGAAGAATTGATGGGGGGCTGTAATCAAAAATATTTGAGGGACAGCTGGTTGACCTAGCTTATTCAATTAAACTGTTTAATTTTGAGTATCTATCACCTGCCTTATAACGGAAGACGTGAAACCGTTAAGCAAACCTGCCATTGGAGAATTGGATCTATTAGAAACAAATACTTGTGTAAATACACAAATAGTATTTGTATATTTGATAGATAAATACCATAGTAAACAAGCTCATGTGAGGGCTAAATTCTATAAACCTGTGTGGTATTTACTTCAGAATAAGTATAAGGTACTGCTGGTCAGTTGACCAGAATGACAGAGCAAAAATAGTGAGAAAGTGGCTTGCAGCCATAATGACTGGTTTACAAAGTATGCTAATCCAAACAATTATAGCAGATTTTTATGTGTGAACCCAGTCAATATGTTTCTAGTTATATAGATAGCAGAGTTGAAAGCACATACAAATAAACTAATAATTTAAAAGTATTCATTAAAATATAAAATCCAGATACTTGAACTTAAATATAGTTTTGGTGTCACAAATGCTTGGAAGTTACTGATTAATGTGTTCTCTAAATTGTAACAGCTGCAGGTAATTAGAATAGCACATTAGCTAAGACCTAAGAGGAAAAGTCCTGTACCTATAGTAATACATTGAATACAATGGCACTTTCTTTTGAGCAATACGTTTTTTTAAGAGCCCAGAGAATAAATAAAACAGGCTTCACCTCACTTTCTGATTTCAGCTTTTTCTGTTCTTTATCCAGCACAATACGAAAATTAGGCAATGTTCAAGGTCACTGCTTTCTGCCTTGCAGCAGCATTGCTAGGGAACAATAGAGCAGGTGTTATCAGCATACTAATGAATCCTACTCCGAAGTTTCTGAAGGACTTCCGGCATGTTCATGTATGTGCTTAACAGCATAGAGGCAAGGGAGACCCCTATGGGTTTCTATAGATCAACAATTTATGTATCAAATAGTAGTCTCCCAACACTACTTATCTGGACACATCCTGAGAGGAAGGGTCAGGACCACTGCAATGTAGTGTCCAGGTAGTCCAGAAGGTTATCACAGTCAGGCTTATTAAAAGGTACTGAGAGGTCCAGAGAAACTGGAATAATTGTACTTGCCCCCACTATCTTCCAGCATAAAACATCCATTAAAATGATCAAAGCAATCATCACATCTGGACAAAATCCTGTTTAAATTGATCCAAGTAATCTTTAAGCGATTGCAATAATCAAGTGTGACAAAACTTAGTTTGTTGCTTAGTGTAGGCCCTGAAGTGAACTTTTAGAAAGCAACTAGGTCTGAGATATGTTTAAGATTTCTTCCCATCCTCAACACAACAACATCCCAATGCTTATAGCTAGTAATGGAATATTTTTTCTAGTTGTACCAGTTTACTTGATTCACACATTGTAAAAGCTGTAGTATGTTTAACTATGAATAAATTACTGCTGTTTGGTTTTGCACAATATGTTAACAAGAATCAATAGATTGTGATAGAATATAACTTAAATAAGCAAATGAAATGTTAACATAACATTGGGTAGAGGAGGTGACTGAGCAATTGCCATTGCATTATCAGACAATGAGTTTTAAGAATGCAGGAGTGTCTAGCAATTGATTTCTGGAGAAATGCAATAACCACATGTTTTATTATAGCCAAATTAAATGTATACATACACATTAAAAATTGCTGAAGTAAAAACTATCTGTTCCTTAAATTTGTGAGCTTTTTTTGAACTATTGTTCATTTGCTGATATTAACAAATATGTAATATGTTCCTTGGGTGAAATACTCAGCTGAAAAACAAAAACAGGAGTGGAGGAATATGTGACAAAGTGGCAACTCTTTTGACAGGCTGTTTAGATGGGTAGTGGGAATGCACAATGCCAGGTCCTTCAGCCATTCATTGTCCACAGAAGCTTTGAATGGAATCTCTGGAGACCTTTTTTTTTTTAATAAAAAGTTTTTATTTTTTTACAAAAACAAACATAAAAATCTCATCAATCCAATTACAATGTGTTGGTGGGATGTTTACATATCTTCTTGTGCAATTTCAAAATAAACATCACTTTTGTTCATCTGTCTTACATTGTCCAAATCTCTTAATCAATTTTTAATTAAACAATGGTGTTTTATCTAATAACATTAATCATTCCATTCTCCTAAATTAGTTTAATTCAAATTACTTCTCATAAAAATCTCATCAATCCAATTACAATGTGTTGGTGGGTGTTTACATATCTTCTTGTGCAATTTCAAAATAAACATCACTTTTGTTCATCTGTCTTACATTGTCCAAATCTCTTAATCAATTTTTAATTAAACAATGGTGTTTTATCTAATAACATTAACCATTCCATTCTCCTAAATTAGTTTAATTCAAATTACTTCTCTTAACCTCAACCTTTTTAAACTCTTTTCTAACATATCTTTCCTTCTAACCATTGATAAAATAATTCCCATATTTTATAATATTGCTTATCTTCTTGTTCTCTAATTTCAAATGTCAATTTGCTCATTTCTGCAAATCTGTGGAGACCTTTATGTATTACCAAATTATAGCTCATAATTTGAAAGAAAGGGAAATTAAATTTATGGCTAGAGAACAATCCTGTTAGCTATGTTACTTTACATTAAGAGGAAATGAAAAAAAAATTCCTCTCCACATCTATTATTTTTGGGAGGGTAGCTGCAAGCATGCCATTCAAAACATATATGTGGTTTTCCCCACCCCAAAATCTTCTGCATCCCTGCTAAACATAAACATAAGAGTTAGAAAGTAGTTTGATTTGCTCCATGATTCATTCAAAGCCTAGCATATGCAAGATATGACTCAAGAAAACAAGCAGTCTTGAACATGCTAAATGGGCCACCAAAAATATGAATATTTTACAATATATGACTATTGTAAGATATTGCAGGGTTTCTTCACTTATAGGTTAGGAAATTTATCTGCAATTCAAAGTTAAGCTTACACAATAAATTATAAGCCATACTTATCAGATGTTGTGGCTGGCTTTATGTATTGTGCTAAAACAAGATTAAATGTAATTGCTTAGTATAATCTGTGAATCTTGTTACTGACTCTGACTTTTTAAAATAGTTTTATCTAACTTGATATCTTTCAAATGGAAATTATAAATGTTCTAGTTCAACATATTAGGAAGTTTGAGAAGACTTGCTACAATGTTATGAGTCACCCAGAATTGTTTAAGATGAGTAATTATACACATCTTTTAAATAAATAAAATAACATTATTATCTATATGGGAGATGTTCTTTGTTGTCCGCCAATGTTCTCTCTGGATGGAAGTAAAGAGGGCCACAATATGATTTAGTCTCTCAGGTGGTATCTGGTTAACAATGAAGTGGTTTTTCTCTTTGCATGATCTGTTTCAGAGCATGGCAAGAAGGAATCTCCCTGAAAGAGCTGCAGCGCAGAGGAGTTTGCTTACTGAAACTTGAACTACATTGTCAAAAAACTGGGCTATACGGCCATCTGCTTGTAACTTTACAACCGCAAAAACGTGGCTTAGACACAGAATTACCTTCCAATAGTTTTGGGCCTGGTAAGTAAAAGTGTTTATTTTGAAAGAAAGTTTGTTGTAAAAGGGTAGGTGTAACTATAGATATTGGAAGCCATAGCTTTAGATATTGGAAGGACAGACCTTCATGATGTGATGGGTTCTTTCTGAATCTGTAATGATTTCAGAGTTTTTGAATTACAGCTGCTACATCAAACAATGAGGAAACTAGACTTCTTTTTTTATTCACCCATGGAGTTATTAGCAGCATAAATCTTGCATTCTTTTAAAAATATAAATGCCCAAGAAAAACAGTTTATTATCACAAATATAATACTCTGAGGGACGGAGATAAGGATTTCTCAGTATTCAATCAGTTTTGACAATTTACAGTAGAAGAATAAGCAATATTTTTCCCCCCGAAAATAACTACATTCACATAATTAAAATTTGGTGGAGGGAAACTTTATTGCACTTGCCATCTTTTAGCTTGATTGTAATCTTTCTTTGATTATTGTAAACTACCCAGAACTGTTGTGGATTGAATGGTAAAGAAGTTTAATAAATTCTTACTGTTACAAAAGATAAAGTAAATGAAAACACATTTCTGGGAAATGAGGGAGCAGAAGAAAGAAACTCAAAAAACCCATGCCTTGATTCTGTATGGTAGAAAAGAGGAAGAATGCCACCTCTGGCTGGCTTTCAAAATTCTGCTATTTTATCCTACAACAATAGAGTCCTTGCTGTGTTTTCTTCCTGATCCTGGTCTATTCTGGAGTGCTGACAAACCTGATTGTTTCAGATTGAATTTGTCAGATTGTTGCCTTTGTCATGATGACTTTTGTGAGTACAGTGACAGAGCATCTTGGAGATTCTCTCAAGATAGTCAACGACAATAGTAAAGTTTGTGAAATACACTCAGAAAATAAATGTGCCTTACCTTCTAACCCAGGTTTTTATTTTTTATGCGCAGCTGTTCGTGTTAGCAACTCACTATTTCATAATGAAACAATGTACAATATTAGTAGAGGCTTATGCTTAGAATCTGATTTTCACAGATTTGCAAAGTAATTTTGTCACAGTTCTGCATCCACTCACTTAAGAAAAAGGCTTATCAATTCAGTAAGATTAACTTCTGACTAAATATTTGAATCATACCCTTTCTCTGATTTGTTTTTAAAAAGAGCCTTTATCTTCCTTCCTGCTTGGTTGGTCACACATCATGTTAAGGCCTGATTTGTATTAATTGCATAGTTCAAACATAATTTTAATACAATTTTAAGCCATAAATCATGGTTTACTAACCACCGTGGCTAGGTTCAGAAGCCAAAAACCAAACATTATAAGGTTTATTACAGTTTATGAATCAACTGACTGTAGCCTAAAAAGTGCCATTCTCCAAGAGCTTTATTAAACATTATGTTGCAGTCACTGAGAATGCTACTTACTGCATGCGCAGTTCTGCATTAATGGAGACACACATGCACACGCGCGCGCACACACACACACACACACACACACACACACACACACACACACACACACTTGAGCTGCCTATTGGCCAGTCCTGTAAAACAATAAGTTCTAGGCATATTTTTCAATTTGGATCAGTATTGAATCTCAAGGGTATTTTTTTTTTTTGGTTTAAAAAGGAGATTCAAGACCCTCCCGGCATTCTTTTCCCTTGCCACAGACAGTTGGACTAATTGTATAATTAATTAATTCTATGTTTGAATTAACTGTGTATCAAGTAATCAGGAAGATAATTTTTGTCTTTTTAAAATGCTGTTTAGAAATAGGATGTGTGCAGAATTAGACAAATATGTGCTTTGAAAAGAGCTTCAGGGACTTTGAAAAGCACATGAGCTCAAGACAGGCTGTTTCTGAGGGGCAAGTTTTCTAAACTGAAACTATGTGCTAAAGACACATACTCTGTTAGATTCAGAGTTGCTAGGGGGTGAACCTCCAGCCTTGGGTTCAATAATGCACAATTGCATTTTTCTTGTTGTGAATAAATCAGATACATGTGGAGGGTAATGTTGTGTGAACTTGCACAGGGCATTTCTTATGGCTTAAAGGAGAATAGATTCATTGAATCATGACAGTTTACATTAAAATTGTTATGATGAAAGATGCCCCACAGCTTATATTTAAACAATTGAGCTAATCAGTTTCATTGTCAGTTCAATTACTTTCCAGAACAGAATGTATTCTCACTGGTAAATAAGAGTGGATAGAGGTGGGTTTTTAAAACCTAAATGGGAATGGGATGTAAGAATGTATGTTTCTTACATTTCTTATATTTACATAGAGGCTTAATTTCTGTATCAGTGTTTCAAAATATTTATGGTGTCTGCCAAGAATAGCATCATTCCAGGGCTTTCTGGAAGGCTTTCGTTTTTCTGGATGATGCTAGTCAGAGAGCCTAAAGTAACTTGATTCTGAACTGCCCTCTAAAGCTGTGGGTTTCAATGCGGGGGCTTTCAATGCTTCTTCTGCTTTTACTATTTTGAATTTTAAAAAATGGGGATTGCATCTTCTTTTAAGCTTTGCTTAGCCAAAGACTTTTCCTGTGTATTCAAGTTTTGACCATGGATAAAGGGCTCCCAATGGCAAAATGTGTTCTGGAGCCTGTGGATTTTGCCATTGCATTGGAGCTCTTCTGTGCTGGAATTTTAGCACCCACTGGGAATTAAAGTGAGAAACCTTGGAAAGAATTAAAAGGAATATAAGGTGTCCTAGTTAATTTTAGTGGATTCTCCTCAGATGGGTAGCAATGTCACTTGGTATGACTGACAGTTTTGCCTCCTTTGTGTCTTGTGATGTTTAATAAATTATTATTGTTTTACATATAGTTTATTTCAGTAACCATCCAGGAGGGTTTTTTTTTCTTATGAAAGCCTGGATTCTCTTAATGCATAATTGATGAATCCATCGGACCTGACCTACTTTCAGTCTCATCAGTACAGACCACAGTCTGCATGAGGGCTTTTGAAAAATCTTATCTGCGATGCTATTTTTTTAGTACATTGGAACATTATGAAAGGTAGCAAAAGGATGGCCAGGCAAATTTAGAGTATGATACTTGTCCATTTTTCTGTACAATTCAGTCATTTTTAAACCTCATCTTAATAACTATTGCATTTTGATTGGCACTGCACCAGTTTAGCACCAAAAATGTTGTAATCTCCTTATACATTATTATAATTTCCACATGTCCTGTGAGTTGACAGAAGACTTTAGTATCCTTAAAAAAAAACAAATGCTGCATAGTCTCTCTGGATCCTGTCAAATGATGGTTCACTGTACTATTTCCACAACATATAAACTTCTAATATTATATATTAAACTACCGTATATACTCGAGTATAAGCCGAGTTT
The DNA here is from genome assembly GCF_028640845.1 of Ahaetulla prasina. Classification (NCBI taxonomy): domain Eukaryota; kingdom Metazoa; phylum Chordata; class Lepidosauria; order Squamata; family Colubridae; genus Ahaetulla; species Ahaetulla prasina. The sequence continues at coordinate 259,187,840 of NC_080539.1, read as the reverse complement.
TTCAGCACGTTTTTTGTGCTGAAAAGCGGCCCCTCGGCTTATACTCGAGTCTACCCTTGCAGAGTACTGACTACCTAAGTAATATGCCCCCCCTTCCTGGTTGAACGGATCTCCTGCCAACCCAGGGAGAGGGTTTTTTGCCCTCGGGAACAGCTGGGCCGGCAGGACGAGCCCAAATGCTGCCGGCATGCTTTGCCAGCTCGGCCGGCTCGTTTTGGGGCGGCGGCTGGCCTCCGGCGTTTTCTTCCGCCGCTTTTTGATGGCGGCGGCGGCAGTGGTCGGCGGAGGGGGCGGGGGGCGGAGGGGGCGTTTGACATTTTCGCCCCCCTCTCACTCGTCCTCCTCTTGCCTGCGGTGGGGGCGGAGGGGGCGTTTGTCGCCCTCCTCTTACTCGTCCTCCTCTCGCCCTCGGAGGGGGCGGAGGGGGCGTTTGTCACGAATACATCCCAATAAAATGCAAACAGTATAAAAAAAAAAACATTTGCACTCAGTACTTTTTATTTTATTTTATTTTTTGCCAAGTTTTCCCCAGGGTTTTTTTCCCCCCCTATGGAAATTGGGGAGGTGGGGAGAAAGAGGTGAAAAAGAAAAAGCCTCTTGGAAAGCGGAGAAATACGGCAAGAACAAACGATTTCTCCCCCCGCCCCTCCCGGCGCCATCCTTCTCTCCCGCCAGTCACACGGTTCAGTTTTTTTTCAGGCTAACTATACTTTGCGTTTCACTCCCCCGAGTGAGGAAGAAGAAGGGAGGCAAAAGAAACCGACCCTCGCGCAGATCAGCAAATTAGCTTTCCTTCTCCAAACCAATTGGAAGCGGGGGGCGACGCTGCCGAGAAGCCGCTGCTTACAGAGAGCGAAAAAGCCAGGGAGACCTTGGCATAGGTGGGCGGCTGGTGTAAGGCAGGGCAGAACCTTCGACCCGCAAGGATCCCGGGAGGGGGGACGAAGAGAGGCAGAGAAGGAGGGAGGGAGGAGGAAGGAAGGAAAGAAAGAAAAGGGGGAGTGAAAATAAGAGCAGTCCGAGCTCTGAACTGGGGAACGAGAAGGAAAGAAAGAGGGAGAGAGAGAGAGACAGAGAGGGAGAGAGAAAAAGCGAAGAAGGAAGAGAACAGTGCAATGAGTAAGGACTGCCACTGGGGTCAGGGAGCAGAGCACCAGGAAACAGGGCGGCCAACGCGCACATACTACACACACACAAACACAGAGCCAGCTCCTCCCTGCCGCTGTTGAATCTTACTTCACCGCACCCCCTCCACCCCGGCCACACTCACAGCCAAAAAAAAAGGAAGAGCAGCATCCCTCGCCGAACGGCGGCGAATCTTTTGCCTTCCCTGAAAGATTAAAGATTAAATAGGAGAGGAGACCCAAGGCGTGCAAATCATCAGAATGCCTCGACGTTTCGCACTCATTATGTCGTCATCTTAATTAATCAGACCGTGGTGGGGTTCCCTACACCTTCCTCTCCCTTTAAGAAATAGAACAAGGTGCGTTTAAAAAAAAAAAGTAATATTAGCAGGAAGGGTTACAGCAAGGAAAATCAATACTACCGCGTTCTAAGCCGAAAACACATTTATATAAAGAGACCTGAAAACATATTTGTATAGAAACAAATGTATTTGTCTCTTGTGATGATGTATTGCAGGGTTGCCTTAAATTGCTGTGTGATAGTTACAGCATTTCCAGAAAACACAGACTGGAAAAGAAAAGAAAAGGGAACGGTAGGGAATGAAAATGGATGACTGTGTCATCCATATCATCAACCTTTTGTGAAGTGTGTTGGGAAGCAACTTTTTAAAATAAGACCTTTTCTTGATCGTCTCCCTTATTAAAAAGTGGGCGTTTGTCACTCTCGCTCTCCTCTCACTCGCCCTCTTTTCGCCTTTGGAAAAGATAGCTTGCCGGTCCACGGGTCTCTTTGGACAGCTTTCTGGGGGTGATGGTTTCCTGATGGCAGTTGACGTCGTAATAATTTTTTTTTTCCTGTTATAAATGGATCCCAATATTGGTACCGGTACTTCTAATCCTGGACCATCAAAACAAAAACGCAGGTCATACGAAGCTGCTTTCAAACTTAAGGTTGTGTCAAGAGCAGAAGAAAGCAATAACAGTATTGCAAGTAGGGAATTTTGTGTTGACGAAAAACAAGTAAGGGAGTGGCGGAAAATGAAAGCTGACTTGGAAAAGCTTCCAAAGGCAAAAAAAGCTCGACGTGGTTTAACGAGTTCATATGGGGCTCTACAGACTGAATTGCATAAATGGGTTATGGAGTGTCGTCAAAATGGTTACTGTGTAACACGTATGGGAATTCGCTTACATGCCCTTCAAATGGCTAAAGAAGAAAAATTTAAAGTACCAGGCACTGAAAAATTTGTTGCATCAGCAGGATGGTGTACCGCTTCATGAATAGGTTTGGCCTATGTTTGCAAAGAACAAAGATTGCACAGAAGCTGCCAAAAGACCTTGATGAAAAAGTGATGTCATTCCATTCATTCATCATAAAACAAAGAAGGATCCATAACTATGACCTTCAAGATATTGGAAATATGGATGAAACGCCTATGACCTTTGATCTTCCAAGCAACAGAACTGTGGCAAGTTTGGGAGACAAAACAATTTTACTAAGAACCACAGGAAATGAAAAAAACCATTTCACAGTCGTTCTGTCATGTTTGGCTAATGGAACCAAGCTGAGGCCTGTTATTATTTTTAAAAGAAAGACCTTGCCTAAAAAGGTAAAATTCCCGCCACGAATTACAGTGCGTGCACATGTTAAAGGCTGGATGGATGAAGATGGAACAAAAAAATGGCTGGAAGAAATTTGGAACGGACGACCAGGAGCAGCCTTAAAGAAAAAACCATCACTGTTAGTTTGGGATATGTTCAGAGCCCACACATCTGATGACATTAAAAAATTGGCAAAGTCATCTCAAGTCACTTTGGCCGTTATTCCAGGTGGGCTTACATCTGTATTGCAGCCCCTAGATGTCAGTTTAAATAAACCTTTCAAGGACCGTGTGCGAAAGATGTGGCATGAATGGATGACATCTGGTCAAGCTCGTCTGACAAAAGTTGGAAATCTGAGAAAGCCAGACATAGAACTAATAGCACAGTGGGTTCGTGATGCATGGGAAGATATTCCAGAGGACATGGTGCAACGTGCCTTCAAGAAATGTGGCATTAGTAATGCTATGGATGGCAGTGAAGACAGCGCATTGTATGAGAGTGACAGCAGTGATGATGACGACTGTGAACTCAGTGATGACGACAACGTATATGCGGATAACATCACAGAAGCTGAAGTAGCTGAAGCTCTGTTTGGACAAACAGATGATGAGGAGGAGAACTCCAGTTTTGAGGGATTTTAGCTCTTGTTAGCTTGGTTGCTGTTAATTTTAAAGATACTGTATTTTTGATACCATATTCTTTTTGGGGACCCCCTTTTGCACTTTTATTGTTTTTCGTTCAAATAAATATTCATGTTATTTTACTTGGCTCTATCTTTATTTTTTACATTGACCAGTAGCTGCCTCATTTCCCACCCTAGGCTTATACTCGAGTCAATAGTTTTTCCCAGTTTTTTGTGGTAAAATTAGGTACCTCGGCTTATATTCGGGTCGGCTTATACTCGAGTATATACGGTACCTTTCCCTTAGGCATGAAAGTCAGCTGAATGACTGGGCTAATTACTTTCTCTTAGCCTGACCAATCTCACACTGTTGTTATGTGGAAAATAGGAGGTAGAAACAATACAGTTGAGTGCTGCCTTGAGTTGTCCCCAAATAAATGGGTTAAAGTTAAATATATTTTTAGCAATAGGTTGTTTGTTTTGTATAACTTTCTATAAATAATGTTTTAGTACCTGAGGGTTTGTTTTGTTGCTTGATTAAGGGTTAAGACAGAATTGAAATGGCAACAGTAAGGTATGTTATCTCATTTCAACTTTAGAATCACCAGTGCATGGTCTAACCTACAAATCGCCACATTTCAGCTTGTTGAATATGACTTCGAATTTAAAAGCTGATAACTAATCAATTTTTGAGTAAGATAATCTGTTTCGTATTACATATAATACGTAAATCTATTTGATTGGGGATTCATAATTCCTATGTATTAAGTAATTTTTGAGCCTGCACAATTTTTGGAAGACTTTTATACAATGAATTTTGTCTTTACATTTTTGTGTTCCATTTTCCCTAAATTATGCCTGCAGTTATAATTTCTTCCTAATAATCAAGTTCTCTATACCAAATATTTTAAATGTTGAATTACTTTCTGAAGGAAATGTATTTGTCATAGATTAGCGTATATCGAAGCAAGTGTTAATATTTAGCTGTCCCATTTCCCTTTATAAAACTAAACCTCCTATCTTTTTGTATTTTTCACTATAAAATTCAAATTGATTTCATTTAATTTGCTATCTTGTGTTTGATTTATTTGTACTCCCAGAAAATATTTTTATAAAATAATCATTGTTAATGCCTTTATATATATATATATCTTATAGCATTACTACAGATGTATTTAAATATTTGAAATATTTACTAATTCTAGTTCTTTCGATTAGAATTCTTAAACTTCTACATTCAAGGAAACTTTCTTGGTCACTCACAAGGATTTTTTTGCTAATGTTAATTTATTTTTCATATAATTTAGATTGGATTAGATTAGATTAGATTAGATTAGATTAGATTAGATTAGATTAGATTAGATTAGATTAGATTAGATGGTTATAAGGTTCAGTGTTTCTCAACCTTGGCAACTTGAAGATGGGTGGCTTTCAGCTTCCAAAATCCCATCTTCAAGTTGCAATGGCTGAGAAACCAGTGCCTGCCTGTTTGTCTGGATCTTGGAGTCTCCTTGGATCTTAAGCATTTTTATTCTCCACAAACTTTTGTGGGAACAAAAGGTTGTGGGGTCTCCCATTTAGGTTTATGAGCATCTAGTCCATATTCTGTACATATGTTACTGTATACAATGCAAGCTACTCGGTTATGCCATTCTTGCCTACATCTTACACTCTGTCACTTTGTATTGGACTATCTTTGAGGCCTCTCTACTAGCATTGGTCCTTTTTAGTGTGGTAGATCCCTGCTTCTGTGGATCTGGTGTTTAATTCTTGTTCTTGTGCTGCTATGATCAACACTATCTTTTAATCCAGCCCATTCTAGTCATTGGGATTTCCCATTATCTGCCACCTCCGCTACAGTGTCTGTCAACCGTATATTTTACTAAGGATCTTGCCTTGCCTCCTCCCCTCTCCATTCCTCCCTCCCTTCCTGTCTCTCTTTCTTTCTTTCTTTCTCTCTCTCAGAAAGGAAATAATTGGAATATTTAAATAAATAATTTGAAAGGAACTCTTCGCTTAGTCCTTATTTAGTTTCTTGGAACTGTTTCCTTTTCTATAGCTTATCTTGTTGATATCTTGAAATAATATCACTACGATTTCCTTCTTGGTTTATTTCTTGTAGCTCATATTTCTTTCAGATAAGTTTGTCTTTTATGGGTACAGTGAGAAATGTTGATACGTCTCTCACAGTCTTTGTATCTTCATGAAGCAAATACTCTATTTGCATCGTCAATATTCTTATCCATAGGTTTTAGATCAGGAAACAATTCATTAAGTTTTGTCACCAAATAATCAATTATATCAACATTCTCAGCAGTTTCTCTAAAATCTCTGACCCTTAGATTATTTCTTTTGAAGAACTCTGATCTTGTAAATTCACCAAATTTATCTTGCTATTTGAAATACCATTTTTTGAACCTTTTCTATCTTAGATGTATTCTGTATGCTAGAATCATATGATTGGCTACCTATTTAAACTTTATTAGACATTTGCTTTGACATTTCCTTAAATTTTGTATTAATTTATTATGCCTGCTAAATTTTCTCTTATTAGCATTATAATCTTCTCCCATTTCAGTTTTAGATCTTGCCTGAGTTGTCTGATCAATGATTGAATGAGAATCAATGTATTGTTTACCACAATGATGTATCTAAGATGCTTCACCTCTCTTTGTCTTTATTGCTGATTTATTCCTGTTTGTTGCTGGAAGAATGATGAGCTTCGTATATTTGTGGTTTCTTCAGATAGGCTGTAATTCCTGTGCTTTTATGTGAGATATCTTTTCTGTCTCCTAATTTTATTCTTTGTCGTCATTTATCTCCTTCAGGTGACATAGTGGGACTTTATGAAGCAGCTGGACAAAATAATCAGGTCTGCACAGGAATTGTCACCCGGACGGCCTCCAATTCAATTACTATCGCAGTTGATGAGCCTCAGAGTAACCTTGTGAGTTTAGATCAGGAGAATTTGTACCGTCTGTTGAAACTTGCCAATGATGTTACATACAACAGACTCAAAAGGTAAACTAACGAAGAATGATTATGGAACTTTTATGTCTTAAACAAAGAATAACAAATTATTTAATAACCAGAATGCTTGAAAAAAAGTAAGGAAAATAATGGTTGTCCTAGTGGACAACCATTTAGATATGAGCCAGCAGTGTGCAGCAGCTGCCAAAAAAGCCAACACAGTTCTGGGCTGCATAAACAGAGGGATAGAATCAAGAACACGTGAAGTGTTAATACCACTTTATAATGCCTTGGTAAGGCCACACTTGCATTCAGTTTTGGTCGCCACGATGTAAAAAAGATGTTGAGACTCTAGAAAGAGTGCAGAGAAGAGCAACGAAGATGATTAGGGGACTGGAGGCTAAAACATATGAAGAACAGTTGCAGGAATTCGGTATGCGTAGTTTAATGAAAAGAAGGACTAGGGGAGACATGATAGGAGTGTTCCAATATCTCAGGGGTTGCCACAAAGAAGAGGGAGTCAAACTATTCTCCAAAGCACCTGAGGGTAGAAAAAGAAGCAATGGGTGGAAACTAATCAAGGAGAGATGCAACTTAGAACTAAGGAGAAATTTCCTGACAGTTAGAACAATTAATCAGTGGAACAACTTGCCTGCAGAAATTGTGAATGCTCCAACACTGGAAATTTTTAAGAAAATGTTGGATAACCGTTTGTCTGAAGTGGTGTAGGGTTTCCTGCCTGGGCAGGGGGTTGGAATAGAAGACTTCCAAGGTCCCTTCCAACTCTGTTATTATTATTATTATTATTAATAGTTATGCGAAGTATAGTTGGGAGATACCTGTCCATTTACTCCATTGTACCGAGATTTTGGATGATAGCCTCATCTTCCTAGATTCTGGAACTCAAAGATGCATGAATATTTCTCTATTTTTTCTTCACTGGTATATTGGCGGCTGCATTTTTGTCATACACTTTGTAGTGCATATGTTGGCAACATATGTTCATAATCTGAGCCTTTCACTTGTGAAAACGATGAAACAAGTAGGCTCCAGCTGGCACGTGCCTGTTGGGTTAAGTTGGCATGTGGTTGGAAGTTTTTTTTAGCCCTGAATGAAGGAGCTAGTGGAGAACAGCTAATTTAACTTTACAAGACTGATAATACTAAGTTCCTGGGAAGTTTTAGTGTGGTTTTGAGACCACACGATATGTCGTTTCAAGCTGATCACACAGCATTTGTAATTATTTAAGATATTATTGTTTGGTGGTGTTTCCTAAGTTCTGAAGGGGAGTCGTCTGTAAGATTCAGTTCCTTTTATTTTCTTCTCTTTGGAAGGGCTTTAAGTACACTTAATCACTATGGGTCCGGTCCAGCATCTGATCTTATTGATGTGCTTTTGTGTTCTTCTGAACCTAGTGGTGCCAGTGATACAAGTAAGAACTATTTCTTTTTTTTTCTTTAATGAATGTTGAAAAATCTATGGAAATAAAGTTATTCAGTATGCATGATTTAATCCACAACTGGTGTCCCTAAAAAGCCTTACTCTCTTGCCCTCTGTGATGCCTTTTGAAGAAAAGATACAAATGAACCTCATTTTCTTCGTTCAGTGCAATTTTGCACTGACCTGGCATATATTAAGCAAATATAAATATTTATTTCATAGAGGGTAAGCATTTATATCTGGGCAAGTATTGTTCTGTATTGTCTTTATAGATCTTCATAACGCAAGTACAAATGTATATTCATTTATCAAAACGATAGTTGTTGACTAGATTCTCACATCCTGCTAATCCATAACATTGTTGAGGCTTAGTGTAGAATAATGCATATCTTGATAATTTTCCCTCTAGTTTTCCACCTTTAGTAAACATTCTAGCAAGGATCAGAAATTTGTCCATTTGTTTTGTTTTTCACCATTTAGATGTAACTTGTAATTGTTTCCTGCATTTTCCTAGTTGAACATAATTACCTCAGACTTTGCTTCTGTTTTGTGTTGTATTGTTCCTGAAGCATTTCATTTATTTTCATCTATGCCTTAGTCTCAATATATACAGTACACTGCTTTTATTGCATTCAGCAAATCTTCAATCCCATATTCACGAAATGCATTCCATAATTCAAACTTATTTATAATCTACTTTCTTTAAATCAAGTGTCTAAACTTGCTTTTTCACATTTGTATATTTCTCAATTAATTCTGAAGAACAAAAATCTGATCTGCTTGTGTATGCCCCTCCCCCTCTGGTATAAAATCAAACCACATTTTCTAATTTTGCTTATTATCACCTCTCTCATACTCATACCGGCACCCCGGTACAGTCAGCTGCACCCGCAGCTGACTGTTGGGGGCGAGTTAGTGGCCCCAAAGGAGGTGGTTCGCAACTTGGGCATCCTCCTGGATGGTCGGCTGTCCTTTGATGAACATCTGGCGGCCGTCACCAGGAGGGCCTTTTACCAAGTTCGCTTGGTTCGCCAGTTGCGTCCCTTCCTTGACCGGGATGCCTTATGCACAGTCACTCACGCTCTGGTTACGTCTCGGCTGGATTATTGCAATGCTCTCTACATGGGGCTGCCCTTGAGGTGCACCCGGAGGCTGCAGTTAGTCCAGAATGCAGCTGCGCGAGTGGTAATGGGAGCCGCTCGTGGCTCCCACATAACACCACTGCACCACTGCTCCGTAGTCTGCACTGGCTTCCTGTAGTCTTTCGGGTGCGCTTCAAGATCCTGGTTACCACCTTTAAAGCACTCCATGGCTTAGGACCCGGGTACTTACGAGAGTTGCTGTTACCTTATGCCTCCCATCGACCCGTACGCTCTCACAGAGAGGGCCTTCTCAGGGTGCCGTCCGCCAAACAATGTCGGCTGGCGGCCCCCAGGAGTAGGGCCTTCTCTGCGGGAGCACCGACGCTCTGGAACGAACTCCCCCCTGGCTTACGTCAAGTGCCTGATCTTCGGACCTTTCGTCATGAGCTAAAAACATATTTATTCAAGCAGGACTGGCATAAATAGTTGATTTTATATTGGGGTTTTAGTAATATTTTAAATTTTTAAATCTTTTAAATTATCGGCCGTTTAGTAATAGTTTATTTTAAATTCTTTTAATTGTATATATTCTGTATTTTATTCTGGCTGTACACCGCCCTGAGTCCTTCGGGAGAAGGGCGGTATAAAAATCTAATAAAATAGAAATAGAAATAAATAATCCAAACTCCAGATGATGCCCATCCAGCATTCATACTGCGTACTCTCCATTTGTCTTTATAGATCCTGTGCTGATAATGTTCAACATTTAGAATAGAATAGAATAGAATAGAATAGAATAGAATAGAATAGAATAGAATAGAATAGAATAGAATAGAATTCTTTATTGGCCAAGTGTGATTGGACACACAAGGAATTTGTCTTTGGTGCATATGCTCTCAGTGTACATAAAAAGATACACTCATCAAGAATCACAGGGCACAACACCCAGTGACAGTCATACGGTACAATAAGCAATCAAATCATACTAGGATGATTTCATAAATTGACTCTTTATTTTTCTGTTTCCATTTATCAAGAACCCAATTAAGCCAGTAGACACAATTCCTACTGTTAGCAAGCATAGTAATATACTTACACTAAAATCTGTAGATTTTTTTCCCCTTAACTTTTTTTTTTTAATTTGCATTTATATCCCCGCCCTTCTTCGAAGACTCAGGGCGGCTTACACTATGTTAAGCAGTAGTCTTCATCCATTTGTATATTATATACAAAGTCAACTTATTGCCCCCAACAATCTGGATCCTCATTTTACCTACCTTATAAAAGATGGAAGGCTGAGTCAACCTTGGGCCTGGTGGGACTTGAACCTGCAGTAATTGCAAGCAGCTGTATTAATAACAGACTGTCTTAGTCCGTTGAGCCACCAGAGGCCCTTGAGTGAAACAACTTAAATGACCTCAAAAATTATAGATGGCTATATAAGTCATTTTAAATAAATAAATGAGCAAGCCTGTCTGTGAGGAAAAGATCGCGGTCATATAATGCTTCCTTTCTAGTTTATAATAATGGCACACAATGGTTTAATTAGTGTTATGTGAACTGTGAACCTGATCACTATGTTAAATTATAAAACATACTTTAGTGTATTTGTACTGATGTAGTGTATACATCAGAAGTTAAAATGAAGCCACACACATACATATACACATATACTTAGACACACACACACATTTAAAGGCCAATTATATAAAGGCCAACCAATAGAAATAAAGGCCAATCAATATATCAGAAAAAACACATATAATAAAATGAGTCATTCTATTCTGAATAGAAGAGAGAGAATACTTTTAGAAATTCACCTACATTTAAAAATAAGTACCCAGAAGGCTCACCATAGAGAAACCTAGAATTTGGGAATCATATATAAAGATAGTTGGTAACCACCAGAGGTCAGCATTTTTCTATGAGCAGCACAGCCATAACAGTGCGATTGTCACTTTCCCCAAAATTTGCTGCTTCTGCAGAAAAAAAAAACAGACTTAGGCATCCCTGTAAAGCCATACAAATTCTGATAATTTTTGTGCTGCTCGTCTCTATTCTTGTTGGATTCTCATTTGTACCGAGATGTCTTTTTATCCCACTTATGATCAACTATCAGAGGAGAAGTGAGTGAGTGCTGCCTTTAAGAATCAAGGGCAGCAGGTGTGCCTCTTTTCCCTTCATCATTTCCTATAATCATTTGATTACAATTGAATTCCAACCAACTAGAACATCAGATCAATCTTATATGAGTTTATATCTGTGGTAAAGGCTCGTGTAAGCTCCTGAACTACTTTTAGTGGTTGAGTGGTTTTTCATAGTTCCAGTTAGATTTTGGGAATCATTCTATCCTGATATATTAAAGAAAAGGTTAAAAAATGTGATGCTTTGATTGTGTTAATTGGGAAACAGAAACAAGAGTATGCTGTTGTACTCCTGTCCTGCTTTAGCCTTGCTAAAGCATAGTAAAAGCCTCCTCACCATAGTAGGAGGAGATGCTGGACTGAGCAGCCCTTTGGTCCTGTACAGCAGTTCCTACATTCTTAGAAGGGATGGGTCATAAAAGAAACAGCAAATTTTGCTGTTTGAAACTACCTGAAGACAGTTTCCTGAAGCTTACACACAAATAAATATGTACATATGTTACTTTCTTCAGCATTATGTTTTTTGCTAGCTGTGTGCAAGTGCATTTGGTGTCATTCAGAAGTGAATGAATTTCAGCCCCATAGCAAAAAACAGGTCCACTTTCTTAAATACTAGTAATCACTAGCATTCAAGTAATACAATCCAAAAGAAGGTGTGCAGAAAAAGCCAAAACCAACTTGCCATAAATCATGATATACTTTGAGGTTGACAGTAAATACTGCCTTTTTTTCTGTTTTCCCTAACACTTTCCTTGAGAGAACATAAAAATGGCAGTTTATAAATTGCTTATATCTTTAGTGAATTGTGAAAAAGAAGAAGTCTAAATACTGGGGCAAAATCACTGCTGTGAATAGATACAGAATTTGTTCCATGAATTAATCTTTTAGGTAACTTAATGTGGTAGAAAAACTTCTGTCTTTTTACTAAAACTATCTCATACTTCTCATGTGCATCACAGATGCACTGTCCTGTTCTTGAATCTGTTCTGCAGAAAAATAACAAATGCATTATAATTTTCTCTAGTGATTATTTATGCACCTTGGCAAATAGGCACCTTATCAGCTTGCCTAACATGCCTTCCCTCATTCTGCATTTGTCAGCTAATAAATGAATCTGATCTTGTGAATAACTTAGAATGCAGTATAAATGCCAAGTGGAGCCAAAAGCTTCTTTAGCATTTGTGATGTATAGGATTTTTGGCTTTTGAAGGTGTAGCTTAGTTATGACTAACAAACCAGAACTCATTCATGCTATCACAAGAGCTGGGATCTTTCATTTGTACTGTTTTGCGAAGGGCTGCAATATTGCCTTATTCATCAGCAAGAAATAGAACATAAGTATAGTAAATGGAAAATGCACTAAAAGTATGTTTTTTAAAAAAATGAAGAGTCCCTACAGCTCATGTTAAAGTAATTGAAAGTTTAAGGTGTTCAAATGTTCACAACAATTTTTAAAGGTTGACTTTATATGTGGCAAGAGGATTTACTTAAAGGTTCTTATTTTTAGGCATTAAAAGAAATTTTGATGTGACATTTTCAACAATAAAAACATTATAAAACATAGCAAAAAAGCTTAAAATGACATATTGCTTGGATTAGCAGTCCCCAACCTTTCCAGTTCCACCAATTGGCAGCAGTGGCGGGGGAAGGGATAGTTTTGCACGCTTGCTTGGCATTTGGGCAGCCCAGTTCCCAATGGGCCGCAAACCGATAACAGTCCATAGATAGGGAGTTGGGGACCCCTGGCTTGGATTATCTATAAAAAATAGAAATATGGGATGGTGATAACTTTCTAACATATTCTTTACCAATCATTACAAAACTTGCTGTTACTATGATTTTACAAACATCTGTAATTTGCTTTTTGTGTTTTTAAACAAACTTGCTATTTGCATTATTTTAATAAAATCTGCCTGAGAAATAGTTATATGGTAAAACTGTAATGCTAGCATCTCTTCACTTGCAGAAGACCCATTCCAATCGGTCGTCTTAGCAGCAGCAAATTTGGAGAGAGAATTCTTTTCTTGCTGTTCAGAATGCAAAGCCTTTTGGCATCCTGATCCAGCAAAGTGCCAGCTCCTATAGCTAGAGAGGAATTAAATTGTCCATTTAGTGTCTTTTGCCAGTCTGAAATTAAAAATGCCTGTTCCAATAGCATTTGCCAAACTAACAATGACAACAACACCTACTTACCAACTGCTCCCCTATATATAAAATTCCTGTTTATATTTTAGTTGATTTCCTCCGGATTTGGGTGAATAAATGTTCTTCTGCTTCTTCCTGCAATACTGGCATCAAACAAGCTAAAAGCCTCCTCATCTTTGCAATTGAAAATCTGGTGGGATGAAGAGGAGGAGGTGGACAATAATAATGATGATGATGATGATGATGATGATATAATAATGATAATGGCAACAATAATATCAACATTGGCATAATATCAATTCCTGAGATACACCCAAAGAAAAAGTAACATTTTTACAGAAGGGAGGGTCTTCTGAAAGTTCCCTTTCCCCATTCCTGTTGGGACTGCATTCTAGAGGCAGAAGTGAGATGTTACACAGGATGTTAATTGACAGTTCTACTCCAGAGGTGGGTTTCAGCAGGTTCTGATCAGTTCTGGAGAACCGGTAGCAGAATTTTTTAGTAGTTTGGAGAACTGGTAGTAAACATTCTGACTGGCCCCGCCCCCGTCTATTCTCTGCCTCCCGAGTCCCAGCTGATCGGGAGGATGTGGGGATTTTGCAGTATCCTTCCCCTAGAAGCGGGTGGGAATGGAGATTTTACAGTATCCTTCCCCTGCCACGCCCACCATACCACACCCACAGAAGCGGTAGTAAAAAAAAAATTGAAACCCACCACTATTCCACTCCCTCCCCTGCAACTATCATCAAGAAAAAAAGGGTGGTCCTGAATTAAGAAATCAAGGTATAGATGTTTATGTAGTTATTTTAAAGTTTGCACAGCACTCAAAACATGAGGTTTCAAGAAAACAAGGCAGAAGTTGATATTCATACCTGTTAGCTCCATTGTTCTAAGTAGGACCCACCCTCACTGACTAAAGAGTATTTTCCTTGCATCCTTCCAGCAGCCACCATTGTCTGTTAGCTATTTCAAGGTAGCGCTTCTTGCTTTTTTCCCGTCAGTGTCTAATGAATTGTTAGCAGTTCTATGAAACTTTGCTGCTCATCTAATTACACATTAGTGTTCAAAGCTATAATTAGGGTTTTGGCTCGGCATATTGTTTAAAATGTTTGTACTTTTAGGAAAGCAAGGTGTCTGTGTTTTTTCAAGGAATTTCCTAGTAAGGAAAAAAAAAAGTATTCTGTATGGTGGAACAGCTAAAGGCAATGGGCTGTTAAAGCACATTAATCTTCTGTTATTCTTTCAAAGACTGAAAATATTTGCAGTAAAACAGAAACTTTCTTGAGAGATGCCAGGCCTCAGTGGGAGCTTAGAATTGCTCTTAGTAATTATCAGGATGCTTCCTTTGCTGAGAATCTGGTCAATGTCCAAAAGCAGCCTCTTATTTGTATTGTACTTGCTTTCTCGCAAATGTTCTTGATAAGACTGAGATTTGAACAAATGTTCCTGCCGCTTACAGAGCTTTTGAAGTTCTACGATGAATCCCTGGATGCCTCTCAGAAGGAGGCTGTTTGCTTTTCATTGGCACAGAAGGAACTTGCTATCATCCATGGACCACCTGGAACCGGCAAGACGACAACTGTGGTAGAGATAATACTCCAAGCTGTGGAGCAAGGCTTGAAAGTGAGTGAAGGAATACATTTTCTGAGGAGATACCTATTTCCAGGTCAGAATGATTTAGCCCAGAAACTTAGGTCTCTGAGGCCATCGTACTATTATGAGGCAAGAATGGAAAGTGAACCTTGCCATTCAAAATGATGCACATTTCAGCTTTGGTTAAAGCAGGAGGTGGGAAGTAGCTGGCAGAGTGAGGGCAGTGGTGGGATTCAGCCAGTTCACACCACTTCGGGAGAACCGGTTGTTAACTGTCTGAGCAGTTTGGCAAACTGGTTGTTGGAAGAAATCATTAGGGCAGAGAACCGGTTGTTAAAATACATGAATCCCACCACTGAGTGAGGGGTATTGTCTATAATTCTTAATAGACCTGTAGCCTCTTTCCTGCTTATAGCACCTTCTTAGTGTTTTAAGTCCAGTATGGCAGGTGAATTCCGAACGGTCACAATACATACATATGGTAATCATGCTTTTCTCAGAGAATTTAGAATAGAATAGAGCTGGAAGGGACCTTGGAGGTCTTCTAGTCCAGCCCCCTGCTAAAGCAGGAGAACCTATATCAGGGGTGTCAAACTCGCAGCTGACGGGCCAGATGCATCACGTGCCGGCCATGCCCACCCCCGTTTTATCGAAGGGAGGAAAAAATGCAATACATCACATGACGACAATGTGTCGTCGTGAGTTTGACACCCCTGACCTATACCATTTAAGATAAGTGACCGTCTAGTCTCTTCTTAAAAACCTCCAGTGATGGAGCGTCCACAATTTCTGAAGGCATGTGCAAGAAATGGCACATGTATAAGACTTGCAGATTAGGTGAGTTTGTGAGAGAGAGAGAAAAAGAGGGAGAAATGGGCTTTAAGACCATGAACTGCTGGCCAGATGCTTCATATTTGAATGTAGTCAATACTTAATGGTATTGTCCATTACTAATGACTCTAATGTTTGGGGGGAAACAGTGTTCGAACTGATGAAAAGCTTGTACATAAGTTTGTGTGGAACTGTATGCAAATGTTTGAAAGAATGCTATGTGCAATAATGATGTATTTGTTACTGTATAAAAATATGAGGATGCTTGATAACTCCATCCTTCACTTTAAAAGGAAGATATGTAATAGAATAGTAGGTTGATACTCTAATATAATTTAAGTAAAAAGGCTTATTTTTAACAAAGTGTCCAAGGTTTTGGGGTGAGGGGAGAGGGAAGGAATAATTTTACAAAGAGAGAAAATAAAGGAAAAGGAACTGTAAATATAAAACAAATAATAATTGGTAACCCTTATAGAAAAATAAAGTACAGTATGGTAATATTATTATGCTCAGAGGAACAGTTTAGTGTGTGTTAAACTACAATTCCCAATCCTCTCTGTTCACAAAATGTTATTGTTAAATAAAGTTTTAATTGTTCATAATAAACTGGACCTCTGGGTAAATAACCTGAATAAATTTGACAAAATAACATTTGTCCTCAGAATACATTTAGAAAAACATTAGGTCATGAATATGGGAATTTGGATATAATATAAACCTTGGAATATTTCTAGAGAATGGCTATTTGGCAGTATCAAAGATTGGGTATGGGGTCATCTGAAGTCTGATTCTGCAGTCAAAATCTCAGCAGAAAGATACATAATTTTATTTCACAAACAGAAGTTTTTAAAAACCACCATGTTTATCTTATAGTTTAGATTCTTTGTGATGGATAATATTCCATTCCCACTTTCAAAGTGTTATAAATTCATCCAGGCTACTTGTATTTCTAGAAAACCGTTTTTTCCCCTGCTAATCTCTCTCTATATTTCTTGGCTGAAGCCCAACAGTTTCTGCTCAGAGGATCTTCTGCGTTTCAGTGAGATGTAGAAATAAAGCTTGGGAATTAAAGGGTACCATCAGAGACATAAAAGAAAAAGAAAAAGCTGAAAGATCCTTGGCAGGTTAGAAGTTAAATTTGGCTGGGACTAGTTTCTCAAAGTAACTTTTGTCCTTGATCCTGGTTTAATCCTTTGAATTTGTACTGTTCCTTTTAGCTCAGAGGTCTGGCATATAATAAAGTCCTTCAAACTCCAGGTCAAATCCTGATCCAGCATTGACTTGAGAATAATCTCTTTTCCTGGCACTTATAAAATAACCTCCTTTCTTTTCCTTTTGACATTGATGCTTATAGTGTTTCTGTAGATATGAATCTGTGTAAGACTGTAGCTATTTCAGTGAAGCAAATTAATACTGTTTAAAGAGATATTTTTTCTTCCTAGGTTCTCTGTTGTGCTCCCTCTAACATTGCAGTCGATAACTTGGTGGAAAGGCTCTCTGAGCATAAGGTGCGGATCCTGCGTCTGGGTCGCCCAGCTCGTCTCCTGGAGTCCATACAGCACCATTCACTGGATGCTGTCCTGTTGCGTGGAGATAATGCCCAGATTGTAGCAGATATCAGGAAAGATATTGATCAAGCATTCGTAAGTTTTCTATTACATTTTTACAGCCGTTCTTTGAAATAATCTGTAGAATAAATTGTGGCTATAAATCTATGCACTATAAACCTATAGTGTTCTTTGTGACATTGTATTCTTGGAATAAGTACAGTGCTATGCAGAAATGATTTATTTTATTTATTTTTATTTATTTATTTATTTGATCATATTTATATACCGCCCTATCTCCCGAAAGACTCAGGGCGGTTTACAGGCACTTAAAAAACACATAAATACAATATAAAAACAATTAAAAAACTTATTCTAAAAGCCCAATAATTAAAAATATAGGAATAAAACCCAATTTAAAACCCATAAATTTAAAATCTAACTCAGTCCTGCGCAATTAAATAAGTATGTTTTAAGCTCGCGGCGGAAGGTCCGAAGGTCCGGAAGCTGACGAAGTCCGGGGGGTAGATCGTTCCAGAGGGTGGGAGCCCCCACAGAAAAGGCCCTTCCCCTGGGCGTCGCCAGACGACATTGCCTCGCTGACGGCACCCTGAGGAGTCCCTCTCTATGAGAGCGCACGGGTCGGTGAGAGGTATTCGGTAGCAGTAGGCGGTTCCGTAAATAACCCGGCCCTATGCCATGGAGCGCTTTAAAGGTGGTCACCAAAACCTTGAAGCGCACCCGGAAGGCCACAGGTAGCCAGTGCAGTCTGCACAGGATGGGTGTTATGCGGGAGCCACGAGGGGCTCCATCTATCACCCGCGCAGCCGCATTCTGGACTAACTGTAGCCTCCGGATGCCCCTCAAGGGGAGCCCCATGTAGAGAGCATTGCAGTAATCCAGGCGAGACGTCACGAGTGCGTGAGTGACCGTGCATAGGGCATCCCGGTCCAGAAAGGGGCGCAACTGGCGTACCAGGCGAACCTGGTAGAACGCTCTCCTGGAGACGGCCGTCAAATGATCTTCTAGAGACAGCCGTTCATCCAGGAGGACGCCTAAATTGAATATGTGACTTCTTGAAATTGAACCAAAACTCAGCAGGTATATAAGCAGAGTTGGGTTGAATGGCTAAAATTAAAAATAACTATAGCTTTGTAATTGACTTTGACGTAATGTGATACAGGTGGTCCTCGACTTACAACAGTTCATTGAATGACCATTCAAAGCTACGACGGCACTGAAAATCATGACTTACGACCATTTTTTACACTTACGACCGTTGCAGCATTCCAGTGGTCACATAATTTACATTCAGATGCTTGACAACTGATTCATATTTATGACGGTAACAGTGTTCAGGAGTCATTTTGCGACCTTCTGACAAGCAAAGTCAATGGAGAACCCAGATTCACTTAACAACCATGTTACTAATTTAGCAACTGCAGTGATTCACTCAACAAATGTGGCAAGAAAAGTCGTAAAATGGGACAAATTCACTTAACAAATTTTTCACTTAGCAACATAAATTTTGGGCTCAGTTGTAATTGCAAGTTAAGGACTACCTGTATTCTATAGAATGTTCAGGATTCTTTAGGATCCAGTCTTTTCTTTCCATTTTCTTTTTCCCAAGTTTTCTAGCACTGTTAAGATCAAATTGAGATTCCTCACTCAGTTTTTCTCTGCCCTTCTCTCCTGAGTACTTTTCTGTTGTTGTTTTAAACCAGAAAGTCCAATTGCCTTTGGAAAAAACACCTTTGGGACAATCACTGTAGTTGTTAAGCAAATTACGTCGTTAAGCAAATTCAGCTTTGCCCATTGACTTTGCTTGTTGGAAGCCCCCTGGAAAGGTCACCAATGGTGATCACATGGCCCCAGGACACTGCAACTATTGTAAATACATTGTTGTGTCTCGCTCACTCCCCCTGCCGCAGCCGGGCCCCTCTTATCTCCTGCCAGACGCTGATAGTGCTGAAGAATGTCCTGGAATGCCTCCAGCCCCCAGCCCTGGCACCATGCCCGGACAGGCCGAACAAACAAACCTCCCTCCAATAGCATGTGTGCCTGAAGCCAGCCACGAGCTGAGATTACCAACAGCTGGAGACGAAACGATGCAATGGATAGACCCACGCTTCCGGAGAATGGAGAGGCGACTTCACCAAAAGGAAGGGAGGGGCAGGCCTGGATAAGTGCTGAGTCATGGAGCCACACCCCATGGCCTATATAAAGGATCTGCTTTCTGGCATTCTCTGAGTCAGGCAAAGTCTAACTTGGATTGCTGAAGTCACTTCCTGGTCTCCTGCCTGCCTTGAGAACTCTGATAGGACTTTGGCAGAGCTACAGAGGCACGCTTGATACGGACTTCCCCGACCCGGCTGTCAGCGGAGGAGTGGGACACGACATACATGCTGGTTGCCAAGAGCCCAAATTTTGATCACATGATCAGGGGACACTGCGACTGTCATAAGTGTGAAGAATGATCACTTTTTTCAGTACCGTCATGACTTCAAATGGGTGTTAAATGTAAGTCGAGGATTGCAAAGCAGGCAGAAAAGAGAGGCATTTATGTGAGGGTTGAAAGGAGAAAATGTTAAGTGGCTTGCTTATTTGTTATCTTTTAACTTCTGCTGTGCTCAGCACTATGAGTGTGTTCAGTGGCACTTTTTAATACACTTCAACTTAAGATTTTCTGTAAAGTTTAATGTTATTTTTATTGTTTGCTTTGTCCTTTTCAGGGCTAGGAAATTGATTTTAATAAAAGATGAGGTTTGGAGAATTTTGAGAGTAATCTCTTCACCAAGGATAGCTCAGCTGCAAACTTCTGTACAGGCATGCAATATATTCTAGTTGTATTACGTCCCTAGAGAACTTGTAAGGGTGAAGAATGAAAAAGGTATAGATCAAGGATTGATGGGCTCACTCTAAATGAAAAGTCAGCTGCCTTTTCATCACACTCACCGTTCCTGGGATCCTTGAAGTCATTTTCAGTAATTTTCTTGATTGGGCCAACTTTAATTATTCAGAGGAGTATAAGGGATTTATAATTTATAATTTAATTTATAAAGAATTCTCATTGGAGAACAAGGACAGTGATCTCCAATCCTCCCTTAGTTCTCCTGTTAGTGATAATATTTCATAGTGTAGCAAGTTTCATTTGTGTACTTTTGTAAGAAACCAGAAGATCACTTTAAACTAAAAAGAATTGGAGCAAATGACTAGCACTTTGGCGACTTCCCTTTAAATAACAACTTCTTTGTATTCTAAAAGTTATCCCTTTCACTGTTCACCCTGCCTCTGAAAACTGATTTTTTCCCCCGCCAACCCTTTTTGCTTTGCCCCATCCTTCAAATGTTCAAAAAGCAAACCGGTACAAAGTATAGGATCACTGTGTAGGAAAAAAAATCTATACTGGTTGCCAGTTGCCTACTGGACATATTTAAGATAGGATCTCCAACCCTGGCAACTTTAAGACTTGTGGCCTTCAACTCCCAGAGCAAAGCTGGCTGAGGAATTCTGGGAGTTGAAGTCCACAAGTCTTAAAGTTGTCAAGGTTGGAGACCCCTGATTTAAGGTGTGAAATTTTGAATCCCTCTATATTATCATGGTTTTGACTATTTGAGAGACTGTCGATATCACTATGAACTTGCCCACATGGCAAAAGAGGCTGTTTTGAAGGAGCTCCCACTGCCACAGGTGAGGCAGTTCTGTTTTCAGGAATGGGCTTTTACAATGTTTATTCCACTGCAGTGCAGTGCAGGTAGTCCTTGCTTAATGACCAGTCACTTAACGATAGGTCAAAATTACAAAGGCCTCAAAAAAGCAAAGTGTTTCCAACTACCGCAAAATGCCACATCCCCCATATGATCACTGTCTGGGTGCTTGGCAAATATTTGCCAAGCACCCCCTCATGTGATTGCCACTTACCATGTTTCCTGCCAGTCTCCCCAGAGAGTCGATAGGGAAGCTGGCAGGAAAGGTTGAAAACTACTGCCGACTACCAAAAGCGCTCCCTGTCATCTCTGGAAGCTGGATGAAAGAGCTTCTTGCTGATCCATGCCTGCTTGAACCTTAGCAACTGAAATTCAATCACACGTGGACCCCAGAATCCCTCTCTACCTGTCTGCCGAAAGCTTCTCTAAGGCAGGGAAAGAAAAATGGCCAGCTTTGTGCCTGCTTGAGCCAAGAAAGCCTGCAGTCCAAAATCCCTTCACAGGCATTGTGAGGGACTCCATTTGCTTCGCCTGTATAATCATTTAGTGACCGCAACAGGAGTGCTGGGATCAATTATTATTGAGTAAAGGACCCAGGTGGATTTCTCCCTTAATGTCTGCTTTGCTCAGTCACCAAGACTCCAGTCTCAATCGTAGGTTGTTGTTCAAAAAAAGTTTTATTTTGACATTCTTATCCAATAACATATCCAATAACATATTTAATGTACCATCATATACAATTAATCGGATCTGCCCGGTCACCACCCCCTTCTTTTTCCTTTTACTCTCCTTCTCTACCTTCTTCTACTTTCCATAACCATCCTCCCCCTCTCTTATCTACATCCTCTCCTCTTTCCTCCCTACTCCTTTCTTCTCCCTCTTCCCCTCTTCCTTCCTTTCCTCCTCCTCCTCTTCTCTTTCCTCCTTCTCTCTTCTACTTCCTTCTTTCCCATCATTCTAAAGTAGTAGCCAGGCAGGTCCGATCTTACATTAATTATACATCTTCAATCATCTTTGTACATTAACTATCAATCCATTTTCTGCCCCCTCCCCCTCCCTTCCCCTTCCTCCCCCCACCCCCCAAGACTTCCGAGAACCGAATACAGGGTATAAAACTAACAACAAAATTAAAATCTAGCACAAATCATAATCCATAGTCATTCCTTAAAACCTCCACTCCTTCCAAAGACAAAGAAGATACTTTTCTTCCAATCCATTATATATCAGACCATTCCACTCCTAGAGTTCTCAGAAGTTTCCGATTGAGTTAGTGTTTATTCTTGAATAAAGTACATAGTTTTAATATCCAACCTTCATCAATCAATATCAAAACAACGTTCCATCTTCCAATATTCACCAAGGGTTCTTCTAAAATGTCTTTCTTCCTAAGCAGTCTCTCAAAATAGTTCATATTTCCAACTTAGTTTCTTTAATTTTTCTGTCCAACCTTCAAGGGTAAGCAATAGTCCATCTTTTCACATCTTTAACATTTATATATACGACAAATAATATTACAAATATCCAAAGTATCAATTGTAGTAGTTAAAATCTTCACTTTACCTTACTTATATCAAATAACATTATTAAAATTACACCTATAACTTATCCAAAATATATCTATTATAACAATTACATTCTAATTAACATTACATCCATCTCTTAAATATAATATTTAATCCAAATTCCTAAATTTTACTATCTATCCTCCAAAATTAAACAATATTCCATCTTCCTATTCCTTTATACCTTAAATATATCAAATAGTACCCCTAAAATTACACATTTATATCCACAATAAATCATTTACAAAAATTAACCATAATCATATATAATAAAGTTAAACATTCTCCCTCCCCTTCTTCTGTCTTACACATTTTCGACCATCTATTCACCATTCAACTTAACATCTGTTAACAAAGAATTCCCAATCTTTAATACATTAGTATAAAAATCTCGTGCTTTACAAATTGTGTTGAGAAAATACTTTCTTCCTTTATAATTCAGTGTTAAACCAGCTGGAACCTCCCATCTAAAATATATCTGATGTTTCTTAAGCTCATCCACCAGAAAGGCAAATTCTTTTCTCTTTCTTAACATTTTAGGAGGAATTTCCTTCATCATTATTATATCTTGTCCTAATATTTGAAATTTATTTTTATAAAATGCTCGCAAAATTCCATACCTAATCCTCTTATTTGTAAAATAAATAACCACATCTCTCGGTAAGCACTTCTGCCTTGCCCACCAAGAATTAACACGATAAATTTTTTCAATATTAACTTCAAAATCTTCTGGTTCCACTCCCTCTATCTGAGCAAAGGCCTGAATAAAAATCTCTTTCAAATTTTCTTCCTTACACTCTCTTATTCCTCTCACCCTTATAGCATATTCCATTAATTTATATTGTAATATAACCCTTTCTTCCTCTGCCTTATCAGCCTTAACCTGAATATCATCTATTTTATTTTCTAAATTCAAATTAATTTGAACTTCATCTATTTTCCTTTGCAAATCTGAATTAATTTGGTTAAATTCATTCAGTCTTTCTTCTGTCTGTGTACTAGATAACAATAATGGGGTAATTGATTCCTTTAATTTTTTCATCTCTCTACTCTGCTCTTCCAGCAAATCTTTAAAATCCAGTATTTCTTTCTCCATTTCATTAAATTTTGATCTATTTCTGAAAGATGAGCCCATAAGCTCCTGTAAAAATTCCTTAGACTTTCTTTAATATCCTCTCTCAATTTCCGTACCTGAAGTGAAGAAATTTCCAATATTTTAGAAGTGGTTAAATCTCTTTGCTTAAAAGCCATTTTTAAACTAAGTAATATCAAGAAGAAGAAAAAAAAAGGTGGGGGAATAAAAAGAAAAAAAAACCAATAAATTTTTCTTCTTAAACACTGTAAGAAAAAGATAATTAAAAAAAAGAATAGATTTTTAAAAAAAGAATTCCATTTTTTAAAAAATCTTGTTATTTTCTTCTTAAAGGTTCCACGCCAGCAATTGTAATCAGCATTTCCTTAGCTTTCACTTTCAAAACACAAAACGCCATCTTTCTTCATCTCCACTCTTAGATACAAATAACTTCTTTGTCAGGGAGTTAAAATCATCTTACAAACAAATGCCAGCCCTCCTGCTTTCGGCTCTTTCCGTGTTGACAATTTATCAATAATCCTCTTCAGTCACGGAGATGGACGCTGCGTTTTGCTCTGCTTTTGCAGAGGTGTTCTGGATTCTGGAGCTTTTTTTGAGCTATAGAAGGAGCGTTCCCATCAAACCACCAGAAATCATTCTGGGGCTTTTCTTGGGGGCTCAACTTCAGCTCAAATGCTCATCATCCCCCTCCTTGCCTGAGGGTAGAGATTTACGAGCTGTTGACAGCAGATTAACGCTGTCTAAACAGCTCTCACAGAATCACAAAGAACGGGCGGACTAAGATTGCCCGCCATTTAGCGCAGCGGAGCCACCCGGAAGTCCCTCAATCGTAGGTTGTTAAGTGAGGGTTATCTGAATGTTTTTAAATCCAGCAACTTTAAGATGCGTGGACTTCAACTCACCAGCATGTTGCCTAAGAAAGGCCACACATTTTAAATCTCTGCTGACATTGCGAAGCACTGCTCCAATGTTTGGTTCCTGTTCTTCCCTTATTTAGGAAAATGGCAAATAATCCCCTCTTTCAGTTTTGACTTTTGATTGTTAATTGCTTTCAATGATACTGATTTTCATTTATATTATGCAGAATTAATTATACAGTAGTGTTTTTTGCTACTGTAAACTGCTTTGAATATTTATGTAAGCAGAAAAGCAGGTATACATTTAAAAATAACAAGAATTTAATGAGTACTGTTATCAACCTTTTCAGTGGTCATATGTTCATACCAAACTACAACTCTCATTGTCCCCAGACAGTTGATGGGGTCAGATTGGAGAAGATCTACCCAAAAAGCATTTGTGATGTTCTAATTGCATTTTATCAGAGAAATCCTGCTGCTGTTTTACAGTTATCTTGACTACTAAATATGTGCTGTGCTGAGATCATTGTCTCTCTTATGCAGATGAAAACCAGGAAGACTCAAGACAAAGGAGAGAGAAAACATTTTTTTAATGAAATTAAGATACTGAGAAAGGAGCTGAAGGAACGAGAAGAAATGGCTATGTCTGAAACCTTGCAAAAAGCTAATGTTATTCTTGCTACAAATACAGGTTAGGAGAATTTTTCTAGATTGGCCTATAAGGTTTAATCAAATGACTAATTTGATTATTATTGATCTAACTGTTCCATTTGTAACTGTATTTAAACTGGAACTCCCAAACTGCATAGTATAACTTTGAAAAGTTTCTTACCCCGGTATCTGTAAACATAAACAGTGCACTGTATTTATTATTCATTTATTTGTATCTCTCTTTATTATTTTTATCAGTAGCTCAAGGGATCTTCCTCCTTCTATTTTTTCTGCAACAACAAGCCTGTGAGGTGGGTTGAGCTGAGAGAGAGAGTGACTGGCTTAAAGCCACCCATGGCTAAGATGAGACTTGAACACACGGTCTCCTGCTTTCTAGCCTGAAGTCTTAATTACTAGACCAAACGGACTCCAATCTTGCTGCCCAATTTTATCTTTTTTCTTTTGATCAACTTTTACTCTGTGATTGGGTGATTTGATAACTAACCAATACAGATAAATACTGCTGTTCACATTTTACAAAGCATTGCTTGCCATTTTCTTGTTCCATTTAATGAAGGAAAGGAATTTATGCATTATTTATAGGAATAATTAAGCAAAGGAGGGAAATTATTTTTTTTCCAAGTGCATACTCCTGTGCATAACCTCTTGGAGAGGACTCAACCAGACTGCAATTATTTATGGTTGGGGAACTGTTTCCGATCCCGTAAGGATAATTTTCAGGAAACCTTGCAGATAATTTTGTGTAAAGAATACACATTAAAATGTCTATTGTACAAAGTTGATTTATGAACACAATATCAGTTCCAATTTCTTACTGAAAATTATATTCCCCTTCTGCTCTGAAATTTCTCATACCAGAGAATTCTGGGCAAGCTCTGGATGTTATTTAAAAGAAATACTTTAGTCAACAATCTATAGAAGGCATAAAATCATACTCACTCCTTTGTCAATTTAATTTACTTCTCCTGGAAAGGTGCCAAAGCCTGATGACAAGGTTGTTCAGTCTTATTCTGTTCATCCTACCCTAAGTGATGACCTTAAAAAAGGCTATATTCATTTGCAGAAGGACAGGATACATCATACAAAGTGGTATTCACTTTTACAGAGGCAGACACCATCTCTGTAATTAGTGTGGTAAATATCAACATGCATAGTCCATACCATCACAGCCAGCTCAGGAAAGGGAATTAGCCTCAAGTGACAGGTCTCCAACCAAGCCCCCTCCCCCCCCGGTTTTGTGTGGATTTTAATTGCCATGAATACCCATTCAGATGACTTGAGAATAACCTTTTCTCCCAACCACTGTTGAAATAACTTTAAGAACTTTTTGGTAGTTGTCTTGGTCTATCTAGGTTGTTTTGAGGTGCTTGGTCTAATAACTAGGTCCACCATCAAGGTTTTGAAATAACATGTTTTCTGAAAACGTGGGGCTATTACAACAAGCATAGGAATCCTTTTCTCCTTTAGCTTTTTTCATAGAAACCTGGTTTGCATTGGTTGTCAGAAGCAAAATTTCAAACGTTGTGGTTTTAAAGGCAAAATGCAAAATTGTTTTATTTGTTAAAAGACAATTGGGAATAGATTACTCAGCACCTTTCCATTTGTTCATGCAGGCATGCATGTGTATATTTGCTTATATGTATATGTGTGTGTGGGTCTACAATAATCTTTTTGTTCCCTTTGTAAGCATAAACTCTTATGTGTTCATGTTACATACAGTTACATATTTTCTGCAAATGAATTGATTTGAAATCAGTGGCATAGATATCATGAAGATTTACAGTGTTGAAGCATCAATTTCTCTGCAGTAGATTCTTTCTCCCCTCTCCCCTCTCTCCCCCACCTTTTTTTAGAAGCATGTTCCCCTTGCAGCAATTACCCGGTTTTTATAACTAAAGGTAGAAATCATTGTTGCCTTCTCTCTTCTGCAAGGTTATTTGGTGCAACCCAATCTTGTCACTTTATTGCTATGCTCAGCAGGCAAACTTAATTGCTTTTACCCAAGGAACAGAACTGGCTTTTAATTAACTGAGTTCAATACACTAGGATTTTCCCAGAATAGTTAAAGTGGAATAAACCAGGACTGGGGTAATTTTACCTGCGACTTAAAACTCAGAGCCATATAACTGATTATTTATTAAATATTTTTCTTACCTTTCAAACTGTTATGTGTGTACAACCCCTGAGGGCTGTATAGAGAATGTTATGCCATCTCAAATATTACTTGTCCTTCATCCAAAAATTCAGACACCTAGAGACAAATGCAGATTTGCAGCTTTTATTGTTTATTTTCTGCCCTAAATGCTGCACTCACTCACTCACACATCCTTACTTCATTCCAGCCTAGTTAGTCAGGCAAAGAGAAGAAACAAGATATGGGATACCTCTATAATCAAGGCTTGATCAGTCCCAGTCTTGACATTTTTATCTCATTCCTGCTATTTTTCTGCTTGATTGCCACTGCCTCATTCAGTCTTATTATTTTGAGAACTATAATTTTTATTTTATCCAAAGTCTTCATTTTTGTTCTTTTCTACGTGTTCCATAAATTGAAATCATTTTGAGCATCCCTTTCTGAGGCTGGATTGCGATTGCCAGTCTAGGAGGAAGCAAAAGTTTAAGAATAAAGATGTTCTTTCCAATACTTCATTTTCCCTGTTTGTAAGTTACGTTTTCAGCTATTACATGGCCATGTGGCCCTGTGATTCATGGAGGTTTTATTGTTAGGCGACTTCATTGATGGCATCCTTGTTGTCAGCCAGTTTAATGGGCAGGCTGCTTCCATACCAATGCCAAGAAAACTACACAAAAGCAATATATTTCTGGATATTAGTTGGTAGGAAAAAGAGCAGGAGGATGCTGTGGCACTCAAGTCCTCCCTGTAGACTTCCCATTGGTGGAAATGGAAGATTCATGTAGATTGGGCTGCTGTTGGGTCCACAGAATGTTCTGCCAAGCTAAAGAAAAGGGTAAAGGTTATTATGGCATACTGCAGCTCTAAATCCTTCCATAGATATAAACTCGGCAGCTCTTTCATTTATAGGCTTGCAAATCAATTTCTTTTCATTTCACACGTAAATCTGCCAGCTCTTACTTCTGCCCATTCTTCTGACAGATAGATTTCTTATAGCAAATAAACAATTGTGAATAAAAAGGTAGAATTTTACAAGGAGGCTGCAACTGGCATAACCATGTCTGTGTTGTTTTCTGGCAGCAATCTGCCACAGCTCTCTTCTGGGATTTTTATGAGTTCCTAAATTAAGTCTGCAGCTCTGGGATTTGCTGGTGGTCTCTTATCCAACCGTTAACCAAACCCAACCCTGCTTAACTTTCTGAAATCTGTTGATTTCAAGGAGATATTGCATCATTTCTATTCTTCTTCTTCTTTAGTAGAAGAATGTTCTGGTGGAAAGGAAAATTGATATCATTGGAAACTTCATTTGCATGTAATTGAAGATCATACAACTTGAAGAATGGCAGTAATTATATATATATATATATATATATATATATATATATATATATATATATATATATATATGTCGTGTCCCACTCCTCCGCTGACGGCTGGGTCCGGGAAATCCGAATCAGGCGTGCCTCTGCAGCTCTGTCCAAAGTCCTAGCAAAGTCCTCAGAGCAGGCAGGAGACCAGTAAGTGACTTCAGCAAGATAAGTTTGACTTTTTGCCTGACTCAGAGACTGCCAGAAAGTAGCTCCTTTATATAGGCCATGGGGTGTGGCACCATGACTCAGCACTCATTAAGGCCTGCCCCTCCCTTCCCTCTGCAGCCTCCGCCTCTCCAATCTTCTGATGCGAGGGTCACACCAATCAGCTGTTCTTGGGAGTAAACCCTCCTCAGGCTCACCTGCTGTGGAGGAGGGGGAGGGGTCTAGCTGCTCCGTTTGCCTGGGCATGGAGTCAGGGCTGGGGCAGGGAGATTCTCCTTCTGCAGTTTGTGTGGGCATGGAGCCAGGACTGGGACCGGGAGGCATACATTCCTCAGTGTGCGGGAGCAGGTAAGAAGGCCCCGGCTGCTCTGAGGGCGGGCAAGACACAACAATATATATATATATATATATATCTTTGTTTTCTGAGGTTTTCGCGGGTGTTTGTATGTAGGTCTTTGGTTATTTGAGTTTTCTCCCATGTAAAATTGGAAGTGTCTTGGCGACGTTTCGACGAAGTCTCATTCGTCATCTTCAGGCTTCAGCTTCGTGCTTCTGGGAGCAATGAAGCTCCCAGAAGCACGAAGCTGAAGTCTGAAGATGACGAATGAGACTTTGTCGAAACGTCGCCAAGACACTTCCAATTTTACATGGGAGAAAACCCAAATAACCAAAGACCTACATATATATATATATATATAGAGAGAGAGAGAGAGAGAGAGAGAATTGTGTCATGTATATATGTATGTATATGTGTGTGTCTGTCTGTCTGTCTGTCTGTCTGTCTGTCTGTCTGTCTGTCTGTCTATCTATCTATCTATCTATCTATCTATCTATCTATCTATGTTAAATTATGGAGTCCTTGGTGCTCTCTGAGCAGGTAATGAAACATCTGCAGGCAAACAACCACACTCAGAAAGCACCAAAGAATCAGAAGACACAATCTTTTAAGACAACTAGTCCTTTTCCATTTTTGCAGTGGTGAAAGGCTCAATGTAGTTTTTAATCTTGTTTTTAATTAGGTGCTTCTTCTGATGGTCCGTTGAAGCTTCTTCCCGAGAACCACTTTGATCTTGTGGTGATTGATGAATGTGCTCAAGCTCTTGAAGCAAGCTGTTGGATCCCACTGCTGAAGGTTAGGAAGTGTATCCTGGCTGGTGATCACAAACAGCTGCCTCCCACAATCATCTCTCACAAGTAAGAAAATGTCCTCCATTACCAATTAATTATTTTAAAGGTGCTGGGAAAAAGCCTATCTGGAAAAAGGCCTGTCAATTAGAATACCCATCTTTGCATTTAATTGCACAGCAGGTAGAGATAACCTTCCTTGTTTTTTAATGAGATTTGGTTATATATGTCAGCTGCTTATTATAAAGCAGAAAACTTAAATCAACTAACTTAAGATAATAAAGTATTTTTTTTAATTATAATTAACAGAGCACACTCTTGAACTGAATGCACCTTGTGAAAGAATAAGAAATAAGGCTTGAATGTATTTTTAGATTGGAAGAAAACTTTTATATTACAGTCCAATCATTTGAGATATCCACACTTCAGAGGTTCCATCCCTTCTGCTGAGGGGATGGTTGAACTGAATTTATGTTTCCTTGGGCACAATTTGGAATTTCTCTTATAACAAGAACCATGATGAAAAACGAATAGAATAGAATAGAAAATAGAACAGAATAGAATAACAGAGTTGGAAAGGACCTTGGAAGTCTTCTAGTCCAACTCCCTGCTTAGGCAGGAAACCCTACTCACTTCAGACAAATGGCTATCTAGTCTCTTCTTAAAAACTTCCAGTGTTGGAGCATTTACAACTTCTGGAGGCAAGTTGTTCCACTGATTAATTGTTCTAACTGTCAGGAAATTTCTCCTTAGTTCCAAGTTGCTTCTCTCCTTGATTAATTTCCATTCATTGCTTTTTGTTCTGCGCTCAGGTGCTTTGGAGAATAGTTTGACTCCCTCTTCTTTGTGGCAACCCCTGAGATATTGGAACACTGCTATCATGTCTCCCCTAGTCCTTCTTTTCATTAAACTAGACATACCCAGTTCCTGCAACCCTTCTTCATATGTTTTAGTCTCCAGTCCCCTAATCATCTTTGTTGCTCTTCTCTGCACTCTTTCTAGAGTCTCAATATCTTTTTTACATCGTGGCGACCAAAACTGAATGCAATATTCCAAGTGTGGCCTTACCAAAGCATTATAAAGTGGTATTAACACTTCACCTGATCTTGATTCTATCCCTCTGTTTATGCAGCCCAGAACTGTGTTGGCTTTTTTGGCAACTGCAGCACCCTGCTGGCTCATATTTAAGTGATTGTCCACTAGGACTCCAAGATCCATCATCCAAGAAATGATGGATTCTATTATTATTTTTTTTGCTACACCCATACATTTAAGTGGGCCCAGTATAATCTCCAAAATTCGTAGGTAGCTATATGTTTTGCATAAAAGCTTATAGGCATCCAGAAATTGAGGAACTGTAACTCTCAGCATTTCTTCTAATTCAGTTCTGTAGGCTGGGTAGCATTAGAGCTACAGACACTTTTGAAATGCTACAAATCTATCCTTGACCTATTTAAAGGAACCCCTGTTATTCATTTGTTTGTAATTGCTGCCTTGCTCACTATCGATAGATTTTTCAACTGGCTTTTTCCATTCTTAAACTATATACTGTGCTTTAATGAATTACTTCCACTTTCAGTGAAACCATAGCTTTCAATTATACCCGAAGCAAGTTAATTATATTTTACTGGATATAGATTAATCCTGGTTGTGAAGGATCTGTGTGCATTATGTATTATTGGTTAACTTGTAACAAAGATTTCTGCCAAAAGTGAAGCAATTTGTTAGAGACCCACCCCACAGAGTTCATTTGTTATCAAGCAATATATGTGAAACAAGTCTATATTTGACTTTAAAATAGTTTGTAATGGTCAAATTGAAATGATTGATTTAATTATAGAACTGCTCTAGAAGGAAGGCCCAAGCCCCTGAAGCAACGAGGGGGATAAATTTGACAGTACAACAGAACTAGGCTCAAGTGCTAGAAATAAAAAAAAATCACTCATAGAAAGAATGAAGGGAAATTATCACAATGAAACAAACTCCTATGGAAAGAGCTTTGCAATTCTAGACCATGAACTTCTGTTAGCTGCAGAATTTTTCTTGTGTAATAAATCATGTAGGTATTTGGGGGACATTTGCATAGTTCAGTCAATTAAAAAAGGAAACTACTTTGGGAGAGAATGTCTCAACTGGCCAATCAACTGTTGGAAAGAGTAGTTGCAGTAATTAAAGATTCATAAGAATGTATTCATTCTTATATACAGAATGAATTCATTCCATACTTTATCACAGAACATATGATCTAGAAGCATCTGTTGCTGAAATACAACCTGTCTAAAATCTGCTTAAATTAGCTCCCACTAATAAGGTAGGTGAAAAGAGATCAGTATGGAAATGGCATTAGCAGTTTGTCCTTTCATAAGTTTTTATGAAGAGCTACTTGCATCCCATGGTGTTATATCTTGACCAAGATTCCAAATTAAGTTTACTCTAGATCTTCAAATTTCCACATTCTGTGAAACATTTGTTAATCTTTCCCTATCAATATAGTCTTATTGACATCCTGTTCATATTTTAATTGTTAATGATTTATATTCTGTAATTTTCCCCATGGGTGTATGTGTAGGTTGCTTGAATTTTTCTGTTTGCTGTGCTAGAATAAATTGCATGCAATTTATTAAACTGCACCCTGGAAGATGTTAAATCAGAAGCAGGAATGTAATTCTCTACATTTCTGGCAGAAAATTAGCATACAGGAGACTATAAATCGTGCATTGTTGTATATGCTGCACTTGCTATGAAACTCTTCAGTCATTATTGTTTATGCACATATGTTTTATGGCTCTCTCATATATTTTAAGCATGAGAGAGATCCATAAAACGTATGTGCATAAACTTGCCAGGAATAAGTTTAGTTCAGGAAACCTGCACATAATTGCTAATGTAAAGCATTCTTTGTGCTGTTGGCAGATAAAATAGCAAATAGAAATTTCAACTGAAAATTGCATTACTTCCTTGAAGACCAGCCACCCCAAAACAGCCGTCTAGTACAAGTTTATTCTCTGAAGATTATATATTGTTGCTTTACAGATTGTTGTTTTTGTTAGTTGTGAAGTCATGTCCAACCCATTGCAACCCATGGACAACGTTCCTCCAGTCCTTCATATCCTCTACCATCCTCTGGAGTCCATTTAAGCTCACGCCTACTGCTTCAGTGACTCCATCCAGCCATCTCATTCTCTGTCATCACGTTTTTCTTTTGCCCTCAATCTTTCCCAGCATTAGGCTCTTCTCCAGTGAATCCTTCCTTCTCATTATCTTATAGATAAGATGATCCTAATCGCAATAAACTAAACTAAAGGCACAGATTGGTTAAACAGTTTCTGCCAGGACATCACCTTAAGTCCTCTTTTTTTTTTTTTTTTACATTTATATCCCGCCCTTCTCCGAAGACTCAGGGCGGCTTACAGTGTATAAGGCAATAGTCTCATTCTATTTGTATATTTTTTTACAAAGTCAACTTATTGCCCCCCCAACAATCTGGGTCCTCATTTTACCTACCTTATAAAGGATGGAAGGCTGAGTCAACCTTGGGCCGGGCTCGAACCTGCAGTAATTGCAGGCTACTGTGTTCTAATAACAGGCTTCTTAACAGCCTGAGCTATCCCGAGCTTTTAAATTTCCCCATAAGTCTTCTACTTTGATGCCATTAGAGATACAATTTTGGACTAATAATAGATGTAATATTGACCAAGACAGTCTTTTGAAATGTAAAGAAATATTTAGAGCTGTGGTGTCAAACTCGTGGCCCACGGGCCGAATGTGTCATGCGCTGGCCATGCCCACCCCTGTTTTAGCGAAGGGGAAAAAAATCATGATACGTCACTTGATGATGTGACGATACAAGTTTGACACCCCTGGTTTAGAGAGATGAATAGTAGTAGTTATAAGACAGTTTAATTGATTATAACCACAAAATGATGTTTGATAATAATGATTTGAATTATCCAAGTTCTTTCTCCTTAGGGTTAGTGGGAACAGTTTAGAGAGGAAATGCTGGGGTTTGAGGTTGATGTGCAGCAACTGGTATTTCAGCTATAGGTTAGAAATCTGGAGATCAGGCGTTCTAATCCCCATCTTAGACACAACTGGGTGATGTCAGGCCAGCCACTTCTTTTCAGCCCAAGGAAGCAGATAATGGCAAACCACCTCTGAAAAATGTTGGCAAAAAAACTGCAGGGATTTCTCCAGGGAGCCCCCCAAGAATCAAGATTAATTCAAAGGAACCCAAAAAGAGAAATATCTTTAGCTTTTTGGTATGGCAAGGAATGACATGCCCTTAATTGAATGAGATCTGTTATCTTAGGATCAATATCATCATTGCTTTGAAATAGATCCTGTAGGTGTTTTGCTGTTGCTGCAACAGCTATTGACATCCTTATCGTTTAGATCCTGATTAACGTTCTGTGAAATCTTGGCTTATTTGCCCTGATTGTGATCCTTCTGGCAGCAACTGGTTGTGATGAAAAGCAAATTTGTTGAATCAAGAGAACCTTTGATCATATCCAGCAAGGTTCAAATTCTCTTTTCTTTCTCTTCTAATTAGAGAATTCTTAATTAGACATAGTGTCACACAGAAGTTGTTAACGGTATGTTTCTTGGGTTTAACTTTGCCTCCAGAGCAACAATCACATGCTTGCAAAAGGAGAAGCTTATAAATGAAATTGCTCCCAAGGTGACTAAACATAGTTGCACCATATTGGTAGAATATACTGGATTTTCAGTACTTTCCTTTTCTGTAAGGCTTAGCCAAATATCTTTCTTTTTTCTGCCTCTCTTTGTCCCATTAAACTGAGTGTTCCTGATGGAACCATTGAGTTCAGAATTTTTAAGGAGACCACTTCCCTTTCTTTTGCTCCTTAAAATTCAGCATTTACATAGGGGGCACAGAGTTTAAACAGAGTTTCTCAGGAAATTTCTTCTGGGATGAAATATATATATTTCAGAAGAAATTTTCTCGGAATATATATATGTCCTCTTCTATAGCAAGCACTGATTCCTCTCAAACCACAAAAAGCAATTGCTGCACAGAAAAAAAAAGCTGCACATTAATTTCTGCCCATGCCGCAACTTTACTGGTCTCCCTGCAGAGGAATGATAAAAGGACAACAGTTTGAAAAGTGGCATCGCTTTCAAACCTCTTTAACAAGCTTCTAATCTATTTCAGATGTCTACACTGGTTTTCTTGACTATGACATTTTCATCTAAGTTGATAGGTGCAAATTTCCTGTGTCAGATAACACCTCTACATGAAGAACAATGTGTCATAGCATGCCTAATTTAGAAGTAAGACTAGACTTTGCTCAATTTAGAGATCTTTAACATACCAGCTAATTTCTCATAATGTCATCCTAGCACTTTGAATCTTAATCTTATGCAACTCTGCGGTTATTCTGGAAATAATACTGCTACAAAATCAGAGTTCAATCTTCAACTGCAGATCATTTTTTTTTAAATTGCTTTCTGCATCCTAAGTGAACCTATGAGTTCCAGTACATTTTTAAAATAGAACTAGGCTTCTCTTGGAACCAGGGAAAATCTACTTTTGCTTTGCCTTTATATTATAAACTGCTGAGTTGAAGAATTATTATGATGCATTATTTCTAATATCTATCTTTGTATTTGCTAGGAGTCAAACATGACTTTGATGGCACATAATCACTATTTGTGATCTCTCTCAAATTTGTCTGACAAAAACCACCTGTTGAATACTTGTGAAAAACTGGCATTGTACTAGGTTTTAAGAAAAAATTAAAGTATTGGATGTCCTATAAGTTTTGTACTATGGATTACAATTCCATTTATAACTATTTGAATAGGCAAACATTTGCCTATTTATTACATTTAGCTTTATTGCTCAGAAGAACATTCTAGGATAGGGCCGTGGTGGCTCAGGCTGTAAGATAGCCTGTTATTAAAACACAGCAGCCTGCAATTACTGCAGGCTCGAATCCCACCAGAGCCAAGGTTGACTCAGCCTTCCATCCTTTATAAGGTAGGTAAAATGAGGACCCAGATTGTTGAGGGGGGCAATAAGTTGACTTTGTAAATATACAAATAGAATGAGACTATTGCCTTACACACTGTAAGCCGCCCTGAGTCTTCGGAGAAGGGCGGGATATAAATGTAAATAAAAAAAAAAAAGAGTAGACTGGTTCTGTTGGTCCAGACTGGTCCTGTATCTTTAATTTAATGTTCAAATGCACAAAGTGCATACTGTTATATCGATTGAGATAGATTCCCTGGAAAAGATGAGATGTTGGAGTTTTTGTGACATCCTAAGCTGGACTGATTCATAACCATCCTTAATAAGAAAAAAAGTCTAGTTTGGGAGTGGGGGGGAAGAACTGTAACTTCAACCAGTATGCGGTGATGCAGGCCCATGCACCCATTTGGACTTTCAAGTTCAAAATGGGCAAGTTCTTTCAAATTCAAAAAGGTTTCAATTATCAAATTTACTCCTACACCTGTCCAATACTGAGTTTGCAATAGGTGTTGGCCACTTTGTTAGCAGAACAGTTATTGGGTATATGCAAACTGAGAGTGGATATTTCTGTGTAATGTGGCTACATACAATCTGCACATAAGAAAACATAGTTTCTTTTATACTCTTGAATTTCTTGAGTAGTATCTTCTTTTTCCAAGTGGACCTCAAATTAATATTTTAATTACATGCTAATCCCTTCAGGTAAATCAAGGTATTATTGACTCTTTTCTCAAGCTATCCAGTCAGTTTCATGACTGACTCAAGCTTTCAACCACAATTTTTCAAATCCAACACTGCATTCAGGAGCCTGTTGAATCCTAATTCAAGATGTTGATCTTGAGTTGACCCACACCTGTATCAGTTTGAATACAGAAATAAATGCAGAATGTACACTGCATGCAAATATATAACTACCCACAGGGTCATTTTTCATCAAGGCCTTTGGAGGTTTATATGAAAATAAAGTTAAAGGCATAATACAGTATAAAAACTAATTGTCCAAAAGGCAATATGCTTCACATTTTTCTGTATTGTTCTTTTTACCTTGTTAAAAGTACAAATAAGAAAGAATAAGATGAATTTGGATGTTTATAAATATATGAATGGAATACGTTGGCTAGATTTTGCTGCTAACCAGCAGTGGGAGATAAAAGAAGCTTAAGAAGTATGCAGCGTTGGTGAATTAAGACTGTTCTTTAAACAAAGATATCTTATCAAAGGAGAAAATTTATTTGATGTTCAAGAAAGTAGCCCAGCTTCTAAAAAGGAACATTTGTTAACTATAATTTCATTTAAAATTATGGCAACAAAAATAAAACCAGTTATTAAAAGCTTGGTGGAAAATCTCAGTCATAGGAATGACAATATTAGACATAGTTAATTTTTGTAACGAATTTGTGAATTTAAGATGCACGGTCATTAGTAAAAAGAAAGTTACCTCCTGTTCAGTTAGAATAGAATAGAATAGAATAGAATAGAATAGAATAGAATAGAATAGAATAGAATAGAATAGAATTTTTTATTGGCCAAGTGTGATTGGACACACAAGGAATTTGTCTTGGTGCATATGCTCTCAGTGTATATAGAGCATATGCTCTACATAAAAGAAAAGATACCTTCATCAAGGTACAACACTTATAACACTTAATGATAGTCATAGGCTACAAATAAACAATCAGGAAACAATATTGGTATAAATCGTAAGGATACAAGCAACAAAGTTACAATCATAAGTGGAAGGAGATGGGTGATGGGAATGATGAGAAGATTAATAGTAATGCAGATTTAGTAAATAGTTTGACAGTGTTGAGGGAATAATTTTTTAGCAGAAAGATGGCGTTCGGGAAAAAACTGTTCTTGTGTCTAGTTGTTCTGGTGTGCAGTGCTCTATGGCGTCGTTTTGAGGGTAGGAGTTGAAACAGTTTATGTCCAGGATGTGAGGGAATCTGTAAATATTTTCACGGCCCTCTTTTTGATTTAATTTAATTTAATTTAATTACTAAATGATGGTATATGATAAAGATTAACTGAGCAAAATAGCAGAAGAAAAATTGGGATAGAAATTAAAAATGGAAAAAAGTATAGCAATGAGACTAAAGTCTTGAACATAGATGTTTGCTCAGTATGCTCTTTATTGAGCCAATTTGGTGTAGTGGTTAAAGAACCAGGCTAGAAACTGGGAGACTGAGTTCTAGTTCCACCTTCAGATATGAAGCCAGCTGAATGACCTTGGGCCATTCTCCCTCTTAGTCCTAGGAAGGAGGCAATGATAAACCACTTCCAAAATCTTGCCAAGAAAACTGCAGAAACTTGTCCCAGGAGATGCCAGGTGTCAATACTGGCTCAAATTATTGTATTTTGGGTGCATTATAGAAAGACCTAGTTCTTTTGAAAAGTCTGTAATGCTGGGAAAGATACCATAGAAGAAAAGAAAAAGAAGAATGATCAGTAGCAAGTTGGAGGACCAACAATTAGTACCCTGTTAGAAGACCTGAAGGACCAACTTGGAGACAAGTTGTCCTGGAAAAAAATCTATGTGGTTGCCAAGACTCTACCCCAACTTGATAGCATTTATTCAATTGATAGATAAATCTCAGGGAATATCTTATAATAGCAATTAAACTATTTATTGCCATAAAGCCCAAGTGCAAGTTCAATATGATGCTCAGATCAGAGTTTATAAAAAATAGCTTGATACCATCCCTATAATCTAAATTTTGAGAACTATCTTCCAGAAAAACATTTTTTCTTAAACATTCTTTGCTTGGAAGCTGGTATAAATAAAACTGAAAGTGATGTAATTTAATACACTGAACTACTGGCTAAAAGCAGTCTTCTGTTTCAGAAGATTGGATAGAAGAGATCCATTCTGCTTAAGTTGAATTAATGTAGTTTATTGGAGAATGTTACACTAGCCTTAGGCCCTGCCCAAGCCAAAGTCAAGCTAAAGCAAAAAATAATAGAGAAATACAGGAAGCTCAAAGAAATGTGCCTCTAGAGATCTAGTTAGGTGCTCAGCTCTTCAGTTTTAGCCATATTGGAGATAGCTTGAAATGTATAAATATAGATTGCTATGGTGCTAGCATGATCTAGTATTTTACCCATTGCTGTCTTGAAAGGGAAGTGTAGGAAAATTTCTTATACTGAACAGTTTTGCCTGCACAGAATAGCAAATATTCAAACCGGGGTTCATTTTTTTCCTGTCCCACCTGTTTATAGGGATGTAGGGGCTTATTCTGTAGGTCAGTGATGGTTAACCTTTTCAGCACAAAAGTTTCTTGGCGAAACTGGACTGTGCGCATGCTGGAGCACCAGAACCTGGAAGAGAGCAGATGTCCGGCGTCTGTCGTGTCCCACTCCTCCGCTGACAGCTGGGTCAGGGAAATCCGAATCAGGCTTGCCTCTGCAGCTCTGGCCAAAGTCCTAGCAAAGTCCTCAGAGCAGGCAGGAGACCAGTAAGTGACTTCAGCAAGATAAGTTCGACTTTTGCCTGACTCAGAGACTGCCAGAAAGTAGATCCTTTATATAGGCCATGGGGTGTGGCTCCATGACTCAGCACTCATTAAGGCCTGCCCCTCCCTTCCTTCTGTTGCCTCCGCCTCTCCAATCTTCTGATGCGAGGGTCACACCAATCAGCTGTTGGTAATAAACCCTCCTCAGGCTCACATGCTATGGAGGAGGGGGAGGGGTCTAGCTGCTCCGTTTGCCTGGGCATGGAGTCAGGGCTGGGGCAGGGAGGTGCTCCTTCTTCTGCAGTTTGTCTGGGCATGGAGCCAGGACTGGGGCCAGGAGGCATACATTCCTCCGTGTTCGGGAGCAGTTAAGAAGGCCCCGGCTGCTCTGAGGGCAGGCAAGACACAACAGCGTCCATGTACATGACGGAACCCGGAAGAGCAGCTGGCGATGGCGCGCGTGCCCACAGAGAAGGTTCTGCGTGCCACCTCTGGCACATGGGCCATAGGTTTGCCATCATGGCTGTACTTCAGCTCCAAGATTGCTGCATCAGTCTTGTGAGATCAAAGGAAAATTTTAACTTGGGTGACAGGACTATAACACCCTTTCAGCTGAACTGAGTTCATTTCATTGCAGCAACAATGGAGGCAGGATGTTTTTGGTGGAGAAATATTTCTGTTTGTTGTTGTATATTGTATCAGGTTTTGCAGTGACTTGATCTTCCGATTCACAGTGTGAGCCTAATGTGTTAAAATTGTTAACTTGTGTTAAAATTGCTTCACCAAGTGCACTTTAACACCCAGAAAATGTGCTTACCCAATCATTTGAAGCATATAATAAGTTGTTTTAGTGTGAATGGGATTTTTTTGCAATTTGTACATCAGTTGTAATGGTAATCATGTACCATATTTTTCTGAAACAAAGATGGCCTGAATTTAAGATAACTCTCTCCCAAGAGGGGAGTGGTCAGAAAAAAACTGATAGAAGCAAAACCTACATGAGAACCAACTTCCTTATCTTATTCATCTTGACAGCTCTGGGGAGTCCTCTTAATTTTGTTCTGATACTGTGCATATCTCACATTGGTGTGTGTGGGCAGGTTTACATATATAGGTAGTCCTTAACTTACGGCCACAATTGAACCCAAAATTTATGTTAAGTGAGAAATTTGTTAAGTGAGTTTGGCCCCATTTTACGACTTTTCTTGCTGATTTGTTAAGTGAATGACTGCAGTTGTTAAATTAGTAACATAGTTATTAAGTGAATCTGGTTTCCCTATTCCCTTTTGCTTGTCAGAAGATAGGAAAAGGGGATCACATGACCCTGGGACACTGCAACTTTCATAAAAGTGAATCAGTTTCAAGCATCCAAATGTCAATCATGTGGCCATGGGGATGCTGCAGTGGTCATAAGTGTGAAAAATGGTCATGTCACTTTTTTCAGTGATGTTGTAACTTTAGAACGGTCACTAAATGAACTGTTGCAAGTCAAGGACTACCTGTACTTACTAGAGAAAAAATAGAAATACACTAACTGAATTCATAATGAACAACTAAAATGAATTGCCTGTAAAATTAGGTACCTTGTTTGTAAAATGATCTTGATCTCCACATGTCAGTATTCTAGTGTTAGAAATCTGACTACAAGGAAGAGGGGATCAACCTATTCTCCAAAGTGCCTGAAGGCAGGACAAAAAGCAATGGATGGAAACTAATCAAGGAGAAAACCAAGTTAGAACTGAGGAGAAATTTAATCAACAACTTGCCTTCAGAACTTGTGGGTGCTCCTATACTGAGGTTTTTAAAGAAGAAATTGGACAACCAACCATTGGTCTGAAATGTTATAGGGTTTCCTGCTTGAGCAGAGGGTTGTACCAGAAGATTTCCAAAATTCCCTTCCAACTCTGTTATTCTATTATTCTGGGAATAAAGAATGCAGGCAGTTGCTTGAATCAGAGATGAAGTTTCTAGAGTAGAACATACTCTGTCAGCTGTCAGAAGCAGCTGCACCAGGTCCTTTATGTCGAATGGGTGTCAAACTCAAGGTTTAAATCTGGCCTGCAGGGCCCACCTGGAAATAGCAAAGGATTGGCCTGCGGTGCCTCTGGCAGCCAAAATGGGGTGTGGAGGGGCCTCACGCAGCCCCCCCCCATGTCCCAGTTTAGCCAGCAGGGTGCTGCAGGAGGCATCCGTCCCGTCCACGCCGGCCGGCCTGTGGAGAACTACAATGCTTATCCAGCCCTCGAAGAAATCCAGTTTGACACCCCTGATGTAGAAAAACCTTGCCTTTGTTACTTGAAAGTACACAGAAATGTGCCCATGCTCTAGGAATTCCAAGAAAGTACACTTAGCTTGATTTCCTTGAGGGAGCACTCTGGAGTTAGGCACCCTGCTGTGTTGTGGTTTCCACACACATTGTGTACCATACTCCCTTCCAGGAGAAAGTAAAAAAAACCAAGGAAAATTCACAATAAAGATGGATTGAGAGGTGAACTGCACTCGGGAGGAGGGAGAAAAAAAGACAAACCCCATTTTGGCAGAACAAGGTCTAATTTTTAGACTAACTGCCTGCTTTCTTCCTATCTCACTCCTATTCTGGTGTAAATCAATCCCCCTTCTTACTACCAAGTAAATATAGTTTTTCAGTGGAGTGGCCAGTTGCATGAAACCTTTTGCAAGTATAAAAGTGGAAAGGAATATTTTGGATAAACTGGGAAGCAAGATAGAAGGAAGCTTCGTTGCAAAATATACTAACCATGAAGTATGTTTGTAATTAGTTATGTTACATCAAATTGCTAACAGAAGTAATATTCCAAAATGTTTATTGCCACCAATTACTCTGGTACGCTATAAACATTGGGATGCTCCCCATCCCCCTTCCCTCATCTAATTGTGATGATTTGAAATTGGTAGAAATTAGCAAGGACTCTTTAGTATCCTTGGGCTGCTAATAGTTTCTGACTCCAATGGGGTTTATTATCCAATTAATTAAGGACAATAACAAATGTGGTTATAAGGTTTGAGGAGATAGATATATGTTTACTTGCATAATGGATTGACATTGCAAAATAGAAGTTGCATAATGTGATCAGCCCAATGCTTATCCAGTATCGATCTTCCAGGATGATCCCTGCACAAAGGATGTCTTCCATCCCTTTATCCTTTAGAAACCTCTAAATCAGGGGTGTCAAACTCGATTTCATGAGGGCTGCATCAGGGTTGTGTTTGACCATGGGTGGGGGGGACTAGGTGGGCATGCCAGGGTGGGTGTGGCCAGCTCAACATCACGTGTGTCGGGCGCCTGTGGTGGCCCGAGTACCCTGCCAGCAAAAACGGACTCGGGAGCTCCGTTTTTGGCTAGGATGGCCTCCTGCAACCCTCTGCCAGTGAAAACAGAGCTCAGGAGGCCCTCCCGCAGCTGGCAGAAGGCCTCCCGTTTTTGCTGGCAGAGGCACCACGGGCTGGTCCTTTGCTGTTTCCAAGTTGACCCCACAGGCCAGATCTAAGCACCCTGTAGGCTGGATCCAGCCCCTGGGCCTTGAGTTTGACAACCCTGCTCTAAATAGTCTAGATCCGTGATGGCGAACCTATGGCACGCATGCTGGAAATGGCATGCAGAGCCTTCTCTCTGGGCACATCAGCCGTTACCCACTGCTCTTTCGGGTTCCAGCGCATGCATGCACACTGGGCAGTTGGTCTTGGCATGCGTGCCAGAAACCAGAAGACCAGGTGACCAGTGTGCATGTGCATGCTGGAAACCAAAAGCTCAGGTTCCTGACACGCACATGCATACCAGGGAACTGCTCTTCCAGTCTCCAGTGCTCCCCCGCAGGCTCCTGTTTCAGCACTCGTAGCCCAAAAGGTTCACCAACACTGGTCCAGATTACTTCTTTAGGAAGAACCTGGTTGATGGGTTAGAAACCTGCTAGGAAAAGCAAGAAAGAAGTATGAAATGCCATCTTTCTACCTTATTGATGGTCTTTATCCTATAGAGCAGGGTTTTCTGGGGACTTCAAGGCAGAGGGGGAGACGGGCCAAGGAATTTCCTTTCTGAATATCTGCATTTGTAAAGTGCTGGATTCAGGGCTCAGGGGAGAGAAGATATAATATTATGACTCGGGCTACTGACTTTATTTGGCAGAAGAAAAGAAATGGCTGATTTATAAATCATGCAGTGAGAATTATTCAGAGAGTTTCATTATAGCGAATGAGAAGCACTCTAGGATGTGTAAGCTTATGCAATAAAACAGCCCATGTTGTTTCAGAGACAGAAGGCGTATGGAATTCCAAGCCTGCTAATAGGAAAGCTAAATTTGGGAAAGGTATATAAGCTTTCCCTTCCCCAAGTTTTGCATCAAATGTTTCTGTTTCATCAGTTCCAACTCTTCCATTTTGAGCGAAAAAACCTGAGGGAAGTTTCTATTGTTTTCATTGGAACATCACAGGCTCCCCCTCTCTCAAAATAACCCGTCTATTTTTCCCCCCCTGCATATGTTCCTAGCTGAACTCGGGAATTTAGGGAGTTGAAGTTCACAGGTCGTAATGGGTGCATAGTTGCCCACCTTGTTTTTTTTTTACATCAACTCCAATCTCCTTACAGCATCTTATCATATAAATCAAAAGAAATAGCAAGGGTTTTAATTTGATGCTATATATCCATAAGCTTCTTTCTTATCCATTTTTTCTCATGCTTCCCCCCCACCCCTTTGTTTAGCTGATCTAACCCCAATTTGTTAAGTCTAGTTCAGGGGGAAAAGTGATCCTTAACTGTAAATTTCATGCTTTTTATATGTAAAATGTTAATATGATGAACACATTATGTGATCATCTGCAACAATGTTATGATCATGATGTTTTCAAACAAGCTAGGGGTGGCGATTAGCAAAGCTCTGATAGGTAGAAGTTTAGTATTCGAATCACGACTTTCAAATCCCAGCAAGGAAGTTTTCTCATAATACCATTGAAATAGAGCCTCTTCTGGGCTTTTGTTCTTAGCTACAGCATTACTTGAAAGCCAAGAAATGCATTTATTTCCAAAGCATTCGTACATCCATTGCTTCAGTGGTGCTGAAAATTGAGAATTGATTTTACCAGTTGGACTTGCTAATTAATATTGAAGGACATCTGTCTTACGCTTTTATTTCTCTTCCTTGCCCCAATTCCTTACATGTGGTTTCAGCATTAATAACACTTAATGCTAATGCTTATCAATAATTCAAAATCAGCTCTACAGAAATGTCAAAGTAAGTTCAATTATTCCTTTCTTTCCCCCTTCTAAGATGATTGGGGTACTTTGAGCACTATTTATTTTGTTCCAATCTTATTATTTTCAAAAGCTGCAGACACTTTTGAATTAAGGGGTAGTATAGAA
This sequence comes from Ahaetulla prasina, assembly GCF_028640845.1. Classification (NCBI taxonomy): domain Eukaryota; kingdom Metazoa; phylum Chordata; class Lepidosauria; order Squamata; family Colubridae; genus Ahaetulla; species Ahaetulla prasina. The sequence continues at coordinate 259,143,246 of NC_080539.1, read as the reverse complement.
ATATGTGACAAGTAGAATATCAAATATTGTATATAACAAAACCCAAGAGAGTTTTAGATGCTACTGCTGAGACGATGGTTATCAGTAAGATTGTACAATGCTCCATGTTGTCATAAAAGACTTCTGTTACCTGTTAGTGAGATCGAGAATATCTTGATCTGTTTAGTTATCTTCTGTTTAGAGTATCTTGAGGTAATTATTGACTGGGCTGAAGGAAAAAAAAATCTTGAGGCTAAAGGACTAAACCCTAGGTAAAGGTAAAGGTTCCCCTCGCACATACGTGCTAGTCGTTGCCGACTCTAGGGGGCGGTGCTCATCTCCATTTCAAAGCCAAAGAGCCAGTGCTGTCCGAAGACGTTTCCATGGTCATGTGGCCAGCATGACTTCCCACCAAAGGTGGTGGTCCCTATTTTTTCTACTTGCATTTTTATGTGCTTTTGAAACTGCTAGGTTGGCAGAAGCTGGGACAAGTAACAGGAGCTCACCCCATTACACGGCAGCACTAGGGATTCGAACCGCCGAGCTGCTGACCTTTTGATCACCAAGCTTAACGTCCTAGCCCCTGAGCCACCGCGTCCCTAAGAATATCTTAGATATAAGAATATCTTGATCTGTTTAGTTATCATCTGTTTAGAGTATCTTGAGGTAATTATTGACTGGGCTGAAGGAAAAAAAAAACCTTGAGGCTTAAGGACTAAACCCTAATCCTAACCTAAATGACACATTTTAGGTTAAGCCATCAAATTATAGCCTACTATCATAATTTAATTTTGAGTATGTCATGCAAACTCTGTCATTGTAATCATCTTTGTTTATTTATTTATTTTTAATTATTTATTAATTTATAAAAATTTATAGGCAGCTCATCTTACCTCAAGGTAATTCTTTTAAGGCTTAGTGCTTAACTCTCTGCCTTCTGTTTCATTAAGTTTGACTGCAGGCTTTTTTAAAAAAGCTGATTAAAAATGAACTTATTAGAAAAATACCACTCACATAGAACGAAGAGGCAATTCTGTGTGGCATGCGTCAAATTTGTTTATTTTTACATGTTTAATTAACAAATAATGCTGTCTTTTTATCATCTAAAGGCAATGGAGGATAGTTTAACAGAAAATTTAGATAACTGCTTTTGGACAGTGTTTTGTATAAAATTTGGAAATAATTTAAAAAAGCTTTGAGAAACTCCAAGAAATAAGGTCTACTTGACAAAGAAAATCAAATATTCTGAATTCAAAATCCATATTATTACACAACCATCCCTAAGAAATACATCTCTGTTTGTATGTATATGTGATTCTTACCATGAGTTCATATTCTTTTAAATGCTGGACATTCCAAGAGAACAAAGAATGAATCAGAGGAATATTTTTTCTGCCAATGTTTTAATATGAATAGGTCTTGACTAGGGCCAAGGGTAAATTATTTAAAAGGTGAAAAATCTCTTTGTAATTTTGTAATTAATTCATCTTATCGGGTGTTATATGTCCCCACAGCGTATTGCACAATGCCTTGGGCACAGTTGGACAGTCTTATTGTATATAAAAGTTATATTTCAGAAGCATGGTGAGCTTTATTGGTTCTCTCTTCACTTTTATGAGGTTCCATTAAAACGAATACTTTAGGCCATTTATTACCTGGCATTAAAGCAAAAGGGTTTTAACTGTGAGACAGCTCTGGACTTGCTTCGTATTTCATCTAACAGTTTTGTGAGCTGTGTTGAACATACCAGAATGGCACAGGCATCAGCAATTTTCCTTTCTCTTTCACATGCTTTCTGTCTGCATCATTTTTCTGGCCTGATTATAGACTGTCCTTTAGCATTTTTTGGACCTTAGCAGTACTAAAAACGGTTTGCGGTGCTTAGAAATAACCAGCTGATTTCACGATGGTTGGATTGTACTTGCAGAGGGCCTGGAGGAAAACCTTCTTGAAGATTGTAATGATCACACTTGAAAGAGGCAGAGATAGAGTGGGACACACAGCCCATTCTGGTCCTTCATGATCTCTCAGAAAATTGCAGTATTATTTAACATGATATTCTTCCAGGCCAGCATGAAGCAATGCCATTAAAGTCATGTCCCAGTCGCTAAAGGCTATGAAGGTTTGAATAGGGAAGAATAAGCTCAGATTCACCTTTAGGATGACTGAGTGACCCATTTTTGGTCATGAAAAGATCCAAACTACCTGGTTTGGATCTAGTGTGCAATCTGGGGTTCCTCTTGGATTTACAGCTTCAGCTGAAGCATGAAAAGACAGCTTTGGTCAGGCAGGCTTTGAACAAGTTTGTTCTGTGTACAAAATTGTGCCCTTTGCTACTCTTTGAGATCCTTCTTATGGTCACTCATGCCTCTGATCACTCTGCAGATAAACTATTTCAATACACTATACATGGAGCTGCCCTTAAAAATCCACAAGCTACTTGGTAGCAAATGTAGTACAGGTAGTCCTTGACTTACAGCTGTTCACAGTTACAACAGCATTGAAAAAAATGACACATAATTATTGTTCACACTTATGACTGTTGCAGCATCCCCATGGTTGTGTGATCAAAATTCATGTGCTTGGCAACTGATTCCTATTTATGATGCTTGCAGTGTCCCAGAGTCTTGTGATCACTTTTTGTGGCCTTCTGACAAGCAAAGTCAATGAAGCCAGATTTGCTTAATAACCATTTTACTAACTTCACAAATGCAGCAATTCGCTTAACAACGGTGGTGAGAAAGGTCTTAAAATGGGACAGAACTCACTTAACTACTGTCTTGGCCAGCAACAGACATCAATTGTGGTTATAGGACGAGGACTATCTAGAATGTGGTCAGCAATTAATGGCCTGGGCCATGTCTATATAACACCAAGGCTCTGTGAATTGAACTGGCTATCATTTGGCTTCTAAGTGCAATTCAAGGTGCTGATTGTCATGTTTAAAGCCTTAGAATAGAATAGAATAGAATAGAATAGAATAGAATAGAATAGAATAGAATAGAATAGAATAGAATAGAATAGAATAGAATTTTTATTGGCCAAGTGTGATTGGACACATAAGGAATTTGTCTTGGTGCATATGCTCTCAGTGTACATAAAAGAAAAGATACGTTCATCAAGGTACAATATTTACAATACAATTGATGGTCAATATATCAATATAAATCATAAGGATTGCCAGCAACAAAGTTACAGTCATACAGTCATAAGTGGAAAGAGATTGGTGATGGGAACTATGAGAAGATTAATAGTAATGCAGATTTAGTAAATAGTTTGACAGTGTTGAGGGAATTATTTGTTTAGCAGAGTGATGGCCTTCGAGAAAAAACTGTTCTTGTGTCTAATTGTTCTGTTGTGCAGTGCTCTATAGCATCGTTTTGAGGGTAGGAGTTGAAACAGTTTATGTCCTGGATGTGAGGGATCTGTAAATATTTTCACGGCCCTCTTCTTGATTCGTGCAGTATACAGGTCGATAACCCTAAAAGATTATTTGGGAGTGGGTCATGTCCCCTGATTTCTCTTCATCTGGGTAAGATTAAGATTAAGCAGAATTGGCTCTCTCTTGTCCAGCCAATCCAGTGGTGTAATCCAACAGGACTCAGGAGGCAGTCCTTCAGCACTTGCCCTCTGGAACAGCATCACCCTCAAGATTTGCATGTACCTCCCCCCACCCCGATAATGGCCTTTAAAAGAGCCTTAAAAACACGGCTTCTTCTCCAGACCTTCAGTTAAATGATTGGGGGACATTGTTGTCTATTTTATCTGTGGGAGAGTTGGTTGTTGTTCCCTCCACCCGATTCTATTGTTGGGGTTTTATTTTGATTTTTACTGTTTTCTGTGTAAAGTGATCCAGAATAATTAATAAGAGTTGAACAGCTTGAAAAATAAATGAATAAATGCATTTTATATAGAGGTGGAATTTTCTTTAGGTGCAGTCTGATATCTCTAGCTAACCAGAAGTCCACCCTAGGAATTCCAGAGCTCTTGGCTAGACTGAAATATTGAAACATCATTGCAGAAGACAATGACAACAAACTATTTCCATAATATAGATGGATGCGTTCACCAGGAGTCAAGCTCAACTTCTCATTGACCCCACTACAAGCCCACAGCATTTGGGCTTATATCATAAAACCATAGATAACACTTTTTTCCCATTTTTTGTGAGCACTGTATCTGTTGTTCTTTACTACTAACAGCTGACTGACATTTTCTCCATACAGATGCTGCTTGGGCCAGAACTTTAGAAATGAAATTTTACTTGACACTTTCCCAACATTTATTAGGTTTTCTGTTCTGAGGTTTATATATTGCCAAGAATGCACTTGCTGTTGTGATGCAGTCTCTATCTAGAAGTCTGTACTATTGCAAACATTTGATGTGTTTAGGTTCCATTGCCTTTGGTGAATTATGTGGTTGTATCCCTTGTACATTATGGAAGGAGAGAAATGCAAGTGAATATTCGGAAACACCTGCATGTAAATCAGAATGTGGATCAGATATTCAGTCACACATTATAAGCATCCCTTAAAAAAACTCCTCTAAATATGACAGGCAGTGATGGAAGAAAAGCAACCAGTCTGGCCTTTGTACAGTCCTTGAATGCCTTTTTCTTTTTCACTTTGTTTTTATTACTCCCTTGGTGCAGGGCTGCTGCACAAGGTCTTTCTCTTAGCTTAATGGAACGGCTGATTCAGAAATGTGGAGACCGTGTTGTGAAGATGCTCACAGTGCAGTACCGAATGCACCAAGCTATAATGCAATGGGCTTCTACTGAGATGTATGACGGTCATCTATCAGCTCACTGTTCTGTCGCACAACATTTACTGAAGTAAGTGATCGATGGCTTACTTGCTTTCTTTTTTCTGTCCAAATGTTAAATTGATGCTGTCTTTTAATATTTAAAGGTAATGCAGACTTCTCCTGACTGCACTAAATCTTTTCCTCTAGCTCTGTTCTAGCAAATAGACTTTTGCCCCATTTTCAACTGGCAAATAGCTGATTTCTGCACTGAAGGTTGCAGCATGCAAGTTTTGTTCAACAGCTGAAGATGTGTTGTAGGCTTGAAATTGTTGTCACTGTTGGCCCACCAGCTATCATGCTATTAGATTTGCTAATAATTCTTCCAGAAAATTTTTATTGAAAGTTGGAAGAGAATATTAGCTTCCTATTTCTCTAATTTGCCTTGACTTTTGCTTCTTTCCTTTTCTGGAGATCATCCTGGGATATCTTACAATAAACAAAACTTCTACCTAGAAAGGGAAGGGAGTGGGATATCACCCTGTTTAAAAGAGAAGTAGTTTCAATCCTGACACTGTGGCTGTTGGTTGACTCTCAGGTAAACACAGAGGAGTTTACCTATTGATTATAGTAATATTCCTGACGCATTCATTCATTAGCAATAGCAACAACACTTAAACTTATATACCACTTTACAATGCTTTACACTTTACAGCCCTCTCTAAGCGATTTTACAGAGTCAGCCTATTGCCCCCAACAATTTGAGTCCTCATTTTACCCACCTCAGAAGGATGGAAGGCTGAATCAACCTTGAGCCTGGTGAGATTTGAACTGCCAATTTGCAAGCAGCCAGCAGTCAGTAGAAGTAGCCTGCAGTATTGCACTCTAACCACTGTGCCACCCTGGCTCATTTATTCATTCAAGTCAAAGCGTTATCTAAAGTACAAGAAGGAAAGCAACAGAGTTGCCGGGGTTCACGTCTATATGGGTTTTGGGCCCTAGGCATGCCTTGAAGGAGAGGTCCCCACTTTGGGACCTCACTTGATTTCTAAAATTTAAGCATTCAAAGTTTATTTATAGTCCAAGAGCAAACATATGGAAAAAGAACAGCATTCATATTATAAAAGAATTTTTTAAATTGCAAGAAAATCCTGAAACAATACCCAGTAGTTAATAATATGATGGAGGAACCAGACAGTTTCTAAGAGTTGTAGCTATTGATAGAAATTTTGAAACTTTCTTATGGATTTCTGAAGACGGGTCACAAAAAGAAGGTTCATGGTCTCTTGATCACAATAGCAATATGACCACGAAATATCAAGTTCTATCATCATTGGGTATACAGTGGATATTTTACTAGAAAATGTGAAACAGATTTTACTTCCATGTCTGAAAACAACTATGGCTTTCATGTGGAAGACGTAAATATCTGCCAGTTTTTGCTCTAATAGATAATGCCCAATTAGGCTACTGTAATAGTCTTTTATGTGGGCCATATAGAACTTTGAAGAAATATCTAGGAATAGGCCAGAGAAGAAAGAAAATTGTGTTATCACTAATATGCTTTCTTAGGGCTGCAGAGAACTATCTAGCATGGTGAGATGGACCAAGCAATTTCCTTTTTAGGCTTCCATCAGCCAAATCCTAGGACAGGAAAATTGGGCCCAAGGGAAGTGCAGCCAAGTTCCAGTCAAATTGCAACATAAGAAATTAAATGAGGGACTTGCAATAAGATTTTTTTAAAAATTTGACTGAATTGCTTTTAATCTTGAAGACCTCCTTGTAGGTACATCCGAGCACTATATAGCATTATGCCCAGAACTTTAATTTTACATAGTTTAATAGCTTCTGAGAGATCATTGTTTCCAGATTGATCTGCAAATTTAGTAATTGCAAGGGATGCTTTTTGGATTCTTGCTAGTAGCTCTCTTGCGTGAATAGGCTTTCAAGTAGAAGATTTAAAATAGATATCTAGATACTTAAAAGATTTAACTTGCTTGATACGTTTGCTGCTAATTATCCAATCAGAGCTTTAAAGTATCTCTTAGAGAATACTAATACCTTTGTTTTAGAATAATTTATTTTGAGGCATTCTCTGGAGCAGTAAAGCAGTAGAGTTTTAAGGTGTCTTTGAGGGTCTGCTTGGTTTAGAGAGTAGGACTTCATCTTTACTATCGAGGAGATGTCTATACACCAATGCACAGAGTATGAGGAATAAACTGGGTGAATTAGAAATTCAAATGAGGGTAGATATGATATTGTTGCCCTTATGGAAACTTGGTGGGATGAAACTGACAAATGGAACATACAGCTAGAGGGATATAAATTATTTAAAAGAAACAGACCAAATAAAAGAGGAGGTGGAGTTGCACTATATATAAGAAATAACTACATCTCTACAGAAATAGAGCACAACAATGATGAAAATTATCTTGAATGCATTTGGGTCAATATTAAAGGGAGGGAAAATGATATTGCCATAGGTATATACTATAGGCCACCCAACCAAACAGAGGAAGTAGATGAACTTTTTACTAGTCAGCTAACTAAGGTATGTAGGAAGCACATCACAGTAGTAATGGGGGATTTTAACTACCCTGATATCAACTGGGAGACAAACTCTGCACCAAGTGGAAAATCCAACAGGTTCCTAACAAACCTAGCAGACAACTTTGTTTCCTAAAAAGTAGAGAAGGGAACAAGGGGATCAGCCATATTGGACTTAATTCTCACTAACAGAGATGAAATGATAGAAAGTGTTGAAGCTATAGGAATCTTGGGGGCAAGTGATCACGCAATATTGGAATTCAGCATTATGCAAACACAAGTAGTAGAACAAAGTCAAACTAGAGTCTTGGACTTCAAGAGAGCTAATTTCAATAGACTCAGAAAGAGCCTGAGAAAGATTCCATGGATGAGAATCTTCAAGGGGAAAGCAACTCAAGAAGCTTGAGAAATTTTGAAAAGTGAGATTATAAAAGCCCAGTCTAGCACAATACCAATGAGGAAGAAAAATAATAGATCTGAAAAGAAACCAGCATGGATGCATAAAGAACTATCTGACAAATTGAAAACAAAAAGGACAAGTATAAAAAGTGGAAAGAGGGGCAAATAACTAAGGCAGAATATCAGCAAATAGCCCGAGCCTGTAAAGATGAAGTCAGGAAAGCTAAGGCTCACAATGAAGAAAGGCTAGCGACAAAAGTAAAAAATAACAAAAAAAGCTTCTTCCAACATGTTAAAAACAAGAAAAAAGTCAAGGAAACAATTGGCCCATTGCTGGGAAAAAGTGGCAAGAAGGTGACAAGTAACAGGGAGAAAGCAGATCTACTTAACTCATTTTTTGCATCTGTCTTTATACAAAAGGAAAAAAACAATCCAACCTATCAAAAACAGCACCACAAAAAACAGATTAGGAACACAAGTTAAAATAGGGGAAAAAATGGTACGTGAACATCTGTCTACCCTAGACGAGTTCAAATCACCAGGACCGGATGGATTACGCCCCAGGGTTCTGAAGGAACTGGCAGGCAAAATTTCAGAACCACTGAATTATATCTTTCAAAGATCCTGGAGCACCAGGGAACTGCCAGAGGACTGAAAAAGAGCTGATGTAGTTCCCACCTTCAAAAAAGGGGGGAAAAAAACAGATCCAGGAAACTACAGACCTATCTGCCTAATCTCAATACCAGGGAAGATTCTGGAAAAGATGATCAAGCAACGAATCACCGAACACCTAGAAGCAAACAAAGTAATAACCAAAAGCCAACATGGGTTTGTCAAAAACAGATCATGCCAGACTAATCTTATTGCATTCTTTGACAAAGTGACAAAATTAGTGGACCAGAGGAATGCTGTCGATACAATTTACTTGGACTTCAGTAAAGCATTTGATAAAGTAGGCCATAACCTACTACTAGATAAAGTAGAAAAATGTGGGTTAGACAACACCACCAGCAGATGGATTCGTAACTGGCTGACCAAACGCACTCAACGTGTAGTCCTCAACGGAACTACATCCACATGGAGGGAAGTATGCAGTGGAGTACCCCAAGGCTCTGTTTTAGGCTCAGTACTCTTCAACATCTTCATCAATGACTTGGATGAGGGGATACATGGGGAACTCATCAAATTTGCAGATGACACTAAGCTGGCAGGAATAGCCAACACTCCAAAAGATAGGCTCAAGATACAGAAAGATCTTGACAGACTTGAACATTGGGCACTATCTAACAAAATGAAATTCAACAGTGAAAAAAGGAAGGTTCTATATTTAGGCCAAAAAAACAAAATGCACAGGTACCGTATATGTGGTACCTTGCTCAATAGTAGTACATGTGAGAGGGATCTTGGAATCCTAGTGGACAACCATTTAGATATGAGCCAGCAGTGTGCAGCAGCTGCCAAAAAAGCCAACACAGTTCTGGGCTGCATAAACAGAGGGATAGAATCAAGATCACGTGAAGTAAGGCCACATTAGGAATATTGCATTCAGTTTTGGTCGCCACGATGTAAAAAAAGATGTTGCAGAGAAGACCAACAAAGATGATTAGGGGACTGGAGGCTAAAACATATGAAGAACGGTTGCAGGAACTCGGTATGTCTAGTTTAATGAAAAGAAGGACTAGGGGAGACATGATAGCAATGTTCCAATATCTCAGGGTTGCCACAAAGAAGAGGGAGTCAAACTATTCTCCAATGCACCTGAGGGTAGAACAAGAAGCAATAGGTGGAAACTAATCAAGGAGAGATGCAACTTAGAACTAAGGAGAAATTTCCTGACAGTTAGAACAATCAATAAGTGGAACAACTTGCCTGCAGAAGTTGTGAATGCTCCAACACTGGAAATTTTTAAGGAAGTGTTGGATAACCATTTGTCTGAAATGGTGTAGGGTTTCCTGCCTGGGCAGAGGGTCGGACTAGAAGACCTCCAAGGTCCCTTCCAACTCTGTTGTTGTTGTTGTTGTTATTATTATTATTATTAAGAATAGAGATTGGGTGGTGGGCAAGGCAGGGTGGATGGAATTCTAGCTTAGCAGACTTAACAATATTTTTAAACTAAAGGTTGAACAGTTGTGTGGAAGAATATAGTCTTGTTTAACATCTTGCAAGTAGAGACACATTTAATTAAATAATCAGCAATATTGCCCTTAACTTGAATCGTAATGCCACGATGCGATAACATTCTGGTAACCACCTTTAAAGCGCTCCATGGCATAGGGCCGGGCTACTTACGGGACCGTCTACTGCTACCGGATACCTCTCACCGGCCCGTGCGCTCTCACAGAGAGGGACTCCTCAGGGTGCCGTCAGCTAGACAGTGTCGTCTGACGACGCCCAGGGGAAGGGCCTTCTCTGTGGGGGCTCCCACCCTCTGGAACGAACTCCCCCCAGGACTCCGTCAACTTCCAGACCTCCGAACCTTCCGTCGCGAGCTTAAAACACACCTATTTATCTGCGCGGGACTGGACTAGTTTTTTAAATTTTTTAAAATTTAAATTTTTAAATTTTATAGGGGTTTTAATTGGTTTTAATATTTATATTATTTTTAATAATTAGGCTTTCTGAATATGTTTTCTTAATGGTTTTCTTAATTTGTATATATATGTTTTTTTATCTGCCTGTGAACCGCCCTGAGTCCTTCGGGAGATAGGGCGGTATATAAATTTGAATAAATAAATAAATAAATAAATAAATTATTAGTTTAAGAAGATGGTGTTGTAGTAACTAACTTCTTTAGAGTTTTTCTCATGGTATTAACTCACACTCTGCCCACCCCCCAACAATGTGTTTGATTTTTGCCTTACTGTGTTCAAAGAAGCATGCACAATTGCAGTTTTAATATCCATTTCAGTATTAAGGAAATGTATAAATAATTTTAACTGGATTCAGCATGATGTTAACATTATTATGAAATATGTACCATCATATTCCATAAGCATATTCCCAGTGAAATTTTGTAAAACACTGGCTCAATTGCACCTTTGCTTTCAGCTTTTCGAATACACGGGGAAGTGCATTATTTGCTTTTGCTCTTATTGATAACACATTCATCTTAACTTTTCTCACAACCCAGCACTGTTTGCATAGATAGCCAAAACCCTTGATCATACAGTGTGCATCTTTCTTTTTAAATCCACATTTTAACCAATTCTCTTTTGCATTCCTTAATAACTACTGATGGTACAGTGAGAATTGGTTTGCTATCCCAGTAGCTTTAATCTCATAAAGATTGTATCTAAATTTTGAAGGGAGAGTCATTTGACATAAAGATTCTTTTGGCATGATTTTCTCTGCAGATGGAATTATTTTAAAAGAACAAAAATGGAGTTGAAAAAAGAGTATAAGTAGAGAAGAACAAAAGCTTCAGTAACCTGCTGGCATTGTCTCTGTATATCGACTAATATGCGAGAGACCAGCTCTGCATCTGAAGCCTTGCAGTAGAACAATGGATAATGCTGAAATATTTGTTTTTTTAAAAATCAGTACTGTAATTGCTTACTTCTCCATCCAGAACAAAGAATTGGTCTTTGGGGAACATGCTACCAGGAACAACTTGCAAATGCAGTTTTGAACAAATTATGTCCATTAAACTTAACATTATAGTCGGAGATCTTCAAGGAAGACTGCTTCAGCGCATATTCATGCTGACAAACCTCCATCCTTTTCGGTTGGTGGGAAGTTTGTGGTCATTTCCACTTTTAGCTTACAATGTTTTCTCTTACATGTAGACCAACAAACTGTACTAAATGGTAACTAAAGTTTAAAATATGTTAACTTTAAGCTACGATTTCTGAAATTACTTTGGTTGAACCAATACAATTAATATTCATCACAGTTCCTGGGCAATCCAGAATTGTAACTTGGTTATTTAATACTTAAAAATTTAATACTTTTAATACTTAATAACAGGAGCAACAACTTCTTAATTTGGAGAAGGGGTTTGATACAACTCTAGTCCTTCATGTGTCTATAGAGAATTTCTTCACAGCTGTGACAAGCCAAGCCATATTTGTATTGCTCCTGTTTGTCTATATATTGGCAACTATCAATACACTTGCAAGTAATGAAACATTATGCCAAGGGACAGATAATGGTGCCAGAAAGAGCTGGGCTACCTAGCTTGCAGTTTGATGGTAATTGGGTCCCCAGGAGTCATTGATGGGAGAGAAGGTAAACCTCTCTTTTGGATCTTTGTATTTTCCTTTGCATCCCCCTGCAATTATATCTGTTCATATGGTGTTATGATTTTATATTCTGAGTCCTTTCTTATCAATAGCTTCTGTATGTGACCAAGATTTAAAAAAAAGGAATTTACATTCTCATACTTCAAATCCTATCCATCCTTGGATACCTTAAAATTATTTTCATGTGTTTGCTCAGAGATTAGATATATAAGGAACAACTCTAGTTCTGTAATGTTGATGATTAATATGGCTCTTCTAAGTACAAACAAGATCTTTTTGCGGTTATTAGACCCACAGAGTGTATCTTTTCCTAATATCACAGCTGTCACATTACTGTCTCCAGCAATAAATCAAGGCACGCTTCTTTTGTTTCTGAGCGAAGGAAGTAGTTGTGTTCGGTGAAAGCTTTTGTCTATAATTTTATTCTTTGCTTTCATTGAAAACAATTTTTAACTGCCCTGTTCTGTAATTTGCTTGATATATGTATTACTAGAAGCAACGCTACTGTTAAACAGGAACACCATATATGCTAATTTGTGTTCCCATTCGGGTGCATGTATTGTTTCTTTCCCCATAATAACTAAGAATGGGTTCTAAGGTCTCCTAGTTGCAGACAGAGAATAAAATGACCTTACAGCTTCTTGCAAAAGTAGTTTGTGTCATTCTTTTTCATAATTTGACAGAGACTTGCCAGGAGTGGCCCCCACAGAAGAGACCAGTATCCCATTGCTGCTTATAGATACAGCTGGTTGTGGCTTATTTGAACTAGAAGTGGAAGAAGAACAATCTAGAGGAAACCCAGGTACCATCATTTACTCTGCTTCATGATTTTTGTTTCCTGAGTGGCATCTTCCCCCCTTCCCCAAAAAAACCTGCCCCTTCCATTTATATTACCCATATAGTCATTTTGTAATACCAGCTAATGCAAAAGTTTCATTGTACCAGCAAAGTATGGTAAAAAATGAGTTATTGACTGTTAATATTATACCCATGATCACAGGTACAACTCCTGTGGAAATTGTTGAACATGTCTGTGTCTGGAAATTTCTTGCATGCCATGCTTGAATTAGATATGTTATATCCTTGAGGCAGATGAATAGCCTGTTTAAATTAGCCATGGCTTCCAAGGCTGTTTTTAGAGTTTTGTTTCTAGGTGGGTTTTTTTGTTTTTTGGATCCAAATGTAAGTGATAACTATGAAAGAGACAGATGTTCACATACCAAAAACTCCATCCACATCACACTGTACTATAGTACAACTATTGAATCAATATAAAACATACAATGGAGTAAGAAAGAGACAGAAGGTAGCACAATTTTGGTTGTGACTAGAAGTAGCAAAATCCTAAATATTATTTTGTTTCGTAAGTTTGAACTTTGTACCCCCGTAGTTAAGAGTTATAGAATTTTAAATTGGGCTGAAAAAATAGAAATCAATGTTGCAATGAAACGACTGCACATGCACATGGGATTGAAGCAGCTTGCAAAACCGACATGAGGCCTTTAAAAAGAAGTTGCTGCTTTAACAATTCAGAAAGAGAACTTTCCTATGCATTCCCATGAATTAAGTGAATGAAACCTAGCCTTGGTGGAACAAAAGGCTACTAAACTGGTAGAAAACATGCTCATGGGTTTTAGGTGGAAATCAATTGTGGTGGGTTATAATTAACTTGGCTTGGAAATTTTATGAGAATAAACAATGCATGCTGAAATTGAATAACCAATAGTATGTATTTTAGAAGCTGTTCATACTTATGTTTGCTCTGACATGCCACTGTTTTTCTGGCATCTATTATTTTTCCCTTGTTTTTGCCACTGCCCACTGTTCCTGGCATCTATTTTGTTACCATATGTACATAGGGTTGCAGCCCTAAATAATCTCACTTGGGCATTGATGCATAATTGAATGTCAAATGGCCTGCAGTATTATGTTTCATTCCCACTTTTTAACCAGAAAAGGCTCTGAAAAGTTATAGTAATGTTGTCCTTATCTGTCTCGTTAGACACATTCAAGGATACTTTTTTATATATGCAGGAACATTTGATTCTCTGAACTTGAATAAGGCTGCTTATGTAAGTTTGAAATAATGTCAGGTTTTTGAGCAATTCTGCAAAATAGATTAATCTGCTAGGAGAATCTTTATAACATTGATTTCTTGCCTGTTTAAAAGGCAAGGAATCAGATCTTTTTTACAATCATGAAACTGAATAATAAACATGAACAATATGGAAAAGTGTTTGTTGTTCTTTTAACTAGAGGAACAGTAGCTGGTGATGGGGAAGAAAAAAAATCCATGTGTTTGTCTTGTTATATGAAAGAACTGGGGAGTGGAGGGGGGGGATGGAGAATGTTAAATTTCTCCAGATACTGTTAAATTCCATTTTGCTTTAAAAAGGATCAGGGAAAGTGGGAGTTGTAGTCTGTTATCTTCTGGATCACCACATGAAATAATTTTAAAAATAACCTTCTGGATGAGCACAGATTTCTTACCTCTACCCTAAGCTCAAATAGAAAGTTGGGATGACGTTCTAAATAACAGGTAGTAGTAGAGGCTCCTATGGCCAGGTTGAAAGCCCAGACCAATCTACTGGTCTCCAGCAAGACAACTTACATCTTGATAACAGCTGGGCAAATTGTATGGGCAGTTACCAGCGATGCTTGTCATATCTTGCAGCTGAAGTTTAAATATCTTTCTAGATACACAACTGGCTCTGAAGCAACAGGAAAGATATCAGCGCTCAGCCAGGAATATTGATATCCATTCTGTTTGTGGCACAGCAGAGTTGAGAGAGCTTTCACTTTTAACTGTCTTGCCACATCACTGGACAAAAACTGGACAGTTTTGAGCAAACAAAGGCACAAACCTATGCAGTTAAAAAGAATGGTTAAAAATACATCAAGAACTAAAGAGAATTTGGGAAATATTGTTCGAAAGCCATAAGTCTTAGAATCCATGTTTCTGAATAATGTTTAGTGACATTTTCCAAAACAGCAATATGTCTATGTGGTTTCTTTTATGCTAGAAGAAGAATAGGTCAATGCTCAAACATTGAGTAAGACTTTCTTAGTGGATCTGGCTTTATGGAACTGGCTCCTTCCTTGCCCTCCTTGAATTTCAGAAAGCCTGTCAGAATGATTTTACATCAGCAGGCCTTTGCACTCTGGAGTTTCTGGCACACATCTATTTTATTTGCCTTTACGATGTCTCCTTACTATAATTTCAGTTTGGTTTTCTAGGTAGGAAATATTCATTCGGTATTTGTTTGCTAAGGTGCGCTTCCCAGAGCCATGTAAACTGGGGCAGTTTATAAACACTACAAATAAATAAAGTAGCTTTTTTTTTAAAAAAAATCTTGTTTACAATGTACAGTTTATGACACATGTAAATGAGGACCATTTTATGTTTTAGTGTGTACATACACCCTTGCTAATTTTGCCAAGGAACAGTTGTGGACAGCTCTTTTCTCGTGTGGTGACCAGCAAGAGCCTAGTGAATGAATAAATGGAACAAAAGAATGTTTCTTGGTTTGCCAACCACAGGGCCTATGGCAAGGATTTATGTTCTTGATCATCTAAATCAAGAACATAAACCCTTAGCAAGGTGACCTACGGCATAACTGCTGTATTAGGAAAATAGCAATTCCTAGCAGTGGGAAACCGACATTTATTTTCTTTTGGCTTCCTATAACCTTTGAATTCTTAGGAAATAAATCTGTGCTTATATACTAGATGATTACACACACAGTGCTGGTTTTTCTTTTATTTAGAACGTGAAGTGAAATTTAAAGGTCGGCTTGGTTTTTTAATTGAACCTGCCTGCCTGCTTCTTCAACCTTAAAGTTGCTTGTTCCTTGTTCCCAGGTGAGGTACAGCTTACCGGTTTGCATATAGATGCTTTGATAGAAGCTGGTGTGAAAGCCAAAGATGTAGCTGTCATTGCTCCTTACAATCTTCAGGTTAGTGCATCTACTGCCATATACTAAGAAACATGTCATGCTTAATAAAAATTGAAAACTTAAGCACAAAATGATAGAAAGAAATATGCTGGCATTGATGATGTTTTCTAGTTTGGTAATGAAATGTCTGAAAGAAAATTACCAAGCTCAGAGAGCACCTGTGACACCATAGTAAGTACAAAAGAAAATGAAACTGATTTGAATCTTCAGGAACCTAAATTTCTCTCACTAATAATAAATTCAGTGAAGTAGAGGCAGAACTTTATTCCATTTTCTTGATCTATATGGACTTACATGCTTTGTGTGCTGTTTGGTGTAGACCTAACAGCTTCTTCCAGCATCTGCTGGTCTACAGTAAGTTAGGAAGATCCCCATTCCTCCCTCCAGGCTGTAGGTCCTACTTCACCAGTTCAGAAATAGTAGAATGAACATCAGATTTATTTTATTTAATTTATTTATTTATTTTTGTTACAACAATATACACAAGCATCACACAAAATGATTATATAGTATATAAACATATATATGAGAAAATATAAGGAAGTATAAGTATAAGTATAAGTATAAGCAATTTGCTCCCAGAAGCACGAAGCTGAAGCCTGAAGATGACGAATGAGACTTCGTCGAAACGTCGCCAAGACACTTCCAATTTTACGCGGGAGAAAACCCGAATAACCAAAGACCTACATACAAACACCCGCGAAAACCTCAGAAAACAAATATATATATATATATATATATTGATATATATATAGGCACGTTTGTATGTAGCTTTTTTACATACTTTTTTTACATACGTTTGTATGTAGCTTTTTGTTCCTTTTTCTAGGCAGCAGTCTACCTTCTCAGATATAAGATGCTTAATTTCTCTTGGAAAGAGAGGACTTTTTCAGTAATATGGCATTCATTTCCTGTGCCAATAAGCGCTTTGTTTTCCAGGTGGACATGCTAAGAAAACATCTGTATCAGAAGTATCCAGAGCTGGAGATTAAATCAGTGGATGGCTTCCAAGGAAGAGAAAAGGAGGCAGTGGTTCTTTCTTTTGTAAGGTCTAATAGAAAAGGTAAATACAGTCATGCAGAATGAAAACAAGGAATTTACAAGAAGCACTGATGCTATTGCATGTTTATGTGGTTGCGACTGATTCATGGTTCTGGCTGAGGAATTAAAAAGAACATTATGATTTTCTATATAATTCTTTTCAAAAATGGAGACCAGAATGGCGAACAGTTAAGAAAATGATAAAATAATTGAGTCAACCTTTTTGCTAATTATGGTGACTGCCGTTCAGTTTAAAATTCTGTCTTGCAGCCACATGAATCATAACTATTCAGATGACTGTGAATGTAACTCAAAAGATGTTTCTAAAGTCTGTAAATATTTTTCTTCTTTCCCATTATAATAGCGGGGCATGATATGGGCAGGGATTTCTTCTCTGCTTCATATGGTTGCTGGAGAAAAAAAATGCCTCCCTGTTTAAAATAGATAAGCAAATTGTGGTTCATTGTTGTCTATATATTATGTCTTCCGATATAGTTTTGACACTTGGTAATTACTTCCCAGGTTAGGCTTCTCGAGCGCAAATTGGTGACTCACATATTTTAATGTGCCCTTTAATGTTTATTTTTCCATTTGTCTTCTGCCTAGCTCCTTATATGGGACTCAACCCCGTCAGTTAAGTAGCTGAGTTGACTCATCCTGGCATTTGCTATCTGTTATTATAAAATCTAAAAAAACCTGGAGATCAGAAATAGCTTGTATAAAAGGCTTTGTCATTTCTAGCTATTTATTCAGTCTTGGATGCTGTTTTCTTTTAAAGATTATGCTAAATATTTTTCTGACCTTTATCAGACTTGTTAATAATTAGAAATGAGCAAAATGAGCATTTGCAATACTTCAAGAAGACTTCCTCACGTTAAATTCTTCTTGTCAGATATAGCTCCAGTCTAGAACTAGTTCTATTGTAGACAAAAACTTTATAAAGCTTATCTAATCAACATGAACAGTCCATATGCTTTCCCTCCCCATTGTGAAACAAAATGAACACTTGAACATCTTTCAGAAGTCATATCAAGTGCTAAAATTTCTTATTTTTCTAGCTCCTGGCCGTTTATTGAATTTTGCTTTCCTTATTTAAAAGTAAAATGTGTTGAAACTGGATTTCTCAGAAAAATATATTAAAATAATATTGCAACCTATCCAAAGCTTCAGTGTTCCTTGGGCCTTCCACGCTAGGTTATTGACTAAAGAAGTGCCTTTCTGGAAATTAATGATAAGTAACTTTCAAGCATATTCTACTGAAATGAAAACAAGCCTGAATTTAAGCATTTCTCCTCTCCTTTAGTTTTACTTTTCCAAAAACTGGGGAGGGCCTTCTGAGATCCTTCAAACCCCTCTTTTTCTTCTGTGGACTTGAGATACCTGTAGCATGATGGTTGTCTAGGCTGAGGCTTTTCCTTCTGTCCATAAGGTCATTTCCACGTATCATTGGTCTATAAGACAAGTTATCCCTCTGTCAAAATGGTGTCCATGAACACTTGTCAAGTGCATCTGATCTTTGTCATACACTGGATTAGGTGTGGTTTTGGGTGATTATGAGACTTGGCTACATATGTTTTCTACTTTGAAGTTGTCAACATGAGCATTCAGTTTGACATTCGGCACAGGCAATGACACTCCCACCTCAGATTTCATAGTTTTACAATAATGATAATAAGGAAGCTATAGTATGACTGTTGAAATTTTCATGGGATCTGTTTATGCAGGCCCTTGGTGCTGAAAATGTGTTTGGATTTGTTTGTAAATAAATAAATTTCTGCCTGCGCTCTGTTCACGTGTTCAATCCATTTTAGAAACGTCATTCTTGGGCAATAGTTTAGATAATTATAGAAAGAAGCAATATACTTTACTGAATCCCATGGAGTTCAGTCTAACTTGCTTCTGAGGAAATATGCTTGCAGTAAAACTGGCTCTATTATCATTACTTTACATGGTCTGCAAAGCTCTGCATCCTGACTTTCTGTTTCTATGATGTGTAGGTGAAGTGGGATTCCTCGCCGAAGACAGGAGAATAAATGTTGCAATTACCCGGGCCCGACGTCATGTGGCTGTAATCTGTGACTCTTGCACCATTAGTAACCACAGTTTTCTTAAACGGCTGGTGGAGTATATGAACACCCACGGAGAAGTGCGCACGGCCTTTGAATACCTGGATGATATTGTACCTGGAAACTACACTCCCAAGAGTTCTTTGGGTCCCCCTGACCAGGAAAAGAAACTTAAATGCAGCATTGGCCCAGTCCCAAAGGCTCTTGGAGAGAAACCAAAAGGAAGACCTGCCCAAAAGCCTAGAGAGAGGCTAACAAAATGTTCCCTGGAAAACACGGGCAAAGTCACAACATCAGACACCAAAGAGAATGAAAACTCATTTAAACATAAAGCAAGAATCTTGGAGTTTCTGGATAGTGGTGAGGTCCAACTGGATTTCCCTTCCTCTTTAAACGCTCACGATAGAATGCTTATCCATCAGTTGGCTGAAGAATACGGGCTGCAGCATGTGAGCACAGGAGAAGGCAGCGCACGACACATAAGTATTCGGAGGAGAGATTCTCCAACAGAATTATCTTTGGGAGATACTGCGGCTTGTCAACCTGAATTAATTCAAGGCTGTCCAGAAGAAATAGATGCAGGCAGTGAAGAGAGGGGGAGCGGTGCTGGCCCAGACCTAAAAACGTTGCATGTGGAACGGATCCAAAGAGAGAGAAAGAAGAAAGAAGAGAGAGTGAAACAAAGCCGAGAATCCAATGTAAATCTTCAGGAAATAATTGGGAAGAAAGAAAAAAATGTTGGAGGTAAAGAATCCATTTTTAAAAGTTTAAAAGATGCCCCTTTTATTCTTTTTTAATCCGCTGTTTATCCTGTTTTTCTTTGCAATCCCTACATAGATTCTCTCCTGAAAACGGTAGTGTATCCTTTGAGGAGCTTTGGGGAAATTTTAAACCAAAATGCAGCCAACAGAACTCTCTGCTTTAAATATCAAGCCTCCTATTTTTATACAGTGCTTACAGAAGGAGTTGCTAGAAGCAGGCTTACTTCTAAAACACAACTACTTTTTGAGAGCAACCACTAATTTCAGATTTAGGAAGCACAGTGTGTTTTCTACACATAGGCTTCTTTCGAAAATGTCAGCCAAATATTTGTCCTGGCTTTTGGAAATACATGGATTTCCCCCAAAATCAGTATCTCTGAAATTTTCAGAACAGATGACCTAGGGTACGACATAGGCTTGCTTTGTGCAGTTGGATTATTGCTTAGAACATTTTGAAGAGACAAAATACAGATCCTTAGCTGACACCAAGCTGAGCCAGACTACATAAATATCCTCTAACATACCCTAGTTGTCTTTCTCGGATCTTTATGTTCACATAGAGGCTATACATGAGCTTGCCAATACAAATAAAAAAAATGGTATCAATAGAAAAGAAAAAAATTCTTTGCCTTGTTAGGAAGGTGTCCGTGCGCAAACACCTGAGTATTTGCACATACTCGACATGTACCCATTTTCTGTGATTGATACTTTGGGGGGGAAATGAAACCACTGAATATGTGCATAGATACTTTCTGAAATTCACATCCTTCCAGCTTTCTAAAGAGGAAGAAAATCCCCTCTGGTACATTGATAAGATTGCTATAAAATATAGAGGCAATTGGATTTCTTGGGCATGGGAATAAACCTGTATCCAGGCAGTGCCTTTGATTTTGATTCTAAAATCAAGAGTGTGGCCCCTAATTTTTGAATCGGTAACATTTTCTGGAGCAGCCTTCTCAAACTATGACACCCTCCAGGTGTATGGCTTTCTACTGTCAGCAGCCCTAACCCTAACCCTTTTTCCTTCTTTAAAATCTTCTCTAAAAGAGTTTCTAATTTGGTTGGGCAGCTTCGAAGATAGTTCAGCTAGTCTCAGGCAGTTTGTCTTCATACACACAAGCCAATGGGGAGTCTCCTCCAAGAGCACCAGACACGGCCCATATCAGATTGATGATCAATCTGGCACCTGAGGCACCTGAGGAGCAATGATAAGCAATCTGGCATCTGAGGAGGAGAAAGGTACCTTTGTTTTTAACCGTGTTTTCTAGATTGCGGTGAGCCATCTAGAGACATTGTCTGAAAATAGGCAGCCATGTAAGTCCTATAAACAAACAAACAAACAAATCTCATTATTGCCACTCCATTATCATGCTTTGCCTACTCTTATTTGTCCATTTTATCTTACCGATTCCTTCTGAAGGAGAAGTTAGTGCTATCCGTTGGCCATCTGGTTGCACAGAGCCAGCATCCTGCCAGTGCTTTTTCAAGAGACAATTGGGCTTTCTTGTTTTTCTTTGAAGACATTTCACTTCTTCAGCTCTGACTGGATGGTGGGGAATGAAAGGAGTTCCAGAAAAATGTAAAACGCGGGTGGTTCCTGTGGTCTGCAATTTTTCTGGAAATCCTTCCATTCCCCACCATCCAGTCAGAGCTGAAGAAGCTTCTTGGATGAGAAACGTCTTTAAAGAAAAACCAGAAAGCCCAGTTGTCTCTCGAAAAAAGTACATTTGGGAAACTTGTCAAATTCTTGATCAACACAGCTGTGCCTCTTTATGTCCATAATAAAATGTTGTGTGCAACCTTTTTGTTACTGCTCTCTAATTATTTTATGTCCTTATACTTATTTAGGAAAGGCATCCAATAAATCCAAAAAGGAAATTGCAGCCAATGAAGATTTTGATGCTATGATCTCTGCAGCAATTAAAGCAGACAACACATGTGGTTTCTCCAAATGCAAAGCCAGCGTAACAACCCTGGGACAGCTCTGCCAGCATTGCAACAGATGCTACTGTCTCAGCCACCATATCCCAGAGGTACACTTTGGTCTCTCTCCTCAGGCAGACAAAGCACATCCATTTTCTCGCCTCTCCAACCCAGGTTTTCAGAGCCAGTGTCATTTTCAGGCGAAATTGAGGTGCCATTTTTCAGTGTAGTTGACTTTTTCAAGGAATCTCATCATTATAAAGGCTATTCAATAGCAATAGCACTTAGATTTATGTAATGCTTTACCGTGCTTTACAGCCTTCTCTAAGCTGTTTACAGAGTCAGCATATTGCCCCCAACAATTTGGGTCCTCATTTTACCCACCTCGGAAGGATGGAAGGCTGAGTCAACGTTAAGCCTGGTGAGATTTGAATTGCCAAATTGCAGGCAGCTGGCAGTCAGCAGAAGTAGCCTGCAGTACTGCATTCTAACCACTGCGCCACCCTGGCTCAGACTATAGGTAAATCCAGTGGAGGGTAACTTTCCCCCATTTATCTTACCTTCCCATTTAATATATACATGGGCTTATAAACACAGAAAAATACATGTACTTGTGAAAAAAATCTACCTTTAGAAAGGTAGAGATGGGTGTTCGGCCTTATGAAAGCAATGTAGCATAATAAACACACAGGGCATAATTCACAAAAGAATTGAAGCTATAGTTGCCTCCAGTTTAATTTCCCAATGCTTGGAAATGCGTCCTCTGCTGTGCAATCAGAAGAAAAAATGTTGGTCTGCAGGGCTGTTTTTGTTTGTCTTTAGGTTTTAAAAATGAAGTGGGATTTTGTTTTGTTTTTTTTGTTCTCCTCTTGGTATTTTTTTATGGGGATCTGTACTTTTGAAACATCTTTTTATCTCTTTCTAATATAAAGAATGATTTTATTTCCGGTTAAAGTGCACACTATTCTTTTTCACTCTCCTCCTTTCTTTAAATTTATATATACACACGTACAGCTACTACCCTCTCTCTTGATTCTTCAAAATGAATTGGATGAAGAGAATGTGCATCCTTCAATGGAATGAGCATTCTAGGCCATTAAAAGGCATTTAACCTTGTGGAGCAAGATATCTGTTTTTAATGCTGAAATAATGGGATTTTTCTGTGTCCTTTCCATCAAGCTTCTGAGTCATTCTGTCTTTACCCCAAATCACCTCTTTATTTTAAACTCCCATTCACATTCATTCCCAATTGCCAGATAACTTGAAGGAGTCTAATGCTCTAGCGAGCAGAGATGTTTTGCATCTCCTCAGAAGTAGACCTTAATGTCCTTTGTATCCATTCAAGAGGTAGCCATGAGTCTTATATAATGTGGAAATGTTTATTTGTCCAACTCTGTCAGGTCTATGCATGTGTTCTACCAATGCAGCATTTTAAATCTTGTCTGACAGGAATAAATTACAGTGATTACCAACGAGGAATGTTTTCAGGTATCTTCATTTGGGCCTGATTTATTTGAAATAATTGATCATAGGCTCTTTTAATCTCATGGGGAAAATGTTGTACCTAGTTACTAGAACATTTTGATCCAAAAGATAAGTATATACAAAAAAAGGTCTGCAAAGTTTGGGTCCTCACCAAACCTAAAAAACAGGCCAAGAACAGTGATTTTTATGGACTAACTATATTTATGCTAGAACAATTATGAATCTTAAAGCAAGTTTCAGTCAAGAACCAATTGAATTGTGCAATTCATGAATAAAAATATTGGTTTGCAGAGAAACATCCTAAATGTTTGGATGGGGTTTGGATTAAAAGATGTTTACGGAGTGCTTTGTTGACAGGCAACTAAATGAAAGACATTGCTGTAAGCTAAAATAATAGCAGCAGCAACTCCTAAGTAATGGATAGCTTACCACCTTACTACATGTGAATAGTTTCATTGCTTTCCTTCGTCCCCTATAGCAGGGGTGTTAAACTCAAGGCCCGGGGGCCAGACCTGGCCCACGGGTACTTAGATCTGGCCCGCGGGGCCACCCTGGAAACAGTGAAGCTCTCCCCAGCTCCATTTTCCCTGGCAGAGGGTTGCAGGAGGCTATTGCATTCACTGGCAGAGCACTCGGGCCATGCCCACCCCGCCATGCCCAAGGTCAAACATAACCCTGATGCGGCCGTGAAAGAAATTCAGTTTGACACCCCTGCCCTATAATCACATCAAGGCACAGAGTCAGATAAAATAGCTTTCCTACTTGGTTCCCTTCCTATATGCTGGACCAAGTTCACAGTCATCTTCTCGTGTCTTAAATGTTACTAGTTTTAACAATTGGTGTTTTAGTATCATTTTATGGTGGGTACGTGGGCGGGTATTTCAAGATTTTGTTAACTGCCTCACATATTCAAGTGATCAGAAAGATGAAATAGAATTCATAATACTCAATCCAGTTGGCACCATGGAGATAGCTGACATAGTATTTCTGTCTCTTCGCTGATACTCCCACGGCTATTCTCATAGTTCCAGTGACTAGAAAAAGCCCACATTCATATACAGAAAAAGATATAAAATCTTCCGTTTTTCGATCAGTGTGGTAGCTGCTTTCGTTTAAAGAAGAATGAACTGTCAATAAAGTGAGATTCACAATGTTGCTGAATGTTACATAGATCAGACTTCTTTTTTTAAACATCTAATGTTTTGTAAATTGTAAAAGTTAATAACAAAAACAATATATTTTGATTTGTATTTTACCAGTATCAGGCACAAAAAATCAGGAGCCAAGATGGCTTTCAAAAGCATTGTAAGTTTATTTCATGCTACCTATATACAAGTATCTGACCTATTGATGGTCAATGCAAATTGGCATCAGATAAGACTTCAAGAGGGGCTGGAGTTAGGTCTCTTTCAGGGGTGTAGGGACTCCGGACTGAGGATGTGTTTGACACACACACACACACACACACACACACACACACACACAGGCTCAGCCTGGTCATTCATCTCCTACATCCTACAACCAATTTAGTATCAACATTTTCTAGTCTCAGTACAGAGCATATTATACTTTCCATATATCTTGTAAGTTGACAGAAGACTTAGTATCATTTATAAGACAAATACAATTCCTCCAGATTCTGAAGAATTAGGTTTATTATATCTCATATGCAGTGGTAGGCTCCAATTTTTTTAACAACTGGTTCTCTATGATAAAATGCTGTACAATCAGGCCAGAAATGCACTAACAAGGGAGATCAGAGCAGCAAAAAGAAGCTACTCTGAAAAGCTAAAGAATCAGTTTTCAGCAAATGAACCAGCAAACATGTGGAAAACTCTTAAAAATATCACCGGCTATGGCAAACCTCCTTCCCAGGCTGAAGGTAATCAACAACTGACAGATGACCTGAATGAATTTTACTGCAGGTTTGAAAGGAAACTACAGCCACCTATCTCCACAACCCCCATCTCAGACACACCAACAACAGCCAAGCCTCCTACAACTGACCCCATTTCATTGGGTTCACAACCCCTAGTGATCACAGAAAAGGAAGTGCAGGACCTATTTCACAGACAAAAGCCAGGAAAAGCTCCAGGCCCAGACAAGATAACTCCTTCTTGCTTAAAAGTCTTTGCTGACCAATTGGCCCCCATCTTCACCCATATTTTCAATAAATCACTAGAGATGTGCTATGTTCCTTCTTGCTTCAAACGCTCTACCATCATCCCAGTGCCGAAGAAGCCCACCATCAAGGAACTGAATGACTACAGACCAGTTGCTTTAACATCTGTAGTCATGAAAACCTTTGAAAGGCTAGTGCTTTCCTACTTGAAAACCATCACGGATCCGCTGTTAGACCCTTTGCAATTTGCATACCGAGCAAATAGATCAACAGATGATGCTGTTAATATGGCACTGCACTACATCCTACAACATCTTGAGTCTCCAAAGACCTATGCAAGGGTCCTTTTTGTAGACTTTAGTTCAGCATTCAATACCATCATTCCAGACATTCTTCTAACTAAGCTAAACCAGCTACAGGTATCGGAACAGACTTGTAAGTGGATCACAAGCTTCCTAACAAACAGGAAGCAGCAGGTGAAGCTAAGCAAGATCACATCAAATACCTGTACAATTAGCACAGGGGCCCCCCAAGGCTGTGTGCTCTCCCCACTTCTCTCTGTATACCAATGACTGCATCTCCAATGATCCATCTGTTAAGCTACTGAAGTTCGCAGATGACACAACAGTGATTGGTCTCATTCGAGACAATGACGAATCCGCATATAGACCAGAGGTCGAACGACTAGCCTTGTGGTGCACAATCTGGAACTGAACAATCTGGAACTGAACACACTCAAAACCGTAGAAATGGTGGTAGACTTTAGGAGAAACCCTTCCATACTTCCACCTCTCACAGTATCAACAGTAGAAACCTTCAAATTTCTACGTTCTATCATATTGCAAGATCTAAAATGGACAGCTAACATCAAAAACATCATTAAAAAAGGACAACAAAGAATGTTCTTTCTGCGCCAACTCAGTAAGCTCAAACTGCCCAAGGAGCTGCTGATTCAGTTCTACAGAGGAATTATTGAGTCTGTCATTTGCACCTCTATAACTGTCTGGTTCGGTTCTGCAACCCAACAAGAAAAACACAGACTTCAGAGGATAATTAGAACTGCAGAAAAAATAATTGCTACCAACCTGCCTTCCATTGAGGACCTGTATACTGCACGAATCAAGAAGAGGGCCGTGAAAATATTTACAGATCCCTCACATCCTGGACATAAACTGTTTCAACTCCTACCCTCAAAACGACGCTATAGAGCACTGCACACCAGAACAACTAGACACAAGAACAGTTTTTTCCCGAAGGCCATCACTCTGCTAAACAAATAATTCCATCAACACTCAAACTATTTACTGAATCTGCACTACTATTAATTTTTTCATAGTTCCCATCACCAATCTCTTTCCACTTATGACTGTATGACTATAACTTGTTGCTGGCAATCCTTATGATTTATATTGATATACCGACCATCAATTGTGTTGTAAATGTTGTACCTTGATGAACGTATCTTTTCTTTTATGTACACTGAGAGCATATGCACCAAGACAAATTCCTTGTGTGTCCAATCACACTTGGCCAATAAAAAATTCTATTCTATTCTATTCTATTCTGCCCTAATGACTGGCTGGCTGGGTGTGGCTGGATGGGGTCATGTGACTGAGTGGGTGTGGCCAACCATGTTACTTGTGTAGGTGGTACCTGTATGGGACAGGCAGGGTTGGGGAGGGAATCCAGGGGTCTCCTGTGAAGGGGGGGAGGAAATAAAGATCCAACATGTTTGTGTGTGTGCGTGTGCGTGTGTGAGAGAGAGACTGGGTCAAGCTAGACTAGGAACGCTGGCTGTGACAGGAAGAGAAGCTGGGTAAGTTGAACCCAGGCGCTTCCCGGGTCCCTGCATCCCAGAAGCAGCAACCTCGCACTCTCCCCTCTCTGATAGCCCCCTTCTTCGCATGGGATTGCCCAGCAGCAGAGACAAAGAGGGAGAAGTGGGCAGCGGGTTGAGGGGAGAGTGCCAGAAGAAAGCCCTTGGAAATATGTAGCCACAAAAGAGTAATTCCTTTTTTTTTACTATAATATCATTGCTAATTTTAAAACAGAACGCTTGATATAAGCTAGTTTTTAAAAACATATTCATATTGCTTAGTTCAATAATTTTTGTCTCACACCCTGCATTTGCATAGGTCTCATTTGAGAAAAGAAGGAAGATTTTATCTTTTTAAAATTTAAGTCATGGAAAAATTCATATGGGCCAGCCCAAATGCTTGATCAATTAAGACAGAACTAAAAAATGTGAACATTTTAGGTGTATGCTTGGGTTTGATCCAGGACAATCACAGTTTAATTTCTGCATTTGCTTCAAATCTTTTACCAGAATGTTTTATACTTTCTTGTTGCCCTTTAAATCTAGATCTTATATGCTTATTAAAATAAAGCTTTCTGACATAATACAATTACCTGAGTTGATCCACTTTATAATCTTATTTTCCAGAAATTCTGTCTGATTCCATCATCCCTTACTATTAATAAAACAGACTTCTATCAAAGCCATTTTCAGTCTTTATTATAACCTTTATTTTATTAAAGTGCTTAACTTTTCCCTCTAGGTATTTTCTCCTCATATTTTCTCATAATTTGAGAATTACTGTGTGCTCAATCTCTCCCCAGATATAAATTATTATTCCTGGCACTTTGTTTCATACATACTTTTATTTATTCATTCAATTCATGCAGTGGATATTGGCTGTCCAGCTCGCAAATCGTAATTCTGTGTGGCTAACAGAAAATGAAAAGAGACAAACAATAGCAACAAATATTAAAACAGCAGAGAATGTAATGCCTCTGAAGCCCACATAGTTATTTTCTTAACCATTACAAGACAGGCTCAACCAACAATCTAACTAGATTTTCAAGGCCTTACCAAATTGGGCCCTTTGAATCTCGGGGGGCTGCTGTTCCAGGTCAGGCCCTGTAACAAACAAGGGCCCACAAGAAAGCCATAGAGGGTATCTGAAGTATGTCCATTCTGGTTGGGTCTCAGATCCGAAGCAATAGTACCCCCAGAAGCCTACTGTGAACCCATGCAGCTTGCAAAATACCATAATGGGCCTATCCTATAAGCCCTGGGCTTGTAGGATAGGCCCATTTTTTCTGGGCTTCTGCAAGCAATTTTCTCTCTGGGTATTGGCCAGGGTAAAGCCTGTCTGCTTCAGTTAGGTAAGTGGCATTTTGTACCCACTAGCTGCTCATTGGGTTTTGCCCATTTGATGGCAAATTGGCTTCTACAAATATCTGTTGTTTGTATTTATACAGCTGTGTTGCTGTTGATTTTCTTCCAATACTCTTCAGAAGCATCTCTCTTTATAATATTGGAGTTTAAAGAATGATGATACAGTTGTATTTTATCAGACCAAGAAACAAACTTGTCCAGAAGATGGAATAGAGATTTCTCATCTACTTGTAGAGTTTAAAAAAAAATACTTAAGCTGTCTGAAAAGTTGAATTAATTTCACTTTAGTTTCTACTGGGGAGGGGGGTGATTGGATTTATTTATTTTTTTGCTTTTGGAATTAAAAGAACTGAGGGTAAACAAACTACTTGTATAGTTCTGTAAAGTTTAGGGCAGATGTATGAAGTAATGTAACCTCTCATTTTTCTTTTACTAATACATTTTCCTACTGGAGCATCTTGATCTTCTGCCTTTTATTTCCCACAGGTTCACGGTTGTGGGGAGAAAGCCAAAGCAAATGCTCGGCAGAGAATCAGCAAGGAAGGAATTCTCTATCCTGGGAGTGGGATGAAGGACAAGTCCTTGGATCCTACCAAGAGAGCTCACCTCCAGAGATGCTTGGACCAGAAACTCAGCGAACTGTCCAAACAGCGAAAGAGCAAAAGGAAAGATAGAGAGAAATAAGAGGATGTGTGGAAAGGAATTAAAGCCAACAAGCTGTCCTTTAAAGCTTGTTCAACTTTGCAGAAAAAAAAGCCAATAAAAAAATTGAACACTTGGGCTCCTTTTTTCCTGTTATAACCAGAACATGCTTTTGAATGTCATGGTTCTCAGAGGACCCAGCACTGCTTAAAGTTGCATACGGAAAACCTTACCTGCAGATTTTGAAAAATGTTCTGGATGCACCTTATGCTGTAAAATGTGAAAACCTCTCACATCAAGGTTATAAAACCCTGTTGATTAGGGGAGAAAAGCAGGCTGCTTTGGCTTTCAATAATTACTTTTGCTGGCGGTGTAATCAAATATACAGTAAATAGTTAAATAGGCAGCTACGCAATAAAGAGGGATGTTTTGTTAAGAGCATGAATCAGTGAATGAAAGAAGCACAGGGATGCAGTATATTTGTGAAAATGATAGGAAGGGAAAGGATGCTGTAGATCTGGATGAAAGTGAACTGATATTATGGAGTAGAGCTCATAAATGAATATATGTGAGAAAGTGAAGCTGTAGATTTAATTATGAAAAAGCTATAATATATATGTTGGTATGATCTAGAACAGGGGTGTCACACTGAAGGCCCGCGTGCCGGATTTGGTCCGCGGGGTGCCTAGATCTGACCCGTGGAGCTGCCCTGGAAACAATGAAGGACTGGCCCACAGTGTCTCTGCCGGCCCTCCTGGGCTCCATTTTCTCTGGCAGAGGCTGCAGGATATCAAACCACACCCACCCCACCCGCAGCCACCGCAGCCACGCCGACTCAGCCCCCCAAGGTCAAACATAACCTCGATGTGGCCCTCAATGAAATTGAGTTTGACACCCCTAATCTAGAATATAGGTGCACATGCAAGAAGAAATTAATAGTTTGATCATAATTTCATGATGCTCTCCATCAGTGCTTATATTGGAAGAGCCAAGGATGAGCCTAGGGGAAAACGTGTGACCTGAATCAAACTGAAGAAAAAAATAGCCTGCTAGTTGATAGGAATGGATGAGTGGGAAGAAGATGAAAAAGTGCAATAAAAGTTAAATGGGCTACTTGAAGACCCAAAAATGAATGGGAGCTATTTTGTGACCATTTACTTAGAGGAACTTGTGCTTTAAATGGTATGTGTTTTAATATG
This sequence comes from Ahaetulla prasina, assembly GCF_028640845.1. Lineage (NCBI taxonomy): Eukaryota > Metazoa > Chordata > Lepidosauria > Squamata > Colubridae > Ahaetulla > Ahaetulla prasina. The sequence goes on along the minus strand of NC_080539.1, from coordinate 259,112,961 downwards.
TATTTTTCAGTAGACATTAAAAAGCAATTAATCCTTTTGGATGGTGATTTTGATTCTGATAAAAGATTGAGAGGTTTTCTGAAGTATACAAATATAATAGAAGCTTCTGACTGCGAGACAGACTATAATAATGTCACGGGTGGATCTTGGGGAGTAGGAGAAAATGCAACTAGGAAAAAAAAATGAGTGGAAGTAGAATGAGTAAGGAAAAAGTACAAATCCTGAATGAAGAATTATTTGTACATTAATTACTCTCGAGAATTAATAGAAAGTAGACACAAGCAAGGGGATATGGACATTATTTGGAAAAGAATAACCAATATAAAGTTACAAATGCCACAGAAATACATGCAATTACACTAATGAGTATTAAAAAGGATGCTTGAATCATAATGAATGGGGGTGAACAAAACATTGCATATAAGAGAATAGCTGCTGCAAAAATGAGAATGAACAAAGTATATTTTACGATGTGTACAGACGCAAAAGTGTAATACCAAAGAATATGAAACAAAGGGCTGCATTAAGATAGAGGCAGAAGGGTTTTCACTGAAGTAAAACTTCATTTTAGAACTAGGTGAAAAACTGAACAAGAAGCATCCAGCAGTGAATGAATTAACCCAGGGGTCTCCAAGCTTGGTCCCTTTAAGACTTGTGGAATTCAATTCTTAAAAATTAAAAATTAATTAAATTAATTAAAAATTATTTAATTAAATTAATTAAAAATTAATTAAAAATTAAAGCTTTGCTGGCTGAGGGACTCTGGGAGTTGAAGTCCACAAGTCTTAAAAGGGACCAAGGTTGGAGACCCCTGAATTATTATTTTTTTATTTGCATTTATATTCCGCCCTTCTCCGAAGACTCAGGGCGGCTTACACTATGTCAAGCAATAGTCTTCATCCATTTGTATATTATATACAAAGTCAACTTATTGCCCCCAACAATCTGGGTCCTCATTTTACCTACCTTATAAAGGATGGAAGGCTGAGTCAACGTTGGGCCTGGTGGGACTTGAACCTGCAGTAATTGCAAGCAGCTGCTGTTAATAACAGACTGCATTGGCCTGTTGAGCCACCAGAGGCCCTTAATTAACCAATAGAAGAGAATATATGTAGCTCCAGGTTCAACTGTGGAGTCCTTGGTGCTCTCTGAGGTTGGTTGGTTGCTTGCAGATGTTTTAGTTACCAAACTGAATGAATTAAAAATGAAAATGAGGAACTGAATTGGAATATAGCTTAAGTGAGGAAATATTGAAGAAGGGTTATGGAGATTTATATAGTGAAGAGTGGAATTAAAATGAATGTTAGTGTTAAGGGAAGGGAAGGGAAAGGAAAAAGAGAAATGGGCTATAAATGCAGGTGGAATTACTGGAGAGTTTAAAATATGGATGTAATTTTATTATGGAATGTCTGTGACTTCCTTAATACGATTCTATAAAAAGTGCTAAAAAGAATGCAAAAATGTTTTAGCTTATAAAGTGTCAGTAAAAAGTGGCAGATTATCGCCTGAAAATATGCTGAGGTGATAATGAGCAAAGTTAGAGAAGAGTCATGCAGCTTTATGCTAATGAGGTGTAGACCAGATATTTGCTCCTCGGCAATTAACTAATAAATGTATGAATGTGACGTAAAAAGTTTATTAAACATTAATTGATTTCCCATCATATGGGATACTATATGATGATGTGAATAGGCTTGAATTATGAAGTGCTTTGTATAAAATAGTGAAGTTGGTTACCGAATGCCATAAAAGCAGTGTATTTGGAAGTGTAAAGTATGTGTGAGAATAAATGGTTCAATACTGAGCAGGGAGTAAGGCAAGGATTGTGATGTCCTACTGTTTGTTTATATGTATTTATGGATAAATGTATAAGGAAGACTTGTACTATTGGAGGTATATTGGTTGGGAATGTGAATGTGCATTTTTGTTTGTCAAAGGCTAAGAACTAGAATAATGTGAGGTTAATATCAGATCTATGATGCAGAAAATTAATGCAATGAAGATGAATGAACAGTAGTATTTATTTTTAAAAGGTATGAACAATAGCAAACATAAATGATGAAAAATCTTTGCCAGATAAATGGATTTGTGTGCCCTGATAATTTTCTACAGATGGAAAAATGGCTGGATGTGCAAATGTTAATAGAAGAGTAGTGTTGGGAGGAATGAATGAATGTTTTTTGAAAGAAACAAAAATGGCTGTCTTAAGAAGTTGCTTCTGCCCACATTGTTATAGGGAGACAAAGTTGTGTATGTCAGGCAAAGCATAGCGGTAAGCTGAGTGCAATTGGAATACGGTATTTTAATGGTGTATATAGCAAAGCCAAAACCAGAACTCAATCGTGAGAGAGGGATAAATGAATGTAGATTGAATGCAAAAGTGAGTGACAATAAGAAATAGTTTGAAAGTGATGGGTTATGTGAATAAATGAATGAAAGTAAATGAGGGATTAAGGACTGAATCACAAAACAAATATATGATGGAAAATTAATGAGTTATGTAGAAGGGAGTGACTGAAAACCTTGGAATTGAATGAAATTAATGAGAACCTGAGAAAACAGAGGAAAGACATTTAAAGAACAAACTCTCTTTCTCCCTCTCTTTCTTTGTCTTCTACTTACTGTTCTTTTTTAGGCTTTACACGATGTTGCTTATTCCCAAAAGGGGTAGATTGATCATTATGGTCAGATGGATGGATGACTTCCGTAATACAAGCATACATTCAGGCAGAGAAAAATCTAAAATGAAACCCACAATTGGCTATTTTGATTCATATTTCTTTATGCCTTTCCTTGCCTTTTTATCTACAAAAATATCTTGTCTCTTCCCTGCTTGCCTTGAAGAATACTGCAGTTTGCTTTGAAGATATATAAAGAAGACAAATAGCTTTTCTTTCAAACTGCGTAACCCTTTTTTCTCAGCAAGTCATTATAAAATCTTTGAAGCAACATATTTTAGTCCACTGTTGGAACCCAACTATAAAAGTCCAAATGGGCATTGCTCCTTTTAAGAAGAGGGATTTTGGCAAAACATGCCACATGTAGAGAATATGATTGTGCTTCTTTGATCATTACATAAATGGTAAAGCAAAATTGCACATACTGCAAGCATCTACACCCCCATTATAATAACAGCATGTTCTTTTGATGGAGGGAAGAGTGGCTGTCCAGCATGCCCACATCTGTTACCATTCTGCCTGGCTTTGGTGAAAGTTGGAATCTAGTACCGTAATATCTGAATTCGTCACAGTTGTTGCCCATTTATTTTATTTGTCAAGGCCAACCAACTCCAGAAAGTTTGGGCAGTGGAATTTGGAGCAGATCCAGGTACACAATATCTTCTTAGTGCATCAGGAAGAGAAATAAATTGGTGCAACAAAAGGAAGACTTTGGATCCAGAACTCCAAGATCTTTTTAGAAAATTACTGCAGCATTAGGAGGGAGGTGTGATTCTGGCATCTTCCACAACATATGTATCCAGCTGCCTCCTGTTGTCAGATACAGTTGTTTATTTAGAATAGGAGTTGCAAGCTACACATGGATACCCTCTTAGCATCCCAGGATCACACTGCAAAAACTCAGCAGCAAAATTTCAATTCTGAACTCAGAAAATTATTGGCTTTTCTTTTTGGTCATTGTCTTGAAATTAAAGTGCTGTTGATGTTTTATCATCCAGATAAACTGGTTTCCTATCATTTCCGTGATGCTAAACACAATGTGGCTTCAACCTTGACTGCACTTGGATTTAGCATGTGTGATTTATGAATAACCTGAGACTGCAATAATACAAAGGAAATGGATTCCTTTTCTTTAAAAAAGACCATAATTATGGCTGACATAAAATAAATGTATATAGTTTAGAAAATCACGGTGTGACACAATATTTTAGAGCAAATGGAGGCTACAAAGTTGAAGGCAGAGAGATTCAAATTGGCTCTAATGATGGTAGCTTGATTAACTGCTGAAATAACATTAACTTAGACGATCCAGATCACAGCATACTTGATATAGAGCAGGGGTATCAAACTCAATTTCATTGAGGGCCACATCAGAGTTGTGTTTGACCTCGGGGGGCCAAAGCGGGTGTGGTCAACTCAACATCACTTGTGTAAGGGGCGCCTGTAGTCTGAGCGCTCTGCCAGTGAAAACGGGCTCCGAAGCTCCATTTTCGGCTACAATGGACTCCTGTAACCCTCTGCCAGCAAAAACAGAGCTAACTCACTGTGGCCAACTCACCATTGGACAAGAGTTACACTATTATCGAAGAAATAGTTGATTAGCATCATTAAAGATAGGATGCCAAAGGAGGGACAAAATGAAATGTGAATGACAAAAACTAAAACAATTTTTTAATTATTTTAAATAATTGAATTGTTAAATTATCCTGCAGCAAGCTGTCATGTGGCAAATTGGCCATGATCAGTTGACTGTGAAGAGTGGGCTGTGGTGAGTTGGCTGTGGCAAGCTGTCCCATTCTGTGCTGAATGAGCCCCTGGTCTCCCTGGGACAATCTGGATCAGGGGTCTCCAACCTTGGCAACTTGAAGACTTGTGGGCTTCAACTCCCAACTCTGGGAGTTGAAGTCCACAAGTCTTCAAATTGCCAAGGTTGGAGACCCCTGATTTGGATTAAACATCATGCTTGTTTTTTGTATACATCCATAGATTTAGCTATCAGCCTGTACCCTAAAGCATTTGGAAAATGTTTTAACAAATACAAAAAGATGAAGAAATGTGTTAATAGTTTTCCTTAAACTGATGCCCTCCAAATGAGTTGGTAGGTGAGTTCCATTAACCTCAAACAACATTACAACATTTTGTAATGGAAAAAATGCAAGAAAAAAGGAAGAGAAGAAGCATCATGCCAGCGGTGAAATGCACTTACCTTTGCTACCAGTTCAGGAGTGTGAGCGCGCACTCCTCTTCTGCGCATGCGCAGAGCGTTCTGCACATGTGCAGAGGGTAAAAAATGGGACGTAATGGCATCCTGGTGGGTGGGCGGAGCCGCCTGCTGCCAACGCTACCAATTTGTGTGAGCTGGATAGATCCGGCCAGATTTCACCGCTGCATCATGCCCTTGGCTGAAGAATAGGTGTTTCCCTCCCAATTATATTTAGGAATATATTTTATGATAGTAGATCTTACCTTACCTTGGCATTCTACATTGCTGTAGTGCTGCCTTTGCTACTTTGGAGACTTCTAGTTTGCCATGAATCCTCACTTGAAATCAGTTGGTTAATGGTTAACATATCCTGATGTGTCAAAGTATTTCAAAGATGAACTGTAATGAAACATTAACAATCCAATAGCCATAAAAGTAAGTGATCAGAAGCAAGATACAAGACATAATGACAATACATGGAAAGAGGACAATAATTCCTCAAATGCATGTTCAGCTTTTATCTGATTAAATTGTCTTGGCAACTATACTAAGCAATCAACACCAGGCAAATTTCTAGCTGATATGATGATGCTCAATTACATATAATCTCGGCTGACGAGAATGAATTACCACCCCCAGATCATCCTCAATCACCATCACTACCACCACTTATATACTGATTTCCATACTTGCTAGAGTTTTTTCTCTCCATAGTTTATCCAGTTTCATTCCGCCTTTATCCTAGATGACTTTGATACCTGCTATCAATCCAGAATCAGATGAGTCTTCATTGCACAAGGGCATCATGGACCATATTCAGATATGCTTCAGACAGCTAAGTCCCACAGCTGTCCATTCCCACACAGAATTAGAGTGGTTGAGTTCCGAGTCACATTTGTATTAAGAGTGCATTGGTGTGTGTGAACAGATAAGACTGCAGAGAAATTACTCCCTGGCTACTGTTTTGTAACCTCTTCCAATCAAGACTGATCTACTTACATAATATAGTTAAGCAAGTCATTTCCACAATTCCCATTAAACCTAATCCTGTGCTCTAAATCAGGGGTCTCCAACTCTTGGTCCATGGCCCACTACCGATCAGCCTGTTGGGAACAGTGTTGTGTCTGCGCCCCCCGAGCCAGGCACCCTGCCAGAAAGTGACTTGGAAAGTGAGGGGGAAGGGCCATCAGGTCTTACCTTGGAAACACCGGCTTCCCTGGCTCAGCTCCAGGAGCCAGAGGCAGGCCAGGTGGAAGAGATAACGAGGCCTCCGTCCCCTGACTCTTCCTCCCCAGGCCACGCCTCCAGATCCATCTGATGGCAATCAGGCCTGGCTGGACCCTAGGTTTTGTAGGCAGGAGAGGCGGGAACAACAGAAGCAGGGGTGGGGCAGGCCTTGGAAGTCCTGAGTCATGGAGCCACACCCCACAGGATATGAAACCAGCAAGGGCTGCTATGCCTCTTCGTAGCAGGCAAATCAACTGCTTAACTAGAGCTGAAGTACTGTTTGTTCCTGTGTGACTCATCGGCATCAAGGGAGATAACAGAGTCACTTGGCAGATGCTCGCTAGTTTGCTGCCAGAGCTGATAGTGCCGGCTAATTAAGCCATCGCTCAGACAGAGGTGAGGGGGGACAGAACATCCAGGCTCTGAAAGTGGTAGGTGCACACATGATTGTGCAAAACTCCATTTGTGGGCACATGCATGAAACCACCCTCTCTCCCCCTGCCACTGCCACCACTGTTGCCAGTCCACAGAGCTGGAAAGTTGAGACCACTGCTCTAAATGGGCAGAAATCATTTAATATCTTCTTCTTGTGCCATATCTGTCATTGGATGTTGGCGATCCTATTTTTATCAACAGCCGCATGAAAAAGTGCTGTTGAATTTTTCAACCCTGAGGATCTGTAGCAGGGATCTTTGGAGTTGTGAGCCAAAATGTCAAGAGAATTCCAGTTTGAGGAAGGCTGTTATAGGCATTTTTAAATATCTCCTCCGTGCAATTGTGTAGTATAAACTGGAACACATCATAATTTCCTGAAACTAGACATACTCCAATTGGCAATACCAGACCAAGCATTTAAACATACTCTCACTTAAAATCTCATTCCTTGTCTTGCTTTTCTTGTAGCATTTTCATCTTTAGTGTTGGCTCATTACCCTCCTCTTGCACCCTTCGTCTGCTCCATTGTTGGCAGTTGTGTAGTATAATCAACATCTTAATTTATATCCCAGTGATACATCTAATAGCTTTTTTTTTCCAGGGTGCGGAAAAAAGCTTCAAATGATGCCATTTGGAAGAAGTGGAGTTAAATCCTAAAGCTATCCTTAGAAGGGCTGGGTCTGCAGAAAATGCAAGCCCGTGTTCCATGTTGATTGAACAGAAAATAACTAAGCACTTATAGATAATGTCTGTCCATAGAAAAAAAGCAGATTTGCGCTGGATGATTTGCTCACATTAGAAATTTTTGCAGTCAGAGCTGAAGAGTGAAGTGGAGGGGAGGCAGAGGTGGTATTCAGCAGGTTCTGATGAGTTCTGGAGAACTGGTAGCGGAAATTTTGAGTAGTTCGGAGAACCGGTAAATACCACCTCTGACTGGCCCCGCCCCCATCTATTCTCTGCCTCCTGAATCCCAGCTGATCAGGAGGAAATGCGGATTTTTCAGTAACCTTCTCCTACTACGCTGACCAAGCCACACCCACCAAGCCACACCCACAGAACTGGTAGTAAAAAACTTTGAATCCCACACAGGTGAGGCATTCCTCTTTTCCTCTCAAGGAAGCATGATCAAGAGTGGCTATATATAAATGATAACCAAGAAGATTTTTATGGAAAATTACACAGGAAAATAATGGTATTTGAAATATGAAAATAACTGCGTGATGGGTAATTTTAATGCAATAACAGAAGTTGATTTGGACTATAAAGCTACAAAGATAAATAAGAAGTCCAGGAAAACTCTTCCAAAAGCCTTTTTTTACAATGGTGGAGGAATTAAGCATTCAAGATGCTTGGAGAGGAAGATATCCGAAAGAAAAACAATACACTTTCTATTCAAACAGACATAGTCTAGAATAGACACGATGTGGATATCAACTGATTTATTAGCTAATGTACAAGATATAAATATTGAAGCAAGCACATGGGCAGATCATAATCCGATCACAATTATATGGAAGGGACAAAAGAAGAGATCCAGATGGACATTAAATCAAACAATATTGAATGAAAAAGAGTTTCAACAATTTATGGAGAAAGAATTGCTATTCTTTTTCAGAGAAAATAAGAAGGAAGATACCTCACTACAAAATGTGTGGGACACAGCAAAAGCATACATTTGAGGATTGGCAATGACTTACCGTGTTTCCCCGAAAATAAGACAGGGTCTTATTTTCTTTTGACTCCCCCCCCCAAATAAGGGCTTGGCCTTATTATCGGGGGGGGGTGTCTTATTATTTTGGGGGTGCAAGAGGCAGCGAGTGTGGGACTGGATGTCCCATCACTGCTTTCGCCTCCCCTCCCTGTTCTTCGTGCCGGCTGAGTGGCCCAACACGTCCCACCCTGCCTCAATGGCAACAGGTGCTTCCCTTACCCGCCGTCTCTTTATCAAGAGGGGTGGCAGGTAGGGCAGGGGAGAAGCAAGACAGGTGGAGCAAGACATGGCTCTTCTTGCCGTCTCTTCTCCCCCCCTCACCGGGCATGATAGGGCTCCTGCCCCTTGCTTAGCCACCCGCCCCCTTTAGGGATGCAATGTGGGGGTGGCAGGTAGGGCAGGTGAGAAGCGGGATGCACGTCTTACCTTTCCAGCTCCGTTGCATTCCTTGCTGTTGTGTCCAGGGAAACATGCTGTAAAAGAAAACCTTCTCACGAGTTTGAGAAGTTTGATTGAACTTGCAAGAAGTTTTTCTTTTTCTTGTTCTCATCTTACAAGACATTCTACAGAATTTCAAGTAAATTCCTAGATTAAATGAAATTACTCAGCTAAGGTGCACGTTCTTAGCCAGCTCTTGCTGATCAGGAAAAAAAGGTAAGCAGATGGTAGTTAGGTCAATCCTAAAAGGTAAACTGGGCTAAGAAATCAATGCCATATAGGTTAGGGCTACTTTTATTGGAACAGCTACGGTAAAGGGTTCTTGCAAGTCTGAATGTGCTTCCCTCATTTTATCTTCATGGGAATTGGGGAGGGCCTTGTCTGAGAAGTTTTCTGAAGTTAGTTTCTTGAAATGGGCCCAAGTCATCTGATCCTTCCCTCCTGTCCTCCAAGGCCACTCCCTTTACCCTCTGCAGGTTACTATAGGTAGTGTTCAACTTACAGCTGTATTGGAAATGAAATTTCTGTCATAAGTGTGACCCACTTTTTTGCAGTGACTGATAAGCAAACTCCACAAGTCAATACATTCCTATGGGTGTTTTTTGCCCAGAAACTATTCAAAAAGGACAGTGTCTGCCATAAAAAAAACCCATGTAAATGATGTCATATGATGGGGAACACTGCAACTAGTCATAAATACAAACCAATTTCCAAGAACTAGAACATCATGTGACTGCAGAGGAGCTACATCTATCGGAATACTGGAACTATCCAGTCAGTATTTGGGGAGGGGGATCCATCATAACACTAACTGATTGGTCATTAAGTGAGGACTGTCTGTATTTGAATGGGAAGCTACCAAGAAATTCGAGGGTTGGCAGAATACCTTGTGGAGAGGATCCCAGAAAAAATAGCAAACTATTTCCACAGTCTTACCTAAAAACATTACATGGCCTCATAGGCATCTGTTCCCAACCATAATGCCAAAGTACAACATGCATCATGACATCGTACACAAAGACAGAGCAGAGTTGGCATTATATATAATTACAAAATGACATTTTGTCATTTGCTCCTCTTCAACATCTATATGCTCAGATATGTTCCTATTATCCCAGACTGAGCACAACTCTTAGATATCTTCAACATACAAGAATTAAGTTTGAGCTGAGTCTTAGGAATAAGCCATATCAGAAATGTGTGTATATGTGTTTGTATGTTTGACTTGCAAATAAGATTATTGCTGCCTCTGGACAAGAGATATCGTGTGCATGTATGTGCATGTCCTGGCCGCTATCTGTTCTTGTCCACATACTTGAGGGGTGTATGAATATTGTAATTCCACAGAACAGGGGCTATGGGTTGAATATATGAATATTAATAACTTAAAATGTTCCTAGTTCCCTGTAATCCCATTTACCAACCCTTTGAAGTTGCTTGTGACTAATGCTAGCATCGAAGTGCCTGAGGAAACCATCATTACCAACTAATTGTGTCTATCTGGATTTTTCAATTCCCTCCTTCCCATGGCACAATTAGTAAAGCTTTTTGTGTCATAGAAATTTTAGTCTAACCTGAGAAGACAGAAGTGCTGGCTGGGAATTTAAAGTTACATCTTAAAAGTTGCCAAAGTTGAGAAATGCTGATCTAGATTGAAAGATGGCCAAACTTATTCAGACTGGTACGCTGCATTGACAGAAATCATGTTATAATTGCATTTTATAGTCCAAGCATTTTACAAAGGCAGGAGTTAGATGCGAACTGCTATTAAATAAATGGTTTGAATATTAAATACTACATAAAGTTGTCTGTATCTCACTTTAAGCACATTTTAAAATGTTATTTCCATCTTGAATCTCTAGGGCAGGGGTCTCCAACCTTGACAACTTTAAGACTTCAACTCCTGGGAGTTGAAGTCCACAAATCTTAAAGTTGCCAAGGTTGGAGACCTTTGCTCTAGGGTAACGGATGCATAAGATTCACCACTTCTGCTCTGCAGGAACATTTTTGATCCCTAACTCAGCTCTATCAGGCAATGCGGGCTGAGCGAGTCACTCAATGAGTGTTCATGGTTGAGTGGGCCTGAACATGGACCTCCCCAAGACCTTCATTACTACACATCATTGGCTGTGACATCTAGTCAGAAACTGAACCTCTGGTGGCTGCCCTACACCAACCAGTGTTCTATGATCCTTAAATTGTGCAATAGTTGCTTGCTTCTTTCTAACTGAAGATGTGTCCATTTGTATACATATGCAGTTATTTATTTATTTATTTATTTATTTTGTCACAACAATATATGTAGGTATCATACAAAAAGATTATATAGTGTATAAACATATATGAGTAAATATAAGGAGGTATAAGCATATATATAGGAAGAAGAAAAGAAAAACAATAGGACAGGAACGGTAGGCACGTTTGTGCGCTTATGCACGCCCCTTATGGTCCTCTTAGGAATGGGGTGAGGTCAATAGTAGAAAGTTTTTGGATAAAACTTTTAGGATTATGGGAAGAGACCACAGAGTCAGATAAAGTGTTCCAAGCACTGATGATTCTGTTACAGAAGTCATATTTTCTGCAATCTAGATTAAAGCGGTTGACATTAAGTTTAAATCTATTAGTTGTTCTAGTATTATTGCAATTAAAGCTGAAGTAGTCTTTGACAGGAAGGACATTACAATAGATGATTCTGTGAGTTAAACTTAGGTCTTGTCGAAGGCGACGGAGTTCCAAGTTTTCTAAGCCTAGGATTTTCAAGTCTGGTGGGATAAGGTATTTTGTTGTTTTCAGAGGAATGGAGAACTCTTCTTGTAAAATATTTCTGGACACGTTCAATTGTATTGATGTCAGAGATGTGGTGAGGGTTCCAAACAGGCGAGCTGTATTCTAGAATTGGTCTAGCAAATGTTTTATATGCTCTGGTTAGTAGTGTGGTGTTTTTGGAAAAGAAGCTACACAAGATTAGGTTTACAACTCTTAGAGCTTTTTTTGCTATGTAGTTGCAGTGGGCTTTGGCACTTAGATCATTTGACATGAAAACTCCAAGGTCTTTAACGGGATGGGGGTCGTCTGTAAGGTAATGTCCATCTAGTATGTACTTAGTGTTTGGGTTCTTTTTTCCTATATGTAAGACTGAGCATTTGCTGGTTGAGATTTGGAGTTGCCAAGTTTTAGACCATTCAGATACAAAGTCAAGGTCTTTTTGGAGGATAGCTGTATTGTTGGTGGTGTTAAATAGTTTGACATTATCAGCAAAGAGAACACAATTACTTGAGATATGGTCACAAAGATCATTAATGTATAGTATAAAGAGTGTTGGTCCAAGAACACTGCCTTGAGGAACGCCACTCTTGACAGGAACAGGGTTTGATAAAGCATTGCCAATTTTGACCACTTGTTGTCTGTTAGACAGAAAAGCAGATATCCATTTGTGGAGGGGTCCTGAGATGCCATAGGATTTTAGTTTTAGGAGAAGTTTATCATGTACTACTGAGTCAAAAGCTTTGCAGAAGTCTATGTAGATTGCATCTATTGATTTGCCTTGATCAAGATTTGAAGTCCATATGTTTTTGCAGTGGAGAAGTTGTAAGTTACATGATAATTTTTTCCTGAAACCAAATTGTTTGTTGGAGAGTAGGTTGTTTGTTTCTAAGTGTGAGGTAATGGATTGGTTGATGATAGATTCCATGACTTTGCAGGTGACGCAGCAAAGGGAGATCGGTCTGTAGTTTTCAACTAAGCTGGGGTCTCCTTTTTTGAAGATAGGGATGACTGTGGCTAGTGACCAAAGTTTGGGAAGAGAACTGGTAGTGAAAGCTTTATCAAAGATAATACTTAGGGGTTCTACTATATTAATGGAAAGTTTTTTTAAGAAGTAGGCACATAGTCCATCGGGTCCAATAGATAGCAATGGTTTTAAGTTATGAAGAGCTTTTCCAACGTTGTCTTCTGTGAAATCTATATGAGTTAAATCATCATAATCATTGCAGGTACGTTTGTGGAATGTCGGATATGTGTTATCAGAGTTAACGAAAACTGAGCCAAAGAAAATGTTGAAGAGGTTTGCTTTAACTGTTTCGTCATTGCATTCTTTGTTGTTAGAATCTTTTAGTGGTGGGATGGATCTAGAGTCTTTAAGTTTATTGTTAACAAAATTATAAAAGGCACGATTGGAATTTGTGTGCAGAAGGTTCTCTTCTTGCTTGGTGTGGTAATTTGTGCATTCAGTTTTTATTTGGTTGCATATGTTTCTGTAGCGGTTTTTGAAATTTGTAACATAACCTTTTTTGTTTCTTTTCCAGAGGGATTTTTTTTTGATTGAAGCTTTTTTATTGATATGGGTAGTTTGTTTTTCTTGATCATGGTAGTCATTTGTGGTACATATAGTTTAATGACTCTATTGATTTCAAGTAGGAAGACTCTATAGTGGTCTTCAGCGGTTATGCAGGTTGCAAACAGATTTTGCCAGTCCAGAAATGAAAGATCGTTGTTTATAAGGTCGTAATTGGCTTTTTTGAAGTTGTAGTTGGGAGTACTGTTGTTATGACGATTTAAGTATGGACGTATATTGAGACGAAAATCAATCATGCAGTGGTCACTGTTGGAAAAAGGTTCTTTAATTTGTAGTCCGTAAATTGAGTTTGAATTGTTGCAGAAGATGAGGTCAAGGCAGTTGTTGAGTCTTGTATTGTTAGTTACAAGTTGTTCAAGACCTAGGTTTGTAACAGCGTTGTATAGTGTAGTATGGATTGGGTCAGTTGAACATTCATTAGTTGTCCAGTTAATGAGAGGTAGATTTAGGTCACCCAGGAAGATGAGAGGATATGGGCAAGAGGTAGCCCATGTTAGCATGGAGGTTAGCATATTTGCATGGGTAATGTCATAGTCAGGGGCTCTGTAGCATAGTAAGAATCGAAGAGTAGTGTCAAGGGATAGGTCGCAAACAATAGTTTCAGGAAGAGAGAGTTTATGTGCTACTTGGATATTTTTTAGATTCAGTGACTTTTTGTAAAAGATAGCCACTCCACCACCTCTTCGGATTTCACAATCTGATCGATAGACTTGATATTCTTTGTTTGAGATAATGGAGTCAGGAAGGGATGAGTTCAGCCATGTTTCACAAACAAAAATGATATCAAATGTGCCACTGTTTAATAAGAGTTTAATTGTTTAACTGTTTAATAAGAGGATAAGTTCAGGTAATTTGTTGACTATGCTTCTTGCAGTTAAGGCAAATTGCTCTGGGAATAATTTTTTCTGTCTTATCTTGCCTCCAGACACTGCATGTATGTTGTGCAGGACATGATGGAAGTTGTGAGGGGGAGAAGAAGCTGAAATGAAGTGTTCTGTGTTAGCAAACCCATAGCTCCAATTGCTTCTGTTACTTTTCGGTGGGACCACCGCCTTCCAGTCCCTGATCTCCCTCAGCCATCTTTCAGCTGTAAGGAAGACCCAGATTCTTCTGAGCTTTCTCAATAGGTCTTCCTGTCACTTGGTTGATCTACAGAGTATAAAACTTGGATCTCTGGACTTAAAGAAAGTATAACAGAATAGCAGAGTTGGAACGGACCTTGGAGGTCTTCTAATCCAACCCTCTGCTCAAGCAGGAAACCCTACACTATTTCAGATAAATGCTTGTCCAATCTCTTCTTAAAAACTTCCAGTGTTGGAGCATCCACAATTTCTGGAGGCAAGACATTTCACTTATTAATTGTTCCAACTGTCCTTAGTTCTAGGTTGCTTCTCTCCTTGATTAGATTCCATCTATTGTGTCTTGTCCTGCCTTCAGGTGCTTTGGAGGATAGATTAACCCTCTCTTCTTTGTGGCAGCACCTCAAAGTAATTAGACATATAATTGAAAAGATTTTTACCCTTGTGTTTTGAAAGCATACTATGGAGGAATTTCCTTTGCAACAATTGGGACTTTCAGGAACCCCGACTCCTCTTTCTTCTCATCTAATTTCGTAGGATTATTGAATACGTTTGCAACCCTATTCACCTTCTTTTTCAACCTTCTGCTCTGCAATGGCACATTCAGCAACTGCAGATATCCAGAGGGCCACTAGATGGCAGCCAAAAAATACAAAACTCTCATTCTTAACTGCAGCCTAGAAGATAATGGTCAACAGTTCACCACTCAAGGATAGTTTCAAGAAATAATGAAAAAATTAAATCAGTCAAAAGTATGAAAAGAACGAAAAAAAGGAGGGGGAATGTAATGCTTGGGGTAAGCAGAGGGCTGTGCATGCCAGCTGGGGGAGGCATGCTTTTCACATGGTTAGACAATGCTGGAATTTCAGATGAGGGAATCATCACATCACCCTAGAACCACAAACCTATGGCACGGGTGCCCAAAGTGGCACATGAAGCCACGTTGTCCGGCACATGTAGCCGTGCCTGTTTGTTTTCCTGGGTTTTGGCGCATATGTGCGCACGAGGATCAGCTGTCCTTCGCATATGTGGCAGTGCCAAAAACCAGTATGCGCATGCTCGCCAGCCAGCTGATTGTCGGGTGTGCATGTGTGCCAGAACCTGGACATTCAGCTTTTCTGGAGTATGATCCCTTCATGTGCACGGTAGTGCCAAAACCCGGCCTGCGCATGCACACCAGCCAACTGATCAGCGGGCGTGCATGCGTGCTAAAACCTGGAAGTTCGGCTTTTCCAAAGCTCGGCCCCAACGAGTGTGCATATGCGCCCGATGCGTTCATGCAACCTTTTTGGCACTTGCCGAAAAGGTTCACCATCACTGCCCTAGAACATGATATGTGATGCTCTGTATGAACATCAGGGCATCTCAGACACATTGGGGGTACGCATTAAGGGTGCACTGTGTGGCCAAAAAATTTTAGGACAGTGTGATTTTTTTTGCCAGCTCTGGGGCAGAAGACCCCATGTGTGCACGTAGCCTGAATCAATAGTATTTCTCAGTCGGTCTTGACATGTTAAGCTTCAAACTCTACAGGAAAGATAGCAGTCACCATATTAACTCATTGCTCTGCCCAAAGAACCCCCAGGCACAATACAAAGGTACAACCTGGGAAAGCAGTTGAAGTATCTACTCAACTATCACAATACAAAAAATAAGTGGCCACCCTTTGTTTTCCAATATGTCAGAATATTTACAAGTTTCATATACCTGTTCTCTCACCACCATATCATACTTGGTGGGCTTATTTTTAAATATTCTAATTTGCTATCATACTTGCTAGCAAGCAAGTCCAAATGTAACCAGTGGGACTTTTATTCAAGTGAACATATTTAAGTCTGAATTGTAAAGCATGCACGTAGGGAACATTTATGCAAACTAAGCAGTTCAGCATTTATTGAAGCAATTTAATTCCTTCTAGGGCAGAAAAATTAGATTTGCTTGGTAGAGCAATTTTCTGAGTTTCCTTCATGCAGAATTTGATTCAGAAGTTTCCTTGGTGCTCCAGTTTAGAAATAGATATTTCTGACAATTATTAATAAGATAAAAATATGAAATGTTATTGTTTCATGGATCTTGTTTGCAAAATAAATCTACTCAATGTACAAAATGAGAAATGCAATACATCTTTCCTCTTCACATCCAGTGTTCAAAGATTCAAATTCTCTTCAAAAATATTATAATTGAAAAAAGAGGTTTTGGGTGTTTTGTAAAACTACAGACTTTTTGCCTGGGATGAACTGTGGCATAAGATGGTACAATAATGGTCTAATTATAAGATCATGATGCTCAAATGATATTGCTTTGGCACACTCTTTATAATTATCTGAGTAATAGCCTTCCTTCCTTCCTTCCTTCCTTCCTTCCTTCCTTCCTTCCTTCCTTCCTTCCTTCCTTCCTTCCTTCCTTCCTTCCCAATAACCATGCCTCACTAATTTTATCTTCACAACTCCATGGACAATTAGACATGTAGAAACTAGTTTTTCCTCTCCAAACCGATTTGAGCTGGAGAGAATTTGACCTGTGAGAATCTTTCCATGCATGTTTCTTCTGGGCCTCCAAGTTGTTAGAAAAGTCCTAGCTAATTGGTCTAGTTGCACCTTGGTAACTGGAAGAGGCTTGTGAGTTGGATGCAGTTCCCTTCTACATATAAATAGACAGATTTGACTCAACAGAGGCATTTGTATTTCATATTTTTCTATAAGAATGTGAGGGAGTCCCATGACTGATAACTGGCAAGTTTTCTCAGGAAACTTGCTTATTATTCATGACCATCTGTTCATATGCAAGAAGAGAGAATGTCCTTGTATTTTTGGAAAGAGGGGGATGGGATGGCTCCTGATGCCATTACAGTTGAGCATCAGGCACGGGTGGGAGATTCATGGCAGGGGGTTATTCAGATGGTTATATGGGCAGATGGGTGGCATGTAAAGTGAACATACTGACAGCAAATATGTACCGACATTGAGAAGGCAGGCAGACTTTAGCACCTGGGATTTACTTTAGTGTATCTCTGAGCAGTACCACTAGAGCAACATAGTGGCTCATGTGATGGGCATTTGGTAGACACTAAGCACATGCTCAACTTAGAAACTTGTCATCAGAAATTCTTCCACATAAAAATTTATTCCCTGTTTTATCTTTGGTGTGTTTAATCAGCACTTCATTTAGGAGCAAAAGACCTCTTTATAATCATTGCTCTTGTTAGACATCTGAGAGTCAAATATGTGACTACAAGCTCATATACTAAAGGTTTATTGAGATCATCCAGTAGATTCTGAGTAAGTAAGCAGTGAAGAAAAAGGAGCTTGTGGGTTAATTGCATATATCCAGAGTTGTTACTAATAAACATACAGAGATTTATGGGGACTATTAGTGGGTAGGACCAGAGCAGCTTGGTGGTCTAGAGGTGAAGATGCTTGCCTGCCACTTGGCAGATGTTTCTCTATTAAGGCCCAAAGAGAAAATATCTGCTGGGAACTCTGCGTAGCTATATCTTCACACAGAAGTCATAGGATGTACACAATACATGGTTCTCCTACATTTCCTGACAACTGCAACCCTGCAAAGTAGATTGAGCTTAGAGAACATGAATGGCCAAGCTCCCACGGCTGGAGAGGGACTAGAACTGGGGTCTCCCAGTGCCATTCAGCATCTTAACCACTGCATGACCCTGGCTCTCTCTTGTCAAGCGGATTTTATTTATTTTTATTTATTTATTTATTGATCAAATTTATATACCTCTGCATAGGACTCTTTTTTTGTGATGTTTTATGTTTGCTTTGTTGTTTGGGTTGCTAACATGTACCGTATTTTTCAGAGTATAAGTTGCACTTTTTCCCCCCCAAAAAGGGTGAAAATCTGGATGCATCTTATACTCCAAATGTAGCCCCGCCCAGCTTATCAAATGGAGGTTTCAGAGACTGAAAAAAGCATAAGAAATGAAGCTTTAAAAAACAAGCCCCCAAACAGAGCTTTAGAAAAGAAGCTCCCAAACAGAACTTCAGAGGCTTTTTTTCTGAAGCTCCGTTTTGGAGGCTTTCAGAGGCAGAAAAACGTTTTTTCTGAAACAGAGTTTCAGAGGCAGGGAAAAAAACACACCAAAAAAACCCAAAAAACCCCAACAAGCCACAGAGCTCACAACCAAGGAACCTGTTGCTAAAATTCACTTCTGGGAACAGCTGATTAGGGGTAATCCAGGAGGCAATCCACCTGCCAATCAGCTTTTTTCTTATTTTCCTCCCCAAAAACTAGGTGCGTCTTATACTCGAGTGCGTCTTATACTCCGAAAAATATGGTAATTATTGCATACAATAGTTACTTTTCTACTTGTTTGGATTAATTCTCTGGATTTTGTTGTTTTGTTGTTTTTGTGAGTTGCCTGCTCAGTTGAAGTCAAGCAGCACCCAAATGAAATGAATAACTGAACAAGCGTTGTTGGATATGCCGGTAGTCCTCGACTTACAACCACAATTGAGCCCAAAATTTCTGTGGCTAAGTGAGACATTTGTTAAATGAATTTTGCCCCGTGTTATGACCTTTGTTGCCACAGTTGTTAAGCAAATCACTGCAGTTGTTAACTCAATAACACAGTTATTAGGTGAATCTGGCTTCCCTATTGACTTTGCTTATTGGAAGGGGATCACATGACCCTGGGACACTGCAACCGTCATGAGTCAGTTGCCAAGCATCTGAATTTTGATCATAGGGGAGCTGCAATGGTCGTGTGAAAAACGGTCATAAATCATTTTTTCATTGCCGTTGTAACTTTGGTCACTAAACGAACTGTTGCAAATCGAGGGCTACCTGTACACATAGCTTATATTTAAAATATTTGTAATATTTCCTTTTTCTTTTATTCAGCATCATGGTCTCCCCTACAGGCCTTTATATTTGATGATGATGATGATGTTCATCTATCGTGTTCAAACAGGACCTTGACATCTAACAGGTTGTGGGCTGTCCACAGTGTGTCCGCAGGTGGCTGGTAAGGCCTATACAGGCACGGAATGTTCTGCCACATGTCGGGCAGACATGTGTGGGCACCATTGTTGCAGCATTTGCAGCTCTGGCTTTACGGAGTGCTCGCTTCTCTTGTGTTATGGATGTTCTTCTGTCTTTAAATGCCTGGCAGCCTTGGTGGATCAACGTGCGTCATGTTGTTTGATCTTATGCCAGGGTTTCCCAGGACATGGTGTTGATATCCAGGGACTTGGAGGAGGCTTTCAACGTGTCTTTGAATCGTTTCCTTTGTCCCCATGCGATCACTTTCCTTGAGATAGCTCACCATAGAGGAACTGTTTAGGGATGTGGTGGTCTGGCATCCTTGCAACATGGCCTGCCCAGCACATCTGGGCTTTCATCAGCAGGGTGTGAACTGATAGCAGGCCTGCTCTGGAGAGGACTTCTGTGTCTGGCACCTTGTTTTGCCACCGGATCCCCAGAGGTCTGTGAAGGCAGGGCATGTGGAAGTGGTTCAATTGCCTAGCGTGCCTCCTGTATACAATCCAAGTCTCGCTGGCATACATCAGGGTGGTTAGCACTACTGCTCGGTAGACTTTGAGCTTTGTAGCAAGGCTTTTTCCATAGTGGTCCCACACGTTGGTCAGTAGTCTGCCATATACAGAGCTTGCCTTGGCGATTCTGCAGTTGACCTCAATGTCAACTGTCACTGCGTGGGAGAGAGTGCTGCCAAGGTGTGTAAATTGGTCCACCGCTTGCAGCTTTTGTCCCTTCACTGTGATGAAGGGTATCTTGGTATTGAGCTTTTGGGGCTGCCTTTATATTTAGAAGGCTGTAGAACCCCCTCCTCCCCTCAAAAGAAGGGGCGGGAAAACGATGGTCAACCATGGGAAGGAATCTGTCCAGAAATCCAGGGGCAGTTCCACCAACTGGCTGTTTCTGGGTCTGGAGACATAGTGTATATAAAATCTTACCTATTATGTGATACGGGATTTGGAAATATTGATTTCAGCTGTTCACATGCTGCCCCCTTCCCTTGGCATCACAACTGTCCCTTTTACATCCTTCCTTCCCCATGTAATATCTTACGAGAGTGGAAATCTCCTTTATAGTCTTTTTCTCTTTTTTTTTTTTGCCAACCCACTAGAGATTACAATTAGAATTTGCCCTTCTCAATATTTCTGCCTCCCTTCAGATTTATGCCCATATTGCAGCAGATGCAATCAGTAGATTATAAGCAGAAGCGACTCCAGTATTGCAAATTGTCAGCCAAAATCGTGTAGTTCTGGACTTCCTCTTAGCTAGCCAAGGAGATATTTATGTTCTCATTAATTCTAGTTGTTGCACTTTTATTGATCAACAGGATAAGTTTCTTGCTTAATGTTCAGGTAATCTCAACCAGTCTGCCAATTTTCATGCTATTGCACAAACTGATGCTTTCTTTACCATCCTTCCTCAATATCTGGCACTTTTTCATCAATTGGCTACCTTATTTGGAGTGGTTAAAATTGCTGATTGTTATGATCATATTTTTTGGAGTGATTAGACACACGGTGTGGTGCTATATGCAGTGTTTTCCTCTGTGCTTAAAGGATTGTTTCCAAAAAGAGATGATGCCCAACTCATGGTTCTAAACTCCTACACTCCTAACCGTGATCCCAATTATTACTTATGCTTGCAACACCCACAAAAGTGACACATCACTACTTTCACTACGGTTTGGTACAGAGTGTTAAAGGGGGAAATGATGAAGTAGCTTAAAGCCATTTGGGAAAGTTTACCTGTTGTGTCTGCACCCCCCGAGGCAGCCCTCCTGCCAGAAAGTAACTTGGAGCCGGGCCTGCTGCCAGAAAGTGACTTGGAAAGTGAGGGGGAAGGGCCGTCAGGACATACCTCAGGAGCACCGGCTTCCCTGGCTCAGCTCCAGGAGCCAGAGGCAGGCCAGGTGGAAGAGATAACGAGGCCTCTGTCCCCTGACTCTTTCCCCCTCCAGGCCACGCCTTCAGACCTGGCTGACGGCAATCAGGCTTGATTGGACCCTAGGTTTCGTAGGCAGGAGAGGAGGGAACAACAGAAGCAGGGGTGGGGCAGGCCTAGGAAGTGCTGAGTCATGGAGCCACACCCCACAGGATATAAAAGGCAGCGAGAGCTGTTGTGTCTCTTTGTAACAGGCAAATCCACTGATTGACTAAGAGCTGAAGTTTGTTCCTGGGTGAGTCACCAGTTTCGTGGAAGATAACGAAGGCTCTTGGCATACACTGGCTATTCTGCTGCCAGAGCTGATAGTGCCGGCTAATTAAGCCATCACTCTGACGGAGGCAAAGGAGGACAGAGTTAAAACTGCAAGTAGTTGCCTTGCCATGGGGTCACAGAAGTTCATCATTGGCACAGTCAAAATCATGCCCAGAGGCAGAGAGCTTAGATAATGAAGCTCACTCTCCCATGAAAATATAATTGCCTAATAATGTTATGCAGGGAGTTGTTTATTTATATTGACCAATAATAATTAAAGCTGTATAACTTCCTTGCCTGAAACTGTCT
Organism: Ahaetulla prasina; assembly: GCF_028640845.1. NCBI lineage: Eukaryota > Metazoa > Chordata > Lepidosauria > Squamata > Colubridae > Ahaetulla > Ahaetulla prasina. Next base: position 259,091,336 of record NC_080539.1, on the reverse strand, counting down.
AGATATGTTGTAAAATTGCAAACCTGTGCACTTGATTTGTGGCATCTACCCCAAAGTTTCTCTCTTTGATTGGAATAAAAGAAGGGATTCCGGTTTCCACTGTTTGTGTGTGTGTGTTTCAAGTGAACAAAGCCCGTGTTGGCTCTGTCAACAAAGAGAATGAAAATCCTGCTTTTATTTTAGAAGACCACCCAAAATGATGGGTTAACTTAATCCATTTATTTTCCCCCCTCCAAAGCTGACCACTACTTTCTCTTGACTAAAGTTAAAGTCCTATCCTGGATGCAAACTTTGTATCATAGACCTACATCATCTACTATGCTATTTTACGATTGTTATAGGAATGAGTCCAAAATTCAAACCGTTCCAAGAAATCTACTGATTATGTCATCATGTTTTTTTATATCTGCTTTTGTACTACTGGAGAGAGGAGTACTAAATTGGATAGGCTGTAGTGCCGAGGGAACATGGCAGGGGTGAAATGCTACTGGATTAGACCGGATCATGCGATCCGGTAGCAATCGTGGCTAGTATTTCGGCGATCTGGTAGCGATGGAGGAACAAAGCTCCGCCCACCCGCCTGGGTATAATTACTTCCTGGTTTTAACCAGGAAGTAGCAGGAAGTAATGTGTTTACCTTCTGTGCATACACAGGTCTGAGCGCGCATGTGACACGCATGTGTGCTTTCTTCGCTTATGAGTGTGGTGCATGGACTTCCAAGCCGGTAAGGAAGGTAAATAGATTTCACAAGGGGAGATAATCCTTCAACAGCTATTAGAGGGCTTCTTCCTGAGAGGAGCACCATTTAAGGAAGGTCTCTCAGCCAACTGACTGATCAGTGTTGATCATTAGAAACCACATAAATTGTCTCCACGAAAACTTTCTACACCAAGATTACCTCAGTTGGCTAATTTCATTATAGAGCGTTTGAAAGGAAGATGAAGTAGGAAAGCCTGCTTGTACCAGCCCATCTAGGCATATGAAAAGCTACTAATCCTATATTGTTTCACTGTGAGAACATCACATACAAAATCTGTACATTCATTGATTTATTACAGGTTCAGAAGCATGTGTAACTGACCACCTCCACTCTCCACAGCACATCAGTGCTTCAGAATACAGGCCTTAGCAACATATCAGTAAAAATTCCCTCGTGTCAAATATGCTGCCAATAAACAATCCTAGTATCAGAGATGGAAGAGGTTATTTAGTCCATCAAATCAGACTTTCTGTTAAATGCAGGAATCCTAATGGAAACATCCCAGTCTGAACAAGAGTACAAACAGAGGGGTAGGATTTTGCTCATAGACCTGTTTGTTCTATAACATCAAGAATGAATGAATTGATCACAAAACAGAACAACAGACCTTTTCAGGTCTTGATACTTGGAATGACAGTTCTGCTTCTGGCAATTCATCCCAAAATGGTAAGATTTGTATCCCAGACATCCAAAATAGAAGAACTTGTTTAAAGCATCTGTTTTAGTTTTAACAGATTCTATTTCCTATCTAGCTTTATTTCAGGATTTCCCCCCCTGCTACATGAAATCTGTTTCCTAAGAAGATTCATTGTAATCCTTGAAAAGATCTTTAAACTGTCAGCAGCTTCTTCTCTGTGTGCTAAAATAGTCTGTTCCCTAGATACTATTCACAGGAGATGCTTAAATTACCTTTATTAAATGCCATGTTTTTCCTTAGAGGCATAGCTTCTGCTTTGGTAAAAGGCTAGTCTGGGCGGCAAGAGAGAGCAACTTTTCTAGAATTTAGACCTTGCTCAGATCCTTACCATTATTTGGTAGCATGGGAAGAGATGAATTTTCTGGAAAAGAAGTCAGATGCCATTTCTGTGTGCTAGAAAAATACATGGCATATCCTTCCAAAAGCAAGCTATTTGTCACATGCAAGAATTAAAGGTTTGCCCTTAGGGAAATCTTGCTTTTAAAATGTTGATCAGTTAAGTATTAAGAGCTGAAGAGAGTTTAAAAATATTTTTACTGCTTCTTTGGAACATGGGGTTTGATCAGTGGTGGGATTCAGCCAGTTCGGGGGAACCAGTAGATAAATTGCTGGCTGGCTCGGCCCCTCCCCTCCCCTTCCAGGAGTCCCCACACACCCCATTTTGGCTCCCAGGTAAATGCAGGGAGGCCTCCCGGGCCCAAAATGGGCACGGGAGTGTAGTGCCCCCCCTGCAGCCTGTTTTCACTCTCAGGAGGCTTCAGGGAGGCCTCCTAGGCCCAAAAGGGGGCACGGGGGGTGGCATGTTCCCCTGTGGCCTGTTTTTGCTCCCGGGGGGGTGCAGGAGGCTGAGTACTGCCTATCACACCCCCTGGCCACACCCACCATGGCCACGCCCACCCAGCTGGTCATTAGGGCAGAGTTGTTAAATTATTTGAATCCCACCACTGGGTTCAATTTACATAAATAGGTAATGGGTTCTGCCAGACCACCTGTTCGTTGCATTTTTTCAAACCATTCCCAATGCCTCTCCAATCCCTCCTGGGATTTCCCCATTTCATCCTCACCATTCCTGAATTCGGAACATTATTTAGCAAGGCTTTCACAGGTAGATCCTTAGCAAAAACCAGGCAGCTAAAGCAGTACAGTCTCTGCCTCACAACATGGCAGTTGTGAAATTATTCCACTCAGGCCTGAGCTTCCAGTGGTCCATGAATTAAAAAACACCTTCTGTTCCATCACAAGGAGATAAAGTTTGAATTCATGTGGGAGCTAGTCTAGGAAGCTCCATGTGCTATCCCAGCAAATCCAGCTGGGATACCACATGGAGCTGGCTATTTCTTGAGCTGGGCTAAATGAAATAGAGGTAATAGGACAGGCTGATCGTCTAATCCAGGAGTGTCAAACTTGATTTCATTGAGGGCCACATCAGGGTATTTGACCGGGGGGGGCTGGGTGGATGTGGCCAGGATGGGCCCTCCTGAGCTCTGTTTTTGCTGGCAAAGGCACCATGGGCTGGTCCTTCGCTGTTTCCAGGGCAGCCCCGCAGTCCAGATCAAAGCACCCTATGGGCTGGTTCCTTGAGTTTGACACCCCTGGTCTAGTCAATGTGAATTGCCACAAAGATAGGATGACTTCAGTAAAACCTATGTTTCCCTAATACAAGGGAAGAAGGGGAAATGGTTTTCCACGGGTGTCAAGGAAACAGAGTCTCGGGGATTTTGCAATGTGTTACAACTGGCATTTGATCTCATATGATGGATGGGGGTGCAAACGTGATAGAGATTGATATAGATATGGGAATATTACTTTCTGTCTTGCATGTGGCACTGTTGAGGTTTTAAATCAATTGAAAATTCGAAAGCCAGCCGACTAATCAGAGGTTCACAAAATTACTACATGAGGATCAAAAAGATGAAAGATTGTCTAGAAACCACATCAGAACAGTGCTTAGTTGTTTGCGAGGTTGTTTTTTTTATCTTGGTGTTCCTACATTCTTTTTATAAATTTTACAATTAATAACAAAAAAGAGATTTTTAAATTTACTTTTATTTACTTATTTATCAAATTTATGTAACCACCTATCTCACCAAAAGTGACTTACTTTTGGGTGCAAACACATCATCCACAATGTTTTGAGTAACCATGAAATATTTTGCCATAGAATTTCCCTTTGTTTTACTCAATTTCATTTTTATTTTTCAAGCTGCCATTCTCTATTTCTCAAAATACAAATATTTAGTGTCCTATGACTGATGTGGCCTTGAATTACGAATCACCCTGTCAAATTTCCAATATTAAGGATGGTTCTGTCATGCACAATATATCTGAATCCACTCTACTTCCTCTTTTCTTCTGCCCTGCATGATCTCAACTGCTTTTTGAGGTCAAGTACACGTAAAATGAATAAATAAAGCATTCACACTTTATAGACAGGCTGGTCTCCAATTGCTCATAAATGGTGAAAAGGGGAAGGAAAAGTCCATTGGTTATTCAATTCTATACCATATGTATAAAATAAGGCCCAGTGAATTTACATTTCAGTAGATAAGCACAATATTGCATCCTCTGTGACGATAATGTTCCTATTGGACATTGGAACTAAACAGGACCACACCAGAGCCCAGGTAGGTATTGAATGAGCAGAGGTCATCTGTGTGATGGTGCTGTGCTCTATGGGATTACATTTTTACCATAATTCAAAGAGAGGAGAAAGATTTGTGAATCTTCAAAGCAAATTTGTTGAGTTTTTACAGCAAGCAGTTGTCCATATATCTAATGATGCACATCTTTGTAAAAGTTCACTCTGTCAATTATTTACTCAAATATGAGCCTTTCATGAGTTTTCTTCTCCAAAACAGGCAAACAGGATAACAGTACTTGAATCTCAACCATGATAAGACACATGTGACAATGGTTGCCAAAAAATGTGACTTAAGCAACTTCAGTTGGAAGTAATTTTGCCCAAATTTATCTGAAATAATCAAGACTTGATTCCCAACAAATGTGAGAAGGAACGAAGTATAAAATTGTGATCCATATACATTTATATCAAGGCAGGACCCATTCACTCCCAAGAATCTGACTTCCAAGTCAACATGTCTGAAACATAGGTGAAGTCAAATGCATAAAATACTATAAGCTTTCCTTTTAAGTCTTCTTCAATAGAGAAAAATAATGTAAAAATGCAAGACTCAGTGTGAAAGAACTTCAAGAATAATTGGCTCTCCAAGTTGGTGATGTTAGAATGACGGAATCAAAAGACTACCTTATTTGTCCACCAGCTACCGAGCATCCCTCTGTATTTATATATCTTCTTCTCTTATTGTTTTAGCTATGATTCTTTTTCAAGGCTTGGGTAGTCTCATTTGGCAACCCATCATCACATAATCATCTGTCACTGCTATTATTATTTGTGAGGAATATTTAGATTTTTTTTAACTCTTATGATCTCACAAATTCATTGTTCCAATAGCATCAGCCTCCTGAAGTTATTTATTTAAGCACCGTGTTGGATTACTTTTGGTGAGGTGCAGGTACGCCCTTAGCTTTGTCGAAGTGGGTGCCACATAGATATAGGTTTTCTCAAGGTAGCCAACATTTGATTCCAGTGAGTGATGCCCATGCCTCCTGCAGCCGGGCCAATGACAACATGGCCAATATTTTCAGCTCTCCCATCTTCACAGCATTGTGCGACTGTCACCCGAAGAGACAGTTCCTGTAAAGGCATAAATTAGGATTAGAATCTTTGATGGCACACAACGCATTGGAATTCTGCTATCTTCAATTGACAAACTACACCCAGTTTAAATAAAAGTAATGCAATTAGAAGATTGAAAGTTGGGGAACTTGCCCAGAGTCACAAAGCTTGCACATCTTACCCTTTTCAAAACCTCTGCAATGCTGCCCAGTTTCCTGATTCCTGTGCTCCATCATCCCTTTGAGCCTTCGATGATAATTTCATTCTGCTGCTCCATTATCCCATTGGTACAAAAACAGGCAGCCACAGACACCCCACTTTTGTGCTTTTTGTGATGAGAGGGGAAAAGACTAAAAATCCCCAGTTGGCCACTGTGCTGGGGCAGTGGCAAGGGCATCCCTCAGAGCAACAGGAGAGGGTGGAGATGGGCAATGCAAAATATTACTGTGTTCTGATAGCAGATGGCAGGGAGAAGTTCCAGGAACTCAGTGCTGAAATTTCCCACCAATGGGACATGAACTGGCCGAGAGCTCTAAAGGAAATGCTGCATATTCCCAGCAAAAGTGCTTCTTTTGGCACAGTTCATCACTTCAGCTTCTCAAGAGCCACGAGAGCCCCACAACCTCATGGAAAAATGTGTTTCTGTGTACACTAGTATAAGTTTCCATTTTGTCCTAAGCCATTCACTGCAATTATGCAGTGGAAAACGAACCATGATCTTGTACCTACAGAGCTCCATCAGGACCAGCCATGCTGAGCATCTTCTCAGAAGTCACTGCTGTGGTAGTCAGACTAACTGGTTTAGTTTAATTGAAATATTTAGTTTAATATTTTTTTGGCTTTCTATGCTAAATCTGATCACCTCATTCCAAAACCAACTTTAGTTTTTATCTCTCCAAAAGATTGGTCACCTGTGATTTAAATAAACCCCTCAATGTACAGTCCCGATTTCTGGCATTTGGAGGAAATTTAAGACACATCAGGAACAAGAAGGACACAAAGGAAAAAAAAGGAGAGGAGAGGAATGGAAAGGGGAGGGGAGAAGATGACAGGCTGATGTGGAAAAAGGCATTTAAAACTGAAGGTATGCCGGGTTTCAACAACTGCCTGAGAGAAGTAAAAGACATTTGTCTGAACAAGTCAAATTTTAGAAGCTTCATCTTGGATGGATTTCTTACACCACTCCTAAATGCGTCTTCAAATGTAAATCCTATTATTTGGGAAAAGTTTTGCTGCTCTGATGTAGACTGAAGTGTATGACCTCAACCTTTCAATAGCAATTAGCAACTGTCTCTTTATTCTAAGTTAGTCTTTGCTCTGTTTGCAAATGAAACAGTAATAGGTCTTCAGGCAACCTGCAGATTTATGTATAGTAATTTTTTATCATTGTTCCCATTCTGTTTATTTTTGTGAACGCTTATTCCAGAAGCTTTAGCCTATCTCTTCTGATCATCTCATCTTCAAGAAAAAGAGGGATAACAAGAAAAGTAAGCCTTTTCTTGGTTATTGTGATATCCCATCCTTTTACTTGTCTCCATGCTGTTGCTGCTGAATAAAGCTTCCTCATACAGTGACTTCTCATTTGAAGACTATTCTTTTAGATAGGATTCATTAGATTCCAGCACAAAAGGTTTTGAATGACTGAAAAACAAATGGAGTTATATATTCAGCCTACCAAATGACATGCTGATTGGTTTACATTGCCCATGTCAGTTTTCCCCCTCATCATGCAAATGTGTATTTAATCTGAAAGCCTGTTTTTATGCCAAATCCTTCTAGACAGAATCTATTTTCCATCAAGAAAAACTTGTGAAATCACCCGGACTAAGACTGCAAAATTGAATGCTATAAGCCTATTCTGTTTGCGTTAGTTTACTTTTGCTAAATAATATTTAAGTCTGAATTTTTTTGCTAAGTAACATTTAAGTCTGAATTTATCATGGTGCTCTAATCAGGGGCCCTCTGCAACACTCTGTGATACCTGAAAAACCTAGCTTCAGTTCACACAATCACTGACACAAACAGTTCAATGTAGGGTTAAGACATAAACCACCCTATGTTTATATCTGCCATAATCCCCAAAAGGTCTAAGTTTGTTGACAAAAGTATTAATTATTTACAGACTGTCAAAAGTAAATGTATTTATTCAATAAATTTATATGGCTGCCCAATTCACAGACAGTAACTCTGGGCAGCATGCAGCAATGAAAAGCCACAATTTAACACACATGCACATTCACCCAAGTCAATTTTTAACATTTCTACTCCATTTTGTAGTTGAGCATTTTGTTCCAATGATCTGGCTTTAATTGCGATGAAAGCACAGTCATGTACCATAAGCCACCCTCTAAGCCATAGTCATGCACCATAAGCCCAGCAGATGGGGCAGACCAATTTAATTCTACTCTTGTCCCTCAAACTCGGAAGCACATACAGAGGGAGTCACTATTTCAAGTTCTAGGGCCAATGACAATCGTTCTGTTTAAGCAGTCTGTGGCTGATGTAAGTCTAGCAGGATATGCTTACATGTAGAATAGCTATAGCGACATGCCAAAAGTTGACTTATGATCATACACCATTCACCTGACTCAGCATAAGCAGAAATGAGAAAAGCCTAGCTGAGCATATTAGAGCATGTATAAGTTCCCAGATTCAATCCTTGGCATCTCTAGCTGAAAGGATCTCAAACAGTAGGGCTGTGGAAAAAAACAACTGCTTGAGTCACTGCGGACAATCCTGACTGGAATGACTCAGGACCAGTTCATCTGTAGAGTCACATGCCAATGTGAACCACCAAATCAATATTAATCCAGCTAGAGACTTTAGTAAATAATACAGTCAAGTTATAGATCAGGGCAAGAACTGAATATGGGTCCTTCAATACCACTTGCACAATAGCATCTAATGTCCCAGGAATGCTTGGGCTAGAAATAGATGCCAAAATCACCAATGTGTTGCTGCACTGTACATGCTTTAGTGCCTGTGCCTATAGTGGGGGGGGGGGGCGGGGGGGGAGGTGGAGGGCACCAGGTACATCATTTGAACCAGAGAGCTCTTACCTGCAGGACAATTGCTGGCACGGAAAAAATCATGGCCTCATTAAACACTGGATTTGTGTCATCTCTCTTTACTGCAGTTTTTTTCTTGCTGATCTTCCTCCCATCTTGCAGCAAGTATACTTTGACAAAAGGATCTGAAGGAAGAATAAGAAGATGACCCCTTTTCCAAAGAAATCGTTTTCACACCATGCTTATTTTAACTTGGAAACTCTATAACAACTTCAATGGGTGCAGTTTCTGCTACTACGTTTCACCTCTTGTCTTTTTTATTCTGGATATCAAGGATGACTAGAAAGTATGCTACCACATGACAAAAAAAATATGTATCACATTATGGTCATATTTTAAAGCATTATAATCAGAGTCTTCAGGGTAGAATAGGTTAACTTCTACAAACACACTTGCCGACCAGAACTAGGAGAAATCCAATTAATTAAAATTGGAAATTAACCGATCATTTCCTAATTTCTTTGAAGAAATAACCTCCTACAGATTTTCAATTTCTGCTAATGGCTATTTAAGTAGCTTGATGCTTAAGATGAGACATTCCAGAATATACAATGCCTGTCCTGCTATGATCACTTTCTGGAAAAAAACACAGAAATTTGGCAACACATTGCGAAGGTCTCCATCCCTCAGCCAATCTCCATATTTTCTGCCTTGAATCTTATATTATTGGAAAAAATCAATTATACATCTATAATTTAGATTTAGCAAATGCTAAAAGTTAAGATCATGGAAGGAGAAGATTATTATTATTTAATTCTGCTTGATGACTGATCAGGGAGAAATGCGATTTTTTTCAGCCACTGTGTTTGTTCCCTTCGGCCCTACAAAACTGCTTTAGAGAACTGGGGCACAGAGATCACTACACTCCATCCTTTCTACTTTTCAAAGATTTTACTGAGTGGTTGGAATGAATTTCAGTCTCAGAATGTGGGTAACAGATGTGGATCATTCACTGCATTTAGAAATAAAGTCATTTCCTACCAGCATATAGAAATCAGAATTCTTCCACTCATCCTATGGATTTAGTAGAGCTTATCGTAGTTTTACACTGATCAATACTTCTATAATACAGAGAATGCATTACAAACATGCATTACAAAAGTGTGTGTCACTTTTTCCACTCCCTAGTTTTGTAGCAGAACTAAATCTTTAAAATAAAATACGATACAATAGACTGCAATACAACTCAACTTGCAAGAGAACCAGATTGTGCTCTCAACCATTGCTGACCCATTCACTGAATGCTGAGGCATCATGTTTATAAGTTATCCAGCACTGGGGAGAAGTGGTGGAGGAAGGGTGAAGAGGGATCCTACTGACCTGCAGTCATTTTTCCATTAGTCCACACAAGATTCTTGGCTTTAACCACAACTACAGTCAATCGCTCTGCTGTGGGTAAATAGCTAAGACACAGCAGGATTTCACCCACCGAATCAGTTGCCTATAAATAAAAAGGAGAGGAACATTCATTATTCAATATTCTACAAGCCTTGCAAAGGAACTAATGGCATAATCTATTTTCTTCTCTCCTGAGTCCGAGGATGGGGAATATATTAGAATGCTGCCAGGAAAGGTGCCCTAAAAACTGAAGTTTGGTATTTGGATGATGTAGAGAGTTACCAAGAGGCTGAAGAAGCTCCCCTAAATATTTCTGTTTCATTTAGTCCTTAGAAATCTATTTTGCCTAGTCCTCCTGCAACTACAGGCTCAACCAAGGAGCTCACAAGTGAGAAAAATAGCATCGGACTAACAGTATGGAGATTTTCCTTCATTACTCTTGGGACCACTGACTCATTTTTAGAGAACAATAATGACAGAACTGGAGACTCAGAGATTCTTGCCTGAAGGAAGGCATGACATATTGAGATACAGCAAGTTATTTCGGCTCCTGAGGTAGGAAGATCTTGTAAGGGCCTTTTCCCCTGCATGATAGTACAATAGTAACAAAACCAGCAATGATCCTAAATGATAGGCCTTCCTTCCAGGACTCCAAATCAGTGTGCAGTAGTAGGATGGACCACGAGAACACTCTTACCTTATTCATGTCTTGCAGATAAAGCCAGGCGTTGAAAGGGCGGACAAAGATACCCAAGTCAGATAACTTCAGCTCAGCCACACCAGTGCTAATGTTTCTCTCATCCTCATCAATGCCAAAAACAGAGAATCTCAAGCTGTTTTCCTCCAACGTGGAAGGATCCAAGGGAATGGAAAACTTCTCATCAAAGAAGACCGAGTAAGCACTTCTTTGGATCTGCATAGAGAAAGAAAATACAGTAGAAGAGGTTTAAACATATTCAAGTTAAAAAAGCCACCTGTGGCTAGGGAGATGAAGCTGTCACTCTTTTTAAAGAGAAGTATTTTTTTTTAAAAAAATCATGAAATAGTAGCAATAGAAAAAGCACTTAGACTTATATACCAGTTCACAATGTTTTACAGCCCTCTCTAAGCGGTTTACAGAGTCAGCCTATTGCCCTCAACAATCTAGCTCCTCATTTTACTGACCTCGGAAGGATAGAAAGCTGAGTCAACCTTGAGCCGGTCAGAATCAAACTGCCAAACTGCTGGCAGCCGGCAGTCAGCAGAAGTAGCCTGCAGTACGACATTCTAACCACTGCGCTACCACGAATATTATTAGTAACCACTTAATATATATTAGAAAAGTGAAATAAAATTGAGCTACCCAAAACCATAACTGACAATGCGTAAAGGATATTTTATCTTATTATGTTTCTTGTTCCCTGACCTGAAGACTCCCCCAAAGAGAACTTTAATAAAAAAAAGTCACGAATGGCACTAGCAGAAATCTATAGAGGCACGGGAGATTAGCCATCATTTTGCAGGAACTATTCCTTATCCCTACAAAGAGCAGTGATACTGTTATTAAAACGAGTCTACAAATCTGAACAATGCAATGATCCCCTGATTCTAAATTGCAGGTTTTCTGCAGTGCACCGCAAATTGCTCTATAGGACAGTTAAATCATGATCTAATGAGAAACACACTATTGCAGAATGAGGGGAGAGAGGGAAAATCATGGTCCATTTTCAAGCAATGGCACATTTCGACTGCTCTTCAAATACAGCATGGCCGTGAAGAGTTCCAAGGAGTGCTTAAAAGAGAGACCTGGGCAGAAGTCACCGAATCAGCCCTCCTGCAGTGGGGTAAAGTGAAAGATCTATATGCAGGTTCGGAGCCACAACTGCTATAACATATGTAGCAATGTGAATGCTACAGAGATCACAGTTGCCAGAGGCCAGCAAAGGAGATTCCTCAGAAACCTCAGCTCTCAGAAATGTAATGTACTAGGCTAGAAAAGGTTCCATGGGGATTTACTGTTGCAAGGCCTTCAAATGGCTTGAGGGCCAGGTTATTTGAAGGACCAACTTTTCCAACTGTATCTACCCAACCACGGGATGAGGGAGACAGGGTAAGGAGCTCCATCCAGTGCCACTTAGAAAAAGGGTCTTATCCGGGGTGGCTGTCCCCTGGGGAACATCATCTCTGCAAAGATAAGATTGGCTCCCACCTTGATACTTTTTTAAAATTTCTACAACAACACAATATGACAAACACAAAACATATATTCCCTTTTTACAACAGTTTCATAACGGTAGTCTTCTATTGTTTACATTTTCCCCTAACTCTTTATATATATTATAATTATCCATTATCCCTTATTGCTGTATAACTTCCTTCAGACATAATATTAATTTTATACATTATCTTACAACACTTTCTGTTTGTGATTTTCCCCCAGTCATTGTTATCCGCTATTCCTAATCTCCAAACAGTTGTACTATTTGTTCCATATTGCATAGTATTCTGTGTCTTCCTTTTCTTTAATTTCCTTTGTTAATTTGTCCATCTCGGCACAATCAAAAATTTTCTTTATCAATTCTTCCTCTGTTGGTGTATTGTCTTTTTTCCAGTTCTTTGCATATGATATTCTTGTGGCCGATATTGTATGTAGAATTAAATATTTTATTTCCTTCGTATATTTTCTACTGAGTATTCCCAACAAAAATGTCTCTGGTTTCCAATCAATAGATTGGTCGGTTATCTTTTCCAACCATTTCCTAATTTTGGCCCAATACTTTTTTGCAGCCAGACATGTCCACCAAAGATGATAATATGTTCCATAAACCTTTTTACACTTCCAGCATGTTGGAGAGCTGTTCGGGATTCATAATCATTATGTATTCAGAATCTTGCTAGCACATGTCAAAGCCTAATACTCCGATTCTCCTAAAGATGGCTAATGTGTTCTCCCTTGTTCCTATTTTACCCCTGTGATAATCCAGAGAAGATGAAAGCCTGGCTAAGGTGAAGTGGTGGGTTTTGTGATCTGAACAACATTTCCTTAGTCTGTTCTATCTATCACACCACAACAGCTCTTATTGTGCTTTGTCTGTGCAGACGATATTTTTGGCTCTGCTTTACATATTACCCTGCATTATAGGACGAATCTCAGAATTTAAGCAAGAAAAAAGTGGCTTTTATGAAAGACTTAAAACTATCAGTTCAGGCTCGGCCACTTTCAGTCATTTTCCTTGGGTGTCTATGTCTCTGTTTCCATCTGCCAGAATTCCTACTTAGGTATTGTGATCCATGCTAATTATTTTTATAACTATTTGCTGATTCTTTGACTTCTGGCCCCATACTGACGGATCTTAGTTTATAGCTGCTATCTGTGGCCAGCACTACCATTTTCTATTAATCCAGAAGCATTTTCCAGTCTTGGATCAGAGGGTTAGAGAAAACTCCCTAATTTTGGCTTAGGCATTGTGCAAAATCCATAGTGCAGACTTCTGTATTTCCTCTGTGAATAATGTGCAGTGTACTTTTTGCCAGTTACAGCATTTTCCTTACACTCACTGTCTAAACTGTTTGCATTAAATCAGTTATGATTCCGTTATTTAAGCAGTAATAGCTCCCAAAATTAGAAGTTTTATGTCAGTGAATGGCCATAGGAGGCTGAGCCCACATTATCTTCAGAGAAATACCACCCAAGGCCATTAGAGCTGTCATAATGCAGCCAACAGCCTGAAGCAGTTCATAGGATTAATTTCCTTCAAGGATAGCCACCTAGGAGCTCTCCTGATACAACCTGGAAGAGCCCATGTAGATATGACACTTGTCATACAGACTGGCTTTGCACAATTTAAAAACAGCAAAAAGAAATAGTTGTGTGCGCATGCACAGGTGTAATCGGAATCAGGGTTCTAGGTAACTAAGGGTCCATTACCTAAAAACAGAACTCTTCCCTTTCCTCCCTACAACCCTGCTAAGTAGACCAGACCTTTGCAGGAAGGTTAAATCAGGGTAAAGCTGAATATAGCCTGCCTGTGCCATACCTCCTCCTCCTCCATCTTACAGTTCACTGAATTAGAGAGATGTTTGTATCAGCCACTTCAAGATGTTATTTCACAGTTTTACATTTCAAAAACACTCGAGTCCCTTTTGCCTAAGTAACAGCTATTGAATATTTCTGTAAAGGTTCATCTTCCTTACAATACTTTCTATAACACCACCACCCTGCTACTTGCTCAATGGAACCTTACACCCCCTGCGAACAGCAGGTGCAAGGAATTGATTCCAACCCGATTCCCCTTTTGAAGACAGCGCTGGCAGTAGAGTTCTCTATTCAGCCTGCCCAGTTGTGTGGGTAAATGGCAGCTGCATCATTAAAATACTGGGAAATTCAGCAGGCAGAATTTTCAGTATCTTGATGCGGACAACAGAGAGAACAGAACAGATCTGGTTTGATGTAAGCATTAAAAATGGCAAAACCCTGTTTTGCTATCATTCCGACCCACAAGAATCCTAAAAAAAACCAACCAGTGATGAAGAGATATTTTCTTGAATTTATGCGAGATCTTCTGCTTCAGCTGTCCTCTTTCATTCCAGAAGCTCTTGGTTTCTTCATTTTACAGCTCTTTAATTGGTTGTAAGTTGTTCACCATCTATGAATTCTATTTTGCTGGCTGCATATTCCTGCATATCGGGATTTCTTGATTCCAACTAAGTATTCATATAAATACAATTTTAATCTTTATAAAGCTAAAGTAGATGTGTTAGAGTTAGAAACATACCATGTTTCCCCGAAAATAAGACCCTGTCTTATATTTTTTTTGAACCCTGAAATAAGGGCTTGGCCTTATTGCCATGCGCTCAAAAGCCCAATTGGGCTTATTGTCAGGGGAAGTCTGGGGAAGTCTTATTTTGGGGGAAACAGGGTAGAAAACTGACAGCAGAAAAAGGCCTATTGGTCTATCAAATCTGCTGTTTGAGGGTTTTGACTCACTTTTGAACACCCTTCCTTTGAGTTTGTGGTTATGTCTCCGTTTTTTTGATTTTAGTTTAATATTGAAAACACTGCCTTCTAGAACCTCATTTACGCTCTTAATATTTAAAGGTTTTAATCATGTTCCCACTTTCCCTCCAAGCTTCAGTTCCTCCAACCTCTCCTGATATGTTTTGTCCCTCAGAACTTGCACCATTTTTGTTGCCAGTCTTTGGACTCGCTCAATCTTATCAATATCTTTTTTCAGGGATGATCCACAATCTCTCTCCAGAAATCTTTTTTTCTTTGCATAAGGAAAAAGGACCCGTGACGAGAAAACTAAGTAGTTCCCCTCTGCATTATTTCCTCAAATTAAATCACCTTCAATCTTTGTATTAACTACGGAGGAGGAAAATGTCAGGCACAGTATAACAGGGACATATACAACCAATTAAATATAATGAGCAAGTACAGTCATTGGTATTTTGCTAGCACCAGAGGGCCGTTTCTCAAAAAAAAAAAAAAAAAGGCCGTATTGCAGAGGTATTCATCTTATTTAGCTTCTCCAACTCCAAATAAAAGGGCCTCTATACACAGATAGGGAACTTCGTTGCTCTTTCTGCTAGAGTCCAGGATCCTAGCTCTACAACAGCCTGGGATAGCAATTAGTGTTGGACTGTGGAGACCCAGATTCAATTCCCTATGTCAGCATGAAATCCACTGGGTGTGATCTTAGTCTAACTGCCCCAGTAGCAGTGGTGAAATCCTACCGGTTTGCACTGGTTCACACGAACTGGTAGTGATAAAAGTTACCAGTTCAGGAGCTGGTAGTAAAAAAAGGCTACAGGTTAGTCCGCACCGGTATTTCCGACAATCAGTTGTTCCACGTGATTTATACTTGCTAGAAAGCAGGAAATCCTCCTTTTTAGCGAATCTAAATAGTGCGGCACAGCTGTTCCCTCTTTGCTATTCTATTTACCTTGTTAAGTGTCATTTTTCCATGCAAAGTGCATGTTTGGTGCACATTACGCATGCAGCATGAGTTTGTCACGTACTGTGCATGCATGCACGCAATGCACGTTTGGTGCGCACAAAGCATGTGCAGGCAGCAAACCGGTGGCAAACCACGGAGGATTTCACCACTGCCCAGTAGGGAATATGGGCTGAATAAAAGATGGAAAGTCCTGGAATTAGGGCTGCTTGGGAAAAAAGATGCGACTAAATGTTACAAATAAAACACAATAAATTTCAACAGAACCACAGTACATTAGAAACTGTAAGCATGTCTCAGAGAAAGAGACAGCTCTCTCGTGGAGGCATCATTCGGACTGGTCGATGGTTGTTCTGCTCAACCAGTCCACTTGGCTGTTGGCCATCCCGAAAATGTGTTCTGCTCACAAGGACTGTAGATGTCTTTCCCCCCAGAGACCTAAGACCTTCGCCTCACGCATCAGGACCCTGGAGCAGGTACCTCCTTGCCTGTTGACATGCGCTTTGGCTGTCACATTATCTGTCAGGAGTACTACATGCTGATCTGACAATTCGGTTTGAAAATGGCATAATGCCGGATGAGCTGCTCTCAGTTCCAGCCAATTGATGTCGTTGAGAAGGTCCTGCTGGGACCAATGACCTTGAATCATCCTGGAGCCAAGTGGGATCCTGAGATTCCATGGGGTTCTCCTCACTACTTCCCATTCTCCCCATGTTGGCCATTGTTTTGACCTTAAACAATAAAGTCTTAAATAAGTTGGGCTGAAAAAACCCAGAGTACATGGTTTGTCCAGGGAGACCCCTTCATCCTCAGAAAACTCAAATTCCCCCAAATCCTCATCCCCTTCCAGTGAGGCCTCACTTGGCATTGATGGAGGTGGGGAATGAGATTCCCTGATATAGCCTTTGTCTGGCTGCAAGTAATGATGCAGGGCCCCAGACCCCGAAGGTCCTGGATTTAATGGCTCCATTAATCCCCTTTGGGTGAGAGCTGCATCTATACCTTGAGCAATGGTCTGTGCAATGGCACTGCATAATTCCACAGACAATCCTTGGTCAGGATGTTCTGGAGGGCGGAGCTCCGCCGCTGTAGGACTGAATGTGGCAGAAGGAGCAGAAGATCTGTTGCCAGATACAGCTAGCAATTCTGAAGTAGATAGACCGGATGCATGCTCACCCACTTCCTTAAAGGAAATAGCATGAAATTCCTGAACACCTGGAATCACATTAGGAGACTAGTTTAACTGGTCCTCCAATAGTGTTTGCATTGGTGCTAAGGAGATGGAAGGCACACTAGCACTCCCTGGTATTACTGGGGTTCTTGCTGCCTCTGCCTGCTTTTGGGCTTTTGCAAAATGCTTTTCCAGGATCTTTTGCTTTCTTTTGGCATCTTCTTCAGATGCTGAGGATCTTGGTTTGGAATGTGTGGCCTTGGATCTAGTAGAAGGCCCTTTGGTTACTGATCTAGCCTTCTTGGGCTCAGAACACTCAGCCATGTGCTGCCTGAGGGAAGATGCCCCAGAATTATTGCTATCAGAATCCATGCAGTCTGCCATTATAGCTGTAACCGCTGTTAGTGATTGCCTTGCCAAAGACTCACAGACTGCAATTAATTCCCCAATGAACGATTTAGCACAGATCAAGAATGGTGGGTACTCACTGCACAGTCCAGTCCTCAGAATAGTGCCAAACCGGCAACATGGCTTGTTAGCGCAAGACAAGCTGCAAAGCAGCAGCAGCAGTAAGAAAAGGGTGCGAAACTGGCAACACGTTTACAAACGCCACACCGCAATCAGAGCCCCTGAAACCAGCAACATGGTTTACTTGTGCATAAATGCTGCCTTCCTGGCTCCTGATTGAAGCCTCAATCGTTGGGGGAGCTCCACCCAGCGCCGATGCTGCCTCGCAAGCCTCCTGGCTCCTCTCGCAGCCCGCAGAGGCTTGGCAATCGTGGCTGCTGCCCACAAAATGACGGCTATCAGCGTTCTGATCTTCATGTGGCAGATAAGCTCGACTGCAACTTGCAGCCGCCAGCCAAGCTCCAGACTGATGCTTCGGTCTCCAAAGCTGGTTTTGATGTCCTGTGGCCTCAGCCACAGTGGCTGAGCTAATGAGCCAACCACGCGGCAATGGCAGCTCTGGCACAATTGCAACGCCGCTCCCAACATGGAAGGCAAGCTGATCACTTCCTCAGCGCTCCAGCCACTTCAAAGAATAGATTTTTTTTGGTAATTATCCTAATTATAATCTAATGTCCCACTAGAGGTAAGAATACTTTAGACCATTGCTACACAACACTAAAAGATTCTTATCGGTCATTACCATAAGCAGCTTAGGACACTCTGATCATTGCATGATTCACTTGTACGTGCTTACAGGCAAAACCTAAAACCACAAAACCAACAATTAAATCAATGAAGACCTGGACTGAGGAGGCAAAATTCAAGCTACAGGCTTGCTTTGACTGCACTGATTGGAATATTTTTGAAGATAGCTCTGCAGACCTGAATGAACTCACAGATACTGTAACATCATATGTCAGCTTGTGTGAAGACCTATGTGTACCGACAAGGAACTTGCAAATATACAGTAACAACAAACCTTGGTTCACAGCTAAACTTAAGCAGCTACATTGTTCCAAAGAGGACACCTACAGAAAAGGTGATAAAATGCTGTACAATCAGGCCAGAAATGTATTAACAAGGGAGAACTCTGAAAAGCTAAAGAATCGGTTCTCAACCGATGAACCAGCAAACATGTGGAAAACTCTTAAAAATATCACAAACCTCCTTCCCAGGCTGAAGGAAATCAACAACTGGTAGATGACCTGAACATGTTTTACTGCAGGTTTGAAAGGAAACTACAGTCACCTATATCTACAACCCCCATCTCAGACACACCAACAACAGCCAAGCCTCCTACAACTGACCCTATCCCATTGGGGTCCCAGGAAGTGCAAGACCTTTTTCACAGACAAAAGCCAGGAAAAGCTCCAGGCCCAGACAAGATGATGTGGCTCCCATGTAACATCACTACTCCGTAGTCTGCACTGGCTTCCTGTGGTTTTTCGGGTGCGCTTCAAGATTTTGGTTACCACCTTTAAAGCGCTCCATGGCTTAGGACCCGGGTACTTACGAGACCGCCTGCTGTTACCCTTTGCCTCCCACCGACCCGTACGCTCTCACAGAGAGGGTCTCCTCAGGGTGCCATCCGCCAAACAGTGTCGGCTGGCGGCCCCCAGGAGTAGGGCCTTCTCTGTGGGGGCAGCGACGCTCTGGAATGAACTTCCCCCTGGCCTATGTCAAGTGCCTGATCTTCGGACCTTCTGTCGTGAGCTTAAAACACACTTATTTATTCAAGCGGGACTGGCATAATAGTGTTGAATTTTAAATTTGGGGTTCTGTTAATATTTTAAATTTTAAATTTTAAATCTAAATTTTTAAATTATCAGCCTTTTATAATCTGCTATGTTTTAAATGTTGTTTTAATTGTATATATATTGTGTTTTATCTTTGGCTGTACACCGCCCTGAGTCCTTTGGGAGAAGTGCGGTATAAAAATTTAATAAATAAAATAATAAATAAAGATAACTCCTTCTTGCTTAAAAGTCTGTGCTGACCAATTGGCCCCCATCTTCACCCATATTTTCAATAAATCACTAGAGATGTGTTATGTTCCTTCTTGCTTCAAACGCTCTACCATCATCCCAGTGCCGAAGAAGCCCACCATCAAGGAACTGAATGACTACAGACCAGTTGCTCTAACTTCTGTAGTCATGAAAACCTTTGAAAGACTAGTGCTGTCCCACTTGAAAACCATCACGGATCCCTTGCAATTTGCATATCGAGCAAATAGATCAATAGATGATGCTGTTAATATGGCTCTGCACTATATCCTACAATATCTTGAATCTCCAAAGACCTATGTAAGGTTCCTCTTTGTAGACTTTAGTTCAGCATTCAATACCATCATTCCAGACACTTTTCTAACTAAGCTAAATCAGCTACAGGTACCTGAACACACTTGTAAGTGGATTAGAAGCTTCCTAACAAACAGGAAGCAGCAGGTGAAGCTAAGCAGAATCACATCAGATACCTGTACAATTAGCATAGGGCCCCCCCAAGGCTGTGTGCTCTCCCCACTTCTCTTCGCTCTGTATATCAATGACTGCATTTCTAATGATCCATCTGTTAAACTACTGAAGTTCACAGATGACACAACAGTGATCAATCTCATATCACAAGATCTAAAATGGATAGCTAACATCAAAAACTTCATCAAAAAAGCACAACATAGAATGTTCTTTCTGCGCCAACTCAGTAAGCTCAAACTGCCCAAGGAGCTGCTGATCCAGTTCTACAGAGGAATTATTGAGTCTGTCATCTGCACCTCTATAACTGTCTAGTTTGGTTCTGCAATCCAACAAGTCAGACACAGACTTCAGAGGATAATTAGAACTGCAGATAAAACAATTGCTACCAACCTGCCTTCCATTGAGGACCTGTATATTGCACAAGTCAAAAAGAGGGCTGTGAAAATATTTACAGACCCCTCACATCTTGGACATAAACTGTTTATTTATTTATTTTATTTATTTATTTAAATTTTTATACCGCCCTTCTCCCGAAGGACTCAGGGCGGTGTACAGCCAGGATAAAAAACAGTAAATATACAAAGTTAAAAATATCAATTTAACTCCTACCCTCAAAACGACGCTATAGAGCACTGCACACCAGAATAACTAGACACAAGAACAGTTTTTTTCCTGAATGCCATCACTCTGCTAAACAAATAATTCCCTCAACATTGTCAAACTATTTACTAAATCTACACTACTATTAATCTTCTCATTGTTCCCATCACCCATCTCCTTCCACTTATGACTGTATGACTGTAACTTTGTTGCTTGTATCCTTACAATTTATATTGGTATTGATTGTTTCCTGATTGCTTATTTGTACTCTATGACTATCATTAAGTGTTGTAAGTGTTGTACCATGATGAAGGTATCTTTTCTTTTATGTACACTGAGAACATATGCACCAAGACAAATTCCTTGTGTGTCCAATCACACTTGGCCAATAAAAAATTCTATTCTAATCTGTTCTGTTCTGTTCTGTTCTGTTCTATTCTATTCTATTGATGGATCAACTCACTATAAGTCTCTCTAGGCTGATTGAGTTGAAAAAACTGAGGCTTGGCCGGGAGGAAGAGGCGTGGCCAAAGAATTTGCAACTCAGTCTCTGGCCAATCAGACGAATTGAAACCCATGCTTGGACTCTCTAAGCAGCACACAGGAGAATGAGGTGCTTCTTTTGGCCTGTGCCTGAAAACGCATGGGCAAATTGAACCTTCCTCCTGCTCCGCTGGCTGGTCCTCTCCCTCCCCTGTCCTAGGTGCGTGAGAGGTTTCTGAGCAGAATGATTAAGCCTGCAGTATTCTGCTGAGGAGGTAGACCTTTTAATCTTTGTAAGGAAGTACAGTAAACAAGGTCCATTCACAATATGATTTCCTTCCCCACAAATCCTTTCACCATCTCCATCAGCAGCTGCAATCAACTATTTTTACAGTAGATTTCTCATTTCATCCACTTCCCCTTCAGGGAAGCAAAAGCTGAAAATGTTCAGAGAAAAATCAAAGGGAAACAATTTGTGAAGCTACTATCCACAGAGCAACCATGCTCGCTTCTCTCTCTCTCTCTCTCTCTTTCCCTCCATCCCTCTTTCTTTCTCTCTCCCTCCCTCCCCCATACACCACCCTATAGACCTTTGCCACTGAGTTTAATAACCCTCAACCTCATTGCAACTGCCTCTCCTATACAATGTTCAAGTGGAGCATTAATCTATTGAAGACTTCAGGGCCCAGTGTACTGCATGATACAAGATTAAACTTCTTCCATTCTGTTTCCTCTAGTGTCTCCAACTGCTTGACAATAGCTTTGTGCCTAGAAAATACAGAATTACCCCAGAGAACCCAGCAAACAGTTACCATGAAGCAAAGATTAAATGTTCATAACTTATCAATAGCAGGTCTCATTGCAATAGGAAATATCTTCTCTATGTATCCACAAGACGACAGTGCAGGATTTATCAGTGTAGAGATTCCAAAATTGTTTAGTGACGTCAAAGTTACAAAGCTGAAAAAGCAAATTTACAACTGTTGCAGCATCCCCGTGATCACATGATGCTCGTTTGCAACTTTCACACCCGGATTCCAATGAACAGAGCCAATGGAGGAGTTGCCAATAAAACTGCAGGTTGCAGTCATGTGGTATTTTGCTTAATGACTGTGGGTGACTTGATTAATGACTGCAATGGAGGTGAGTTTGTAATTGCATTGCAGCCATGCGATTTCTTGCTTGACAACTGCATCATTCAGTGACAGATTGCTGGTCCCAATTGTGGTCTTTAAGCAAGATTTACCTGTACTACTGTGTATGTATAAATTTATTGAAATGTAATACAGAATGGAAACCAATTTTAAAAACTGCATCATAAAGTGAATGAAAAACTTCAAAGAGATAACTGCAGAAGAATAATGGGAATCGTTATGGAAAAACTCATTAAAATTCACTCTACGCTACACGTCATAAAATGTTTTATAAAATTTGGCATATTTCAATTCCTTGGGATGATAGGTCCCAAAATGTAAGCATATTCTGTAAATTAGGGATGCATTGTTTTGCCCAGTTAAAGGTTACAGGAACAAAAGTTTTAGTAGTATATAAACAAACAGCATTAGGGTTCATGGTTTTGAGTCCTTCGGGAGATAGGGCGGTATATAAATTTGATTAAATAATAATAAAATAATAAAAATAATATCTTGTCTGGTCTACCTCAAAGGGCTGATGATATTATAGGAAAATTGGCTTCTATTTGGCTGGCTTTTCTTTTTCTTCTGAGAGCGGTAGTACCTCTCTACCTGCCTATTCATTGTACCCATTGTCACATTTGGATTCCTAGACATTCCACAGTAAATTCAATGATTTACACACATTCGTATTAGAAAACTTCTATTGTGCATTTCAGGGAAGAACCATTGCCATAGGGAGTTTTAGTAAGAATTTCCTACTTCAGTGAGAATACTATGGCCCATTTGTCAAAAATACAGCTCAGGAATAGAGTGATTTGTAGTCTGTAAAATATAATCATTGGGAAAACATGGGGCTCTATGCCAATTGAAGTAGATTAAACAAGATACAACGAATGTGAATGTTTCAATTTATCAGATAATCTGGGATTTCCCCATTGAGGTGACTAATGTCTTTCAAAATATTATTTATTCACTTCTGGATTCTCAAACACACATTTTTCAGGAACTTTAAACTTTTTGTTTCCCCAGCAACCATGGCATGTGTAAATTGTCAAAGGATTGCATTATATAACCCAGCAGGAACTGACTCTTTTCTCTCTGGATCAATGGGAGCATTTCTCAGCTAGGGTGATAAATAAATGTGCTAAAAATCAAATGGCTTCTATCTCTTCTGAAGTCCTTGACAGATTTCCCAAATTTCATGTCTTCTGGAAGCTGTCAAAGAGAACCGCACTGCAGCAGAGGCCTTGGGTGCACAACCAGAAGTATGCAAAGTGACAGAACCAATGTGGTGTGGAATTAAGACGTGCGGGGTGCCAGAAAAAGCGATGGCACACATACCAAGGCATTAGATTAGATTTCACTCTTGTGGACTGTACAATACCTTTTCCTGTATGTATCATAATAATTAATTCAGATGGAATCAAACCATCTCTAATAATCACCCTAGCTATTAAAGCCTTCTGATTTGATATTTTACCATAATGTAGACAGAAACTCCCGAAGAGACAAGTTGGTAGTTTTAGACCAGGTGCTATAGCAATAGTAATAGCACTTAGACTTATATACTGCTTCATAGTGCTTTACAGCACTCTCTAAGTCTGCAATGGCGAACCTATGGCATACGTACCACAGGTGGCATGCGGAGCCATTGCTGCGGGCAGTTGAACCATTGCCCTAGGCCACCTCCACTGAGCATGTGTGTGTGCCGGCCAGCTGATTTTTGGCTGGCCCTGCCCTGCCCACCCTCTCCCCTCCCAGGAGTCTCCACGCGACCCGTTTTGGATGTCAGGTAAGTACAGGGCTCGTGTGGAGGCTCTGGGAGGGTGAAAAACAGGCCTCCCGCAAGTCCAGAAACGGCCCATTTCCAGCCTCTGGAGGGCCTCCAGAAGGTCGGGGGAGGCTGTTTTCACCCTCCCCAGGTTCCAGGAAAGCTTCCAGAGCCTGGGGAGGGCGAAAAACAGGCCTACTGGAAATATGGAAATGGGCCATTTCTGGCTTCCGGAGGCTTCAGGAAGGCCTGCTAGGTCCAAAACGAGGTGTGGGGGAGTTGTCTGGGCATGCGCAGGGGGTGGGGCAGCACAGAGGGGTTCATGCGCACATGCATGGGGGGGCATTGCATTATGATATGGGCATGTACACACACAACACCACTCCCCCCGCGCTTCCCCCTGCTTTTGACATGCGACAGCAAAAAGGTTTGTCATCCCTACTTTAAGTAGTTTAAATTGTCAGCATATTGTCTCCAACAAGCTGGATCCTCATTTTACCGATCTTGGAAAGATGGAAGGCTGAGTCAACCCTGAGCCGATCAAGATCGAACTTCTGGCTATGGGAAGAATTAGTCTTCAATATTGCATTCTAACCATTGCAACATCATGGCTCTGTAACCTGGTTATTCATAACACACTTTGGTGGAGGAACTTTCAAAGCCTAACTTCAGCAAGCCGTCTACCAAAATCCCATCAGAAAGTACAGGATTGCAAAGCACCTTGCCCTTTCACATAGAAATTAATCCCACTACATTCAGTTTGACTTTACCTCAGGTAGAGTACCCTTGAATGACCTTTTATCGTTAAAAAAAATACTCTTGGAAAGTAGCTGATGAAGTACTGGGCATATGGGAAGAAGAAGAAAAAGGGAATAGCCTCATATGCCAACAATTGAATATCATGGAATTCAAGGCTAGCAGAAGGTTTCTTTCCTTTAATACAAACTCAAAATGCCTCTTCACCAACACTGCTTTGGATCTTATTTAGATCTTAGGAAGCTGAGCCTATAACTTTTGGATCCGTTCTTTTTCAACCAAAAATCCAGGGAGCAGCCCCCAAACTACTCAAACTGCTGTATAAAAGTACAGAGAATTGTAAGAGGAATCCAGCCAGCTGATGAGTACAAGAGGCCAAAGTCTCTAAAATGGAGACTTAAAAAGTATATTTGCATTTCCCCAGTGATAAAATTTCATCTTCTTCTGCATCCCATCATTAAATGAAGACATCAAGTGGCTGAAGAAATGAGCAGTAAAGTGAAGTGATGAGCCCATATCATGCCAATGGGTTGGGTCAGGTTTTTTTTCTCCTGGCTTGGGGAATTTAACTTTCTTGAGTGTCCTCACTACAGTAGTAGCCAAGAACTGATGAACATTTTTTAATTGGTTTACAAGATGAAGAAGAACTCAACTAGAAACGTAGACAGCCAAGCAAAGTGAATTCCAAAGTTGGACTGATATTATCCCAGGATGTGTTCTTTATCAGAGAGGCTGGCATAACATACCATAAAGAGGATGTGATTACCATTTAGGACTTTTACCAATAATGAAGAGGAGTAATTTTTGCATAATATGGACTTAAAGTTTTTAGATGGGGAATGGTCTACAAATGTTGCTTATTTTCTTAAAAGTCCAGTGTTTTAAATAATAGCAGCTAATGAATCTTTAGTACTACTCAGGGGAGACTGAGACGACAGTAAGTAATGGCCGTGAATTATGAGCACAGTAATAGATGTAGTGTGTAACATAAATATAGAAAAATTTCTAGTAACTAAAGCAACTATGACATATTTATCAAAGCATTTTGTATTTTATGTCTTTTTGGAACCTTCCATCCTATTATTTAGTAAAGAACTTATTTTTGTGTGCGGGGGGAACTCTCCTTCACAAAGCCAATTCCCAGGAGGGACTGTACTTATATATGAATTGTACATTCATGAGAATTAGGAAGTTTGCCAAATATCCAAATTACTGCTGCTAGAATCTTTTCTACTGGATGGGCTAAAATGCTGGGAACTGGTGATTTAACATCGTTCCACGGGCAAAAAGCTTCCCTATCCCCTATCCTTGTTTGCAGCAATTGATACTGCCTTGGGTGGTTAACAAAAATTAGTATCAGCACCAGTCTAGATTCAATGTTTTTGATAATACAATAAAAAGAATCTCACTTGAAAAGATCTGAAGACTGCATAAGATTCTTGGATGAGAAGCGAAATGTCAAAGAACAACAACAAAGTTCAGTTATGCTTTGGAAAAAGCACCTTTGGGGTACCTGAATGACCCGGATGATTGAGAATATCCATAGATGTCTAAAATCCTGTTTTTCAAACTTGGTAACTTTAAGAGGTATGGATTTCAACCCCCAGAATTCCCTAGCCAGCAGTACTAAACCAGTCCTTCGGGAGAAGGGCGGTATAAAAATTTAAATAATAATAATAAAAATAATAATAATAATAATAATAATAATTCTAATCTGAACCCAGATGGTGTGTGCAGCAACCAGTTTAAAATAAATTCTTTAAAGTTTGAAATTGCTCACTGTAAGTAAGCAGCATTGGAAACTTGCGTGAGGAAAAAGTGGAGGGCAAATATGGACTAAATTTTTGCTTTTTAATCAGTCAAAATGGATATTGTGTAATGGGATATTTTAAAGCTGAAATTTTAAATTTCAGTTTGGTTGGAATTTTGTGAGACACAAATAACTGGGATTAAAAAATGGTCTGCAGAACTGACTTTGCAAATTGCTTCACAGTAAAGCATCTGCTACATGTACTAATGATTGAAAAGACTTAGTCATCAGAGACCGTTAAGTGTCTTTCCTTGCCCTGTAGGGCCTCCTCTTTCACTGAATACTTTTAACAAGGTTTTATGTGCACTTGTTCAACTGAACATGACATGAATGTGCAGAAAAAGAGATTTGTTTTGAGAACAGCAAGTTTTTATGGCAAAATCAGACTTTTTCAGGTGGCTTCCAGGAACGCCTGGCTTCTCACTCAATAATCTGACAACAGCAACTTCCTATGGTTGCTTAGTTTAGTTGAAGTTACGTCTTACTCCCACTCCCTAATAAGCCTGAATTTTTCTTCAATTCAGAGTTATTTTCAGTTGTTTACCCATTCATCTGGAGCTAAATTCATTTGCTTATTGCAAAGGCCAAATAAAACAGCATCAGGCTCACTGCCTGCAACTAAAAGCAAATGGGAAATAACATTTTGCAATACAGTATATTAAAGGGAAAGGGAACATTAGGACAGGGATGGTAGGCAGGCTGGTGCTCTTATGCACGCCCCTTACAGACCTCTTAGGAATGGAGTGAGGTCAACAATAGCCAGTCTAAGCTTAAAATTTTTGGGGTTTTGGGATGAAACCACAGAATCAGTTAGTGCATTCCAGCCATTGACCACTCTGTTGCTGAAGTCGTATTTTCTGCAATCGAGTTTGGAGTGGTTCACTTTAAGTTTGTATCTATTGTGTGCTCATGTATTGTTGTGGTTGAAGCTGAAGTAGTCATTGACAGGTAGGTTGAAATAAATATTGGTTGAAAGCTAGATTTTTCTGTACCTATGAAGTAGACCTCCCCAAAGTAAGGGTACCACTATACCCCAAAAGCTGAATACTTATAAATCTATAAGGCTTAAATAAATTTTCCTATCATGTCATATCTTGCAGAGGCATTCTGTTAAAACAACCAACAGGAAGATGTGAAATCTTGCTAACTATTATTCTTTGTGACCTGTGTACCAGCTACTTTCTGTAACATGATGTTGTAAGAAGAGGACACCGAAAGTAACAGATGAATCAGGTGGCGTAAAATATCTCCCAAATATGGACATTATTATACGCTGACCATGTAACTTAAATGTCAACTTTTCCTGTTATGTTACTTTCTGTAAGAAATGTATAAAAGTAAAATCATGGGTGTGGCTCAGTGTTCAGATTTTTCTACCGCATGAGAAGAATCTGTTCCATTTGCGCAATTAAATCTTGTTCTCCTATCCTTCGTGGTTATGTCTCCTGATTTGAAGACTTAACTTTCTGTATCACCTAAATTAACTATCCCCATCTCCTGCTGGCCAATAGGCATCTGCCTAATCACAGGCAGATAGACTGTTGTGGTCTAAGATGGCATTCAGCTATTCCAACACTGCTGCATGTGTTCCTATGTTCTTATATCAATATGAAATAAGAAGCTGATTTTTTTTTTAAATTAATCTTGAAACCCAGACTTAAAACCATGAAAATGGTAACATTGTAAAATGATCAGAACCACAACATAGCCTACATTATTATATCTAACAGCAAACCATTGCAGAAATTATACTATGAAAAACAGAGTATTTTTATAATATGGTGCCACAGCCAGCTGCTACAGATCAGCACTAATTCAAACCAAAATCATAAGAGCGATTCAGATGTTGTCAGCCCTATTATTTGCTTCTTCTTACATTGGAGTTTTGGTTTTAAATTTTGGGATTCTCTATTGTAATCCATTTGGACATAAATAGCCTCTCTAACCACATAAATTATTTAGGAAGCTGGTTCCCAAATGTACCCTCCCCAGTGTGCTCTGTGTTCCTGCCATGTCAACATCACTTTGATAAGATTGGGCATGAATGTGTGCCATGTTGAAGCTATCGCACATGCAGCGATGTGTGCATTGGTTTCTGCCCTGAAACCTGTAATATTAAGTCCAAGTCTTGACAACACCAAATAGCTTTGCTGCAGGCATTCAGACCTAATGTGCAAGGGTCTCTTCAGCACTACAGGTGAAGAATACCCAAGTTACGGTAAAGTCTGAGTGAAAAATACTGTCGGTCCTAATCTCAGAAAGTTAAAGACTGGTGTCCTAGAAACATTTTTCTTACAATGCCCTCAATCAGTCAGCTGTACTGCCAGTGAAGCAGACATGCAGTGATAGCAATGCAGCCTATTTAAAACCTAGAGAAGGTGAGGCAGCATGAGAAGATTCTCAGAGATCCCACTGCAAAGGTGTTCGTTGAAATGAATCTCATTATTCAGCTGAGGACAAAGAGAAGGCTTAGATTCACAATCAATATGTGCTGCTATCCTTCGGCTCATACGAAAACCCTTTCCTGAAGAATCAATTAGGATAGGGAGAGAAGAAATAGAACCTACTCAAAAGCCTATGTTTCATTACCCAATGTTGTTGAGGAATCCACCTATCAGTTTTCTAACTTTAATGGGAATGACCTGCATATTATGATGAAATCTAACATGGTTTTTAAGAGGTAGGCATGTGCGTCTTGTAGCTCCATGTACATAAATGCCAAGGGTAATTCCTGATTCAGAAAAATCTACATCACTCTGCTAAGCCATAATTTAGTCCTTATGAACTACAGCAGATATACATATGTGAACCTGCTTCACGTATTTATTTAGTTTAACACAGTAAGAGCTATCATAAATGATTAACTGATTATCTTGTCATTTGGTGTATTCACTTAACACATTTGCTAGGATTTACTGCTTGTCATAAATTAATCCAAAACCCCCATCTGGTTTCTTCCTGATAATGACTTTTTAAAAGTTTAAAAGTCTGCCAATGACTTCTACTCAGTGAAAGACTGAAGAGAAACACAGTGTCATGTGTCGGGGGTGCCTGTGGTGGCCCGAGTGCTCTGTCAGAGAAAACGGGCTCCCAAGGTCCATTTTTGGCTGCAACAGCCTCCTGCAACCCTCTGCCAGTGAAAATGGAGCTTGGGAAGGCTGCATGTGGCCCTCCCGAGCTCCGTTTTCACTGGCAGAGGCACCACGGGCTAGTCCTTCACTGTTTCCAGGGCAGCCCCACGGGCCAGATCTAAGCACCCTGTGGGCCAGATCTGGCCCCCGGGCCTTGAGTTTGACACCTCTACTGTAGTTAATCAAAGAGCTGCACCAAATAGCGAGATGAACTTTCAGCCATTGGTAAACCATGGTAAATGAAATTAAATGAAGTAAATGAGATCTGTAACTAATGATCTGTAAGTGGTAAGACTGGCTTACCACTTACATCCTATCATGCTGGCCCAAAGGACACCTGAATGCTGGAGAATATTAGATTTAAAAAAACAAAACAAAACCAGAATATCATAGCCCACTCCACATATTATTACTTGGAACAATTTGCATGTAGCCCAAGTCAGCCAGGAAAAGGAAAGTGGAGAAATCCATTTCAACTGTCAATCTAAGTTTCTCGATATTAATATTTGGGGAAACCCTGTTTAGTTCATGCTTTAGGAACTAGCATCTACTTTGTAAGTCACAATACCATTCCTTATGCCTCAACAGACCTGACTGGAAATTGTTACAATTCAGCTTTAACATGTATTTTAAAGTAGGAATGTGAAAAGACTAAAGAATTCTAATCTAGAATGTTACAAAAGTCTGAGGTAATGATGGTCAAATCTGCCCAACCTGATTGTTTTTGGAATCACAACATTATTACCTAAAAAACAGCATTATCAACTTACTACCTAGCCCAAATAAACACAAAAGGCTATATTTTTTTATTTGCCTCTAAGAAGATTCTGACAAAATTGGCAGGCAAAATAGAATAGAAAGGAGCTTGCCAAATTTAATCAAATCAGTTCAGGGCTTTAGAAGCAATGGTCCTTTAAACTCTGGATTAGAAAAGACTGTAGACGAAAACAGAATAAAACACTCTTATTAAGTGAAGCACTAAGTTAAATGAGATATATCAGGCCAAAAAAACCTGCTTAATGCAGCAAACTAAAATCACTAACAGCCAGCCTAGTATAGGAAGAATTGCTAGAGTTTGCTGACCAAAACAAAAAGAATCCTTTGGTCAAAATCCTATTAAACACAGTCTTGTCCCATCTTGGGACAATATTGAGAATTGAGAAGGCTAATTCTGTTCACCTGATTATTAAATGGATTCATATTTAAAGACCCCAAATCCAATCACTGAAATTTAATCACTACTTCTTTAGGTTCAAACCAAACACTGGTTGCAGAGACTGATGAAATGGTAGGTAGACAAAAAGGAATGTAAACAGTTCTCTAATTATCAGTTGCTTCAATAGTGCACTGAGGTCTGGCAATTACAGCTTCAATCTAATGGAAACTCCCCAGATGTCTAATTCCTGCAGGGAATTCTGGGACTATTCTGGATCACATCGCAGGCTCCTCTAAGCAGCACAGGATTTTAGGATTTAAGTGACTATGAAGTAAACTGTTACAGTATTAATATGAAAAGAACAATCAATCCCAGCATGGCAGAATAGATTAAAAGGGCTGCAGTAACCTGCAGAATAATACAAGCCACCTGGAGAAGACATTTTCCATTTACTATATTCCTTCATATCCAAGTTGCAAGGTCGTGCTGAGGATTTTGGACAGTATCTGCATGATAAAATCGCTCAGATTCGGGAGGGGCTGGACACAGACTGGGTAGATTCAGACAGGGGGATGGGGGCAGGTCTTGAGGTTGTCAGCTGGGAGGAGTTTGATCCTGTGGCTCCCGAGGACATGGACAGGATACTGAGGAGGCTGAATGCAACCACATGTTTATTGGACCCGTGTCCCTCCTGGCTGGTACTGGCCACACAGGAGGTTACAGGAGGTTACACGAGGCTGGCTACAGGGAATTGTTAACGCTTCTTTGATGGAAGGTGTCTTCCTGTCCACCTTGAAAGAGGCGGTGGTGAGGCCCCTTCTCAAGAAGCCTTCCCTGGATCCAGCTATTTTATCGAACTATCATCTTGTCTCCAACCTTCGTTTTGTGGCAAAAGTTGTCGAGAGTGTCGTGGCACGAC
Source organism: Ahaetulla prasina (assembly GCF_028640845.1). NCBI lineage: Eukaryota > Metazoa > Chordata > Lepidosauria > Squamata > Colubridae > Ahaetulla > Ahaetulla prasina. Next base: position 259,059,985 of record NC_080539.1, on the reverse strand, counting down.
AGCTTCCCCGGTACCTGGATGAAACTGTCTGTCTAGACCCATTCCAGTCCGGTTTCCGACCTGGGTACAGCACGGAGATGGCCTCGGTCGCATTGGTGGATGATCTCTGGAGGGCTCGGGACGGGGGTTGTTCTTCTGTCCTGGTCCTATTAGATCTTTCAGTGGCTTTTGATACCATCGACCATGGTATCCTGCTGCGACGGCTAGAGGGGTTGGGGGTGGGAGGCACCGTTTATCGGTGGTTCTCCTCCTTCCTCTCGGGCCATTCGCAGACGGTGTTGGCAGGGGGGCAGAGGTCGACCGCGAGGTGCCACAGGGGTCGGTCCTCTCACCCCTCCTGTTCAACATCTATATGAAGCCGCTGGGCGAGATCATCCGTGGTTTTGGGGTGCGCTTTCATCTGTATGCTGATGATACGCAGCTGTACATTTCCACCCCAAACTACCCCAATGAAGCCTTCAAAGTGATGTCCCGGTGTCTGGAGGCTGTGCGGGTCTGGAAGGGGAGAAACAGGCTCCGGCTCAACCTGTCCAAGACCGAGTGGCTGTGGATGCCGGCATCCCGGTATAATCAGCTGATTCCATCGCTGACCGTGGGAGGCGAGTCATTGGCCCCCACGGCGAAGGTTCACAATCTGGGCATTCTTCTGGATGCACGGCTGTCGTTGGAAGATCAAACGATGGCCGTCGCCAGAGGAGCTTTCTATCAGGTTCACCTGATTCGCCAGTTGCGTCCCTTCTTAGACCGGGATGCCCTATGCACGGTCACTCATGCCCTTGTTACCTCCCGTCTGGACTACTGTAATGCTCTCTACATGGGGCTCCCCTTGAAGAGCACCCAGAGGCTTCAACTGGTCCAGAATGCAGCCGCGCGGATGATAGAGGGAGCAAGTCGAGGCTCCCATATAACACCACTCCTGGCTTCCGGTGATCTTCTGGGTGCAATTCAAGGTATTGGTTACCACCTTTAAAGCGCTTCATGGCATGGGACCTGGGTATTTACGGGACCGCCTACTGCGACCGACGGCCTCCCAGCGACCAGTGCGCTCCCACAGAGTGGGCCTCCTTGGGGTGCCGTCGGCTAGACAACATCGTCTGGCGACCCCCAGGGGGAGGACCTTCTCTGTGGGGGCTCCAACCCTCTGGAACGAACTACCACCAGGTATCCGCCAACTCCCTGATCTCCGGACTTTTCGACGCGAGCTGAAAACATGGCTATTTCATCGCGCAGGACTGGCCTGATAGTTTTAATTGGGAATTTTAAATGGGTTAGCCTAAATTTAAATATTTCATTTTAAATTATCTTAATATTTGTAATGTTGTTTTTTATATGGCTGTAAACCGCCCTGAGTCCTTCGGGAGAAGGGCGGTCTAGAAATTTAAATAAATAAATAAATAAATAAATAAATAAATAAATAAATAAATAAAGTAAAGCATCTTTGTTCATAGCCCCATCCTCATGCCCAAAAGCAGCAGACCCCTAAGTGGGACGAGAACTTTGTGGAGATCTAGATTCAAATGATGATTCAAATGATATCTGGTATGATTCCATTTCATACAGATATCCCCAAATTATTCCTCTTTGCCGCTAGTTTGCTTGGATTGCTTGGATCTAATGTTCCTCTCTATCATCTGAATGTAGCTGAACCAACGGGTTGGATCATTATCCAAGAGGATAATGTCTGCAAGGAACTGGATAAAGGAAAAATTGGCCTGCTGAATTTTAGATCATTATTATGCTGTATCATTTGATGACTCGAGACACTCAACAACTAGCAGTTGCTTGCTAGTTGCTTAGCAAATGTGCCAAGTGATATAATCTCTTGTTCTATGACAATATAGGGAAACACTAATAAACCACTGTGTGTGCGTGCGTGCGTGTGTGCCTGTGCGTGTGTAAAGGGGCTGTAACTTTCAGTTCATTCAATAATTTTGGGAAAATTAGTCCATGGAGAAAATCTTGATCTTTCCAAGCAAAAAACTGAGAATTCAATGAAGCTGCATCAGCCAAGTGTTGTGGTAAAAACCATGAGTATATTTGCTTAACATTATCTGTTCTGTTTAAGAATGAAACTCCTCAATGAACATGTTGTATAATCCTCATTTTCCTGTCTGTTTTAATGCATTTTTGGTTTATGATTCTATACACCACCATAGATAAACAACATGTAAGCTTTTAAGCAGTTAAGGGCAGCTAATATTAAAAACTAACTTTAATATGGGATAGCAAAATAATCATATCTCGTTGCAATTATGTATTATTTTTTAAAATATAAAAACAAGCAAAAGTTTATTTAATAAAGTAACATCAAATTAATTTAAATCATGCCTGAGTCACTTGTACTTGCATTGACCATGTGTTACGCGGTGTGATTCATGCTTTTCACCATATGTGGAAAAACAGCCGAAGTGCTCTGGCAACTCCTGGAATTCCCAGAGAGCTTAACTTTCATTATGTTGTAATCCCAATGCAACTGGAGGGAGTCAGATTGAGGAAAGGCTATGCAACCATTCACATCTGAGCCTTTGGCTACAACACATTTGATTCTGTTTCAGATTAGTAAACAGTTTAAGATTTACCGCCAGCAGTGAAGACATTCTGATGCTATCAAAATAGGAGAGCAAATTTGGGATTACAGGTAGTTCTCATTTAACAATCCTAATTGGGATCGGGATTTCTATCACTAAAAAATGCAGTCATTAGGCAAAATATCACATGGCCTCATCATGTATTGCTAGCAGTTTCAGTAGTCCTGGTTGTGGTAGTTAGGTCAGGACGTATCGTTGCTAGGTGAGAATGAGACCTCACACTTCTTCCCTGACATGGTCGCTTAATCACCCGCCTATCTCCCCTCAACTTTCTCTTTTTTAACATATAAATATAGTGTGTGTTTGTTTCCAGAAGTGGTGGAGTGCAGAGCAGCCAAAACAGCAGAGATGAGGGGGATTTCTTAAAATTTTAATTGTAAATGCAGAGTGTGCTGCCAAGCACCTGAATTTTGGTCATGTGATCATGGGGGCACTAAAACAGCCATAACTTCAAGGACCGCCCATAAATACCATTAGTTCAGGGTTATAACTTTGAATGGTTGCTGAACAAATGATCATTAAGTGAAGACTAGCTGTATAAAGGATTTAATACTTTATGATATACTTCCTGAAATGTTTCGGCAGGTGCAGTATGCAGCTAACTTTGTTTGGGGCTGGAAACTAAGCAGGGTCAGGGTTAATTATAATTTGGAACTCCCACAAGGATTTTGTCGAATTAGTAGTTGGATGGGAAATCCCAAGAATAGAGATTACAGAGAACATATAAGAAGGCACGGGGGGTGTAAACTGCAGGAGTTGTGTTCAACGGACAAATAATAAAGATAAATTCTCTGTCTTGAAGAAAGTCAGATCAATTCAACATTAAAAGATCTGCCCAGATTTTGGAACTAAATGTAATTGAGGGCAAAAATCTATTTTAAGATGAAACTATTTATCCAGCTAAACATATTTATATTATACAGCAACTTCAAGATTAAACACTTGTATGCATGACTGAAAAAGCCTTGTATAATGCAGTCCGGGAAATTGTTAGCCATCAAGTATGAGTGGTGGAGAAACTTACCCTAGAAATGCCAACAATCTGCTCATCTGGAAGTAAACTGATGCGCACAAAACAGGATTCAAAATTAACATCTTCCTTCTCCATCAGATCTTTTCCCTGGAGCAAAGTGACATACAGGGTATTTGAATTCACATTGTATTCCATGTTAACTTCGATTTGTCCCACTGTGAACTCCTGACCAAAGTTATTTCCAATGGAGGAGACAGAAGTTAGAGAGTCAGTGGAGATTGATTTTCTCAATGGCCCATAAGGTGTCAGCTCGAGGTCTTTGTTCATCAGCTCCAGGGTGCCCAACTCATTAATATTTTCAAAGGCATCATCCATTTTCAAGCTTTGCTTGCAGACAGGAGATATTCTTTCTCCTGCCTTTCGGAAGTTGCCTGTTGCCCTCTGCAAAAGATAAGAAAAAACAGAAAGCTAGTCAGAGATCATGGTTAATCTGAACTTCAGCATGCTAAATGTAGAACATATAATTTTAATTAGGCTGGCAGAAAGAAAATATTCAGAATAAAATGGACAAAAATATTTCATATATCATGAAAATAAGTTTTCACATTGTGAAAAACTGACATCCCCATCCAGAAAACATTCCCTTAGTTAAAATCAGATATTTTTTCAGTGCAAAGAAACACTGAAGAAAATTACAACTGAATTAAAAGTTGGGTCTTCCAGATGTTCATTGCATAGCTGTTTGTCACTTCAAGCATTACAACTACTTTTTAGGAAGCGCTACTAGCATTACTACAATGTTATCACAAATAATAATGGCAAGAGATTAACTACATTGTTGATACTTGGAGTGCTGCCCATTTCATTAATAATTCTGGTCCTGTGGAAGGATCAAAGGACTGATGGTGGTTCTCAAGGCTAATTTATTTTTAAAACTGTGTGAATAAGGTGGGCTTGTCTTTTTGGGGTAAGTATAAAGGTATGGTAAAGTTAGCTTCCCAGGACCTCTGAATTCAGAAAAGAACAAATACCATGATGGTGTCTTAAATAATGAACATATACCAATTAGTCTTTGCAGGCATGAGACAGTAGCATTTTCTTCATTGTTGCCTACATTTTTTTCTCTGAATTTCAGGCCACACACATTTATTTTCTTTTCAATTCTGAAGCCAGTTTTATTCCTTCCATTTCTTTGTGGTGCACACATTACCTTTATGGACTGCATTTAATCCTATCAATATTTATGTAGAGATCTATATACTCTTTTGACAAAAATGATTCTAAATTTAAGTTCTAGAGGAGAAAATAAATGAGAGTCTTCAGAAAATGTACTTGGAAGAGAAACTCTGTGTATGTAATGTTGTTTAAACTGTGTCTGAAACTATGCGGTCTATAAATAATGCCTTATTGAGAGTCAGATTGGTGCAAATAGCTCAGTTCTATCTACATTAAATAGCAGCAGCTCATCAGAGATTTAAACTAGGATCTTCCCAGATCTATCCTGAGAATGACAAAAACTGACATTGAGATCCTCCATATTTTAAACTCCAAATTCACAATTTACTATTAGACTACAACTCTTTCTAGTGCTCGTTAATTTAATTTAAAAAATCACTAACATCAGTTATTCTCCAGGTAACTTTTGCTCAATGCAAAATGAGATTCTGAAACAAAAATACCTCTCTTATCTTCAGACATCTGCACATATATAGACAGGTAATCTTGACTCTGCTACATAATGTAAAATTAGAATTATGGCTTCACCTTTTTAAACTCTCGTCTGTAATGCGCTATATTAATTCTGACTGAAGATCAATAATCCAAGATAGACAATCTTAGGTTTTCTTCTGCTTGCCAATGTTAACAATAAAACCGCATCTAATCTCTGCTTCCTGCCTTGCCATGGTCCTACCAGTCTTCTCTGCCTGCCTATGCTTTCGTATGAAAAGAAAAACGTTTGTATATCCATTCATAAGCCAAACAACTATTGGGGGGGGGGGGAAAGCCCAAATTGTATTTTGGAAGGAAATGTGTTATCTTATAACATTCCCACAAACCTATTCCCAGAGGACTGTGTAATGTATTTTATATATGTATGTATTCTGAAAGAAAATATAGGACAAATTATTCTCACTCAAGCAAACAGGAATATTTAATATTAACATTTAGAGACTCTTTTAGTTCTTTGATTGGATTTTACAAAAAGATACCTTCCCAGAACAACTTTCATTTTAAGATGGACTCTGAAGTGCTGACTTCTTGGCTGAAATTTGGGACTTTTTGGCTTCTCTTCCATCCCTTGCTTTTCTAACATGCTGCCTGAATAAAAATTCCAAAGCTTCTCCAGTCGTTTTAAGACATTTTGGTTCACTCTAGTAAAAACAAAAATATTCAACTATGAATTTTGGGTAGGTGGGGTTATGGAAAGGGCCCATGGAGTAACATATCTGTGTTACTTGTTAGGCATTTATGAGAAAACATCCAAGAGAAATCTGATCATAGTCATTGACTTGTTTCACTGAATTCAAGCCTACATCCTGTAGTGTTGGTTTGGGAGATTTGGAAAGGAAATTGTTGAATGGCCAGAAAAAACAGTTAGAATTCATCAAATTTCTTGGTCAAATCTCAGTTGATAATCTCTATGGAGACTTAAATTGTGCCTTCTACTTAACTACTTTTTATTTTTTCCATGCAAAAAAGAAAATTTCTTTTTCTTTTCTTTCTTTGTGTGTGTGTGTGTGTGTGTGTGTGTGTGAGTGAGAGGGGAATATAGGTTAACACTTATAAAGAGCAGTATCTTTTCTATCATGGGACTTCTACTAGTTAGAAACCAATTGGGTAAACATTGAAGTTTTATTTTTTTTAAATAGAACTTTATTGAAGATAGAGCACCAAGGAAAAAAGGAAGCAATAGAAGGGGTAAAGTGGAAAATAAAGCAGAAAAATAGAAAAGAAAGAAAAAAAGATATAAAGAGGTAGCTTCTGATCTTGTTTACATCAGTTGTTAAGTACAATTGCAAATTTACCTCCTTCTCTAAAGTTAGATCATGACTCTGTTCTTTCTATAATATATCCTATCTAATTGTCAAAATCTCAGATCTTCAGGGGTTTTTTTGTATAAAAAGTCCATAAGATGTTTCCAGTCAGTAATAAACATAGATATTAACACTTTTCTAATCAAACGGGTCTATTTGGGAGTCAATGTTGAGTATCCCTTAAGGCTTTCACCCATTTAAAAGTGCATTCTTTTATTCTGCATTAGAATAGGTTTTTTGTGTTTTATTGGATTACTCATACTATTGTGTTCCATTTATAACAAGCCTTGAGTTTGTGCTTGACATCAATCTTGCCAAGATTCAATACATCAGGGGATAGTGAGTGAGATATAAAATATAGCACAAAGCTGACTGTTAAATCATCTCCTTTCTCATTTTCCTTGAAAAAACCCGCTTTCCTGCCCCCTAATTTTTCCATGATACAATTATCCCATCAAAGGCAAATGGTTGGGGAAGGGTGGATTTAAGAAAAGCAAAAAGGAAAAATAAACTTTAACAATCCATCCCACCCACTGTTTCAATACATTTAAATTTCCCTCAGGTGCTATCACCACCATTATTGCAAATTTTACCTTTTTAATTTGGTGGAAGAATGTTTTAACCAATTTAATATTATCTCCAAATTTTTATTTAAGATAACTAAGCATTTATAAGCAATTAAACAAATCAGGAAATGAAAAGGGCTGTGGCTGAAGGGCTAGAGTCCTTGTGCGTCTCTTCTGTCTGTATTAGATAACAGCTGAGTTTCTATTGATTTCTTACATTTATACTGTATATTGCCAACCTGGCCAGTGCACATAGCAGTTCACAGGCAAAAACCAAGGATTCATAATGTAATAGCTACAATATAAAAAAGGAGGAGGGAGAGAGAAGGGAGAAAAACAAGTCAGGAACCACATGAGGGATGGGGAAGAGAAAGTGCCAAATGGTAGATGGTTTCAGCCTTTGCCACCAGTGCTAGACTTTGTGCCCTTCCATCACAATACCCATGGTGGTGCAGTGGTTAGAATGTAGTATTGCAGACTGACTCTGCCCATTATCAGGAGTTTGATCCTGACCAGCTCAATGTTGACTCAGCTTTTCATCCTTCTAAGGGTAGTAAAATGAGGATCCAGATTGTTGGGGGCAATATGCTGATGTTGTAAACTAATAAGAGGGTGCTGTAAAGCACTGCAGTATATAAATCTAAGTGCTATTCCTATATTTTATGCCTAGCTGAAATAATTGATAAATTATTTCTTAAACCTACCCCAGTCTTTTCAGCTTTGTTATTATAATCACCACCATCTTAACTTGCAATATTCAAGACAAAATTAAGAGTTGGTTATTCCTTAAATGATGCTTGATGACATGCAAAGAGGATGGATAGATGTGGCAACAGATGGGCTTCTTAACACTGTTGTCACAATTAATTGCTCCTTACCTTTTGTTTGATTTGAGAATATGTGGACCCATACTTTTGTTCTAGGTATCTGTAGTCATAGTTTGGAAATGGAGAAGGTGCAGGATAGCCACCCGATTTCCATAACTTCCATAGGTTTACTCCAGCTATTCCCAGGAGAGCAAGAGCACCAGTAATATAGACACCTATTTCCCACCCAGATGGATTTCTTATGACTGGAAGAAAACAAAGTTCTTATCAGAAGAAAGCAGCCACCAGAGCCTTTCTATCTTGCAGAAATATTTTATGTCAACAGTACAAATATGCCTTTTATGTGATTAATGCTGTTGGAAAAAGGAGGAAATTGATATGCCAAAACTGCAGGGAGATTTTTTTTTCTTGAAAACTGTTGTAAAGTAGCTGGAATATATGGCAATGCACAAATACATTTTTATTTTTAAAACCGAATGACAGCATCATTATGTAAATATATACTGTAATGTAAATTATGTAAATGTAAATAGCTCAATAATCTCTATTAAGAACCACTGCAACAAATTCTAAAATATATTTGCTGTTTTAATTTTTGCAAAGCTTTTTTTAGGCTGAGTATCAATTTTTAAAATTGACCAATGTCTCCTCGTAATGATTAGTTTCTTTTCTACAAGATTTTGAATCTTTTTTCTGTTCTGTTTCCCTATTTGTCCAGACCTGCACATGAACAATATTTTTCTTTTCAGCACAGAATGTATGGCCAAGACTTAAACTTCATGTTTTAGGATTCATATTGCTTCCCTTAATTATGAAATCTGTGAACAAGTAAACTCACAATCAGTGCTATGCCAAAGGCTAATAGAATAATCATAGCACCATACAACTTCTCTACATATCTAAATTGGAGGTGGGCAAGTATGGCCCTTTATGACCTGTGGACTTCAACTACCAGAACTTCTGAGCCAGCATGTCTGGCTGAGGAATTGTAGAAGTTGAAGAACACAGGTTGTAAAGGGGCCATAGGTGCCCACCACTGATCTAAATCTTTGTTTTGGATTTTTCCCCCATTCCCCCCAACCTTCCTGAAAATGAGACCTGGAAGTTCTTATGACTGCAACCTAACATTATGCTTTGGGGCATGTGGGTGGGGAAAAGAAGAGGTGGAGTCAAGAAATAAATGTCTAAAAATCATTTCAAAGGCTCTGGAAGAATGACAGTTTTATGATTTTTATTCAAAAATGGGTAATCTAATATGCCCACGTATTCTCCCCACACAGGTAGTCCTCACTTAATGACCAATCAATTGACCATTTGAGGTTACGATGGCCTCAGAAAGGGTGCTTTTTGGCCAGTTTGTTAAGAATTCGTAATACTCACCACTGAGATGCTGGTCAGCAATGTCACGATCCATGGTGACTACTTCAAATTACACCAGTTACCTGCAAGAACATACAAACAGAAGCCAAGACAAAGAGATTATGGTACTGTCACCATGCACCATACTTAAAAGCACAGAACGCTTGCTCTATATGTAGGGTCACTTAAGGCACTAATCTTCTTTCTGGTTGGCCCCATGCTTCTTCCACAATTATTAAATGTCATTCCACCACAATCTGTCACACATCTATTTGTACATTTTGTACATTTGAATTTCTTTTTCTTTCTGGGAAACATAATCCTCTAACGCTACTTTGGCTACAGCACGGCCAAGTGTATGCAACATCCCATTAAGGTGATGGGAAGATGTGAACTGTGATATTCATACAGTACTATTTTGTCATCCTGTTATGCTACTAATACTTATGCTACATAACCCATTACGTATAGCACTTCTACACAGAAGCTTATCTTCATTACTATAAAGACTCCTTATGTGAAACAACCCTTGGCATGAAGGTTATTTCACTTCTACTACCACTGCAAGATCCCTATTATTGTTAAGCTACCATAAAACCAAAAAGTGTGTCACTTTTCCAGTTCTGGGATTCTAAACAAAGCAAAATATTATTAGCTTCCAATCTATCAGAAATACAGGGGGCGTTTCATCAAATAAACACGTATAGCATTGCAGCTTTAGTCAAACCAATCCACTATGTTTATAGAAACCTGAAATGGCTGCTACCTTGTTTCCAGACAAGTTACCGACCCTTTAAATAGATGTATGAGGGTCAACAATTCAAAGATTGCAGCTTTCCCAAACATGAGCTGGAAGAAAATTGATTTTTGTCAACCATGCGGGTATTATAAATCTGTGTCAGAAAAAAGAAGTGTGCATGGAACCCTACTGGTTAATAGCTAGGTTGATTAATCTGCATCTTGAGAGCATTTTAAAATTCTGCTGTAGACAAGACTATTATGGATCAGTTGCTGCTGAGAATTCAAACTAGAGAGATTTCATTTCACACAGTCAGCCTTATGTTAAACACTTCAAGCTGATTGTAATCAAACAGTGAAAGTCATTGGGGAATAAGGAAAGATTCAATGTCATAGTTAAAACCTGTCGGATGATTCCCTTTGGGAGGGTTCTAGCTCTTTAAAATAAAAATAAAAATAAAGAAAATCTTAGAGGAAGTGCAAAAAATGTGTGTATTATTTTAAGTTTCTAATTTTTAATGCTCCTCAAAGTTGCTTCCCTCACACTGATATGGAACATTTTATACTGGCAACTGTGGCAATTATATTAATTAAATCTTGAAACCTGTATTATAAAGCTTTTTTAAGCAGCAGTAGTGTCTTGAAATGCTGATAGATGAAATACATTTAAAATCTCAACTTCTGTTCTGGGGATTTATGTGTGATAAGATTCTAAAGTGTCTTTGGCTTTCCATGCGTCATTGGTATATGATGTTTTGTGGCAATATTTCATTAAGATTTAATTTTCAAATAGGGTACCTGAGATTAGAGATCAAAGACTGCTGAAACTTTGCAAAAGCATTTTAAGCAACCTGCCAATGGGAAAGGTACATTTTATTTTACATTCCTGAATGTTATTTATTTACTGGTAAGGAATCACTACATAAGTCCATTTCATGTTCAGCTAATGAACTGTTGGATAAAGATTTGCCTGAGATCATCCCGTTTAGCTGATAATCTTTTCAGTAGTTTCCAGTGTTTAACACCAATAATTTCCTTGAAGATTTTTTTTTTATCAAAGTGTTAAATGGTCAACTGTCATATCTTGGGAAAAGAGTGTCTAAACATTTTTGATTCTCAATATGCTGTGATGTTTGCGTGTATGTACTACTGTATGTCTGTGTATAGTATGCATACACACACAAATATGTACCCTTTCTTTTTCTCTCTGTCTTTCTCTTCCCCCCCTCAAGTCTTCTGGCAAATCAGTCTAATTGGATCTATCTTGGAAAGTTTCCCAGGCTGCTTCACACATGCTTATCATGAAACAGCAGACTTCACAGCAGTGGCTGAATATCATGATACAATCCTGAATGTGAGATTCCATACATAGGAAATATCTCATGGAAGACAGTAAGCCAAACATGATCAGCCAGTCAAGTGGATTTTCAGGACCATGGACAGCTCCACATAACAACTTGCTCCAACAAATCCTGGCATTCAACTGAGCCTATCCCTTTCTGATGGGAGCCAAGCATAGTCTTTGAGCCTCCTCTCAGTTTGCAGCTGCATATTGGCAAGAAGACATTCAGATGAATCTTGATTAGAGGCCTCAATATGGTTTGTCTCTCTCAAGAAGTAGTTCAATTTTGGTGTTACAACATTTTGGTTTGGATCTACTTCTTTTGGAACTGCACTTCTAAGTCACGTCATCTGTCTTGCTTTTCTAGTTTGGAATTAAAATTATGGTCACTATTTAAGGTTAGACTCAAGCCATCAATGTGCCCATTCCCTTCTTCCAAAAACAAAAAAATAGCCTTTGAAATTCAAGTAAAGGATATTTTAAGTACAAATGTACCCTGTTTCCCCAAAAATAAGATATCCCCTGATAATAAGCCCAATTGGGCTTTTGAATGCATGCGCTAAAATAAACCTCCCCCTGAAAATAAGCCCTCCTCAAAAACATTTAAAAGCAGAGCTGGAAATCAGGTAACATGACAAGAGGAGCTCCATCTTGCTCCATGCGCCCCAAAATAATAAGACCTCTCCAAAAATAAGGCCAAGTGCTTATTTTGGGGTTCAAAAATATAAGACAGGCTCTTATTTTTGGGGAAACATGGTATGTTTCAGTTTATACAACAAAAAAGTATCTTTTTACATTACAGTCAATTTTGTGTTAACCATAAGGATTACAGTATTAAAAGTAGCAGGAGACTTAGTGGCATGTTCTTGTACAATTTTGGAGTTTTTGTAATATAAATGTTAAATATATTTACAATTCAAGAAAGTATCTGACTTAGTAACCATATTTTTGAAGTTTTTATAAATTTAGATTACTTCACACACTGAGTTTCCAAACAAAATAGAAATACTGTCCAACCCAGGCATGCCATAGTGAAATAATAAACACATACTTTTTACCATTAGATATGAATTCAGCACACAGTCAAGATTTTCCACATAGATACAAAGGGAAGGTATGCTATTTGTGTTTATATAAGTTTCCACATATTAATTCCTATATATATTATATAGTCATGTATTGAAATGGTGGTTTATTTAGTTTAGTTTACTTTAGTGTCATCGCATAAATTTATTCATTTATTAAATGTATAAAACTGACCAACTCCATTGCCACTCTGGGAAGTATATAATATACATTAAAAAACACAAACAAAAGAACATTGGGCTGGAGACAGAGCATGGGGGTGGGGGCAGCCTGGGGAAAGGCCTGCAGTTCCCAGGGCTTTCCCTGGGGCCTTGAGGCACCCCATGCTCTGCTTAATGACCCGCACATTTCTTTAATGACCATATTAGTGAGAGCAGGGCTGGGGAAGCATAGTAAGTAAGGCAATCACATGGGTGCTTCACTTAATAGCTGTCACCATTTCCAACCATAATGGGCAGTCTTGATTATAGTCATGAATTCAGGACTGCCTGTACATAAGAGCCTATACCTACTACAGTCCAGAGGCTAGGGAATAAACTAGATTCTGAAAGCTAATTTTAAGTATGCTTCTTAGGTACCATCAGATGACATTATTTAATAGATGGGAACTGGAGCATACCAACTGCTTGATTATACACAATGGGTAGAAATCATGGAAGAAAGATGCTCCTCATATAACTAAGCCATATGTCATGAAGGGCTTTATTTCCAATATCAAGAGCCTACTAGTAACTGTTTTAGCCTACGAAGCAGAGGTATTACATCAGCATATCATGGTACCCCTATAACTACCCATGCCACTGCACTGTAGGCCAGCTGCAGCTTCCAGGTAGTCTTCAAGGGTAGTTCCATGTAGAATGAATTGTAATCACCTAAATGCAAGGAGACCAAGGATTTAAAGGCTTCTTTGCCCAAGCAAGGGCACAACTGATGCATCACAATACATGGATCTGTATGAAAGCCTTCCTGGCTAGAGCTGCCATTTGCTCCTAGAGCAAGATCTATGAGTCCAAGAAGATCCCCAAATTGTGTCTATGGTTTTTCAAGGCAAAATCTCAAAATGTCCAGTTGTCTTTGGAGTCCCTAAATTGTGCACCCCTTACAAAGGGGCAAGCGCAACCCTGTTGAGAGCTAAAGATGGGAGGTCTCCAGTCCTGGTTATTCTAAATACCTACAAGTTTCCTAAGTCCAAATAAAAATTCCTATTAACTGGGCCATATACGGTAGTTTTGCCTTTTTGGGGTGTTAACAAAAGCTGCAGAGAGATATGTTTCATTTTTTTTGAAGAAGAAATGTGATTTGGGGAGAAAAAAATCTGTTTTATTTAATCCTATGATCTAGTTAATGTTTATTGCCTGAGTACTTTTATGTAATTGATTCTGTGAGATTTATCTGAAATCTCACCACCTAGAAGCATTTTAAATAAGCAAACATAAATATATAGGGGGTTATTCCACTGTCAACTCATCTGAAATTTTCTCAATCCAGGAATCAGCTCCTGCCCAAAACTGCATAAATGTAATTTTTAAAATACTATATATGGAAGCTGAATGTTGTAAAATATACTTTAGGAGCACCTATATTTCCAATCCAATCTAGTGGATCCCACTAGAACCCCAGATATATTCTTACATAATAAAAATGATGGATTTCTTATTTGGAAAAATTCTCAGGACAGGAATATTTCCACAAGTGTATGTCTACAACATATTGTTAATATTCTAAATATAATTATTCCCCGCCAACTGAAAATAGCAAGGATTCCCATCAAAAGACATAGAAGAGTCAAGCCGTGTTGCCCCTATAACTCATACATGGCTCATTTCTTGGGTCCCTGTGGCAACATTAAACATTAAGCTTTGAAATTCAGGTCAAGAAGTCTTGATGGCACTAAGTGTCTTAGGAGCTAGATGTCTTGCTAACTTCTTTCACATCAATTATGTTTAAAGACTTTCCGTTGATATCCTTCTCTATATACTGTAGCTCCTTTATCAAGATATGTCACTTAACTACACATCAAAGCCGTACTATGAAGATTATGGGGTGTCTTCCTGTAAACAGACTCACCTAGTACACATTGCCAAAGAAAAGTAATCTTATTTACTAGATAATGCTACTGAGCTTTTCTTCGCTAACTGGCTGTATGCTATTGTGAATTTCAAAAGTCAGACTTTTTCTTTCCATTAAACATTTTCCCTTATTTGAAAATGCCCCTTCATAGATCTCTTCTTTGATAAAATTTCAAAAGGACAATGAAATTACACCTAAAATGCTGTTTCTTTCATGCTCCAAAGTCTGAAGAAACGGATCTCTAATGGGTGAATGCCAACAGAATTCTTCTAATTTTAAAAGAACTGCTTTTACATCTACATATAATTCATTAAGATTGTTCTACATAGTGATTTTTCAACTTACTGGCTGAAGTGCTGCTTTGGCATGCAGAAGGCCACCATTTCAATCACTGGTATCTCAAGGCAAAACGATCATTAAGAGTTCTTAATGATCATTAAGGGATCCCCCACAAGGTTGCTTCCAACTCTATTACTTTATGTTCTGTGTTCTTTCATTTGTAAGCTCTTGGTTTCAGACTCTGGAGAGCTGCCAGTCAGACGAGGCATTCTAGAGCTACACGAAAAAATGATTGGAACTATTATAAGGTAGTTTCGTATCTTCATCCAACGTTTTATTTTCCCTTAAAAACATTTCTGTGTTACTATTTTAGGGCTTCATGTAAATATCCTAGCCGACTTTCCAACAGAAACTATGGATTGTTGTTGAAGTTCTGGTTTCATATCCTGGAGCAACATTATTTAATAGTGTACCGACAATTTGTCACTAGTAGTTTCGTTAAAGCACGGATGCAGCCAGTGGTGGGTGATGAAAATCTAATGAAGACAAAAATGATTGTAGACAGATTCTCATTAGTTTCCTTTATGAGCTGCTGTAGCCAAGAGAGTGATGACAGGAAGGACTACATGAAGCCGAGGAAAGCACACACCATTTGCCGGAAAGAAATAATAACGTTTTGAAATGGGTGACAAGGAAAAACATATACATAAAGAACAAAGAGTTCCTGAATCAAAGGTGCACTTAGTTTATCTCAAAATAGAAAGTACAAGCTTGATTAAAATTAATCTCCCCTCTGGATTTGCCCAAATAGCATCAAGCTGAGTGAATCTAAGCAACTGTATACTTGAGATGACTAGAAAGTGCTTCATAATGGCCCTCAGATGGTGCTCTTGCCTGTTTCTGCCCATTAGAGTTTGAGTCACTTTAAAAAGGGTTGTCAGAGGGCACTCTGTGGATTTGTTTGTGTGGAAAAACATTGACATTTCATTAATTTTATTGTCACAGAATAAGCCTGCATGTAGGCTCTTACCCACACTCAGTCAGATTATAGCAACAATGGTGTTCTTGTGAGGACAACCCATAGAAAATGGGAGAAAATCATATGCAGAAAGGGTATTCTATTAAATTTCCTCTAGTTTAGCCTTATCCAATCTGATGCCCTCTAGATGGGCTGGGACTTCAATTTTGAGAATTCCTAGCTCTGGGTATAATTTATACTATACTACTACCCTGTTTCCCTGAAAATAAGACCCAACAGGAAAATAAGCCCTAGCATGATTTTTCAGGATGCTCATAATATAAGCCCTACTCCCAAAATAAGCCCCAGTTAAGATCATCAGACAGATATATTTTAGTACGGCATTTCCCCGAAAATAAGACCTAACCAAAAAATAAGACCTAATGTGTCTTTTGGAGCAAAAATTAATATAAGATCCAGTCTTATTTTCAGGGAAATACGGTATAAACTATTATCCTTTCTCAATCCACAAAATCCCTACATATCTTGTTATTATTATTTCCCCTATTTCCCAATTTTATGCTTTATGCAACCCTGCCCTGCTCACAAAAGAGATGTAGCAAAATGTATAGGAGACCCAAAGATTTGCAAAGGTATTCACCCACCCAGAAGGAGGAGGGGAAAAAACAGAAATCAGATCTCTAATTAAAACAGGAATATATCAAGATTCAATCTAAGCAGAAGGTTCTTCAGCCTTTAAGTAATATTTAAAAAAACAAGCTAACAAACAAGTTGACAGGGAGAGCAAATGGATATTCAGAAGGGAAGCTGAGAGGAAAGGAAGGAGAGAAGCACAGAATGGTGGGGACAGCATAGGGTGGGAAATAGAAACTGAATTGAATTGCCAGGGGAAGAGAAAAGAGGGGAATGGGGCCAGACAGAAAAGATAACAGGGTGATTGGTTAATATGATTTATTGCGTTAGGGATTTTCTGTCTTCACTGTGAGTTGCATTGTGTTGGGGGGGGTGCATTGAGGGAGCCCAACCAATCTCATTGTACATATGTTATGCACTGACAATAAAGATTTGAAATTTAATAGATTCAGTGTGATGGTGGTGACTGCCACATGTCCACTGGCTCCAGAGAAATGAGGATTTTTGACTGGGGGGAAGGGGGGCAGGGACAATTGCTTCCTTCAAGCAAAAGTGAGAGATTGAAAACTGCATGTAGACACACATTTTCCCATTCGTCCCATTTCAACTCTAGCTGTGTGAATGAGGATGAATAATGGAAAGGTCTTAACAACTGTGGCAGAAAGGTCATAAAATGGGGCAAAACTCACTTAACAACTATTCTGCTTAGCAACAGAAATTTTGCACTCAATTGTGGCTGTAAGTCAAGGACTACTTGTACTTGCATCCCAACTTTTCTTGCTTTAGTAAAACAACAAACCTAAAAGGATACGAGTATCATGCATCAGTATGAGAAAATCCAAATTCCAATGGTAACGTTTTATCTCACAAACATACACTTCCATGGAAAATGTTACCTTCTATTAGCAGATTTATGAATCTGACATTACAAAATCTTCTCAATTTCCCCAGCACTAAAGCTAATGAAAAAGCTTAGATTGAATATTCTTGAAAGAGCCTAAAGTCAAATGAAATTTTCTCAATTAATGTCCCAGAACAGTGAGGTCCTACAAGCATACATACATAAATAACCACCATATCATTCCCTTTGGATTAAGCAATCATGCAAAGCACAGAAAAGAAGTAAGAATCGGTAAGTAGAAGAAATAAAAGGCATTATATAATACTTCACTTTACTTCTCTATTTTTTTTAATCACAACCACAATCACAAGCACTGCTTTTTATTCTTTAAAATCCTTGTCTTTTCCTTTTTAAGGATCTCTTGAACGATATCCAGCAAGAACTTTCTTTGTCTTCCCTTCCTCTCAACCAGTTCATTTTTCCTTCAAATATTTGTTTTGCCATGTGACCCTCATTCCTTTTCTCTATGTGATCAAAACTATCTTAATGCTCAATGTTCTTCTTTTGTCCTGGTCACACATTCTCGTGTTCAATCCACCTTCTTTCAGCATCCCTTAAAATTAGATTTTATTGCACCTTGTTTTACCACAGATGCTTCTTAAAGAACTCATCCCCATTGTGTTTTTCCTGCAATGTTTCCTGCCAAACACAATGTTCTCATTATCAAACAGCACTCTTCAATGTTAATTCCCATATACAGTACATCTCTAAAATATTCTCTTCAGCATTCCCTCACCTCAGCTTTATCCCAAGTAATTTTTATTTTTTTAATTCCATTCACTCTTCTAAAGACTCCTTGTTTGGCTTTTTTTGCCCAATTCTGAAACATTTTTAAAATTTCTATAAAATTGTTCTGTATTCTCTCTGCCTCTTTTAATTGTACATGCTCCTTGGTCTGTCTACATTCTCAGTAACTATACTTCTCTCTATAGGCACCATAAGCAATGTTAGTGTCTTTCCTTTTTGTGCCAATAATGCTCATATGTGCAGTTTTCCTCATTCCAGATCTTCTTCCATTTCATTACCCCATTAATAGAGCTTCACTTTTGTGACAATCAATAACAATTATTTTTACTTTATTCACTTCTACTTCCTCTTTCCTTACTTTCACTTTTCATTTTATTGGAAAATTATGTTCTAATATTTTTTCAAAGAGTCTTCGGCTTTTATTTTCTTCCTGCAGTCAGTCTTCTTTCACTTCTTCCCTCTTCCTTCATGTCCATTTTTTCCAGGAACTAGTTTTGACACTGGCAGATAAAGGCCTCTCACCATTTTTGTATCTTTCCATTAATTCTCTAAACCATTCATTATAAAGAATCAATTCTTAAAATTCATTGTTTTTCTGTGTGCACAGATTAACAGACCTATGCTTAAACTATGCCTTCAAAAGAAATATTTTTTCTAAGAGTTGCTTACCATACAAGCCTATTTCTCATTCATCCTTGAGGCACCAAGTAATCCAATAACTGTTACAGCGCTTTCTCATTTTATTCCCACCATTCCCTTCCTGCTACCTAATTTTTTCCTGTATACATTCATTCAGAATGCTGCACAATTTTTCCAAATTCTCATTCTTAGTTTTCCATTATCATCATTCACTGGCGCATAACATGCAACTATTACTAATCTACAAGTTCCTATTTTTGTATGCTTATATAATATTCTAGGTACCACCAATTCATATGTTCTGACATGTATATTGACCCTTTCATTCCTAATTCAACCCACAGCTTTGCTTCCTCATAAATACTCATCAATTCTACTGCAGATCAGAACTCTTCATTCAGATCCATCACATCTTTTTTTCTTCCCAACTATTTGTATTTGTAACAGATTAACAGAGTTGGAAGGGACTCAAAGGTCATCTAGTCCAACCTCCCGCTCAAGCAGGAGACCCTACACCATTTCTGGCAAATGGCAGTCTAATCTTTTCTTGAAAATCTCAAGTGATGAAGCTCCCACAACTTCTGAAGGCAAGCTGTTTCTTTTCGTTCTTTTTTCTTTCGTTCTGTTTCTTTTCATTTGTTAATTTATGTTCTTGACCTTAATTGATCTTCTTAAATTTCAAGTCACAATCCTCCATAAACCATAGTCACCAGAGAGGAGCATATATTCTAATCTCAGCCACTCATTGTGGAGGTTTTCATGGAATGCTTTTTAGTAAAAAGAAAACGAATCAACGAAGTTATCAGTTTTTGTTATATACTGAGACTACATGCAGCATCACTTGTTAATGGCCACAAGGGCAACTAGGCTCTCTAAAGACTAGATACTATACTGTTGCCCATTTCATGGCAATTAAGAGTTAAACAGAAATCAACTCAGCTGAAAAGAGATAACCTGACACAATCATGGCATTTTTACTATAACATAAACAGAAATTCATCATGATTTAAACATCGTATTGCATAATGTATAGATTGTGTTGCACTAGCATGTTCCCTTGAATCAGAATGATCTGCAGAATTTTTAAACCTCTGTTAAAATACAGAGCCACCTTTTTCAAATGTAATTACTCTAATTTGCAGCAGTTTGTTGTTCACATATAATAGTATTAAAACAATTCCAAAATAAGGTGAATGTAAGATGAATCTCGCTTTAGCCTATTCTTCGGACTCTGATACCGTAAGAGTTCGTATAATTTTGATCAAAACAATCACTATGCAATGGAAATAAAGAATACAGCTATAGAAAATGGTACTTTCATTCCATTTATGACAAGTAACATGAATTTCTCATCAAACTTTGTAGGAAGGAGAAATAAATTATTTTTATCTCCAAGGCCACAATTTCCAAAGTTGGGGTCCCTAGAGATATGCAGAAAGGTACTTTGAGATGTGTCTACTCTTTCTTTGCTTGGGACCATTATAATATGGAAATCGTATAGAAATGGTCCCATCTGAAGGAGATTGTTGGTTAAGATGCATGAAATATACATACATACAGTGTACTTGTAAATAATCACTTCCTGCTTGTGGCAGATACAGTTCTTCAGTCTGTTATTTGGGGGGGGGGGAGCCACCCTTATATTAATGTATTCAAGTAGGCTAGCTTAATAAAAGGATGTGTAATAGAAATTTTAATTGAGTATTTTTAAGGATGTTGTCAGTAGGATGGCAGATAGTACATTATTTTGCTTTGGAAGAAAGAGCTAGCTAACTTTGATGAACATATTCCTTAACGTTGAATTCTACTGTCTTCACAAATAGCAGTAGCTAATCTAGTTCAGAAGCTAAGTAGGACTGCCTTGGTTATCATTTGGGGACTGTAAGGGCATTCAAGGCCTTAGATTAAGAGGGGAAATTGGGGAAAAAACAGCTTAGAAGAAAGCAACAGCAAACATTTCTATGCAGCTACCAAGAAAGGTACACAGATCTAACCACAAAATCAACTGTAAACGAGTTCCACTGGTGGGTGTTTTACCTTAAATTTTGTTCTGCTGTATATTGTCGTTCTCCCAAACAAATGAGCCTAAAATTATATACTCTAAAGAGATCGTTTCACTAGAGGATGGTTGAAACCATCATTATTATCCCAATCAAACATTAACATCATGATACAATTTTATTTGGTTTTGGCAGAATTTCTGAAGATTTAGTACAAAGCTACTTCATTGATGCTGTTTCTGAATATATTATATATTACTGAATATTAATGCACTTGTTATAAAATTGATCTGGGACAGTGAATAAGAGTTTGGAATATGGCTAGAAGAAATGTTTCAAAACCTATGTTCAGCCAGTTTTAGTTTCCGGCCTCAAAGAGCTACATTTGGGGGAAGAGAAAATGGGTAAAATATAGCATTTCCTGCTGTGATTGCCTAACAAAAAGGCTAGGTACTAAAAAGGAAAAATACCGTAAGTATTGTGAATGAAGGCACCTTCAGCGTGAGCACTGCAAGCAAAATAAATCCTGTTCCACTTTGAGAATTCCAAATGGATTTTGCATTTCCCCATCCAAATTGTTAGTCTATCTCACATTTTGCCAATCAACAGCAAGACTTGTAAATGCAAAATATATTCCTTCATTATTCACATGTATTACAATCCTGTTTTCTAAAAAAAAAAAGGAAGGAAGGAAGGAAGGAAGGAAGGAAGGAAGGAAGGAAGGAAGGAAGGAAGGAAATATAACACCCAGGATTTTGCCTTTAGAGGAAAAATAAGCCCAAGGGTCTTTATCTGAGGCTGCTGAGTCCTTACTACAACATTATCCGGCTCAGCAAAGATACTTTTATCTGTACCCATAAACTCGAAGTGGAAACATCCCCAAGGCAGCTCTGAAGCGAAGCTGCTGCAAAAGCCAGGTGACAGGAGCAGCCATCTCTTCTGCCCTTCATCCTTTTCTAGTGTCGATCCGCAGCCCCCCCACCCCTCCCACCCCCGCCCTTTCGGGCACACAGAGACCTCGCAACGGCAGGGAGAGAGCCACTCCGAATCCTTGCTCCTGCTACCAACCGACTTACACTACCACCAAATGCCCCAGAGCGCGGCGTTACCCGGTGGAGAAGAAGCCCCACTTTAATTCCCAGCAAGCCTGCCTTTTTGACCCAGATGTGAAAGCTAGCGAGCTTTCCCCCTGGCCGTCCTTCTGGCAGAAGAAGAGAACTTCTAGGAAGGACCGTTCCTATACACAAAGCGGGTGTAAAAAACAAAAACAAAAACAAAAACCAACCTCCCTGCTTCTGACAGCGCAGACAATCTAAAAAGCATCCTGCGGGGCAGACTGAGCTGCCGGCCCGAGTCCGACCCCATTCGCTCAAAGGAGATTCACTGAAAAATTCACTGGGGAGTGGGGGGGGGGAAGCTTCTGCCGACTTAGAATAGAATAGAATAGAATTTTTATTGGCCAAGTGTGATTGGACACACAAGGAATTTGTCTTTGGTGCATAAGTTCTGTGTACATAAAAGAAAAGATATGTTCATCAAGAATCATAAGGTACAACACTTAATGATAGTCATAGGGTACAAATAAGCAATCAGGAAATTAGGAGGTGTGCAACGACATATATATTCGGAGGTCTTTGTATTGCAAAAAACAAACAAACCCCAGAACTTTTTAAAGGGTACGTCTTATATCCCTTTAGGGCACGAACGGTCCTTTCCTCGGGCTTTACCCCAGTGTGGGATTGCAAAGGTCACTTCTCCGAGTCTCCGTGCTTGGCTGCTTGTAGCGCCTAGCCTTGTACCGGTCCGATTCCCTCTCGCTCCGAATGTTCTCCCAGCTTTCTTACTGACGTTCAATGACGGCCTGATAGGACGCTACTAGGCCAACTGGACTTCTCCGGACAGTTCCGCCTCTCAAGGAAGGTCAGGTCGGTCCGGCATCCTCGGCAAACCCCTCTCCCTAGCAAAGGTCCACGGAACCGAGGCGCACATTTTGCAGCCTCCTTATCTTCCGCTCCCATCAGAAGCCGCCGGGATCGTCCGTCAATCGGGCTCCGTCAACAAGAAAGCAGCACAGCGCAGCGCAGCTGATCGCAACCGAGCAGGGGGAAAAAAAAACAACAACCTTCCAGGGCAGCAAAAACTAAAGCGCCGCTTTAAAGCGCACCGAGCTGCGAGCGCGTCGAGCGGATCGCATGACAAAGCAGCCGCTCTTTCCGGAGAAACGGTTCAGTCGGCGGGGTTCGGCTACTCCAGCTCGACCGCCGGTTTCTCCCCGCCCCCCGAGCGTAGTTCCAAAAACGCTTTTAATAAGCAGCAGGAGGAACCGCCGCGCCACTTACCTCGCCTGGAGTTTGGCGCAGGGCTGACGACCCGCAAACTCTGCTGCAGCTCGGGCTCTCAGCGTCCCCTCATCGACACGCCGCCTTCGCTCCGGCAACGGCCTGAGA
Source organism: Ahaetulla prasina (assembly GCF_028640845.1). Classification (NCBI taxonomy): domain Eukaryota; kingdom Metazoa; phylum Chordata; class Lepidosauria; order Squamata; family Colubridae; genus Ahaetulla; species Ahaetulla prasina. The sequence continues at coordinate 259,036,776 of NC_080539.1, read as the reverse complement.
AAAGGCAGAGGCACAAGTCTTCTGACGGGGCTCCTCCCATGGAGGATAAGCGGCGGCGGCAGCTTGAATTACCCCGCCCCCTGTCTTCTCCAGCTGGGAAGGAAGCCGTAAAGCTCCCTTCCAAGAGAGCGAGTCTAAGGCTGGCGATTCGCGGGGAGAACGCGAATTGGCGCCTTTCTTGCCGCTCCGAGGGGTTTAGCTAACCTCGCGCTGGCCGGCGGCTTCGGGGAATGCATGGAAGCCCGTCCCCTGCCTAAAACTGCGGGAGCGCCACGGCGTCCCCCCTGCAATGACTGGAGAGGCCGCTCAGGGCGCCAGCGGAACGTCCCTGCTCTGCTCGGTGGAGGAGATTCCCCGAGGAGAGCAGAAGCACGAGGTCAAAAGTGGGGAGGGGTGGAGGAAGAGTCCCGCGAAACACAGGCGCTGTGCTCCGTCCCTGCACCAAAAACACCCTTGGGGAAACTACTCGTCCCGGCTAATAAAGGGAGGGGGGAAGCGCCCAGCGCGCCTTTAGGCCCCCGCGATCTGCCTCCTGACCTCGCTGCGGTGGCTGCCAAGCCGAGGAAGGGGAGGGCGAGCGGCGAGGTTTCTCTGCTTCTCTCCTGGCGGGTCAGTTCCCAACTAGAAAAAGCTCTCCTGCAAGGTCATTTCTGACAGCCGGCTTAGGCCGAATGCAAGAAGGGAGTATCTCACGGTGGGGAAAAAGGTGGAAGTGGCTTGGGACCAGGTTATTTTGAGGGACCGTCTTTTGTAACATCTACCTCACCCACTACATGGGGAGGCAAGAAATGTTGCAGGTCCAGTCCCCGAAGGAGATACATCTGGTGGGACCCAGAAGAAGGGCCCTCTCCATGGTGGCTCCCTCTCTCTGGAACATCATCCTTGTTCCAGTGGTGGATTTCAATTTTTTTTACTACCGGTTCTGTGGGCATGGCTTGGTGACAGTGGCAAGGGAAGGTTACTGCAAAATCCCCATTTTCTCCTGATCAGCTGGGACTCAGGAGGTAGAGAATAGATGGGGGTGGGGCGGTATTTACCGGTTCTCCAAACTACTCTCGCTACCGGTTCTCCAGAACTGGTCAGAACCTGCTGAAACCCACCTCGCCCTTTTCCCCAGAAATTAGACTGTCCCCCACTCGGACATCTTCTGGAAGGCCCTAAAGATGTGGTTCTGTCTGGGAAATTCAGACCAGGATGAAGCCCATTAAGCGATTCGTATGAATTGTGTTGTCTCCAGGGGTGGGTGGAGGGTTATTATTTTAATATATATATTTATATAGTGCATTTATTTTTTTTATTTGAATTTATATCCCACCCTTCTCCGAAGATTCAGGGCGGCTTACACAGTGTTAAGCAATAGTCTTCATCCATTTGTATATTATATACAAAGTCAAACTTTTATTGCCCCCAACAATCTGGGTCCTCATTTTACCTACCTTATAAAGGATGGAAGGCTGAGTCAACCTTGGGCCTGGTGGGACTTGAACTTGCAGTAATTGCAAGCAGCTGTGTTAATAACAGACAGACTTAGTCTGCTGAGCCACCAGAGGCCCTTTAACCAGGGTTCACTCTTCACCAGACCCCTTAAGTGGACAGGAGCCTTGCCTTTGGATGTTTCTGTCACTTTGCTGGCTGAAGTTATTGCATAAAATATAGATGGAAACAATGGAATTAAAATAACTTAGCCTTCTTTGGCCCACTGGTACAGACTGTGAATGGTCAGCCATCTCCAGCCTCATGGTAAGCAAAGGCTGGTGTTGCAAATTGCATGTGAGAAAGAGGTGAAGGAGGGGACTGAAAGACAAGAGGCCCAACTCTTGCTGTTTCTTTTCTTACTGTGTTTCTGAAAAGTGAACATCAGTTGCTCTGTTGTCCAAGCAGCCTCCCACAACAGCATCACTATGTTTTTCCTGCTCAAATTAAACTTGGGGGTTTTCCCAGATCAGATCTGCTGCTGGGATATTCCCAGATCAAATCTTAATTGAACCCTGAATTCTTTAAGTGTTTTTTTCAGCTCTTGCAGACTTTGTGGTATGGCATATTATGCAGCTTTCTTAAAACTGCATGGATAGCAGAGCAGGTTTAGTACTGATTGTGGACACTGTGATTCTTATAATATGGCTGAATCTAATCCAGATGCAATTTTTCTTTGGACTGAAAGCCTCAAACAACAACAACAAAAAAAACCCCTAATAAATGGCTTGTTTCCAGCAGTTTAGCATTATTCTCCTGCTCCTGGGTGCCACATTCTGGCTTGGATGGATGACTGTTAGCAAACTGTAGGAAAAAAATATTTGCTGGCATCTTTCTCCTGTAAGAGGATAAAAACGTTAGCTAATGATGGTTGGCAAAATCGGGAAAGAGGGACCAGGAGTCAGGCCACACCTGTCAGCAATTATTTCAATTTGGTTTTGTATTAGCATAAATATTGCAGTAAATATTTTGTATGGCATAAATATAAATAATCTAAAATTAATGTCTGCTACAGACCACAGTCTTTTAAGAAAGCAGGGTCCTTTTTTTAGAAACCTACATTGACAACAAGCCCTGCACCAGAGGGAAACACCATATTTCCCGAATTTGTGTGAAGCAGTGTCGCTCCCTGTGAAACGGAAGACTGTGAGTGACACCTGCTGGTGCATTGGGAAAATGCAGGCATCTGCTAGCCAGGGTTCCTCAGTTTCTAAGTGGGCATCTGCATTTGAGACTCGCCCACTGTCATCTTCAGAGAAGAAAAAAGAATAATTTTGATCTCCTTTTGTAATATTTCTCCTCGTTATACTTCAGGTCTAGCAAACCTTTCTGCTTTTTCCTCAGGCAATCTCATTATTTCACCTGGAAGACTCTTGCTACAATATGAAACCTGCAGCTGCTTTGGGATGAGCACAATTGGGGGTTGTGACCAACCCACAACTTAATTAACGATTTGTGTGCTAAGAATAGTTGAATATAGCATCTTTCCTCAGCTTTCTGCCCTCCTCTCACCCCCCCCACCCCTCCCACCCTGCCCTTGCAGGCTACTTCTTCCATAATATTCATCTACTCTTAGAAGTACAAACTGTAGTCCAACACAGTAGTAAAATACACCAGGCTGGAGAGGACTGTTATATAGTAATGGGTGTTACTAAGTAGAGAATGCATATATCATAGGAAAATGTATTGTTAGGAGGAAATTACTTTCGCAAAAAGGGCCATGACTGGGTTAAATGTCAGGCCTGGTTTCCATGGAAACATAGCTGCTGTCCCCAATAAGGATGGCTCCATTGTTAATTTGTAAACTATGGACCTCAAAGTCAGTTCATATTTTTAAAAATATTTTGTCAGTCTATAGGTAGCTCAATATTTATTGCACTTTGACTTCTGGCTGATGTTCTGGCAATATCGGACGTGAGGAGCAGGTCTCCTTGCCCCCGCACCAAGTTCTCCACGTTAGAGGGCTCCAAAAAGAGCTAAAGCCAGCCTGGAGGGGTGGTGAAGAAAAGAGGGGTGCCCTACAGGTCGTGGAGAGTCACAACCTTTCCTGCTTGATCCAGGGTTTTTTTCCCTCTCCTTCATGATGAGGAGAAGAGGCAGCCAAAATGGCTACTGTGAAGCTGGGACAGCCGCAGCAACAAAGAAAACTCAGGAGTAGTGTAAATGACAGTGAATGGAACTGGGTGAGAAGATTCCTTTTTTACTCAAACCTAACCTTAAAAAGAAAAGGGAAAAAATCTGAAAAAGATTCTTAACTATTTTTAAAGTGGCGAATAATTACATAGAGAAAAACTACAGACCTGAAAGAAAAGAACTAAGAGAGAAAAAGTTAAAAAAATTAAAAAGTACAGAAAATTGAATGGCTAAATTGGGTAGGTATTATTTTGGAAAGGCATTTCACAATGCTGGATCTATCTACTTTAATAATTGACTTCTAAATCGAATTTAAAGCTGTTAAAACTGAGACAACCCTGAAACCAAAGCTGAGATTGCCATCTACTGACGAAGGAAAATATACCATATTCTACAACCCTGGGAAAATTTCTGATTAGAAAAATAAACATTTATTTGGAGAACTGGTGATATTTACTGTTCTATACTTCCTTATGACTATCGGAGGTCCAATGGTGAGAACAATACCTAAGTAAAGCAATTTTTGAATGTTAAGGTATATGACTTCAGAGGATGGTAGAGGACAGGAAGGCCTGGAGGAAAGTTGTCCATTTGTTGATTTAAGTAGTCCCCTTCAAAATATTGTTGATATTTAAAAACATTAAGGATTCTATGACAAAGAACTTTAGGGAGATAAACTAATGCAAAGCATAGATGGGAAAATAGAAAATATTCTACAAGGGACAATGAATAAAGACCAAGATGCCCAGGACAGGGAGGAGACAATGGAAAGAATCGAGGAAAAGACAGAACAGATAGATCAACAAGCAAAACAAGAAGAGAAGATAAACAAAGACTATAATGATTATTGAAACAAATCAGGGAAAAGTGTTTTAAGAGACTTAAAAATGGAATGGGAAGATACCATTGAAAAAGAGATAGGGGTTTGGGCACATACCCTGGAGCTTGGCAGCATAAGAGGCTAGAGATGGGAGGAAGACTAAACAGTAAAAATGCAGAGGTAGATAGAGACAAAGATCCAAGAGAGGAGTATGGGAGGTATGCCAAAAAACAAATAAGAATTGAAATATTAAAACAAGCAAGAGATGACAGATAAAAAGAAAATGTTTTTTCTTGGTTTTTCCACCTTCTTTCTTTAATATAACGGGGGCCTGATTAAAAGTTAGAATAGAAGTAGAAATAAAAATACACATATTATAAAAGTAATAATTAGATGGAAGATTAAAGGTTGAAAGATGGATTTAATATGTATGTTTAAATAATATGGTGATTGTTGTCAGGATGGAATACAGCAATTAGATTTTAATACAATATTGTACTCGGATTAGTAAGGATGGCCTGATTAAATAGAATAAATTAAAGAATTAAATGGAAAGATTAGCGGTTGAAAGATAGTGTTATGCATGCTTAAACAATGCTATAATTGGCATTAGAATGATACATTGAAATATTGAATAATTTCATAATGAAGGTTGGTATGTTAATACAATTAGGAGTATTAATACTAGGAGTATATAAGCTTAATCAATGTAACAAATATTATTGGTATTAGTATTGTTATTTGTATCATAATGAATGATACCCAGATGCTACACTGTTTATATATTGATGTTGATGTATATATAAAAATAAAATAAAAAACATACAACAGCAAAAAAGTTATTGTACTTTACAATAACTCCCTGCTCAGAAATATTCGCCTCATCTCAATTTAACAAAGAGGAAAGAGTGAAGTCAGCATGTAACTATTTCAAGTAAACATGCTTAGATGGTTAGAGTAAGGCATGAAATTAAAGCATGGAATTAAATAGCTATTATATATTTTCCATTGAAAGGGTAGGTTTTGAAGAGGGAGCTGAGAAACTCCAATTATAAAGATATACTTCTTCTTTTTTTATTTGCATTTATATCCCGCCCTTCTCCGAAGACTCAGGGCGGCTTACACTATGTTAAGCAATAGTCTTCATCCATTTGTATATTATATACAAAGTCAACTTATTGCCCCCAACAATCTGGGTCCTCATTTTACCTACCTTATAAAGGATGGAAGGCTGAGTCAACCTTGGGCCTGGTGGGACTTGAACCTGCAGTAATTGCAAGCAGCTGTGTTAATAACAGACTGTCTTAGCAGTCTGAGCCACCAGAGGCCCTGTGGTGACCATAGTAGCATCTTCCATCTTGACATGAAGTTTCTGCTGAGCAGAACACAAACATTTGATTTTCTGTGTCTTCAATTTCAAGGTCACCAGCTTCTACAGAGCGCTTTCTCCCCTCTTGCCTTTTCCATAATATAAAGGTGGTTGCTGTGATTCTCAATTGTCACTTTCTATTATTTCTAAATAAGGTAAAATGAGAACATCTGCAAGTGGAAGAGAGATCTTCTGAATACTTAATAGGTGATTCCTCTGAATAAACTCCACAATTTACACTTTATAGTCTAGTTCCATTTCTATAACAACTCAATTATTGATCCCACTTTATCTGAATGTTGTCAATGGCTGGCTTAAATTGTAACTGAATCCCAGTAAAACCAATAAACTGCACATAAACAAGAAATAGAACAAGAAAGGCAGATGTTTTTTTCTCATAAAACAACACATTTTGTTCAAACTAGTGGATCTTCCATAACCCTTAACCCATATTAAGATGCCAATCTGGATTATTTATTTATTTACTGCATTTATATCTTACTGGAATTCAACTAAGGTTTCTCAGCCATTTGTCATTGTTTATTACAGTACTTGTAGGCTGCCCCAATCATGAGACTGTAGACCAGGGGTGTCAAACTCAAGGCCCGTGGGCCGGATCCGGCCTGCAGGGTGTATAGATCTGGCCCACAGGGCTGCCCTGGAAACAGAGCTCCGTTTTTGCTGGCAGAGGGTTGCAGGAGGCTGTCCTAGCCAAAAACAGAGCCTGAGGCCCCCCGCACGCAGCCCCCAAGCTCTGTTTTTTCTGGCAGAGGGCCACACCCCCGCTCCCCCCCCGAGGTCAAATACAACCCTGATGTGGTCCTCAATGAAATCGAATTTGACACCCCTAGTTTAGACAGTATACAGTAAAGCAGAAAAACTACAGATTAAGGCACTAAGGCACTAGGCACTACGATGGAATACCTATAACCGTGATGGCGAACCTATGGCATGTGTGCCAGAGGTGGCATGCAGAGCCCTTTCTGTGGGCATGCGTACTGTCGCCAGATGCTCTTCTGGTTTCCGGCACTTCGGCTTGCACAAAGACCAGCTGGCTAGCATATACTGTATGTGCACACTGGAAACTCGAAGATCAGGTGGCTGACACGCACATGCGCACCAGCCAGCTGGTCTTTGGGTTTCTGGAGCTCCGGTGTGTGCATGCGCACGTGTGTATGTTCCGGTTTGGCCACCCAGTGCCGAAAAAGTTCACCATCACTGGTCTATAATTAGTCTATTGGGACAATAGACTACAGGTGCAACAGAATAGGAATGGAACTGGAATTTCCATTTTGTAAATGCAAAGAGGAAATCGCTATATTTCCAAAGCATGGGGGCTGCTACTGAGAAAGTCTTGAATCAAAACATAAAATTGGTTGGGGATCTTTCTTTTTTGTTGACTTACACAGGAGAACTGGCAAGCGAGCAAGGACTTCACAAGTCTGTGACTTTCAACTTCCTGGCAGCTTCCCACAAACAAAGTCAATGGGAAAGCCAGTTAGAAATTCAAAGTCCTAGGCAACTTGCAAGCAGACCAGAGGGTGGGAAAGTATCATGGACTGAGGCAGGTGGGTGCTCTTCTCCTCATAATGGAGACTGTTTGCGGTATTAGAATTAGCACTATTTTAATGATACTGAACTAAACATGTTCACTTATAAATTTCTGCAGATCAGAATATTTCATTTAGCTGTTAATTGAAATGTTCTTACCCTTAAGCACAGAACATGTGTGCACTGGAAACAGCCAGTGAAGCAAGGCCAGCACAAAAGCTATATGTTTACCTAATATGTCTTCTTATAACAGGAGCAGTTGCTTATTCCCTTTACACTGCTATCATGTGACACTTCCCCTGAACCTGATTCACCAATTCACCAATCAGGAATTAAGTCGCCCTAAGAACTCTCGAACTGGGGCCCATCATCCCTAGCCATTATAGCTACTTTGATAATCTGCTAGGCTAATATTCAGATTGGAGTACTGCACAGAATCTGTGCGTTAACTGACATTAATACACTGAAGTCAAAGGGCTATCTTTAAGGGAACATCTTTGGTAGATAATAACTCCCAAAACTTAAATCTGCTCTGCACCTGCCAAATATGCTTTTAAGAATGGGCCATAAATGCTGCAAAGAATGATGAAATGTCATAATGTACTCCCAGCGACAGTGTATATGGGGAAAATGACCATCTAAAAATACATTTAAAGAATATGTCATTATGAGGATTTAACGAATAGTTGATAGTACTGTCTTATGAATGAAGAGACATTAGTAGAATAAGTTTTTTTAAAGCCAGTGAAGGCTGCAGGAAAGTTAAGTAGTCCTTCTTACCAATGTCTAAGGATTGTATCCTGAGTTACAATATTCTAGAAATTAGATTGTTATTTCTAAGAAAGCCTTTGTTTTGCACTTGTTAGCTTGCAATTAAGTTCGTTTTAATTAAAGAAAGCTTAACAAATCAGATGGGACTGGAGCCCAGCAGCCATCAAAGGACTCTTCTGTGGGCATCATATTGGAGAGCCAAGGGTTAGCAACGTTTTGGGAGCAGGAACTGGACTTTCATTTTCTGCTTGGCCTGCAGGTTAGAGGAGGCAAGGCTATGTTTGATATAGTGAGGTAGGTAGATTATATATATATATATATATATTATTAATATATATATATTAAAGTGAGCTTTCAGAGAAAGCTTCAATGAAGAAATTTTGCCCCTTTTTAAAAAACTTTTTTATTTTTTATTTTTCTTATACACATATTATAAATGTACATTTTCTTATTCATAGATGATCATACATATTCTCTCTAAAGAAAGCACAAAAATAAAACTTTTTAATTACCTTTGGAGTTGCTCTTCTACCCTTTCTTTCCCTTCGTTTTACAACAAACCTTCTTCTCCTCTTTTCCCTCCCTCCTTCTCCTTTCCTACCTTCTTCCTCGTCCTCACCTTCCTCATACCTACTTCCCTTTCCTCCCCCCTCCTCTTCTCTTTCCCTCCTTTCTCACCTTCTCTCCTACTCTTATCACCTAACTTATCTTCCTCTCCTTCTCCTTCCTTCCATCCCTCTCTCTCCTTCACCTCCTCTATCTTACCTTCTATTCCTCTCTTCTTTCTTTCTTCCTTGTATATTATTTTCCGTGTTTGGTATCAGAGCAACTCCAATCTTCTGATAATATATACTTTCTTTTCAATTTCTTTTCTATTTTATCCAATCCATTTCATGGTTGTACCTATCTATAATCTTCTCTTCTTCATCCCACTCCCCCTTTTCCATCTATTTTGGCGATATCTGGGTTTCTATTTCTTAATTACCATTTTTTCTCATTTCTTTTCTATTTATTAACATTGTTTATCTATTTATTGACTTTTATTTCTGTCTCTTTTCTAACCATACATAAAATCTTTCCCATGTCTTGAAATACACCGATTCCTCTTTATCTTTTATTCCTAAAGTTAATCTATTCATTTCCGCACAATCTAAGATCCTTTTTATTACTTCACCTTCTGATGGGATTCTCTCTAACTTCCAATTTTGCGCAAATACAAATCTTGCTGCTATTATTACATGGATAATTAAATAAATTTCTTCTTTGCTATATCTTTCTGGCAAAATACCCAATAAGAAAATTTCTGGCTTTAATTCTGTGGATTTGTGTAGCATTTCCTTTAACCATGTCTGTGTTCTAAACCAATATTTTTTTGCTTCTATACATGTCCACCACATATGATAATATGACCCCGGCAAATTTGAGCATTTCCAACATTTAACTGATTTATCTTTAAACATTTTTGCTAGTCTTTCTGGTGGCATGTACCATCTATAAAACATTTTATATAGGTTTTCCTTATATGCCGTTGCCATTGTCAATTTATAATTCCTTTCCCATAGTTGTTGCCATTTCTCTAATTCTATTGCATAACCAAAAAATTTTGCCCATGTTATCATTGGTTCTTTTACTTCTTCATCTTCTAGTCTAACTTGCAATAAGTAATTATACAATTTTTTAATCATTTTTTCATCCTTTCTAGTCAATACTGATCCAACACTGATTCCCCCAAATTAAAACCATATTGTTTCAAGTCTTTATCATATCTTGATTGTATTTGCAATCTTGTGTACCAATCAGTCTCAATCCCTTGTTTTTCTAATTCTTGCTTCTGTTTTAACTCTCCCTTCTCAGTTAAAATGTCTTTATAACATAAAATATTGTTCATAGTAATCATATTCGGATATGACAACGCTTCTATTGCTGAAAGTCACATTGGTATTTCCATGTAGTGTATTACATTGAAGGAAGATAACTACTATAAATTGAGGAACCAAATTGAAATAGATTTGGAAAAATGGAAAAATCTGCACCTATCGTTAATGGGAAGAATTGCGTTAATTAAAATGAATGTACTGCCAAGAATTTTGTTCTTCTTTCAAACAATTCTGATAAAATTGGAGAAGAAATATTTTGAGACTTTGAATAAGATGATGTGGAAATACATATGGCAAGGAAAGAAAGCAAGAATTAATATTAAGCTGCTTCAAGACTCTAAGACTAGAGAAGGATTTGGCCTACCAAACTGGGAACTTTATCACCAAGCAGCAATGTTAACCTGGGTTAAAGAATGGATTTTATTGAGAAATACAAGACTATTGACTTTGAAAGGACATGATTTGCAACTAGGTTGGCATGCTTTCTTATGGTATGGCAAAAATAGGATACATGGATACTTTCAGAGACATTGTGTAAGAAATAAATGGCTTGTTAACAATATGGGAGAGAGTGAAAGAAATTTTGCCCCTTAAAAGTTTCTCCAAACAGGACAGATCTATCCATTTGGGAGGGTGCGTGGGAATTTCAGAGTATCTGAAATATTAAATTCCGTAGTTTTAGGTAACATAGATAGTTCTACCTATCCTGACATTGTCATCTGATTTAGACATGTGGACAACTGCATATGCATACATTACCACAGAGCTGTTGGCAACTAGAGTTGACAATTTAGCATAAAGGAAGAAAGAAGATGCAAGGAAGGTATTAGAGAAAGCTAAGGAAGACTTATGGGTAGCTAAAAAGCTGCCAGGAGTCTTGTTATAAACATTTTGTAAGCAAAATCTTTAGATAAACAAAACGAGAACAATTTTGACAGGATTTGCATGGATAAGCATGAGCTTTCCTGAGCAACATTCTGCCAACTTAATTGGATGTTGTAAACTCAGAAAGTACTAGATTAGGCAAGATTGAATATTAATTATGTAGCAATAATATCTAATATGTATAATAAAGTATAATTCAAGTGTTAAATAAAACTGCTTCATATACAATATTTTAATCATCTTTTAAACAGCACTGCATAGAAAAATTGAGCCCAATTCATATCCCATTACTGATGAAAGTCAGAATTCGTTTTTGTTAAAATTAATCTAGGTTTGCATTTAAATGTGAGTATTGAAAGGTTTATACATAATTATGTCTTGTGAGCTTGGCACCCAGTGTTTTTATTCGCTCTTGGAATTGTCCAACCATGATTGAGAGATTTCAGAAACACATTAAAAGAGGCTTGGAAAAGTGGGAGGAAACAAATCCAGCCCAAAACATTTTAATGAAAAATACGACTAATGGAAATTTTAGTGCAAATGGAGTCATTAAGGAGAAGTATGTCTGTTTATTTTTCCCAACGTAAACATTAATGAGGTGGTTGGAGGAAAGGATATTTTCTGTCCGTTTCCAGCAGGAATGCTACTTGGTTATTATCACCCCAACTGCATTTTTCATTCTCTTGATTGTAAGATGCTCATAAGACATGCAAGCTGTAAGCTGCATAAAGGGCTAAAATCTCTACCAAGAGATGAATTGAGCCAGATCTACAGAACTCCAGTTTGAGGGCAAAAAAAATCACATCCTGAGCTGGTTGAAATCAAGAATAGTAGTAGAAACTCATAATTTGTAGTGGGTCCTGAGGAGAGGCAAATAAGAAGGCCAAAGAGGGACATGGGTGACTGCAAATGTGGATCATAGGTGAGACAGATTACCTTATCAAGTAGTAATTGCAATGTGTTGAAACCCATTGTGCTGTTAGATAACCCGTGATACTCTGAAACATTTTGGAACAAAACTACACTAGCACTATAGAGAGAGACTCTAGAACTCCCATCAAAAGTTCTCAGACTGAACAATAAAACAATGATAATAAAATTTAAGTTAGTGTGCAAAGGTGCTATCAGATTCTTTCTGATTTCCCCCCCCAGTGATGGGCGTCTTTCCTTCTACCTTCAGTGGAAACAGTGTGGACTGTCTGGCTAGAATACAAGATTTTAATCTATTTTAAATTCAACTTTTGAAACAGCTATAGGCTGGACTTCACCAAAACATGTATCACAAGTAATTTTGTAGCAAATTCTTTTTGCTGATATTCAGAAGTTTTTACTATCTTTTACCAATTATTTGGTTTCTTGAATAGTTATAGACTACTACCCTCTGGTGGACAACAAGCATATTTATTAAACTTTAAGGGTGTGCTGAATAGTAAATAAGATTCCAAATTGAGAGTATCATCATTTTCCTAACTATTTTCCAGTAATAGGAGGGTAAGATTTTGACTAATATTGCTTGCATATCAACTAATCTAATATTGTCAATCTTGCAAGGTAGACCAAGTAAGCCAGATGAACTAATTCTATATAACCTTGCAAGTCTGAAAGTGTATTTCTCACCCCATTCCCTTTTACAGTCCAGTAAACTAGACAAGTCTCTTCTGAGCTGCTTGCACTGTCCACATTCCTGCTGCAGGTAGTCTTTTACTTGATCTTTTGTAATTGTTTGTTAGCATGACCTTGGGAGGGAAAGAGATGCTGGCCAGGGAACAATCATATAAGAAAGGACATGGCCCACAACTGCATGATGGGCAAAGCCAGAAACTCAGAAAGGAACTACCTCCCTAACTTCTCAGATTGTAAACAAAGATTCTCATGTACCATTACTTAAATCACCTCTATTATTATATTGTGGGTTTTTTAAAGACTTTCTGTTCGAGCATTGGAATTTTAATTATTTAAGGCCCTGCTGTTGTAGAAAATACAAAGCACACAATACTGAGAAGAAAAGCCATGTTTATTCCAATGATTGTTGGGTACCTAATTTACTAGGAAAAAGAACCTCAAACTATGGGAAAACAACGTTTTTAATACAAGTTAAGGGCTTCAAGGAAGGAAATCTGAAGGATCTGATTTGCTGGCCAGTTTGGGGAAGCTAGGCAGCTCTTTGTGCTTTATCCAGGGTTATTTCTATTCTAAGGTCAAATGAGTCTTTCAGGAACAGCAGCAGCATTGCTGAGGAAGCCCATTAATGAAATTGAATGTTGAAGTCATCAGCTGATACAGGGTGGAAAGTTGGGGTTTCTGTAGGTTGCAATTCCTGTGTTGCTCTTGGGCTGTATAAAGCCGTTATTTGAAAAATTAAAAAAAAGATATAATTTCCCTACAAGAGATGCATATTTGAAAAAAGGACATAAAATATTTCTTTTATAAAAATTTGGGAGAAGAATTCAAATGAAAGCAAAAGAAAAGAAAGAAATGGAGTCATTTTACATCGCATATAAATCCACAACTAAAACCAGAGCTTGTATTAAGTGGTGATCATAGTAGATTTGTTGGGGGTGGAAGCAGGGGTGAAATGCTCTCGGATCGGACTGGCTCGCGCGGACCGGTAGCAATGGCGGCGGCTGGTTTGGAGGAGCAGTAGCAAAAATCCCTGGTCCCGCCCTCCCGCCTCTGCTGAGCCGCACCATCAGCAGAGGGTTTGTTTTTTTTACTTTTAAAAGAAGGTTTTGCTTCAACCGAAACCTGCCTTTAAAAGTAAAAAAAAGCCTTTGAGGATCCTGCCCCTCAGCTGAGATTAGCAGCCTTTAAACTTAAAAAAATAATAATTAAAGGCTACTCTGGGGATCTCACCTGAGTTCCTCATCAGCAGAACCTTAAAAAACATGTTTTTTTTGTAGAAAACATGTAGAAAAACTCCTTTTAAAAGAGTCTAAGACACTTACCTGATCACTGATCGACCTCATGGCTTTTCTCACAGCTGGAAAGCCCCAGTTTCGCTTTCAGCACCAGACAAAACTAATCTAAACTTAGCTAATCTATTTCATCACTGAGTGATTAATGCTGTCTGGCTGAGGAACTCTGGGAATTGAAGTCCACAATAAAATAAAATAAAATAAAATAATAAAATATTTGTGCAGCTTTCTGAGATTTAGTGTGTTTCTGTAGTGTTTCACTCTAACTACACAAACACACAAAATCTCAGAAAGCTGTATTGTGTGTGTGTGTGTGTGTGTGTGTCAGTTGTATGTGTGTAAAGTGTGAAAGTTGGTTTTTGAGCTTTTTGTGGCTGTGTGAAGTGTGAAGTGCAGCTGCTTTTACATTGTCTGTGAGTCAGTTGTGTTGTGTTGTGTGTGTGTAAAGTGTGAAAGTTGGTTTTTGGTACCTCTTATTGTTTTTTTATACTTTATTATTTTTATTATTTATTGTTATTGGCCACGCCCACCCAGTCATCTGACCACCAAGCCGCGCCCACCAATTAAGCCACACCCACAGAACCGGTAGGAAAAAATTTTAGATTTCACCCCTGGGTGGAAGTTAATATGAATGGGACTAAGACTGGGAATCTATACCCCAAATAAGGACAAAATGTTTTATAAATGACTTATAGAGAGGATTAATAAATTTCTCTTTAGAAAATTGATGCTTGATGTGGTATTGGAATGGAGTGATCCTCCCATAACTAGACAGAATGTCTGAGAAAAATATTAAAATCACTCAAGACAAATTACCAACAGTTTTCTTTGATTTGATGGACAATTTAGGGCTGGTTGATATATGAAGGCAGAAAATGGCATTTCAAGAAAGTATACTTACTTTTCTGAAAGACATAGAGATTTTTCAAGAATAGATATGATTTTCCCTACAAAGAAATTGGCTACAAGAATTCTAAAGCAGATATATTATCCCAGATTTAGATTTTTAGATTATTCAAATTTTTATGAAGAAAATTACATCTCTCCAGAGAAAACAGAATAATATCTGAAGAAACAAAAGTTACCGAGGATTACAGAGGAACAGAGATAGAACCTATAACAATAAGGGAAATATCTGAAGGTATAAAAAAGATTAAACTAGGAAAGGTGCCTGGACTAGATGGATTATCAGTTTTTTTCTTATGCTTTGAGGATGAACTTTTATAAACTTACATAACACAACAAAATCTATCCTACAGGGAGGAAGATGCCAGAGAGTTGGAGAGCCAAAATATTATTAATGCCTGAAGAGGGATAAGATTTGACTTTAATAAGCAACTACAGGCCAGTATCATTGTTGAATAACGCCAAGCTGTTTGTTTATGAAATTTATATAGCTGCCTATCTCACCGAAAGTGAACTCTGGGTGGAACACAAAATTTGTAAACAATTCTATTAGATAAACTGAAAATAATTTTACAAAAAATTATTGTTGTGGGTTTTTATATAAAAGACAGTTAAAAGACAATGTTAGAAATAAATTGGATATTTTGGAAAATTTAGAGCAACACAATGAAAAATTTTCTTAGATGCAGAGATGGCCTTTAACCAGGAATTTCCTAAGATACATTGTTAAAATTATCATCTCCACTTCAGTTTTCTAATGTATAATGGATCTTCTTAATATGGATTCTTAATCCATATTAATAATACTGGCATAAAATATAGGATAGTGTAAGAAGTAACAACAATATTTGTCCATTTTAATGTATTTTTTCAAATGTGCAATTTACTCAGATGCAAACATCAATAACAGTCTTGTTTTGAGAGAATTGGAGGCTAGCTAACGAGCCATAATTACTTTTTACTATTTTCCCTTTTTACACTTGCAAATTTACACTTTTGAAGAAAATGCTGTTTTTCAAATCAAACTTTAATTAAAATCTATTATAATGGAAAGTACATATTTCTGTATTTATCTCTTCCTATATTCTATATATTTCATATAGAAATTTCATATAGAAATTTCATTTCTTATGAAATTCTTAAGAAATCCTTTCCAAAGAGCAAATACTAAATAAGAAGTTACCTCCATGTATCCATAGAAGATTTTTTTTCCTTTTTAAACTAGATATGTGAGGAATTGAAATTTATTGTTCCAAAAAAAAGCTTCATATTGACAACAATCTGGCATGCATTCATGGTTCCTGTAACTATAAGGATTATCGTTACAAACAAATGGCAGATGCCTTTTCTTACGCAAGTGACTAAATTAAACTCCACAATAATTAATATTAGTAGTAAGACAGCTGCATTCATGTTTTACTTGATACCGATTCCCTGGTTTATGGAATGGCAACATAATTCCAGTTCAACCCTAACTGTTCGAATATTGACTGCTGGAACAGATCACCCCAGTCAAATAGTAGAAACTCCAAAGAAGAATAAAGATTTACTGTTCTCAGCTGTACAGTATCAAGTGATCAGATAGCCACAGTGGCCACAATTCTGGGTTGGATATTAAGTCCATGAATGTAGTATAAAGAAATTATCTAATATACTAGTCTATGTGAAAAGTGTATTAACATGATTTAGAAAAAAGCAACTGAGCAGTAATAAGCCACTCTTGTCAGTTAAGAAATTTAGAATATGTTATTAATCATTTAATAATGATTATTTTTATATGTCATAGATTTATAGGTAAAGGTTCCCCTCGCACATATGTGCTAGTCGTTCCCAACTCTAGGGGGTGGTGCTCATCTCTGTTTCAAAGCCGAAGAGCCAGCGCTGTCTGAAGACATCTCCATGGTCATGTGGCCGCCATGACTAAACGCCAAAGGTGCACGGAATGCTATTACCTTCCCACCAAAGGTGGTCCCTATTTGTCTACTTGAATTTTTTACGTGCTTTCGAACTGCTAGGTCGGCAGAACCTGGGACAAGTAACGGGAGCTCACCCCGTTATGCAGCACTAGGGATTTGAACCACTGAACTGCTGATCTTTCGATCAACATTTAGATTTATTTGTTGTTGTTAGTTGCGAAGTCGTGTCCGACCCATCGCGACCCCATGGACAACGTTCCTCCAGGCCTTCCTGTCCTCTACCATCCTCTGGAGTCCATTTAAACTCATGCCTACTGCTTCAGTGACTCCATACAGCCACCTCGTTCTCTGTCGTCCCATTCTTCTTTTGCCCTCAATCTTTCCCAGCATTAGGCTCTTCTCCAGTGAGTCCTTCTTTCTCATTAGGTGGCCAAAGTATTTCAGTTTCATCTTCAGGATCTGGCCTTCTAAAGAGCAGTCAGGGTTGATCTCCTCTAGAACTGACTTGTTTGTTCGCCTTGCAGTCCAAGGGACTCGCAGGAGTCTTCTCCAGCAGCAGAGTTCAAAGGCCTCAATTCTTTGGCGCTCAGCCTTTCTTATGGTCCAACCTTCACAGCCATACATTGCAACTGGGAAAACCATAGCTTTTACTCTACGCAGGGTGTTGGCAGGGTGATGTCTCTGCTTTTTAGTACGCTGTCTAGATTTGCCATAGCTTTCCTCCCCAGGAGCGTCTTTTTATTTCTTGGCTGCAGTCCCCCTCTGCAGTGATCTTGGAGCCCAGGAAAATAAAATCTGTCACTACCTCCATTTCTTCACCATCTATCTGCCAGGAATTGAGAGGGCCGGATGCCATGATTTTAGTTTTCTTAATGTTGAGTTTCAAGCCAACTTTTGCACTCTCCTCCTTCACCTGCATCAAGAGACTCTTTAGTTCCTCTTCGCTTTCTGCCATTAGATTTATACTGTAAGTTAAAAAAACATCTCGTCCTTCCAGCACTATTCTTTCTCATATATAGTTTACTTAGCTTTTCTTCTAAAAACACAGAAGAATGAGGTTAATAATTGAAAAATGTAATTGAAGAATGAAGTTAGTAATGCAGGAATACTGAAATGAATGTATGTTATATATATATATATTATGTGTCTGCATGTGTACATATATTTATATATACCAATGTTGCTAATATTCTAGCTAGTAATCCTCTATATTCTCCTCTCTCTCTCTCTCTCTCTCTCTGCACGTGTACACAGACACACAGAGTATATAGTATAATATCTAGTAATACCCATGTATTACTGGGAGACTGTAAGTTCTAGTCCTGCCTTAGCAATAAAAACCAGCTGGGTGACTTTGGGTCAATCACTCTCCCTCTACCCAATATACTTCACAAGGTTGTTGTTCTTGGGAAAATAGGAGGAAGGAGTGTTAGTTATATTTGCTGTTGAGTTGTTTGTAAAAAAAAAATAAAGGTGAGATATAAATAATAAAATAAAAGATATTCTATCAAGCAAGTAAATAACATTGCTGTAGAGGGCTATGAAGACTGCTAACACAGCTCAAACAGAAATTATAATTACTCCTCTCTAAAATCTCAATGAAATCTGCTAGTCTTACTATTTCATCATTGTAGAAAAGCCAGTGTTACTTCATTTTTAAAAAGTATTTTAAAGGATAAATTAGCACAATGATTTTCAATCAACACTTTGAGTCAGGAACTTTGGTTCAAGAGATAACTGGTTTGACTTCCATAGAAAATTAGGTATATTTGGATGATTTTACACAATCTAGGGGAATACACACGATCCATAGGATTCAGCTCCTAGTTTAATCCAGTGCTTTGGAAAAAGTACCTAATTGATTTAGAGCAAACTTGCAGCCCGCAGGCCGTATTTGGCCTGTGTAGGCCACATCCACCCCGCCCCTCAAGGGCAAAAAAATCCTGATGTCACAATACAGCCACATCACAACATTCGGTATTTATTCAACACAGAATAAGATGCAATCGAGTTTGACACCCCTGATTTAGGGGGTGCTGCTTTGACCTAGTGCCTAACCCAAACTATGCATGGAACCTCCCATTATCTAGTATAGGTAAAGTGTAAACCGTTGTAACATGTTTGTGAATTGAATGAGAAGAAAATTGTAAGTTTATTAGATAACACTGTCCAATTTCAGAAAAATAGGAACTTTGAAATAAACCTCTTAATTTTTTTGGTTAATTTTGTTGTAAATGTCATTTTTTTTCCAAACAAAATTAATATTTGCAAGCTATTGCCTATTTAGTGGGAATAACTTTGAATTATGTTTCTAATAATGTATTCCGTAAAGAGGATCATGATGATGGGGGGATTATTATTATTCACTCCAGGGGACTATCTAGGATTAACTATGAATTAAATCCATTTTTATGTAAGTCCATTCTAAAATTGTATATATATTTTGACTTAGAGATATTTCCTAAAGAGGTAAAATATTGAACATTCATGTATGGATACATAATTTTGTAACAGTAACAGAGTTGGAAGGGACCTTGGAGGTCATCTAGTCCAACCCCCTGCTCACGCAGGAGACCTATACTAGGGATTCGAACCGCCGACCTTTCTGATCGACAAGCTCAGAGTCCCTAAAGACTTTTGGGGACTTCATGTGTCCAGTCAGAATGAAGCCACACATTATAAATGGACATTTGGTGTTTTTTTTTCTTTTTAACATTAATATTTTTCATTTTTTTTTACAGCTAACTCCTCCAAAACGAAGTGATTTCATCTTGTGAACTGAAGTTGATTGTTTAAATATGAAGGAAAAGGCTAAGGGGTCAAGAAGTATGGCATCATCTAGAGCAGGGGTCTCCAACCTTGGCAACTTTAAGCCTGGTGGACTTCAACTCCCAGAATTCCCCAGCCAGCTTTGCCAAGTTGCTGATCTAGAGGGCTACAAGTTATATGAAAGTGGGAAGTCATAAGTTGCAGGATCCAATCTGGGTCGGTCACAGGGACCAGGCATCTTCTGAGCTTTTGGACTCATGCTGGAGCCTCAGGGAATTTCTCCCTAGCAGAATGTGTCATAGTTGGTTATAGCTGCATATTATTATTCGGCTGAAAATGAAGAATCAAGATGGGTTTGGGGAAAAACTGTAAAAGCAATTCAAGGGAATCATCTAATTTTGTCAAAGGAGTTGAATGAACGGGTGGGAATAAGGCAAGGAAGTAAAGAAAGTGTGACTGTATCACTTAAGAGACTCCAAATGAATAAAAATGGCAAGCTGGTGAATATGTGTTTAGAAAAATAAATGTAAGTATATTATGAATGGAAAAAGAATAAAATGAAAAGCATGACTGACTATGTTGAAAGACTGAGAGAATCAGTGAAGGCTATAAGGGTAATGAGAAATCGTGAACGTGGGGAAAATTACATTAGCTAGCATCAAGAATAGATCCTGGGAAATAATGGACATGGAACAAAATGAAGTAAAAGTTGAATGAAGAAAGAGAAAGTAGACATCCAACAGGGAAAAGAATTAACAAAAGGATTAATATTACAACATGAATAGAGAATGGTAAAATAAAAAAACTCTAGGAAGTGCAGCATAGCTTTATATAAGTATACCGATAGTACTGTATAGCTTATGTCCAGCAAGAATATGCATAGAAGATTCCCTTCTCTTTAGCAGGTCATTGAGAAATGTATGAATGTGAAAAATATTTACTATAGGTTTGACTATTTAGAGGACACATTCAATAAAATCAGTGGTGGGTTGCTACCGGTTCGCACTAGATCCGGCAAACTTGTAGCAGCGGTGGCAGTGCACAGAAGTGCTGTGCTTGTGTGCGCATGAGCAAACCAGTAGCGACAAGATTTGGAACCCGCCCCTGAATAAAATAAATAGGTTTGAATTATAGAATACTTTGCACAGATATGGAGTGACAGCTGGTTGTTGAACATAGTAGAGCATTCTATAATGATATACTATATACTATTATAATAATACAGTATATAATAGAGTATGCATGAGAAAAATAAAGTGCTTAAAAGTGTTTTGGTGTTAAACCGGAAATAAGACAGGTTGAGATTCTAAAAGAAAACTGGGACATTTAAAAAACAAATACAATGTATGATGGTGAGGTAGAAGAAAAAAACAATGCAAATTTGACTTGATGGTTATGTGTGTATAAAACTATCCACATGGGACGTAAGAACCACTTCCTTTCCCAAATAAAGTTTGTAACTCAGAAGCATACCAGCAAATACTCTTTTATTACATTTGTTCAATTTGCCATACTATAATTTTAAGACTGTTTCATGAACATAAAGATCAGTATGAAAGTAATGGTTTGAGAGTAAGTCAACTTCAATTTTGAAAACAAAAGTAGCATTTTTCACATACTTCAGTTTTTACACAATTACTTCCTCAACAAAAAACAAAACAAAATTATTTCAAGTTTTTCCCCATTGCACTTGTTACCACCAGAATTACATGAAAGACTTTACAATACAAAATTACAAAGAGGGGCAGAATCTACTAGTACAAAACAGATAGAGACTATGTAAATCTTAAATTGAAATGTACTAGATATTCAATGAAGAATTTCAACCTGTGGCTTCTGGTGAACTTTTCAACATTCATTTATATGGATTTTTTTTTCTTTTCCTGAAAGCGTCCTTTGTTTAAGAGGAGAATATTAGTGGTATCCTGGAAACAAGGCAAGGACAGTCTTATTTTGCAGTTCAAGTATTATCATAAAAGGGAGCCAAGATCTATGCACTGTGCTTTAAGTAGCGGCACTTTGAGATCGTACAGGGAGAAGAGGCAAGTAAAAATACAGCATTTTAGCTTATATGCATGTCCAAAGAATAAAACATTTCAAAATAAATTCCCCCAAGTCTAATTATTTGAGATTCAATTATAGTGTTAAGATAAAAATCAGTGTTACCTGTAAGTTAAATTGACCTAGCTGTTTTAAAAATATGAAAACAATTCAAGATGTTCATAAAACAAACATTATTTTGAGAGAATGTGACAAGCAAGACAGCTGCTGCTCTTGGTCTAGAGGCTTGAGAGATGATAATATACTTCTATCAGCATTTAGTGGCTGATTATGCTCATACCACTTGCCCATAATCTTCCTGCCTTAATTTCTACAACAGAGATGGGCAACTCCCATCATCCAGCACAGGTAGCCATGCTAGCTGGATTGATGAGAACTATTTGATAATATCTGAAAGGACACTTAGGCCCATCCCTATTCTAGAAGTTTAAAAAAATGATTCTGAACATCCATGTCATATATTTTGGTTTATTCGACAGAGGAGCAACACCCAAACATAGTCCTGGCAAGAACAGTAAGTATCTCATTTGCAGAGGAATAAAACTAAGATTCACTTTGATTCATATGACTAAGACTAGGACACATTTCTACCTGCTTTTGCCTTCATTTTCACTATTTGGCTAATCAGCATCCTTTCTAAAAAGATGCCTTTCCTAAAGAGACAGTCGACAAAGAGGTATTTGAGAGTGTAATGTACTAGCCAGTTGTTCAAAGTAAAGCACCTTTGCTTTGAGATCCAGGCAGCTAAATTCAGGACTTTCAAAGGCTGGCTGCAGTAGCGTACTGTGCAAATTTTGCAGTTTGTTCTCATACTTCAGTTGCATTCCTCTTTTTTGTATTGTTAAATGAATCATAAGAACATAAACATTATCACTATAGCTTAAACTAGTTTCAGCAGAAAACATCAAACTGCTTTTCACAGTGCACCGATTTATTTCATAAAACATGTTCATGATGACCCAAATGGTAACAGTTTTCCAGAATGGGGAGGCAGGCCTTTGTATCGGTTAAAGCCTCCCCAATCCTCCTCTTTGTGAGGTGGCACCCACATTTACCACGCTTGGTTTGAGGTTCCCCTGTGGAAGGAGCACTACTTCTACAGTTAGTTGTAAACACTTTCCTCAAAAGAGATTAAGTGGCATCTTTTCCAAAAGGATTCTCACACATGAGAAAACATTGAAAATTACAAAATGAGGGAGGGTTAAACTTGCAAATCAAGAAAATCAACCCTCTTAGCCCTTCACCGATTACTCAGGATCAAAGTTTTTTCTCTCTTAGTTTATTCTTCAGGTATTCATTTACCAGTACAGATTGTCCATCACCATTGCTTAAATACTTATCCTTTCCAAATTTATGTTCTTGCTTTTGCCTTCTTATCTCTTTATACCGTAAGGTGATGTCACTGAAACAAATAAAAAACAAGAATTGTTTCTTTCACTTAAAAAAAAGACAATAAACCTCTGTAGCTCCTCTCATTTCTCTAAAACAATTGTAAACTAGGTTTTGAGAATATCAAGCACCTCTTAATTCTGTTTAAAAAGTGCTAGATGTTTTAATCAGCCTTCCAAATAAATAAACTGAGATGATCCACTCTCAAACCCATCTACCCCAATTCTTTGGAGACTTAACACAAAGCAGAAAT
This sequence comes from Ahaetulla prasina, assembly GCF_028640845.1. Taxonomy (NCBI): domain Eukaryota; kingdom Metazoa; phylum Chordata; class Lepidosauria; order Squamata; family Colubridae; genus Ahaetulla; species Ahaetulla prasina. The sequence continues at coordinate 259,013,688 of NC_080539.1, read as the reverse complement.
GTCTTGGCAGCACTTCAGATCTGATCTCCAAAAAGTATTTCAGGGCGTGTGGAAAAATGAACGTAGCATCCCTCTGCAATACCTTTAAGCAATTATAACTTTTCCTGAAATCCAGGAAATTGAGCCCAATTAAAGGGTTATGATCCCAAAAATATGTTTATGTGGCACCTTGAAACTGAATCCAAAGCAAGTTATCCTGCAGCCCTCCTTTCTCAGAGATGGGGAGCAGAAGATGGCCTAGCCAGATGGGATACATTCTGCCATAACCTAGGGTGTGCTATGGGATATCTTTTTGTCCCATTTCTCTACTTCAATAAGAAAGAACAAGAAATCTAGATAAGAAATTTCATTTGGGGGATTAGTTCAGTATACAAACTCTTTCTCTCCTCTTCCTTGGATCTAGAGTCGCCCTATTGATGAGATGGGTGGGATATACATTAAAACAAACAAACAAACGAACAAATAAATAATCTAATGGGAACAGATAGTGTGCTTCTTTCAGAATTAAAGGGCAATTAAGTGTTATAATTAAGGCTTTATTGAAGATCTTTAATTGAAGGGTTACCTGAAAATCAACAAGAAAGTCAATTTCTATTAGTGAGTCTCCCAACTCTGAAAATATCTTGAAAATATGGATGTTTGTTCATGTGTTTAATAATTTTTATCATACCGTAGTATTTTAAAATTCCCATACAAACAACCTAAAGATTACAAGCCTAGCTAGACAGTCAAGAATCAAATTTTGCTTACTGAATTACAAGCCTAGCTAGACAGTCAAGAATCAAGTTTTGCTTACTGAATGAAAAAGCGCCAAACTGTCCACGCAAGCACAAGCATCATTCCAAGGATCCAACATTGAGTAATGTAGAAAGGGAGTGACAGTGTTAAAGTGTATGGATCATATTTTACCACTATAAGGAACTCTGTAGCTGTGATAGCAGCAACCAGCCAAGCTTGCTGACCCAACTTCTTATGGAATTTCCTGCAATAAAACAAAAGTAGCATATATATACAAGACATATCTGTACCCAAAGTATTATTCACAAGGCAAATCCAAAAAATGCATTATCTTAAAAATGTGCTGATTAAATTGAATTACTCCAGTTAATATCAATTTCATTCAGTAATATTATAAAAATATTATCTTGAAATGCTTCTCTATACTATACCCAGGAAGCATAGCTTCAGACGCACATGCTTTTCAGACACTCTCATGTGCCCCAAAATCAGAGGCTGAAATAGGTGATCTTTGAGAAGAGTCTATATCCTAGTAAAAGATTTGATGGAATGGATTACAGTCCACAAAACATTACCCCATAAATAACAGTAAATGTCTATCATACAAATATTGATCAGCATGGTAACCAAAATTTCCACATTGATAAAACTACATTTCATATACATATGGTATATTAACCAACCTTGTTCTAATGGTTTATTTACAATGGACATTTCATTCCCCAAAGCATTCCAAAACAACAAGCAAACAACAAGCTGATCTGTTACTTGAGCAAGATGTCTGGACAGCTGTTATGGCTTCCCCTACAACAACTCTCTCCAACCTTTGCAGCTTGGCAGCCTGGCAGGGGGAGGGAGAGGAGATGAATCCCTGTGAGTGACAGGGATGTGTGTGTGTGAGCACATGCAGTTCCAACTGCCGAAGCAGCAGGTGTGCACACTGCTCACACAAGGAAGGAAGGAAGGAAGGAAGGAAGGAAGGAAGGAAGGAAGGAAGGAAGGAAGGAAGGAAGGAAGGACAGGTGGGTGGCGATTTAACAACAGACAGATTCCACGATGCTCTTTCTTGAACAATCTGTTAGACAATGGTACCTAAGCAGTTATCGTTAATTGGTTCCCAGAAGTGCAATGAATACCAAACGATCTGTATGATAAAAAATAATGTAGCGTGTCACAAAGGAGCCGACACTGAGAAGTTTGAGATTGTGCATTGAATACCAAACAAATAATGAGTACTGGGACAAAATTTTCATGTCAAAATGAGTTGAATACCAAATTTGATGAGTTCCAAAGCTGTTTAGTATAAAGGTACCACTGTATTCACTGTGGTGCAATATTATTACATTAATACTTTAGCTTTTTAATAAAGAAGAGAAAGTATAGCAATTTCACATAGTTAATTATAAATAATGAATTTAGGCAGATCATTTTGCTATACCTACAATGCAGGTTTATATGGGCGGATTCTGACATCCCTAACAAACTTTTCAGTGCCTGCTTTTAAATCTAGTACCTAGTAGTTTCCCTACACCGTATCTAGTTTCTGCTGTTTTAAACCAACACCCAGGAAAAATCTACATGAGGGAATGCTGGAAACAATAACAACTGCTACAGCAAGGAATGTTAATCCTAGAGCTCTTTAATCTATTTCCTAGCACAAAGGATCCTGCTGAACTGGATTGTTACATTTCTCCAAATATGACCTTATATTCTGTATCACCAAACCAAACACAGTAAAATCTCCAGAGTTTATCACCTCCCTACACTGACCATCTCCATAAATTGACCTAATTTTCATAGACTATTATCACTCTTATTCCAGCAGCTATGTTCCACATAGAAAGAAAAGACACAGGCTGTAAAAAGGTATGACTTAATGGCATTCCTTTACAATCCTTCCTTTGCAATCACCAGAGCACAACCAGAATAGGTAAAGCCAAGGCCTTGAGCCCCTTTCTTGTACATTTTATACGTTAAAAAAATGGTTTGAAGGAGAAAAAAAACTTAATACACATTTCCCCTTAAAAACATCTGTACCCCACTTCCAAAATGACCCCTAGCCCATAGCCTTCAATATACCATGCAAAATCTGCATAGCGGTGTATCTGAATATCTGAAAATTTGCAGAGCATTCAATGAGCATTTTAGCATCTGAAAGTAGTCTTTTATTTAAAAGAAGTTACATAAATCTTTGAGCCGCCTAACAGAATGGTGTGCTAGAATAGAAGGGGGTGGGAATCACCATTAATCTTTGAAAATACTCAGAAACAGAAATATGCCTTTATGTATGTTTTATAAAGGGACAATTCTGTAGACAGTTTGCTTTTAACTTCCTCCTACTAGGAAGTGTAGGACTGAGGAGATTCTTATGCTTGTGCAGAAATTGAAACTTTAGTGGAACTGGGAAACACTGACAGTAGTCATTTTCTCTGTAATAAAAGTTAAGAAAGGTAGGAAATGATTACATATGGGATCATTTTTTGGGATCTTTTCCTTTGATCTCCATATCGTCTTGGCAAAGAATGGCAATACAATGAATCAGTAATGAGGGGTTGGTGATAGATGAAGCTTCCCTTTTCCAATGTTATACCATGTGGTTGAACAGAGGGCAAAAGAATAAAAGATTCTTTTTCAACTCTAACACAAGGACCGAAAAATGGACCAGAATACTGAGGAGAGAAGTGAGACCTTTTCTTACTTTGAAGCAGGAAATATATTCCATATCAGTAGGTTCAAAATGAGGGGTCAGGGAACGGTCTGAATGTCATTGCTCAATATCCTGAAATCCAACTAAAGTAACCATTTTTAGCCATTCTTCCTCGCTCTGGGAATCAAAGGCTAACAAGTGATCTCCATAAGGTTTTGGAATCCTGGATACTAAACACAGAAGTTTCTCTGATAGTCAGAGATAAAACAGTATCTCTGCTTTACAGCTGAAAAGTTGTAAACCAGTTTGCTTCATTATCACCAAATTTAAAACAAAATTACAACAAAACGAAAGATAGATCCAATCAGATGGATCTGCGTTCTACTATTTGATAAACAAAATAAACAAATAATAAGCAGGCAGGTGTTTACTTCATGCATTGCTTAATGAGGTCATACTGTTGCAAAATATGAATACTGTAAAGTGCCTTTATAGTGTCAGAAACCAAGATTACAAAAATCTTTATGGTAAATCCAGATTTAACAACATCCCCAGGTCTTAAAATATTGCCTTTAAAACACTCTCCAAAATTTTCCTATGCAAAAACTAATCATAAAGTTCATTCAAGCTGTTGTGCGCTACTATACATTTGAAAATGGCATGCAGCAAAGTAATGTAACAGAGCAGAAATGTTAGTTTGTCAAGCATTATATGTCTGAGCCTGGAAAAAAGATAGTATACTTTTCCTTGAAATAACAGATGGATTCATTCATTATTTTGGTGAATGTTTCTCAACAATTTGCAGGAAACATCTCCAGTTCTAAAAATAAAGCAACTGAGTTTAAAGAGAAATAACTTACGGATCATCCATGAAATCATAGATCTCTCTCATGGCTACTCCTCCCACATTCACATAAAAGACAAGTCGCAGCAGGACCAAGTAGTGTTCTGGAGGCATCCATAGGACAAATTTCAAGTAAAATGTGTTCAACTCTGCCAATAAAAACTGACACATACCATTCAATCACTTAGGAGATTTCCTGTTATTCAAAGCTAAAATATGTCACAATTCTTCCAAGTGTACAAATTTGAATGTATGACATGTCTTGCCAAAGAAATACTATCGAAGTTAATAATTTTAACGGTTTTAAAAAATAAAGCTGTATTTTTAATCATTATCACTTATATTTTCTTGGATGCTGCTATTTCCCTATTCTCATTTATTACATAATGGAAATTTGATAAAATGACCAGGTACTTCAATGTCTAAATGAGATGTGGTTGTCCATGCAGCAATTACTGATGTTCTATATTCAAAATTATGGAAGTGAATTGTTAGAAAAAGCATAATTATTCAGTACGAAGTTACAAACTCAAAACTTCACAGTGATTTTAACCTCCTAATCATACTATTTTAAGATGGCCACTTCTTTCATATAAATTCAAAAGATCAAACTTTTAAACAAATGTATTCAAACAATAAAGTCAGATTATCATCCAAGATGACCAATTTTAACAAATGTAGGGAAAATGTTCTTTACTTCCTTTCTTTTTCCTCAGATAAATGTTTGTATTTGATTAAACAGAGAACACCAAGCACATTCTTGTCTCTAACTACAGAGTCAGAATTACCTTTTCTTCCCTACCAGTTGTCCTTTAAGTTCTACCAATTATGTGGATATGCGAATGAACTGCTTTTGATGGAGAGGGTTTCTCTTTCCTGTGATCTGTATTATCAGGGAATCATTTACTTACAATATAATAAATACTGAAATAAAATGTGTTTCTTGCATGTATACACTCATCCCTTAAACCAGGGGTGAAATGTAAAATTTGTTACTACTGGTTCTGTGGGTGCGGCTTGGTGGTGGGGGGTAATGTGACTGGGTGGGCGTGACCAATTTTTTTTTAATTTTTAAAAGCATTTTTTTACAACCTCTTCAGTTGAAGAAGTTGTAAAAAAATGCTTTTAAAAGCCTCTGATGATCCCAGCTTAGCCGCGCGATCATCAGAGGCTTTTTTTTTTACTTTTAAAAGTTTTTTTTGGCAGAAGAAAAAATGCTTTTAAAAGTTAAAAAAAAAAGCCTCTGATGATTACGCGGCTGGGCATGGGGGCGGGGCAGGGAATTTTGCTACCTGTTCTCCGAACCACCATCGCTACCGGATGGGGCAATCCGGTCCAAACCGGGAGCATTTCACCCCTGCCTTAGCCTATACAATTTATATATTGTTTAGTATTTATATAGCCTTCTAAATTAAATGGGACCATCATGGCATCTTCCTTCCTTCCTTTTCTTTATTTTGTGCTTAGCATGAAAACAGGAGTTCTGGAAGAATACTTGTATTTGTATTATGCCAAACTTAGGGAATCTGTGGGAAAAAGCAATAAATCTTTTTACAGTATTTTGAAAAATAAAAAAACACTATCTGAAATACTTATATTAGTTCACTGAAAGAAATTGCCCTTACAATAAAAATAATACCACACACTGCTAGCCATCTGCGAAGGCTGGATGCTGGCTTCCACTCAAATTTAACCCAACTGTATGGTGTGAATTGAAAGGCAATTCTCTTCATTTTACCTCTGGAAGGGAAATTAAAGATATCTCATGTTAATTTTTAAAAAACTATTAAAAAAATGTGATGAACAAAAACACTGAAAATAGCATAACTAACAAAAATCGAGAAGTAATGCAAAAAATAAAAATAAAAACAAAACAATAAAAAAGGTTTGGAAGTATATAGAAGTATTTTTGTAATTTAAGAAATAAAACAATACTTTACACAACTATGTTTGACGTTTCTACTCAAAATGTCATTTGTATAAATGGTAATAATCCATCATTAAGCTATTACTTAATTTATTTTACAAATATACCATTACATAATATTTATGAAACTTATAATTATTAATTTATCCTAAATTAAAACTATTTAATCTTAATTTAGGATTCACTAGCATAAAAGGTGATAAAAGTTATACGGTTTGCATTTTTCTGCCTCAAATATAAAATTTTGTAACTGAACATACTTATATGTGTGAATATTCCAAAGTCCTTGCCATTTATATGTTTTCAAAGAAAGCCACCCCAATGTCTTCATTCCGCAGTAAATGCCAAGTCCATTGCATAAGATTACATCCATAATCCACTACAAATAATAATAATAATTTAATGATCCATCACAATCTCTGCATATCTTGTGACTATAGCAATAATGGTACTGCAGTTTCTATACATAATATGCATATACCACACATACACACTGCTCTTATAAAATACTAAATAGCACTTTAAAATAGCATTTATATATAACCAATATTTTGGCAAAACAGACAGCTTCTTAGCCCATTAAAATGATTTCATATATAGAATTATCATGTTATCTTCTGAACAGAAAATGATAAAAAGAATTCCATCCTACTCCATTAGTCAGTTTATTATTTTTTATATTAACCAGCTAGGATATATATCCTCAATTTTTAGTTATGAAATGTGGGTTGGTCTCACACTTTTTTCTGAATATTTCTTTTTATCAAAACATATAATCTGTTCTCTCTTTAGACTTGCACATTTCACTTCATCTTTGATTCTTTCCTTGCTGATTTTTGTTCAGTTCAGAATACATCATTTAACAAAAATAAAACTTTTATTTATAAATGTCATTATTATTGTTATATTAACATATATATAATAACTAGCACAAGATCTCCAGCTGGTTTTGTGCCTAAGATGGGACTAGAACCAGTGGTGGGATTCAAGTACTTTAACAACCGGTTCTCTGCCCTAATGATTTCTTTCAACAACCAGTTTGCCAAATTGTTTAGAAAGTTAACAACCGGTTCTCCCGAAGTGCTGCGAACTGGCTGAATCCCACCACTGATTATAACTCACAGTTGCCTTAATCATTACAGTAATCTTGACTTATTATCATTTGTTTAATGATAGTTTGAAGTTAAGACAATGCTCTAAAAAGGTGATTTATGACTGGTCCTTGAAATTACGACCATTGCGTCACCTCTGTGGTCTGGTTATCGTGATTTGCAACTTTCCTAGCTGATTTCCAACAAGCAAAATCAATGGGGGAACCTGGATTCATTTAACAATTGCATGATTTATTTAATGACCAGATAATTGTCTTATCAAGCATGGTGACTAACTTAATCACCATTAAAAAAAAATTGCCAAATTGGTCCTAATTTTGATCTTAAGATGAGGACTATCCAAACTGGCTCTCAGGTTCATGTGTATCTGTATTTAATATAACATTAGAAATAAAAGAAACTGCCAATCATTTTCATGAATCCGAGGATATCAGAGTTCAATGCTAGATGGTCTCTAGAAAGAAGAGTCTATAAAAAATACTCTTGCCAAAGTTATTCATATTTAATTAGTAACTAAACCCTGTGAAATATGTTTTTGAAAAATGAATTTGCATCACTATATGCCAAATAATTTTTAAGAGAGTACTTAATACTTACATGATCCCACCAACATTCACTGAAATTTGGAAGCTGATGTTCTAGACTGTACTCCAGAAACTCAAACATTACACTGATAATCATGCACATCCACCAATCCCGAATCATTAGTGTCTAAGCAAATTATGAAAGAAGAAAATTATTCTGCAGATCAGTCCAAATTTGCATTACCCAATATTGAAGAAAAAATAAGAAAAAAATCTCACTGACATTAACTTGTGAATAGGAGTGGTAAATGCTTGCCACTGTTTTCAAACATTATATATTTGCACTAATTTATGATATTTTAAAATAAACATCAACATTCATTCTCATGTGCAATGAAACGTATCATTTAATAAATTTACTAAGCAATTTCCTTGGTAATGTTTCTGGAAGGCTACTTTCCCTAATTATTTGCATTTTTACTATGCATGGTTTTGATTGCAAAATCCAAAGGATAGTAGTATTTGGATTCATGTATTAAGTAAAGGAGCATAAATTAAGAAAACTGTTATTAAAATGTGAATCATTTTCCTCCAGTTTTGTTTATAATGTATTGTATACCAGTAGTCCTTTGAAGATGACAAATTCTAGACATTAGGAACAAAGGCTCTCAAAAACATCCGCAGCACAAAATTGAGTTTCCTTTCAGGCAGGAACTTAGAGTTACTCTTTAAATTCCAAGTATGACTCTGGACACAGTCCTATGAGAAGAAACTTGGTTTCTGTTTTTCTATTTTGAATAAAAAGGAAAATAAAATTCTACCAGTACCCTTTCATATATCATAAAACAAAAAGTGGATGAAGCATGAGGCTTGACTTTCTGCCTAATTGGAAGTGATTGCTCTCAATAAATATTATGAAGTGCTGAGAAACGTAATTGATGCTTTCTGCTACACAAACACAAGATAGCTACTGCACGGGTGATTATTATAAAAATGAAGTTATTTTGTCATGTGTTGTTGACGCCTACAGCTGAATTATAGTGCATTACTTTGTAGCAGAACACAAACTTGAACCATCTTATCTGCTCACCAATGAATAGTTGGTTCTGGTTCCATCCTGATTCACTCTATATAGTGTATATTTTTCTGAATTGTCTGAATCTTCCATCTCTAGCTGAATAAATTTTTGTCAATGAATACTTTCTACTTGGATTGCATTTTTCACTAAGCATTTAAAATAACACAGTAATGTTCTTCTAGAGTGTTTAAAAAAACATAAAATGAATATTCTTAATGATTTAGGTAGCAGTGCAAATTTTCCGAAGAGCTGACTATTATACCAGTCCAATAAAATAGTACGTTACAACAGTACAATAAAGATAGTATTTCTAATATCAAAAGCAATTTAATAATGATGGAATTGGAATAATGAGGATGTAATATAAAGTTTCCCATATTCTGATAAATGATATTCTAGGTGAAGGAATGCTGTTTGATAGTGGGATGTCAATCTAACATCCCAATAAGAACACATGCATCACTTTTCATAAATACAGAATTATGCAAGCATTCAAATCAATGACCTGTGGATATCTGTACACAAATCATATGCATGTTGAACGTAACATAGCCTTTGATCCTTATTCATGCAGAGTTACTAAACAAGAACTTTCCAGAATTATGCTGAAATCAAATACTTAAGATATAATTTCTGATGGTCAATTATTGACAGATAAAATATAGGGCAATAGGAATATGTAAATTTTTACTGCAGAATGCACACTACAATGTAGTACTTTCAAATAGTAGCATAAAATGTTAGCTTAAAAGTAGAAAAATGTGTTCTTATGCCAATATTCTCAAACTAACATTCCAAATACATTTTCCAGCTTCACGAAATGCCTGAAATTATTAGCTAACTAAAAGTGAAAAAAGTTTGCTTCAAGTTTCTATCAAAATGATGTATTTCAACTACATTCTAAAAAATCAATGGGAAGGATTACGACTTTAAAATTGGCCTCAAGTAATATCAATTCCAATTGTAAAGCAGAACAAAGGTTACTTTCTCAGTATTTATTGTATGTGTAAACACTATTTTTTAAAAATTAAGGCAGTGAAAGGAGCTATAGTGTTTTTAAAATTCATCTCTGTAGGACTGTACTGAATTGAACTGGCAGCTGAAGATACATACAGGTAGTCCTCAAATTATGAGCACAATTGAGCCCAAATTTTATGTTGCTATACAAGATAGTTAAGTGAGTTTTGTCCCATTTTACAACCTTTCTTGTCACAGCTGTTAAGTGTATCATGGCAGTTGTTAAGTGAATCATTTGGTCATTAAGCGAATCTGGCTTTTCCCATTAACTTTGCTTGTTGGAAGCTGGTTCTGAAGGTCACAAAAGGTGATTACATGACCCCAGAACAGTGGAACTGTCATAAATATAGCTGCCAAGAGCCCAATTTTTGATCATGTGACCATAGAGATGCTGCAATGGTAGTTAAGTGTGAAAAACAGCCATAAGTCACTTTTTCAGTGCCATTGTAACTTCAAAGAATCACTAAATGAATCGTCGTAAGTTGAGAACTACTTGTATACCTGAACTGGTTTTTCTGTCAGCTTACACCATCACTATATAGAGGAGGTCAGGTCTGCTGTTACGATAGCAAAAAGCAACTAGGGTAGCCTTCATAGATGCATTACAGTTATAGTCAATGTTGACTAGAAGTTTTAAGCCTAAAATAAATTGGAGTAATTATGAAGAGAAAGGTTGTTTCGTAGCTATGAAAACATAACCGACAATTTCTTAGCAGTAATTACAAAGCAGGAATGCTTCGTTTCTCTGTTCAATATACTTTGGAAATTAAGAGGGAAATAGTGACACATTTATGTGTCCATTAGTTTAATTTTAACATAGCTAGCTGTTTTAAGTCTTATATTAAAATAGCTTAATACTTTAATTGATTAAGATTTAAAAATATCTTTAAATCTTTAATTGATTAAGATTTAAAGAGAATTTTACTGTCAAAAATTTATTTAAAAAATAATTTAGATGACCAGTGATAATAATAAAGAATAAGAAACACTTGTAGTACTGACAAGGAATGAGACATCAGAACAGGGCTGAAATCTAAAAATTTTCCCTACTGGTTCTGTGGGTGTGGCTTAATTGGTGGGCGTGGCTTGGTGGTCAGATGGCTTGGTGGGCGTGGCCAATAACAATAAATAATAAAAATAATAAACGAAGTATAAAAAAACAATAAGAGGTACCAAAAACCAACTTTCACACTTTACACAAATACAACACAACACAACTGATTCACACACAATGTAAAAGCAGCTGCACTTCACACTTCACAGCCACAAAAAGCTCAAAAACCAATTTTCACACTTTACACACAGTAAACTAACACACACACACACACACACAATATGCCACATACAGCTTTCTGAGATTTTGTGTGTTTGTGTAGTTAGAATGAAATACTACAGAAACACACCAAATCTCAGAGAGCTGCACAAATATTTTATTTTATTGTGGACTTCAAATCCCAGAGTTCCTCAGCCAGCAAAGACAGCGAGTTGATCACCGAGGAAATAGATTAGCTGAGCGATTGATTCTGTCTGGCTGAAACTGAAACTGCTTTCGGGCTGTGGCCATGCATTCATCAGTAATCAGGTAAGTGCCTTAGAATCTCTACTTTTTATTTATTTTATTTATTTATTTATTTGATTTTTATACCGCCCTTCTCCCGAAGGACTCAGGGCGGTGTACAGGCAAAAATAAAACAATACAATATACAGGTTAAAATATTTAAAAAACTTATTTAAATTAGCCTGAGATTTAAAATTTCCATACTAAAAAACCCCATTTAAAATTAATAAAATTTCCCCTTAAAAACTAATTTAAGCCAGTATCCTGCAATTCAAGTAGATTATACAAATTACGGTTACTTTCTATGTAATAAAAGGAATTAACATACATGATGACAATGACTACTGAAGCATATATTTTTCATATGCAACATGAAACATCTTCACAATGTTTTCAAAATATTTGTTAAATGGTTAAAAAAACAATGTTTACATCTCACATCTAATGTATAATGTAAATTTTTCTAACAAAAAGATTAATGCTCTTCTTTTTTCAATTTCTATAAGCTATCTGGAAGATGAAAAATGCGTGCTTATCTTAGATAATACAATATCTGATCATGTAATGTTCCTGAGATGTTTTTGTGTATACCTCATCCCAGCAAAACCTCAGGCAAACATGATTATCTTAATCATGTTTAATCATTAATCACTTTCAAAAAATGCACTTTTGTACCTTTGAGCCACAAGTCTAAAAATACAGCATGAGTCGCAATCTGTTCTTTAGATCTGAGGCGTCAATGTTTTGGATCAGCTTTTTACTCCATAAAAAGGAAATACTTTACTGAAATATTATGTAATTCAAAAGTCTGGGAGTACTGTATTTTTTGGACTATAAGACGCACCCTAATTTTTTTTGGGGGGGGGGGAGACAAGAAAAAAAGAATTCTGCTTCTGCCAACCAGCATCAGGATGAGCAGCATCCTCACTTCCACTAGGATTTTGATAACAAGTAACACAGATCTTTTTATCAGTTTAAAACAAATCCTATCACTCTATGCCCATTTAACTGGAGGGGGTGGGATGGGGTGGGGTGGGGTAAGATTTTCATGGGGGCAGAAGAGGGAATTGGCACCGAAGGCTCCACTCTCGAGATGCCCTTGTCTTCCTACTTATAGCCTGGCTTTCTTGCAACAAGGCCCGATAGAGACGCACCACTTCAGTCCTCCTGGACACTGCCATCTCATAAACACAGTGCTGGGCTTCCCAGCATACCCCTGCGCCTTTGCTGCCCCAGTCAGAATCTGATTCCGGAAGTGAACTGGGGAAGTGCAGAGGTTGGTTGGTAAAGCGGGCACTGTGCAGGGGGCGTATGGCAAGGCACTGCCACCCAAAAACACTATTGCCACGATCTCTGCTGCCTGGAGATCTCCGCTGCCTCCCCGATTCCAAAAACGGGGCATGCGGAAGCAATAAAAGAGCATCACGTTTTCAGGCGCTGCGCAGGAGGTGTAAGGCAAGGCACCGCCACCTGAAAACACCGTTGCCGCGATCTCTGTTGCCTCCCCAATTCCAAAAACGGGGCGTGCAGAGGCAAAAAAAGACCATCACGTTTTCTGGCGGTTCCAGGAAGCAGAGTTTGCCAAAAATGAGCATCGCATTTTCAGTCGCTGCACACTGGCAGGTGGGCGGCGGAAGCGTTTTGGGTGCTGCTTGGAACCGGCTGAAAACCACCATTATCGCATTTTCATGAGGGTGCATGGCTCTGCGAATTGCATCAGAGAATTAGGGAGGAAAATGCCAGAAAACACAATCCATGGAGATGATGCTCTTGTGAAGCGGGCACTTCTGTGCGAGAGGCAAGGTGGCTCGCTGCCTGGCCTACCCGTTCTCCAGACGACCCAGGTGGAGGGCGGTTGGCTTCTGCTCCTGGCCCAGGAAAGTGATCTGGCCAGGAGGAAAGAAAAAGTGAGTCTGCGGAAAAGGAGGATGGCGTGAGGCTCTGCAAATTGCATCGGGGAGGAAAACACCGGGAAACACGATGCATGGAGGCGATGCTCTTTTTCCTCCCTGATGCAATTTGCAGAACTGTGCGCCCTCCTCCTCCTTTTCCGCAGTCACTAAACAAGGACTATCTGCAGTCTGTTTTCCAAGTTAAAATTTGTTTTTAAAGAAATGAAGCCTGAAATTCTCAGAAAGATTCATTGGAAGTCATCTGTGGAATTGCTGAAGACTAACTTTTAGTTATGAAACAACTGATGTTGGATTAGGCAACAATTATTACGCATCCATGGTAATCAAAGAAGAACAAAATCCTAGGACATAAATATATTATTAAATGAATAGAATCGCTCCATTTTAGCATCTTACCCAAATATTGTGAAAGGCATCTGTTCCATTATTGGGGTCATATATAAGGCAATTTCCACCATAGTCTCTTTCTGGCAAAGGGACTCCTAAATTAGGATCAATAAATTTCATAAACTGTCTTCCATCATGTACAGTCTGCAAAATTAAATACATGTTCAAGAACATCAACATTTCTTTTAAAAAGTCGTATTTGTTAAATTGGCAATGCAAAAAGAATATACATATATAATGGCTACCCCCAAAATATACATATATATTGATTACCCAGACCCTAAAAAGAACTGAAAAAAGAAATTTAGCTATCTAGAAAAAAAACATATACAACATTCCAAGTTTGGAACAGCCATATTTTGTGTGGAACTAGGAACAAGATATCACCATTCTGGATTCTTGTCTTTGGCTTATTTCATTCGATTCTTTCAAACTACCCCATACTCCTGCAAATCGCTTGTTTAAAAAAATGCAGTTACAAAGAATTCAAGACTGAATTAGCTAATAAAACAACACATATTGGTTCAATCTCTGCTGATAGGGCTAGGGGTATCTGAGAACAGAAGGAGACTATAGCTGAGGGAACAATCAAATACCTAAATATGTAAAAAAAAGTGCTGCCTGTCAAATAATTACAGTGCATTCAGAAAGTATTCTTCACTTTTGTCAATTTTGTTACGTTGCAGTCAGATTCTACAGTGGCTGAAATTCATTTTTTCTCATTAATCTTCACTCAGTGCTTCCTAATGACAAAGTAAAACAGCATTTTAGAAATGTCTGTAATTTATCAAAAAGAAAAAACTGAAATATCACATTGGCATAAATATTCAGATCTTTCACTCCTTTGAATTGAATTGCACCTTTGGCAGCAATTACAGCCTCGAGTTTTTGGTGTATGACACAAGCTTTGCACACCTGGATTGGGGGATTTTCTGCCATTCTTCCTTGCAAATCCTCTCAAGCTCAAATCAGATTGGATGGTGACCATCGGTGGACAGCCATTTTCAGGTCCCTCCAGAGATGTTCAATAGGGTTCAAGTCAGGGCTCTGGCAGGCCACTCTAGGACACTTACAGAGCTGTCCCTAAGTGACTCCTGCATTGTCTTGGCTGTGTGCTTACAATTGTTGTCATGTTGGAAAGTGAAGCTTCAGCCCAGTCCAACTGGAACAGGTTTTCATTAAGGATATCCCTGTACTTTGTTCCATTCAGCTTTCCATCAACCCTGACCAGTTTCCCAGTCCCTGTTGTTGAAAAATACCCCACAGCATGTTGCTGCCACCATGCTTCACTGTTGGGATGGTATTGGGCAGGTGATGAGTGGTGGCTGGCATAAGGTTTAGAATTGAGGCTAAACAGTTTGATCTTGGTTTTATCAGACCAGAGAATCTTGTTCCACACTGTCTGAGAATCCTTCAGGTGCTTTTTTGTAAACTCCAAGTGAGCTTTCGTGTTTTTTGCACTGAGGAGAGGCTTCTGTCTGGTCATTCTGACATAAAGCCCAGATTGATAGAGGGATGCAGTGATAGTTGTCCTTTTGGAACTCTGTCCCATCTCCAACACAGGATCTCTGGAACTCAGTCAGAGTGACCATCAGGTTCTTAGTCAACTCTCTGACTAAGGCCATTCTCCCCCGATTGCTCAGTTTGATCAGGCAACCAGCTCTTGGTTATGCCAAACTTCTTCCATTTGAGAATTATGGAGGACCCTGTGCTCTTAGGAATCTTCAATGCACCAGAAATTTTATTTTAGCCTTTCCTTGATCTGTGCCTTGCAATTATCCCGTCTCTGAGCTCTGCAGGCAATTTCTTTGACCTCGTGGCTTTTGCTCTGCTACAGTATGCATTGGCAGCTGTGAGACCTTCTATAGAGAGGTGTGTGCCTTTCCAAATCATGATCAATTTAATTTACCACAAGTTGACTCCAATCAAGGTGTAGAAACATGTCAGCAACTATCAAGAGAACTGGGAGGCACCTGAGCTAAATTTCAAGTGTTGTTGCAAAGGGTCTTAATACTTATACCAATATGATATTTCAATTTTTTCTTTTTAATAAATTTACAGACATTTCTAAAATTCTGTTTTCACTTTTGTCATTATGAGGTCTGATGAGGTCTAATGAGAAAAAAAATGAATTTCAACAACTGTAGAATCAGGCTGCAGCATAACAAAATTGATAAAAGTGAAGGGGGTTCTGAATACTTTCTGAATGCACTGTAAGTATGTTTTACACTCTTTGTTATGAGATATTTTATCTCATTTTCAGGCATTTCTCAAATTATACTATGCATAGTAACAAATGCAACCAGTATTCTTTTATGGGTTGAGCTTGGCAAGTAGATTGCCAAATGAGGGTAGTAGCACTGATATGTTACCTAGTTTGGATAATGAAACATCTGCAAGAAAAACATAAAAGCTCAGAAAACACCAAGGACCTCTCATGTCAAACCTGAGCTACAAATAGTATTTATTAGACTGCCAAATATATGAGTGTACTTCACATAAGCATTAGGAAAAAAATATAACTTAATAGTTGGAGAAGTGCATTTTTTGGAACTTTTCTGTGGACTATTGTTGTTCCTTCTTTGTTGGGAAATGCTTTTTGGCTCTGGCACTTGTTGCAGAAAGTATGCTTAATTGTTGTTGTTTTTTCCCTTTAGCTGAAAAGGTATTTGTAAAAACTAAAAAAGCATTATTTATTTTATTTAAACGAATCAGTCCTAGAGGAGATCAACCCTGACTGCTCTTTAAAAGGCCAGATCCTGAAGATGAAACTCAAATACTTTGGCCACCTAATGAGAAGGAAGGACTCAGCCTACCGTTCCCTGTCCTATTGTTCCTCTTCATTATATCCAATTAATATAGTTATTACATGCTTATGCTCATATATATGCTTATATATTATATAGTTATTTCATGTTAATGCTTATATATACTGTTATGACAAAAATAAATAAATAAATAAAAGTAAAGAAGAGCCTAATGTTGGGAAAGATTGAGGGCAAAAGAAGGGGACGACAGAGAATGAGGTGGCTGGATGGAGTTACTGAAGCAGTCGGTGTGAACATAAATGGACTCTTAGGGGATGCTAGAAGACAGGAAGGCCTGGAGGAACGTTGTCCATGGGGTCGTGATGGGTCAGACACGACTTCGCAACTAACAACAACAATTTTATTTAAGATCAATGTAAAATGGTCTTTGCTTTGGATGTCAAGTAGCATTCGTCATGAACTACATGAATACAATCGACTTTTGCAATTGTGTGATGAATTCTGGGATGAAGAAAGTAAGAAAATAAGATGATTCTGTTATTCTTTATGAAGGAACATTTAAAATGTTTCAAATTTTATTCTTCTGGACCAAAGATCATCCAGAACATACTATATTCCATGTTCTAAAGGGCCATTCTAAATATTTCATTTCAAACATTTTTCTGTTTCATGCATACCTTTAATGCCCATAAATATTTTTTTAATCGAAGTTTTTTGTAACAATCAGTTTTCTACAGATTATGGCCATCTCTAAGAAAATATGCCTTTTGCTTTTCCAAACTTTCCAAGAATAATTGTTTCATTAAAAATTAATATTAGCTGTATCATAATTAAAATGACCCCCCCATCTTGACTGGGGTTTGGTATTCATATGACAAACTAATTTGATCCATGACTCAGTTAAAAAGTTATATGAAGGTTACCATTGCTTTTGCTTGAAAAAGAGAGGGAAACTACTGCCTACTGCGACCGAATACCTCCCACCGTCCCGTGCGCTCTCACAGAGAGGGTCTCCTCAGGGTGCCGTCAGCGAGGCAATGTCGTCTGGCGACGCCCAGGGGAAGGGCCTTCTCTGTGGGGGCTCCCACCCTCTGGAACGATCTACCCCCCGGACTTCGTCAGCTTTCGGACCTTCGGACCTTCCGCCGCGGGCTTAAAACATACTTATTTAATTGTGCAGAACTGAGCTAGATTTTAAATTTTGGGTTTTAAATTGGGTTTTATTTCTATTTTTAATTGGACGGGCTTTAGAATAAGTTTTTTAAATGTTTTATATTGTATTTATATTCTATTTATCTGTTTTTAGTGCCTGTAAACCGCCCTGAGTCCCTTGGGAGATAGGGCGGTATATAAATACGATTAAATAAATAAATAAATAATAATAAATAAATAAACTAGCAGTTATCCATTTGAGATTGATCTAATTTCTTTCTTCTGAGGATGAACTGAAACCAGGAAAAAGGGCTAAAAATTTTCAGCAGAACAACTATCCTGTTAGCTAAAAGGTTTGTCCCAGTATGGAAAACAAACCATCTTAAACTTTTCAAAGAAAGATATAAGTTAGAAGTGCTGCTTGAATGTTTACATACATGTCTAAAACAAATGAGTTAAAAGGAAATTTTGATTCTTGCATTGTAAAGAGGAAGGGCCATTTTTCTGTAGAAGGTCCAGATTAAATCAATGGAATCTTCACTCACAGAAAGTTCAGTAGATATGATGAGAAATACTTCAATTCAAGATCCTGCAGAGTTACTGCCAAACAGATTAAATCAAACCCACTGCTGAAAATTCTGGGAGTTGAAATGTGCAGGATGCTCAGGTTGGGGAAAGATGCATTAGATAATGTACTGTATATAATATACTGTATATAATATACTAGAAAGCCAGTTTGGTGTAATGGTGAAGGTGCTGGCCTCAAAATCAGGAGATTGCTAAGGCAGTTCTAAGTCTGCCTTAGATATGAAAGCGGGCTGGGTGACTTTGGGGCCAGTCACTCTGTCACAGGTATGTTGTGGAGAAAAGAGTATTAGGTATGTTTACTTGAGTTAACCAAAATATATTAACAGGGGGAGGGGTATTATAATAATAATAGTCAGAGGGACTTTTGAAATGATGTCACTTATGCATTTGTATGCAATATGCTTTTATGATGCTGATGATTTCAGATGCTGATGATTACGATCTCTACTTTTTATCTCTAAGATTTTCTTTAAAATACAAACTTTAAATTCCTTACCTGAAAAAGTATGAAGATGAGAAAAAGCTCATAGACAACACTGACGCATAGCCAAAACCTCCAGTAAGCTAGTAGAACAAATTAACAAATGTAGATATATTACAGTTGGACATAAGGCTAAACTAGTACATATACTGTAGAATCTTTAGGAATAATAAGAAGCTTTGTTTGTATGGAATTGTATATGCTTTGAAGGAAGTCTACAAAGTTAAAAATAAAAATGCAGAAGGCCCAAATGTCTAACTGGAAAAGGTTCATGAAATCAGTTACAGAGAAAATTCATCCATATTTTGAGGGCTTACAATCCACTCATTCCGAAAAAGAGACTTGGGGCAGCAAAATACTATGGAGTACTTTAATCAATTCTTATGAATTAAATTTTAATGGGCTCCTTCCCTTAGCTTTTTGTTCTACATCCAACTGCAGTTTTATTCCGTATTTTTAAAATTATTAATAAAAATGAAACAAGGTTCAAAGTAGGACAAAACACCCTTGCAACTTGGCTAATGTGTACAGAACATTGCATTCTTACATTACAAATTATATCTTATAAAACAGCTGTGAATTGAAAGTGAAAATAAATCTGACTTCATCTATGTGGCATATCTCACTTATTCAGTTTCATATCAGATCATCATTTCAAAATGGAAAGGTTTAAAATCAAGGAAATTACAGATCAGGGTAAGTGTCAGCAAATAAAAATTCCAAGAATTAATAAAAGGGCATTCTGAAAATACCAGAAATTAAACAAGCAGCACCTTGTGCTGCTTATTCTTATTCTATTTTGCTATCAAGAAAACACATCTTATTTAGTCAGGTAAGATTGATTTGTTGGTCATATTGATCAAAATAAAGAAAGGCTGAACCAAACTAAAAGAAAGTAGCCCCAGAATTACTTAGAATATTTTCTCAAAATTATTCACACTGATAAATTAGAATTTGCAAGTACTTTAAGGAATAGCAGTTTACAGATGTGAGTTTCAGAAGTTCCATTCAAAATAATAATAGTTGAAATATGTATTTATTATTTTAATTACTACATCTGTTATTTCATGAATAGATTACTGGCACAGACGACTGTAAAGGAAAAATGTACTTTATAGTATCTAAGCATTATTTTAAAAAACCCTACTTCCTTATTGCCATTAAAATT
The DNA here is from genome assembly GCF_028640845.1 of Ahaetulla prasina. Lineage (NCBI taxonomy): Eukaryota > Metazoa > Chordata > Lepidosauria > Squamata > Colubridae > Ahaetulla > Ahaetulla prasina. The sequence continues at coordinate 258,993,786 of NC_080539.1, read as the reverse complement.
AATTCTAATTAGACATGTTGCATTTTTAAAATTGTTTCGATTTTATACCTTCCATTATGAAGATGTTCCTAATGCTATTTAGCTACAGAGAAATACGTATATAAAAGTTTTTTGAAATATGAACACTTCTATTAGAATGGCTATGTGTATTTTTAAAATGATCATGGCTTTGATTGTTTCACCAGGACACATGCTTATTGAAATATCCTTCCCTGACAAGAATAGTAATGCTTGTGGTATAGTGGGGGAAAAACTCCTCCAAAAACTGGTTGGACCACTTCAACGTGGGAAAGCTGACAAGCAATGAACTAGAGACTTCACACCCCTAGAAGTACTTACAAGTGTTCATATGAACTACTCATGAAACATACAGTATATCTTCTATTAGCAATTTCATGACAAACTCACCAAACTCAGGTCATTTTTACAACATTCATTACAGTGTCCAGCACTCATTTATTTGCAATAACCATTTCCTCATGTATCATCTATTCTATTATTTTCATTAAGAATGGTAAGGAGAAGCTTTCATATACATATGGGTAATGTATAATATTAGATAAAGCTCTAAATTTTTTGATAACAAGATTTTTATCTTAAATGTTACTTATATATTCTTTTAAATATGTTGTAAAACTAAGCAGGAAATTGGAAAATTTACATAATGTTAAGCACACAGAATATATACAAATAAATACATGGTTAGTATGGACAGTGATCAGATTAGGACTTTCAAAATGCTATGACAGATTTTGTTAAGGAAATCTTGATAGATAGTATTAAAAATGACAATTTTCAAATTTTACATTTATCAGTCTATTTTAATGCTATGAGCTATTTGGATTACCTGGATGGGGTCTTGAAAATGGACCATCTTTTGCTTGAGTGACTCCAAAACACAAAAAAACTAAAATGCTGGCTACAATACCTCTGGAAAATATTAAGAACAAAACAGCCCTCAGTATATTGTAACAATAACTTGCTTACAGTCAATTTAACATATTGACTGTTCATGTAATATAAAATTAGGAGATACGACTATTAATTTTATCTTGGCTAGTGATTGGACTAAAATGGATGTTTTACCCATGAGGCTTGGCTACTTAAATGAACCTTGACAAAAATCAGTTGGACTGGACTAATTGCTATCTGGACTAATTAGCCTCACTGGACTAATTGCTATCATATAGGTATTTCTGGTATCAATGAAATTTAAATGAACTATAGAGATTCTTAAATAATGAGTTATGGACATATCATAGATTATAAAACCATTTAAACCTCTTTTCCAGTGACATTAAGTCTCACAAATAGATATCTTGCTATTTTGGAATTACTTTAAATATTGGAGGGGCCTCTCTTGGTTTCCCTTTAATATATGGTATGGCCATCTGTCTTGGTAGATTTATTAAGATTTCCTATGAGGAAGAAGCATACCATGTGAGTCAGGTGCAAACAAAACAGCTAGCTACATCTTATTTATTAAGAATATTACAAAAACATGCAGAGTAAGTTAGTTCTGTTTTTTAAAATAAAATCTTTCAGGTTCTCCAAACAATTACAGTGTCATCTTACTATAGATAGATATACTTTACACATAACAGACAATTCTGTACAGCAGCATTTAAAGCCTGACATGAAAGCCAGCTGGGTGACATTGGGCCAGTCACTCTCTGTCAGCCCAACCCACCTCCCAGGTTGTTGTTGTGGGGAAAATAAGAGAAGAAGATGTGTTGGATAGGTTCACCGCCTTGAGTTATTTGTAAAAATAATAAAAGGCTGAGAAAGAAAGAAAGAAAGAAAGAAAGAAAGAAAGAAAGAAAGAAAGAAAGAAAGAAAGATCAGTGGGCTCTAATTTTTATAGAATTAGTGGGTTTGTTTACATGCATTCTTGATATAGTCAATATATCAGTATTATTTTCGTTTTCTGTTTGACTTAAGAGTTAACATGGTGGGTATTTTTGAACCATGATAAAATTTATTACTGAACGAATGAAACCTTTAAAGCAGTCCAGGCTTGATGAAGTATCATGAAGTTTGGTTAAGACACTGGCAAACCTTAGTTTGCAATGTTTTATATCTAGCAGCCATTGGATTTGATAGCTACATAACCATTTTTCTACAATTCTATTCTATTTTTATAGAACGGACTAACTAGAACCAAATTAAATGGTGGAAACACAGGAATTCTTTTCAGTCTCAGAGATGAGTTTATAGACTTGGCCAAATAAGCATTCTTTCATACACAACCCAGTTTAGGCAGGGAGAAAAGTCTTTTCACTAGTTCTATTAGAATTTGAAAATCCTTGAGAAACTAATACAGATGACCAAGAAATCTACCAACAGACTATGATCTATTTGTCCATCATAATCTGACAAAATCTTGAAGCCCGGAAATAACCAATAAATCTAACCAACAAATAATTCAATTTAACCAAATTAAAATATAACTCTTACTCTGTTAAATCCAAACTCATTTATACAAAACAGACATATTTTTTCAAAAAGGGGAAAGAGGGCCAAATCTTACACATTCAACTTAAAAGTGGATACTTCAAGTAATTAGTCTGATGGCTTTTATTTCTAGGCTAGCCATATCAGTAAGAGGGAAATTTTCTGAGAGATATTTGCAGAAATTCAGAAATCTGATAAGATCTTTTCCAACTAATACATTTTATTAAAAGGAATTAACACGCACAATCTGCACTCACTTCTTAAATACCTAGAGTGGCAATGCTGTCTGTCTTGATTGGTTTACTGATTAATTATATGCCATCAAGCTGCATATATACTATAGTGTATTCTAATACTATATGCAAAAAAGAGGAACGTTGTCTATGGGGTTGCGATGGGTCAAACACGACTTCGCAACTAACAACAACAAATATGCAAAGAAATTCCTCTCACTTGAACTAACTCTTATGCAGATTACTATACAGAAACAGGGATCTAAAGCAGATAAAGTTTATTAGGATTTTTTTTATTTAAGAAATTTACTTGTGTCCCTCAGACTTTGTTCTCAAAATAAGATAACCTTTGAATTAAATCTACCAGACAAACTCCCAAATACAACTATAATTACTGAGCAGGAAAATGGGCTAATTTCAATCAAGGTGAATTAAATCACCAAGACCGGATGTAAGTCACCTTTCCTGTTTTAAAATTACAGTTTCCTAAAAAAACACGTAGGCTGACTTGTTAGAACAGAGCATTATTCAAACCTTTGATTAAGCAATCTAGGAAGCTGGGGGCAATGCTGTTAGTATTGACCTATTTTTTTTTAAGGATAGGAGAATACACTAACATCTTTCTGCAGTTGGGCAGCATTAACAAACCTTAACAAGGAAACAAAAATCATGGCAGTGGAAAAGAGCCCTTTATCTTAGAAGAAGGAATTTTGACCCCTAGATTCAGGAAGATTTGTGATAAGATGCTGCCAAAGGACAATAGCCCATTCTTCTCTTTGAAGCTGATGCTCCCCACATTAGGCTCTGGGATTAAGGGGACAAAAAAACTAAATAAAGTCATTCTGTCTGAAAGGCTACCAGCTGGATGACTTCAATTGAACAACTGAGAGAAGGCCAAGGCCTAAGGGTAGAAACCTGGGGACCAGGCAATCTGCTTCTCCACATGTGTTTTCCTTGTACACTGAGAGCATATGCACCAAAACAAATTCCTTGTGTGTCCAATCACACTTGGCCAATAAAATTCTATTTAATTCTTATCCAAGGTTCAGGCGCGAAAAGGTGCAGAGGATCTGCTTCCTAATCTGCTTCCTAATCTTCTCCTCTGCCAAGGCTAGAATGGGAAAAAGTAGTTCTGTGTGTTGAGACACTGCCAATCTGAACTAGAATGCTCTGCTCCTAGAATAGCCATGTCTCCTTTTCCAGAGACTGGAAAGCAAGTGGCTGTTTTTTCATTTCAACCCATGGAAATATTAGCATCTTGATCTCCTAGAAGAGATCACTATTGCCATCACAAGTTGAACTGCTGCATTGTGAAACTATCAATTCCACAATAACGTTAAGCAGTTGTATATACTGGAGAATGGGATTGCCTCATAAGAACTTTATGACCCTTTTTAGGTTTATTTTTGTCTAGACAAGAATATCAACCTCCTGGAAGAGCTGTATTCAGTTTTCCATATCAGTATTCTATGTTCACCTGAAAAGGGAGACAAACTTTCACAGCATAACTGGCATCTCCATGTCCAAACATTAACAAGTTCATCATGTATAATATTGTACAACTGCTCATTGCTTGGTGGTTGTTATAAAATCTGAGATAACAAAAAACACAATTTAAAAAAACCCTAAAACTAATTAAATCCAATAATTAAAAGTCTGCTTTAAAAAGTATCCTTACAAGTACTTACACCACTTAACAGGAATTATATTCCAAAGAAATGGAACGTATACCGAAGGCCTGATTCTAACTCACCATGAGATAAGACCAGAGGAACTATAGTGAAACCTCTCAATGAGCAGGTGGGATCATATCGAAAAAGACATTCTCTCAAGTAGTCAAAAGATACGAGTTTAAAAATAATATTTTGCATTAATTTAAAAATATGGAGGTCAGAAAATGACTTAGTGCAGGTGTAACATGGTCTCTTTGACTTCTTCTATACTAATGGAATATGCTATACTACAAATGTAGATATTCCTACACAGACCACGTTACAATACTAGAGACTGGAGTTTATTGGTACATGCAAAATTATTTAAATAGTGTAATAGTGTCTTCCAGGAAGGGATGCAATTGACACAAGCAAACTTGATGAAGAGTGAGCTTGGTTATTATTTCAAATTGGATATCAGAGATTCCACTTCAGAACATGCAGCTGATTCAAGGAAAGTGTGACTCACATCATTAGGTGGATTCAGTACAACTAATAAAACTCAGCTCTATGTTTCCTGATGTTTTTTTCTATCATGCAGATACTGAAAAGCACTGGAGACAAAATGGAGTCCTGGGGGACAATATATTAACAGCTCTCATTTCAAGAAGCAACTATATCCAAATGACACCATTTGAAATTACCTAAGACATAGAACTGCAAAAATGTGTCTCCTATTCCCAGAAATTTAGGTAATCTAGAAAGATACCATGGTCACTGAGATACTGAAAAACACCCAAATAAAAATTATTTTACAATTAAGTCGTCACAACCACATAGTGTGTTCTGAAGCCAGTTTTAAGTGGATCAAGCTAATGTCTCTTCTAAGCAATATATGATACTATTTTTCCTCCTATTTGTTTAAGTTTAATGACTATTTAAAAGTTCACTGAGTGAAGAGAAGCTTCTCAAAGAAAACAACAACTCAGTCTCATGAGAGAAGTCACAATTTAGTTCAGCTCTTTAAGAAAAGTTGAAATAAAGACCTATAGACAACATACCAACTGGACAATCTCTAAAGTAAGTTAGACTGCTTTTAAGGTAATAACTCCTGAAGTATTCAAAACAACTGGTTTCTCTTTCTAAAAAGCAATAAAACTATTCTCATATTTTAATTTTTGTTTTATTGGATCACTAAAAATGTTCATTCTCTACATTATACATGACAGATAAAGCTGCCCCTTGATATTTTGATAGTGGATTACTGAATTTCACTGAGGTTACATGCTGTCAGCAAAAATTAATATTTCACATCTTCTCCCTTTCCAAATCTGAGAAAAGGGCAAATTCTCATCCCCAATCTCATAGACAGCTCAACACAGAGACAGAAATGATCTCTCCCCACCCACACCTATTGGGAGTTGGGACACTGAACAATTTTATATATAGCAGAATTAATTGATCAGAAGGCAAAAAGTTACTATGTTTGCAGTCACTCTGTTTAATAAACTGTAGGATATAATATGTGAAAATGATCTGTAGCTCATGTAACTTGCCATAAATCCTCGCTATCTGTAGCTTTCCAATGGGCAATTTGCTTGCCTTTTGAGTAATATCTGCAAATTTGAATTATTGTGCACACTGATCAAAATCAAATTTATATGATTTAGAAAGCAGCATAAAACACTTGTTGTGCTGACTGCAATAATGAGGATAAAAATCCAGCAGCCATAAAAACTTATAAACAACACTTGCCTGATTCAGATCTTATTTATATTTTGCCATTATTATTTTTATAAATAAGTCAGAATGGCAAACATGCCTAATACTCCTTCCTTCTCCTATTTTCTCCACAACAATAATCCTAGGAGGTGAGTTGGGTTAAGAGAGTGACTGGCCCAAAGTCACCCAGATGGCTTTCATGCTAAAGCAGGATTAGAATTGACAGTCTTCCTGGTTTCTAACCTGATGCCTTAATCACTAGAGCAAACTGGCTGTCTAATTTATTCTTTCCCATAAACAGGGATTTTATGGATATATATTTTTTTAAAAAAAGAATAACAAACGAATTGAAAGACCAAGAAATTATAACTGTATCTCCTTAAGTTAATTAATAGGTAGATATATTTGATTACATCCCGGAGTTTAGCATTAGGGATTATTTTCATCCAAAGATCCCATTAGTTCTCAGACATATATAAAACTTTCCCCATCCTATGATTCCTCAGAAAAACAACGCACATCTCAGCAGTCAAATGATTATTTGATAAACTACTATTTATTACATTCATATCCTGCCTTTTTTCAATGAACTCAAAGCTACATACATGGCATTGTATCCTTTAATTTTAATTTATATATAATCCTTTAACCTCCCTAAATAACAACCCATGAGATAAATTAGGCTAAGAAACAGATTAATCCAACATCACTCACTGAGTTTAATATTCTATCTTATTGCAAAACTAGTGACTGTTTTACAGATAGTTCGTGTCACAGAAGGAGAAGCAATAGGGCAAAAGTCATATTCAGGCACATTAAACTCAGATATAGTAATTCAAACTAAGCTATGAACCCTAATCGTTCTAAGTGCTAATGAGTCAGACAGATATGATACCTATAACTATTTTAGTACATTTTTGCCTCCAGAATTATACTAGTCAAAAATCTAGCAATAATTCAGTTGGCAGGCTATTCCAATGAATTGCCACGTAAACTAGCAGATGAAAGTTCAATTTCAAAGTGTATGTCTGCTTTATATAACTAATTTGTCACCTACTTAATGTATATGTGCTACCTTTCAACAAGGAGTTCACAAAATACCCTTCTACCTTTTCACAAATAATTATGGCCCTAATATATCCCTGGGAGAAAAGAGCAGAGGAGTGACTATACTAGACAGGTGTTCAACTGATGAAATAATTAATCTTTGTTTGTTTATATTCCATTTCAACTCTACAATACCCTACTACTCACAACTATCAGATTCACAATAGCAAGGTTTTTTTCCTCAGTATGTTATACTCTGGCATTCAGTAGTTTTGAGCTTACAGAAAGAAATCAGTTGTGGTCCAATATTTTATTTCACTGAAAGCAGTTATACAGTTGTTGTCAACGTATGACCTCAATTGACCCCGGAATTTTGGTTGTAAGTCATTATGGTCATAAATTGAGTCATCATATGACCGGACTTGATTTTACAACCATTTTTATAATATCTGTAAACCAAGTCACCATAGTCATTGACTAAATCATGTGGTCGTTAAGCTAATTACATGGTTGTAAGTGTGAATCCAGTAAATGTTGCTAATCATCTGTAATGTGATTATATGACTACGGGGCAGTAGTAATTTTGAGGACAGTAACTTTCTTAAGTAACTTTTTTTCAATTCTGCTATAACTTTGAACAGTCGTTAAACAACTGCTTGTAAGTTTAAGACTACATGTAGAATGAATCTTGATTTTGTATGAATACATTAATTTTCCAATCTAATTTAACAAAACATTTGCTCTAGGATATATTAAAAGATGCTATTTGATTCATGAGGTAACCAAATACATCTCTGCTACTTAGATACCAATCTTTGTAAGTTCAATTAAACTGTCATCAAATAGAGAAATAGTAAGAAAACATTTTCAACTTGGAATGATTTTTGGAGTTATTCAAATTACTCTGTGATTTAATAAAGTGAAACCTTGTAAAAAGCAGGATTAATCAATATGCAACATTTAAATTATATTTTTATCATGTACTATACGTATTTTTCAAATGAGACTAGGAAATAACTACTAAAAGTGCAACAGACAGTTGCAGAAATCAAATCCCAAATACAGGTAGTCCTCAATTTATGACCACAATTGGGGCCAGAATTTCCATCACCAAGCAAGGCAGTGTGAAGCGAGTTGCTCCTAATTTTACACCTTTTTGCCATGGTTGTTCAGTGAATTACTGCATTTGTTAAGTAAATCACAGGACTGTTAAGTGAATCTTGCTTCTCTCATTCTGGAAGCTGGCTGGGAAGGTTGATGGTGATCAGATGACCTTGGGACACTGCAAGCATCATAAAGAGCCCAATTTTTGATCACGTGATTCTGTAGATGCTTTGATGGTCATAAGTGCAAGACTTGACATAAGTTACTTTCAGTGCTGTTGTTAACTTCAAACAATCGTTAAATGAATAGTTGTAAGTCAAAGACTACCTGTACAAAAGAACTGCAATTGAAAAATTGGTATTCCAACAAACTACAATAGTTAATGAGTGAGCAACATTGCATTTGCTGCAGTATTCTGTAAAAATTATTTACCTCTTTGTGTTATAGGTTGTGTCCTGTGGCGTTTCTTCAAGCAAGGTCACATAGCCCAGGGTGCAAGTAAGGATAAACAGGACTGTTAACGTGTGAGCTTGCCTGTTGACAAGGGAAAAAAATATCATCTTTTTCTGACAAACTGTTTATAGTTGGCTTATTATTTTATCAGCAGAAATTAAAGCTTTAAGTGTGCAAGTATATATATATGTAAGCACACAGCCCTAATATAAAATATATAGCATTTAAAAGGCAAAGTACATACACAACTGTAATGTAAAATGTATTAATATAACATTTAAAAGGCAAAGTAATACAAATTCACTACTTACATATACAAGTTCAGAGGAGTCACAAATCAGTGTCTACAAAAAGAGAGTTTTACATCTTTTTTGAAAGATCCTGAAGAAAATGCTAGTTTCCATGGGGAGAACTGTCCAGAGCTTGCAAGTACTGAAAAAGTTGTTGTTATAATAAGAGTTGTTGGCTATGTCAACTCACTTAATGAGACTAATCAAGCCTGAACAACAGATGTAGCAGAAAAATGTATGGGGTGATAATCTCAAGCAAGGAAAAGAATAACATCACCTTAAACGGGGTTCACAAGAGAAATACCAGCAACCGCATCAAAAATACATTTTCACTCACTTACTATGTGCATTTAGAGTTGTACGTTTTACGTAAGCTGAAGTTTAAAGAAATCTTCAAAAGCAGTCGATAAAACAGCAGCTAATCATTGAGGTAAAAACGAAGGGGGGGGGGAGTAAAATCCTTCAGAACCAAAATGTATTCAGAATCTGACAAGCTGATAAAAAAGATAGGGATTGTCACTAACTGTTTTCTAGGAATCAAGCAGAATCATAATGCTCTCAAAGCCTTCAGAGGTGCAGTTTTTTTCAAGAGCAATAGAACTTTTATATTTTTTAGATTTCACTTTATTTTTGGTGTTTTTTTTTCCAAATATCCAACCAAACGTGGTGAAATCTGTCTAAATTCAGAGATGACTTCTCTAATTTAAGAGGAATGATAAAAGATTTTGTCTTCTCTGTTCATTAAGTAGTATTCACCAATTTGGTCAACAACTTTCCACCTAGAAAGGACTCAGTGCCTATAAATGTCACTTTAAAACTAAGCCTAAATAACAAAAAAGCCCCTTGAAGCTATAACATCCGATCTAATTTTTGAACTTATTGCTTTTCCTACATCCCCTGCTTTTACGATGAAATGTTTTAGAAAACATAAATGCTTATACCTTCCTTTCATTTTAGCTGATCCCAATACATTCATTGTTCAACCATGAATGTTAAATTTCAAAATGATAACTGAGAAAATGTTATCTGACATTTCAGCTGATGGAAATGGTTATTCATTCATCTCCTCAGAGGAAAACTTAAAAGAATAACAGAAGACCCATGTGGCAGCCAACAGCCTCTGATAAAGCCTTAGAAATATGATGGCAGCTTTAATGTACAACCCATACTGAAAGATTATACGAATGGACTATATGTATCAATATTCACATTAAAAATTAAAATTGATGCATTTATAGAATGCTTATTTAAAAGATTTATATTAAAGTGGTATAATTTGGGCAAATGTGTAACACCCAGAACTGCACCCCCCTCATATCCTTCCTATCTCTTCCCATCCCCAAGCTAAAGATGTCTACCCTACCCAGCAACAAATACCTGGGGATGAACTAGACTCCACCCAGACTACTAGTGCTTTTAAAACCACTTAGTGCCTAACCTGAGCAGTGCCTCCCATTCCTCACCCACACCATCAGACCTATTCAATCCTCCCTCTAGCCCCCATATTCACCTGGTCTCTACAGAATATCACATCCAATAGGCCTGATAGGCCAGAGGCCTCATTCCTGCCACTGCCTCTCACTCAGGGGCAGGAGGCATGGTCCAAAACCCTCAATATCCTTGCTAGTCTAACTCATCCCTTCAGGCCATCAGCCACCATGATCAAATCAAATTAGTACATTCAAGTCACGTGTCCTACACAGAGGGAAGAAACTGCCAAGATTGTTGCTAGACCATGTACCCGGCCAGTTGGTAGCTACAGGATACATCAGTTCTCCCTCAGGACAATTGCTGACTCCTGTTCCTACTGCCACCCTCAACTGGGCATCCAAGTCCTCCAATCAGCTGGGATTCCCAGGGCCGTAGCTACCTCAGTGCACACTTTAAGAAACATTGTCCTAGACCAAACATTGATGGTTTGTGAGTTGCAATTCAACAAAAATGTCAAAAACTCCAATATGAAATTGTTGACCAATTGATAAATTATTTTATGTATTTAATGTTCAAATAAATCATATTTTCTTCTTCTAGTGGGGGCATTACTTTACCTCTGGAAAGTTGTATTTCTGCTGTTAACTACTACAGTGAACAGTTATTAAGTTTAATTTTGTATCTACTTGAATATTATAATATTATAATATTATATATATTTATACTGGCATAAATAGTGATTTTAAATTGGGGTTTTAGAGATTTTAAACATTTGTAAATTTTTTAAATTTTTAAATTATCGGCCATTTATTAATAGTTTCTTTTAATTTCTTTTAATTGTATATACTCTGTATTTTATTTCATGTACATACTTAGAGAGGAGACAATAGGAATAGTCTTGCTCCTTCTTCAAATAACTAAACTAACTAAACTAACTAAACTAAACTAGATGAAAAGCCTCTTCACAAGAAACCCTTAGGTATATATTCTATGAGTGATGATGGAAAGTAGATTGCAGCACCTGCATTCGTATTACCACTTGGATCTACAATTTAAGCAAAAAAGGGAAAATGCTATGCATTCAGGTAAAAGCATAGACTTTCATTCCTGATATTTCATGACCATACTTAGAGAGGAGACAATAGGAATAGTCTTGCTCCTTCTTCAAATATAAATACAACATGAATGAAGCATTACTTAGAAGACAGCCTCTTCTATTCCATGGACATTTAGATCAAATATTTACTTCCCCCCCACCTTGAAATGGAAGATAGCATTATAATTAGATTGTATTTCATGAACTGGAGTTAATTTAAAATGTGTCTATTATTAGCCTTTAAAGAGTTTCTCCTTATTTCAATAAACATTAATACCTACATATTTCCTTTTTTTTGTTTTTTGAGCAAATGAGTAAATTTAGGAAATATTTTGTATTAGATATATTTTTGAAGGAGAGGGGAATTGAGAGTGTGATTATGTGTGGAGTGACTAGAGATTATAATTTAAGATTTATTTTGGATTATGATTGTTAGTTTTGATACCCTGCATTTTGTTCTGGGAAGTCGGGGTGGGGGGTAAGGGGGAGGGGAACTGGTGGGGGATGAGGGTAGAGGATGGAGTAATGGTACAGGGATTATTGAAGATGTATAAATATAATTAATGTAGGGTCAGGTCTGCCCAGCTACCATTTTAGAATGGTGGGGAGGGAGAAAGGAGGAGAGAGTAGGAGGTAGGAAAGAGGAGAAGAGGGGTAGAAGAGGGAGAAGATGAAGGAAGAGGGGTAGAAGAGGGAGAAGGAAGGTGTAGGGTGGAGGGAGGAGAGGATGTAGATAAGAGAAGGGGAGGAAGCTCTGGAAAGTAGAAGAAGGTAGAAGAGGGAAGAGAGTTAAAAGGAGGGGGTGGTGACTGGGCAAGCCCAACTAATTGTATATGACTGTACATTGGATGAGTTGTTGGATATAAATGTAAAAATAAAACTTTTTTATAAAAAAAAAAACCTACATATTTTCTGAAAGTCACACTTTACATCTGTAATTATATACCGGTAATCAGTATTATAAATTAGCTTGCCTAGTGCCTAGCTTCTTACAGGACTGCTTTCTCCAACCTGAGTAAGCCCATCTATTACATTCTTCCCAGGAGAAGCTTTTGGTCATACATCACTTTTGTTAAGTACTGGCAGCCGCCCCCAACTGTTTTGGTACCAAGGACCGGTTTCGTGGGAGACAATTTTTACACAAACCCAGGGAGTGGGGCTTCCAGGGGGGAGACTGCTCACTCGCCTGACCGTAACAAGCCACAGAGTGATACCAATCCATGGCCCAGGGATTGGGGATCCCTGCTGTAAGGGGAATGGCGGCCAGGAGAGATTGCTTCTCAGTTGCTACTCAGGTCTTGTAGGATACAATTTCCTTAGAATTAAAGCTTAGTCCATCTCTTACAATGTTCTGGAAGCTATTGAAGATTTTTTTTTCCTGAAAAGTATTTGGTTGAATAGTTTGTTAACACTTTTAACTACATTACTTTAATTTTTAATATTATTTAATTTGGTTTTCCTATGATTTGTTTTATTTTATTATTTTTATTGTTGTTACCCTTAGTCAGGTGCAAGGGATCAGAAATGACACAAGGAGTTGATCAGAGTGGTAATTTATTGCTACTCGCCTATTGACAGGAATCTCACCAGACTAGTATACTTACCACAGGAACTACTAGATAAGCACTGCAAGTTTAGGGGGGACTTCAGTTCCAGATTCCACCACACTATTATATTGTTGTGACTTAGTTATTGGTTGTTTTATTTGTATCTATCATAGATGCTTTAACTGAAATGATTGCTTCTGTTTTGTAAACTGCTAAGCATCTGTAGTGATTTGATGGTAAATAGAATTAATTGCATCAGCTGCAAAAATTAACAAAAAAATTAAGGGAGTTTTTGCTAGTTTATGGCAACACTTAAAGATATTTTAATTACAATCAATAAATTATTCCACTAAAGTACTCCGGTTTACTAGCATGAAGTAAATTAGATCTTTACTATTGTACTTGTTTTTTCCATAATGACCATAACTCTAACTACTAAAAATGTAGGAACATCCATTCTTAAATGTTTAGCCAAATATAAGAATAACTAAGACTAAATAGGAACAACAAAAATAAAAGACACAAATGGAAACTTCTTTGAAATTTAACTGGGGGAGGGGGGGGGAGGGAAGTAACACAATGTACACTTATTTCCAAGATGAATAATTACAATATTATGAAGTGTTACCAAAAAAACCCCCAAAAAACAACTAGCTTAGCATAAGTTTATAAACTGAGTACTATTGGAAGAACTGGCAATTTCACCCACACTCCATTTAAAACATGGCATAATCCAAAATATCAGTAAGATCCAGTTACTAGATCACTATTTTTATACCACAGTTGTTCCTAATGTACTCTGTAAAGTGCTTCCTGAACCTATGATGAAATATGGTGTTCCCTAAATTGCAGAGCACTGAATACTGGGGCAGTGAATTCTCAGGTACTATGCTGGAATGCAACAACTTCTAGGAAGTTGCTAACTGCTCTCTAAATTTGTTGCTGAGTATCAACGTATCCCTCTTGCTGCCAAATTCACAAAGTTCAAGTCATACAAAGCCAGTTCACGTTTTTCTCTTTGCCAAGTTTTTTTTTTAAAGAGCCAGAGAATTTGCCCCCTACATTTTTTAAGTCTACAACTATTTTGTTTTCTTCTTTGTCAATGGCACAGATAGGTAAAGTCAGTTAGGTGGGAAATAAGGGCACAACAGCACAATCCACACAGATTTATGCCTTTCTAATTAGAGAAAGAATATTCTGGATGCAGTCCATATAGCTAATGCCCAAATATATGATTGACATAAATTATTTACTGTAAAATTCAAGATTGCTTTTTATTTAAGGATCTACAAGTGCAGTTGTAAATACTATTTTTAACCAATGGAGATGTCACTAATGTCATTTTTCTTATGGGCAACAAGGATTTTAAAACATCAGCTAAAATAAAAGCTGTAAGGAAGAAATAGCAGAAATTTACTATAGCTCACTAGGCTGTTATCTCATGTAGTGTTCTTATGCACTTTCTTCAGGGATTATTTTAAAATAATAAAGTGCCTTTGTCAATCTTTTCTTTTGGTACAGTTCCATTTCTTTGCATGCTCTATAAGCATTCTATACCACTTTCTAATGCTGCTAAAGTACAAAATGATTTTACAATCTTCTCCCATTGCTTTCTAAAAATAGACAATTAATGTAGAAAATCTGTACAAACTGGGTAAGTGCCAGAATAATATGAAAGAATTTGGAGAACTAACAGAAACTATTAAAAAAGAACAAAGAATATAAAAAGATATTTCCTTTTCTCTAACAATCAAGGAAAATATAGATAGCCCTTAATTTATGACCATAATGGAGCTTGCCCATTATGGTTATAGGTTGTGAGAATCGTAAAGTGGGTCACCCACATGACCAATCTGATTTTATGATCTTTTTTGTGGTGGTCAGTAAGCAAATCACCACAGTCAAGTCAACCACAGTTCACTATGGGGTGTTTTTGGCAAAAACTAGAAGTGCTAGATTTCGGCAAAAATGTTGTAAACTGTGGTCAGATAACTGCGGGATCCTGCAAACAGCCATAAATTTGGGCCAGTTGCCGAGTGCCTGAAATGCAGTCACGTGACCACAGACTGGAGGGCAGATATCAGAACTTTGGAACCAGTACCATATGTGGGGAGGGGGTGTCCATTGTAATTTTGAACAGACACAAAGTGACCATTTGTAAGTCAAGGACTACCAGTATTCTGAAAAAAGAAAGGTATGAATTTAAGCATAGTTAAGGAATGCAGTCCAAATGCCCCTTTATTGATGCAGAATAAATTGTCTTATTTCCCTAAGCTTTTATTATATTTTGCACTATCCATTTATAAACTGAACAGAAAAATGACCACAGAAAAAGATCTAGTCCAAGTCTGCCTTTTGAGTTTGTTTTAAAGTTTTTTAAAGTTTTAAAGTCTTTCTTCATTGTTTTTTTAAAGTTTTATTTTTTAAAGTTTATTTGTCAGATGGTGGATATGTGTTTATCCCCAACATGTTTAATCTCAGATACTGATGTTGACCACTATCTCCACTGATTTCTAATGATAGTCTCAACAGATTCAGGGGCAAGGCATCAGATAAAAAGAGGAGGGAAAATTGTGAAAATAGTCTACAAAGCAGTCTTAATCAGTTTTCCTGATTAAACTGTTGACTTGGTCTTTAGCAGAATTAAGTTCAATAATAGGCTATATATACTATATCCTTTGGATTCATAACCTTTAACTGGGTAAAAGTGTACATCATTTTTTTTTTCAACCAATGTACCACAAATTTATTAACTTCCAGAATGTATCCAAAATCTGGGACCCTTGATTCCCCTGGAATCGAACTTTGGCAAACTTTATAAAACATTTTATGAAATTAAAATGATCATAAATCTTCTTATGGCATAATACCAAGCGTCATAAAATATTTCCCATGGTCAACTTTTGATGCTTGACTGTGATATATACATATACCTACCTACCTACCTACCTACCTACCTACCTACCTACCTACCTATATGGGCTACTTTCAAAGCAGATACATCTCTGAATAGCTCCCTGAATGTTTAAGAACTTTTCCAATACCTTAGCAGGTCTGTCATTGTCAAAGGCATTGGAGAATCTGGTAAGGAAGCACCTCCGAAAGGATGACCCTTGCCTAGTTAGTAACTGAAAGCTTGTTTACATCTGTGATAGCCAGTGATGAAAAATCACATCCGAGACAGCAATAGCCATGGAGCCAAGTCAGCACAAAGAGCAGGGGAGGAGCAATTTGGAAAGGTCTGTCCTGAAACCAAGAACGTGCTGTACCATCTCTCGCAGAGGGCCCACATACACACAGCTATCAAAGATCAGCCTAGACCTAACTAGAAGCGAGTGCTAGCTCTAAATTCTTATCCAGCCCTCGCCTCTGCTGCTGCTGCTGTCACCTTCAGCATCAGCGCCCTGCAACCCTTCCCCTCCAGATTCAGCCACCCTCTTATTTTTATGCACAGGGTCCAGATGCACCTAAGCGCTCGTTCTGCCTGCAGAGAGTGAACAGGCAGGCAGGCAGAAGGGGAGCTCGGCCAAGCACGATCGCCCCTCTCACCAGAAGAAGGTGTTGGTCCCGTCGTCGTACACTTCGGACTCAGTGCTGCGCCGGTCGCCATGAGTGACGACAGCGGCGTTTGGCGCTGCCGCCGATGTAGCTGCTGCCACTGGTGGCGAGTCCCCGCGCGGCCCCTCTCCAACCGGCAGAGAAGCGCCGTTCGGGGGGGGCGGCGGCGGCGGCGGCGGCTGCCCTTCCTCCAGTGCCGCTTTGCCGGAGGCGCCTCCGTGACCCCGCCGCTCCCCGCGCCTCATCCCGAGAGCGACCGCGACTCGCGACTCGCGAGGCTTAAGCGATGCTCGGCGCGCGCCCTGCCGATCCCTCCGCCCGCCCCATGCGAAGCCCAGAAGAACCAACACAAGCAGCTCTTGTTCCAGCGCCTTTTCAGCACTCGCTCGTGACCCTGCGTGGGACGAGGTTGAGGGGCGGGACTCCTCTCGGAGGAGACGTGAGCGGCTAAGCCTGCGGGGCGCATGCGCGTACCGAACCCCTCTTATATATTCTCTCTCTCTTTTTTTTTCTTGGCTCGAGGAGGCACAGTCCAGCAAAGCTTCGGAGGCGGGAACGTTGGCAGGACAAGCTTCTAGCGTAGACAATAGAAGTTCAGTTGCAGCAAAGCAACGCAGGGAGGTTTACATAGAAAAGAAAGGCGTCGGGATGGAACGTTTCCTTAATGATTTGGTTGGCTGACGAAACATTTTTAGATAGTTGAGGGCTTTGTTGGTGAATTCGGTACGGTTTTTACTTACGTGCGTTAAGTAAATCCAGATATAAAAGTGCAGTAAATGCATTATACAGAGGGTTACTGTGTCTCAACACAGAAAATAGACTAAAAATTGCAGCTTAGTTAAACAAAGACGGGGAAAGGGGGGGCAGAGTGTACGTTCCTGTCGTCGAAGAATAGTAGCCAGGGGAGCCAGCATTTCAAGCAAGCCTTTATTGGCTCCATGCCTAATTTAAAAAGCTCTTTGCAAATGACCACTTCAGGTTTTTGGAAAGAGCAGTTAACCCTTATACAACCACCTCTGAGCTGTCGTTGGACTAGTAGTTGGGTGAAAGTAACCCCCCCCAAAAAAAACCCCCTGCAAAACTTTTAGAATTAGAAGTTATAGTGGAATAATTAAGACACACTTATTCATTTGCGCAGGGCTGGACTAGATTTTTAAATTTTTAAATGCTTAAATTTTAGATTTGGTTTTAAACTGGGTTTTATTATTTATATGTCTATTTTAATTATTTGGCCGATATAATAAGTTTTTTAGATGAATGTTTTACTTTGTATATTTATGTGTTTTTATATGGCTGTACACCGCCCTGAGTCCCTAGGGAGATAGGGCGGTATAAAAATATGAATAAATAAATAAATAAATAAATAAATAATTGTACTAATGACCCTGAGATCCCTGTGCCTTTCAGTGCCTTTTAACAGGGAGAAATACAGCTGATAAATTATCTTTTTAGCCTCTTTCTGGAACTAGAGCAGGGGTATATGTTTCAGTTTCTGTCCACCTGCAATATATCCAGCACAGAGGACTGTGAAATCTCGAAGACCAACATATCTATTGTGGCATAAACCTGCCAAATATAGAGAACCCTATTTTTATTGGGTAGTTTATATGTAACACATAACGCTGGTAATGTTCACATATGAACTGCTGATTTTCCAGCAAGATTAGTTTGTTACCATTTTTAGGATGTTGTTCTAGAATATTTGGTCAGAAATCAATCAATCTGAGCCCAATATAATTTACTTCTGAGCAAATGTCCATATGATTGCATTAGATCACATTGCATGTAAATTAATTTGTGGGCTGCCGCCTAGTATTGAGTAAGCACCTGTGGCTATTGTAGTAATTCGTTTATTCTAATATATAATTGGTTACATCTATTGTTTTGTTAACTTGTTAACTATACAGGTTTTGTATTTTGAGTTGTGGCTTTTCTTTTAAATTGCTGTGGGTTGCCAGTTTTGGTGTTGACATAATGGACAGATCCATGCAATGGTAGTTGTCACTGCCTTCTTCCAAAACTTTTTGACTTCTCAGTTTGGTGGACTACAGTAATGGACGTTCCTTGTTGTCTCCCACCCAAATCAGTTCCTGCTTTGCTTCCAGTCCCAGA
The DNA here is from genome assembly GCF_028640845.1 of Ahaetulla prasina. Classification (NCBI taxonomy): domain Eukaryota; kingdom Metazoa; phylum Chordata; class Lepidosauria; order Squamata; family Colubridae; genus Ahaetulla; species Ahaetulla prasina. The sequence goes on along the minus strand of NC_080539.1, from coordinate 258,975,087 downwards.
CAAGATTGACCTGGAACTCTTCCTCCATGCAGGAATATACACTGAAACAACTACAACAGAAGTTTATTTGTACAGTTCCAGTGAATGGAAAATCACTACCTCCCTGGCTAACTTATTCCATCATGGGACTATTATTCTTCAGAATTTTTTTCCTGCCATTCCTCATACTGCCTAATGGGGTGACAAAAACTTGTGACTTGTGATGTAATGTAGTTTCACTATTTGATTAATACTGTTGCATTCCAATGTTATTTTCAGTCCTGTCTCTCATACAGGACTTTATTTCCCTTGTTCATTCTTGCTGTCTCTATTCTGAACCCGTTCCAGTTTCTCTGAATCCTTAATGTATGTTGGGAACTGAACATAAGCATTCAAGAACAAAGTGGAACAATACGTTTTTGTGGTTTAGAAGCCATGTCTCGTGATGATGTCCAAAATTTCATTTGCCGTTTTTGCAGATGTACTACTGGTTCATATTCAGTCAGAAATAAATTACTATCTGACTTGTTTTTCATAAGTTCTATTGTCAAGCCTTCTACTACCACCTCCATCAAGGCCCCCCAATCCTGCTATGTCACAGGGAAAACTGTTGCCAAATGATTCTGACACATCATAGATACATCACAAGAATCAAATATCTTCAATAAACTTCATTGCCACTTTGAAGAAGCAGGATAGAAAGCAGATTAAAGCTTTTGAGCTTGATGTTGGAGAAGCCCTAAGAAAAACTATTAAAAAAGAACAAAGAATATAAAAAGATATTTCCTTTTCTCTAACAATCAAGGAAAATATAGATAGCCCTTAATTTATGACCATAATGGAGCTTGCCCATTATGGTTATAGGTTGTGAGAATCGTAAAGTGGGTCACCCACATGACCAATCTGATTTTATGATCTTTTTTGTGGTGGTCAGTAAGCAAATCACCACAGTCAAGTCAACCACAGTTCACTATGGGGTGTTTTTGGCAAAAACTAGAAGTGCTAGATTTCGGCAAAAATGTTGTAAACTGTGGTCAGATAACTGCGGGATCCTGCAAACAGCCATAAATTTGGGCCAGTTGCCGAGTGCCTGAAATGCAGTCACGTGACCACAGACTGGAGGGCAGATATCAGAACTTTGGAACCAGTACCATATGTGGGGAGGGGGTGTCCATTGTAATTTTGAACAGACACAAAGTGACCATTTGTAAGTCAAGGACTACCAGTATTCTGAAAAAAGAAAGGTATGAATTTAAGCATAGTTAAGGAATGCAGTCCAAATGCATTATTGATGCAGAATAAATTGTCTTATTTCCCCAAGCTTTTATTATATTTTGCACTATCCATTTATAAACTGAACAGAAAAATGACCACAGAAAAAGATCTAGTCCAAGTCTGCCTTTTGAGTTTGTTTTTTTTCTTTTTTCTTTCTTTCTTCATTGTTTTTTTAAAGTTTTTTAAAGTTTTAAAGTCTTTCTTCATTGTTTTTTTAAAGTTTTATTTTTTAAAGTTTATTTGTCAGATGGTGGATATGTGTTTATTCCCAACATGTTTAATCTCAGATACTGATGTTGACCACTATCTCCACTGATTTCTAATGATAGTCTCAACAGATTCAGGGGCAAGGCATCAGATAAAAAGAGGAGGGAAAATTGTGAAAATAGTCTACAAAGCAGTCTTAATCAGTTTTCCTGATTAAACTGTTGACTTGGTCTTTAGCAGAATTAAGTTCAATAACAGGCTATATATACTATATCCTTTGGATTCATAACCTTTAACTGGGTAAAAGTGTACATCATTTTTTTTTTCAACCAATGTACCACAAATTTACTAACTTCCAGAATGTATCCAAAATCTGGGACCCTTGATTCCCCTGGAATCGAACTTTGGCAAACTTTATAAAACATTTTATGAAATTAAAATGATCATAAATCTTCTTATGGCATAATACCAAGCGTCATAAAATATTTCCCATGGTCAACTTTTGATGCTTGACTGTGATATATACATATACCTACCTACCTACCTACCTACCTACCTATATGGGCTACTTTCAAAGCAGATACATCTCTGAATAGCTCCCTGAATGTTTAAGAACTTTTCCAATACCTTAGCAGGTCTGCCATTGTCAAAGGCATTGGAGAATCTGGTAAGGAAGCACCTCCGAAAGGATGACCCTTGCCTAGTTAGTAACTGAAAGCTTGTTTACATCTGTGATAGCCAGTGATGAAAAATCACATCCGAGACAGCAATAGCCATGGAGCCAAGTCAGCACAAAGAGCAGGGGAGGAGCAATTTATAAAGGTCTGTCCTGAAACCAAGAACGTGCTGTACCATCTCTCGCAGAGGGCCCACATACACACAGCTATCAAAGATCAGCCTAGACCTAACTAGAAGCGAGTGCTAGCTCTAAATTCTTATCCAGCCCTCGCCTCTGCTGCTGCTGCTGTCACCTTCAGCATCAGCGCCCTGCAACCCTTCCCCTCCAGATTCAGCCACCCTCTTATTTTTATGCACAGGGTCCAGATGCACCTAAGCGCTCGTTCTCCCTGCAGAGAGTGACCAGGCAGGCAGGCAGAAGGGGAGCTCGGCCAAGCACGATCGCCCCTCTCACCAGAAGAAGGTGTTGGTCCCGTCGTCGTACACTTCGGACTCAGTGCTGCGCCGGTCGCCATGAGTGACGACAGCGGCGTTTGGCGCTGCCGCCGATGCAGCTGCTGCCACTGGTGGCGAGTCCCCGCGCGGCCCCTCTCCAACCGGCAGAGAAGCGCCGTTCGGGGGGGGCGGCGGCGGCGGCGGCGGCTGCCCTTCCTCCAGTGCCGCTTTGCCGGAGGCGCCTCCGTGACCCCGCCGCTCCCGCGCCTCATCCCGAGCGACCGCGACTCGCGACTCGCGAGGCTTAAGCGATGCTCGGCGCGCGCCCTGCCGATCCCTCCGCCCGCCCCATGCGAAGCCCAGAAGAACCAACACAAGCAGCTCTTGTTCCAGCGCCTTTTCAGCACTCGCTCGTGACCCTGCGTGGGACGAGGTTGAGGGGCGGGACTCCTCTCGGAGGAGACGTGAGCGGCTAAGCCTGCGGGGCGCATGCGCGTACCGAACCCCTCTTATATATTCTCTCTCTCTCTCTCTTTTTTTTTCTTGGCTCGAGGAGGCACAGTCCAGCAAAGCTTCGGAGGCGGGAACGTTGGCAGGACAAGCTTCTAGCGTAGACAATAGAAGTTCAGTTGCAGCAAAGCAACGCAGGGAGGTTTACATAGAAAAGAAAGGCGTCGGGATGGAACGTTTCCTTAATGATTTGGTTGGCTGACGAAACACTTTTAGATAGTTGAGGGCTTTGTTGGTGAATTCGGTACGGTTTTTACTTACGTGCGTTAAGTAAATCCAGATATAAAAGTGCAGTAAATGCATTATACAGAGGGTTACTGTGTCTCAACACAGAAAATAGACTAAAAATTGCAGCCTAGTTAAACAAAGACGGGGAAAAGGGAGGCAGAGTGTACGTTCCTGTCGTCGAAGAATAGTAGCCAGGGGAGCCAGCATTTCAAGCAAGCCTTTATTGGCTCCATGCCTAATTTAAAAAGCTCTTTGCAAATGACCACTTCAGGTTTTTGGAAAGAGCAGTTAACCCTTATACAACCACCTCTGAGCTGTCGTTGGACTAGTAGTTGGGTGAAAGTAACCCCCCCCAAAAAAAACCCCCTGCAAAACTTTTAGAATTAGAAGTTATAGTGGAATAATTAAGACACACTTATTCATTTGCGCAGGGCTGGACTAGATTTTTAAATTTTTAAATGCTTAAATTTTAGATTTGGTTTTAAACTGGGTTTTATTATTTATATGTCTATTTTAATTATTTGGCCGATATAATAAGTTTTTTAGATGAATGTTTTACTTTGTATATTTATGTGTTTTTATATGGCTGTACACCGCCCTGAGTCCCTAGGGAGATAGGGCGGTATAAAAATATGAATAAATAAATAAATAAATAAATAAATAATTGTACTAATGACCCTGAGATCCCTGTGCCTTTCAGTGCCTTTTAACAGGGAGAAATACAGCTGATATCTTTTTAGCCTCTTTCTGGAACTAGAGCAGGGGTATATGTTTCAGTTTCTGTCCACCTGCAATATATCCAGCACAGAGGACTGTGAAATCTCGAAGACCAACATATCTATTGTGGCATAAACCTGCCAAATATAGAGAACCCTATTTTTATTGGGTAGTTTATATGTAACACATAACGCTGGTAATGTTCACATATGAACTGCTGATTTTCCAGCAAGATTAGTTTGTTACCATTTTTAGGATGTTGTTCTAGAATATTTGGTCAGAAATCAATCAATCTGAGCCCAATATAATTTACTTCTGAGCAAATGTCCATATGATTGCATTAGATCACATTGCATGTAAATTAATTTGTGGGCTGCTGCCGCCTAGTATTGAGTAAGCACCTGTGGCTATTGTAGTAATTCGTTTATTCTAATATATAATTGGTTACATCTATTGTTTTGTTAACTTGTTAACTATACAGGTTTTGTATTTTGAGTTGTGGCTTTTCTTTTAAATTGCTGTGGGTTGCCAGTTTTGGTGTTGACATAATGGACAGATCCATGCAATGGTAGTTGTCACTGCCTTCTTCCAAAACTTTTTGACTTCTCAGTTTGGTGGACTACAGTAATGGACGTTCCTTGTTGTCTCCCACCCAAATCAGTTCCTGCTTTGCTTCCAGTCCCAGACAAGATTGACCTGGAACTCTTCCTCCATGCAGGAATATACACTGAAACAACTACAACAGAAGTTTATTTGTACAGTTCCAGTGAATGGAAAATCACTACCTCCCTGGCTAACTTATTCCATCATGGGACTATTATTCTTCAGAATTTTTTTCCTGCCATTCCTCATACTGCCTAATGGGGTGACAAAAACTTGTGACTTGTGATGTAATGTAGTTTCACTATTTGATTAATACTGTTGCATTCCAATGTTATTTTCAGTCCTGTCTCTCATACAGGACTTTATTTCCCTTGTTCATTCTTGCTGTCTCTATTCTGAACCCGTTCCAGTTTCTCTGAATCCTTAATGTATGCTGGGAACTAAACATAAGCATTCAAGAACAAAGTGGAACAATACGTTTTTGTGGTTTAGAAGCCATGTCTCGTGATGATGTCCAAAATTTCATTTGCCGTTTTTGCAGATGTACTACTGGTTCATATTCAGTCAGAAATAAATTACTATCTGACTTGTTTTTCATAAGTTCTATTGTCAAGCCTTCTACTACCACCTCCATCAAGGCCCCCCAATCCTGCTATGTCACAGGGAAAACTGTTGCCAAGTGATTCTGACACATCATAGATACATCACAAGAATCAAATATCTTCAATAAACTTCATTGCCACTTTGAAGAAGCAGGATAGAAAGCAGATTAAAGCTTTTGAGCTTGATGTTGGAGAAGCCCTAAGAAAAACATGGATAGCCAAGAAAACGTATAGAAAAAAAAATCAATTCAGAATTCTCACTCAAGGGACAAATTACTAGGCTCAAATTACCAATTTTGGACACATGCAAATAGAATAGAATAAAAAATTTTATTGGCCAAGTGTGATTGGACACACAAGGAATTTGTCTTGGTGCATATGCTCTCAGTGTACATAAAAGAAAAGATATGTTCATAAAGAATCATAAGGTACAACAGGATACAAATCAGCAATCAGAAAACAATATAAGTCATAAGGAGCAACAAAGTTACAGTCATACAGTCATAAGTGGAAGGAGTTGGGTGATGGAAACAATGAAGATTAATAGTAGTGCAGACTTAGTAAATAGTTTGACAGTATTGAGGGAATTATTTGTTTAGCAGAGTGATGGCATTCAGGAAAAAACTGTTCTTGTGTCTAGTTGTTCTAGTATGCAGTGCTCTATAGCATCGTTTTGAGGGTAGGAGTTGAAACAGTTTATGCCCAGGATGTGAGGGGCTTGTAAATATTTTCACAGCCCTCTTTTTGACTCATGCAGTATACAGATCCTCAATGGAAGGCAAGTTGGTAGCCATTGTTTTTTCTGCAGTTCTAATTATCCTCTGAAGTCTGTGTCTGACTTGTTGGATTGCAGAACCAATTAATGAGGGTATTAGGTACATAGTTGGAAGAAGGGCTAAGTTGGGGACAAATGATCCTAGAGAAGGTCTAGCTATGTGGTTGCTAATACTCCACACTGATGAATAGCCACATAATCACTGCTAAGCCAGCTCTTCATATCTTATGTGTATAATACTTTCTAAGCAGAAAGTTTTGCATTTTATCTCATTTAAAGCCCATTTCTTTGTCAATTTGAATTATATTTGAATTTTATTTACATCTTATGAAATATTAAGTATTTCATAATTTGTATTTGTAATTCACAAGTTAATTCTACTACCCCATCTGAGTCACTTTCAAATAGATAAAAACATCAATGTTCAATTGTGTTTGCTTTTCTTCACATATTGTGCTGAGCCACAATTTTATTAATTGTGTTTTGTTAGGTCAGAGTGTTCAGGCTCATAAATAATGTTAAGCCTCAAATGAGTTACAATATATTCTATTTTAGTACAATGTATAAAGTTAGCCATGTACTTAATGAAGTAAAGTTCGTTTTTGCTGGCTGCTCCATTATGGTTTCAGTATGAGTTTTGTTTATTCATCAGCACAAATTGGTCCTCCCTTCCCAGGATCATTCCAGGGTAAGCCAAAGGTTCTTGAAATTCTGAACATACATTATTTTATGGGTAGTTCTCCAAATGTTATATTTTTGTTGGAAGGTTTAGATCAGTGGTCTCCAACTTTTCTGGCTTTGCAGATCGGCGGCGGGAGGGGGGAAGGGATGATTTTGCATGAGAGGTGTGCAGGCGCATCTATGTGCACAGTGCTATTTGTACGAACAGCAGGGATGTGTGCCTGCCACTCAAACAAATGGAGATGCACATGTCACAGATGGAGCTGCACGTTCCAAACGGTAGTGGGTTGCATCTCAAGGATTGGGGTTTAGATGGAGTTAATCAGTTCAACTAAATTCCTCTTTTTTCTTTCTTTGTCCTGTACTTGATGATTGCAGGTTATTCATCTAGCTTTGGCAATGTAGTCCTTGGATTTATATTTAACATAACATAATAACAGAGTTGGAAGGTCTTCTAGTCCAACCCCCTGCCCAGGCAGGAAACCCTACACCAGGGGTGTCCAAAGTTTTTTTGGTGAGGGCCAAATACAGAAAAATAAGCAAAGGCCCGCGCCACACCATTGAACGGGGGTTAATTTTTTTTCGTACCAGTTCTGTGGGCGTGGCTTATTTTGGGGTGTGGCTTGGTGGTCATGTGACTGGTGGGCGTGGCTAACTGCTCATGTGACTGAGTGGATGTGGCTATGGGCATAGAAACTACTCAGAGGGCTAAAAAAAGTAATTTTTGACCAGTCCTCACACTTATGACCATCCTCACATTTATGCCCATTGCAGCATTTTTAACAACCATATCACTCATTTCACAACTGCTTCTCTTCACCACGGTTACAAGATAGGGTGCAAAATGTAAAGATAGTTGTAGGTGTGAGGACCAGTCAAAGTGTGAGGACAGGTCAAAATAACTTTTCAGCCCTCTGAGTAGTCCTTATGCAAAATGCTGCAACAGGCATAAATGATGACCGGTCATAAGTGTGAGGACTGGTCAAAGTGTGAGAACCTGTCAGAAATCACTTTTTCAGCCGTCTGGGTAGTCCCTATGCACAGTTTAGGCTTAAGTATACTATATGTGTGTGAGTTATATATATGTGTGTGTATCTCTATGTTTGTGTACGTGTGTGTTTGTGTTATGTTGATTTTTAATGTAATATTTTTAAATATAATTATTCAGAAAGGCATGCGGCTGGACAACAAACAGTATATAAGCCTAGTAAATTCATGTGTGGCCCGGGCCACACACAAGAGGTGACATATTGACACATGATTACTGTGTGTATTTCTAACTCACCTATAATGTGAAGAACATTGCTCTCAGTGGGAGCAGTGATGCTGTCCTTTGGATTGAAGGCGAACTCGGCCTCGGGATGCTCCGGGGACAGAAACGCCGCAAAAGAGCGACGGCTCAGCTGCCCCCAAGGGGAAGGGAGGACCCCGGAGAAGAGCCCGACGCTTCGCCGCAGCCACGCACCTGATCGGCCTCCCAAGGAGCTACGGCCGGGGTGCCCGTCAACGAGCTCAGCTCCCACAGCCAGCCCGGCCTCGCATTAGCCGGGGCCCCTTTCCAGCAGCTGGTGGGCAGCGGGGGCGTGCGGGGCGCGGCCGGGGCCTCCAAAACAGTAGGGCCGCCCGGGCCTCAAGTCCGCGGCTGGCGTCCTCCGGCCCTTGAAGCAGCAGCGGGGGCGGCGGCCTCCCGTGGCCCTTCGTCTCTAGGCGGAGAGCAGGTGGCAGTCAGTGGCTCCCAGGCGGCGATCCCCTCAGCCTCTTCCCCCCACTCCCCGCCTCCCGCCTGACTCACCAGCCCTGGGCCGCCTCCCGCCTGGCCCGGCCTCCGAGCGGGACTTGGCCGGAACCACCAGCGGCTCTCCGTCCGCCTCCCGCCGCCTCTTCCTCCCGGGCAGCCGAGGGGCACCGCCTCGCTTCAGTCCACGCTCCGGGGGGACGGGGGACGGGGCGGAGGGAGCAGCGCCTGTGCCTATCCCGCGCCGCTTCCCCGCCGCCGCAGCGGATCCCGCCACCGAAATTCATCCTCAGAGTCGCCCATTTTGGCGGCGCAGCTACGCAGGCGCCACCTTTCCGTCGCTGCGCGAGCTCCCCCTGCTGCTCGGCGGCTGAACTGCCCCAACCCTCTTTGCAACAGCCCCGCGCCGGGACGGAAGAGTCACGTACAGAAACAGGAGCCATCTACGATTTTTATTACATATTTTACCCGAGACGTTGCGCAACCTTCTATTGCACCAGGCCACCCCACCTGGGAAGCCGGGCAGAATGGTGAAGGCGGCAGCCCCAGGCGGCCGCTGAGTTTCTAGTAGTGGGGCTGGTTGAGAAGTGCAACAGAGTTGAGCTCAAGCGCCATGTGCGGGCCATATTCAATTATATTTTCAGAATTTGCTGCGAGCCAATAAAAACTGACCCGTGGGCCGCAGTTGGCCCGTGGGCCGTAGTTTGGACACCCCTGCCCTACACCATTTCAGACAAATGGTTATCCAACATTTTCTTAAAAATTTCCAGTGTTGGAGCATTCACAACCTCTGGAGGCAAGTTGTTCCACTTACTGATTGTTCTAACTGTCAGGAAATTTCTCCTTAGTTCTAAGTTGCTTCTCTCCTTGATTAGTTTCCACCCATTGCTTCTTGTTCTACCCTCAGGTGCTTTGGAGAATAGCTTGATTCCCTCTTCTTTGTGGCAACCCCTGAGATATTGGAACACTGCTATCATGTCTCCCCTAGTCCTTCTTTTTATTAAACTAGACATACCCAGTTCCTGCAATCGTTCTTCATATGTTTTAGCCTCCAGTCCCCTAATCATCTTCGTTGCTCTTCTCTGCACTCTTTCTAGAGTCTCAATATCTTTTTTACATCGTGGCAACCAAAACTGAATGCAGTATTCCAAGTGTGGGCTTACCAAGGCATTATAAAGTGGTATTAACACTTCACGTGATCTTGATTCTATCCCTCTCTTTATGCAGCCCAGAACTGCATTGGCTTTTTTGGCAGCTGCTGCACACTGCTGCCTCATATCTAAATGGTTGTCCACTAGGACTCCAAGATCCTTCTCACAGTTATTACTATTGAGCAAGGTACCATATATCCCGTACCTGTGCATTTTGTTTTTTTGGCCTAAATGTAGAACCTTACTTTTTTCACTGTTGAATTTCGTTTTTTTAGATAGTGCCCAATGTTCAAGTCTGTCAAGATATTGTGAAGCATTAGTAAAGCTTTTGTTAGTAATGCTAAAAAAAGGCAGCTTCTTCAACTTGACCAATGCAGACAACTATTTAAGTGGAAGAACTATTCCTACTCCCTAATTAATAGAATAGCCACCTTAAAAAAAACAGACTGGAAAATTTTCTAAGAATTAACTTTCTACACTAGCCTATAAATATTTAAGGTTACATGCTCTATTTCATTTCACATTCTTATCAACTTACATACCTAAATGCAAAGCTTGTTTGCCAGAACTGAAAGACTTGCTTAATGTACCAAGGCAATCATTACTATCGTTCTTGTGTTCCAAAAAATTATCTTGGGAATGTATTGCACATTCACTAAGAATGCATTGTTGTTGTTATCTTGCTCATCCATTCTGAAATTATAGAATTCAGGTACAGATCACAGTTCCAAATATATAGTACTATATAAAAAAGTTAATATAAACATTGTTTCTCACCGGGAAGTCTCTTGGCATCCATCTCTCATTTAGCAATCTTATCTAAATCATGCTGAAATGAGAGTGTCTCCACAAATTTTGGTTTTGGAATGGGTTTTTAAAAGCTTTAGCATCCAGTTCTCAATTATGCACAGTCAAGTACAATACTGAATTAATCATTACACTAAGTACATTGAAAAGTTGATCCATTGCCAAATGGAATTTCATAGATGCTCTAGGAGTTTTCACAATATGAATATATACCCATCTTGATACTTGGATTGCAGGGTTTTCAGATTCCTTGTAATCCAGAATATCACGACTATAATTTTATCAAAAGTAAAAAAGTTAATATTGGGATCATGGCGGGTTCAAGCTATAGAATGCTTTTGAATTGCAGAGTAATGGGCACCTGGAGGCAAATGTCTATTTCTAAAAATGAATATTAACATTTTAGGAAACAAATATTTAAAACAGTAAAATATACTTATTTTTTTCTTCTGATTATGCACTTCATCAACTTAAAGCCAGCAAATTTTGATTTTTTTTCCTTGTTAAAGGCCAAAATGTTGGCAAATTTTGCCCCATCTAGAATATTCTGTTCAAAATTCCATGATGACTATATTGTCAAGGACCTATAGCCAAAAAATGATGTAAGGCCATTGCCAGAAATAAGGATTGTCCCAGGAAGGCTAAACTACAGATCTACATCCTAGGACACTGAAGAAACTATTATAGGTGATTGCAGAACTGTCAACTTTAATTTTTGAGAATTCCTGGAAGTTTGGTAATGTTCCAGAAATCTGGAGGGGTGCAAAAATTGTCCCATTTTCAAACAAGGGGGAAAAAAGTTCCTTTTTAAATAGTGTATCTGTGAATATTTTGCTAAGAATACAGCAAGTCAGCATAGGTTTGTGACAAATAAGTTATGCCAATTAACCTTTTTTTTTGGACAGAATTACTTGCCTAGTAAATCCAAGAAATGCCGAACATAGTGTACATTGGCTTCAGCAAAGCATTTGACAAAGTGTTTTGTCAGTGTTCTTTTAATAGCAATTTTATTAAGAGATACAATTAAGATAAAAAAATTAATACAATATTATTTTTTTAAAATCAAAGAAAAATAGCACAGAAAAGAAAAAAGAAAACCAATTAACAAGGCAAGTCTCTTTCAAAGATGCTGAATGTGAAGGAAGATGGTTATTCTCTTGTAGCTTGCAGCTTGGCCAAAAGCACAGTAGGTGGTGCTATAAGATAATTTAGTCCAAAAAACAGCCACACTTAATCTACAAACCTTAGTCTCAGCTTCTGGATAACTGTAGTATTATTATGGGTATTTCTTTATTCTATCTATCCACTGCATTTCTAGCTATCATCCAGTCCAGATCATATCTATGATTCATTGTTTGAGTTTTACGTATCCTAAACTGTGTTTGTTTAAGGCTTAGATTGTTGAATAAGCAACAAAGCTGAGTCCACAGTTCACATTAAGACAAAACCAACTACCCATTCTGATTTAAGAATGTGAATCCAGACTGAAGGAAGCTTCTTACCAAACTTTCCAACAACTTTTATAATTATAAGAAGCTGCTTCTACAATAGATGAGTGCTTGTTTCCCTACATTTTCTGATTTTGAACATTAGTAATAATAATAGGAGCAAGCAATAGATTTATTTATTTATTTATTTTATTTGTCACAACAGTATATATAAGCATACGCATGAAATAACTATACAATATATAAGCATATATATAAGCATAAGTATGTAATAACTATATTAATTGGGTATAATGAAACAATAGGACAGGAACGGTAGGCATGCTTGTGCTCTTATGCATGCCCTTTACAGCCTCTTAGGAATGGGGTGAGATCAATAGTAGACAGATCATCATCTGCTAGTCATACCATTTTCTATTGTTTATGAAAAATTTACCTGATTTATGTAAGTAGGCTTTCATGCATGAAAGTAATCATTTTTTAAAAAACATCTGAATTAAAAAGTTTAGTAAGAAACTATTGGCTCATGCAATCAACTTGTACTCCAGTTTTTCTGTGTCTTCTGTAGCCTACAGAAGCCTACATGCTCCCACCTGAAGAGCATGTAGAGAGGTGTATCATAGTTCTATGAGAAATCACCATTGTACTTGAGATAATATAAATTCATTGGATATCTGAATTTTTAGACTGAAAATTGCTAAGAAAGTATATATATATATACATTAATTTTATAGATTAGTTTAAATGGGGAATGCTGAATCCCACTAAAACTGGAAGAAAATGCATTTCCCATCACTTTTCTGCACTCTGTTCATTTATGTATTTATGGCTGTAATATTCCTCTCTCAATAATTTTTAATATTAAACTAAAGAGCCCTATAGTACCATTGGACATTCTTTACAAAGTTCTTCTTTCAGGACAGAATGAGTCTGGAACGTTGGTCCAAGATCACCCAGCTGCTTTGTGCCTATGGCAAGACTAGAGGTCATAACCTTCTGATTCTAGCCTTAATCAAACTGGCTCTCGTGATTTTTAACTGTTTCTTAAATTGCTGTTTTGCTTTGTTGTTTTATCTGCTTCTATGTACCCAAATTCAAGTACTGAGATGAGTGGCTATATAAATTTAATTAACAATAAATACATTGGACTGGGAAATTGGGAAAAAAATCTTGAAAGGTAAAAGCAAACCATGTTCATATTATTCTCACGATCCCTACATAGATACACCCATCACATTACCAATATTTAAACTCAGTCTGAAGGACTTCTCACTTTTATTCTCCCAAAAGAGGGAGGGATACCTTCCAACTATGATCAACTACATAAAGAGACACAATTTAGGATTGATTAAGGCAGAATAAAAATCTACTTGCCTGAAATAAATTCAAGTCTCTGAGGCCGGTCAAAATATATTCCAGGGTGGAGAGCTTCCGGTTGATATCGCGGTGAAAATGGCTGGAAAATAGCGGACTCTGACAAACCTTGTGAAATCCAGTTGGTAACTGCTGTCAGGAGACCCTACGGGGTCATAGGCTTAGCCCCCTTGTAGGGGCGGTGAAGGAAGGAGAAACATTTCACTGACCACGTGGAATTCGCAATTTCCTCATTAGGTCTGAAGCAAGCTCTCCCGAACGGCAGCAGGGACAATGGCCATTTTTGGCAGTCACAAAGCTGGGACAACCAGGACTGTAAGATTTGTGCTGGAGCAGATCATGGATAGAGCATTGAAACTGGGTGAGATAATTACCAACTTTTACTCAAAATCAAAATGAGATGCAAGAAGCTAAAAATAAAGAAGAGAAAGGATTAATAAATAAGAATCAATTAGATAACTCCTTAAAAGTTTATAATAGAACAGAGAGAAAAAAGAAAAATATCTTCAAAAAAAGAGAAAGATTTGGAGGGAAAAAAAGAAAAAAAATCATTTTTTAAAAAAGGAAGTCATGTGTTCAAATAATATAGCAGAAAGAGAGAAAGGGCACCCAGAAGGGAATATTCATTAGGCACAAATATATCAAAAAGAGCTTCAAGATTTCAAGAGAGAGAGATAAAAGGCTGACTAAAAAGTCAATAAATGATGGAATTTCAAAAAAGTTAAGAAATAATGGATAATGATGGATAATATTAATATTTATATTAATAAAATGGAAAAATTACAATAGGGAAAATAGTAGTATATATATTAACAGATAATACAATTTGCTATAACTAAAATAAATTAAGCTTAGATGAAAATTTAGGATTAGGTAATCTAATTGTATTATCAACATTAATAGTGTGGTTTTTTTTAAAATTTGCATTTATATCCCGCCCTTCTCCGGAGACTCAGGGCGGCTTACACTATGTTAGCAAGAGTCTTCATTCTATTTGTATATTTATATACAAAGTCAACTTATTGCCCCCAACAATCTGGGTCCTCATTTTACCTACCTTATAAAGGATGGAAGGCTGAGTCAACCTTGGGCCTGGTGGGACTAGAACCTGCAGTAATTGCAAGCAGCTGCTGTTAATAACAGACTGCATTAGCAGTCTGAGCCACAGAGGCCCCAAATGATAAAGTATATTGTGAATTTAAAATATTAAGGATTAAAAATTGTGGGGATTTTGAGATACATTCCTGGAATTGATTAAATATTGTTAATATTTGGCTTTATTAGTAATCCTACACATTTGGAATATTGAAGTTATGGTGGAATAATGAGTAATTTTTAAAATATTAAATATTAGTAACTTAGTAGGGGATAGCAGATACATGGCACAAAGAAATGTTATCTATGTTTAAATGAATTAATGGGAAAAATGATAAAGAATTATAAAGAAAGAATAGTATTGTTGAAGTTGGAACATTAGGATTACACATACTTATTTGTATTATTATTGTTAGTGTTGTTTAAAAAAGATTTGACCCAGTCAATACACTGTCCACAAAATATGTATGGTGTGAAAAGAAAACTGCAAATAATAGATAGATAAATAGACAGACAGACAGTCAGACAGACAGACAGACAGATTTGGAAATTTGAAGAAGAGAAAACATATAACCAGTATTTAAAATTAGGAAAGGGGGAAATGTGGGAAACTACACATTGTTAATAGTTGAATCAGATAAGATACCAGAACACATTGCCATCATTTTTCTGCAAGCAGGTAGAAATTATGCTATTACCAGTTAAGATCGATGAATGGACTGGCTTCTTGGAATTCTGCTCTGGATATGGAAAGGATTCAGGATTGCCCCGAAGTCCTCCATACAGTAGCTCCTTGTGAAGAGACTAAAAAAAAAGATATTGAGACTCTAGAAAGAATGCAGAGAAGAGCAACAAAGATGATTAGGGGGCTGGAGACTAAAACATATGAAGAATGGTTGCAGGAACTGGGTATGTCTAGTTTAATGAAAAGAAGGACTAGGGGAGACATGATAGCAGTGTTCCAATATCTCAGGGGTTGCTACAAAGAACAGGGAGTCAAGCTATTCTCCAAAGCGCCTGAAGGCAGGTCAAGAAGCAATGGGTGGAAACTAATCAAGGAGAGAAGCAACATAGAACTAAGGAGAAATTTCCTGACAGTTAGAACAATCAATAAGTAGAACAACTTGCCTGCAGAAGTTGTGAATGCTCCAACACTGGAAATTTTTAAGAAAATGTTGGATAGCCATTTGTCTGAAATGGTGTAGGGTTTCCTGCCTGGGCAGGGGGTTGGACTAGAAGACCTCCAAGGTCCCTTCCAACTTTGTTATGTTATGACTATAACACAGATATCCTGGTGGGGTTAGAGCAGAGGGATTGTCATCTTTGCCCACATCTAAATAGTCAAAGTGGTTTGATATAAGATTTTGAAATTAATTACATGAATCCTTGCCGTGGGTTGTTTAGAATTCTATAAAAATACAGGACCATTTTGAAATTTAAGTATGAAACCTTCCCGTGGAAAATGCTGTTGATTAGGAAAAAAACATCATAGGATGGAACTTTAAAGGTTGGATACTAAAGTGGACCAGAAACAACTAAAGATTAAAGAGAAGAGACCCACAATACAAAATAATTTGACTTTGGAAGAAGTCAAGGATATTTGAGAGCAATGCACTCAGAAATTACTCCTAAGATTGTTTGCTACTATAAAATGTATTTAAAAGAACAGCTTTTACTGGACAGAGACTGAAGCCAATTCAAATGTGTATTTGAAAATGAATTTGAAAATGTTAGGTTACAGGACTGATATGGAAAAAATATTACAATGGACTTGATTAATGCAACCAGCTGATATCTTAACAATTAAAAGGGATATTCCAAAACCAGAACAGTAACTTTGAAAATTTTCTTATTCTGGATTTACAAAACAAATGTGTTAAATCTTTAAAGGAGCTTCTGAGAAGAGAAGAAGAGAAAAAGAAAAGAAATCAAGTTTTGGGACATGTTTTAAAGAAATTATTAAAAGCAAAGCAAAGGAAAATAGAATGGGCTTATTTGATTGAGGTTAAAATTTGTATATTGTTATTTTTGCTAACTCTTAATGCAATTTTGTTGATTAAGTGTGAATAATGAAGTTTTGCTAGGAAAAATCAAGTGCACAGAAAGAGGATTTGAAACATCTCACTTGGTGACTATATAAGAAATATACAGAGATATCACTCATCATCAGCTACACACGAGCAAGCAGTGTGATGCAATAGCAAAAAGACCATTGTAATCTTACAGTGTACTTTTAAGTAATATACTGTAGAGATGCTGGAGCAAGTTCAGATGAACACTAGTAAGATTGGAAACCAAGTCATATGTTAAGCTTGCAAAAGGCTAAAGGAAGTTATTATAATAATCTTCAGATATGTGAAGGATTGTTAGAAATGGACATTGATCTATTTAACAAGTGAGTTAAATTCAGGCTAATTATGAGAATCGCAAGAATAAGACGACTTGTTAAACTGTTAACTGTTGAGCAAACTGATGACCTCCTCCTCACTGGAAATGTTCAGACGGCAATCTGTCAGGGATGGTTTAGCGAACTTCCTCAGTAAACAGGGAATTGGACAAGGTGATTTGTGAAGTGCCTTCCATTTCATATATATTAAAGTTCTGTGAACCTTGATTAATAAAATCATGTCTTATCAACAGATCGGGCTCAGTTTTATACACTTGAACCACTTTATCTGAATGCAGGGTGCTTGATTCTAGTTTGGCATGTTTTGTTAATATTTATTTATTTTATTTATTATTCAAACTTATATACCGCCCTATCTCCCAAAGGACTCAGGGCGGTTTACAGGCATGTAAAAACATCAATATACAAATTAAAATAATCATTAAAAAACTTATTCTAATGCCCAATTATTAAAAATAGAAATATAAATATTAAAATCAATTTAAAACCCCTCTAAATTTAAAATCTAAGCCAGTCCTGCACAGATGAATAAATGTGTCTTGAGCTCGCGACGGAAGGTTCGAAGATCCGGAAGTTGACGGAGTCCTGGGGGGAGTTCGTTCCAGAGGGCGGGAGCCCCCACAGAGAAGGCCCTTCCCCTGGGCGTCGCCAGGCGACACTGCCTAGCTGACGGCACCCTGAGGTCCCTCTCTGTGAGGCGCGGGTCGGTGAGAGGTATCTGGTCGCAGTAGGCGGTCCCGTGAATAACCCGGCCCTATGCCATGGAGCGCTTTAAAGGTGGTCACCAAAACCTTGAAGCGCACCGAAGGCCACAGGTAGCCAGTGCAGCCTCGCAGGATGGGTGTTATCACGGGAGCCACGAGGGCTCCATCTATCACCAGCGCAGCCGCATTCTGGACTAACTGTAGCCTCCGGATGCCCTTCAAGGAAGCCCCATGTAGAGGCGTTGCAGTAATCCAGGCGAGACGTCACGAGGCGTGGTGACCGTGCATAGGGCCTCCCGGTCCAGAAAGGGGCGCAACTGGCGCACCAGGCGAACCTGGTAGAACGCTCTCCTGGAGGCGGCCGTCAAATGATCTTCTAGAGACAGCCGTTCATCCAGGAGGACGCCTAAGTTGCGCACCCTCTCCCTCGGGCCAATGACTCGCCACCGATGGTCAGCGGATTTAGCTGACTGTACCGGGATGCCGCATCCACAGCCACTCTGTCTTGGAGGATTGAGCTTGAGCCTGTTTCTCCCCATCCAGACCCGTCGGCCTCCAGACACCGGGACAGCACTTGATAACCGTTGGGGTGGTCGGTGTGAAAAGTACAGCTGGGTGTCATCCGCGTACAGCTGGTACCTCACACGAACCCACTGATGATCTCACCCAGCGGCTTCATGTAGATGTTGAACAGAAGGCGAGAGGACCGACCCCTGCGGCACCCCACAAGTGAGGCGCCTCGGGGCCGACCTCTGCCCCCCTGTCAACACCGACTGTGACCGGTCGGAGAGATAGGAGGAGAACCACCGATAAACGGTGCCTCCCACTCCCAATCCCTCCAACCGGCGCAGCAGGATACCATAGTCGATGGTATCGAAAGCCGCTGAGAGGTCTAATAGGACCAGGGCAGAGGAACAACCCCTATCCCTGGCCCTCCAGAGATCATCCACTAACGCGACCAAAGCCGTCTCCGTGCTGTAACCGGGCGGAAACCGGACTGGAGCAGGTCTAGATAGACAGTTTCATCCAGGTGTAAGGAAACTGATATGCCACCATACTCTCTACAACCTTCGCCAAGCGAAGGTTGGAGACCGGACGATAATTACCTAAAACAGCCGGGTCCAGGAAGGCTTCTTGAGGAGGGCCTCACCACCGCCTCTTTCAAGGCGGCCGGAAAGACACCCTCCACCAAGGAAGCGCCAGAACGCCTGAGCCAGCCTCGTGTCACCTCCTGCGTGGCCAGCACCAACCAGGAGGGCACGGGTCCAGTAAACACGTGGTGGCATTCAGCCTCCCCAACAACCTGTCCATGTCCTCGGGGCGACAGGGTCAAACTCATCCCATAAAATGTCACCAAGACCACCCTCAGCCGTCTCACCAGATCACCGCAATCTTGGTCCAAACCATCCCGAGCTGAACGATTTTATCGTATAGATAACCGTTAAACTCCTCAGCACGTCCCTGCAACGGGTCATCCCCCTCCCCTGGTGTAGGAGGCGGGTCACCCAAACAGGGCGGCTGGGCGGTTATCTGCCGATGCAATGAGGGAGGAGGCGTAGCTACGCCTCGCTTCCCTCAATGCCACTAGGTAAGCCCTAGTATAGGACTTCACTAGTGTCCGATCAGCTTCTGAACGGCTGGACCTCCAGTAACTCTCTAGGCGTCTTCTCCGGCGCTTCATCCCCCTCAGCTCCTCGGAGAACCAAGGAGCCGG
The DNA here is from genome assembly GCF_028640845.1 of Ahaetulla prasina. Lineage (NCBI taxonomy): Eukaryota > Metazoa > Chordata > Lepidosauria > Squamata > Colubridae > Ahaetulla > Ahaetulla prasina. The sequence goes on along the minus strand of NC_080539.1, from coordinate 258,955,962 downwards.
TTGGGACCTGCGCCGGGTCAGAGGCCGCAAAGGCACGACACGGTCTAAGGCCCCCGCCGCGGCCCGTTCCCAGGCCACAACAAGTTCCTCAGCCGAGCCGTGAGCCAGACCCTCAGGATATAGCCTTTGTAACTTGTAAATCAGGGTTAATGGCTATTGTGTAACTCAGCCTTGTGATTTTAAAACTCAATTATGGTTAAGAAAATTATAGCTTAGGACGTGTGACTCTTCTGGCATAATTTGATTGATGTTTGATTGATGGGTAATTGTAATCAAGCATTAGGCAACAAAGCAATTGTTTATTTCTTGGGCAAGAATAACATATCCAGATGCTCAGGCATGGGAGTTGCTTCACCCAAGGGTGTCTACCTACCAGAAAAGCAGAGACCAATTCCTGTCTGGAATTGTTTTTCTAGTCCAGAAAATACCTTCATTTTGCAATCCATGTCTATCCTACTAGTACTACCAGTCATAATACTACTACTACAGGTGCATTCCTAAATGCATTACAAAGAAGGAAAATACTAATATAGATCAAATAATTCATTACAGATCAATCTTTGCAATATGCTAATGGTTCTCAATCTGTGGTCTGCAGACCCCTGGGGGATTGCAATGTAATCACAGGGGGTTCAAGAAGGCTTGAAGAAATGTTTTGATTCAGATCTTGAGTTAAATCTTGGTGGTGTCCATGGTCACAAAAGATATTTAAAGGGGGTCCATGGTGAAGAAAAGGTCGAGAACCACTGCAATATCCCAACTTAAAGCAGTTTCTGCTGCCTGTGTCACATTTTTGTCAAGAGCTGCTGGGAAGAAGGCGCTGAGGATTTTTTAATATGGAATATACAATAAAAAGGGCAAGGAGTACAACAGGTCTTTACAATTAGACAATTAGCACAGTATCTCTAATGCTTCAGGACTCTATAGCTAAGCAAGTTTAGGCCTGATTAATAGGGAGCTAAAAATCACCCAAAAATTCCGGTTCTGGGGAGTAGAAAACATCCTACAAGATGACAGTAGCAAATTACTTCCATATTGTTAACAAGAAAACTGCATGGATGTGTCCCCCTAGTGACCAGGAACTGAGTTTAACTCAAGAGTGTCTATCTTTATTCTTGTTATGAGAATTGTAAACCATCAATCTTGAGGGTACTAGGAGCAGAATGGGGCCATTAGGAAAGGCCCCTAAAAGCTCTGAAAGTATCAGTGTTACCCAACATTTGATGAAATTGCACATCTCATTGAATTGCCAGCTTTTCAAGCAGCTACCATGGACACAGGTTAGCACATCATTTTTGTTCAACAATAATGATCACACTAAGCAGAAACCAAGCAAAGCACAGAGGCTTAGTTCACACATAGCACTATACGTTGTGCATGGAATAAGTATGTATATATGTGGGGTGGTTTATTAATTGTGGTTTATTTACTATACCACAATAAAACAGCAATTTAGTACAATGAATTTACCTAATATGCAGGTATCCTATACACCAATTATTTCCCATTTTCTTTCACTGTATCTAATGAGATAGAATGAATGAAAATGAAATATAATGATTATTGTAAGATGTTAGATTACCACTGGATTTAAATTTAAGCTTCTAGCAACATCTCTCAGTTCAATATCACACAAGATTATTGGGAAATGAGGTGAGAACCTCTGGAGAATGTTCTGGAAGCTAACTTGAGCTCCAGTAAAAAAGATGGATCATAAAACTCTAAATGAAACACTCGCACAAGCACACAAAATAATGCCCAATAACAAATTTTAAAAAGCCCTGTTAAGTGTTTCTTCCTGATTTTGCTTATCTGGGAGTAAATAAATTGCATAATGTGTAGATGATAACCTTGTACTGCAATTCATGAACCTTCTTACACACTTCCAATAAAAGAGTATTCATAATGAGGTAAGCTAGTGCTTAATTATGGTTTACTGAACGATTAGGTACTTAATCACACTATGGTGTACAAACCACAGGAGCAGGGTTCATTTTACACACTGAACCAAAATCTAACATGTCACTTCAGGACTAATTTAAGAAATTTCGGGGTTCATGCGATGCCAGGTTTGGAGACCTGCCTACATTCTAGATGAGTGTACAACCTTTCTGATGAATTTCTACAAAGCAAGGAGGAGGAAAAGACACCAAGCTTTAGAAGAAATTTCCCTTTCTTTAGACAACAACGATACGAAAAAAGAAGTGTCTCAGTCCGAGCCAGGTGCAGAGCACTTTTGCGCAGGTATAGAGGTTCAGTGCAGACCTCTCTTCTTCACCTTCCATTTTCGACGGTCCTTTGGTCCAATGCAGCCGCAGTGACTCCCTTAAACGGGTTCTGAGGCTTTTTAACAGTTCCCGTGTGATGTGAAACCAGTTTTTTTTAAAAAAATAAGTGCCATCGCCAAAGTCAGACGGATTTTTATCTTCTGCTGAGCTAGTTAACCTGGTTGTCGGGGTGGGGGGACTCCCATAAGAGGATCTATTTACACTTCGAGGAAGAAAACGCTCGCGCTATAGTAACAAAAGGAAGCGCGGAGCGCACACCCATCCCTGAGCAAGACCGCAAAGGGCTTGGCTCTCCCCGCCCCTGCCTGGCCGGCTACTTTTTCGTATCCTGGTTAAATCTGGCAGGGCGGGAAGTTTAGGGCAAGTCTCTCTCTCTCTGCCTGCTGCAACAGCGGCAGGTGGTGTTTCTGTTGTCGGGAGGCGCATCGCAGCCAAACAGTCACATGCGGAAGTCCGGCCGCCTCGATCACTCAGGCTTGAATTGGAACTAGAGACCTGGGAGCCTGAAAGGACGCCCCAAAGCAGCATGTGGCGGAGGGGTTCCCTCCGACACAGCTCCTGAAGTTCGGTTAGCGGGCGAGGGAGTCGCAGATCGGAAGCTAGGAGCGCTCGCCTCCGGGGCCTGTTGAGCGAGAGGAGCGCCGATCTCCCTCCACCATGCCGGTAAGAGGGCAGAACTGCAGGTCGACTTGTGCGCAAAGATTAGCCGGAGGGGCAGCCCTAACTGGCTGAGCCACTTCGGAGACTCCCGCTAATGCCGGGCGAGTTGTCCCTTCACTACCTGTGGATTGGGGTCCAAGGATCCTACAGGTTCGAAAACAGGGCGGTGTGCGGTGCCAAACACTAACGATTTGAGATTTCGTTTTAGTTTGGCAGGGACGGAAGTGGCGAATGGGATAAAGAAGGAACTCCCGCAGCTAAAATGAACTGCGTTTGGCCCTTCAGGTGTACCTTCCGATACCTTTAGATTGTTGCGTGCCAGTAGGCACCTGCAAGACCGGAATTAAGCTCAACTTAATTGAGCTTATCCGATAAATCCCACAGAACCTTGTCGGAATTATATCTGAGAGCAGACACGTTTCTTGAGCCTTTTCGGTCTTCCTTTGCGTCGGATCGAATCCATTACACATTTTGCAAGGATTTCTTTTCTATGTATTTGTAAGCAGACCTTTCGTGAGCCGGTTTAGAGTAGTGGTTAAGGCATCGCGCTAGGCACTTCCGTTCAACCTTAAGCTAGAAGGCAGCAATGGCAAACCGCTTCTTAGAAATCTTACCAAGAAAACTGCAAAGGACTCCTTTAGGCAATCTCTGAGAAAGAAGAAAAAAAATAAGCAGAGCAACACATTTGTGAATGGCAACTGTTGGAATCCCACATACACACCCCCACCACTTTCCCCAAAGTTCATGTTCTGGTCATGGCTGAAAATATGATCAATATTTCACTTTTACTTTTACTTAGAAAATTCTTTATTTAGGTTTCATATTACAACTGGAAAATTTTATAGAAAGATACAGTTGGTTTATAATTTAAAAGTATGCAATTGATTGATCATCCCTTGGAGAAAAACCATTGATTATGTTTATAAGGACAAATGCCATAGCTTAGAGGCTAGATTTCACTTGAATTGAAGAGCTATACAGCCCAATCTTACACATGTTTCCTCAGAGTTTGCTGAGTGTTACAAAAGTTTATTAGTTGTTTCACTATTTGATTAGCTACCTATCCTGATTCCAGGGAAGGTGACTGTTGATAAGCTGGAATTTAAAGATGGTTATCCACTCATGCAATTAAAGTTTCCCAAGAGTTTCATACCACTTTAGGCTAAGTTGATCATTTACATCAGAGGCAGGTTCCTGAGGCTAAAGCTGACTCTCTGTTCTGGGCTATCTAATCCTTATTTGATACAGAGCTGCAGGAGCACTCTGAAAATACACCCAAAGTTTATATAACTAGAAATCAGTGTATAAACCCCAGTCTTAGTAGTGTTGTGTTTCCTCTGAACCATCTTTCCGTTAGAAGTATTGGAAACCAAACAGCATTAGAGACCTGGTTGGGCACAGAGGGGCGGGGGTCCCCCTTGTTGAGATGTGCCCACCAGGCTTCCGTGCATTTCATCAGCCGAGGGCCCAAGGTAGGGGTGGCGGTGGCGGTTATTATTAATGAAGGTTTGGAACTGAGGGAGGTCACTGTCCCGCAGATAGCCGGATGTGAGTCTCTCTTTGTGAAGTGGGGTCAGGGGTTGCAGGTGAGCGTACTGATCACGTATCTGGCTCCTTGCCCAAGCTGCTGGAGGTGATAGCCGGGATGGCGGTTGATACCCCCAGACTTATGGTTATGGGGGATTTCAACTTGCCGTCAGTCGGTGAATCATTGGCGGCAGCTCAGGAGTTCATGGCTTCCATGACAGCCTTGGACCTGACCCAGTTAGTTAATGGTCCCACTCACAACGGGGGAAACACACTGGATCTGATTTTTGTCTCTGGACAGTGGCTGAATGATCTAGAATTAGGGGATTTAGTCATCAATCCCCTGTCATGGTCAGATCATTCACTCCTTCGACTCGACTTCAGAACCGCCAACCCACACCGCAGGGAGACGGAACCGATTCGTTGGTTCCGTCCCAGGCGCCTGATGGACCCGGAGAGGTTTCTGACGGAGCTTGGGCCACTTCCTGAGGACCTAGCTCACGGTTCGGCGGAAGAACTAGTCACCGCCTGGGAATGGGCAGTGACGGAGGCTCTGGACCGAGTTGTGCCTTTGTAGCCTCTGACCCGGCATCGATCTCGACCAGCTCCTTGGTATTCCGAGGAGCTGAGAGAGATGAAACGCCAGAAAAGATGCCTAGAGAGTGATTGGAGGGCCAGCCGTTCTGAATCTGATCGAACACTAGTTAGGTCTCATATTCAGACCTATCTAGTGGCGATAAGAGTGGCAAAAAGTGAGTATTTTTCCATTCTTATTGCATCGGCAGATTTATTTATTTATTTATTTTTATTTATTTTATTAAATTTTTATACCGCCCTTCTCCCGAAGGACTCAGGGCGGTGTACAGCCGAAAAAAAATACAGAGTATATACAATTAAAAGAGATTAAAATAAACTATTACTAAATGGCCGGTAATTAAAAGATTTAAAAATTTAAAATATTACTAAAACCCCAATTTAAAATCCACTATTTATGCCAGTCCTGCTTGAATGAATAAATATGTTTTTAGCTCACGACGAAAGGTCCGAAGATCAGGCACTTGACGTAAGCCAGGGGGGAGTTCGTTCCAGAGCGTCGGTGCTCCCACAGAGAAGGCCCTACTCCTGGGGGCCGCCAGCCGACATTGTTTGGCGGACGGCACCCTGAGAAGGCCCTCTCTGTGGGAGCGTACGGGTCGATGGGAGGCATAAGGTAACAGCAGGCGGTCTCGTAAGTACCCGGGTCCTAAGCCATGGAGCGCTTTAAAGGTGGTAACCAGGAACTTGAAGCGCACCCAAAAGACTACAGGAAGCCAGTGCAGACTACGGAGCAGTGGTGTTACATGGGAGCCACGAGCGGCTCCCATTACCACTCGCGCAGCTGCATTCTGGACTAACTGCAGCCTCCGGGTGCACCTCAAGGGCAGCCCCATGTAGAGAGCATTGCAATAATCCAGCCGAGACGTAACCAGAGCGTGAGTGACTGTGCATAAGGCATCCCGGTCAAGGAAGGGACGCAACTGGCGAACCAAGCGAACTTGGTAAAAGGCCCTCCTGGTGACGGCCGCCAGATGTTCATCAAAGGACAGCCGACCATCCAGGAGGGCGCCCAAGTTGCGAACCACCTCCTTTGGGGCCACTAACTCGCCCCCAACAGTCAGCTGCGGGAGCAGCTGACTGTACCGGGGTGCCGGCATCCACAGCCACTCCGTCTTGGAGGGATTGAGCTTGAGTCTGTTTCTCCCCATCCAGACCCGTACGGCTTCCAGGCACCGGGACAGCACTTCGACCGCTTCGTTGGGGTGGTCCGGGGTGGAAAAGTACAGCTGAGTATCATCAGCGTACAGATGATAACTCACCCCGAAACCACTGATGACCTCACCCAGCGGCTTCATATAGATGTTGAACAGGGTAGGCGAGAGAATCGACCCCTGAGGTACCCCACAAGTGAGGCCCCTCGAGGACGACCTCTGCCCCCCTGTCAACACCGTCTGCGACCGGTCGGAGAGATAGGAGGAGAACCACCGATAAACGGTGCCTCCCACTCCCAATCCCTCCAACCGGCGCAGCAGGATACCATGGTCGATGGTATCAAAAGCCGCTGAGAGATCTAATAGGACCAAGGCAGAGGAACAACCCCTGTCCCTGGCCCTCCAGAGGTCATCCACCAACGCGACCAAAGCCGTCTCCGTGCTGTAACTGGGTCGGAAGCCGGACTGGAACGGGTCTAGATAGACAGCTTCCTCCAGGTGCCGGGGAAGCTGCCACGCAACCACACTCTCTACAACCTTCGCTAAAAAGCGAAGGTTGGAGACTGGACGATAATTTCCCAAAATAGCTGGGTCCAGGGAAGGCTTCTTCAGGAGAGGTCTCACCACCGCCTCCTTCAAGGCGGCGGGGAAAACCCCTTCAACCAAAGAAGCATTTATAATCCCCTGGAGCCAGCCTCGTGTCACTTCCTGAGCAGCCAGTACTAACCAGGAAGGACACGGGTCCAGTAAACACGTAGTTGCATGCAACCTCCCCAGCAACCTGTCCACGTCCTCGAGAGCCACAGAATCAAACTCATCCCAAATAACCTCAACAAGACGAGTCTCTGCCACCTCGGCTGAATCATCGCAATCATGGTCCAAGCCATCACGAAGCTGAACGATTTTATCGTATAGATAACCGTTAAACTCCTCGGCTCGACCCTGCAGGGGGTCATCCCGTCCCTCCTGTTGAAGGAGGGAACGGGTCACCCGAAACAGGGCGGCCGGGCGGTTATCTGCCGATGCAATGAGGGTGGAAACGTAGGAACGCTTCGCCTCCCTCATTGCCACTAGGTAGGTCCTAGTAAAGGACCTCACTAGTGTCCGATCAGCCTCGGAACGGCTGGACCTCCAAACACTCTCTAGGCGTCTTCTCCGGCGTTTCATCTCTCTCAGCTCCCCGGAGAACCAGGGAGCCAATTGAGATCTACGCCGGGTCAGAGGCCGCAAAGGCACGACACGGTCCAAAGCCCCAGCCGCGGCCCGTTCCCAAGCCGCAACCAGTTCTTCAGTCGTGCCGTGGGTAAGATCCTCAGGAAACGGCCCAAGCTCCGTCAGGAACCTCTCCGGGTCCATCAGGCGCCTGGGACGGAACCAACGCATCGGCTCCGTCTCCCTGCGGTGGTGAGCAGCGGTTCGAAAGTCTAGGCGAAGGAGAAAATGATCTGACCATGACAACGGTTCTTTCACTATATCTCCTAAATCCAGATCATTTACCCACTGACCAGAGATAAAAATCAAGTCTAGCATGCCTCCCCCGATGTGTGTAGGGCCATCAGTTATTTGAATCAGGTCCAAGGCCGTCATGGAGGCCTGGAACTCCTGAACCACTGTTGATGACAGGCCGGCCGATGGCAAGTTGAAATCTCCCAAGACCAAAAGTCTGAGAATCTCAACCGCCACGCCAGCAAGCACCTCCAGTAGCTCAGGTAGGGCTGTAGTCATGCAGCAAGGAGCCAGGTACGTGATCAACAACCCCATCTGATTTCGATGGCCCCACTTCACAAGGAGGGATTCACAGCCAGCTATCTGAGGAACAGTGGACTCCCTCGGCTCCAGACTTTCTCTAATCACAACCGCCACCCCCCCACCCCTACCCTGGGCCCTCGGCTGATGGAATGCACGGAAACCCGGAGGGCACAGTTCAACCAGGGGTACACCCCCTTCTGTGCCAAACCAGGTCTCCGTAATGCCCATAAAGTCCGCGGATTCCCTCTGAATCAGATCACAAATCAGGGGAGCCTTATTAACCACGGACCAGGCATTGCAGAGCATCAGCCGTAGACCCAAGCTAAGAGGATCTTGACCATCCGGGGAACGAGTGAGGACTGGGGGGCTGGAGCACGTGATCGCCTTTAAACATCGACCACGTGCTCCCAAAGAACGATACAGCCCCCTGCCTCCGCCATATCTGCCTCTCCCACTTACCGTACAGATGGAATGGTACTCTTTGCTCTGTTCAGACCCCTCCCCCCTCTCTTCGGACCAGCTAAAATAGTGTCGTGAGCACGCGCTAGGACTGGACATACCCTCCCCGACGGGTTTCCCCCAACACCCGCCCTTGCCCTCCCCCCCTTTAAAAGTTCCCTGTTTAAAAATCCCCAAAGGCTCTTCCTCGACGCATGCCATCTCTGTGGATCCCAAGACCCGTCATTAAGATAGGCCCTCGATAACGTGGAGGGCCATTTCTGCGAGGCGGAGGACCCTCGCAGATGATGGAGTTCAGCCGAAGAGTAAATCATAACTCGAATCAGGCATAAATGGCGCAATGTGTCTCTCATCCGTAGAAGATGGTAAAGCAGTCATATTTGGGTTGATGACATAAGACCCACAGATGACATAAGACCCACAGATGGTAAAAACGATGGACAATTCTCACACGGAATCCTCTTTCCAGATGTTAAAATAGCCGGTGCCAGCATCCTCCCCCTATAAACACCATACACCCCCAAAAAGGTATGTAGGAGAGGAGGGGGAGGAACCCAAGATAGGGCTGATCGTAACTTGGACTAGCCAAAAAGCTAACCCAGAGCCCACGCGTGATCTTAAAGCGTTCCTAATAGGTAGCCCCAGCTACCCCCATCCACTCTCCAGAAATCCGAAGGGGGGGGAGACTTGCTCCAGAGTCTAAACTCCCCAAGTCAGAGTCCTGAGTTCGGGGGGGGGGAAGGAAGGAATATCCACGGAGAAATAACTAGTCCATCGCCGAATCACAGCAGGAACGACCCGGCCCAAGGCAGTCCAACCAGTCCAGAAAGTGTCCAAGGGAAGGGGAACGAGGAGGAAGGAGTCTACTGCCATTTCCACCGCCGGAAAGGCTCCGACGCCATCCAAATCCACAACGGACGTCCTCGCCATCACCGTCGCGGCCATGGCCATGCCCCCCCCACAACAATTTCCGCTCCATACAGGACCACGCTGGGGCTCCTCGATTGTATCTCCACCGTTCCCAGCGAAAAGTAGAGACTGGGCAGAAAACCCCTCTCGCTACCAATGCTGCCGTCACACTCCCCCCCGCAGCAAAAAGTTCGAAAGCAAGCTGCCGGGGGAGTAGGCTGGAATAGGCCGATATAGGCCGGAACGCCAGCCTGGAGAATGGGCCGAGGTAGGCCGAGGTAGGCCAAGACGCCGCCCCGCCCCACACAAAGATGGCCGCCACCATTTCGCTGCCGTTTGGCTCCTGGCTCGGTGCTCGGCAGCCACGGAGTTCTCAGGGGCAATAAACCCCTCTCGTGGCTGCCGGGACGATCTCCCACCCGGCCAGGGGACCCAGGCAGCCCAGGTCGTCCGCCAGCTGCATCTGCGAACAGAGAGAATGCAGCCTTGCCGCTCCGAGAGCCGGTTAGTCGTCCATCTTGGACATGCGCAGAACCTTGTTAAGCCCAGCCGCCCTGTTTAGGGTGACTCGCTCCCTACTTCATCAGGGAGCTCGGGAGGACCCCTTGCAGGGTCATGCTGAGGATTTTGGACAATATCTGCACGATAAAATTGCTCAGATTCGGGATGGGCTGGACTCCGATTGGGTAGATGCAGGTGGGATGACGGAGGCCGTTCTTGGTGAGGTTATCTGGGATGAATTTGATTCTGTGGCTCCCGAGGACATGGACAGGATACTGGGGAGGCTGAATTCGACCACATGTTTGTTGGACCCGTGTCCCTCCTGGTTGGTACTGGCCACACAGGAGGTTACACGAGGCTGGCTACAGGGAATTGTTAACGCTTCTTTGATGGAAGGTGTCTTCCTGTCCACCTTGAAAGAGGCGGTGGTGAGGCCCCTTCTCAAGAAGCCTTCCCTGGATCCAGCTATTTTATCGAACTATCATCTTGTCTCCAACCTTCGTTTTGTGGCGAAAGTTGTCGAGAGTATCGTGGCACGACAGCTTCCCTGGTACCTGGATGAAACTGTCTGTCTAGACCCATTCCAGTCCGGTTTCCGACCTGGGTACAGCACGGAGATGGCCTCGGTCGCATTGGTGGATGATCTCTGGAGGGCTCGGGACAGGGGTTGTTCTTCTGTCCTGGTCCTATTAGATCTTTCAGTGGCTTTTGATACCATTGACCATGGTATCCTGCTGCGACGGCTGGAGAGATTGGAAGTTGGGGGCACCGTTTTTTGGTGGTTCTCCTCCTATTTCTCTGACCGGACACAGACGGTGTTGGCAGGGGGGCAGAGATTGGCCGCGAGGTGCCTCTCATGTGGGGTGCTGCAGGGATCGGTTCTGTCGCCTCTCCTGTTCAACATCTATATGAAGCCGCTGGGTGAGATCATCCATGGTTTTGGGGTGCAATATCATCAGTACACTGATGATACTCAGCTGTACATTTCCACCCCTGACCACCCCAACGAGGCTGTTGAAGTGATGTCCCGGTGTCTGGAGGCCGTGCGGGTCTGGATGGGGAGGAACAGGCTTTGACTCAATCCCTCCAAGACTGAGTGGCTGTGGATGCCAGCATCCCGGTACAGCCAGCTAGTTCCATCGCTGACTGTCGGAGCTGAGTCATTGGCCCCCATTGAGAGGGTTCGCAACTTGGGTGTTCTCCTGGATGCTCAGCTGTCGTTAGAAGAACATATGACGGCCGTTGCCAGGGGAGCTTTTTATCAGGTGCGCCTGATACACCAGTTGCGCCCCTTCATAGACCGGGATTCCCTATGCACGGTCACTCATGCCCTCGTCACTTCCCGCCTGGACTACTGTAACGCTCTCTACATGGGGCTCCCCTTGAAGAGCACCCGGAGGCTCCAACTGGTCTAGAATGCGGCTGCGCAGGTAATAGAGGGAGCTACTCGTGGCTCCCATATAACATCTCTCCTGCACAAGCTGCACTGGTTGCCGGTGGTCTTCCGGGTGCAATTCAAGGTCTTGGTTACCACCTTTAAAACGCTCCATGGCATAGGACCGGGCTATTGACGGGACCGTCTGCTGCCGCCGATAGCCTCCTACCAACCTGTGCGCTCACACATGGTCTCCTCAGGGTGCCGTCAGCCAAACAATGTCGGCTGGCGACCCCCAGGGGGAGAGCCTTCTCTGTGCGAGCACCTACCCTCTGGAATGAGCTTCCTCTGGGGTTACGATTACTCCCCGACCTCCAGACCTTCCGCCGTGAACTCAAGACCTTTCTGTTTTACTGCGCAGGGCTGGCCTAATATACTACGGTTTTTAATTGGGGCTTTTTATCATTTCTTTATTATAGTTTTAAATGGGGTTAGCCAAATTGAATAAGATTTTTAAAATGTTTTTAATTCTATTTATAAATTTGTTTTTATGTTGGCTGTAAACCACCCTGAGTCCTTCGGGAGAAGGGCGGTATAAAAATCAAATAAATAAATAAATAAAATAAATAAATTATTATACATTGTATTTATGCAACCTACTAAGGTATAATTTTTTTTGAGCATAGTTTATGGAATATAACAAAATGACTGGATCACAAGATCATAAATCCAGTGGGTCTTATGTGCCCTTCTCACCTGCTTTAAGACTACCATATCTGCAAAAATCCAGATGCTCAATAGATGGCAACAAAGTTAAGCATAAACAGGTATTCCATGCTTAATGGCTGGTTGTTTTACAATCATTTGGATTTACGATGGCCACAGAACAGGTACTTTAGAGCCCATAAACCACCTCTGGTCATCATAAAGGGTTGTGCTGCCCTGCAGTCACATGACCACAAGTTGGGTTGTCAACTTTATGACCTGTCAAGGCATTCCATGGTCATGTGACCATGATTTATGATTTTTTTTCTTGTTTAGATTATCCTCTAGAACAGTATTTCTTAAACTTCTCTGAATTCTTTCTCATTTTTTAAATTTATGGAGGACCCCAAAAGAGATTAAGGTGGACGTTAAACTGCTCTCCCCCATGGATTACAAACATATAACACCTAGCTTCCTGTTAATATGCTAACACACAGGGTAAATATTCTAAAATGCAAAGGATAAATACTGATTCAACAATTTTCCAGTTTATCTACAGGGTGGATTGTAAATCGGATTCTGCCTGATCAAATTACAGTGGTTTATAGAACAGTATAATAAAAAAGTAGTGTGTGTTTTCCATTTTCAGTTTCTCTTTTTATTATTTTAATCATCTTTGAGCCACCATTTCATAAGTCTTTCATTTTGATTGTTAAAAATAGGTCCATCCTGCATATAAGGTTTGGACTGTGTTTTGAATTTCAATTAATTTAACACATTTTAGCAGATCTTGGTCCTTTCAGTCACAGACAGAAGAAATATATTTAATCTTGAATAGAAATTGGGTTCAAATGATATACTGAAATGATGAAAAGTTTTCAAGGTGATAATAATTCATAAAGTAACCTTTTAAAATACAATTGTTATGGAAACTGATGAACAGTGTCGAAGTAAAAACTCCAGGCAACTAAAACATCTACTATATTTTGTGCTTTAGAGACAAAGTAGGCAAAATATTGAATTATCAAAAATCATACATTTGCTGAATAATTGAGAAAACCAGATAATATCTTTAAGAAGTCTATATTCATTGATTATAGAAGGACTTTTGATTTTGTTAATCATGTCCAACTATGGAATGTTCGTAGGAAAATGGGAGTCACAAAACATCAAATTGTCTCATGTGAAACTCAAACCCAGGACAGGAAACAGACTGGCTCGGTTGTGTATTCTCTCCTTTTTTTTATTATGTTCATATTCTGAATGTAAACAGGGGGAAGTTGGATAAATATAAAGAATGTGATTTTAATATTGGAGGAAGAAAAAAGAATAACCTGTCCGATGCTGATACAATTACTCTGATAGCTGAAAATACAAATGATTTGCATGTTCTAATACTGAAAGTCAAGGAGTATAGTAGGAAATGGGATTAAAATTAAATACAGATAGTCCTCGATTTATGACCACAATTGAGCCCACATTTTTTGTTGGTAAGTGAGACATTTGTTAAGAGAGTTTTGCCCCATTTTACAACCTTTCTTGCCACATTTGTTAAGTGAATCACTGCAGGTGTTAAATTAGTAAGACGGCTGTTAAGTGAATCTGGTTTTCCCATTGATTTTTCTTGTCAGAAGGTCGCAAAAGGGATCAAATGACCTTGGGACACAGGAATGGTCATAAGCATGAACCAGTTATCAGGCATCTGAATTTTGATCACATGATCATGGGGATGCTACAGAGATTTGTAAGTGTGAAAAGTGGTCATAAGTTACTTTTTCTCAGTTTATTTATTTATTTATTTTGTCACAACAATATATATAAGTATCATACAGAAAAGATTATATAATGTATAAACATATATATTTATATATATGTTTATATGTATAGTTCCATTGCAAGTTTGAACAATCACTAAATGAACTGTTGTAAGTTGACGATTACCTGTACAAATAAGAGCAAACTATTGAGAGCAAACATAGCAGCCAATCTAAGGACTGATAATGAAGACCTTCTGGTGGACCTTTTGACTTTTAGGATGATCTATCAGCAGTAAAGGAAAAAAACATACTAGGCACTAGTATAGTTTGGTGGAGTGGCCATGAAGGCCTTGGAAAAAATACTCAGTTGTTGTGATGTCTCTATACCTACAAAGATCAGAGTCATTTAAGCAATAGTTTTCCCTGTGACATTCTATAGAAGTGAAAGTTGGACTTTGAAGAAGTAAGACAGAAAGAATATTAAAGCCTTTGAATCCTGTGTTGGGGAAGACTCCTAAAAATACCATGGGTAGCTAAGAAAAAAAACCAAACATGATATATCACACTAATTAACTCAGAATTCTCACTTAAGACACAAATGACCAAGCTAAAATTATTGCATTTTAGGTGCTATTTTGCAAAGATCTAGCTTTCTTGAGAAGTTTAGAATGTGAGGAAATGTGGAAGGAAATAAGACAACCAGCATTATACACCCATTGATATATCAGTAGAAGGGTCAGGTTTGGTACAGATCATCTGGGCCAGTTTTATGTAAGTGGCCATTAAGTATTAATTCTGACTTGGTGAATCTAATCACCGATCAGTCAATGAAGACAGCATGGTGGTTTGCAAAAGAGATTGATGACAATGCAGAGAAACAAACAAAAAATAGACTTTAGCTATAGGAAATCATAAACTTGTCTCACACTAGTTGTACACTAGTTATAAGGAGAAATTTTCTGACAGTGAGAGCAATCTCACTCTTTTTTTTTTTGGTGCATAAGTGCACAAAAGTGCCTACCGTTCCTGTCCTATTGTTTTCTTTCGTTATATATGCTTGTATATAACGTTGTGACAAAAATAAAAATAAAATCAACCATTGGAACAGCTTGCCTTCAGAAGTTGTGGGAGTTTCATTTCTGGAAGCTTTCAAGAAGAGACTGGACTGTCATGTGTCAGAAATAGTGTAGGGTCTTCTGCTTGGGTGGGAGGTTGGACTAGATGACCTACAAGGTCCCTTCCAACTCTGTTAATCTGTAATACCATGCTTACAATTTTTACTCTGCTTGATGCTTCATTTTTCAAGTATCAAGTTTTTCTCTCCAATTTTTAATCTTCTCAGTCTTGTGTAAATTGCAGTGTCCCAAGATTCTCTACATCTGGTACCCGAGTATAAAAATGGACTAGATGATCATTTAAATGCTGAAATGGATTAGATGTCCAAAGTAAGGTTGATGGCAATTCAGCTCTATCTTTTGAAGATCCCCAAAGCCACAGCACCTCTCACCAAAAGTTTCAGAGACATCATCTCTAAACATTGTTCAGCCATTCTTTTCTGGCAGGGCTTCAAACTTGGTAATTGCATAAGAGACAGCCATTCCCAAACCAACATTTCCTCTGAATTCATAGTACTAAAAAAATTCGATACTACAATAGTAACTTTTATCTTGATTGTAGTAATTAGTTTAAATGCAATTAACCAGACTTGTTTCTCTAACCACAGGTCACAATGCTGATGATAATTAAATGGAGTTATTTATTTAGAGACACCTACTCATAGCCAGCTTGCTAGAAGACATCTATCTTGAGATTTTAATTATGCAGTGGCTGTATTAATTTATTGTTTGCTGCAGTGTTCCCCTTGCACAGTGTAGTGGAGTATAGTTCACCCAGGTTTCATAAATCAAAAGTTTATTAAAGCCAGTGCATGTATTTGGACAGAGAAATATTATCCAACTAAATAAGTCAATAGTGAACTGAACTTCTTAGCATACAAAAGACATATATACCAGTAGTTTCATAAAGACTAATACAGTAATAATAGCAATTATTGTTCTCTAGGCCAGTATGTCATTCTTCTGAAATATGGAAGAGAATCCTACTGCAATGAGTGGCTGAAGAAAGTTCTTCTAATCTCATTTTCTGTCATAGTATCCCCTTCTTTCCCAAAATGCTAAGCTGTTTTTTGGTGGGGATTTTTTTGGCATCTAGGTTCTTGTGAGAAATTAGTTAATTGTTGTATTTCATGATGGTTAAGTAAATCATCATTTAGTGCAAGATGTACACTCAGCCATGAACAGTTTTCTGTGTTTCTCTTGTAGGAGCATCTTCATTCGTCAACTGGTCTGTTTGGGGATTTTTCCTGACAGAAAGAGTATTTTTCCACCAATTGAGTATTTTCCCTCTAAATATTATTATTCTGTGATTCTCAAGAGAAGTTCAAGCCTTATAACATCTCATCCTTGGGTGGTGAATGGTGCAGTTTTGCTTATAAAAGGAGTTATTCAGAGAAGCCGTTTGCTATTAATCATACAAAAGTCATCTTTTCAAAATGTTCTTTTCTGAAGTACTCTTATTCATAGTTCATGTCATATGGTTACCCCCACAACCCAGAATTTTCTATTTTATTCCATTCCACTCTACTCTATTCCCCCATTCTTTTCCTGTTTCCCACACTAACAGGTGGGCAGAATTTCATGCTTGCTGATTTTGCTCGGTATTCAGTAGATTGGTTCCCACTCCCCTTAATAAAAACCTGCCATTTCCACTATCTTTTTTTTGTATGAATAGAATATATAAGTACTTTTTTTATACTGGAACAAAGCAATGCCAGTGCAAATTAGTATTTTCTCTTTTTAAAAATATGCACTACACAAGAAATGAGTCACTGTTTCTCAGGAATACTTTCTGTTCCATCCTATTTCCATTCATCTTAGAAGGAAAAAGGCAAATGTCCAAACACCAAGTAATACAGGGTGCAGGCAACCATTTGCTGACAATAATCTGAAACTGCTCCCTATAAACAATCAGTGATGAGCCTATCAAGAGGTCATCACAAGCATTATAGTAATGTGGACTAGTGGTGGGTTGCTTCCAGTTCACCCTGGTTTGGGAGAACTGGTAGCTGGGGCTGCAGGAGGCTCCGCCCACCTGCCCAGCATCATCAAAAATGCTCTGCGCATGCGCAGAAGCGCCTTACACTCCTGATAGCGAACTGGTAGCGCCGGGATTTGAAACCCACTACTTATCCGGACACATTCTGAGTTCACAATACATTCCGCATGCAGCCCCTGGGAGGGGCATTCCTAGTCTTTATGCATTCTATCAGGATTGGCAAATGTCCTGAATGAGGCTCGAAATCAGCCCTCCCAGAACACAGTAAATCAGTTAACTAGAGATGAGCAAAGCTGAAGGACAAATGTATTTGTGGTCATTTGATAGAGTATCAAAGATATTTTGGGCTCCTTGAAAGTAAAGCTGTAGAATTTGGTTCTGACTGGATGAACGTATTTTTCCTAGGTGGTGGATTGCATGTCATGGGATGTTGGCTTAGAAGGAAGTCTCTGCATAAGAGATCCTAGCATGCATAGAAAACTTGGAGTGTGCTTCTGATAAAATTGGAATTAGTTGCACTTGTGGCACTCTGGCCAAAATAAATGCTAAAACAGAGTGATGTGTAATTTGCCATATGCTGGAGATTATATTCATAGCTTCCAATTTACATAATAGGATTTATAATGTGACATATTTTAATCCAATACTTTTATTTATTTATTTATTTATTTATTTATTTGTCATAACAATATATACAAGCGTTACATAAAAGGTTATAAATATATGAACGTATATATGAGGAGAAATGAGGTACTAAAAACGTGTATATACATAGGGAAAGAAACAGTAGGACAGGAACGGTAGGCACGTTTGTGCTCTTATGCACGCCCCTTTAGAGTCCTCTTAGGAAAGTGGTGAGGTCAACCGTGGACAGTTTTTGAGTGAAACCTTTGGGGTTATGAGAAGAAACCACAGAGTCAGGTAATGCATTCCAAGTATATACAATTCTGTTACAGAAATCGTGTTTTCTGCAATCTAAACTGGAACGGTTGACATTGAGTTTGAATCTGTTTGTAGCTCTTGTGATATTGTTATTGAAACTAAAAAAGTCATTGACAGGAAGGACATTACAACGGATGATTTTATATGCTAAACCCAGATCCAGTCGAAGGCGACGAAGTCCCAAGTTTTCTAGACCCAAGATATCAAGTCTGGTGGAATAAGGTATTTTATTAGTTTCAGAGGAATGGAGAATTCTTCTCGTAAAATACCTTTGGACACGCTCAACTGTGTTGATGTCAGATATATGGTAAGGGTTCCAGACAGGAGAGCAGTAATCAAGAATTGGCCTAACAAATGTTTTATATGCTCTGGTCAGTAGCATGGTGTTTTTTGAAAAGAAGCTACGTAAAATTAAGTTGACAACTCTTAGAGCCTTCTTAGCTATGTAGTTGCAGTGGGCTTTGGAACTTAAATCGTTAGATGTAAAAACTCCAAGGTCTTTGACAGGGTGGGGGCCATCTGCGAGGCAATGTCCATCAAGCATGTACTTTGTGATTGGGTTCTTTCTTCCAATGTGCAAGACTGAGCATTTACTGGTTGAAATTTGTAGTTGCCAAATTTTAGACCAGGCAGATAGATGATCAAGGTCCTTTTGAATTGTGGATGCATTGTCAGTGGTGTTGAAAAGTTTGACATCATCAGCAAAGAGAACACAGTTACTTGAAATATCAATACAAAGATCATTTATATATATTATAAAGAGAGTAGGTCCAAGAACGCTGCCTTGAGGAACACCACTCTTGACAGGAACAGGATTTGAAAGAGCATTACCAATTTTAACTATTTGTTGTCTGTTTGACAAAAAAGCAGATATCCAGTGGTGTAAGGGTCCTGAAATGCCATAGGATTTTAATTTTAGGAGAAGTTTATCATGTACTACTGAGTCAAAAGCTTTGCAGAAGTCTATGTATATTGCATCTATTGATTTACCTAGATCAAGATTAGTAGTCCATAGGTTTTTACAGTAGAGAAGTTGTAGATTGCATGATAATTTTTCCTGAAGCCAAATTGTTTATTTGAGAGAAGGTTGTGCATTTCTAAGTGTAAGGTAATGGATTGGTTGATGATGGATTCCATAACCTTGCAGGCGACGCAACATAGGGAGATAGGTCTATAATTATCAACTAAGCTGGGGTCGCCTTTTTTGAAAACTGGAATGACTGTGGCTAGCGACCAGAGACTGGGAAGGGAACTGGTTCTAAAGGCTATATTAAAGATTATACTTAGGGTTCTGCTAGATTACTAGAGAGTTTTTTAAAAGTAAGCACAAAGACCATCAGGTCCAATGGATAGAGATGGCTTCAATTTACTTAGAGCTTTACCAACATTTTCTTCTGTAAAATCAACAATTGTTAAGTTGTCATGCTCATTGATTGTACAAATTTGGAATGTTGGATGAGTGCCATCACTGTTGACAAAAACTGATGCAAAGAATTTATTAAAGAGGTTTGCTCTAGATTCTTCAGCATTGTATTCATTGCCATCAGGATCTTTTAGAGGTGGCATGCGTCTAGAGTTTTTAAGCTTGTTGTTGACAAAATTATAGAAGGCACGATTGAATTTGTGCAGAAGATCCTCTTCTTGCTTGGTGTGGTAATTTGTGCATTCAGTTTTTATTTGGTTGCATATAGTTCTGTAGCGTTTTTAAAATTAGCTACATAGCCCTTTTGTTTCTTTTCCAGAGGATCTTTTTAGATTGAAGCTTTTTTATTGATATGGGTAGTTTGCTTTTCCTAATCTTGATGGTAGTTAGTGGTACATATAGTTCGATGACTCTGTTGATTTCGAGTAGAAAAACTCTATAGTGGTCTTCAGCAGTTATACAGGTTGAGAACAGATTTTGCCAGTCTAGAAATGAAAGATCATTGTTTATAGAGTCATAATTGGCTTTTTTGAAGTTGTAAATGGGAATGCTATTGATATGATGGTTAAAGTCACAACGTATATTAAGATGGAAGTCAATCATGCAATGATCACTGTTGGAAAAGGGTTCTCTTATTTGTAGTCCATAAATGGTATTGTTATTGTTGCAGAAGATGAGGTCAAGGCAGTTGTTTAGTCTTGTATTATTGGTTACAAGTTGTTCAAGACCTAGGTTAGTAACAGCGTTGTATATTGTTGTGTGGATTGGATCAGTTGTACTTTCGTTAGTTATCCAGTTGATACATTTCATGTTGCTTCTCAGAGAATTTTATGAATGCTATTTTGATGTTCCAAAATGCCATTGTTATCTTGGAAACAGCACGGCCTGCCTTTTGCTTAGTACTTTCCGCTCAGTTGTATATCTGCCCCCAAAATAATAAATTGCAAACCAGAGGACCTGGTCCTCTCAAAGGGAAAATGATATTTCAAAGATGTTTTATAACAAAGTGATAGTCACAAAACATTCTCTAAGTAAGAAAAACATATAAAATATTATTTTAAGACTGTTGCTGGGTTCCCACATTGCCCTACATCAAGCTTTACAGAACTCAACTTGACTCACTACTGAAGTTTATGTAAGAAGCTCAAACTGCACTACAGTCAGCAGGATATGTGAATCCAGTATGTAGCAAAACAACAACTACAAAAGCTTAGCCATTGGCCACATTGTCTGACAATTGAATTGTCTGACAATTCTGGGAGTTCTAATCTCAATACAATTAAATAATGCTGGATTTTCAATAAAATCTGTTTGAAATTAAACTGAAATGGTGATTGGGCTGCATAAATTCCAACAAAAGTAGACAACAATAAATCATACTTGTTTGCTAAGATCTAGTGGCCTTCTAAATTTTTGCTGTTCAGATCTGGTACTTATAGCCGTAGTAGAGCCAAGACAAGTATAGTATAAGCTTGTCTTGTAAAGTGCTTTCGAATCTTCCTAAACTAGACTTGCTATATTTTTCTTAAGATTTTGAAAGTTTTCATGAGGATGTGCTCCGGCTATAGAAATACTTCTATAAATTGGGATCTAGGCTGCCAAAGTCCTTGTAGAAATGTTTCCAAGAATCAGTTCTATTTTTATTTATTTATTTATTTTATTTATTTGATTTTTATACCGCCCTTCTCCCGAAGGACTCAGGGCGGTGTACAGGCAGAATAAAACAACAATACAAAATACAATTAAAATACAATTTAAAAAACTTATTTAAATTAGCCTGAAAATTTAAAAAATTTACCTTACACTAAAAAACCCCATTTAAAATTAATAAAATTTGACATTTAAAATTCAATTCAAGCCAGCCCCGCGCGAATAAAAAGGTGTGTCTTCAGTTCGCGGCGGAAAGTCCGAAGGTCAGGTATTTGGCGTAAGCCTGGGGGAAGCTCGTTCCAGAGTGTGGGAGCCCCCACAGAGAAGGACCTTCCCCTGGGGGCCGCCAGCCGACATTGTTTGGCGGACGGCACCCTGAGAAGTCCCTCTCTGTGAGAGCGTACGGGTCGGTGGGAGGCATGTGGTAACAGCAGGCGGTCCCGTAAGTACCCAGGCCCTAAGCCATGGAGCGCTTTAAAGGTCGTAACCAACACCTTAAAGTGCACTCGAAAGGCCACAGGTAGCCAGTGCAGTCTGCGCAGGAGCGGTGTTACATGGGAGCTACGCGTAGCTCCCTCTATCACCCGCGCAGCTGCATTCTGGACTAACTGAAGCCTCCGAGTGCACTTCAGGGGGAGCCCCATGTAGAGAGCATTACAATAATCCAAGCGAGAGGTAACGAGCGCATGAGTGACTGTGCACAAGGCATCCCGATCAAGGAAGGGGCGCAACTGCCGAACCAGGCGGACCTGGTGGAAGGCCCTCCTGGAGACGGCCGTCAAATGATCTTCAAACGACAGCCGATCATCCAGGAGGACACCTAAGTTGCGCACCCTGTCCTTTGGGGCCAATAACTCGCCTCCAACAGTCAACTGCGGCTGCAGTTGACTGAATCGAGATGCCGGCATCCACAGCCACTCCGTCTTGGAGGGATTAAGCTTGAGCCTGTTTCTCCCCATCCAGACCCGTACGGCTTCCAAACACCGGGACAGCACTTCAACAACTTCATTGGGGTGGCCCGGGGTGGAAAAGTACAGCTGGGTGTCATCAGCGTACTGTTGGTATCTCACCCCGAAGCCACTGATGATCTCACCCAACGGCTTCATGTAGATGTTGAACAGCAGGGGCGAGAGAATCGACCCCTGCGGGACCCCACAAGTGAGGCACCTCGCGGCCGACCTCTGCCCCCCTGTCAACACCGTCTGCGACCGGTCGGAGAGATAGGAGGAGAACCACCGATACACGGTGCCTCCCACTCCCAATCCCCCCAACCGGCGCAGCAAGATACCATGGTCGATGGTATCAAAAGCCGCTGAGAGGTCTAATAGGACCAGGGCAGAGGAATACCCCCTGTCCCTGGCCCGCCAGAGATCATCCACCAATGCGACCAAAGCTGTCTCCGTGCTGTATCCGGGTCGAAAGCCGGACTGGAACGGGTCTAGATAGACGGCTTCATCCAGGTATTGGGGTAGCTGTCTGGCCACAGCACTCTCTACAACCTTCGCAACGAAGCGAAGGTTGGAGACTGGACGATAGTTACCCAAAATAGCTGGGTCCAGGGAGGGCTTCTTGAGGAGGGGTCTCACCACCGCCTCTTTCAAGGCGGCAGGGAAAACCCCTTCCAGCAAAGAAGCGTTGATAATCCTCTGGAGCCAGCCTCGTGTCACCTCCTGAGTGGCCAGTACCAGCCAGGAAGGACACGGGTCCAGTAAACATGTCGTGGCGTGAAGCCTCCCCAACAACCTGTCCACGTCCTCGGGAGCCACAGGGTCAAACTCATCCCAAACCGGCTCAACAAGACGTGTCTCCTCTCCCTCGCTTGGATCATCCCAATTTCGGTCCAGACCGTCCCGGAGCTGAGCGATTTTATCGTATAGATAACCACTAAACTCCTCGGCTCGTCCCTGCAAAGGGTCATCCCGCACCTCCTGATGAAGGAGGGAGCGGGTCACCCGAAACAGGGCGGCCGGGCGGTTATCTGCCGACGCAATGAGGGTGGAGGCGTAAGAACGCCTCGCCTCCCTCATTGCCACTAGGTAGGTCCTAGAATAGGACCTAACTAGTGTCCGATCAGCTTCGGAACGACTGGACCTCCAGGTGCTCTCTAGGCGTCTTCTCCGGCGTTTCATCTCCCTCAGCCCCTCGGAGAACCAAGGGGCCGGACGAGATCTGCGCCGGGTCAGAGGCCGCAAAGGCGCGACACGGTCCAAGGCCCCAGCCGCGGCCTGTTCCCAGGCCACGACTAGTTCCTCAGTCGTGCCGTGGGCCAGATCCTCAGGGAATGGCCCAAGCTCCGTCAGGAACCTCTCAGGGTCCATCAGGCGCCTGGGACGAAACCAACGTATAGGTTCCGTCTCCCTGCGATGGTGAGTGGCGGTTCGGAAGTCTAGGCGAAGGAGAAAATGATCGGACCATGACATTGGTTCTGTTACTAAATCATCTAATTCCAGATCATTTAACCACTGTCCAGAGATATAAATCAGATCCAGTGTGCCTCCCCCCGTGTGCGTAGGACCATCATTTACTCGAATCAGGTCCAAGGCCGTCATGGAAGCCTGGAACTCCCGAGCTGCCGTCGATGACAAGCCGACTGATGGCAGGTTGAAATCCCCCATGACTACAAGTCTGGGGGTCTCAACCGCCACCATGGCAAGTACCTCCAACAGCTCAGGCAGGGCTGTGGTCACGCAGCAAGGAGCCAGGTACGCGATCAACAAGCCCAACTGATTCCTATGGCCCCACCGCACATAGAGGGATTCACAGCCGGCAATCTGAGGAACAGTGGCCTCCCTCGGCTCTAGATCTTCCTTAATAACAACCGCCACCCCCCCACCCCTACCTTGGGCCCTCGGCTGATGAAATGCTCGGAAACCTGGAGGGCACAGCTCAACAAGGGGAACCCCCCCCTCTGGACCCAACCAGGTCTCCGTAATGCCCATCAGGTCCGCGGACTCCCCCTGAATAAGGTCGCAAATCAGGGGAGCTTTATTAGCCACGGACCGGGCATTACACAACATCAGCTGAAGATCCAAGCTCTGAGGATCATGGCCGCCCGAGGAACGGGTAGGGACTGAGGGGCCGGAGCACGTGATCACTTTCAGACATCGAACACGTGCTCCCAACTCTCGATACGGCCCCCCCCTCCGCCATATCTGCCTCTCCCACTTACCGTACAGATCGAACATCCCTCTAATCCTGGAACCGAGCCCTCCCCCCCTGCCTTCAGACCAGATGGAGTAGTGCCGCGAACAAGCACAGGGGCTGGATCCCTCCCCGACGGGTTCTCTCCCCCACCCGTCAAATCCCTCCCCCCCACCCTCCCCTTAAAATTCCCCTTAAAAAATCTATTAAAACAATTAATTAAAAAACCCCTGAGTCTCCTATTTTTGGCATGCCATCTCTCGGGGTTCCAAAACCCGTCCTCAAGATGGGCCCTCGATAGTGTAGAGGGCCAAACCCGCGAGAGAGGGGAATCTTGCAGGGCAAGAAGGTCAGCCGCTGTAAATGTCCGCATGATGAGAGTCCGGCAAGCAGACCCATCCTGGACCTGTCAAGATGGAAATTGACACACCAGTAATCCAGGTGGAAGACAGACGAGATAGTTCTTGGGCGGTGGATGAAAAACCGCCATGATTAAGTCAGAGCACCAACCCCTCCTATCCCGAGGGGTGGACTATGGACGAGGGGAAGGGGGGGAAAGGATGAAGTCCTACAATAGTCAAGCTAGGATTGTCCAGGACCAACCTCAGTTCACCCAACTGGGGCCAAAGATCTTCAGTAGGTCCCCTTGCAGCCAGCCCTTAGGCGTCCTCTAAGATGATAGAAAAGGCGCCCACATGGCCCGTGATCGTCCTTCAAGATTGACAAAGAGGCCGAAGCACGTGCCTAATGGGCCAGCTGCTCCACCGACGAGACGCCTCTCTCCCAAGATCCGGGGGGGGGGCAAAGGACTCACAAAAGCCCCCACAGACGGCCATAGACGCCCTCAAGTTGATAGGGAGGGCGTCCCCTAGGCCCGTAGATAACCTTCAGAGTGGCAGAGAAGGTGACCATCGGGCCTCTTCATGGCCGCTGAGCCAGGCCACCAGCTGGAGTAGGCCACTCACCCGCCGGGCCTGCTGGGTCATGCCACCGCCGGACCCAGCCGTCCACCGACAGGCTAGGCCCCCGCCAGACCGGTCCAGCCAGGCCGCCGCCACCGCCGCCCCTGCTGACAGCACCGCCACCGCCGCCGCCGGCGGGGGGAGAGAGCTCCAAGGCTCCTCCCGGAGCTCCTCCCGGAGCAACGCCAGGCCAGGCCGCTACCGCCACCGAAAACTCAGCCGCCGCCGCCGCCGTTGGAAAAGGCCGGGCTGCCCCCACCACCGACACCGCAGACAAGGGGCGAAGAGGAGAGGGCTCTAAAGCCCATCCTAGGGCAGAGCCGAGCCCGGCCGCCGCTGCCGCCACCGGAAAACCGACTGCCGCCGCCGCCGCCGCTGGAGAAGGCCAGGCCACTGCCGCTACCGCCGTCGGCCATATCACCACCGGAGGGAGGGAAAGTGCTCCGGGACTCCTTCTAAAGGAACCCGGAGGCGCCTCGCTTCCATCCGCCCATCCTCCGAACCCTCGCACTGTCCTCTACCCGGGCGGGGGGTCAAAGCTGTCAAAAAGACCCCCCCGACCCGGTCGGGTCCAATATAGGCCCGTCGCCACAACAGCTGTTCAGCGGCGCGGCGCCATCTTGGACATGTGCAGAAAAACTGGATACATGTTTCCATTTCATTACAAAAAGTTTTATAACATAGTGATAATAAACTTATTTATATATGATAATGAATATAGCATCCATTTAAATAACATTTATCATCTTGTGATTTTAAAGCCAGTGTAGTTCAGATATTAATACTACCTGATGATCCTGTTTTGGGGCCAAGCAATACATCAAGTTATAATTGTCAACATAAAATATAAATACAAAATGATTTAATTTTTTGTTGATATCTTTTCTTTCTTAAAATGTATTTTGATATTTGGTTGCTAGCCTTATTGTTGCTGCATACAATTGAGGGTGATTTAAAAGACGTTATGTTCAGGTTGTAGGCATACATATTTCTTTCATATCCCGTGTGATAAAATAATTTGTTTTTAAAACACTGCAAAAGTAGGGTAACAGTGAAGGATGATGTCACTTTCAAATAACATTCAGTGTTTTGAAAACAAATTTCCTCTGGAAGACATTTGGAGTACTTTATACAGCCCAACATTTCACATTATTGTTGTTAGTTGCAACACTTTTATTGTTTCTGCTTCTTTGTTTTTTTATTAGAAGTGTTCTTTCTCCCTTTAGCAAGCAGCTCTGTCTGATTTAATTAAATACAGTAGACTGAGTTTTTATATCACACACAATATAGTGTCAGTGGTGAAATGTAAAATTTGTTACTACCGGTTCTGTGGGCGTGGCTTGGTGGTGGTGGTGGTAATGTGACTGGGTGGGCATGGCCAACTTTTTTTTTCTTTTACTTTTAAAAGCATTTTTTCTACAACCTCTTTTAAATGCTTTTAAAAGTTTCTGATGATCCCAGCTGAGCTGCGCGATCATCAGAGGCTTTTTTTTTACTTTTAAAAGCATTTTTTTGGCAGAAGAAAAAATGCTTTTAAAAGTAAAAAAAACACCAAAACCTCTGATGATTGCGTGGCTCAGCTAGGCATGGGCGGGGAGGGATTTTTGCTACTGGTTCTCTTCAGGTGGGATGCGAAAGTAACCTAAGACCCTAACAGGCAGGCCTGTGTCCAGGCCTGTGTCTGTAGGCCCTAGAGACATCTTTGGTCAAGCAAATAAAAAGGCTTGTCAGCTGTAACGGAGAATATACCCATGTACCACCCAGAAATGTGCTAAGCTCGGATAACCACATCCTGCTGTTCTGCAGAAATTGTACTTTGCAATAATGGTAAACATGTTTATGTGACCCCCTGATATACTATCGGTTCCCCATTTCTGTTATTCCTGGAATTATACCCATATATGGAATGTAACATGCTGAGACAATGTATTTGCAGCTTGCACGTAGCAATAAGGTATATAAAGCCTTGCTGGAAAGCCCCTAATTCGTTCAGACTTACAGCCTTGTTCTGTACTTGAACCTGCGCAAATATAATAAACCCTTCCTTCCCAGAGGAGCTGGCTTGTGTCTTGTCTTTTCTACAACAGCTTCATGGCGACCGCGGCAGGACACTAAGCGAGACGACATCTCGTTGAGGGCAGCCCGACCCCTCGGGCCCACCCAGGGGTCACTCCTGAACATTCTCCAGGCGCCACGGGGGTCCTTCCTCCAGGAGACAACAGTGACACCACGGCGGGATCAACGTTGCTGACGGCTAGTCCAAGAACTCTTGCGGGAAGGAACGGTGGTCTGAACCGAATCCTGGCCAGGACGTGTGTGTGAAGACGCCGCAGGCGAGTATATGTAAACTGTTTGTGTACCTGTCTCAGTTGAAGACAGAAGAGGGGGCCCGATCACCCCCCTGGACTCGGGACGGCTGTCCTAACGAAGTCCGGTTAAGCTGTGTGGGTGGTTAAGCCAACGCGGTTTCCGCTTAGCGACCATTGGAACGTCCGGCGCTACGGGCCGTTGGCAGTGTTGTTAGGATGGGTGGAGGTAGTAGCACGCCAAGCACCCCCTTGGCTTGCATGCTGAAAGGGTTCGAGAAATATTTCAACAAAACACAGTACAAGGTTCCCTACCCCCCGGTGACCAGAGAACGCCTGAGCTACCTGTGCCAAAAACAGTGGCCTCACCTGGGGACTGGGTGGCCAACAGAGGGCTCCTTTAAATGCCAGACTATCGGTGACCTCTGGAACCTGATAGCGGCCAATGAGGAAAAATATCCAAACCAGTTCCCATACATCGACCAGTGGTCTAATGCAGTGGACGAACAGGCCGATGACCTATTGCAGTGTCAGGCTGAGATGGTCCGGTTATGTGTAGCCCGCCCGCGGGGAAAAGGGAAAGGAAAAAGGGGGGATGTAGTCACTAAGCGAGTGAAGGATGCGAAAGTATCCGAATCAAAAGTATCAGATACCAAAAAGCAGATATTGGCCCAGGAGGAGGAAACTATCCTGAGACCCCCGCCATATGCACCCCCGCCGCACCCAGGAGCGCCACCCCCACCTCAGCCGCAGGCAGGGGATGGAGATGACCAGGCCGAGGGAGCCGATGGGGGTGAGCCAGTGGTTCGCCCAAAAGCGAAAAAGCAGTCAAAGAGGGGAAGACCACCAAAGTCAGAAAGGGTGGAAGAGGACTCGGAAGTGGAAAGCGAGGAAGAAGGAGCAGCGGCTACAGCAGTAGGGGTAACAACCAGGGCAGCAGCCGCCAAGGCAGAGGCGGCAGCCGCTGCAGCCCAGGATGAGTTTGTGGCACCGTTAAGGCAAATGGATCAGCAAGTAGTGAATCCCCAGGGAGTAGTTGAGTACCGACCGTGTTTTCAGTACGTTCCTTTCTCGACAACTGACCTTCTGAATTGGAAACAGCATTATGGGCCATTGTCCAGTAAACCGACGGAAATGGCTGACCTGTTTCAAACTATTATGCAAACCCATAATCCCAATTGGCAGGATGTGCAGCAGTTGTTGAATGCACTGTTGACACCTGAGGAAAGGGAAAAGTGGAAAGCAGCGGTTAGGGCATGTATAAGGGAACGATTCCCTAATATGGCGGACGTGGGACCGGAACTGGCGGTTCGGGCCCCTGAACGGGATCCGGGATGGGATCCCAAAGAGGCAAATCAAATGACGCGGTTGAGAGAGTACCAAAACCTGACTGTGGAAGCGTTGAGAAGGGCAGGGAAGCCTCCGGTCAACATGTCTAAGCCTTCCTTGATCATGCAGAAGGCAGATGAGAGCCCAGAAGGCTTTCTGCAACGGCTGATCGAGGCTTATGAGCTGTATACACAGGTTGACCCAAGGCAACCGGAGAATGTGCGCATGCTTAACGAAAGGTTTATAGCGCAGAGTTATGATGACATCAGGAAGAAGCTGCAAAAGCTAGAGGGAGCTCTAGGGAAGAATACTACTGAATTGTTGGAAGTGGCTAGGAAAGTGTATGTGAATAGGGACAAGGTGGAGAAGAAAGAAAGGGATGCTCGGATGCATAAGAAAACGGAATTGTTAGCGGTGGCGCTGCAAGGAGGACGGACCCTGGGTCCGAACCAATGTGCGCATTGTGGAGCAGAAGGGCATTGGCAAAGAGAATGCCCACGACGGTTATTGCCAGGTCGCAGAATGAGAGGATACAGGCCTGGGTTTAGGCAAACCGGAAGAGGCAGAGGTGAGATGGGAAGAGGAGGTTATGTCCCAGTACCACCACCCCGATCCCCTCCGAGGGGAAGAGGGTTTGGTAGCCGAGGAGTCAGGGGCTCAAGAGGTAGAGCGTATGGAAGTACGGAGGCTGTGGAAGAGATTGGTCTAGTTGGAACAGGATGGTCGGACTGACGGGGACCAGGCTTGGAGCAGGCCCCGCCTGAGCCATTGGTTACTATGAATATTGGGGGCCAACAGACAACCTTCCTAGTAGACACCGGTGCGGGGAGATCCGTAGTGAATAATCTGATCACTGCACCAGGGATACACCAAATAAGGGTACAAGGAGTGTCGGGCCAAGTAGTGGAAAGGCAGATCCTTCAGCCAGTAACATGCACATATAAAGGATCAAAACTCCAACATGAGTTCCTCTACATACCTGAATGCCCTATCCCGTTACTGGGCAGGGATATGCTTAACAAATTGGGGGCCACCATATCTTTCAATGAGGGAAAACAAAGCATCACTGTCAGCCATGATCCTGACTCCGTATGGAGGCTAATGGTGGCGCAGGTTGCAGAGGACAGGAAATGGGAGGAGTTTGACGTGCCAGAGCTGTGGGCTGAAGATAACCCTCCTGGGTTTGCCGCTCACCATCCGCCAGTGATCGTGGAAGTGAAACCATACGCCACACCAGTACACATCAGACAAAGGCCATGTTCGCGTGAAGCGATTACCGCCATTTACGAAATTATCCAGAAGTTCCTGAAGGCAGGTATCTTGGTCCCTATCCAGTCACCCTGGAACACCCCGATCTTACCCATAAGGAAACCGGATGGGGTCTCCTTTAGGCCGGTACAGGATCTTAGGATTATTAATGACGTCACAGTGACGATCCATCCGGCTGTCCCGAACCCATACACATTACTAAGCCTGATCCCGCCTAAAGCCAAGTGGTTTTCGGTCATAGATCTAAAAGATGCGTTTTTCACGATCCCAATACACCCCGTGAGCCAGCCGTTGTTTGCATTTGAGTGGGAAAACCCGACCACGGGAACTAAACTACAATACACCTGGACACGCCTACCCCAAGGGTTCAAGAACTCGCCCACCCTGTTCGGAACGGCACTAGGAAGGGATTTACAATATTATGTACCTAGACAAAAGGGAGATACAGTGTTACAATACGTGGACGATGTGCTGGTTACTGGGCAGACTGAGGACCTATGCTGGGAAAACACCAAAGCCTTGTTTGTTCTCTTGGTAGAGTGTGGATATAGGGCATCGAGAAACAAGGCTCAGTTAGTAAAGCAACGGGTGAGGTATTTAGGCTACGACATTGAACAAGGAAAAAGGTCGTTAGGCCCTGAACGGAAGGAGGCAGTATTGGCTATAGCAGAACCCACGACAAGGAGACAGTTGCGAGGCTTTCTAGGGCTAGCAGGCTTTTGTAGAATCTGGATCCCCAATTTCGCGTTATTGGCAGCGCCCCTCTATGCTTCTACAAAGGGGGGCAACTCCGATGAGTTTGTCTGGACTGAGGAGCAAAGCAGAGCATTCAAAGAGATAAAGAAGGAATTGACTAGGGCTCCAGCGTTGGCATTGCCAAACCTGGAAAAACCCTTTAACCTTTATGTGGATACAAAACAAAACATAGCCTTAGGTGTTTTGACTCAGCAGTTAGGGGCGTGGCAACGGCCGATTGCGTATCTGTCAAAGCAGCTTGACGGAGTGGCGAAAGGGTGGCCCCATTGTCTGAAAGTCTTAGCAGCCATAGCTGAACTGTTGCAGGATTGTAATAAATTGACATTTTCATGCCCCATTAATGTACACACCCCACATGCGGTCCAATCGGTGTTGGATAACAAAGGACATCTGTGGATCAGTAACCAGAGGCTAGTGAAATACCAGGCCATGATGATAGAAAACCCACACGTCAGACTTCATGTGTCCACGCGTCTCAACCCCGCAACCCTGTTACCAATTGAGACAACCCTGGAACATGACTGTCTGCATGTGTTGGATAATGTATATTCCACCAGACCAGACCTATCAGACATCCCCTTACCAAACGCAAAGTATAACTGGTACACTGACGGGTCCAGTTACATGCATGAGGGCAAAAGAGTAGCAGGATATGCAATAGTTGATGACAGTAGAGTAATAGAAAGTGGACCGCTGGGAAGTAAGAGGAGTGCGCAGGTTGCTGAATTGTGGGCTCTGATACGAGCTCTGAACAGGGCGGAGGACGAAACGTTGAACGTGTGGACAGATAGCAAGTATGCCTTTTTGACGTTGCACGCCCATGGGGCAGTGTATAAGGAAAGAGGGTTTAGAGATTCGGCAGGCAAATTCATTCAACATGGACACCTGATTCAGTATCTCATTGATGCCGTGAAGAAACCCAAGAGAGTGTCAGTGATGCATTGCAAGGGACACCAACGTGGTGATGATAGGGTGGCCCTTGGAAATAGGGCAGCTGATTTGGAGGCGCGGGCTGCGGCCCTTAGGGATGATGTCACCCCAGACCTGTCCATTCTTATAGCCCAGGATTTAAGTGTTATCCCACCCACTATTAAGCCCTCATACTCCCAGGCGGAATGTGCAAAGGCAGTAAACGACCTAAAAGCTGACCTCAAGGACGGCTGGTATACCTTAGGTGATGGCAGAATATATGTGCCAGCCTCAGCGGCCTGGCCCCTAGTACAATTGTCTCATGAAACTACCCATATGGGAAAGACCGCTCTTGAAACTGCGCTAGGCAGAGACTATTATATTGATGGGTTAGCTGGTATTGTAGCAAGGGTAACAACTCAATGTGAAGTATGTGCTAAAGTAAATCCTAGACAAGGTCCTATAATCCCTCTGGGAACAATTCCCCAGTCGTATTTCCCCATGGATTCCATCATGATAGACTTCACCGATATGCCTAGATGTTTAATCGCAATTGTTTAAAGTATACCTGTGGCACCTTACAGTGGGAACGGAGCTATATGCTAGAAAAGAAATACCTCTGTCATAGCAAAGGAGAATGTTATGATCGGGACACATATAGCTTTTGCCCCTATTGGTCCTGTGTCATTATGTGGTCCGGAGATCCGCCAGCAGGAAACCAGAAATGTAAATTAGAAACAGGAGTCGCTACTAGCGATTGCCTAAGGAACAGATGCAACCCTGTTAAGCTTATTTGTACCCCAACAATGACCTGGGAAGGTTTGTATGGGTTAGGTATATATGGAAAGGGTGCAGATCCCCATGTAACACTTAAATGGAGGATCACACGCCGTGTTCAAAAACTATATGATACCAAGGGATTGTTTTGGTCTTTTTATTTGGAAATGGAAAAACTAAACATACCAGAAATCCCACAATATGTCACCAACTCCTTTGTCAAGTTAGCTGAAGATATCGCTCATACCTTAAATGTGTCTAATTGTTTTGTTTGCGGAGGAACTAACATGGGAGAAAAATGGCCATGGGAAGCCCAGGAATTAAATTATACTACTGTCCTGGATATGGACAAAAAAGGGAACCTTACTTACACCAGGGGGAAAGACGGGGATTGGACGCTCACCACCAACTTAGTAGGGCATGTATGCTATAGAAGGCAGCCCCTTCAAGGGTGTAAGGAGGTGGGAAACCTCATATGCACTGGAAAGTGGGAAAGTGGGATATGGTGGTCAGGTGACAACGCATCGGATGGACTGGAAGAACAAGCATTGTTTGGTGTCAAGGGAATGGCAGGGTTCTTAGCCGACCCAGACAACCAGACTCTGGGGTGGTTAGCACCTGACGGACTATACTGGATCTGTGGAAAGATGGCATACAGCTACCTCCCTGGTAACTGGTGTGGGGCATGCGTCCTAGGTATCATTAGGCCAGGGTTCTTTCTTCTCCCATTAAAGACCAGGCAGGTTCTGGGCGTACCTGTATATGATGAGGTGGGCAATCAGAAAAGACGAAAGAGACATGTAGATACCTCCTTGATATCGCAAGTCAATGTTGGAGGTAATCAACACAGGTGGGGTACGGAGGAATGGCCTGCTGAACGAATCATACAGGTCTATGGACCTGCCTCATGGGCAGAAGATGGCATGTTTGGCTATCGGACCCCAGTGTACCTCCTAAACCGATTGATTCGATTACAGGCAGTGGTGGAGATTATAACTAATGAGACTGTAAAAGGCCTCACTCAACTAGCCAGAGAAAGTGTGAAGTCACGGACCTACATAATGCAAAACAGGTTAGCCTTGGACTACCTCCTAGCAAAAGAAGGGGGAGTGTGTGGAAAGTTCAACCTGACCAATTGCTGTATTGAAATAGATGAAAGTGGTAAAGTCATCAAGGAAATCACAGACAAAATGGTAAAAATAGCTCATGTACCAATGCAGACATGGAGGGGTCTCAATTTAAAGGACATGTTCTCAGGATGGTGGCCCAAACTCCCTGGATTGCAAGCAATCATGGCCCTCATAGGCATCATTGCGGCCGGATGTGTCCTAATACCTTGTGTGTTACCTATCTTTGTGCGCACTATATCTAATAGCTTGTCTCTGTTAGCTGAAAGGAAGGCCATGGCCCAGGTTATGGCTATGTGGCAAATGGGGAATCTGGCTTCCGAGGAATCTGATTCAGGATATGTTACTCTTCTGCCTTGAGATGAGTAACAAAGGGGGGAATAAGGTGGGATGCGAAAGTAACCTGAGACCCTAACAGGCAGGCCTGTGTCCAGGCCTGTGTCTGTAGGCCCTAGAGACATCTTTGGTCAAGCAAATAAAAAGGCTTGTCAGCTGTAACAGAGAAGACGCTTGCTCAACAGACCATATACCCATGTACCACCCAGAAATGTGCTAAGCTCGGATAACCACATCCTGCTGTTCTGCAGAAATTGTACTTTGCAATAATGGTAAACATGTTTATGTGACCCCCTGATATACTATCGGTTCCCCATTTCTGTTATTCCTGGAATTATACCCATATATGGAATGTAACATGCTGAGACAATGTATTTGCAGCTTGCACGTAGCAATAAGGTATATAAAGCCTTGCTGGAAAGCCCCTAATTCGTTCAGACTTACAGCCTTGTTCTGTACTTGAACCTGCGCAAATATAATAAACCCTTCCTTCCCAGAGGAGCTGGCTTGTGTCTTGTCTTTTCTACAACACTCTGAACCACCCGCTGCCATTGCTACTGGATTGGGCGATATGGCCTGAACCGGGAGCATTTCACCCTGGTCTGGGTCTTGTAGGTTAGTGCCGTGGTTGTATGTCAAGATTTATGATATCGTGCATTATATGAAACTAAATGATTGAGTGCAATATGTAGATCAGGCCATTGAGATACAACCAATGATACCTACTTAATAAGACTCAGCCAAGACAAAGTAAAATACCTAGGAGTAAAACTTTGGGTGGGGGGAAGTGGGCAATTTTGGTTGGCAATTTTGTATATCAAAACATGGATAGTATAAAAGAAAAACATCTTTGACCAATTGCCATCTTTTTCTCTAGGATGAAATTCCACTGATGCCATTGCCTTTGGAAGACTATGAAGGACTGATACCAGTAAGTTATAGAGCTGCTACTTTGGTTTAGAAGCCATTAAAAGTAGTTTTAAAAGTGGATCTAAGGAACAATTTTATTCTAATCTCAAACAGAGATCTAATTCTTTATTTGTATATTTATTTATTCATACCCTGCCTTTATTATTATCACAAATAATTCAAGGTGGCAAATATATTCAACATACCTTCCTCCTCCTGTTGTCTCTCCAACAAGAAATCTGAGAGAGTGACTGGACTGGAGATTGTTTGTATCTCAGATTGCACTTAAAAAAAATTGTAGTTATGATAGGGATCAGTCCAAGATTTTCCAATGCAATTATTTTGGCTTCATTTCTATTCCTTAAAAGGAATAGAAATTACTCAATTAGAATTCCTGTGTCATTTAATTCAATTCCCTGCAAGGCAGGGGTGGGATCCTACTGGTTTAACAACCAGTTCGCTAAGTGCGCCAAGCCAGGATACTCCTTCTGGAAAGCAAAACTATGCTGTCCTCATGAGGTATCAGCCTTCTGTCAGAAGTAGAACAGTGCGGAGTCTGGATTGTCTGAAGTGGCTGTGCAGGTTCAGGGACAGGATATAAACCTCTCTAATTGGCACAGGGGAGTTTTATACATACTTAGACATGCACATGCACAAGTGCAGTCCAGTTGGAGCAAACAGACCATCATGAGATCAAACCAAGGGTGATATAAACACACAGAAATAGAAAGAGCTCCTCCCGTATACAAATGAAGCCTGGCAGAAGGAATCAGTCTTCCTCCCGCTTCCTCTTTCAAGGGAAGACATTCAAGGTAGAATGTATACAATACTCCCTCACATATCATATAATGAAAGTTACATGGCAGACAATAAACAACAGAAGTCTCAGCATTTAACTTACAAAAGATATATAAAACTCACACAACTACAGAAAGAGCTAATATCTTGATACCTGGCACAATCAAATCTGCATCCAACCATTTACAGTGAATTAACTATCTCAGGCCATGTATTTGTGTGTATATGTGCATTGGGAAACACAGAGCAGGTGGCCTATTCTCCACTTTGGGACATGTGAATGGAAGAGTCAAGGGATGGGGCCCTAGAATGGAGCTATAGCCAACATTCTGGACCACTGCAACTGTCTCTCCTATACGGATGCACAAGGACATTTTTCAGGATTTTTTTTTTTGTCTCTATAGACACAGGCCTGATCAGATATAATTTCAAATTCTTTCTTTGTTTTGCCATCTCCCCCACCCCCCAATTATTTTGCTTGGATTTTGTCCTGCTATTGTGCTACCATCAGAATCTGGATCATCTTTACATAATTTATTTCCAAAGGTCTATTGGGTGGAAAAGAATAAAAAGACATAGAGCTAAGAGAATCCATCTGGATTTGTTAATGGTTAGTATGTTCAGACATTATTGTCTGCTACAACAATTGTGTTAGAGAACCTGCAGCAGTCTGAATACTCTCTTTACCTGGACCTTGAATGGCTGTACATTCCATCTTAAAGATAGGTGTCAACGCAGTCAGAAATCACAATAGTCATAGCTTCAGGCAGTGATTAATTCTTCTTTCTCAAGTTTCTGCTGTATTGAAATTAAAGCTTCTCACTGGATGTTGCCTGTCCTGTATAAATACCTTGATTAAAGAAGATTAAAGAACCAATTTAGTTTTACAATACCATCAACATTGGATAGATATCCAGAATCACTCACATAATTTTATGGGGCACCGATATATTATCTTCCAGCTGGAACATACTCTCATTTGATAATCCATGTTTCCATTTTTTCCATACCAAGAAAACTCCCTTAAGATATTGAGGGATATTCCCCAATATCCATGCAATGCATTTGATTGATAGCACCAAGAGTTTCTCAGATAGTTTTCATCTAGATTTATCACTGCATCCTTTGGAATTCCTTTTTAAAAAAAATTCAAATCCATTTATTTCTTCTACAGTAAAGAGAATTAGCTCAAGATACTATGACCCAAGGGAAACAGATAAAAAAATACTTCCCTAATTTTTCATTAAAAAAAACAACCCATCATAAACTTTCTAAATGTCAAGATATTCCTTAAAATAATTATTTTCTGTTTTAAAGAAATCAGTAAACCATTGTACAGTGTTGCTATAAAAACTACGCAAATGTAGTTGTCAGCAGGAATCAAGCTGGGCTTTTTAGTTTGATATTCCTTATAGCCTTTAAAAAGGGCTGAAAAAATTCAGCATCAATGTAAAAAAAATCTAACCTTTCTCCAAAGAGTACTTTATCATCAAATGAAGGAAATTCTAATTCTACAAAGATTTTTTAAATTACTTATATACAGTGACAATATCTTAGTTGATAATACCTGAACATACTAATAAAAATCAAGAGAATGTTCATTTTTTTGACATTTTGCAAAGAAATCCTATGTAGCAAGCATTCTATTACATTTTTTGTCAAAAAGAATAGCTGTCAGACAAAATTGTCACTCTTATGTACAATTTCTGGATCTTTGAATGCTGTATATTATCCATAATATCTTCATTTCTTCTTTAGCAGTTCGTCTTCTATCAGAAGGAGAGCTTTTTTTGATAAACAAGAAAATCCACTGAATGTCAAAAGGTTATGGTACGCTGAATGTTCTGTTTCAATAAATATAGCATCATTGTCAAAGAACTCAATTATTTTTTCGATTTTTAAAAATAAAACAAATAGTATCAGAATGATCTTTATCATTTCCTCAGGGATATCTATGTATTGGATGTTTGAATAAAAAAAAAGATATGAGGAACATGCAGAGGTTCAATTAATCTATTCAAAGTTTCATTAAACATTTTGAATAATCGTGTCAGTTTATTTGACATGCATTGATATTTTATTTTGCATTTAGAAAGAGGAATTAATTGTTAGGAATGCAGGCAGGGGTTCGAAATCTGCAAAATGGAAGGGGCACAAAGGACGTTTGCATCTTTTGTATATGCATGTGTGTAATTCTGCCCACCATTTTACAGGTTTTGGCTTCCCCTTCTCCTAAATACCCTCCCCAGTAAGAATGCTTAGTGAAGAAAATATGAATGGGAGGAATGTAAGGCTCACGGTTGGGATACAACATCACTTCAGGGGTGAAATGCTCCCAGTTCAGACTGGATCAGCCAATCCGGTAGTGATGGCGGTGGGTAGTTCAGAGAACCATTAGCAAAAATTCCTCCCGCCCATGCCCAGCTGAGCCATGCGATCGTCAGAGCCTTTTTTTTTTTTTTTTACTTTTAACAGCATTTTTCTACAACCTCTTCAGCCGAAGAGGTTGTAAAAAATGCTTTTAAAAGGCTCTGAAGTTCCCAGCTGAACTGCACAATCGTCAGAGGTGTTTTTTTTACTTTTAAAAGCATTTTTTACAACCTCTTCAGCCGAAGAAGTTGTAAAAAAATGCTTTTAAAAGTAAAAAAAGAAGCTCGCGCGCCACAGCTGATCAGCCCTCCACGCACTGTTCTACTCACCGCATGCCTCTTTTTGCCGTGCACTGCATGCATGCACCTCGCATTTGGTGTATGGTGCGCACTGCGTATGCACGCGAAGCATGCATGCGCAGCCAGCGAACTGGTGGTAAACCGGTTCAGATTTCACCACTGCATCACTTGGTTGTTTAGAACATTCATTGTCTTTGTGAAAAGAGCTTCCTCATGTAAAGGAAGAAATTAACAATATAGTGAAACAAGACTGATGGAAGGATGGATTATTTAAACACATTGGTGGAGGAGAAAATGTATGGCTCTCCAGGGACATTTCTAGCAGCCTCTTGAAAAAAGTTGAGAGCTTTAATAAAGGAAATGCATTTGAAAAGGTGACAGTTAGAAATATTTGATAAATGCTTCAGATCGGGAGACCAGTAATATACACATCTGGGGTAAGTGGAAATATCTCAAGGGGATGGGTGAGAAACTGCAGATAGAAATGACTTTTCTGACATCAGAAATCAGACTTATTTAAAAGTCATGATCCTTTGAGAGTTATTCCATGGAAACTCTTTAGGATTTGAATGAGAATGCATATTGTATTGATGTATTAGATATTTTTATTATATAAAATGTAACCAGTTATGGATATGTGTATTCAAATTGTTTGATTAGATATTATCTTCTTCTAGAATAATTCCATTGTCCTTTCATATATATTTTTTAGTTTCTTCCTTGTATTGGTCATCATTCTGTGCCTACTTTGTTTGCTGAATTTTCACAGGGCTGTTTTCATATACCACCTGAAAAGTTATTGTTTGGTTGATAAACTTTATTTATTTATTTTGAGTTTAGAAATCTCAGCTCTTGGCTGATTTTTTTGTTTTTGTTTACATTTATACCCCGCCCTTCTCCGAAGACTCAGGGCGGCTTACAGTGTATAAGGCAATAGTCTCATTCTATTTGTATATTTTTACAAAGTCAACTTATTGCCCCCCCAACAATCTGGGTCCTCATTTTACCTACCTTATAAAGGATGGAAGGCTGAGTCAACCTTGGGCCGGGCTCGAACCTGCAGTAATTGCAGGCTACTGTGTTCTTAATAACAGGCTTTACCAGCATGAGCTAAACCGGCCCTTCAAGATTTCAAGCTACTCCTTCAGATTATAGGAAATGCTCTTTGGTTGCATTCACACTTATTTATTTGAGAAAAGAAAAATAATCACTATAAAAACTCCAAAGATTAAAAAAATGGAGAAATGTTTTTATTTCTTTCAAAATGAAAATTCATAATCGATGTAAATTTTCTTAATAATGTAAATAATTCTAGCGATATAATGAAGGGAAACATAAGGAAATATTACACTGTATAAACCCCAATTTAAAAAGAGGAAGAAAATAGCTACAAATAATTTAATAAATAATACACAGAAGTGTTTAATAAGCTAAATAGGTACAAATAATATGAGAAAGTAGAGGTTAGAGGAGTACAAACTTAGGAAAAAAATCTTAAAATTGTAGAAAGTAACAACAATATGGATTGTAGATGCAACATATTGTGTTCTTTCTTTACAGAAATGCAAAAATAAAAATCCATAGTTCTTCAGATTGTCAATAAGTCACATAAGAATGCAGTTTTGAAGAAAATATTTTTCCAAAGAAGCATTAAACTGACACATATGCTAAATAGCTTGAATGCAGTATAGTCATCTCTTTGTTGAGTGTTGGGGCAAATATGGATTTTCTGCAGCAAGATATGAGCGAAAAATCTCTCATAATTAAATCTCATTGGCTAGATTCATGCATCATGCTAAGTCATGGAGTAATTTGTCATTGCCTTGGAGTAGAGATATGAAATTTCCAGATATTCTAGAGCCAATTTAGGTAAATAGGTAAATATACCTTATGTTTATTAAAGTGTAATTTAGTGAGACAGTAATTATGTTTACTAATTAAATCTGCTTTAACATGTTTTAAATCATAGTTCTTCTTCTTTCCCAGTTGTTTTCAAAGTTTTTACATCTCTATCCTAGGACAGGGGTTCCCAACCCCCAGTCTGTGGAATGGCATAGGGCTACAACATGCCAGAATTGATGAGTCGAATCATGTGATCAAAACAAAAGAATTAGGAAAGTATATTGGGGACTGAATTCTAGAGGGAAGATGCTTTCCATTGTTATTTATTTAAAAGTGGTGTGTATGTGTGTGTGTGTGTGTGTGTGTGTGTGTATGTTTTCATAGGTTTTCACAGGTATAGGTATGTAGGTCTTGGCGTATTTGGGTCTTTTCCCGTGTAAGGTTGAGAGTATCTTGGCGACGTTTTGACGAGGTCTCATTCATCATCTTCAGGCTGGTGCTTACGGCTTCATGATTGTGCGAGCAAAAGCACGAAGCCATAAGCGCCAGCCTGAAGATGATGAGTGAGACTTTGTCGAAACGTCACCAAGATACTTTCAACCCTACACGGGAAAAGACCCGAATACTAATTTGGGGACTACCCATCTTCCCTACAGAGGGACTTATCTACTTATTATATATGTGAATGTATGCATAATATATCATACATACATAGTAAATCCCTGGGGGTTAATCTGCATATTAGTTTAATATATTATTATTAATATTGTTTTCTTCTATGAGACAAGGGAAGCTTGTTATTGATTTTCAACTAGTTGATTGTTTTTCTCTGACCAGTTCCCTAGGAAATGGGACTTTGTCCTAGTTTGTGATGATCACAGGATGAACATTGAGAAGGCTCGTAAGAAAAAGAAGTTTCTGGAAGAACTGCACAGGAAAGGGTTCATTATCAAGGTAAGACTGAGATCTCTTCCCTCCCTAAAGCTGACACCACATTGCTGGATATAGAGCTGACATGTTGATTTGGAGCTTTTTTTTGCTCAGGATTGGAGTTGATGTCAGGTAGCTCAGTCTGATAATACAACAAGCTCACACTTCAATAGAGGGGATGTGATCTGTCTAACTGGCCTTTTATCAAGCATAGTTGTAATATTTTTGCACCAATTCATGAGCATGAGAATTGAAGATTCTCCTAGACTGTCTTATAAATTTTGGTACCATTTATTTTTCTATGAAATTCTTAGGCAATTAGGGACCAAAAGCTCTTTTATGGAGTTCATGCACCAAGTGGAATCTTTCGAAAATACCAGTGGCTTCTGAATAATCCTGATAATGAATCAGAGCATCTGTTTCCAGAGCAATTAGATTACCAACAGTCAGCAGTCACTTCAACAAGGTAAGGTATCCATCCATCCGGTGTGTACAGTTTGTGCTCAAGTGAAGCGGCTGTCCATGCGATTAATAAGTCATGAGGTTATAAATTAATGGGAAAATTGTTTTGAAGAAAATGTTTGGATTGACACAGAGACTATTGCTTAGTTTAACTGAGAACTTTTAACTGTAGTTGAGGGGTGAGGATCAGTTGGGAGTGACTTTCTAAGCCATTTCAAAACTGCAGAGATATCAATGCTATTCATTTAAAGATAATATTAACTAATAGAGAGTTTTTGCGCTTACTAGATAGTACAGGGAAACTACTGAGCAGCTATGCTGATTACTGTGTAGAACAGAGGTCCCAGTGGGGGGAGGGAGGAGAGGGGATGGTTCTGTGTGAGTAGCAGGCATGTGTGCGTGCAACTCCATTTGCACAAGTGAGGGCACGTGCCTGCTGCTCCCGCAAGTGGAGCTTTGCAAGTGCACCCACCCATCTGCCACTCATGCAAATGGAGCTGCACCGAGGTGAAATCCAGCAGGTTGACAGATTCTGGAGAACCAGTAGTGGAAATTTTGAGTAGTTAGGAGAACCGGCAAATACCACCTCTGGCTGGCCCCAGAGTGAGGTGGGAATGGAGATTTTGCAATATCCTTCCCCCAGGAGTGGGGAGGGAATGAGGATTTTGCAGTATCCTTCCCCTGCCACACTCACCAAGCCACACCCACATAACCAGTAGTAAAAAAAATTGGATTTCACCACTGAGCTGCAAGCATGTGTGTGCTCACCTGCCCCTTGTGTGGCAAGTTCAGAATGGTTCCAGACCCCTGGTGTGGAATGCAGAGAAAGAACTGGAAGCTTTTTAAAACAAAGCAAACAAACCAAACCAAACACTTCAAGGAGGGGCTGAAGTATGGAGGTCAATCCTTACAGCTTCTTCACTGGCAATGCCCCTGGTGAGCTGCTGCCTCCTTTCCCTAATTTTCAGAAATGGATCTATTTGCTCTTGTTTCTCTAAATGGCACCAGCAGGATAAAGTAGGATCACAGTTAGGGATAAAAAGTTAAAAGATTTTCAGGATAAAAGTTATATGCCTTAAGAATTTCTATACTTGGAAGAAATATTTTT
Source organism: Ahaetulla prasina (assembly GCF_028640845.1). Taxonomy (NCBI): domain Eukaryota; kingdom Metazoa; phylum Chordata; class Lepidosauria; order Squamata; family Colubridae; genus Ahaetulla; species Ahaetulla prasina. The sequence goes on along the minus strand of NC_080539.1, from coordinate 258,913,525 downwards.
CTATCATGGATAATGACAGTTGTATTTATTCCTGCTTCTGAACAGTTTATATTAGCATTGCTGTTTTTTCGGTTCTTGTATGTTTTAGGATACGTATTGTGAGTTTTATCCTGCAAAACACAGAAATTCCAAATACCAAAGGTATGAAAGATCTTTCTCTTTATTATTGTATAAATATAATCCATTTGTATTTTATTTTTGCTTTGCAGTATCCTTTTCACAAATGCAGCTATCATCACCAGTCAGTTTTGTTATTCATATAGAAACACACCCCACTGTGTGGAGCTTTATCATGTAGTACATGTAACCATATCTGCAAACTGACTCAGTTTTCTGATGAGTACTAATGATGTGAGGAACTGAAAAAAATTCTTTGTTTTTTAGCAGTGTCACTTCAGACAAAGCAATCTGATGCTGTTAGAGTCCAGTGTTTCATTTGTAATGGCAGTGTGGCGGATTTGAGGCAGTGTGATGATGTTTACAGAATGACAAGGTTCGAATTCCACTCAGAAATGGCTCATGCTTTGTTACAGAAAACATTTTGTACATTAGACAAAACTCCTGGATTGTCGTCTAATGACTGTTCAAATCTTTGCGATGTAAAAAGAAAACTCCCTATGTTATTTCTCTTGTGTAATTTCTTTGCTGCAGCTCCTGTGGAGGTGAGCAGGATCAGATTTGCTTCCGGGGTGGGAGTGGGGGACATACACACATAAACAGATTTGCTTGCTGTTTGGTTCTTTTTAACTGAAGTTCTGGGGCAAGGAGAGACTCCAAACCGGTTACCTACCTGGAGAGCTAGTGTGATATAGTAGTTAAGATGTTACACCAGGGACTTCTGGTGGTGATGTCATAGCGGTGTGGGAGAAAGAGAATGTTTTCCGTTCCTAGATCCCAGATTTTTCACGTTTGGGGACCCCTCGGGGCGCAGTGAGCTTGGAGAGCCACACGGAATAGAGGGGAAACCTGGAGGGCAGTGAGGTGAAAGGCAATCACTCGCTGAACGAAGGAAATCCCTGTCAGCCCAATGCGAAAGTGTCTGCCATCATGTTATGGCGGGCCCGAGGCTGTGATGAGCCAGAGAGGCTAAGGAAGAGAAGATTTACTTAACAGACTGTGACATTCTATATGGCTGAAAATCCCAGAGTGATAATTGGCCATAAAAGTAAGTCCTGATTTTTTGGTTATAAAGGAAGCTCCATCTGGGGGGAATCTCCAGCAGGAGGAGCAGTGACTCAACACAATAAAGTTAACTGCAAGAGTAAAGTGAGGAGAGAGGACATAAAACTTTTGAGAGGTGAGATTGAAAGGAGATAAGTGGGTATTCAGATAAAAATTGGAGGAAAAGAGGAAGAAAAGAGGCCTGGGAAGAGTGATCCAGTGAGGCAGATTGGCAGGAAAAGAAAAGAAGGAAAAAGGCGAGAAACGGTGAGACCGGACTATGGCGGTGAGAGAGGCTTGAACAAATAGGCATTTGAGATAGAGGTTGGAGGAAGAAACCAGTGTCCCCAAATGATGGAAAAAGAGACAGGAGACGCACAGAGGTCGATACAAAGCAGAGAGGGAGCAGAAGGGCTCGGTGTTGAACAAGGAGGAAGAGAGGATTAAAAACGATTTAATAATCAACAAGATACCTATGGAGGATTAAAGAGGAACAAAGAGAAGCAATTGCCTGGACATTGAACATAACATTAACAAGTGACAATTTATTAATTTATCAAGTTAACTAAGAAGACCTAAAGAAATATTTATACATATTTAAGTGGTTAAGTAGGTGGTTAAGTAAGCAACTCATGAACTAATAAAAGCTATATCTAAATTGTTTACGCTTAAACTATATTATACTATCCACCATGGAGGCAATGATCCACCCCAATACACTAGAGGTAGGCAAAATGCTCAGATATAATGACATTTTGGACAATCAAGGGAAACTCAGAAATAATCAGGAGTTAAAGGGACAGGGAATATTTATAGACTGGTACCCATACCTACAGTTACAATCTAGATATAATAAGGACACAGAAGAATATGGATTCAATATTGAACCACAACAATTAGACAAACTGTTGGTAGGTCCAGAGGGAAAACTAATAATCAAACTGTATAATTATTTACTAGAATTTGATAGAGTGGAGGAGGTGGTGAAAGACCCCATGATTTCCTGGGCCAAAAATGTAGGACACAACATAGAATTAGAAGATTGAGAAGAAATCTGGAATAAAAATTATACAATAACTAAATCCGTGGCTTTTAAGGAAAACCAGTATAAGATATTTTATCATTGGCATTTAGCACCAGCTAGGTTGGCCAATATGTACCCAAACTGAAATCCAAAATGTTGAAAATGTATGCAGGGTCAAGGTACCTTCTTTCACTCATGGTGGTCATGCCCCAAAGTGAAAAGATATTGGTTGAAGATACAGGAATAGCTGCAGGATTTAAATAAATGTCAAATAGAATTTAATCCGGAATTATTTCTCCTGGGGATATCTAGGGCGAAATATAATAGGAAGATAAAATATTTGATGTTACATATATTAACAGCGGCAAGGATTGCTTTTGTGCAGTATTGGAATAAAGATAGTATACCGCCAGAGGAATTAGTAATTCAAAAAATATTTCATTGCGTGGAAATGGATAAACTCATACTAGAACTAAAGGGAAAGGATGACTCGGAATATTATGCAGTATGGGAGAAATGGTATGAATGGCTAGATAATAGAAATAAGGAATGGTAATGTACATAAAGGAACAGAACGTTTAGAAATAGGATGAATATAATGTATTGAATATTGATTCTAGTTGAATGAATAATGTCACAGATCTGTTAAATATATAATAGAGAAATGTAAAGAGAAAAAATGCAAATAATAATAATAACAATAACAACAACAACAATAATAATAATTTAAAAAAAAAGATGTTACACCAGGAACAGGGAGAGTTGTGTTGTAATTCCCCCCTCTGCCATGAAAGTTCACTGGGTGATTTGGGGCCAGTTGTTCAATCTCTTTCAGCCTTCCCTCCTTCCCTCTGTGGAAGCAAACAGGAGGAGGGTACACTACATAGGCCACCTTGAGCTCCTGTACAAAAGATGTAGTATATATCAAATAAATAAATCCCTGCATTCATTGTTAAAGCACCTTCCCCTACCTGACATTTCCTGTTTTTGGGGGCCACAACTCTTATCACTCCCTCCCAATCAGCAGAGCTAATGGTTGAGGGCAACAGGAGTGAAGATTTGTCATTTGTGGACTGCAGGTTCTCCATCTTCTGATTTAGGGTTTTAATACTGAAGACTGGTAAATTACACCTGAGAATATTCAGGCAGCGAGTGGAGTTAGAATACAGATCACATTAACCTGTTTTTAGAGCTGGTGCCAACGGTCTTTTAAATCATCGGAAGTTTCCAAACTCTTTTCAAAGGCAGATATAAATGATTTAGCTTGCAGTAATCCAGTTTCTCTCCCTAAGGCACAAGTCAGGTAATCCAGTCTGCTTTTTCCCCGACATGGTTATACACGCCGCTGACTCAACAGCCCCATTTGGTCAAAAGTAATTTCTTTTGTCATCTCCTGAGAATTGACAAATAATGCAAACCTGATTTTTGAGTGGGATATTTACACCATCCCAACAAGCAAACCAAATCATTACCATGGAATTAGCTGTCAAATGACCAGGAGGAAATATTTTATTTCAAGCCGTTGGTGTCCAAAATTAAAAATAAGTTAAAATGATCTACAAATAACCATGATGTCTTGTAGTTTGCCCTAGAAAAGGCTGGTGTACTATATTTTAGTTTAATCTATTTTTGTGAATTGTTTATTTAGTGAAAATGCTACATTAGCCTTAGAAGGAAGAACGTTTGTCAAATGAATGAGTAACAGAGACTAGCACAGAAGAATTATCCTTAATTGTCATGCACATTCTAATCTGCATACATGCTGCTTTGAGATATACACGCTTCAAGGAAACATTTACCTGCAAGTCTTTGTTAAGATACTCACTTGAGTGTCTATTTGAAAGAAATATCCTGGCAAAACTTCACTTTTGGGGTTGAGGTGGGGGGGAAAGGTCTTGATCTTGTTTCTCTTCCTCTACTAGAGAAGCTTCGTGACCTGATAAAGAAGAAAGTGTTTGAAACTGCATTTCCTTTACATGAGGTGAGGAAGTCTGAAGGCCAACCTAAAGCTGATGAATACAGTTGTTAAATTAAATAGCAGTTATGAACTTAGGTTGAAGAATGGAGTCCAGTCTTTTGCCTTGATTCCTGGATCCAGAGAGATAGACCATTACAAGTTACTCGAGTATTAGGGATAGTGGTGGTGATGGTAAAGGAAGCTTTACTGGTGTTTAATTAGAAGAAAAGGCTAAAATAAATGGCAGAAAATATATTTTCAATGCATTAATCAGTAGAAGAAAAGCTTTGTTTGACAACAGTGTCTGTATATATCTATTCAGCATCTTGTGGGAGTTGATTGCTCAGGGTTGCAAAATTGTTTATAGAATATATAATCTTTCAGTTTTAACATGTTTAATTGCATTATTTTATCTAGAGAGAAAATCTGGGTAGATTTCTGAAAATGAATTGGGCTCAATGGAGAGAACTCTTCTCTAGGCAACCAATTGGAGAAATCAGGTAAGGGACAGACAGAGGATTTGGAAACTTTGATGAGGATGCTCTGAAATGTGAAATTACTGTAATAAAAACATTATCATGTTAATTTAAATAGCTTTTTGTGTTCTATTTCCTTATCTAAAGGAAGGGAACATTTAAATACGATTTAAATTGTATTCCTTTTTTCGGTTCTGAATTGAGATCATACTGTCACAAACTAAAATGATGTCATGTACTTCAGTTAACAATCTGTTTCTCTTGAAGAAGAGATGGTTCTTTGATATTTCACTCATCTGATCTGAAGATTAAACCCTGCTACAGCTCTTGCCAGTGCTGCTCCATTTTTAAACATACATTAATAATCCAATACTTGCAAACTGCATCACTGGATTTCATCAATGTTCCGTGCAATCTGCTAGGTTTTTATTTGCCTCTGGGTCTAGCTTCCATTGACTGCTTTTGTAAAATACGGTATTGGCTTGGAAACATCTTCATTTAGTGGAAGTTCTTTCAGATCCAGAACTAGAGGATTTATGTTAAGGCAAGCAGTGTTGTTTGGACAATTCTTTCAAGGTATACTCTTTCTTTTCTTTTCTTTTCTTTTTATTGAAAGAGTTTTAAAAAACAAAAACATTTTCCCCCCTTTTCCCCCTCCTCCCAAAACCCCTTCCCCTCCCCGGCTTCCCGGGTCAATCACAAGGTATTGTTATACATAAACCAAACATAGAATAAAATTTTCCTTCAATCCAAATAACCACATCCAAAGCTTTTCATCTCCCAACCTCCCATTACATAAAATAACTTTCTAATTATTCAAAGGCAATCTGATATTTCTTAATCTGATATCTGTTTTGTAGATAATCAATCCATTTTTCCATTCAATTAAATATCTTTCCTGCGTATTGTCTTTTAAAACGCTGAGATTTTAGCCATCTCAGCCAAATTAATAACTTTCAATATCCATTCTTCTATTGTAGGTATCTCTTCTTTCTTCCAGTATTGTCCAATCAACAGTCTTGCTGCTGTTATTAAATTCAGAATCAATTTAGTCTCAATCCCTGTACAATCCGTTATAATTCCCAAAAGGAAAAATTGTGGCAGGAACTTTATCTTCTTCTTCAGTACATTTTGAATAATCCACCAAATTCTTATCCAAAAGACCTTAATTTTCTTGCAAGTCCACCAAATATGAAAATATGTAGCGTCATCACAATCACACCTCCAACATTTCGCTTGGATATTAGGATACATACATGATAATTTTTTGGGATCTAAGTGCCATCTATAAAACATCTTATAAAAATTTTCCTTAAATTCTGTGCTTGTGTAAACTTAACATTTCTAACCCAAATTTTCTCCCATGTTTCCAACATTATTGGTTCCTGAATATTCTGTGCCCATTTTATCATACAATCCTTTACCAAATCCTTTTCCGAATCTATTTCAAGCAACACATTATACAATCTCTTTATATGCTCCTGGGTCTGATTTCTAATTTGCTTTATTAAATTTTCCTCCCTTTGCATTATACCAATTTTTGGATCTTCTTTCCATCTAGCACTTATTTGCCCATATTGAAACCAAGTATAATTCCTCCCTTCTTCATTTAATACCTGTAATGATTTTAATTGCAATCTACCTCCTTCAGCATACAAAAGTTCTTTATAAGTAATCATTTCCTGTTTCTGTTCTATATTTATATTCTCTATTGCATGTCTAGGACTCGCCCATATAGGAATCTTGTATTCTAATTTATAGGAATATTTTTTCCAGACCCGCAAAAGAGCACTTCTCAACACATGATTCTTAAAAGCCCTATCCACTTTTTTTTCATAAAATAAGTACGCATGCCATCCATATAACAAGTCATAACCTTCTATATTCAAAATTCAAGGTATACTCTTTCTTTTTCAGAACATATTTTGGGGAGAAAATTGCTCTTTATTATGCTTGGCTGGGCTGGTATACATGCACCCTGTTAATAGCTGCTGTGCCCGGTTGTATTCTTTTCATCTATGGCTCCATCAGCTTCAGTTCCAGTCAGATCAGGTGAGTTACTCTTTTTGCTTGTGAAAATATGGCAGGACGATGATGAGGATGAAGAATGTAGCCACCTTTGAATGTTTAGAAAGGGAAACCAATCTCTTGGTATTTTTGCATTGCTTCCTGCAATAAATAGGCATCTGAGGCTGGAGAAGAGAACAATGATTTTGAGCAGGCTACAGCTTTCTCCTCTTTATATTTCTTCTTCCTCCATTTCCTCTTTCCTCTAACAGATTGGTGGACCCTCCAATCTATAAAACCAGTCATGCACCCACATTGGACCTCCCCAGTCAAGAGCAGGCAGCTGTTGAAACAACCCCAAATATTCCTCAGCTTTCCGACTGCATAGTTTCTTGGTCCTTGTTCCTCACCCCTCATGAAACCTTCTTTTTGTTATGGACCAGAACCAATTCAAGAGTAACATTGGGAAGGAGAAGCCTTTACACAGGTAATCTTTGCGCAACCAGAGAAGCTATAGGTGTGGTCTAGATGTTGAAGGAACCAGTATCAAATAACTATCTTGCCTATAAATCTGTATTATGTCATACATGATGTTTCTGCCAGCCATCAGGATATTAGAATGCTACTCAATTGTTCAGTTGGATGTGATATCCTTTTTGCTTGCTGTAGAATGCCATACTGTATATAGTTTGATTTTGTAATTCTGTTTTTGAACATTTTTTCCCCAATAGAAAATATGCAGAGCTTCTCTGGTTGAGCAAAGATTGCACCACTTTTTTTCCTGGAAGCCTTAGACATTTAATCATGAACAGACCTGTTATGGGAAAGTGCTCTGGAATGTCTTCTGATCTTTTAGGCTGGTTTATCAGTTGGTGACAAAACCCATGACTTCCTCTGATCAATACTCATTTGTTGACTGAGTCAGGGAATACCTGTGATTCTAAAGAAAAATACATAGTCTCAAAAAGTGAAGCAAGGCCAGACCTAGATAATACTTGAGTAGGAGACACACAAGGAATCCTAGGACTGTAGGTTGGCCTGGGAAGCTGAAAAAATATCCCAGAAGATGGGGAGCTCATTTCTTATTTTTGCACCCAAACCCCCCCCCCCAAACCCTACATGGACCTGTTTATGAAGTCACCAGCAATTAAGTTTGCCTTGAGAGAGTCTTTTCTTTCATAAGTGGCACTCTACACGGTTGAGCAGATCTTATCTGATATGAGATTATGTATCTTAATAGTACAATGTAGGCAATCATTGCCCACAAAGAAGGCCAACAGTTAGACCCATTCTCAAAGTATTCTAGTTCTGGAGAACTTTCCCCCTTTAGTGCTTGATAAGGAATGCGGGGCATTAACATCTTGATATTTATATGACAAGGGCATAAAGGGACAAAAGATTTGACATCTGAATCACATGTGAGTATACGTGTGATCTCATTCCATGCATCCATAGAGATGATGTCATATGCCCTTTGCACTCTGAAGAGTGCTACAATCTAATAATTGCAGGAATTTTTGCAGCTTACTTACCTAACAACCCACTTTTTTCTCCCTAGGTTTGTTTCATACCACATTATTGCTTAAAGATTAACAAATCATTGCAGTTCTTTATGCTTTGGTTGTAATAACAATTTGATTTCTTTTTGTTTTTAGAATTATAGTATTTTTTTCAAATATTCTTTTACAACCATTATTACATTTTCTGATGTTTTTGTGTTTTAAATGGTTTCTACTAATAGCATGAGTGACTTTTAGATTTTTAACGTATTGTGAGCCCTGGACTACTTTGGGGGAGGGAATTCCTTAAGGGAAGCCAATAAATATGTTTAAATGGTACTTACCCAAACTGACCAGGAATGATAACTTATTACTCCTGCCATAATATTGACATATGCCTCCAAAAAATGTTACATGTAGAGCAATTGATCTTCATCTATGAAATTTTGCAGGGATGGAAGAAATGAGCATTGTAGTCAAGGGTAACCAATATCAACCTATTTAGGCATTGTTCTAGCTGTGTTCTGTTATTGAATTGTAGAGATAATAGAACAATTAATGTCCAATTTTGTTATCTCTCTGATTTAGTAAAGAAATCTGTGAGGCCAACACTACCATCATGTGTCCACTCTGTGACCAGAAGTGCCCGTTTTGGATTTTATCAGACATTTGCACATATGCCAAGGTAAGAACAAAAAAACCTCATTTATCTCTTGTGGTGCTCTTATGATTCTAGTCCTTCTACTGCCCAAGAAACAGAATATCCACAGGTAGTTATGCTTTCTCAGTGGAGGCTGCAGAAAAGTATCTTTTGATCTGCTAGCAAGAAGAACTAGGGAAGAGCTGGGGGACCAGAGAAGAGCAAATGTGGTCTTGTGGTTTCTTACAAAAAAGAGAGAGAGAAAAAAATATACTCCCAGTGGTATCAGCCTTTGAGTTTAACTTCAGTACTGAGGTGAGTGAGGACAACTCAGAGCACAACTACCAGATAATGATGCAGTACTAAAAAGGCTTGAAAGAACAAAGAATCATATCCCCATGAATATAGGGGGTTGAAGTAACCCTTGGAGTTACTTTCTTTGTTTTCCAAAAGCTTGGCTTGCCTCCCAGCATCTTTCCCCACCTGATCAGCACACTTTGGCCTTCAAAGTATTTTATGGCTAAACTGAGAGTTCAGTTTCTCTTGTCAATTCAAGAGTCATTTGATTTGTCAGATGGGCACTATATAAATTTGAAAAGTAAATAAAAGAATGAATAAATAAACAGACATTTATAAAGGCAGGGGTGAAATGCTACTGGTTCCCACCAGTTTGGGAAAACCGGTAGTGATAAAAGCTACCGATTCAGGCCAACCGGTAGTAAAAAAAAGCTACCGGTTCATCTGAACCGGTATTTCCAACAGTCAGCTGTGCCGCACAATTTTTATTTGCTAGAAAGCAGGAAATCCTGCTTTCTAGCGAATCTAAATCGTGTGACACAGCTGTTCCCCACAGCTGTTCTACTTATGTTGTTAAGCCTTCTTTTTCCATGTGAAGCGTGAGTTTGGCATGCACTGTGCATGCAAGCGTGTGCAGCGTGCATTTGGCGTGCACTGTGCATGTGCACATGTGCAGCGTGCATTTGATGTGCACTGCGCATGCATATACAGTGTGCTTTTGTCATGCACTGTATGCACATGTGTGCAGCATGCTTTTGGCATGCATTGTGCATGCATTTGCACGCAGCATGCTTTTGGTGTGCAATGTGCATGTGCATGCGCAGCGTGCTTTTGGTGCCTACGTGCGTACGCGGGCAGCAAACCGGTGGCAATCCATGGAAGATTTCACCATTCTATAAAGGGGATAGTTATTTAATTTGATAACATATAGTTTCACGAGTGTTTTGATGAATTTAATATATAGTCTTTAGCTTGACCTTCAAATGTTCCTTCAAAAATATCTTGACGATAATGACATGATTGCTAGAAATCAGCATTACTTTGTCCAAAATAGATCATAAAAGACTTCACTTTAGTAATAATAATAATATCAGAGTTGGAAGGGACCTTGGAGGTCTTCTAGTCCAACCCCCTGCCCAGGCAGGAAACCCTACACCATTTCAGACAAATGGCTATCCAACATTTTCTTAAAAATTTCCAGTGTTGGAGCATTTACAACTTCTGCAAGCAAGTTGTTCCACTGATTAATTGTTCTAACTGTCAGGAAATTTCTCCTTAGTTCTAAGTTGCTTCTCTCCTTGATTAGTTTCCACCCATTGCTTCTTGTTCTACCCTCAGGTGCTTTGGAGAATAGTTTGACTCCCTCTTCTTTGTGGAAACCCCTGAGATATTGGAACACTGCTATCATGTCTCCCCTAGTCCTTCTTTTCATTAAATTAGGCATACCGAGTTCCTGCAACCGTTCTTCATATGTTTTAGCCTCCAGTCCCCTAATCATCTTCGTTGCTCTTCTCTGCACTCTTTCTAGAGTCTCAACATCCTTTTTACATCGTGGCGACCAAAACTGAATGCAATATTCCAAGTGTGACCTTACCAAGGCATTATAAAGTGGTATTAACACTTCACGTGATCTTGATTCTATCCCTCTGTTTATGCAGCCCAGATTTGTGTTGGCTTTTTTGGCAGCTGCTGCACACTGCTGGCTCATATCTAAATGGTTGAGGTATCTAGTGGTATCTAGTGGATAAGTTGACTGTTAGGGATGTAATCAACCTCAGTTTCAGGAAAAGTTTTGACAAGTTTCCACATGGCATTCTCTCTGCCAGGTTCTTAAGGAGTTATTTAGATGCTATGACAGCACAGGGGATCCACAACTGGCTAGCTAACACACTCACACAATTAAAATTAGGGGCTTTACTTTGAATTGGGGAGACATAGCCAGTTATGTTGGGACCAGCAGTATTACTCAACATTTCAATTTAACAACCTAGCTAAAGGCATTGATTGGCTGCTTATCATAACTGGGAATGACAGTAAATTGGAAGGGAAAGTTAACACTCAGAATGAGATTTCAATCTAAACTGGACAGTTTGGAAAATTGGTCTGAGAAATCAAGATATCCAAGGTATAAAAGGGAGAATTGTAAGGTTTTGTATTTAGAGAGGAAAAATGTGAGGCACACATCTTAAGATAGAGAATGTGTGGCTTTGAAATGCTATATTGGAGAGAGACATAGGTGTGGACATTGACCACAAGCTGAACATGAGGCAGCCCTGTGAAGCAGCTGCTAGAAGGGATTTGAGGAGATACCCTAAAGAAAGAAGCTGAAGGAACATGGGGTGGCGAGTCGGAAAAAATTAAGACTAAGGAGGTGACATTATATTTGTATTCATGTATTCATGAAATGGTACAGGTTCTCTTGCTTGAGCAGGGGGCTGGACTAGAAGACCTCCAAGGTCCTTTCCAGCTCATTCTATTCTATGTATGTAAAAAGGTGCCATGGGGGAAGATGAATAGGAATCAATTTTCCGCTGCTATAGGAACTAGAACCAGAAATAATGAACACCACGTCCAGTTACATTTCACTTAAATATAAGAAAATAATTTATGATGTCCTTATGATCTGTATCATAGCTGAATGGCCCATCCATCCATGTTCACGGGGGAGAGGGAGCATATGTGATAAAAGAAAGCAGAATGACAAAAAGCAACATTGTGAAAGAAAGCCACACACAGTTTTCCAAAGAACTCTAGTGATTTACCTCTCCTCTTTTTTTTTTAACCATTTAGATCACCCGTGTGGTTGACAATGAAGGGACAGTTCTGTTTGCAATGTTCATGACTGTCTGGGGTAAGCTTGCAGAAGATTGGTTTAATGAGGAATGCTGTTTAAATATAAGCTCTTTTCTGTCCACAGGACAATCCTTTCTCCTCTTCATTGCCAAAATATTTTTAATCTCTTATTCTGCTAACAGAATATGGATTATTTTATGGCAAACAAATCTTTGCATATGTTCCATTATTATATTCTTAACATTCCCTTAGAAATATACCATATTTTTTGGAGTATAAGATGCACCAGAATATAAGACACAGCTTAGTTTTTTGGGAGGAAAATAGGGAAAAAAATATCTGCCTACCAGGTATTCATCTGGCTAGCGTCCTTAGTCTGGTCAGCTTCAGCATATCAGTTTGCTGTTTTTTATCCCCTGCTTGGGGATAAAAAACAGCTTCTAAAGCACAATTGATCTTTGAAGAAAGAAGCAATGAGAAAAGCAGGCAAACCACAGAGATCGCTTCACTTGCTAGCGCCTTGTTAGGGCTGAAAAAAAGCTTCACAGCTGAGAGTCTGAGGGAGCAGACAAAGCACAGATCGCTTCAATGAAAAAAAGCTTAGCACAGAGATCGCTTCACTCGCTAGTGCCTTGTTAGGGCTGAAAAAAGGTTTCGGAAAAGCTACATTCGGAGTATAAGACACACCCAAAATTTCAGCCTCTTTTAGGAGGGAAAAAAGTGTGTTTTATTATCCAAAAAATATGGTATATCCTCTGCTGATCTCAATGGACCAGTAGTTGGATAGGAGATCATTGGGAAATACCAAGGCTGTTACATAGATTAACAGTTTTTTTTCCAAGGCAGAGGATATGAATAGAAAGTCACTTCCATATGGCCATACGACCAAAGATATCCCTAGGCATCATGCTTGACTCAAAGGAAACATTATCTTTATATATCCTGATATACTTTTTGAAAATAATAGCTACTTTTTTGTTTTAAATGCACTCCATGAAACTTGGAGAAGCAAAATAGAATAGAATAGAATAGAATAGAATAGAATAGAATAGAATACAATAGAATAGAATAGAATAGAATTTTTTATTGGCCAAGTGTGATTGGACACACACGGAACTTGTCCTGGTGCATATGCTCTCAGTGTACATAAAAGAAAAGATAAATTCATCAAGAATCATAAGATACAACACTTGGTTACCTTGCTTGCAATCCACTGTGCATTAGGCACAGATCTTGGTATAGCTTTTATAAACAGAGTTGTGGTATCTCTTAAATGCCTTCTATGAATTTTATAAAATGAGTTGCCCTATACTGGAGGAGTCATGGAAGAAATTGAAAAATGTGTTTTTGCTGTCTCTCTGTCCCTCCCTCCCTCCCTCTTTATCTTATTTGTCCTTAATGTACAGCCACTGTATTTTTGGAGCTATGGAAGCGACATAGAGCTAAAATTGTCAGTTGTTGGAATATGTATCAGTGGGATGAAGAAGAGGTAAGGCCAATTCTTTTCTCGCATTTGAGAACATTCTTAATATCTCTGGTGGCAAGAAAAACCTCTTCTGTAATAGCTTTAGTACAACTACAGCTACTAGACATGTGTTGATGTCTAACCTGACATATATTGCAAATACATAAATAAATAGTTAACCTTTCTATTTGTATTTTAGACCAAGAGTCAGGAATTTTTCAGGCAAAGGGCCCCAATTCCCAACAGAGTCCCTTTATGCAATTTTTTTTGAACACCAATAACTGAAATTAAATTAAAACGATCCATGTTTACATGTTCCAAATGCTCAAAGAGTTTCAATTCAAAATCACGAAGATCTTATTGTATTTGCCTAACAAATAAAATTTTACCATTTTCCCCTAATTGGTAGACAGGTTGCACTGGGTGCCATCTGGTATATTGCAGATGCTATATTGATGACTGCCACCTGATATTAATACTAATATCAGTTGAAAATGTTGGTAGAAACTTCAGCAATTTTGCACTGAGGCAGAGATCAGTACAAGAGCTCTATTACAGTTGAACAGTAGTTCCAGTTGAGATTCCTAGATATGTTTTTTTGTTTTCCATTCCAGGAATTGAAACAAGGAGTAACAATGGTAGTTGTTGAATTGTCTGTCAGCTCAGTTTAGGAAGGCTTGGGCCTTTCATTTCATAAATTTTTTTTTTTTTTAATTCAAAAAGTTTTACAGAAAAATTTCCCCCCCTTTCCCCCCCCTCCCCTCCTTCACAACCCCCTCCCCGACTTCCCGGAACGAGCACAAGGTATAGTTAAAAATAAAACAAACATATGCTAAAAAATTTTTGTCCCAACTTAATTATACCCCTACAATCATCAATTCCTAACTTCCCCCGAAAACAATAAAAAATAATACATCATAATCATTCAAAAACAGTCTGATAACTCTTAGTCTGATATCTACTTTGAATATAGTCAATCCATTTTTTCCATTCCTTTAAGTATCTTTCTTGCGTATTGTCTTTCAAAAAGGCTGATATCTTCGCCATCTCAGCCAAATTGGCAACTTTCAATATCCATTCTTCTATTGTAGGTACTTCTTTTTTCTTCCAGTATTGTCCTATTAGTAATCTTGCTGCTGTTATTAAATTTAAAATCAATTTAGTCTCAATTACTGTACAGTCCGTAATAATTCCCAACAAAAAAATTGCAGCAGGAACTTTATCTTCTTTTTCAAAACATTTTGTAAAATCCACCAAATTTTTATCCAAAAGGCCTTTATATCCTTACAAGTCCACCAAATATGAAAATATGTAGCATCATCACAATTACACCTCCAACATTTTGCTTGCATATCTGGGTACATACACGATAATTTTTTAGGATCTAAGTGCCATATATAAAACATTTTATAAAAATTTTCCCTCAGATTCTGTGCCTGCGTAAATTTAACATTTCTAACCCAAATTTTTTCCAAGTTTCCAATAATATTGGCTCCTGAAAATTTTGTGCCCACTTTATCATACAGTCCTTTACCAAGTCCCTTTCAGAATCTATTTCAAGTAACACATTATACAATCTCTTTATATGCTCCTGAGACTGATTTCTAATTTGCTTTACCAAATTTCCCTCGTTCTGCTCTATACCAATTTTCTGATCTTCCTTCCATCCAGCACATAGTTGCTCATATTGAAACCAAGTATAATTTTTCCCTTCTTCTTTTAGTACGTGCAGAGATTTTAATTGCAAATTACCTCTTTCAGTATACAAAAGATCTTTATATGTAATCATTTCCTGATTCTATATTTATATTCTCTATTGTATGTCTAGGACTTGCCCATATAGGAACCTTATAATTTAGTTTGTAAGAGTATTTTTTCCAAACACGCAGAAGAGCAGTTCTTAACACATGATTTTTAAAGGCCTTATCCACTTTTTTGTCATAAATTAAATATGCATGCCATCCATATAGCAAGTCATAACCTTCTATATTCAAAATTCTTTCCTCCGTTAAATTAAACCAATCACTTATTGCAGAGAGAGCAGCTGCTTCATAGTATAATTTAAAATTGGGCATTTTTAAACCTCCCCTTTCCCGGGAATCTTGAATTATTTTCATTTTAACCCTAGCTTTTTTACCTTCCCATATAAATTTATTAATTCCCTTCTGCCATTCCTCAAGATTCTTATCTTTCTTAATTATTGGTATCATCTGAAAGAGGAATAAAAATCTAGGTAAAACATTCATTTTAATAGCAGCTATTCTCCCAGCAAGGATAATTGCAATTTTTCCAAACAATCAACTCCTTCTGAACTTTTGCCATAAAACCTCATAGTTATTCTTATACAATTTCACATTTGAAGATGTAATATAGACCCTAAATATTTAACCTTCTTTACAATTTCAAATCCTGTTATTTCCTCTAGTTTTTCTTTCTGTTGTCTGGCCATATTTTTTATTATCACTTTTGTCTTTTTCTGATTTACCTTAAACCCTGAAACCTTCCCATATTGATCAATTATTTCCAACAAAGATATACTAGAATTTATAGGGTTTGTTAAAGTAATCACCAGGTCATCTGCAAAAGCTCTCAGCTTACATTCATGTTGCCTAACTTTAATTCCCTCTATCTCCTTTACTTCTCGTATTTTATCCAATAATGGTTCTAGAGTTAAAATAAACAATAATGGTGATAAAGGACATCCCTGTCTTGTTCCTTTCGCAATCTTAAAAGGTTCTGTTAAGCTACCATTAATTATAATCTGTGCTGTTTGCTCTCCATAAATTGCCCTAATTATTCTTGTAAAACCATCTCCAAATTGCATCTTTTCTATTAATTTAAATAAAAAATCCCAATGCAATCGATCAAAAGCTTTCTCTGCATCAAGAAAAATAAATGCTGCTGGAATAAAATTTTTCTTTTCTAAATACTCCAGTAAATTAACAATCTGCCTAACATTATTCCTCATCTGTCTCCCTTTTATAAATCCAGATTGATCATTATGAATTCTTCGCTGCAAAATCAACATTAATCTATTAGCTATTATTTTAACAAAAATCTTATAATCATTATTTAAAAGTGAGATTGGCCTATAGTTCCCAGGTTTAGAACAATCCTGTTCCTCTTTTGGTATCAATGAAATAAAAGAGGTTCTCCATGAGGGGGGAATTCCCCCTCCTAATTGTATCTGATTAAATAATTCCTTAAGTGGACCTAACATCTCATCCTGTAAATTCCTATAATAACTAACTGTAAGCCCATCCGTACCAGCAGTTTCCCCCATTTTTAATTGTTTAATTACCAAAATAATTTCTTCAGAAGTTATAGGCCGATTCAGTTCATCCGTTTGTTCTAAAGTTAAATTTTTAACCTTATATTCCTTCAAATAATTATCAATATCCCTGTTCAATATATTATCTTTAAGATATAAATTTGTATAATATTCTAAAAAAGCTTTTTTAATTTTATCCTGTTGGTATCTCTCTTTACCTTTATATTCTATTTTTTCTATAGTACTTTGTTTTGTCTTTTCCTTAAGGTATATGCTAACCACCTACCAGGTCTATTTGCATTACAAAAAGTATTATGTTTGGCATATTGTATATTTGTTGCCACCTGATCAGCCATTATCATATTAAATTGATTCTGTAATAACTTTATTGCATCTTTAAGTTTTTGATCATGCGGGTTATGTATTAATAATAGTTGTTTCTTGTAAATTTCCTCTTCTAGATACCTACACTGTCTTTGTTGCTTATTTCTCTGTCTATTATTAATATATATTAATACACCTCTCATAAAACTTTACTGGCATCCCAAATCATTTCTATCGATGTTTCGTTATTCAATTTATAATCAAAAAATTCTTTCATCTGCTTTTTACATTGATTTACATTATCCTGATATCTAAACAAATTTTCATTTAATCTCCAAGTTCTTCTACCTTCTTTTCCATATTGCAATTCCATCCAAACAGGACTATGATCAGACAAAGATCTTGGAAATATCTTAGTTTTCTTCACCTTAAAAAGCAAATCATTAGAAATTAAAATAAAATCAATATGTGAGAAGGATTGGTGCCTATCATAGAAAAAAGTATAATCTCTTTCCTCCAAATTCCGCAGTCTCCATACATCTCTCAACTCAACTCAAAATCTTCTATCATGTCAAAAAAGGATTTAGGCAGCTTTGCAAGTTCTCTTGTCCTTTCGTGTATCTATTACTCCATTCCAATCTCCCAATATAATACACAATTTATAATCCCATAGAATCAATTTATCATACAACATTCTATAAAATTTTTCTTGTTGCTGATTGGGTGCATATATAGCAAACAAAAGGGTCTTTTTTGTTTCTATTGTAAGTTCAATAGCAATATATCTTCCATGAATATCTGCCTCTATTAACTTGGCTGGTATATCTTTTCTCAAATAAACCACTATGCCATGTTTTTGTCCAAAGCAGAGGCAATAAAATGTTTACCTAACTTTAAGTTTATTAAGTACTTTTGATCTGATAGTTTAATATGCATTTCTTGTAAGCAAATTACATCATTTCTAAATTGTTTCAAATAATGAAATATTTTTCTTCTCTTCTGAGCTGAATTCAAACCATTGACATTCCAAGTCAAGATTTTATTTGCCATTACTGGCCTGCTGAAGCTTTTGAGTGATCAGCTGAAGATCGTCCTCCCGTATCTTCGGCCGTGCTCCTCCCACCGCTTCTGTAGCAGAATCCTGAATTTTACTTTGAGTTTGTTGCTCCTTTTCTTTACGCTTAAGAGCTCCCCTCGTCAGTCTTTGTTCTTGTGGTTGTTCCTCAGATGGTAACATCACTGGAATCACCTCAGCTTCCACACCCATTTGAGTCTCTTGAATTCTTTTCTCTATTATTTCTACTTCAAGTTTCAGCACGGTGGAAAGAAAATCTTTGGCCTTAAGCACTGTATCAATACGATATCTCCTTCCTTGATAATACACTGTCAAACCAACTGGAACCTCCCATCTAAATTGAATCTGGTATTTCTTAAGCTCTTGTGTAAAAAATGTAAAGTCCTTTCTATCCCTTAACATCTTGGGAGGAATCTCTTTCAAAACCTTCAACTCCTGTTCTCCTATTTTCAAGTTTTTCTGAAATGCAACTTGCAAAATTTGATTTCTCACTGTTCTTTTCAAAAAATAAACCACAATGTCTCTAGGAAGTTTCTTCTGCCTAGCAATCCAGGAATTAACTCTATAAATTTTGTCAATTTGATAAGCAACCTCTTGTGGATCAAGTTCAATAAATTCAGCCAGAGCTTCTGATAAAATTTTTTTAAATCTTCCCCTTTCTCCTCATTCAAGCCCCTAATTCTCAGAGCTCCATCCATCATTCTATACTGCATCACCACCACTTGATCTTCATTTTTGTCCAATTTGATTTGCATTCCCCCCATTCTATTTTCTATTTGTTGATTTAACTGAACAATTTCTTGCACCTCCTCCTCCACCACCTCCAGTCTTTTTGCCAAACCTTGGAAAGCCATCAGAATATCTTCTCTTATTTTTTTATTATTCTCTTTTATTTCTTCTCTTATTTTCTCATTATTATCCATCATCTCCTTAAACTTTTCTTCAAAAACTTTCCCTTGTTCTTTAATCAAATCTTCTAAAGCTGGTTCAGAACCCCTTCTACTCCCAGTCTTAGGTGGTTTAGTAGCCATTTCAGTTTTTAAGATTCACAAAATATAAGTCTAGAAACTTCTCTTTTCCCCTTTAAGTATAGGAGAGCTCACTTCACTTCATTAGAATCCACAGATAACATTTCTTAGCTTCTTAGTTACACAGGCTGTTTAGAATTCCATTCTTCACTTTCACTCCCTTTCAGGCGCCATATTAAAGAGTCAGTTGAAACAAAGAAAAAAAAGTTTCTCTTTTTGAAAGGGTAGAAGTCAGGAAATCAAAAATACTTGCAATCCAGTAGTTGTTCACTCGTGCTCATTCCGTCTGCTTATAGAAATCCATAAAGATAAGACAATTAGCAGAGATGGACACTTTCTTCTTTTCCTGCTTTTGCAGGCGCGCACTGAAGAACGGAGCTTGGCAGGATGATTTATGGGACTCGACCCTCAGGGCTCTGCTTAATAAAAAACAAAGCCTCTGGGGAGGTTTACCACACCCCCGCAGCTCTTATCTTTCCCTTTCATCCAGGGAAAAAGATTAAAGCCGACGTTTTCCTGGCTTTTACGAAGTTCAGTACGGAGCTCCTTAATTAGGAACTCATCGAAGAAGGTGGCGCCACCGGAAGCCTCATTTCATAAATTGTTGACTACGCACTATACTTTATCATATAGATCTCCAGCGTCTTATAAAGGTTCTTTAAAGAACTTTATTTTGTGATTTTTCTGTCACAGTTAGGATTTTTATATAGGCATCATGAGTCTTAAATCAAACTTTCAGCAGAGTTGGTCAGGACAGAATAAGTGATGGCGAGTTAAACACCAAATTGATCCATTTTGAATGTTGGCAATTGAAATGAAAGAGACAGGTTGGCACATATACTTCTCATACTTGCTTTTAGCTGTATCCTGTCATCTAAATAAAACAGTCTCTGAAAGAGAGTATTTTATTATTTGGGACAATTGTGTAACATGGTATAAAATAAATTCACATGTTCAATCCTTGATTTATGAGGCTATTAGGATTGTAGTAGAAGCAGAGCACTTATTTGCATATACTGTAGAAAGATCTGCTTCTGGCATTTCCAAGAAAAGGCATAGAAATAGGAATCATTTGCCTTTTTTTTTTGTTTCATTAGCCTGGGAATTGTTTTTTGCAGACCAACTGCTTTTTGTCCCATTTCTGTCTTTGTATGCAAATGTTTTGCAGATTTTAACCCAGTTGTCTCATGTCTGTATTTTGCACACAGTTACCCCTTATAGACCTTTGCTTATCACAGAACTGAGCAAATGACCCCAAAAATCTCTTAGGTAAAGAGATTTCTAATCTTGTTGGTTGGGATGAGGGCAGCATATACTTGAGGAAATTTAATGTAGGTCTCCATCTCCTATGAATTAGAGATTATAATAGTTTTACAATTGCTGAATTATTTGATTGCTTCTGTTAGGTACTAAGGATAATTCACAGAGATATCTAATATGCTTTCACATACAGCAGAGGTCAGAATTTAGGCTGCATAGGCTAGTCCTATATAATCATAATATTCTACTGGTGGCTCTTATTAGTGCAGCTGAACTGAAATAGCAATAATATTTAGACTTATATACCTCTTCATAGTAATTTACAGCACTCTCTAAGAGGTTTACAGAGTCAGGATATTGCCTCCACCAATTTGGGTCCTCGTTATACTAACTTCAGAAGTATGGAAGGCTGAATCAACCTTGAGCCTGTCAGGATTGAACTTCTGGCAGCGAGCAGAATTAGCCTGCAATATTCCATTCTAACCATTGTGCCACCACAGCTCTCACCCCTAATGTCACCATGGATTATTTTTTTTTACTGCAGAATTGGGAAAGGGCAAAAGTAAATGGCAAACTAATGATTTAGTATGTTGCTGCTGATTATATACATTTTTTTTTTAAACCCAGAATTTGTCCCTGAAATACAGTATTGCCCGAATTCAAACACTGGTTTCAAGCATTATCTTAAAGCCAAGTCTCATTGACTACAAGAGACATCATGAAATAAAATTGGAATAAAGGAAAAGATTCTCTTCTCACTTTAATTACCTCAGAATTTTAAAGCCTTCAGGCGTTTAAGAAAAGTGTGATTACTATTACTACTGTTCTTCTTTCTGTAGGAGGAAGTGGCTTTGGAGCTCATCAATAACCCTGAAAATACCTCTAAGGAGTATCAGCATTCATATATCCGCAGTATAATTGTGCTTATTTTAGCTCTTATTATGGTACGTGGATACTGTTTTCCTAATGTACTTTTCATATTTATTTTGGATGTTTATTAATGGTACTCTCGAATGGTCGAGAGTAATGGTCACTTTCGAATTGGCCTTTTTAGCCACACTAGATGCTCTTTCCAGAGCACGATACCATAGTCTTTTGAGATTGAAGGATGCCATGTTATGTCGTCATCATTAATGGCACATATATAAGAAAAATACTACACCTTTGGAGTATAATTAGAAGAGATTCCTATAAATGAAAAGGCATTTCAAAAGATTTCTTTATTTCTAAATAATAAAAATAAGCAAGGTTATATTTGCCTAGATAATAGGCAAAGCATGCATTACATCTTTTTTCCTGGTCTTTTCACCTCTTATTATGAAAGAGTATGCCAGCTGGACACCACTGGGATATTTGAATAAGATACAATTGTTGCCTAGAAGTTTAGGCACCAAGTTTGTGTGGAGTGGAGATCTACTCCCTGAATTTGGGAGAGAAAACAATTTTACCTATGCAATGGGATTATTTTTTTTTGCAAACCTGAAAATATGAATCACTTAAGTAATTCAGGCAAAGCATAAAGTATTTATTAAGGGAATGGGAAGTGTCAAGATTTTTAATAGTCTATGGAAACAAATAATACACACATTCAATATATGTGATAGAAAGCAAGTTTGCTATAGTTTAAAAGGAAATACGGCTAATATCACCTTTATTAAAATGCTAAAGAAGAAACCTAAACACCCAGGCAGGTGACACAATAATCTCCTGGAAGGACATCTGACAATATCACTTTCAGTAGTTTATACCTACAGTTCATTTTTCTGGCCAGTACTACTTTGTCTAACCCATAGGTTTACTGTATATTCAAACAGAAATGGATACAGGAAATGGAAGTTTTTCTACATTCCAGTTCTTGCTCCCTTTAATTATACCTACCATTCAGCTGTCCTGGCAAATCAATAATCTTAAACTTTGAATCCGTAGATGTATGAGGGATTGGGAATTGCCACAGATCACATAACGTCATCGTCAGATTACAGTTGTCGAAACTGAGATGTTCTTTAAAAGATGGTCCACTTTAGGCAAAATTTGTATTCTGAAGGATTCCTAAAGGGACTTTGTGCTGCTCTTCCAAAACTTGGATACACATTCAGATCCCATTTAGGAGCTAGGAAAGTAAGGAAAAAATAATTCTGGCCATTGTGATACTCTCCAAGAAGTTTCAAATATTGGAAGTTTTTATGAAAATAAAACCCAGATCTTCCCTACCAGATGGAGCTGAAATTTGTCACAAATCAGCAGATTATTTATACTAGTTCATAATGCAGCAGGACAACTTTTCCAAAAAGAGAAATTTGGAAATTTTATTTTTAGAAGATTATTCCCAAAATCTAAGCTTAGCAGAACTTTCTACAGATAAGAAATGGCGGAGAGAAAAGATTAGCCAGCCACCTTCTGTTCCATCTTCCTATAAAACAAAAACAACAAGCAGAGCTTTCAGAGAGGTAGTATGAATTAATCAGCAACTAAACATTTAGAGTTTATGGCACTTTCAAGACTAATAATTTTATTATTTAATCAACATAGGTCACAATCCATGTCTTTAGATCTGTTGTGACGGCCCAAGCAGTGATTACCAAATACAATACAGGCCTGAACAGACTTATTTTATTAAAACAACTGAGAATTAATCCATTCTAAGCTTAGTCAAAAACAAATTCTTAATAAACAGTCCTGCAGCCTTATCACCAACCTTTGTTGACTTTGGCAACCTGCCAAAGGCTTTTCTTGGCAAAACCCTCACAAAGTTCAAGAGACACTGATAAGAAGCAATGGAATTCAACATTGCTTTTCCACAAAGAACCCAATGGCTTCTTTTCTGTTGCTGTTCTTTTAAGCCTTATGGGAGCGGCCAATCATCTTCTGGCCTTATTCCCGAGTCATCCTTTTTGCTTCAGCTGCTCTTGCCTTCTGGCAGCTCTTCTCATGTGTGCCTGTCTGCTATCCACCTCTGGATGCTCCGGAGTCCATGCGTTGCTTCCAGATGGCCCTGGCTCATCTCTGCCTCCGACGCAGAGCCCTCATCCGGGTCTTCTCCTGACTCCAGGACTGGCTCATTGTCATCCAGCCTCCTCACTGTCCGACTCCACTTCCAGGTCTGCAGGCTGCTGGCGGACCACAACAAGATCATCTTGATTACCTGAAATTGATGGACCATCTGACTTTCCACTGTTCTTCTGATGTTTTCATTTTTCCTTTTTGATGCTATCAATACTTTCTTATCTCTTTTTAGATATGTGTGCTGATTGGGATTGCCCATGCCTTGGTCATCTACCGGGTTGTGGCGACAGTAATCTTTACTCAGTCCAATTCAAAATTCCTTCAAGAGAAAGCCACTACGGTGGCAATCCTGACAGGTGCAGTGATGCACTACTTGAGCATCGTCATTATGACCAAGGTACACATTTGCTACTTGTTTTGCAGCTGTCTGTTTTTCAGGCACTCTGCATTTGTATAATTTATATTTCTATTGCAGGTGAACAAGTATATTGCTCACTTTCTCTGTGAACTAGGTAAGAAGCATCCAATGCTGTGTACATTCATCCTTCTATTTGAAATATATATGTACTGAATGACTGTAGAGCGGCCTGTTTTCATCTATGCTGTCCAGCTGTTTTGGGCTGTAACTTCTGGCAGCTCAAGATAGCATGGGCAATCATGAAGGATGAAGCAAATTGTATCTCAATACAACTGGAAAACAACTTGATAGTTGAAGATTTCTATAGAGGATGAGTGAAAACTCACTACAGAGATGATCAATGCTGCATGAAAAATATTTTCTTTAAACTGAGTAAAGCATGCATGAGACAAGATCAAATGTTCCAAGGGCTATAACTGACTGTATAATTTTGCACCTTTTTTCCTAGAGAGGCCAAGATCATTCAGCGAGCGAGAGAAAAGCTATACCATTAAAGTCTTCACCTTCCAGTTCTTCACCTATTTCTCTTCTCTGATCTACGTTGCTTTCTTCTTAGGGAGGTAAACAGTAAGTAGTAAACTTGGGAGAGTTAGGTATTGGGCAGCTGCAGACATTAGAGCTGAAAATCAAGATCTAAGTTTTATTGAAAACTTTGCCACATTATTGAAAACTATAGGATTTCTACCCTCAATTCTTCATTTATCCATGTCCTTTGAAGATCTGACTTTTGTTTTTGATGTTTGAAATACCATTTTTTAAACACTATTGGAATTTTTTAATATATCATTCTGTATATGATAATTATCAAAGCTATCATTAGGATTGGGAACAATTTATATTTTAATATCACTTCCTTATTAGGATTAATGGCCGTCCAGGATCTTATGTACGTGTGGCTGGCAAATGGAGA
The DNA here is from genome assembly GCF_028640845.1 of Ahaetulla prasina. Taxonomy (NCBI): domain Eukaryota; kingdom Metazoa; phylum Chordata; class Lepidosauria; order Squamata; family Colubridae; genus Ahaetulla; species Ahaetulla prasina. The sequence continues at coordinate 258,888,917 of NC_080539.1, read as the reverse complement.
TTGGAAGAAGTAAGCTACCTTACTACAGTATGACTGTAACTTTGTTGCTTGTATCCTTATGATTTATGTTGATACTGATTGTTTCCTGATTGCTTATTTGTACCTATGACTATCATTAAGTGTTGTACCTTATGATTCTTGATGAAGGTATCTTTATTTTTATGTACACTGAGAGCAAATGCACCAAGACAAATTCCTTGTGTGTCCAATCACACTTGGCCTATAAAAAATTCTATTCTATTCTATTCTATTCTATTCTATTCTATTCTATTCTATTCTATTCTATTCTATTCTATTCTATTCTATTCTATTCTATTCTACAATCCCCTTTTCCACTCCTGTCTTGATTTCCTATTAAATTAATTTCTCATTCATCTCTTTTCATTCATCTCTTAGCATATTGGGATGGTTTAAATCTTGGCTCCAGATGGAGATTATTCTGTTGCTTAAATCTCACTACAACTTTTGACTTGTACTCTGAACATTCCATAAAAGTTACCAGAAGGAAGCATCCTAATACATGAGTTCATGATGGTAATGGGTAGGCATGGATGCAAGATGCATAAGACGAGTTCAGATCATGCACTTAGATCCAATTGGGTTGATCACTCTCTCTCAATGTCAGATGATTTGGGAGAGGATAAAATGGATAAAAGAAAGACCATATATGCCACTTTGAGCTCTTAAGAGGGAAAGCAGGACAAAAATGTAAGAAATGTAACCGGCGTGCATAATTTTCCAGCTCTTTCCTCATATGCCTTTTTCAGAGTAAGAGTACCCCCCCTCCCAAAAAAAAAAAAAGACATTGGAAGCACTCTACGGTTACAACACATTCCTTTTTCTTTGTCTAGTGTCATCCGAGTGGTTGCATTACAGACCTTTTCATTCAGATGTTTGTAATTATGACATTAAAGCAAACTCTCAGCAATCTCATGGAGTACTTGCTTCCGTAAGTAGATCAAATCCAGCTCCCTCTTTATTTTTCTAGATCATTGCACACTTACAGCTCAAGTGAAACTAGAGTGTGTCCGTGTGTGTGTGGGTGTGTGCGCATGCATGCAATAGCAATTTCAATTCTGGGAAAAGAAATGATGAATTATACTTCTTCTTTGGCTTCAGGGCAAGGAAGGAGTTTTGTTCTTTCAAACCAGGTGATCCAATATCTAGGAATGTGGGTGGGACCTCTCTTCTTTTGGAAGATGTGACGCAGCCCATATGCTTAAATTATCTAAATCTAGGATACAACATCCTGCGATGGAATTACTTTCTTCAACCTGGGTCCGTGCCTGTGAAATATGCAGCCTGCATTTTTATATCAAATAGTTGGAGAACCATGACATGAAGGAGGATCTCTTGGAGTTGGCGATTGTGGAATAACAACATTCTGTGCTTTTTCTTTTTACTATTGTGATTCTTCTCCCGTGCACACATACGGTAGCTCTATATAAGGGAAGTAGGGAGTGAGGGCAAGGACTTCATTCACATGCCTGTGCTTAAGGGCATATACACATATAACAGTTTGCTCCATTGTGGGAATCCTATTTAAGAGCATCTTGAGCTGGTAAACTGCAGGAATCTTATCACAAATATTTCAGGCAGCTTCAGCACTTTAACAAAAAACAAAACAAAACAAAACACCTTTTGTCAGCAGCCAGAGGGCAGCACAGTGACATGATGATGATGCACAGAGCGGTGGCTTTCTGCAGGATTATAATTACTATGGCAGAGCAGGCACTGTTTTTATTTGCTTTGCAGTGCAAAGGTGCATTAATTTAAGCCTCTCTGAAACTTAACCCATTTGATTTCTTTATTCTTCCAGTGAAGTTTGATTGGAAATATGTTGTCAAATTTAGCTGACAACTGAAATTTCTCTGGGACTTTGAAGTCCGCAAGTGGTTTGGGATCTGGCAGTTGCTCACCTCGTCATATATAGAGAAGCAAGTTTTTACGAATTGCCTCACTTCTTAAATAGAACATAGCTAGTTGTTTTCCAAGGGTTCCTACATTATACAGATGAGCATGTTATGGGTGCCATCTACAAAAGAGTTTCATCTGATGGGACTCAGGAAGAGAGCCTTTTGTGCTGTGGCACCCATCCCCTGGAACATCATCCTTCCTGAGGTTAGGTTGGCTTAATCTAAGAGCGCCATCAGAACGCGGCTGCGTGGGTTATTGAGGGAGCGGTTCGAAGCTCCCACATAACACCTATCCTGCGCAGACCGCACTGGCTACCTGTTGTTTTCCAGGTGCGCTTCAAGGTATTGGTTACCACCTTTAAAGCGCTCCATGGCTTAGGACCGGGCTACTTACGGGACCGCCTACTGCCGGCCTCTATCTCCCAGCGTCCGGTGCGTTCCCACAGAGAGGGACTCCTCAGGGTGCCGTCAGCCAAACAATGTCGACTGGCGGCCCCCAGCGGGAGGGCCTTCTCTGTGGGGGCTCCTATCCTGTGGAACAAGCTTCCCATCGGGCTTCGACAACTACCTGACCTTAGGACCTTTCGCCGCGAACTTAAAACCCATTTATTTCATATGGCTGGACTGGCCTGATTCTTAAATTTTTAAATTTTAATTGTGGGTTTTAAATTGTTGTAATTTGTATGGGTGTAATGTTATTTTAAATTTCCGGCATATTTGAATCAGTTTTTTAAGGGTTGTTTTAATTATGGTGTATATTTCTGTTTTGTATATTTTACTTGCCTGTTCACCACCCTGAGTCCTTCGGGAGAAGGGTGGTATACAAATTAAAACATCATCATTATTATTATTATTATTATTATTATTATTATTATTATTATTATTATTATTATTATTATTATTATTATTATTATTATTATCCTGTGGGCACCGAGAGCCTCCAAGATAGCTGTATTGTCTATAAGCTGTAGGCTGGCCTTTTCATGAACTTTTTTTTCCCAATGAAGTCCTTGGTGCTCTCTGAGTTTGTTTTCTTGCAGACATTTCATTACCCAAGTAAGTAACATCACACTGAAGAGGTAAGGTCAGAGAGAACTAAGGACTCCATCCCTGACCTAAAAATATTCTCTTCTATTGATATTTTTTAATGCTTACAGTTAATTGTTTTACATTTTATTTATATGCGCTTGAGTTTGCTATTTAATGTGTGAGCCATTCAGAGTCAGGTGAGATGGGTGGCTATGTAAATTTAAAGAAATACCAAGGGAGCAGAAGTGTTACCTCCAGTGTGAATCAAGCCTATGAATAACTGTTTTCTTTGCAGGAACATTCAAATGGCTATTTGGAGAGAGATTTATGAAGTGTTCAGGGTACAGATATTCTAGCCTTTATGAAAAATATATATAATTATTTTAAAAATTGAAAAAGAAAAGGAACCTGATTAGCTGAGAATTTGGGAACATGGGAGTTGTGGGTTTCCCATTTGGGAAAGTCATCAAGTTGCAGGCTGGGTGAATTATGTCTCTTGTTGGCCTCCTTAGAGTGGATATTCATGAACACCTTAACAGTTGACAGATGTCTTCTTTTGAATCCTTAATATTACATGTTTGCCCCTTCAGTTCCCTAACCTACAAGTGCCGCCTGCTGCGCAGGAAGCCCCAAAGGATTAATGTGGAGCAGACATCCCAGGACCCATGCAAGGAGGAATGGCTGTGGAACTACCAGCTCAATGAAGTCAATGTCTTCACCTTGTTTGATGAATACATGGAGATGAGTAAGTGAAGTTCAGTAGAAAAGTTCACAGAACATTATAACACTCAGCAACCTGTGATGGGGGCCAAACTAAGGTTAGAATGCTGGCTGTTTTGTCAGTCAAAGCTACATGATAGTTTTGAGGAACATGAGAATGAAATACTATAGCTTTATTGTTGCATTGATTGCTTTCAGTTCTTCTTATCACCAATGCTTTGAAAGAAATGTTCTTGATCACGGTGATAATGTTAACATCTTGAATCCAACTTGTATATGCCCAGCATAGTTAAGGTATTGCATTGTCGCTTATAAAGCTCAAGCATTTTGAACTAGAGCTCCTGTAAGGTTCTTTTAATGACAGATGTTTTCCTTGGAAAAGGAATAAGCATCAATGTATCCTTATCTCATGCAAGCTCTTGGACTAGAATATACATATCCTTTTTGGCCCAACAAATTTAGTAATTGAAAGTTCGTGTTGTTTAATTACCTGCCTCTTTTCAACCTCTTCTTTATATCCTTAGTGATCCAGTACAGTTTCACCACTATTTTCGTGGCTGCTTTCCCCCTTGCACCATTACTGGCCTTCATCAGTAACCTTTTTGAGATTCGGTTGGATGCTATCAAAATGGTGAAACTGCAGAAGCGAATGGTGCCCAAGAAAGCTAACACCATTGGTAAGATGCAGATCAAAGAGATTCCCCCCACAGTTCATTTGGTAGGCCTGTTTCAGGCATCAAAACATCAATTTTACTGTGATATTATTTTGATGCAGCTGCTTTTAAACAAGGGGGTAGAATTTTGGGATGAGTCAAATGCTTTGATGGTCATTGAGGTCCAAAAGCAATACATCAACTCAAGCCTTATGACTAAAACCATTGAAGTTCAGCCTCTCAAGTCAAGATCTAGTTAGGTTTGGCCACAATAAGAAGACCCAGATAGATGATATTTGGAGAATGAAAATGAGGAAGGCAACATGTTAGATTCGTGCAATAACGAGGCAGGAGACCAGTGAGTGACAACAGCTCTTTAGTTTATAGTGAACCCAGCAAAAAACATCCGGCAAAATCCCTCCTTTTATACAGTTTCGGCTTATGCTAGAACCAATCAGCAACGTGCTTGTTCCCGCCCAAAATTCCCTCCAAAAGTTTAAAGATACATTACACTCCTCCCCTCCCAGAACGCATTGTACCTATATTTACATTTATTTAGCATATCATTTCTCAACGTAGTCACGCAGGTAGGAAGGGCGTTTCCTGACCCTTTCGGACCTGCGCAATTCATTCTCGGGGAGTGAGTCGAGCTGTTCGGAGGGACTTTTAGTTCCTCCTAGCTCCTCCTCTTGGCCGTCCGGCCCTGGATTATTGGCAGAGTCGTCCCTGCTGTCTTCCTGAGGAACCGGTTGGCGTCGCTGGACTTCATCGGACTCAGATAAGTCCCCCGTTCGCCTCGGGCTTGAGTCAGCTGCGAATTCAAACATTTGGTAGTCAGGGCCTGGCTGATTTGTTTCTGATTTGTTTGGTATTCGCTTTCTTATTTGGTCTATGTGTCGCCGCCAAACTCGGCCATCCTCCATGTCTACTATGTAGGATTTCGGCCCGGTTATTCCAAGGATTGTTCCTTTTAACCATGTTGGACCCTCGCTATAGTTGTGTGCCCACACTGGGTCCCCAACTGCCATTTCCCTAATTTTTCCTTGTGTTCCCCTGTACCCATCTGGGGTGTAGGTTGGGTTTAAACGATCTAACGGGCACCTGAGCTTTCTGCCCATCAATAGTTCCGCCGGGCTGCGGCCAGTCGCTACACAGGGGGTTCTATGTTGGACTGCTAGGAACGTATCAATTTTTGTTTGCCAATCACTTAGACTTATCCTAGATAACGCTTCTTTTGCGCTTCTAACGAATCGTTCTGCAAGTCCGTTCGACGCCGGGTGGAAAGGCGCCGAGAGGGCATGTCTGATGCCCTCCTCTGCCAAGTACCCCTCAAACTGAGTTGCCGTGAATTGCGGGCCGTTGTCGGAGACCAGGGTGTCGGGTAACCCATGGGTTACAAACAGGTGCCTTAGGACTGATATGACTGCCTCAGCCGTCATGGATCTCATAAGGATAATTTCTAACCATTTTGAGTAGGCATCTACTACAATTAAAAAGGTTTGCCCGTGGAACGGGCCGGCAAAATCAATGTGAATTCTGGACCATGGCCCCTGGGGTTTCTCCCACTCTCTAATTGGGGCTGTAGGGGTAGTGGCCTTGACTCTTGGCAGGGTTGGCATCTCCCTACCCTGTCGCTGATTTCCTGATCCATCAAGGGCCACCAAACATAGCTCCTCGCTAAACTCTTCATCCTCACGATTCCCGGGTGACCCACATGCAATAGTTCCAATACATTTTTCCGTAGTTTTTTTGGAATGACCACTCTATCCCCCCATAACAGACACCCCCCTTGAACCGACAGTTCCCCTTGTTTTTTCGCAAAGTCTTTGAACCGCTCGCCCGGCGCAGCGGGCCATCCCCTTTGTACCCAACCGATTACAGTCCTTATTGTAATGTCCTTGTAAGATGCCCTAGCCACTTCTTTGGACGTGACTGGGCCAGAGTCCCAAGAGTCAATTAATAAGACTGGAATCCCCGGGGTCGGGTCTTCGATGGTTTCGGGTAAAGGGCATCTGCTTAGAGCGTCCGCATGCCCTAAGTCTTTTCCGGGGCGGTGGATCAATTTATAAGAGTATGCCGCTAGGAAGATAGTCCAACGGGTCAGCCTGGGTGAAAGTGCAACGGGTGTTGGGCGGTCGCCTGCCAATAGGCCTAGTAGGGGCCTATGGTCCGTGACTATCTCGAAGTCTCGTCCGAAAACGTATTCGTGGAATTTCTTCACCCCGGAGACTATCGCCAATGCTTCCCTATCTAGTTGGCTATAGTTCCTTTCGGCCTGGGACATTGTTCGGGAGTAATATGCTATAGGGGCTTCCGTTCCATTCGGCAATCTGTGGCTGAGCACAGCCCCCACCCCATAGGGAGATGCATCACAAACTAGTACTAATGGCAACGTGCCATTATATTGAATGAGGAGGCTATCGCTAGACAAAAGGTTTTTTACCCCTTCGAATGCCCTAGCTTCCGCCTTCCCCCAGGACCAAACAGCTTTCTTTGCTAGTAATTTGTGTAGCGGTTCGGCTATCGTTGCCTTGTGTTTTAAGAATACCGCATAGAAGTTGACAAGACCTAAGAATGCTTGTAACTCCGCTTTATTTTTGGGAGCTGGGGCCTTCCTGATGGCCCTTACCTTGCTCTCAGTGGGGTGAATCCCTTCCCTGTCTATGCGGTAGCCTAGGAATTCCACGGATTCTACCCCAATTTGGCATTTGTTAAGCTTAACTTTAAGCCCGGCAGACCGGAAAATGCCCAAAACCTTTCTTAGTCTAACTCCCAGTTCCTCTAAGTTCTCAGCTGATACCAATACATCATCGAAATAAGGTACCACCCCGGGTAAACCCTGTAATAGTCGCTCCATTAGGTTTTGAAATAGCCCTGGGGCCACACTAACTCCGAACTGGAGTCGAGTGCATTTGAAAGCACCCCGGTGCGTGACAATTGTCTGCGCCTCGGCTGTGCTGCTATCTACGGGTAACTGCTGGTAGGCTTGAGCCAAATCGAGTTTGGCGAAAACTTGCCCTTGTCCCAACGAGTGCAGCAAGTGTTGCACTACTGGAACGGGGTATGCACTCTTCTGCAACGCTTTGTTTAGCGTTGCCTTGTAGTCAGCACAAATCCGGACCGATCCGTCCGGTTTGACTGGGGTCACTATGGGTGTCTCCCACTTCGCATGGTCAACGGGCACTAGTATTCCCTGGCTAACTAGCTTGTCCAATTCCCGGTCAATCTTTGGTTTAAGGGCAAATGGGACCCTCCGAGCCTTTAACCTGATAGGGGCAACCTGCGGGTCTAGATTGAAAGAGATAGGGGTCCCCTCGTACTTGCCCAGGCAGTCTTTGAAAACGTCCTCGAACTCCTTCAGCAGTTCGGCCTTGAGGTCGACTTCGTTTCTGAAGACCCCGGTCACTCCCATGCCCAAAGCTCGGAACCAGTCCAGTCCTAGCAAACTCAGTAAGGTTCCATCGACTATGGTGATGGGTAGGGTCTTTTTGAACTGTCCATACTTGACTTGGACGGACGTCACCCCTCGAACAGGGATTCGATTTCCTTGGTAGTCCTGCACTCTCAGCTTCTGGGTCTGTAGCTGGCGCTTCGCGACGGCTGGCAAGTCTTTCACGAGGGTGCCCCAAGACATAATTGTGATCGATGAGCCGGTGTCCACTTCCATCTGGCACAGCACTCCTTCAATGTACGTCTTGGTAAAAATCTTTTTTTCTAGCCGCGTCGATGCGAGGCCCACTCTCACAGCGGTCTGGTTTAACTTCGCGCCCTTTTTGAATTGGCCAATCCCGGGCCGCTTCGCTGCTCCCGCGCTCTGATTGGTCGATTTGAATTTTTGGCGGGAAGGTTGGGGGGCTCGACAGGCCTGCGCTATGTGACCTTTCTTTTCGCACCGCCGACAAATAGTGTCCTTAAACTTGCAGTTTTGTCGTTGATGTTGGCCCCCGCAACTCACGCAATCACCCCGGTCCCCTCTCTCCGACCGGCCGGTGTGGAAAACCTCTTCCTCTTCCTCACCTTCTGACTCGGCCTGGACTTCCTCATTGTGGACCGGTGTTGTCTTTGCCCCGGTACCCTGTGCGTTCGGCTTTTGCAATGTTTCTGCCGCTTTTGTAGACATCTCGTGAGCCCTGGCTTCGTCCAGGGCTATTGCCAAAGTTAGGTTGCTCTTAGACAGCAGCCGCCTTTGCAGTCGGATGTCTCTAACCCCACAAATGAGCTGTTCGAGTAAGGAGTCCTCCAAATCTCTGTACTCACAGTGGTTCGTGGCTTTCCTCAACGCGGCCATGTACACGCTTATCGACTCGCCTTCTCGCTGTACCCGCTGCCTCAACTTGAACCGTTGGACGAACTTTGAGGGTACCGGTGCGTAGTGCGCTCGAAGTGTTGTTTGTAGTGTTTGCCACGGTACCGATTGTACCGGCGTTGGCTCTGAAAGTGACTCCGCGGTATCGAAAACCTCTGGACCGCAGTGGCTCAGGAAGTACGCTCGCTTCCTATTATCCGAAACTCCTTGTAGTTCGTTTGCTTCGAGGAAACACTCGAAGCGAGCCATGTATGACCCCCATTTCTCTTTTTCTGGGTCAAATGGCGCTGGCGGCGTGTAGCTGGACATCGCTAACTGTCCGCCCTTGAACTGGCTGGGTTTGCGTCTTCTTTTGCTCCTTCAGCTCTTTTTTCCTGATCTCGCTACCTCAGTATCCCACCCTCGTCGCCAATGTTAGATTCGGGCAATAACGAGGCAGGAGACCAGTGAGTGACAACAGCCCTTTAGTTTATAGTGAACCCAGCAAAAAACATCCGGCAAAATCCCTCCTTTTATACAGTTTCGGCTTATGCTAGAACCAATCAGCAACGTGCTTGTTCCCGCCCAAAATTCCCTCCAAAAGTTTAAAGATACATTACACAACATTTCCAGTTTTCTCTCTAAATCAATGTTTCTCAATCTTTTCAACTTCAATACCCAGAATTTCCAAGCTAGCATGTTAAAGTTGCCAAGGTTGAGAAATAACACTGCTCTAAATAACACATGTCACCACATTGTTCCATATTGCTTTTTCTCTCAGAGTGAGATAGATAGATAAATAGATAGATGGATAGATAGAATAATTTTATTGTCACTTTGAATGTACACTAACTGGCATACATTAAAATGAAATTTCATTGCATACAGCTCTCAAAGGGTCACCACCTCCAATATACACTACATAAACATGACAAAATAAATAAATACAAAATTATGCATATATACCCACATATATTATATGACGCAGAGAAACAACACAGTCTAGTTTGGATGTATACATGTACATGGCAAGAAAAATGAATCTTGCTAGTTTATCAGACAGATGGCATAGGGAACAAAGCTGTTACAGTATCTAGTCTTGCTAAAAATACTTCGAAACCTCCTCCCAGAGGGGAGCAACAGAAACACACCGCCACTGATGGGTGTGTGGGGTCTCTAACAATGCTTTGTGCTCTAAGCACATAGTGCTTATAAGCAGTATCCTGAATTACAAGAAGTGAGCATCTATAGTCTTCTTGGCATTCCTTACCACTCTCTGTATGGACTGTCTATCTGAGGCACTGCTGCCACTTAACCAAACAGTGATGCAGTTTGTTAAAACGCTCTCAATTGTGCCTCTTGTGTCTTAGAAAGTGGCTAAGACAGAAGGAAATCTTTGTTACTCCAATTAATTAAGCCTATAGTTCATTTCCCAGTTGCAATGTATGGTTCCCAGTTGCAATGTATAGTTGTGAAAGTTGGACTATAAGGAAGGCTGAGCGTAAAAGAATTGAGGCCTTTGAACTATGGTGCTGGAGAAGACTCCTGCGAGTCCCTTGGACTGCAAGGTGATCAAACCGGTCAGTCCTAGAGGAAATCAATCCTGACTGCTCTTTAGAAAGCCAGATCCTGAAGATGAAACTGTAATACGTTGGCCACTTAATGAGAAGGAAGGACTCTCTGGAGAAGAGCCTAATGCTGGGAATGATTGAGGGCAAAAGAAGAAGGGGACGGCAGAGAATGAGGTGGCTGGATGGAGTCACTGAAGCAGTTGGCATGAGCTTAAATTGACTCTAGGGAATGGTAGAGGACAGGAAGGCCTGGAGGAAAGTTGCCTATGGGGTCGTGATGGGTCAGACACGACTTTGCAACTAACAACAACAACATAGTTCATTTATATTCTACATTTTCGACAACTAATGCTCTATTCAAAACAGTTTGCAGGAAAAAGACTATTCTTCCCTATGAGGGGCAGGGGTAAAGATTCATTACAGTTAGGGTAAATTCTTTCTTCCACATATTGACTAAGACAGTATCTCTTTTGTTTTTCATTCCCTTTACAGGTATCTGGTACTACATCCTAGAAACAATTGGTATACTCTCTGTCATTGGCAATGGCCTTGTTATTGCCATCACCTCAGATTTCATCCCCATGCTGGTGTACCAATATACATTCAGTCCATGCAAGCAGAAGAATAATACTGGCATTGAGTTAGTATTCTCTGAAATTCTAACATGGCTGTTAAATATAACATATTGTTTATTGCTTCTTTACTTAAATAGATATATTGTTCATAGTTTTCCTCTAAACCTAAGGCTAGTAGGATAAAAAATATGGATAATCCTCATTGTTATCATTTATTTATTTATTTATTTATTTATTTATTTATTTATTTATTTATTTATTTATTTATTTATTTATTATTTAGACTTTTATACCGCCCTTCTCCCGAAGGACTCAGGGCGGTGTACAGCCAAATTAAAAATATACAATATACAATATTAAAACAACAAATTAAAATAACATATTATATAATGGCCGAAAAATTTAAAAGTTTAAATGTAAAACCGTCAAATTGACCCCAATAAAACACAGTACCCCAATTTAAAATTATTAAAATTCAAATTTCAGAATTTAAAAATTAAAAGTTAAAAATTAAGCCAGTCCCGCTTGGATGAACAAGTACATTTTCAATTCACGGCGAAAGGTCCGAAGGTCAGGTAGTTGACGCAAACCAGTGGGAAGTTCGTTCCAGAGGTAGGTGCTCCTACAGAGAAGGCCCTTCCCCTGGGGGCCGCCAGCCGACATTGCTTGGCAGACGGCACCCTGAGAAGACCCTCTCTGTGTGAGCATACGGGTCGGTGGGAGGCATAGGGTAACAGCAGATAATCCTGTAAGTACCCAGGCCCTAAGCCATGGAGCGCTTTAAAGGTGGTAACCAACACCTTGAAGCGCACTCGAAAAACCACAGGTAGCCAGTGCAAACTGCGCAGGAGCGGTGTTACCCGGGAGCAGCGTGTGGCTCCCTCAATCACCCGCGCAGCTGCATTCTGGACTAACTGAAGCCTCCGAGTGCACTTCAGGGGTAGCCCCATGTAGAGAGCATTACAATAATCCAGACGGGAAGTGACTAGAGCGTGAGTGACCGTGCATAAGGCATCCCGGTCAAGAAAGGGGCGCAACTGGCGAACCAGGCGAACCTGGTAAAAAGCTCTCCTGGAGACGGCCGCCAAATGATCTTCAAATGACAGCCGTCCATCCAGGAGAACGCCCAAGTTGCGCACCCTTTCTGATGGGGCCAGTGACTCGCCCCCAACAGTCAGCTGTGGTTGCAGCTGACTGTACCGGGGTGCCGGCATCCACAGCCACTCCGTCTTGGATGGATTGAGCCTGAGTCTGTTTCTCCCCATCCAGACCCATACGGCTTCCAGGCACTGGGACAGCACTTCAACAGCTTCGTTGGGGTGGCCCAGGGTGGAAAAGTACAGCTGAGTGTCATAAGCGTACAGCTGGTAACTCACCCCAAAGCCACTGATGACCTCACCCAGCGGCTTCATATAGATGTTGAACAGGAGTGGCGAGAGAATCGACCCCTGAGGCACCCCACAAGTGAGGGGCCTCGCAGTCGATCTCTGCCCTCCTGTCAACACCGTCTGCGACTGGTCAGAGAGATAGGAGGAGAACCACCGATAAATGGTGCCTCCCACTCCCAAACTCTCCAACTGGTGCAGCAGGATACCATGGTCGATGGTATTGAAAGCCGCTGAGAGATCTAACAGGACCAGGGCAGAGGAACAACCCCTATCCCTGGCCCTCTAGAGGTCATCCACCAACGCGACCAAAGCTGTCTCAGTGCTATATCCGGACCGGAAGCCAGACTGGAACGGGTCCAGATAGACAGCTTCATCCAGGTACCAGGGAAGCTGCCTTGCCATCATCATAGGAATATAACTGGGTTTCAATTGTATGTTTGTAAGGATTAGTGAGCTTGTATTTGTAGTGGACCCTGTTGCTTCTCTTCCTGTTTCCCTATTTATCTATGGTAAATAATTGTAAATAACTCAGTTCAGTGACTTGATTCACATGATATGTCGAACTACACAGGTTGGATTCCCACTACTAAGCAATCTAAAATGTAGTTGAATAGCTGAGAGTGTCATGTGCCTGTGGCCTCTTGGTTTATGGTTATGGAGAGGAGTTAAAAGGTAGATAGATTAAAATGAAGGGGGGGAATAGAATTAGCCAAATACAGCAATGTCTGAAAACCACAGAAAAGGAAATTAAATAGCTTTTTAGACCGGCCACATTTTGCAAAATATGTGTGACAGAATATCTCTGACTCTTCTTCACAAAAAATAAATCCAATATTGTCCCTTTATTGGTGGCCCTCGTTTAATCATAGTGCATGCATGTCCTGTAACCAAAAGTATTGCACTGAGGAAAAATATCTCCCATGTTCGACCATCAAAGAATCAGTGACTTTTAAACACTTTCTAACTTAATCCAAATGCATATACATGAAATATTTTCTTTCATATTTCATATAATAATGAAATTACAATATTTCATTATAATACAATATTACTTGTATTAAGCAAGTAACTGTAATTTGCAATTGGAAATCCGAAACAATGGCATGTCTATCAATATTGCTAATAGGAACTTCAAAAGAATTAAGATAATGAGTAAGTATATATTGTGATGAATAGGACTGGATATGGAATGGGGTCTTCTTTCAAGATCATTTGAAATTTCATTCCATGGCAGTGGATGCAACAAAGAGGACTTATTTTTCAGCCTCTGTTCTGCACAGAACAGAGTGATGAAGCTGTTTGATAATGTGCAAAATCTCCCCTTTAATGATGCAGAGTGAGGTGGAGCTGTAAGAGAGGTTCAATGGGTCAATTTTTATCATTCTTAGCAGCCAGAGTTTATTAGATTTGAGTCAGTTTGGACTCCAGTATTGGGGCAGTTAGTAGTAGGTTGTCTTGGCTGCTACTTGTCAGGTTCATATAGATTATTTATAGGTTGGACCTGAGGACATAGACTAGTGTATGAGGAGAGATGAGAACCAGCCCTTATTTGGTCAAGTTTTTCCTTTCTTGGTTGTCAAATCAATCCATCTATCCATCTATCCATCCATCTATCCATCCATCCATCCATCCATACATACATACATACATACATACATACATACATACATACATCTATCTGCCATCCAACTATCTATCTATCTATCTATCTATCTGTCTATCTGTCTATCTATCTATCTATCTATCTATCTATCTATCTATCTATCTATCTATCTATCTATCTATCAATCATCTAGGTAACTAGCTATCAAGCTATCATCTCCTTGACCTTGGGATTAGTTCCTGTCGGTTTTAAAGGAAACAACTATAAGACCTTTACTAACAAAGTTGTTTCTTGACTTAGAAGTCCTTTCTAATTATAGCTCAGTATCAAATATTCCATTCTGGAATCTGATAAATGATTAAGAAAGTGATTCTGGATTAATTTTAATCAGGGTTTCATCTAAGATATGATACTGAGGCTGCTTTGCTCACCTTGGTATATCACTTAGGTAGATGTGAGGAGTACTAATATCTACATCTCCTGGAACTCTCAGGATCTTTGATACTGTCAACCATGGTATGCTTCAGGGCCTTCTGGCAGAGTTGGGTCATGGGGTCATTGTTTTGCATTGGATTCAATTCTTCCTCTTGAGACATGCCCAGAAGGTGGCACTACAAGAGTTGTTCAACAGCTAGGTTACTGACTTATGGTCTCTCCCAATATTCTATGTTGTCTTCTGTTTTATGTAATATCAACATAAACTGCTGAAGGAGGCCATTAGATTTTGAAAGTGACATGTTATCAGTACACCCATAACACCAAGCTCTCTTGCTCCTTTCCTTTTAATAGCTGCATGATTCACTAAGTCTTTGTTATTTAAACAACATAGTTTGATTTTAATTGCATTAAATTTATCTTGTGACTTTCTATTTTTTTATTGTTTTTAGATTACCTTGAATGTTAGAATGAGCCAAACGGGAAAAAGAATGACTAAATAAAAATATTTTCTGGTCCAAACTTAAGTGTTTTACAACCTGCAGAACTGAAGTATTGCATACTGATTGTTTGTTCTTTGTTGTGCTTTTCTAGCTGTTTGACAGGTTATATCAACCACAGCCTTTCAGTTTTCAACGTCCAGCACTTTGAGAATACTGTGAATCTGACGGACCCAATGGGGAATAAGATAACCCACTGCAGGTATTGGCTAATGACTATCAATGTTCCTGTGCCCTCCAATTCAAAACAGAAAGTACACAGCAGGCCAGACAATATTTTTGGATGTAGGCTTCCTTCTTTTCTAACATTTGTGTTCAGCGCTGTAATGACAGGACTGATTTGTACCAAAACTGGTTTTACCTAGATACACGTACTAGGATTTATTTTATGCTGCTTCTGTTTTGCCTGACTATGCTCTTTAGAAGTTAAACAATAAATTACATTAAAGTAAACAATAGTAGAACAAACTTTGCATTGGCATTCTAAGAGCCTTTGCCTATTGAAGCAAGAATAGCCATTTTAAAGCAGAGAAAAAGTATGTGAAGGAGGCTTGGGAAAGTGGGAAAAATAAATAAATGGCGAACTTTATCTGTTTCTATCCACTTTCTGCAGGTACCCAGACTATCGGAACAGTGATGATTACAGTCATTCTGTTAAGTTTTGGCATATTTTTGCTGCACGTGTTGCCTTTCTATTTGTATTTGAAGTAAGTGTTTGGATTGCAAAAGCATGGAGATAGTCGTGTGCAGACAGCAAAACCTCCAGAGTTAGTTTCGGGGAAACTATTTATGAGCATGCATAACCACCGAAGAACCCTGTTGAAGACAGATGTACAAAACCTTCTGCTGAAAAGCAACTTTTGTCTGTAAGGCTTTCCCATCTGCGCCCCCCCCGCCCCCGCCCCGCCAACCTCTCCTCAAGCTCCACCACATTTCTTTATCTGAAAAAGCATCCCTTTCTTCACAGGCATTGTGCTGTCTTCCTTTGTGCGTGTGAAAGAAAAGTGGAATGGATTGTGTGTAAGAGTGAGAGTGGAGCATGATAGAGAGCGAACAAGAGTGGGATGGGAAAAGGACATCAGCCTCTGCATCCAAGCAGTGGATTAGGACCTGCGGGCCTTGAGTTTGACACCCTCTGCTAGACCATTGGCTCTGGATGTTTACTCTGGAAGCCGTATGCCCAAAAACAGTTAAGATTTTTGGCATACAGCTTCCAGGGTGAATGTCCAGAACCAATGGTCTAACAGTGGATGTCAAACTCAAGGCCCGCAGGCCAGATCCGACCCACGAGGTGCATAGATCTGGCCTGCAATGCTGCCCTGGAAACAGTGAAGGACTGGTCCATGGTGCCTCTGCCAGTGAAAATGAACTCTGCCATATGAAGCCCTCCTAAGCTCCATTTTTTTGCTACGATGGCCTCCTGCAGAGCTCTGCCAGCAAAAATGGAGCTCAGGAGGGCTGCGAGTTCCTGGAGCCCTCCTGAGCCTGGGAGGGGTGCCCCTGACACAAGTGATGTCTAGCTGGCCACACCTACCTTGGCCACACTTACCTGGCCCCCGAAGTCAAACACAACCCTGATATGGCCCTCAGTGAAATCGAGTTTGACACCCCTGGACTATAGTTTTACTGGATGCTTGATTAGTTCAGCAGGACGTATCACACTGAGACCTTTTCTCTTCTTCAGCAAAAATGTGGTTGAAATCCAGATCAGTTGCTCCATCATAAACAGATTATTAGTTGAAATCTTGCCTTTTCACAATTCCCTAGCAGTTGAACACCTGCCTTTTAACAGTTCCATAGCAGGAGAAGATTATCCTCAGAAACTAGGACTTTATACCTCAGCAGATAAATCAGGATGGAATCTAGCCGCTTGACCAGAGAAACTGACCAGTGAAAATATTCTGTTTTAAAGAAGCTGATGATGTCAGAATTTTTGCGGTCCCCCCCCCCCAAGCCCCAAATTTGTTTGCAAATAGACATCCCTTATTATTTGCCAGGTATTTGAGAGGCCAGATCTATTTAGGATTAAAGATAAAATTATGTTTTGTCCTAGGATATGAGCATTGTTAGAACCCCCTTTCCAATTATCAGTAGAAAATACCTTGAATGCCATGTCCAAGATTCAGAAGGCATCACCTTATCTTAGTTGGATTTACATTTTATGCTGATCCATAATGTATGGTTAATTTGGCTTGATGTATGATTTCTAAAATTTGGGTTTAGGCTTTATGTGCAAATTAACCCACTATGACTTGTTTGATAAACTATAAACTCACCGTTAAATCAGAGTTGGCACAAAGAGGGTTTTTGACCATTGCATCTGGATGATCAATGATGATTTCTGTATGATGGTTGATTTATAATGCTATTATAATTCTGAACTGATATACAGTAATAATTAAATTAATCCATGTTCCAAGTAGTTTAGAAGAGCAGTTTTCTTGACGATTCAATATTGCCGAGAAGATAAAGCAGCTGTGTGCCTGAAGGAATAATATGATAGTTCTCTGATTATTTTCCAGCATGTGGCTCTATGCGTTAAACTAATTGCGGCATGGTTGTTACCTGATGAACCCAGAAGTGTTAAAAATGAGCAACTGAACGAAAAACGCAAGAAACTAAAACTAAAACTCAGGTAAGTGTTTATCAAAAACAAAACTCTCAGAGTCATGGCATTGAACACCAAGGTTGCCATTTGACAATTGGGGACATTCATCTTTTCAAAATGTATACCAGTAGTCCTCGCTTAGTGACTGTTCAAAGTTACAACGGCTCTGAAAAAGTGACATGACAATTTTTCACACTTACGACCATCGCAGCATCCCCATGGTCATGTGATTTACATTCAGATGCTTGGTAACTGGGTCATACTTATGACTGTTGCAGTGTCCCAGGGTCACGTGATCCCCTTTTGGGACCTTCTGAAAGCAAAGTCAATGGGGAAGCCAGATTCACTTAACAACTATGACATGAAAAGTCGTAAAATGGCGCAAAACTCACTTAACAAATTTCTCACTTAGCAACATAAATTTTGGGCTCAATTGTGGACGTAAATTGAGGACTACCTGCACCATCTTCTTTGCTTTGCCATTGGAACATATTAATTAGCTAAATATTTGTAACAATAGCAAATATTTGATTGTAAAAAAAGTTTATTCCCTGAGAACCTTTTCAGAAATAAACTGGCAAAGATTAGGATTAGTACAGCAAAAACTTGTTTGCTTTGGCTCTTGGAGTTATTGTGAGCCTCAAGTTGATGCTGTAACTGTTGGCTCCCTTTAGCATTGACTGCCTTTTCTGAACAGTACAGATAGAATCATGGAATGTGAGGCCTCTCTTTTATGGCTTTGTGGCTTGCTTGTCTCCCTGTGCATTGGCAAGAGAGGTAAATGATAAAAGAACCAAGCAGGCGATTGCCTTGATTACTCAAAATACCGGTAGTCCTTGACTTATAATCATTCACTTCCAAGTTTAAAATTGTATTAGTTTATAATATAAAATACAAAAGAAAATAGTGGGAAAATAAGGGAGAGAGAAGGGAAGGGAAAAGTAAGGGACAAAGGAAAAAAAGAAAGAAACGGTATTGACTTCCGATTCCTTTTGGTACAGTAGAATAAGGTAATAATATCGAACCTCAGCTTTTTACTTTTACATAGTAATATAAACTAGCCATTTCTATAACAAACCCATCTAATTGGTAAAGCTCAAAATTGACTTATCACCATTCACATAGTGATTTTTATTTATTTATTTATTTAATTTATTTATTTTGTCACAACAGTATACATAAGCATAAGCTTGAAAGTAACTATATAATATATAAACATATATATATAAGCATAAGCATGTAATAACTATATTAATTGGATATAATGAAAGGAAACAATAGGACAGGAACGGTAGGCACTCTTGTGCTCTTATGCACGCCCCTTACAGACCTCTTAGAAATGGGGTGAGGTCAATAGTAGACAGTTTTTGGTTAAAGATTTGGGGATTTTGAGAAGAGACCACAGAGTCAGGTAGTGTGCTCCAAGCATTAACAACTCTGTTACAGAAGTCATATTTTCTGCAATCAAGATTGAAGCGGTTAACATTAAGTTTAAATCTATTGTTTGCTCTTGTATTGTTCAGAATTGGAATGGGCGCTTTCTAGCCTGTAAAGCATTTCTGTTCATTATAAAATGTCATGCCACCCACTCCTCAGTCACATGACGTTTTAGGTGCTGGACAACTGGCTTTCCTTTGCAACTGTCCTTATGTTTCCTTATGTGTCCAATCACACTTGGCCAATAAAAAAAAAATCTATTCTATTCTATTCTATATGTTTGTCATATACATTCATGAAGGGATGGGGAAATAAAGTTTTCAGAATTTACTACTGCTAAAATTGGTTACTTGTTGGTTAATAAGAGAGAAAACTAAGCATTGCACAGGATTTGTGTCCATTTCTACATATATAGACAGTACATAATCCTACCTTCCTTTGGGGAAGTTATTATGATTTTGGGGCATAACTGGTTTATCATGTCCATTTCACGGTGTGGCTCAGGAAACATATAGGTGGCTCCCATATATTTCTTTATTAAATGTATATACTGTACTGCCATAGTTTCCATGGTCTCCCAAGAACTAAATGCAATAACAATTCATATAAAGCAATGTAATTAATGTCTATGATGAAGAGAGTAAACTAGCTTCCAAGAGAAGGCTGTTCCACAGAATTGGAGCCAATACTTAAAAGGAGCGTGTCCTGACCTCAGGTTCCCTCACTATATGAAGGAAGGCATTGATAATTATTTTTAGAAAGAGCATATTGGGCAAGTCATTTCTAATTGGAGAAAGTGGTTCAGTAAGCATCTGAAGTACAGGTGCCAAGCTATAGAAGTTCATGGGAAAACTTGATATACTGTCTGGTACAGTGATGTCCATATTTCAAACACTTGTAAGGATTTCTTTTTGAAGTTCTAACTTCTATACCATACTCACACTCATTCCTATATCCTTGTATCTCAGTTTTCTGTAAAAATCTGACTGATGTACAAGAGTGTCCTACAATTTCCTATATCAGCGTAAGCAAGATCACACCTCTTAAAGTCCCAATTGTTTCATTGAATTATATATAATTCAAAGGCTGCTGAATGCAACTGAAATTATAAAAACTATTTTTCTGTATTTCAGAGCAATGGATGATTCCACAGAAATATAGTAAAACATGATGGACCTATCACAGGAAGTGCTGAGTGAAATGGTGCTACAAACTCTGAAGATGCCAGCGGAAATCTGCAGCCATCCCTGCCCTTGCACTGTTCTTGGACTTTATACTTCATCACCAAAATAGCTTTGGATGGTACAACTGCTTTGAAATGTCAGTGTTTTTAGGAAAAATTAGACCAAGTGAAGGAAACAATTACCAGAGGACATGTCATGGTCAGTGTAATACAGCATTGCAGAAGGCCAGAAGCATTTTCAAATGTTCCATATTCTTCAGTCAGTAAATCATTTGTGACCTTTATTGTCATGCTAACATCTACTCAGACATGCTGTTTACCTCGTTAACTCAGACTGATAACCCAGTACTATAGGAAATCCCTGAACAGTCTCTCTCACTTCATGTAGAATATCAGGACCTTGTATTGTTCTTCTTCATTTGCTGATAATCCTTGATTAGGGTAAACATATGCTGCTTGCCTAACAGAGTCCTTAGCAAATACCCCAATGGTATAGTATAGCCAATATCCTCTGTTTACAAATAATCTGAAACAACTCTTTAAATTTAGGAGAGCTAATAGAGAAACCCTTCAAAATCTCTCATTTTTACTGTGCTTGTCATTTCTAGGTTATTTTCCCAACCTTTGCATGCCATTTTGATATATATAAGAACAGGTTTCTTGTATATCAGTTTTTAAGAATAATCCAGTTTGCCACTAAAAATGGGCAGCTTTATTGAGATCTAATGCATACATTGATCCCATATTCCAATAAGCTGTTGAGGAGATGCGTGTATTCAAGTTCTTTTGTGTTTGCTTTTTTCTATATTCCCTATACTTTTTCATTTACAATTTGGGTTATTAGAGATTCTGCATGCAAGTGATTCTGGAACCTTATATATATAGAGCGTTCTGCCTAATCCAGAAGTAATGTATATTGATACAAAAATGAATTAATTCAATCAACGTAGAGAATCCTGTTTATCCCAGAAAGATAAGTTTACAAAAATGCTGGGTCCAGCTAAGATAAGAACTGTGGTAAAATTAATACATATAAAAAAGAGGATTTATTAGGAATGTAGTTTATTGGAATTTGGATGATATGTTGAACTGAAGATGAACTTCAGTTGCTGAATTGATTTTGATTTTTATGGCTTTATGTTTTCCTTCCAGTCAAGTGTCTAATAATGCTGAAAAACAAAGGGTACCTGAAATTTTGTTATTGTTGTTTATTTATGAACTTAAATTTGAACTAATTTAGTATACATTTAATCTGTAGCCTATAGATGAACAAAACAAATAAAATTTGAAGTCAATATCTAAGTAATATTCTGCTATTATAATCCTTTAATTCAGATTTCCTTATGCTTCCCTGTCTGTGAATTTAATTTGTTTGCATTAAGCTACTTGTATTACTATCAAACTCTAAATTGTTTGGGTATAGATTTTCTTTTATTTAGAGTTAAATTTAACTATTGATTTCAGTGATCAGTGACAATTATATTCTCTGGCTCCTGAAGTCACATTTATAATTGGGACTTTAGATTCAAAAAAGCATACAAATACCAAATAATAGCTACTTAACTTGTGTGAATTTACAATGGATGCAAAGCATTTTATTCCAAAGTTTAAGGAATTTTGTTCAACGATGTTTTTTTAAAAAACTTAAAAATTTTAAAGATAAAATGAAAAACTTGACTGTTAATTGTTTGACTAAGAACTTTTAATGCGATTTGAAATTCCTGTTTACAACTTGTTTAAAATAAGATTTTTTTAAAAAAAAAGAATATATTATTATTAAGATATGTATATGAAATTTGGATTAAAATATTTTATATAATAAATTTTTAAGAAATAAAACTGAAACTTTTTGAGTTTTATTTTAGTTGGAGAGATTTTAGTAAGTAACTCAGGAGTGATCCCATTCAGAATTCCATGATCCATAGTAGACTTTGCCTTTAGATCAAATATGGCAATATTTCTCTCTGAAATTCTGAAAAATAAAGGTTTATAATCCAGTTCAGATTATTTGATTTTAAAAATAAGTAAGTGACAAAACTGGTTAATAACTTCTGGATCTCATTGCCATCTTTTATATATATATGCTTAGAACTGTACAGTAGTTCAAACAATAAAAGAGGTAGGCTATTAAGACTATAAAATAAAAAGTTATAAACAGAGTAATTCATCAATCTACTGTACTGTTGTGACCAAAGAAATGTAAGTTATAAAAAGTCAAATCTTCCGAGAGGCAAGATGCTCCACCTTGAAAATGGGTTAATAATTATAAGACAAAGGGCCGTGGTGGCTCAGGCTGTATGATAGCCTGTTATTAAAACACAGCAGCCTGCAATTACTGCAGGCTCGAATCCCACCAGGCCCAAGGTTGACTCAGCCTTCCATCCTTTATAAGGTAGGTAAAATGAGGACCCAGATTGTTGGGGGGGCAATAAGTTGACTTTGTAAATATACAAATAGAATGAGACTATTGCCTTACACACTGTAAGCCGCCCTGAGTCTTCGGAGAAGGGCGGGATATAAATGTAAATTTAAAAAAAAATATGTCCAAATTTGTTCTCTTCTAAGCTACTCAGGTCTCAGTGCTCCGGCTTTCACACCCATTACCTTCCTTCTGAATGTAAGCTTTTATACTGACAGGGTGACAGCCGGCATTAGCAGTATAGTACTTAATATTCAGAGTTTGAAATGCAGTCTGTATTGAATGAATGGAGCGGAGGTTCATCCTAATCACGTCTACTTTAGTATGGCAACTTCTATTAAAGAGTCCCTCTAATACAGATAGAATTTTTATTAGAGTACATTTAGCAGAAGAAACATCCTGGCACCTGCAACTGAATTGCCATGCAAGAACAGTCACTTCTTTGTACTTCCTCATGTTCTATGTGTGCTGGCAACGTACCCAATAAGAAGTGGTTTATTTTGAAGGAGACAGTTTTTTTTAGTACTGCAGTAAATCTTCTCTGTATGTAGGATTAGTTTGATGACTCATTAGTGTAAATTACATTAATTTATGTTTGGGAGTGCAGAAGCAGAAAAATGAAATTACAGACATCATTAATACTGATTCTGAAGCTTGACTAACATATACTATTCCTCTTATTTTAATACTTTCAGCACGTTCTGTCTCAAAGTAGCTATTGCTGTGGTGAATCTCAAAAATCCAGAAGTAACAATTTGTTTATGTCTCATTAGTTATTTGAGGTATGATTTCCAGTACATTTAATGTGTATCTGATTGCCAGTGTTAAATAGCATAACACTTTAGCATTTTAGACTTTTTAACAAATTAACACCCAAAGATGCCCATAATACTATATACAGTCTTCTAGTTTTAATATATTGGAAAATAAGATTAGTTAAAATGCTGAATATATTTTTAAATAAACTGAGGAAAAAAATTTAGAAGTGGGCTCAGGATTGGCATCTTTTTTACCTCAGTTTATTTAAAAATATATTCAGCATTTTATCTAATCTTATTTTGCATTATGCATCCCAAGCAAGACCTCCCTCTTTGCAGATTGTCATAGATTCAGTTTGTTCCCCAAAAGAAGACAATCTAAATATTCTCCCTTACTTGGGTCAATTGTTATTTCTCACAATTTGTTTAAGAGGTCTGTGTTCCCCACAAGAAACAATTAGCATTCTCATCTGGAAGTAATATATTGGGGAAGGCTAAGACTGTTTCTATACTGAATTCTACACTTGCCATGGATAGGCCATTTGGCAATCTGGTTTTAATAAAACATATTTTCAGAAAAGTTACACAGTGACTGGATAATGGAAGTATACTTCTTGAAGCTCCAAAGCAGCCTGGATCATTAAACCTTCTTGAAAAGTTACTGAATATTTTTTGTATATTAACAGATTGGAAAATTATATATCTGGGAAGTAATCACATATTCAAGAATAATTATGTCACATTTGTCTTGCCTCACCTACTTATTTGATGAAGTATGTGATTTAAAGTGCGTCCAACATGCTATAAGCCATTGACTGGAAAATTCTGCATTTTTTTAAAATTTGCATTTATATCCCACCCTTCTCCGAAGACTCAGGGCGGCTTACACTGTGTTAAGCAATAGTCTTCATCCATTTGTATATTATATACAAAGTCAACTTAATTGCCCCCAACAATCTGGGTCCTCATTTTACCTACCTTATAAAGGAGGGAAGGCTGAGTCAACCTTGGGCCTGGTGGGACTTGAACTTGCAGTAATTGCAAGCAGCTGTGTTAATAACAGACTGTCTTAGTCTGCTGAGCCACCAGAGGCCCTTGTTTAATATACGAAATACTTTTGACACAAAAAACCCCGCAAAATATGGTAAACATTCTGGAAAAATGGGTAATGGAAGAAGAAATCACCATCTAGTCTAAAAGATTGGTCAAGCTGAAGTCCAAAAAGGGAGAGAGAGAAATTATAATTGCTTAGTTCTGCAATGTACTGTCCAGCAGGAAAACACATTCGCTACAATATCTTTGGGAATGAGAAAAAATATTTCTGTCCTATGCTAACAGTATCTTCCATTTCTTCAAAGCACAGTTTGCATCAAACTCTACAGCAAAAAGGGGAAGCCAGGCCCTATTCACCTGCGTCCTATATTTCTTTCAGAAAGACGAAAGTACCAGAAACCCAAGTGATGATGCAATATTCTTATGATCTTATCGATTTTCCTCATTTTCCTGAATCTGCAGACTGTTAAATATTTCAGCAGGAATATTCCTTTTTTTATTTAAGTAGAATTGATTGGCAGTTTTAATGCAAGGACATTTCAAAGTACATGGTTCATCCAGTAGCATATTTACGTAAATGAGCACCTGCCTACATTCCTAAGTCTAGAGTCCAAAAATAAAGCCAAATGATAGTCAATAAATAAAACTGAACCTTCCCAAGCCCACTAACATTGCTTTAGCTCATATACATTTACTTTGAGAGAAGAAAAGCCTCAGTAAATTAAATGCTTAATCTCCGGGAACAAAGCACAGGATTAAAATTCCAGCGAGAAACACCTTAGATCAATATCAGACTCTCCCTATCAGTTCTGTCACCTGTGTGACACACCCTGAGTAAATATAAAACATTCACCTTACTCAGGTGTGCATGACCAGTGCATGCTAGGAGCTGTAGTTCTTTCTCACAAAGAATGTCAACCTGTGGGAACTACTAAACTACATTACCCAGAATGCTTTGTCATAAAAAGTATGAGGAACCAACCCATGACCTACCTAAGCGGCCGGCACAGTTTCCCCTGGCAACAAAGAAGATAATGAAGACTCCTCCCTGTATCAGCAACTCAAAGTATTGGCTTCGGTTAGGAGGAGGTTACCTTTGATATAAGGTTGGTTAAACTGCCTGAAAGAGGTTGGTTGAATGAATTAAAGTATCGTGTCTACTTCTCTGGCCCATTTCTTTGTTTTGCAAGAAAAAAAATGTTGGATTTCAGGAATGGGGATAAGGATTCTTCCATTAGGAGAAGGAAAGAAAGCCCTGCTTTTTTATTCCTGTGTGCAAAACTTCAGCCTCAGCAGAACAAAATATATCTGGCAAACTAGGTGATATTGGGATCATTGTTTTCAATACACATTGATCTGTTATTGTAGTAGAAAAAAATTTCCAACAAAACAATTTAGATGGAAAATAATTTGTACTGAGTTCATGCTATATTTTGGAATCTATCTCCTTCTATATAAGTGTCACACCTCAGTCTCTTGTTATCCAGTGCAGTTAAGTGGGAGGAGGTTTGTCTTTTATTTAATCTGGATTTGAATCAAAAACCTGCTTTAATCTGAAGAATCTTGGAATTCCTAGACAAGGCATAGTTTCCTAAAATGCTTGGAAGTTGTTCCCACTCATTTCATTGAGACTTACTTCTAAATTAGGATAGATAGATTTATAACTGCTGGCTACAATCTTAAAAATGCTTATTTCCAAAAAATAGAATAGAATAGATTTTTTTTTATTGGCCAAGTGTGATTGGACACACAAGGAATTTGTCTTGGTGCATATGCTCTCAGTGTACATAAAAGAAAAGATACATTCATCAAGGTACAACATTTACAACACAAATGATGGTCAATATATCAATATAAATCATAAGGATTACCAGCAACAAAGTTACAGTCATACAGTCATAAGTGGAAAGACATTGGTGATGGGAACGATGAGAAGATTAATAGTAGTGCAGATTTAGTAAATAGTTTGACAGTGTGGAGGGAATTATTTGTTTAGTAGAATGATGGCTTTCGGGAAAAAACTGTTCTTGTGTCTAGTTGTTCTGGTGTGCAATGCTCTGTAGCGTCGTTTTGAAGGTAGGAGTTGAAACAGTTTATGTCCAGGATGTGAGGGATCTGTAAAAAGTATGTTTTACTGACAAAATGTAATTTATTTTTAACGTGAATAGGATTGTGTTCATATTTATCAATAAAGAATTCAAATTATTGGCAGGGAAGAGTGAGAGGAAGAGAAGGAAAGTACATTTACATTGGTATCAGATTTCTGTGAAAGCAAATTAAACTGATTACAGTGATACTTCAAATCATTTTTAAAGTCTTTATAGAGTGTGCTTATATTTTTTGTCAGCGTCCTGCAATTCATAAGGATACTCTAAGTGTATATGTTTAAGATTACAACAAAACTCATAATTTCTTATTGAAATGAACAGCACTTACAGTAGGTAGTTTTAACTGCTTAGAGTGTTCTTAGTTTTTGTTAAATAACTTGTACTACTGCTTTTAAGTTTTTAAAAATTATTTAATCAAACTATATGGCTGCCCATCTTGTAAAAGTGACTCTGAATTTATCTTAGGTTTATGCAATAAAACAGTATTAAATGTATATTGTGGCACCTGATTTCTAAAGCTTTCTCAAATAAAAAAGAATTGTTCAGTGATCTTAGCAGATACCTGGCATTTTACATAAAGAACAATTAACAATTTTTAATGGCTCTTCACAATTAGAGTACAAAGTGTTCCAAAAGCTATTGTAGTTTGTTTGTTTTTGCCGATTATTGATTAGCAACATTAAAGACTACACATATTACATTTAACCTGTTATTAAGTGGTTTTGTTGAAACATAATTTTGATACAGCTGAAAATTACAAGATCTACTTTCACTTGAGGTTCAGGACCTTCAACCTTTTAGGGCTGGTTTTGCATAGCTGCAATTTTGACAGCATATTACAGATACCCTAACACACGGATGTCAAACTCAATTTCATTGAGGGCCACATCGGAGTTGTGTCTGACCTCGGGGGGGGGGGGGGCGTGGTCAGCTCAATGTCACTCATCGAGGCTCTGTTTTCGGCTGCGACAGCCTCTTGCAGACCTTTTCCAGGCGGCCTCCCTGAGCTCCGTTTTTACTGGCAGAGGGCTGCAGGAGGTTGTCACAGCCAAAAGCAGAGTCTGGGAGGGCCACATACAGCACTCCTGAGCTCTATTTTCACTGACAGAGGCACTGTGGGCCAGTCCGCTGTTTTCAGGGTGACTCCGCAGGCCAGATGTAAGCATCCCGCAGACCGGATCTGGCTCACGGGCCTTGAGTTTGACACCCGTGCCCTAATAGAAATATAACTATTGGGGAAACTTGTCCTGTTACAAAATGGCTCCCACAAGAATGAAACTTGTTACAAGACGCAATTTTATCAAAATGCTTCCTTTGCTTTTCCCTTAAGATGCACTCTGCTCACATTTGCTTTTTTTCTGGGCAGATGGGCATACTTTCACATACAGCATTCAATTGTTATTTTGGGATTTTTGGTCGGAAACATTTAGCATAGATAAGGTATCCGTTAATAGAGTAAATAGTTTCTTACTATTTACATTAAGTGATAAGAATTTGGTAAGAATTTGAATACAAGACAGTGGGGGTCTGTCAGTTTTTCAAAATTTATATTTGAAACACAAAAGTTACTATGAGATAATTTCACTTTCTTAGTGGGTTTATTCCAAAATTGAACTGTTGCTCATAGAATGCTTTCTCAGGGCTCTGAACTTACAGATATGTTTATTACGGTGTAAAATATGCAAAATAGAGGGGAGAACTTTGGGTAGTCTAAATCAGGGGTCACCAACCTTTCGGACCTCAGGGATCACTAAATTCATAATTTTAAATTCCACGGACCACTAATATGATCTGCCTAATGACTGGCTGTGTGGGCGTGGCTAGGTGGTCATGTGACTCAATATCACTCACCTCAAGGGGCACCTCGCCAGCCTCTACTCACCCCTCCCAGCCACTCCTCTGACCGAGAAGGAGGCTCAGTAGAAGCACCTCACTGAGGACTATGAGCATAGGCTTTCCAAGTAGAGGGAAGACCTTCAGGAGTGCAAGGCCAGGTGCAGGTACCTGGAGGCTCAGTGGGCTGAGATGGTCAGCCAGTTCCAGGCCATGATGCAGTCCCACTGGAACAAAGTCCTCCGGCTCTTTGCCACCAGCGGCACTTCCCTCCAGCCTTTGCCCAAAGCCCAGCACCAGAAGGCTGAAGCAGACCCCAAATTGAAATTTCTGCCCCCCTCTGACCCACACAAAAAGACCCCAAAGGGGGAGACTCTGCAGCAACACAAATGTTCATTGCATGTATCTGTCCCAAGGGCCATAGTTTGAGGACCCCTGATTTAGTGCAATATAAAAAATGCAAATAATTCTTCTGCGGACCACCAACATTTTCTCACAGACCACCAGTGGTCCACGGACCACCAGTTGGTGACCGCTGGTCTAAATAATTCAACCTGTATTATTGGACACAATATTATTTAGTGATTCTTACGTAATAATGTTGCTTATTTTGCAAAGTTTTCTTTTACATAGAAGCAAATCGTAGTGTTTCTGTTTGTTAATTGAGGTTTTCTACTTTAGTCCTTGGGATATTTTCTTTCTGTCTGTCTTTTTTATATGAACTGCTTCAGAATAACCCTTGCCAAGTTTCAGGAACGTTGGCTGACCTGGTGTTACAAAACTGCATTCTCAACAGCTGCAGAGCTGTTGAGAAACTTGTTTCATAGTTCTTGAGTAAATTTCTACTTGAATGCTTGGCCGCTACCAACAGGTTAGGTAGCTTTTACGGTTTTCTGAAATATTTAAGTTCCATTTTCCAATCTATGCAGGTGGAAAAACGGGAGGAGCAATGATAACAAGGAGGAAGTTCTGACTCTCTGAAGTGCAGGCTTGGAGGATTGTGATTGGGGATGGAGAAAAAGAACAAGTCATTAAAGAAGGACACGAGGTCATAAAAAGGGGAGAAAAGTTAACTGGCAAAGCCGGTCTGTTGGATAATCATGTGATTAAAATTGTAGCAATAAAGGAGTGTACAGCAAGGGCACACAAGAATTCACAGCCTTTTGAAGATACCTATCTGCCTATCTGTTTCTAGAAAGGTAATGCTTCTGACTCACTTCTCCAATTTGCAGGGTGTTATTCATTGAATAAGTTAAAACGATTGTGAGATTTCTCTCTTGTTTGGTCTGTTTGATTTGTCCTCTTGCCTTTCTGCCTTGCCAGAGGGGGTGGAGAGGAAAGAACAGTAGTTTATTAAGAACAGTTGCTGCTGCTGGAGCGACTGGTGGTAGTGAAGGGGTGGGTTGGGAAATCGTTATATTTTAGTTTTAAAAATGAATAGCCTGGATTTTACAATAAAGACATGTCATTGGACTAATTTCCATCCCCTTCTTTGTTATTTGTTCCAGCCAGGATATCTTTACCTTGCAGCTCTTATTATTTAACCCAGCTGTCTCTCCTTTATTGAAGGCATAGTGCAGGGGTCTCCAACCTTAGTAACTTTAAGGCTTGTGAACTTCAACTCCTAGAGTTCCTCAGCCAGCTTTGCCACAAGCCTTAAAGTTACTAAGGTTGGAGACCCCTGGCATAGTGGATATCTCTTTTTGGAAGTTTTACTCTGCATTCAGAAATACTGTTTCTACTTAAGGCTGTATTTTGAACTTTGTTTTGACAGACCTATTTCAATCATGCTTCTCACAGCTAAGAATATTAGTGTCATGGCTTCCTAATAGGGAATTTTTTTCCTGGGTTAATCAAAGTTATTTTTTTGTTATAAGCTGCCTAATTTATAAAGAACATTGTTACTCATTTGCTGCTGAGGTTTTCTGAAATTCTGTCCACTGTCAGAGATCACCACTTTTCTGCAGAGTTCCTGGGAGTGGACTGTGGCTGACTTCTCTCTGCTTTTGCTTGCCTCTTTCCTTTCTTCCTTTATGAAGTTTCTTTTATTGGGTGCAGAGATCCTGTCTGACCTCCACAAGCCAATTACTATACTCAAGCACAGAGTGAACAAGGTCTTTGTGGAGAATGCCTAGAGCTATCTTCTCAGCCTGGGCCGGAGAGTCTATTTTCCTTTCAGTACATTGCTCATTTCAGACAGAGCTGATTGAATAGATCCAGTATTTGTTTCCTAACACACTGTGCTTTTATTTGTTAGCCCATTCATTTATTTTTTTGTTTTCCATTTCTTGTATTGCTGCTAGCTTTCTAGAAAGATTGTTATAAGTTTGGAAAGGGAAGAATACAGGTAGCTCTTGACTTACAGTAGTTCATTTAGGGCAGTGGTAGGTTACTACTGGTTCGGTCTGGTTCTTGCGAACCGGTAGTAATGGCGGCGGGAGGTTCCGCCCACCCACCCCGACGTCATCAAATACGATCTGCGCCTGCGCAAAAGCTTCTGCGCATGCACAGTCCAGTTGTGAACCAGTAGCAAAGGTAAGTGGAAACCACCCCTGATTTAGTGTCAATTCGTAGATACAATGGCACTGAAAAAAGTGACTTGTGACCGTTTTTCACATTTATGACTGTTGTAACATCCCATGGTCACATGATAAAAATTCAGCCACTTAGCAAGTGACTCACCTTTATGATGGTTGCAATGTCCCGGGTTCATGTGATCCACTTTTGCGACCTTCTGACAAGCAAAGTTAACAAGGAAGCCAGATTCATTTAGCAACCATGTTACTAACTTAACATCTGCAGTGATTCATTTAACAATTGTGACAAGAAAAGGTGTAAAATGAGGCAAAACTCAATTGTCTCGCTTAGCAACAGAAATTTGGGGCTCAATTGTGGTTGTAAGTCGAGGACTACCTGTACATATATTTGCAATTAATCAAAGATGGCCATATGACTTTAGTGCAGTGCTTCTCAATTATTTTCTGTCATGCCCCCCTAGGAAGAAGAAAACATTTTTCGCGCCCTCCGCGCGACTGTAAACACGGGGTTTAGCTTGTTATGACAGTGTTTGCTGAGGTCAAACGCGCCCCTCTTTACGGAGCCTCGCGCCCCCCCTGGGGGGCCCGCCCCACTATTTGAGAAGCACTGCTTTAGTGGTAGTTCCACTGTAGTATAGACCGGGGGTGGGTTTTACTTACCTTTACTACTAGTTTGCAATAGGAGTATGCCTGCGTGCTCGCTTTGCGCGCCTGTGCGCACTTCTGCACATGTGCAGATCACCTTTGATGACATTGGGGCAGGTGGGCGGAGCCTCCCACCGGTTTTACTACCGTTCTATAGAACCGGACCGAACTGGGAGCAACTCACCGCTGGTATAGACTATTGCATATATCTTGATCACATTCATGTGTCAGACCTCAGGTATTCTTGCCATGAGTTCAGTAATAGGACGTAGGGTTTTATATCTTTAATCCAGACACACCGTAAAGCAGATTTTGCAAATTTTCACTTAATTATTTTTTAACAAGTGGATTTGAAAAGATATAAATTGATCGTGTTGGGATTAGAATCTAGTCTGCCACTAAAAGAGCTAATTTGGTCTAAGCATCAGGCTAGAAAGCAAAGAGACCGTGAGTTCAAGTCCTGCCTTAGCCATGAAAGCTGTCGGGGTGACTTTGAGCCAATCACTCTATCTCAGCCCAACCCTATTGTTAAGCAAAAAGTTTTCTGTGTTCTCTGCAAAATGAAAAAAATGCAGGTGACTCTGTAAAATAAAGTCAATACATACAAGGCCTAACAATGAACTTAACTGCATTATTAGAACCAAGTAATTTTTACAATGAATTCTTCTGTTGGGTGGTCATCTAGAAAAACCTGCTTTATCATGCAAACTCACACAATGCATTGCAGAATTGCTAGGATTTTGCAGTACTCCTGAATTATATTTAATACAAAAATACTGACTCGGTTTGGTTGCTTTTTTTAAATTATTATTTGAATTTATATCCCGCCCTTCTCCGAAGACTCAGGGCAGCTTACACTGTGTTAAGCAATAGTCTTCATCCATTTGTATATTATATACAGAGTCAACTTTATTGCCCCCAACAATCTGGGTCCTCATTTTACCTACCTTATAAAGGATGGAAGGCTGAGTCAACCTTGGGCCTGGCGGGACTTGAACTTGCAGTAATTGCAAGCAGCTGTGTTAATAACAGACAGACTTAGTCTGCTGAGCCACCAGAGGCCCTATATTCTTCTAATATGTTCATCAGCTGGGAAATGTATAGCTGCATGAACAGTGGAAGAGCACAATTTTTTTCTATTCTCCATTTTCAGAGCAGCCTTTCTCAATTGAGGTGTCTTTCATACATGTTGACTGTAGACTACTTATCTGGAAAACTGGAAAAGACTACTTATCTGGAAAATGCCTAGACTGGGGAAGAGTGATGCAGAGTAATTATCTCCTGTTTCATAATTTGAAATCAAAACATAGCTTCCACCTTCATTTGAACTAGCATTATTATGAGATTGTGTTCCAATTCTGATATACAGTAAATGTACACCTATAGATGTTAATATGAAGAATATGAAGGGATAATGGCTTGCCTTAAACAAAGAAATGTGGAATGGAATTGATCTGCCCAAAGGCAGTGAGCTGCACTTAAGTCCTGTAATGCCAAACCATGAAGTGTCAATTTGTGTGAATGGTCTCTACCTGTGAGATCACAAAAGAAAATTCTGGAAGACCGCTTGTGCTGTGTGGTTCAGTATCAACATCAAATCAGAATTCTGTACTTGAAGTACTTTCTGTTACCTTTTTACAAGAAGATATTTTGCATGGCAATCATTCTGCTAAACAAATAATTCCCTCAACACTGTCAGACTATTTACTGAATCTGCACTTCTATTAATCGTTTCATAGTTCCCAGCACCAATCTCTTTCCACTTATGACTGTATGACTATAACTTGTTGCTGGCAATCCTTATGATTTATATTGATATATTGATCATCAATTGTGTTGTAAATGTTGTACCTTGATGAACGTATCTTTTCTTTTATGTACACTGAGAGCATATGCACCAAGACAAATTCCTTGTGTGTCCAATCACACTTGGCCAATAAATTCTAATTCTAATTCTAATTCTGATTCTAATTCATCTAAATTTATTGTAGCCAATTAAAAAAGAATAAAGGAAATAATTGATTTTCCTTTCCAGGCTTATTTTTTATGATGTGAGAATGCGCGATGTAAACTCTCTTCTCAGAATATTCCATCTATAAACTTAAATTTGTAGTTCAGGAAATTTGTAGTTCAAGTCCTTGACTTACAATTGAGCCCAACATTTCTCTTGCTAATTGAGATATTTGTTAAGTGAGTCATTGCAGATGTTAAGTTAATTGTTATGCAGATGTTAATGTTTAATTGTTATTTTAGTGTGTATATTAATTGTTTTAATGTAGGCTGTACACCGCCCTGAGTCCTTCGGGAGAAGGGCGGTATAAAAGTTTAATTAAATAAATAAATAAATAAATAAGTTAGTATACAGTTGTTAAGTGAATCTGGCTTACCCATTGATTTTGCTTGTATGAAGGTGCAAAAGGGGATCACATGACCCTGGCACACTGCAACCACCATAAATATGAGCATCTGAATTTTGATCATGTGACCATGGGGACGCTGCAACATTCGTAATTGTGAAAAGCAGTCATAAGTCACTTTTTTCACTGCTGTTGTAACTTTGAACGGTCACTAAATGAACTGTTGTAAGTCGAGGACTACCTGTATATTTGCTGATGTGCAGGGCTTCTTAGTTATGGATAAAGCCTACTTGCCAGGGCAGTCAACAAATGCTGCCTTGTTCCTTGATGGAAAAATTGTGTTGTTGCCCAGCGTAGTGGATGTTTGGGCCTTCTGATATATTGGAGAAGATATGAAGTGACAAAAGAAAGCTGTCATTGTTGACACAAAAACATCTCAGGGAGAGTAAGAATGGAAAGGAATTTCAAGAGGGAAGTGTTGAGAGGGTCAAGAGGGATATCGCCTCCTGCTCCCAACTTCTGTCACTTAAAGCAGCCAGTTCAGCCTACTTAACTGTAGGGCTCGACTTGTGAGATAAAGTAATCTTGCTTTCATTTGCTTTTGTATGGAGGCTGTAGCCACATTGTTCACAAGACAAGACCATTTCTTTATTCTTTGAGCTATCTAGGGAACTGAAGGTTAACAGAGTGTCCTTTCCAAGTACGCATTTCTCTTTCTCTCTCTCTCTCTCCCACCTACCTTTCTACTTAAGCTACCTTGTCATTAATTGCTTTGGGCTCTGACCTTACAGTTCAGTTACTTGGAGGAATGTTTCAGAAATTGGCAGAACTTGTATGTCAGTGAAAAGTGTCATTAAAGAAGTTTTAGAAAGTGTAGCTAGTTTAAAATGCAGCTACTAAAGCAGTGATGGCTAATCTTTTCCAGTCCGAGTGGCCAAAGCGCACACGGGGGCGTGTGAATGCATGTGCACACGCCTGAACCCCCAAAATGCAATGCGCATGCAGCTCCTGAGAATGTGACCTGCCCCCGTGCATGCGTGCGCACCCCCACACATGCCCTGCCCCCACGCATGCGCAGCAGAGACCCAAAGACCAGCTGGCCAGTGGGAGGCAGGCGCACATATGCAGCGGAGCTGAACTGGGGTGACGGCTTGCATGCCCATAGATAGGGCGCTGCGTGCCACCTCTGGCCATGGTACTAAAGTATTGACCCAGCACATTTCAAGAAGTTTTGTGCTATTTATATTAGCAGTCCATTTTCTGGGCCCAATTTGAAATCTAACTCTAACCATAAAAATGTATTAGACCAGGTTAGCTAAAGGACTATCTACATCCATGTGAACAAATCTAGCTAGGTATTAATATTTGTGGTGGAGACCCTCTCTTCTGCTAGCCATTGGTCGAAAGGAAGCTACTAAATACTAAAAATAGGAGCTTCTCAGTAATAGCCTCACACTCCAGGAGGTAATTTTCTCATCATGAAATCAACATTTTTGTATCTCAGAAGGCCTTTTCTAGACTGTCTTCTAGGATCAGACTGAATTCATCACCCAAAGAGTGCCTGGGCTAAAAAGTGCTGTCAGCAGCAATAATTGGTCCGATAAAATAAGGTCCATACGCATTTTTGATGATCATGCATTAACTTTATTAATGAAACATAGTTATAATTTCATGTGGCAATCTAAGAACCATGTATATAAAAAAAAGTCTCTGGATTGAAAAATAATTACAGAATGCTGCCAGTGTTTTTTTTTTTAAATATCCTCTGTATCTTTAAACATATCTGATATTTTTCCTTCCTTCTGGAAAATACTTGTTTTCCTTTATTTTTCCCAGAATCTGTGTGTGTATTTTGGGGAAATCTTGGCAGGCCTGTCAAAATGGCGGCCCATGGGCCGGATACGTGATCGCAGGCCACACCCACTACAGCTCCACAAAGGCAAAAAACATTGTGATATGTCATGATCTGGCCCGTGATGCAATCAAGCTTGACACGCGTGTTGTAGAGGGAAAAGTTCATAGGGTTAATGTAGCCTTTGTGATTTAGAACACAGACTAACCTGGTTGGAAGGGACCTTG
Source organism: Ahaetulla prasina (assembly GCF_028640845.1). Taxonomy (NCBI): domain Eukaryota; kingdom Metazoa; phylum Chordata; class Lepidosauria; order Squamata; family Colubridae; genus Ahaetulla; species Ahaetulla prasina. The sequence goes on along the minus strand of NC_080539.1, from coordinate 258,853,225 downwards.
GAGGTCTACTAGCCCAACTCTCTGCTTGAGCAGGAGACTTTAAACCATTCCAGACAAATTGTTGTCCAATCTTTTCTTTATGAGCTGGCAATAAAAAATATTCCTTGTTTAGAAACATCAATGTTAAGAGAAATATTGCTACTTACAGTGGTAAAATCCACATTTTTTACTACTGGTTCTGTGGGTGTGGCGTGGTGGGCGTGGCGTGGTGTGGCTTGGTGGGCTTGGCAGGGGAAGGAAATTGCAAAATCCCCATTTCCACCCCACTCTGAGACCAGCCAGAGGTGGTTTGTCAAACTACTCAAAAGTTCCACTACCAGTTCTCCGAACTGCTCAAATTTTCTGCTACTAGTTTTCCAGAACCTGTCAGAACCTGCTGTACTTCACCCTAGGCTACATACATTGATTTAAAGACTGACAGAGAATCTGTGGAATAACTCATTTTACTATCGTGAGATCTATACATGTAGATAAACTTACAATATATTCTGCTCATGATGACTGTTCTGTTTTAGTTTTGCTGCTAAGTAATTCCTGTAACAAGCAAATGATTGGGATGTTTAGGGCAGGGATGGACAACTATGGGCCCTTTATGACTTTTGGATTTCAACTCCCGGAATTCCTGAGACACCAATGCATGGGGTTGAATTCTGGGAATTGAAGTCCACAGGTCATCAAGGGGCCATAGCTGCCCACACCTGCTTTAGGGAGTTGGTAGTGCTTTACTTGCTGTAAAGGTATGAATGGATTCTACAGCATAGGAATATAGCAGTTGCTCTTTAAGTGATATGCTTTAATACTAACTTATTCTTGGATGGTTACATTAGCTTCTGATCTATCCTGCGTGGACCCGGACTGCTTGTATGATCACATCATTTGGATACAACAAGAGTCTGTTAATCATTTGTTCTGCCCTTTGGATAATCAACTGTTTCAGTTTGCCTTTGACTTTGGTGTCCTGTGGAGCTAAGATTGCCACCAGCTTAACGTCTCCTTTTCCTTCTTCAGCCACCTGCACAGCACACTGCAGAATACAACTGCATACCTCACCTTTGAGCACCTCAGGGCAAATGATGTAGGCAACTACACCTGTTCCCTCTACTTGAATAATCAAAGAAATATCTCCTTTATTATTCAGCTGGACCATGGCGGGTAAGTACAAGAAATGAGAGAAGTGACCATTTTGCTTTGAGGGAAGCCATGTTCCCTAATCCTAGGAGAAGCAGTTATCCTGGTGTTTTGAGAGAGACTAGTTTTCGGTCCAATTTTAGCTTTTAGAAGATTTCACAGTTGATCTGTACCTTACCAAGGAGCAGGCTTGGCTTAGCTTTTCTCCTCACTCCCTTCTTCTGAGTAAGGGCACTGAGCCTATTATCATCATAATTTGAGTTGCACTTTCAGACTTTTTGATGTATCTGTGTTAGCCTATGACTGATCTAGTAAGGCAAAGTATGTGAGATCTTGTCATTGTATAATGAGTTTTCCTACCTGATCCTGCTTCTTTGGCTCTTTTTGCAGCAGTGAGTGAATTTCACTACGTTTCTGAATTCCTTTCAGTTTCCTTATGGAAATTTCCTTAATGAGGAAGAGAAGGTGCAGCATGTCTGCTTTTGGCAACAGCATTCTCTTGGCCATAATATTTATTTCTAACTTGTTTTGTGTGTTGAAGTAGAAAATGTATAGAAATTGACATCTGTTTGTGAAAAGACACAAATTTGTAGAGCTTCCTTAAGCTCTTCATTGCTTTTATATTGTATCTAGGGTAACATAAATAGTTGTAAAAACAGATTGCAAACTAATTTGTGCAGTTAAAAAAATGACTGAAGAATAAACTATCATTATGGAGGTGCTGCTCAAAAGAGGAAAAGTCTTTTAATTGCACTGTAATAATGAGTATTATTAATAATGTAATATTATTAATTATTAATTAATATTTATTAATTAATATGGAGATGAGCACCACCCCCTAGAGTTGGCAACGACTAGCACGTATGTGCGAGGGGAACCTTTACCTTTAATAATGAGTGATGGGTGAGGGAGATGGGCGAAGCTGCAATAAGTACCAAAATAAGCCTTCCTATTCTGTTTTTGCTACATATGATTTTATTTATAGTTTCTGTGCATACTATTCAATGTTACTAATTTTGATTATCATTTGTGACTGATAATACAACGATTGCTGCTGGACTCTAAACTGAAGTGGGAAAAATCTTCTTTCTTATTTACTGTAGGTTAAACAAGTGATTGGAAAAGACAAATGTTCCTTTCTTTCCTTTGTGTTTTATATGGTAAATTTTAGAATACAGGTAGTTCTTGATTTATGTCCATAATTGTGCCATGATGGTCATTAAGTGGGTCATCATGTGACTGCACACAATTTTGCAACCATTTTGCAACAGTCATTCAGCAAACATGGCAGTCTTTAAAGCAAGCGTAGATGTTGTTAAAGAATGCATTAACAGTGCAAAACCATTGTTTGTTATGGATGTGCTTTGGAAGTAGACATCAGTTTTAGAAAAAAAAACGTAAATTGTCACATGACCACAGGATGCTTCAAATGGCTGAAAATGCAGGTCAATTACCAAGTGCATGAAATATAGTCGAGATGACCGTGGGGATGGGCAGCCTTCACAATTTCAAATCCAGGTCGTAAGTCCCTTTTTGGGGGGGCTCATTGTTAACTTCAAAAACTGGTTGTCAGTCAAGAACTACCTGCAACTGGGAAGCCCTTTACTTTTCTTAAAAATAAAAATAACCAAACAAAAATCTCAAAAGTTCCTTTGACTTGACTAGGAATTGGGTACTGACATCAAAAGTAGCATTTTTTTATAATAAAAATATGTATGTTATTTTCTTTAAAAGGCAGATAAGGATTATATATGAGTATATGTCACTGAAAGCATAGGTCCTCTCATTTCTTTGTATATATCCAGAGGTGGGTTGCTGCAGGTTCGGACCATTTCAGGTGAACCGGTACTTGCGACCCACGGCACTATCCTGTCCTATATCACCATTTTTGAAGCCACGCACATCTGCAAAAGGCAGTGTGCATGTGTGGAAGGCATGATCGCGAGCAAAGCGAGCCTGCACGCACGCTCACATTTTCGGTGCTGGGTGAACTGGTTGTTACAACCGGCAGCAGCCCACCACTGTATATATCCACAATTTGAGTAGCTGCACTTTCATATGTTTTTGCCCTCTGTACTATCTGAGCTACAGAATAGTATGAATTGACTTAATTTCTTGGCAAATATACAAATGCCCATTTCTACGAAATTATTTCATTTGTGTTAAAAAGAAGAAAAGAAAGAAATGAGGTTTAATTTCTAGCTTTGAGAAGAGAAGGTCTAAAAAGAAAAAAAAACCTAGATTACAGTATAGAAGATAGAATACATTGTATGTTACTACTGTAACTAGTCCTACATCATTATTCGGCTGACTAGATGATGAGTTTCAGTAATTTTAAATAGTGGAAATTTCCTCCCCTCAAGGATTCTGAAATTATGTAATAATAAATTAATTAGGGGAACCAGTCTGGTGCAGTGGTTATAGCACCAGGCTATAAACTGGGAATGTGAATTTTAGTTTTGCCTTAGGCACAAAACCAACTGGATGACCTTGAGTCATCCATACATACTCAGTCCTAGGAAGAAGGCAGTAGCAACCACTTCCAAAGTCTTGCCAAGAAAACTGTTAGAATAGTGCAAAGCAGTCACCTGAGTCAAGACTGACTCAAAGACAGACAAACAGACAGACACACACACACACACACACACACACACAGAGTGAGAGAGAGAGAGAGAGAGAGAGAGAGAGAGAGAGTCCTTCTTGTCTGACTTTCATGGACAGGTCCATGTACTGTAGATTTCTTGACAACAGAAGTGGTTTGCCCATCTCGGATAGATGGATGGATGGATGGACAGATAAGTCTGTCTTCTCAGCCTTAGTTATCCCATCCAAGCATTACCCAGTTCCAACTCTGCTTAGCTTTTTTTTTTAGATTAGTTAAGATCAACTAGATTTTATCCCCTAGCTAGTTTAAAAAAATGTGCAAAAGTTCCATTCATATGTTATGGATGAGGAACTTAGAGAGTGACCTTTATTGGACTCTGAACAGGCACTAGTGGTAATTTAGTTACTGCTAATAAAAAAGTTAATAATTAATGTGAGACTTCATAATTATTATAGTTTCTTACAGCTGTGTATAGACACTTACTCTCTCCGTCTCCTCCACCATGTCCTCAATGTTTTTTTTTATTTAAGAAATAGCCTGTTTTCTAGGGAATCTGGGCACTGACTGTTCTATATCAAATGGAAGGGCAGGAGTATATATAATGACAAATATAGCTGCTGAACTTATTATTTTCCCAAGAGATAGGGAAATCAGTGTGACAAAGGGAGTGGGGATGCAGATCTCAACCAAACTAGACTTAAAATTACCTGTTAACCAGCTCTAAAAACTCAGTAGAGGATTTGTGAAATGCAATTGGAAGTTTAGTCCCTTTTAAAAAATAAATAAATATATTTTTGTTCTTCTAACAGATCTTTGCAGTATGCTTCCCCACTTCCTTTATCCCTCTAGCAACCTGATTATGGAGCAAGCTTTGGAAAGTCAAATAACACTGAACTGCACCGTGCAGCTGCCCTTCAGTAATGACTGTGATCTTGACCTGCGCTGGATGAAGGATAATCAGTTCTTAGACAATAAAACTCACGTTTCTTCTACTCAGTGGTAAGAAAACTTTTATATAAAGTTATTATCTTTATTTGGTTGCATGGTGGTGGCAGTGAGGAGGGCAGGAAGTCTCTCAAACTGAAGATTTTTTTGAAAACAATCTTCACACTATATGTGGGGCTGCCCCTGAAGATCATTCAGTAACTTCAGCTAGTGCAGAATGCAATTGTTTAGTAAATGGTGCCAAATAGATGGCACACATAATACCACCTGTATTGAGCTGATTGGTTACCAGTAATTTTTCTGGGTGCAATTCAAGGTGCTGGTGGTTACTTTTAAAGTCCTACATGTCTTGGGACTGGGGTACCTAAGGGATCCTCTTTTGCAAGAGTGAGTCTGCCTGCCTATCTATCTATCTATCTATCTATCTATCTATCTATCTATCTATCTATCTATCTATCTATCTATCTATCTAGGCATATTGCAAATCCCATCAACCAAAGAATGTTGGCTGGAAAGGACTGGAACAGGGGTGTCAAACTCAAGTCCTGCGGGCCGGATGCAGCCCGTGAGGTGCTTAGATCTGGTCTGTGGGGTGGCCTGGAAGCAGCAAAGGACCGGCCCGCCTTGGCTCTGCTAGCGAAAACGGAGTTTGGAGGGCCGCGTGCCACCCTGAGCTCCGTTTTCGCTGGCAGAAGGCTATCAAAACAAACTAAACACAATACAAAAGGAGAAATGTTTCCCCTTTTGCATTTGTGCATGCAAGAAGGGACAGGAAAGGAGAAAGGGAAAGGGAAAGGGAAAGAGGAAAGACAAAGAAAATGAAAGAAAGATGGGAAGAGAATAAGGAAGGAAAAATAAGGAAAGAGGGGAAGGAAGAAGAAGGAAGGAAGGAAGGAAGGAAGGAAGGAAGGAAGGAAGGAAGGAAGGAGATTATAATGAGAGTGAGGAAGGGTCTTGGGGAAGTCCTGCATGGCCACCACAGGTGCCCCCAACATGAGTCCCGAGTCACGTTCACCATGGCCATGTCTCCTGGCAATGCCCTCGGCCCTATGAGGTCAAATACAACCCTGATGCGGCCCTCAATGAAATTGAGTTTGACACCCCTGGACTAGAAGATGGGCTTTTTCCCCAGTGGCCCCTGCTCTATGAAACTCCCTTTGGAGATTAGAACAACCCCCAACCCTGTTAGCCTTTCATAAGGCCCTAAACACCTGGCTGTGTTCTTAAGCCTTGGGTGCTGAATGTGTTAAGAGTCCTATTTCCTGGCTGTATTGCTAACTGGCTGCTATGTATATTTATTTTAGATGTTTCTATTGTTTTTTAGTATTTTTTATTGTAATGTTTTTTTGAATTTTGCATTATTGACTGAGATGGACAGCTATAGGAATGAATGAATGAATGAATGAATGAATGAATGAATGAATGAATGAATGAATACATATATACATACATACATATATACATACATACATACATTCTGCTGATTATTCTGGAATGAGAAGCAAATTTTCAGTGAAACTGATGTTATAGAATGGAATGTACATTTGCTGTATTTCTAGGAAGGAATACGGTACTTATACTAAATTTTAGAAAAGGCGTATGTGTAAAACAACCAGAAAGAAAAGGGTTTATGTTTTAAAATGAGAAATTATTGTATGTCTAATTGGAGAGAGAGGGAATAGTTGTCTTAGTTTTACAGCTTTAGAATAGATATGAACACTCCTTCCCAGTGTTATGGTGTGTAGTAATGCTGAGGTGTTCAGTGACACATATATAGAGAATTTGTATGATTTAATAATATGGGAGGATGACATGGGCTGTATTATATATCATCAGGGTAGTGCCTACTACCATCCAGGGAATCTGGGCAATAGATTCTTGTGAACTCAGTAATCAATTCAAATTCTTATTGGAAAAATAATTTATGTTTCTTCAATAACAAACTGATAAGTTTCAGGTGTATTATCCCCAATGCAACATCTTTTTAAAAAATTGTTGATTCTGCAGTCTGCCCTCCACCCTCCTTCTTAGGACTTTTGCATTTGTCTGTTGACTTTTCTGAGTGGAAATGAAAATAGAAACTGGCTAGAACCTGAGCTGGTGGGTTCCTTTGCCACTGACCTAATTTAGCTAGACCCAGAGGTTGAGCAGGTAGCAGCTTTGTTAGTGTTTGGATGAGAGAAGTCCAGGAGATGTCATGGCTGTAGGTTAGACAGAGAAGCTGAAAATCTCCCACTCCCCTTAACAAAATTCTACTCATGATAAGTTAGCTATTTTATTTGCCTGGTATCTCTCATCTGTAAAACATTTTTTGTGCCGAGAGCCACAAAGGTGTTTTTGAGTATAACCTGAATTTCTTATCTATTCCCATATGGCATATCTAACATAATTATTTTTAAAATCCACATTAACCTTAGCTCTATCGTACCATAAATGTCCATGCCATCCAAATCTCTGATCACGTCCTTTTAATGCCAAGAGTGTGATCATTAGTTGACAACACTGCAGAAGAAGGAAATGGCAACCTGTTTCTGTACTGAAACTGCTTGGTTGTGTTCTTATAATAATGAAGGATTAACCTTGATTCAAAAGAGTATTATTCTACCTTTAAGGTACTCAGTAATCATTAGAGTGGAGGCAATGAGGCTTCTTTGCAATGCCTGGTAAGTTTAGAAAGGGCAATGAGGGAAAGAGCTGGTAGAAGAGGCAGCGCTGAGAAAGCAATTGAAGAACATTATTTGCTTGGCCAAGTAGATAGCAATAGGACGATCTTTCTCTATTCCTCTTCCACTTGCTCTAGGGCTGGGGTCTGCAAACTTGGCTCTTTTAAGGCTTGTGGACTTCAACTCCCAGAGTTCCTCAGCCAGCAAAGCTCTAGGGCAAGCTGGCTGCGTAATTCTGGGAATTGAAGTCTACAAGTCTTAAAAGTTGCCAAATTTAGACACCCCTGTTCTAAACTGTTCTATCACCAACAGTTGTGCTAAGATCTAAAGTTCATCCACCTGCCCACCATCTTCAAACTGATGCAGGAAATAAAAGATGGGAGAGATGGTTAGAATAATGGCAAGGCGACAGCTTGGAGAAGAACATATTAAAAATTATGACAGTAACATGGTGAACTCTTTTTGGAGTTTTGAATGCCTCTTTCTGAATAGCAATGGAAGTCCAATGGATCCAAATATTTAGATATTTTTTTTGTATCTGTGTTTGTTTGTTTGTGATTTTTATTCTCTTTCTGATACTCTTACTAAAAGAGAGAATACAGCAGGAACAGGGCTATCACCCCAACATTTGTGAGTAGCTGCATTTCATAAAAAATGACTATTTAGGAAAGCATTTGAGAACAAGTGAGCTTTATTCATTCCTCAGATCGTGGCACAACAGACTGGTTCTGTTAGCGGTTGTATTTGTCTCTTGTTTACTCTTCTGTTGCGTTGGTGGCAAGTTGCTCAGAGCCTGTGAGAACTGAATGGTGGAAAACCCTAAGTAAATAAATCTATTATGATTCCACTTCAGCTTCTCCAAAAGTTAAAGACCTCTGTGGAACAATAGGACACTTATACCGTAGTTCCACCCCAGAAGCTTTTAGAGTAAATCTTTTGGAATTCCACCTTCTGTGGTTCTTTTTGTTCTGTGGAATCACTCTGCTGGGTTGGATAAAATAACCCTAATTTGGGAAGGCGGCTTCTTGTTTATCTTCATGATTCTCAATGAGTATGCCATATGCTGTTTTTCCTTTGTCTTGTCTCTTTATGGGAGTCAGACTTGTATATTTTTCCTCTCTCCTTTGTTTCTTTCACTCTCACTCTCACTTCCTTAGGTGACGTGAGGATGAATCTCACAAAAATCCCTTGAGCATAAAGCTGGAAAGATGTATTAAGCTCATTAATTTTGTTATTGATTGTCAATAATTGTTCACAAATAGTCTGACCTATAAGCAGACATTATTCAGCTGTGTAATCTAGTAGAAATTGCTTCCCCCCACCCTCCCGAACACCTCTATAAGCAGTATTATATTGGTTATGCGTCCCTTCTCTGCAGTGGTGAAATCCAATTTTTTTTACTACCGGTTCTGTGGGTGTGGCTTGGTGGGTGTGGCTTGGTGGGCGTGGCAGGGGAAGGATACTGCAAAAATCTCCATTCCCACCCTACTCCAAGGGAAGGATACTGCAAAATCCCCATTCCTCTCCACTCCTGGGGGAAGGATATTGCAAAATCTCCACTCCCACCCCATTCTGGGGCCAGCCAGCAGTGGTATTTGCCGGTCCTCCAAACTACTCAAATTTTTCACTACCGGTACTCCAGAACCTGTCAGAACCTGCTGGATTTCACTCCTGCTTCTCTGGTATAATATTAATTGATGATTCCTATCCTTTCAGCCTACTGCCGAGGATAGGAAATCTCTCACAGTCAGAACTAAGCAAAGCAGTTAAGTATAAATAAAGGGCTTAACTCTACAAAGTCTTTACTTGTCAGTACCTTGTCAATTGTTAGTTGTTTTTTTTCTATAGAGGGGGAATCGACTTTCCTCAATTTATTCTGCTACATTTTTGTAGTTAGTTGTGTAATTTTGTGACTTTTACAATCAAAGCAGGCAGCTTTCATCCAACTTGAAAATAAATCCAGAGGTAAAAACGACAAAAAGAAAATGTTCGAGTGCAATAATTATGACTCTTTAAAAATGAAAGAAGAGAAAGTGAAAAAAGGAATAAAACCTCAGGCAGTTTAAAGAGAATTAGATTAAAAACTCATATTTTTTTCCCCTAAACAAAACAAAAGCCCATTTTAAGTAAAACTTTAACATGATCCATAGGCAGAACCTACAATTCATTTGTATGTAAAAGAAAGTGGAGAGAAATGATTTTGGAAGATCCCAAATCTCTGCTAGTGTATGTGCAATGTACGGTAAATTAGCTGGTTTGATTGCATTCATGAGAACTAAGCCTATTGCCCATATAACAACTTACCCAACCTTCCCTTTAACTTGGCAAATTTAATCTTCTTTCCACAATTCCCAATCTGCTCCTTTGAAAATGAACCTTAAATGAACTGAAACTTCAGAGCATGTTTGCTTAGATTGATCAATGTTCCTGAGGAAAGTGGGTTTTTTTTCTTCAGGCTGGAGAAATTATTTTTTATCATGTACAATCACAGTAGTGGCAGTTAGGCTGTATCCATCATCTGAACCTCTGATCTTGTGGACAAGAAGGTGGTTCTGGATGGAGGATAGGGAGATAAACAGGCAAGAGGCAAGGGAGCTCCTGACATATTAAGTTTCGGTAATTGCTCCTAGTATGTTTCTTTTGAAAGAAAGGAACAACAACAACAACAGGAAACAGCTGTATTGAACGAAAGAAACTTTGAAAGTGTTTTAAATACAGAATTGTTGAATATTTGTTTTTTGTTTTTTTATCTCACTTTTATTATTTTGAAAAATATCTCAAAGCGGTGAACATATCCAACAATCTTGAATGTGATGTCACAGTGGTTAGAATGCAGCATTGCAGTACTGCCAGGAGTTCAATCCTGAGCAGCTCAAGGTTGATTCAGGCTTCCATCCTTCTGAGGTTGGTAAAATGAGGACTCAGATTGTTGGGGGAAATATGATGACTCTGTAAACCGCTTAGAGAGGACCGTAAAGCACCATGGAGCGGTGTATAAGTCTAAGGTGCTATTGCTATTGCCATCTTCCTTCTCCCATTTTCCCCACAAGAACAATCCTGTGAGGTGAGTTGGGCTGAGAGAGAGAGTGACTCGCCCAAGGTGCTGGTTAGGGTACTCAATATTACCGTTAATACAGTTTAAAAATAAGCTGTCCACCTCTCCTTTTAGAAATGCACAATCCAATTCAGACTACTTAATGGAAAGAAACCCCACTGAGTTCAATGATTATTCCCAAGCATACTAGCGTAGGTTTGCAGACTAAGCCATGGGAAATGAGGCAGGGGTGAAATGCTCCCAATTCGGACCGGATCACCCAACCTGGTAGCAATGGTGGCGGGTGGTTCAGAGAACCAGTAGCAAAAATCCCTTCCCCCCTTCCCCCCCTCACATGCCCAGCTGAGCTGCTTTTAAAAGTTAAAAAAAAAGCCTCTGATGACCGCGCGGCTCAGCTGAGATTGTCAGAACCCTTTCAAAGCATTTTTTCTACAAGATCTTCAGCTGAAGAGGTTGTAGAAAAAATGCTTTTAAAAGTAAAAAAAAAGGTGGCCACGCCCACTCAGTCACATTAACCCTCCCACCAAGCCACGCCCACAGAACCGGTAGTAAAAAAATTTACATTTCACCCCTGAAATGAGAGGAGAATACAGAAGAGAAATAGCTTAGAAATTACATTTCTAAGAATGAGAGAGGAAGGTACTAAGTATTTGGGGCAATGTTGGGTTTCAAATTTTTTTACTACCAGTTCTGTGAGTGTGGCTTGGTGGGCGTGGCAGGGGAAGGATACTGTAAAATCTACATTCCCACCCCACTCCAGGGGAAGGTTACTGCAAAATCCCCATTTCCTCCCGATCAGCTGGGACTTGGGAGGCAGAGAATAGATGGAGGTGGCGCCAGTCAGAGGTGGTATTTACTGGTTCTCCGAACTACTCAAAATGTCCGCTACCGGTTCTCCAGAACTGGTCAGAACCTGCTGAAACCCACCTCTGATTTGGGGTGAGAAAACAAAAGCCTCTTGTCTGTAACTGAAACTTCCTGCTGCTTTTCCCAAACTGGAATGGGGATGCTTGGGAAAATAAAGAAAAATGGCAGATCAAATATGACTCTGAAAACTTAAGTAAATCAGAAATTATAGAAAAAAGGGATGTGTTTTCCAATTCATGTAACATCTTTGCTCATGCAAACTTGTTTTTGTAGTAGAGAAAGGCAAGATTACCAAGATGGACACGTTAAACCAAGAAGAGAATTTCCGTAGCACAGATTTGCTTAGGTTTTCTTAGAAATTAAATATGGCAGTGGCATCTTTTTTCCTGATCCAGTTTTAACACCAAACACCAAAGACTTCCCATCCATGAATATTGTGCACTTTTCTAGAGTTTAAAAAGGGGCACAGTACACGGTGGAATCTGGATAAGACTTTCAAGGTATAATCGACCTGCTGTATTTGTGGAATTTTACAGGAGTCTTGACATTGTTCATATCATGAATATGATATTCCATATTTTCCTATTACTTCTTCTGCTGCCATTGTTTCATTATTTAAATCAAGTGCACTGTGGAAAAAAATGAAACTTCACACAGTGTACTTTCATAGGCAACATTAGGAGTGCTCTGTCTGTAAGCACCCTAACATTTTTGGATAACCCAAATCTGAAATGTCTTGATTCTCATTATTTGCTTTTCTTCCAAAATAACGGTGTTTAGCAGTGTCTAACTTTTAACAGTGTCTTTTTGTTTGTTTGTTGTTTTCCAGGTTCAGTGACAATGAAACCAAAATATTTATCTCCAGTTCTTTAGCACTAAACATGACTGATGAAAATTATGGAGTTTTTGCCTGCTTCATTAGAAATAGTACAGCTCTTTTTACACTGAAAAAATCAGGTAGTGTGCCCATGGAAATAGTCATAAAAGATTCTATTGATTATCATTGCAGCTACATGTGCACAGCATTAATTGTTTAATAGCAGTGAGTTCACAAAATCATTGTAATAATATATATCCATTCAAGAGTAAATTTTCTGCTTCTGTTGATCAAATGACAAACTAATGAATTAAAATATTTATTTGCTGTATAGTCATAAACAAAAACATTCATAAATGTTTTTATCTATCTAGACCCGTTCCAGTCCGGCTTCCGGCCCGGATACAGTACGGAGATGGCTTTGGTCGCGTTGGTGGATGATCTCTGGAGGGCCAGGGATAAGGGTTACTCCTCTGCCCTGGTCCTATTAGACCTCTCAGCGGCTTTTGATACCATCAACCATGGTATCTTGCTGCGCCGGTTAGAGGGGTTGGGAGTGGGAGGCATCGTTTATCAGTGGTTCTCCTCCTACCTCTCTGACCGGACGCAGACGGTGTTGACAGGGGGGCAGAGATCGACTCCGAGGCGCCTCATGTGTGGGGTGCCGCAGGGATCGATTCTCTCGCCTCTCCTGTTCAACATCTACATGAAGCCACTGGGTGAGATCATCAGTGGTTTTGGGGTGAGATACCAACTGTACGCTGATGACACGCAGCTGTACTTTTCCACCCCAGGCCACCCCAACGAAGCTGTCGAAGTACTGTCCCGGTGTCTGGAGGCCGTACGGGTCTGGATGGGGAGGAACAGGCTCAAACTTAATCCCTCCAAGACGGAGTGGCTGTGGATGCCGGCACCCCAGTACAGTCAGCTGCAGCCCAATGGAGAGGGTGCGTAACTTGGGCGTACTCCTGGATGGGCGGCTGTCTTTCGAAGACCATTTGACAGCCGTCTCCAGGAGAGCTTTCTATCAGGTTCGCCTGATCCGCCAGTTGCGCCCCTTCCTGGACCGGGATGCCCTATGCACAGTCACTCATGCTCTCGTTACCTCTCGTCTGGACTATTGCAATGCTCTCTACATGGGGCTCCCCTTGAAGAGCACCCGGAGACTCCAGCTAGTCCAGAATGCGGCTGCGCGGGTTATTGAGGGAGCCGTTCGGAGCTCCCATGTAACACCTATCCTGCGCAGACTGCACTGGCTGCCTGTTGTCTTCTGGGTGCGCTTCAAGGTGTTAGTTACTACCTTTAAAGCGCTCCATGGCTTAGGACCGGGATACCTACGGGACCGTCTACTGCCAACGTCTATCTCCCAACGACCGGTGCGCTCTCACAGAGAGGGGCTCCTCAGGGTGCCGTCAGCCAAGCAATGTTGGCTGGCGGCCCCCAGGGGGAGGGCCTTCTCTGTGGGGGCTCCTACCCTATGGAACGAGCTTCCCCCTGGACTCAGACAAATACCTGACCTTAGGACCTTCCGCCGCGAACTTAAAACCTACTTATTTCGTCTTGCTGGACTCGCTTAAATTTTATATTATTAAATTGATTTATGGGTTTTTAAATTTTTTAGTAAATTTTAGAGGGAATATTTTTATCTATAAGTAGCCAAATTAAATAGGTTTTTTAAGGGTTGTTTTTAGTTTTGTACTGTGGTTTTCTTTCTGTATTTTACTTGTGGCTGTACACCGCCCTGAGTCCTTTGGGAGAAGGGCGGTCTATAAATAATAATAATAATAATAATAATAATAATAATAATAATTATTATTATTATTATTATTATTATTATTATTAAGCCTTTTTCATTTTTAATGCAGCTTTAAAACATGGGGTGTAGGAATTTGAGTTGGCCTCCCATCTGCTGGGTGCTTTTTGTGAGCGCAAAAGAGAATGAAAGAACATTATACACCCTCAATATCCAAGAGGAAATAAAATTTATTTGTGCTTAAATTAAAAGAGGGTGGGTAAAACATTGGGCTTTTGAGAATGAGAAGCAACACTAGTTTAGGAGATCATTGTATAAGAGCAGTATTGTAACAAGCTATCCTCTGTGAATCTAAGGAGAGAAATTGCCACATGATGGCACCAGGTAACAACAAAATTTTCATGGTTGTAGACTAGGCCGGGAAGTTGAAAACCATTCTGGAAGAAGGTAATGTGGTGGCATACCCCTTCCATCCTGTAAAATAATTTCAGGGCACTGCATTGTGAGACACTGAATATATTAGCCTGAAAATACTCAAGGCTCAATTAGCAAAAAGTCAGCACCAATTCTTATTTGTTATATGCCAATAAGTAACAACTGTGAAAACCTGTACTCTTTCATTTCCATATTATTAAAAATGTCCCCTGCTTGGGTCTGTCTACGAAGTCTTCAGGAGTTGAGCTTCAACTTGGCTTGGCTTCTTCAAGGAACATACTCATTTATACTAGCTAGAGTTAAGCTTGACCCATTTTTGTTCTTCTTAACAAAAATGTAAACGTTGATTAGCATCCATGCTACATGCTTTAAGTTTGGGGGAGGGCAAAACACATTTTGATATTTTAAGCATGGATGGTTCCTCAGTGACTCTGGACATTCTGCTGTGTTATTTTAAAGGAACATTCTGCAGATGTTTTTTTAGAGTGCTCTTCTGCAGCTTTCAGATGCCAAAAAAGACTTAAAAGCCAGTTTCTGTGTACAAATGTTAATAGAGATAAACTCGACTCTGACGTATGTCAGAAATCGACTTCACATCCATCCTTCATCCCAAGACCTTTATTTATTATTTTGTGAATAGGAATACTCGCCACCGAGAATTGTAATTTTCCATTTTTCAAATTCTGCTCACCACCTCTGTAGTTATGTTGCTGTTATTCTTGTTTAGACAGCAATGCATCAATTTTTTTCCCCAATAGAATCAGCTTTCACTTTTAACTCTACCCTACAGAATAGAATAGAATAGAATAGAATAGAATTTTATTGGCCAAGTGTGATTGGACACACAAGGAATTTGTCTTGGTGCATATGCTCTCAGTGTTACATAAAAGAAAAGATACGTTCATCAAGGTACAACATTTACAACACAATTGATGGTCAATATATCAATATAAATCATAAGGATTGCCAGTAACGTTATAGTCATACAGTCATAAGTGGAAAGAGATTGGTGATGGGAACTATGAAACGATTAATAGTAGTGCAGATTCAGTAAATAGTCTGACAGTGTTGAGGGAATTATTTGTTTAGCAGAGTGATGGCCTTCGGGAAAAAACTGTTCTTGTGTCTAGTTGTTCTGGTGTGCAGTGCTCTATAGCGTCGTTTTGAGGGTAGGAGTTGAAACAGTTTATGTCCAGGATGCGAGGGATCTGCAAATATTTTCACGGCCCTCTTCTACCTCCTCTACAGTGTACTGTTTCACCACAAAGTGTAATTAATGTTGTTTGTTTCCTTTTCAGAAGAGACTGTTGGGCACTTGGGTGCAGTGCTAGCCACATTTTTTGCTGCAGCACTCCTGCTATTTGTAGCTATAATGTATGTGAAGTGCCGACTGAATGCCCTGCTCTGGTACCGGAACCATTATGGAGAAGTAGAAATCAATGGTACACATATTTCCCTTTTCCTCTTGATTCAGAATATTTAACATTTGGAGAAGTCATTGAAATAAAAGAGAAGAGATTTTTGAAAATTATATAGGATCTTAAAATTCTAGCCAAGCCTATATTTTTACATCTTTCTTTTAAATGGGAATAATCAGAGGCCACAGCAGGTGCCAGCCTGCGGTCTCTTGACTCCCAGGGATCTGTGGAATAGATGAGGGAAGCCAGTATATGTATAATTTACTGCATTTTATTTCCTGTACCTTTTCTTCGGTTTAACTTTGTCTAACATTCCATCTATTTATGTGACGTTGCCTCCAAGGTTATTCCAAACTCAGAAGTCAAAGTTAACTCCTCTCTGTCTCCCATTTTTGAAATTTCACAACAAAAAAAGCTGTGGGTACCATGGGAATTAGATGAGATTGCCTTTTAAAAAAAAAATCTGTTGGTATAATATGCTGTATTTTTCTATGCTTTTTTCTACAGATGGAAAAATTTATGATGCCTATGTATCTTACGCTGATTCAGTGGATGATAGAAAATTTGTGAATTTCATAGTGAAGCCACAGCTAGAGAATCGCTATGGTTACAAGCTCTTTTTAGATGAGAAGGACATTCTGCCCAACTCAGGTAAGAATCTGGCACAAGAAAAAGCAGTGTTTGGTAGGTTGGCTCTACAGCTTAGCTTCCTGAATTGGTGGAGGACTGCAGGAGAACATCCAAAGATCCAAAGGGAATTAACTGAGTCCCCCCACACCTTCAATTGGAACAGGAAGGTAAGAACAGGAAGACTCCTAGAAACAAACCACTCCTAATCTTTCCTTCAAATGGAATGTGGCTTAAATAATTTGCATCAATTTGAACATTTTGCTGTTAAATTTCAGCAGCAGGTTCTTAGAGGTATTTCATGAAGGCCTAAGTTTATTCACTTTGGTCCTGTGGAATGATTTGAGTGAATCAAGAGAAATGTGTAATCAATTTGCCTGTTTGTCCTTCTCATGTTAATAATAATAATAATAATAATAATAATAATAATAATAATAATAATAATAATAATAATAATAATAATAATAATAATAATAATAATAATAATAATATTTTAATTTATAGACCGCCTTTCTCCCGAAGGACTCAGGGCAGTTTACAGCCACTATAAAACAAAAACAACACATACAATGCTAAAAACAACCCTTAAAAAACTTATTCAAATGGCCAATTTAAAATACAGTATCAACCCTATATGTTCATAATGGAGTAGTTTTTTCCCCCCAATGCTGACATACTAAAGTGAATATATTTTATATTTGAACAATCCATGTTGACTAGATCAAATTGGCCACCTTACAGCAAACACCTGGCAATAAAGCAATAACAACAGAGCAACATCAGATTTTAACAACCAGGGTAGTATGTAATGGATATTGCTGGTGTATTAATAGCTGTGGCCATAACCATGGCATATAAAAAAAGAGTTTCCTTCCAAAGGAAGAACTGCATCTCCATTGATCATGATGGCTTCAGGAACATTCTGAAATTCATCATCTCCTTAAGAAGAAATGTCCCCTATCTCGAACAAGAAGCCCTCTCTGCAGTGCCACTATTGTCAGGATTCAGCTTCACTTTATTTGCCTGTTCTTGTAAAAAAAATTGCTGCATTCAGACATTGGTTAAAAAGCTGCACAAATTCTCTTGATTCAAAAAAATATAGTGACATTCTGCCTGCTGTTATCCATGTACTGATGAAATCTCTGCTGATGTTTTCATCTAAATGTTAGACATCACTGGGAATGGAATAAATTCTTGTGGAACTTTACAGCTTAATTGTCACCAGATGAAGATATAGTCACTCAGGGCTATTTCTCTCAAGTAGGAAAGGAGCTGGTCTAAAAATGTGCCCTGGAATACCTTATTTGAAAGAGATGCTCCTGAAGGATACTATGGTTAAAAGATCTCTCAGCGGCTTTTGATACCATCGACCATGGTATCTTGCTGCACTGGTTAGGGGGATTGGGAGTGGGAGGCACCGTTTATCGGTGGTTCTCCTCCTATCTCTCTGATTGGTCGCAGACGATGTTGACAGGAGGGCAGAGGTCGGCCCCGAGGCGCCTCACTTGTGGGGTGCCACAGGGGTCGATTCTCTCGCCCCTCCTGTTCAACATCTATATGAAGCCGCTGGGTGAGATCATCAGTGGTTTCGGTGTGAGGTACCAGCTGTACGCTGATGACACTCAGCTGTACTTTTCCACACCGGGCCACCCCAACGGCTATCAGTGCTGTCCCGGTCCCTGAAAGCCGTACGGGTCTGGATGGGGAGAAACAGGCTCAAGCTCAATCCCTCCAAGACAGAGTGGCTGTGGATGCCGGCATCCCGGTACAGTCAGCTACAGCCGCTGTTGGGGGCGAGTCATTGGCCCCGATGGAGAGGGCGCGCAACTTGGGCGTTCTCCTGGATGGACGGCTGTCCTTTGAAGACCATTTGACGGCCGTCTCCAGGAGAGCTTTTTACCAGGTTCGCCTGGTTCGCCAGTTGCGCCCCTTTCTAGACCGGGATGCCCTATGCATGGTCACTCATGCTCTCGTGACATCTCGTCTGGATTACTGCAATGCTCTCTACATGGGGCTCCCCTTGAGGAGCACTCGGAGGCTCCAGTTGGTCCAGAATGCGGCTGCACGGGTGATAGAGGAAGCCCCTTGTGGCTCCCACGTGACACCTCTCCTGCGCAGACTGCACTGGCTACCTGTGGCCTTCCGGGTGCACTTCAAGGTTTTGGTAACTATCTTCAAAGCGCTCCATGGCATAGGGCCGGGTTACTTACCACTGCTGCCACCGATTGCTGCCACCGATTGCCTCTCACCGACCCGTGCGCTCTCACAGGGAAGGACTCCTCAGGATGCCGTCGGCCAGGCAGTGCCGACTGGCGACACCCAGGGGAAGGGCCTTTTCTGTGGGGGCTCCCACCCTCTGGAACGAACTTCCCCCAGGACTTCGCCAACTTCCTGACCTTCGAACCTTTCGCCGCGAGCTTAAGACACATCTGTTTATTTGCGCAGGACTGGACTAGAATTTTAAATTTTAAATTTGGTTTTAATTGGGGTTTTATTACTTTTATTACTATTTTAAATATTCGGCCTTATTTAATACATTTTTTAATTGATGTTTTATTCTGTATTTATATGTATGTTTTTTATCAGGCTGTAAACCGCCCTGAGTCCCTTGGGAGATAGGGCGGTATAAAAATGCGAATAAATAAATAAATAAACAAAATAAATAAAAGTATCAGGAGCTTTTTAAAAACTGAGCAGGATCAACAAGTTTATATTTCCCCTGATTCTCTGATAGAGATCTGATAGATATCTTCCATCCCAACATTTTAAAATCCCGAATTATGAGATTTAATTTGGATTTGGATCAGAGGTGGTATTCAGCAGGTTCTTAGAGGTATTTCATGAAGGCCTAAGTTTATTCACTTTGGTCCTGTGGAATGATTTGAGTGAATCAAGAGAAATGTGTAATCAATTTGCCTGTTTGTCCTTCTCATGTTAATAATAATAATAATAATAATAATAATAATAATAATAATAATAATAATAATAATAATAATAATAATAATAATAATAATAATAATAATAATATTTTAATTTATAGACCGCCCTTCTCCCGAAGGACTCAGGGCAGTTTACAGCCACTATAAAAACAAAAAACAACACATACAATGCTAAAAACAACCCTTAAAAAACTTATTCAAATGGCCAATTTAAAATACAGTATCAACCCTATATGTTCATAATGGAGTAGTTTTTCCCCCCCAATGCTGACATACTAAAGTGAATATATTTTATATTTGAACAATCCATGTTGACTAGATCAAATTGGCCACCTTACAGCAAACACCTGGCAATAAAGCAATAACAACAGAGCAACATCAGATTTTAACAACCAGGGTAGTATGTAATGGATATTGCTGGTGTATTAATAGCTGTGGCCATAACCATGGCATATAAAAAAAGAGTTTCCTTCCAAAGGAAGAACTGCATCTCCATTGATCATGATGGCTTCAGGAACATTCTGAAACTCATCATCTCCTTAAGAAGAAATGTCCCCTATCTCGAACAAGAAGCCCTCTCTGCAGTGCCACTATTGTCAGGATTCAGCTTCACTTTATTTGCCTGTTCTTGTAAAAAAAATTGCTGCATTCAGACATTGGTTAAAAAGCTGCACAAATTCTCTTGATTCAAAAAAATATAGTGACATTCTGCCTGCTGTTATCCATGTACTGATGAAATCTCTGCTGATGTTTTCATCTAAATGTTAGACATCACTGGGAATGGAATAAATTCTTGTGGAACTTTACAGCTTAATTGTCACCAGATGAAGATATAGTCACTCAGGGCTATTTCTCTCAAGAATAGCCCTGAAGTATGAAAGGAGCTGGTCTAAAAATGTGCCCTGGAATACCTTATTTGAAAGAGATGCTCCTGAAGGATACTATGATTAAAAGATCTCTCAGCGGCTTTTGATACCATCGACCATGGTATCTTGCTGCACTGGTTAGGGGGATTGGGAGTGGGAGGCACCGTTTATCGGTGGTTCTCCTCCTATCTCTCTGATCGGTCGCAGACGGTGTTGACAGGAGAGCAGAGGTTGGCCCCGAGGTGCCTCACTTGTGGGGTGCCGCAGGGGTCGATTCTCTCGCCCCTCCTGTTCAACATCTATATGAAGCCGCTGGGTGAGATCATCAGTGGTTTCGGTGTGAGGTACCAGCTGTACGCTGATGACACTCAGCTGTACTTTTCCACACCGGGCCACCCCAACGGTTATCAAGTGCTGTCCCGGTGTCTGGAAGCCGACGGGTCTGGATGGGGAGAAACAGGCTCAAGCTCAATCCCTCCAAGACAGAGTGGCTGTGGATGCCGGCATCCCGCACAGTCAGCTACAGCCGCTGTTGGGGCGAGTCATTGGCCCGATGGAGAGGGCGCGCGTTCTCCTGGATGGACGGCTGTCCTTTGAAGACCATTTGACGGCCGCTCCAGGAGAGCTTTTACCAGGTTCGCCTGGTTCGCCAGTTGCGCCTTTCTAGACCGGGATGCCCTATGCATGGTCACTCATGCTCGTGACATCTCGTCTGGATTACTGCAATGCTCTCTACATGGGGCTCCCTTGAGGAGCACCGGAGGCTCAGTTGGTCAGAATGCGGCTGCACGGGTGATAGAGGAAGCCTCGTGGCTCCCATGTGACACCTCTCCTGCGCAGACTGCACTGGCTACCTGTGGCCTTCGGGTGCGCTTCAAGGTTTTGGTAACTATCTTCAAAGCGCTCCATGGCATAGGGCCGGGTTACTTACCACTGCTGCCACCGATTGCTGCCACCGATTGCCTCTCACCGACCCGTGCGCTCTCACAGGGAAGGACTCCTCAGGGTGCCGTCGGCCAGGCAGTGCCGACTGGCGACACCCAGAGGAAGGGCCTTTTCTGTGGGGGCTCCCACCCTCTGGAACGAACTTCCCGCAGGACTTTGCCAACTTCCTGACCTTCGAACCTTTCGCTGCGAGCTTAAGACACATCTGTTTATTTGCGCAGGATGGACTAGAATTTTAAATTTTAAATTTGGTTTTAATTGGGGTTTTATTACTTTTATTGCTATTTTAAATATTTGGCCTTATTTAATAAGTTTTTTAATTGATGTTTTATTCGGTATTTATATGTATGTTTTTTATCAGGCTGTAAACCGCCCTGAGTCCCTTGGGAGATAGGGCGGTATAAAAATGCGAATAAATAAATAAATAAATAAATAAATAAAATAAAAGTATCAGGAGCTTTTTAAAAACTGAGCAGGATCAACAAGTTTATATTTCCCCTGATTCTCTGATAGAGATCTGATAGATATCTTCCATCCCAACATTTTAAAATCCCGAATTATGAGATTTAATTTGGATTTGGATCAGAGGTGGTATTCAGCAGGTTCTGACCAGTTCCGGAGAACCACTAGCGGAAATTTTGAGTAGTTCGGAGAACCGGTAAATACCCCCTCTGACTGGCCCCATCTATTCTGTGCCTCCCAAGTCCCAGCTGATCAGGAGGAAATGGGGTTGGGGAGGGAATGGAGATTTTACAGTATCCTTCCCCTGCAATGCCCACCAAGCCATGCAACACCCACCAGGCCACACCCACAGAACTGGAAGTAAAAAAAATTGAAGCCCACCACTGATTTGGATGATGATGATAATAAGCTCCTGCATAATCTTCATCATAAGATGAATGATTAAACAAATGATTTTAAAAAATCCCCAAGGGTTTGGCCTTTCTCAGAAAAACAAACAATCTTCTTTTCCAGAGCCTTCTGCAGATCTGATTATGAATGTCAGCCGATGTCGACGCCTTATTGTGGTTCTTTCTTATGCATATTTAGAACAAGAATGGTGCAACAATAATTTCAGGTAAATAGACTCTCATTTCTTTAACATTTGTGTGTGTGTACTTGCTCCCTTCTCTCATGTCTGGGTTTTTTTGGGTTTTTTTGAATGCTGTACTGTCTTGTAAACTGCATTTTGCTGCGATGCATAAACTAATATGCTGTTCCTTGCATGAATCCTCCAAACCAAGTTTTCAAATTAATTATTTATTCTGGTTTCCAATCTGTTTCATGAGTTTTTGCAGGTCACTATTTGGTTTGAATGTCAAGGTAAACTCTGACTTGAAAAACTAATCCGATAAATATTCTGTTCAACTGACTATGTGTGTGTGGCTCATTCTCAGTCTTCCAAGCTATAGTAGAAGACACGGAGAATGTACTATTTGCATGCAAACATTTTTTTTGAACAAGGTCATCTCATTCACAGCAACTAAAATCTCTCCTACATCTTTGATACATAGGAGACTAAAATTTGCAGGTTAGCTTCTGATAATTGAGCAGCTGATGTGCTTTTAAGCTTAATGAAGCTTGGGTATAGTATATCTTAGATGAATGAAAGAAATGCAAATGTTTTTCTGCAGAGCGCAGAACTATAAATAATTATAAAAACCAAGTTTTGTTGGTAATTCTGAAAAGCCATTGCCTTTTTTTTTTTTTTAGGGAAGGTCTTTGGAGACTGCTTGAACTCTCCCGAAAGCCAATCTTCATTGTCTTTGAGAGCCAATATCGAGACATAGCACATCCAGCCATTAATCTGCTAAAGCAGCACAAGAGCAACGTGACCTTGTTGATGTGGCATGCTGGTTCCATGGTAAACTGGGAGCAAAATGGCTGCAATCTTATCCTTTTTTATTCTTTTTTGAATAGCAAGACAATATTTGAGATGTTATTCTAAATGTAGAGGGAGCTTCTCTTCTGAGAAGGACCGTAGTCAAGCCTTTACTTATTTACCTAACAGCATTAGCTATTGAGAAGCTTTGGCTATACTTTGAGGTCTAGATTTTGATTTTGTGCCGTAGTAAAAAATAAATTAGATTAAATTAATTTGCTAGTTGTGCAACTTTTTATAATTGATTATTTACGAAGTGATGAATCTGTAACTTCCCAAGATAATAGTCCCAGTAGCCAGCATAGTTAGTGGTGGACGCTAAAAATTGCAGTTTCCTGCAATTCTGCAGTAGAGATTCTTCATCGTTGCTAGCAAATAGATTATTGGGTCTGACAAGTCACATCTCTCACAAGTCACATGTGTCTTTGTCTCTCTCTGTTTCTATAATGAATTAGTCTTAAGTGCTGCTGCAGAAAATTGTAAAAAAAAATGTTACAATGTCTCGTCTTTTAAAGAAACAAGCAAAAATCCATAATGAGGCATCAAAACCAGGAAAAATAAAAATTAATAATACATTCTGTTTTCCACCCAAGATGTTTAATGCACAGATAGTTCAAAGGCAAATAAAAGATATGGATTAGTGAAGATAAAAAACACAAATATTCTCAAAGCAGGAATGTAGAAAAATATTATATCAATGTTCTCATTTATTATTTAGACTTATTTCTGTTTTCATATCAGCGGTAAATGGTTAATAACACAGTCTTTTTCATTGGGTTATTGAAGGAGGGATGGAAACTTCTCTTGAGATATGAACATAATTTTACACAAGCTTAGTACAAGTTGAATATTTGAAACAATCCTTATTCCATAGGAAAAAAAACAGCAGATGTGATTTTTTTCCCCTTCCCTACAAATGAAATATCTCCTGGCTTAGTAAAAAGTGTCTAATTTAAATTTTCTGTGTAGTATTTCCTTGTTTGTGCCAGAACTAAATTGTATGATGGGCTGGGCTGCTGTTTGAGAGGATCAGGAAATTATTTTCTTGCCAAACGGAAATTAATTGGAAAAAAAGAGCTCAGGAAGGATTCTAAAATGAATACATTAAAAGATCAAATGCAAATAATTCCAGTGGGGTGGTGGTGGTAGAGCATATACTGTATTTTTCGAAGTACAAGATGTACCTTTCCCCCCCCCAAAAAAGAGGGTGAAAATCTGGGTGCGTCTTATACTCCGAATGTAGCATCGTCCAGGTTCTCAAAGGGAGGTTTCAGAGGATGAAAAAAGCATCAGAAACGAAACTTCAGAAAAGGAGCCCCCAAACAGAGCTTCAGGAAAAAAGCCCCCAAACAGAGCTTCGAAAAACAAGCCCCAAAACAGAGCTTCAGAGTCTTTTTTTTCTGAAGCTGTTTTGGAGGCTTTCAGAAGCAGAAAAAAAAGTTCTGAAACTGAGTTTCAGAATTTTCAGAGGCAGAAAAAAAAGCAAAAAAAAAAGAAAAGCAAGGCACAGAGCTCACAACAAAGGAACCTGTTGCTAAAATTCATCTCTGGGAACAGCTGATTGGAGGTATTCCAGGAGGCTGATCCACCTGCCAATCAGCTTTTTTCTTATTTTCCTCCCCAAAAATTAAGGTGCATCTTATACTCTGGTGCGTCTTATACTCTGAAAAATATGATATATATAAGACATAGAAAGAGGACCCGATTTTCAGGAAAAGGAACCGTGGAAACTTTGGTTCTCCTGCAGTGGATGTGTTGAAAGCTAGACTGTTACCTGTCAGGAATGCTTTAATTTGGATTTCTCTACAAAGTGTGTGTGTGTGTGTTGAACAGAATGCTTTATTCCATGATTTGATAGAAGTCTGACAACTTTTATTTGAATGCAGTTAGTTCTCAACATACGACCACAGTTGAGCCCAAAATTTCTGTTGCTAAGCAAGACAATTAAGTGAGTTTGGCCCCATTTTACAACCTTTCGTGCCCCAGCTGTCACGTGAATTACTGCAGTTGTTAACATGGTTGTTAAGTGAATTTGGCTTTCCCATTTACTTTGTTTGTCAAGTGGTCACAAAAGTTGATCACATGTTCTCGGGACACTGCAACACTTGCCAAGCATCTTAATTTTGATCATGATACCATGGGGATGTTGCAGTGATCATAAGCATGGCTATAAATGGCTATAAATCTCTTTTTTCAGTAGTGTTGTATCTTCCGATGGTCATAAGTCAAAGAATACCTGTACTTTTATTAAATATTAAATTTCTAAAAATGGCATCTTCTTTCACTCTTAGTATGCCATTTTTAGACCGGCTGCTTTTCTCTTTTATTGCATAGAACAGAGGTGCATTTAAAATCAGGAGGGGACATTGTTTGATTTTTGGTTTTTCCATGTGTGACATTAGAACAAGGCAATTATCGAAGAGTTCTTTGGAGAGTGATTATTTCTATTTTCTGTCAGTGTTTTCCAAAATCATCATAGCTGATAGAAGCATGTCAGCCATATGGAGGTAGAGGACTGGCCAGAATACGGAGACCATCACAAGGTGGTCTCCGTGTAATTTTCAGAATTGTGAGGATCTCAATTCTTACTCTGAAGTGAATTTGTTTTTAGATTTGAGCCACATGACCTAGCAGGAAATGTGATCTGTACTATATTTGTTTGTTGATGCCCACTATGCTTTTTAAATGTATACCAAAATAAGTGATGCTCCTAGGAAAAATGACATTTTCAGTCACATAATCCTTGTTGCTTCTATTCAATATGCACGTATTAGCCATGAACATCAGTGACAAGGAATCATTTCCTGATGGTTGGGCTACGTTTACACATATATTCTGTGCTAAATTCATCGTTTTACACATATACACATTCCCATTAGTGAGAAAATGGAGTTTAGGTGGACCTTTCAGTTTGCCAGTATATGGAGATTATACTTTGATATGCAAGAGAGCATAGCGCTTTTGCCATTTTTAAGGCTTAACATATTCAGATCTTGATAAATTATGGAGTAACTAAAACTCTATTTTAGTTTTAAACTTCTCCTTTTTAGGTTTATTACCGATTAGAAAGCCAGCATGATTTAATTTACACTATAAAGAATCCTAAATAAGTAAATAAAAGCTATGAGGGAAATTAAAATGAAGACTGTAGAAATATCTATCTCCCCTGCAATACTAACAACAACAAATCCTGTTTCCAAAACAGTGCTGCTACCTGAAATATTTCCATCTAAATCCAACATGTGAAGGCTCTGCGGTTTGCAATCAGTGCATGAAAGCTATACAAACTTGAATAAATTTCCCATTTACTGATATTTCTAAATTGCATAGGAGCAGTGTGTTAATCTTTCGTTCTGACTCTCCTTGTATGAACAAGGGAAGCAGGCTGTCATTCTGATCTTAATAGCTGGGGCTCCTGATTTGGGTTTTTTCCTCCCCCTAATACCACAAGTAAAGCTCTCATTAACATCTGTCCTCAAAAATAAGGCAGCACAAGACGAAATTATCTCAAGAGAGATTTTAAAGTGGTATTTGATGGAGGCTTTTCTGTCACGGCTAAATCATTTCATTCAATAAATATAAAGGGTTACATTCTGTCAAGATTAAGTTCTGAGAACGCTGATCTCAATTTTTTTTTAAAAAAGGGGACTAATAAATTATACACCAATCAGTGTAATAGATATTTTTTTAAAAAAATATAAGTGAAATACTTCTCACTTACTTATGAGGAATGGGTCTCCTATTGCTTGATGAAACTGCCGGAAAATGAGCCAACGGTTCAAAATTAGAGAGTAATTTTGTACTTGCTCATTTAATTCATTTTAACATAAATAAATTGATGCAGCTTTTGTGGACTTTGAATCAGACAGACTATTCTTTAACCAAGTGAAATACATTCTAAAAGAAAATTGGTAATACCAACATCAATTACTATTTGTTAATTTTATTGAGAGTGATATACTCAAATTGCATACTCTCAGTATAATTGCTTTCTCTCGGTATAAAGAAAAAAAATAGCCAAATCCAGAGTACCACTCTGATTAAGATCAGAGTGATGGCCTTCTTCTCTTGTTCATACGAGGAGAGTCAGAAGGAAAGATTAATGCTCTGTTCCTATTCAATTTAGAAATATCAGTAAATGAGAAACATATTTTCTTATGTTTAATGCCTAGTTATATTTTAGTTTCTGTCATAATTATGCATCGCTCCCCTTTCATTCCAACTTCTTAACAAATTTCCCGTTAATCAAAAGGATATTGCTCTTTTCCTGTTATAATCACCAAGAAACAGCTGACTGGTTTTTTTAAGGCAGGCAATTCAATATAATACTTTTGTCCTGTTCCTATATAAGCTTGTTGACTTATTATGTGCTATTTTGGTCAACTTTTAACAAGTATATAGACAGATTTACTCCATCGTGATTTCTCCCTAATCAGGTTTTTCAGGTCTTCCAGCAGGGCACACTTCTGTAACACTTCCCATTCATCTTTTCCTCTTCTTTTTCCTTCCACCTTTCCCAGCATTAAAGCCTTCTCCAAGGAGCTGGGTCGTCACATAATGTGTCCAAAGTAGGATAATTTGAGCCTGCTCATTTGTGCCTTGAGTGAGAACTGTGGATTGATTTCTTTTTCCTGTGATCCATGTATCTGTATTCTTGGTTGTCTACAGTATCCTTGAGGGTCTTCTCCAACAAAAGTTCAAATCATCAATATTCTTCCTATCGTCCTCCTTCAAACCCAACTTTTGTTTGCATAGAGGGTTCCAGAGCATGCCATAGTTTGCACAATTCTCATCTTTTTAAGTATAGGCACATCACAGCATTTGAATATCTTTTCCAAGGTCTTCATGGCTGCTCTGCGAAGTGCTTATCTGCAGTGTATTTCTTGAAAGATTGTTCCCTTACTGTTGATGGTTGATTCTGAAAAGCAATAGCTATCTACCACTTCAATGTTTTCATTGTCAATTGTAAGATTGGTGGTTCTACTTATTGTTGCAATGCTGTTTCTTCTCTCTTCTAAAATCTCTCTGAAACTATTATGTTCCTTTCTGAGATTTTTGTCTATCTTGGCTTTGGCTTCTCTTCTCTTCTTGACATTTTCCTGATTTGTTCTGGCATCCAGTTTGCTTTCTTCTGTTTCATCTTTGGCTGTTCTCTTTTCACACTCATCCTTAATAACTTGTTTGAGTTCCTTCCATAGTTCTTCTGGTTCTCAGAAAAGGAAGTGCAGGACCTATTTCACAGACAAAAGCCAGGAAAAGCGCCAGGCCCAGACAAGATAACTCCTTCTTGCTTAAAAGTCTGTGCTGACCAATTGGCCCCCATCTTCACCCATATTTTCAATAAATCACTAGAGATGTGCTATGTTCCTTCTTGCTTCAAACGCTCTACCATCATCCCAGTGCCGAAGAAGCCCACCATCAAGGAACTGAATGACTACAGACCAGTTGCTCTAACATCTGTAGTCATGAAAACCTTTGAAAGGCTAGTGCTTTCCTACCTGAAAACCATCACGAATCCGCTTTTAGACCCCTTGCAATTTGCATACCGAGCAAATAGATCAACAGATGATGCTGTTAATATGGCTCTGCACTACATCCTACAACATCTTGAGTCTCCAAAGACCTATGCAAGGGTCCTTTTGTAGACTTTAGTTCAGCATTCAATACCATCATTCCAACTTCTTAACAAATTTCCCGTTAATCAAAAGGATATTGCTCTTTTCCTGTTATAATCACCAAGAAGCAGATGACTGGTTTTTTTAAGGCAGGCAATTCAATATAATACTTTTGTCCTGTTCCTATACAAGCTTGTTGACTTATTATGTGCTATCAGATTATCGTCAACTTTTAACAAGTATATAGACAGATTTACTCCATCGTGATTTCTCCCTAACCAGGTTTTTCAGGTCTTCCAGCAGGGCACACTTCTGTAACACTTCCATTCATCTTTTCCTCTTCTTTTTCCTTCCACCATTCCCAGCATTAAAGCCTTCTCCAAGGAGCTGGGTCGTCACATAATGTGTCCAAAGTAGGATAATTTGAGCCTGCTCATTTGTGCCTTGAGGGAGAACTGTGGATTGATTTCTTTTTCCTGTGATCCATGTATCTGTATTCTTGGTTGTCTACAGTATCCTTGAGGGTCTTCTCCAACAAAAGTTCAAACCATCAATATTCTTCCTATTGTCCTCCTTCAAACCCAACTTTTGTTTGCATAGAGGGTTCCAGAGCATGCCATAGTTTGCACAATTCTCATCTTTTTAAGTATAGGCACATCACAGCATTTGAATATCTTTTCCAAGGTCTTCATGGCTGCTCTGCGAAGTGCTTATCTTGAAAGTTCCCTTACTGTTGATGGTTGATTCTGAAAAGCAATAGCTATCTACCACTTCAATGTTTTCATTGTCAATTGTAAGATTGGTGGTTCTACTTATTGTTGCAATGTTGTTTCTTCTTTCTTCTAAAATCTCTCTGAAACTATTATGTTCCTTTCTGAGATTTTTGTCTATCTTGGCTTTGGCTTCTCTTCTCTTATTGACATTTTCCTGGTTTGTTCTGGCATCCAGTTTGCTTTCTTCTGTTTCATCTTTGGCTGTTCTCTTTTCACACTCATCCTTAACAACTTGTTTGAGTTCCTTCCATAGTTCTTCTGGTTCTCAGAAAAGGAAGTGCAGGACCTATTTCACAGACAAAAGCCAGGAAAAGCGCCAGGCCCAGACAAGATAACCCCTTCTTGCTTAAAAGTCTGTGCTGACCAATTGTGCCCCATCTTCACCCATATTTTCAATAAATCACTAGAGATGTGCTATGTTCCTTCTTGCTTCAAACGCTCTACCATCATCCCAGTGCCGAAGAAGCCCACCATCAAGGAACTGAATGACTACAGACCAGTTGCTCTAACATCTGTAGTCATGAAAACCTTTGAAAGGCTAGTGCTTTCCTACCTGAAAACCATCACGAATCCGCTTTTAGACCCCTTGCAATTTGCATACCGAGCAAATAGATCAACAGATGATGCTGTTAATATGGCTCTGCACTACATCCTACAACATCTTGAGTCTCCAAAGACCTATGCAAGGGTCCTTTTTGTAGACTTTAGTTCAGCATTCAATACCATCATTCCAGACATTCTTCTAACTAAGCTAAACCAGCTACAGGTACCGGAACAGACTTGTAAGTGGATCACAAGCTTCCTAACAAACAGGAAGCAGCAGGTGAAGCTAAGCAAGATCACATCAAATACCTGTACAATTAGCACAGGGGCGCCCCAAGGCTGTGTGCTCTCCCCACTTCTCTTCTCTCTGTATACCAATGACTTCATCTCCAATGATCCATTTGTTAAGCTACTGAAGTTCGCAGATGACACAACAGTGATTGGTCTCATTCGAGACAATGACGAATGCGCATATAGACGAGAGGTCGAACGACTAGCCTTGTGGTGCAACCAAAACAATCTGGAACTGAACACACTCAAAACCGTAGAAATGGTGGTAGACTTTAGGAAAAACCCTTCCATACTTCCACCTCTCACAATACTTGACAACACAGTATCAACAGTAGAAACCTTCAAATTTCTGGGTTCTATCATATCGCAAGATCTCAAATGGACAGCTAACATCAAAACATCATTAAAAAGGACAACAAAGAATGTTCTTTCTGCGCCAACTCAGTAAGCTCAAACTGCCCAAGGAGCTGCTGATCCAGTTCTACAGAGGAATTACTGAGTCTGTCATTTGCACCTCTATAACTGTCTGGTTCGGTTCTGCAACCCAACAAGAAAGACACAGACTTCAGAGGATAATTAGAACTGCAGAAAAAATAATTGCTACCAACTTGCCTTCCATTGAGGACCTGTATACTGCACGAATCAAGAAGAGGGCCGTGAAAATATTTGCAGATCCCTCGCATCCTGGACATAAACTGTTTCAACTCCTACCCTCAAAACGACGCTATAGAGCACTGCACACCAGAACAACTAGACACAAGAACAGTTTTTTCCCGAAGGCCATCACTCTGCTAAACAAATAATTCCCTCAACACTGTCAGACTATTTACTGAATCTGCACTACTATTAATCGTTTCATAGTTCCCATCACCAATCTCTTTCCACTTATGACTGTATGACTATAACTTGTTGCTGGCAATCCTTATGATTTATATCGATATATTGATCATCAATTGTGTTGTAAATGTTGTACCTTGATGAACGTATCTTTTCTTTTCTTTTATGTACACTGAGAGCATATGCACCAAGACAAATTCCTTGTGTGTCCAATCACACTTGGCCAATAAAATTCTATTCTATTCTATTCTATTCTCTGTCAATGAGATTCAGGATTTCAAAGTGATTTTGGATCTTCTCCTTGCAAATGGTTGGTACGTGTTCAAGAACATACTGTGAAAACTGGCTGGCTTTCTTCTTCTTTAGCTTAACTTGGAACCTGACCATGACCAGTTTGCCATATGGCCATATCTTTGATGCTATAATTTAGCTCTTCCATCTTACTTTAGTAATAATATAGTCAATTTGATTTTATGCACATCTGCTGGTGATGTCCATTTATGTAGGCATCATTTGAGTTATTTGAAAGCAGTGTTAGCTATGAAGAAATCATTGGCATCACTGACACTGATAAGTTGGATTCCGGCTTCATTTTGGTTTCCTAAGTTATACACTCCAACTACATTTTTTCTTTGTAATGTCTCCAATTTTGGCATTCCAGTCTCTAATCACAAGTTTGCATGCATGTTCTGACAATTTTAAATTGAACTTGATCTAAAACTCATCAACCTTCTCTTTTTCTGTATCAGTGTTTGGAACATCAGCTTGGATGATTGTTATATTAAAGGAGTGTCCATGAAGCCAAATTGGTATTATTTGGCCATTGATTGCCTTGTAGCCAGGCACTGTTTGTGTGCTATATGCTTCCTGATTATAAAAGCAATGTCATTCCATTCATTCTCCTAATAAGCAGTGTGATTTTCTAACTGAAAGTGTCCAATCCCAATCAGCAATCTCAATTTGGTGATAACTAATATGTCATTTTGTAGTTTTTTTAATCTTTCATTGTGTTTGAGCTTTCGCATGTTCATGTTTCTTACATTCCATGTTCTCACTGTAATTTTGCCTTTGCAGCTTTGGATTTTTTCCCGTGTTTCAACATCAGCAATTACATTTGAGTCTTAAATCTAATCATGTAACATCATTACTACTGTGTTTTCCCGAAAATAAGACCCTGTCTTATATTTTTTTGAACCCTGAAATAAGCATTTGGCCTTATTGCTATGCACTCAAAAGCCCAATTGGGCTTATTATCAGGGAATGTCTTATTTTGGGGGAAACAGGGTACACCAAAAAAACTTCCAATGTTTCCTTAAGTAGCATGTTGAGTGTCACCTGACCTGAGAGGCCCATCAGCCAGCACTATATTGTCAATCCTTTTATATTTTCTATCCATGTGGCTTTCTTGAAAAAAATATAGGAGTGGTTTATTATAAGTAGTTTTAAGATTACAACCACTCATTCAGTGACAATACAGCAAATGAGTGGTACTTACGACAGTCCTTAAAGTTCTGACTGTTGCAGCATCCCTGCAGCCATGTGATCACAATTTGGGTGTTTGGCAACCAGCTTGCACTTATAGTGGTTGCAGTGTCCCATGATTATAGGGCTACTTTTTCTCCCCAAAAGCGCAACTATGGAGTATGAGATCTCAAGGGTCCTAGGAGCACCCCCCCACTTACGTTCCATAAGATGCTTCTGTCTACAGCACCCACACTCATTAGCACCAGCCTGTAGCCCTCACTGGCTCACTAACTGCTCTTGCTGGCCTGCTTGCATCCCTATTGCAGGCTCATGGCACCCTTAACATCCCCACCACCACTCCTTGCCTGGGACTCCTGTCTCCTTTTGCTTAACAACCCACATGCTTCTGGGGTTAGAACAGGGGTTGCTGGATTGTCATTGCTAAACATTGTGGTCACTTAATATCATGCTTTATGACTACATCATTTAGCAATGGAAATTTCAGTTCCAGTTGCCATTGTAACCTGAGAACTACCTGTATCTCCTGTGCTGTATGAATTGATGCCTTTTGCCATTATCACTCAAATGATCTTCTGCCTCCAGCATCTTCCTATATTGGTGCTACCCAATATAGTCCCTGCTTGCTTTTGTTGGGCAGCTGAGATGACCTTCATGCCTTGGATGACCCTGCTAGGAATATATGTACTCTTGGCATGTATTCTCAACATTTTCACTTATCCTTCCCAGGAACAATACTCCCCACTCCCCATGATGAAGCAGCACAGCAAGACTTTGGTTAGATGGGATGTGTGTGCACACAAAGTTATGAAACCTATTAATATCGTTGCTTATGTTCTTCCTTAAGAATGTCTTCAGCCTAAATGATTAGACAGCTGAAATCCTTGCTGCTAACCATATTATAAACTATCGCGTAGTACAGTGACATCTTTGAGATATAGAAGTGCTGCTAATATCCAGTGAACAAATGTATTTTGCGATTGTTTATTCCTAGATTTTTGAAAGATGGATGTTTTGTCATACCCAGAAAAGGCTGTTGTGTTCTTAACCTTCATTAGATAATCTAAGAACATTTTCTTGATCAGTAATGGGATTTTTCATCCTAAAAGTACCATGCACCGATTGAAGAAAGGTATTTCCCCCCAAATATCTTGAATAGGTGGGATCATCTTACCTTTCCCAAAGAGAGGCAGACATTATTGATGAGTAGGAGGTGAAGAGACCTGGCTGGATATAATGCAAAATAATACCCTGCACAGGGACAAGAGATGGAAAGAGCAGGAGAGATGGAGAATCTGGCACCACCTCTGCCTTGTTTAGAATGAGAACTCTAGAAATATATGGGGCATTCATACAGGAAAAACATTCCGTAACCTGAGACGCTGCGATATTGTCATGTCTCCTATGTATGTGTACATTTGTCCTATAAGTTTGTATAGCGTGGTCACTCATTGATGTAGTTTCCCTTTGCCTCAGCCAATGACAGCTATAAGCAATGTTCTTTGTGTCTCAATTCACCCCACTCCTTTTCAAGGAAGGGGCAGCAGGAAGTCAGTGACACTGAAGTACATAATGAAAAAGACAAAGGAAGGACCCCATCCAGGAAGGTGTCTGATGACTCCTTGTGTCTGAAAATATAGTAAAGTTGGCAAGAGCTTCTATTCTACAGAGGAATTATTGAGTCTGTCATTTGCACCTCTGTAACTGTCTGGTTCGGTTCTGCAACCCAACAAGAAAGACACAGACTTCAGAGGATAATTAGAACTGCAGAAAAAATAATTGCTACCAACCTGCCTTCCATTGAGGACCTGTATACTGCACGAATCACGAAGAGGGCCGTGAAAATATTTACAGACCCCTCGCATCCTGGATATAAACTGTTTCAACTCCTACCCTCAAAACGACGCTATAGAGCACTGCACACCAGAACAACTAGACACAAGAACAGTTTTTCCCCGAAGGCCATCACTCTGCTAAACAAATAATTCCCTCAACACTGTCAGACTATTTACTGAATCTGCACTACTATTAATCGTCTCATAGTTCCCATCACCAATCTCTTTCCATTATGACTGTATGACTATAACTTGTTGCTGGCAATCCTTATGATTTATATTGATATACTGACCATCAATTGTGTTGTAAATGTTGTATCTTGATGAACATATCTTTTCTTTTATGTACACTGAGAGCATATGCACCAAGACAAATTCCTTGTGTGTCCAATCACACTTGGCCAATAAAAATTCTATTCTATTCTATTAGTTTTGCCGGTCAACTGAGAAGTGATATGTATAGTATACACATCACAGTGTTTCAATTTCACTTCCTCCTCCACAATTGCAATCAATGTTACCCAAACACTATTATAATCTTATATAATCGCATGAAGTCACTCGTTGCATAAAATTTTATTATGCTTGTAGAACTGGAATTATTTGGCAGGGACATAGCTGGCAGAAAATGGAATGATGGAGATTTTTCTAAGTCATCGCATTCATCGCAAGAAAGTCAGATTGTCCAGAAATAACAGGGTAGGGAAAAATGTTTTTGCAAAGCTGCTGTCTGCTTGATCTCCCTACAGTTTTTGAGACATCACTTGATATATCCACATATTCTTATGCTTTTTCTTTGCAACGATGAAGGGAAAGCTGGCTTAAAGCGCATACACACATATATAGAATATACAATTGTATTAAAATTGTAGGTTAAAGAGAAAGTAGGTTTGGCTGCTAACACCACTCTTCTCTTGTTTTGCAGGATGTTTCATCTCAGAGATGAAACAAAGTTGAATGTAGATATTGCTCAAGAGAACTATTCCCAGTAACAGGCTTTTTATCTCCCTTGTTCAGTTCTTTGGAAGCCAGGCACAGTTTCTAGTCAGGTTTTTGTGATATATTGCTGGAAAGACTACTTATGAGGGTGAGCATATAACAAATCTGGGTTTTTTCCTCCCCCCCCCATCCCCTGCTTCTAGGCAATTGCATCGGATTTCTGGAAGGAGTTGTGCCTCTCCTTGCCACGGAAAGTATCTTATCAAGGCCTCAGGGGGGATCCTCAAACCTATCTCCAGGAAGACAAGGATCCGATGCTGATTCTCCATAGCAACTATCCAGAATTCCAGGGGGACTCTCACCCTGAAGGAGACATTGGTAATAACACAATATCATATTAGTTTTGTCGCTGTTTCTTAACAGAATGCCTCTGAAGCAAGCCTTTCTGGGGCACAGTTCTCTAGCGCAAATATCAACGAGACATAATTGATGTTAATCATACCGATTCTGCTGGGGATTTACTTTTTTTTCCTTTTTTTAATTATTCTATGAAAAGGCTTGACAATTGGAGCTAATGCTTGAAAAGGGGAAAAAATGGAATTGCCAAAGTATCAAAAGGCAACCATAAACAATAGCATTAATGGGTCAAGACATAAGGTTTTGACAAGAGACCTAAATGAGTTCAGCAGTCTGGCTAAATCCATCATTTTGAGCAGATTGCCATATAAGCGACACTGTCTATGGAAAAGACAGACCCTCACTCACTTAGTCAACTGTTTATACTAAGCAGAGAAGTAATTTCTTGACTGGAAATGGCAGAAAGAGTGAGATAGCTTTAGGAATCGAAGACTCATATGCTGGCGAAAGCAGTTGCAGAGAAATGGTACGAGCTAAACGAGTGAAGCCAGCCAAGTTTCTTCTCCTAAATGAGTAGGTAGACCTTTTGGCTTCTCTAGATCAGGGGTCTCCAACCTTGGCAACTTTAAGACTTGTGGACTTCAACTCCCAGAATTCTGGGAGAACTCTGGGAGTTGAAGTACACAAGTCTTAAAGTTGTCAAGGTTGGAGACTTCTGCTCTAGATGAAGGTAACATTTTGGCTAAAGAAGCTTTCTTGGCTTGTCTGGTATTAGCCTTCTATTTTGCACATTGCTAAAAAGTAGCTGTATATTCTTGATTGCACTTAATTTGGGGTAAGTTCTCGTGCTCTGAAAAAGACCATGCGTGTTCAAGATGACGAATGTCCAAGGGAGCCAATGAGGCTTTTTGCAAAGGGTTGCAAAAAGTTTATTTATTTTTATTTATTTATTTTATTTTGTCACAACCTTATATATAAGCATAAGCATGAAATAACTATATGACATATAAGCATATATATAACCATAAGTATGTAATAACTATATGAAATTGTATACAATCAAAGGGAACATTAGGACAGGAACGGTAGGCACGCTGGTGCTCTTGTGCACGCCCCTTACAGACCTCTTAGGAATGGTGTGAGGTCAATAGTAGATAGTTGGTTAAAGTAAAATAGTTGGTTAAAGCTTTGGGGATTTTGGGAAGAAAGTTGAAAGTTGAAAGAAAGTTGAAAGTTGAAAGAAAGTTGAAAGTGATTCCTATTGGTGCTGTTTCCACTGGTTTCCATTTTGCTCCTAATAAACAGATTTTTTTTTCATTCGTTCACAAAAGATAAAACCTAGTCAGAAGTTACAGTGGAGCCACAAGTTACGGTGGACACAAGTGAAAAAGTATGTGCCCCTTGAGAATTTTAACTCAGAAATTCTCTTCTTCCAGTCCAAGTTTGCATAGTTAGGTTTAAATCACCCTAATTAAAGTAGCTTAACTTTCATGATATTTATATTAGGACATGTTCGCCTAATATTTTAACATGTTTTGATTGATTACCCCACTCAGTGCCATTGTTTGCTGTTTCTGTGACTTCCAAATGACCTAACGGTGGCTGATGTATAGTGGCATCAGTTTAACCAGCCCTGCTTTGCCCAAGCACCTCTGGCCTCAATCTGTGTAAAAGTCAAAAAGTATTACAGCCAGTGAACCTCCTTAGCATACTGTGTGGCCCAGTTTACTGCATGCTAATTAATCCATACGTGTTTATAAATTCATATTAAATACTGATCAGCAAGCAAGACAGGAGTCTCCATAAAACAATTTGCAGTAACCATAAATTGCCTAGTGGTATATACTGTAGATAGATGGAGATTGCATTTTAATTATTGTGATAAATTTATTTTAATATAGCAATATGGGAGGGTGGCATATAATCTTTTCATTAAGTTACATTCTAACTTCCTGTGTCATATATATGCCAATATATCAAAACTGAAAAAAGAAAGCAATAAAAAGCATGAATCAGAATAGGGATATTTAGGCCATCAAGCCCACTACCTTCTCAGTGCAGGAATCCAAATTAAAGCATGCTTAACAGATTTCTGTGTAGCCTCAGTCAAACATATGCAGTAAAGTTGAATCTCTCTGGATAATTGGCTCTTACTGATATATATTCTTCTGCATAACATTCTTGACTTCTTTCCATTCAATTTAAATTTTCTTGATCATCCTAACTGCCCTTCTCTATACCGTGTCCAGTTTGTTTGACCCCTTCTTAAAACCAGAAGGTGTCCACAACAGTAGTTTACTTGAAGTGGGATCTGACCAAAGCAGGATAAAATATAGAACAATTACTTCCCACAATTTGAACAAAAACTAAGAGCAGTCTAGAAGATTCTCTTTATATAGGTCCCCTGATTTGGAAACTCTGCTTCTGTTGTTATAAGTAAAATTGCATTTACTATTTTCCCAGCCAGATTATGTGACTGACTCATGCAGTTTAAAATGGTTTTTTGTTTTAATTCCTTTTTCAAAGATGGGATATCTCACTTGTTAAGTGAGGTATCCCATCACATATTTGCATCCTTGATTTCTACTCTCTAAACCAAGAACTTTGCATATGCATCTTTCACTTGCTTATATTCAGCTCACTCCTTTAACACGTCCAGATACTTTGCAATGTGATATCACCATCTTGCTGCCCTAACTAATTTTCTCTCATATGCAAATTTGATAAACATTCCTGCCACTTCTTGATCCAAGTCATTAACAGAAATATTGTATTATAAAGGATCTTAGGCTGAATTTTATGGTACCCACCTTGATCCAGTTGGTAAGGACTCTTATCCTTAAGGACTCTCCAGCTTGATGAGCAGTCTTTGATTGCAATTTCTGAGACAGGTATGCCTCCACTTATTCTTATGCCATTCAGTTTTTATTTCACTAATTTACTGCTCAGAATGTCACGTGGCATTTTGTTGGATGTTTTGTTGAAATCTAGACATATTCCTCTACAACTTTCCCACATTCTACTCAGCAGGCTATCCAATTTAAAAGAAAATATGATAAAATTAATTCTTTTTGTTTCTGGCAAATATGTGCTGTCCACTGGTAATTATTTCAGTGTTTTCAAGGTACTTAGGGATTGCTCTTATGATCTTCTCTCGGATTTGTCCAAATATTGTCAGATTGAGGGATCTGTAGTTCCTGGCTCCTTCTCCCCCACCCTTTTTTTTGGTGGGGCGGGAGAGGAGAACAATAGTTGTTCTCTATCAGTCATCTGACATTTGATCCCTCTTCAGGATTTTTCAAATATAATTTATAATGCTTTGGTCAGATTATCACCTGATTCCTTGAGTACCCTAGATGTGATCTGTCTGGCTCTGGAGATTTAAACTCATTCAAAATAACATAGAAGTTCCCTGGGTTTCCATCAACTTGCAATACTGCCATTTTAATCTGTTCTTCACAGTTGCTTGTTGGAACACATCCCTGCCATTGTGGCAAAGTAGCCATTGAATAGCTCTGCTTCTATTCTGAAGAGTCTGAAGCCTGGAGATATTGTAGCTACTTCATATTATTCCTTTTTTAGGCATTTAGGCCTTGGGGTGCACATTAGATCAATGGTAGGAAAATACCTCTGTGCGCATTCATTAAATCCAGAAGATTTAATGAACCAGTCCTGGCATTGGGGATTTGCTAATACAGGCTGTGCATGCAAGGCAATACATTTTAATTTTAGCAACAGGAGCAAAATAAGTTTAGTGTTCATAAAAGATTTACCAGCATCTGGCAGCACAAAACCAAGCTCACTTATGCTCTCTGATTTTAATTGTTGGAAAAAATAAAAGCAGCTCAGGAGCTTGGCTGGGCTTCCCTTGTAATTGTGACAGCGGTAGTTGTCTTATTTTGCAAAGGGGCTATGTTCACTATCATGAATAAGGATTGTTCATGTCACAGTATTGGCCTGCAGCTTATTGGAAGCTCTCATTTGTACAACAGCATCTTTGAATGCTTAAGTCTTCTTACTCTCTAACTTGCATGAGAATTATCTCTTAGGAATTATAATTTGGTTTGTTTTGTCTTTTCCCCAACCAAAGCGTCAGAAATAAAAAAGGAAATACAAATACAAATACAGAATGAAATAATAAGTCCTGATTGCAGTCAACATTTGTAAAATTTATGCAAAATATAATCAAAATAAATTGTCTATTTTTTATATCCAAAGATTGCTTGGCAGTGTGGTCTGATAATCATACAACCAACAAATCATTGATAAGAAAAGATAATGAGCCTGTCTGTACTACAGGGCAAGTGTCCACAGATTGTCTTGCTTTTAGCATGTCACCTGCTGAATGCTAGCCATCAATGCTCCTAATATTACTGAGCAATTCATGCTAAAGAAGAATTCTGCAGTGGAAAGAGTTGTATGATTCATACTATTGCCAAACATGATGAGTCATCATATTTGTGTACAAAATGAAGTAACTATGGAATGGCATTAATATCACAATGGATTTATGTATCGGATATAATTAAATAAAAATTAGATCTCAAGAGAAATTTTTTTTTAATTTCTGAGGATAGACTGGAAACATCCAATCTGTGTGCTGCTCTTGTTGAGTCAGACAATGTTTAGGAACTAAGGAAAGGAAAGGAAATAGAACAGGCTGAATTATATTTGCACTTTTACCCACTTTTACTTCTAATTTTCTCTTGAACAGTATATCCTTGCAAAATCTGTAAATATATATGAAGGCGAGCAATGTAGACAAGAGGAATCAAAATGGCTTTGGGAAAGGAGAGAGAGCAATGTAGTATCTTGTTGTTATTGGAACATGAAGGCTAAGAGCCATTCAAATTGTCCTTAGCTCTGTTAATTGACTCAGCGCACCATCTGATGTGATGTCTTTGTGTAAAATGTAGATGAATAAATGTTTAATCAAAGTTAAAAATAAATAAGTTTATATATATTTAAGCACACTGGTGGCACAGTGGTTAGAATGCAGTATTGCAGGCAAACTCTGTCCACTGCCAGGAGCTTGATCCTGACCGGCTTAAGGTTGACTCAGCCTTTCATCCTTCTGTGATTGGTAAATTGTTGGGGGCAATATGCTGACATTTGTAAACCACTCAGGGAGTGTTCTAAAGCACCATGGAGTAGTATATAAATCTTAAAAGCTATTGCTATTATTTTGCACAAGATAATTTTTTATTGGGTTGAACCTGAATTTAATCTTAGAGTTCTGTAATTGGAGTTCTCTCACAGGGTTCAAGCTTTGATTGAAGTATTGATCACAAATAATTTTAATTCATTTCCTCCAGTAGAATTTTCCCCCAGTCATAGATTTCTTGGATTCCATATAATTTAATTATTAGGCTGACTTAATAGCATTTTGCAGAAATATTAGATCCAGAACAATGTATAATTTGCTGGAAAGTAAGCTATTTAAAATGGTATTGAATGGGTTCAATGGAATTAGATATAGCTTCACTCGGAATATTTTGTAGGAATTATAATGTGCTCTGTTACTTCAAAGTAACTAGTCATGGGTGAACATTTGAAAACATTATCCCATTATCACTTCTTTTCTGTCCTGCAGTAATCCGGAGACCAATTATCAAAGGTCTACCACCACCTGTTAAGATTGATCCTGATGGTCCATGTCTCGGAGCAATGGAAGAGGTACGGCTTGAGGAAAACCAGAAGAATGAGATCGACATTTCTGACCTGGGATCTCGCAACTATGATGCAAGGACAGACTTTTACTGCCTAGTGACAGAAGATGATATATAAGGCTTGCTAAGATATTCCTGTGGAAATGATAATTTTTTTATAAGCATGGTATTTCCTTGATTAATCTCTTTAATCCAGAACTGTCCATGAAATACTACAGAACTCTGACCTGCTCTTAATACTATTCAACATGTCTTTCCCTAACTTAGATAAAGGATAGCAGTGAAAGAAATGTTCAGATGACACAAAACTATGAGTAGCCAAGACTTCAGGAGATAGAAATAAAACAGCAGAGGCTTGGCATCCTTCTTTTGGGCACTGGATTAAACAGGGCAATTGTATAAAATGGCCTCTGAACCTTCTACATGATTCTATAAGCAATCGCCATTGGAGGGGATGCAAGATTTTGGAGAACATCTGGTTATCTTATACACAATAGTGCCATACAGTTTCAGATGATTATCTTGCATCAGATTACAATGCTGGGATTTATCTAAGCGACAGGCTTGGCAAGCTTTTCAGTTCCTGCTAACATCTCCAGGCAGGTGTTGATAGGTGAGAAGTGAACGTTAATAGGTAAATGTTATTACTGTAATTGGAATTATAAAGGGAAATATAAACACTAAGGAGATCTGAGACTCCTTCTTGCTAGAAAAATGAAAAGAATGGCAGGTTTCTATATGAAAAAGAGCTTTGATTTTCTCTGGAAGAAAATAACAAAGCACTCACTTGTACTTATTTCCATGTAAATTTGAAAATGCACCTTAGTATATGTTAGCACCAATGAATGCAGGCTTGCATTGATTTTTATTCCCAGCTGATAGAATACTATTGCTATTTATTCTTTATATCGGGGGTCTCCAACCTTGGTCCCTTTAAGACTGGTGGACTTCAAGTCCCAGAGTTCCTCAGCCAGCTTTGCTGGGAGTTTTATTTTATTTATTTTATTTATTTTATTTTGTCACCACAATATATGTAGGTATCATACAAAAAGATTATAGAGTATATAAACACTTATATGAGTAAATATAAGGAGGTATAAGCATATATATATATAGGAAGAAGAAAAGAAAAACAATAGGACAGGAACGGTAGGCACGTTTGTGCGCTTATGCACGCCCCTTATGGTCCTCTTAGGAATGGGGTGAGGTCAATAGTAGAAAGTTTTTGGTTAAAGCTTTTAGGATTATGAGAAGAGACCACAGAGTCAGGTAAAGTATTCCAAGCACTGATGATTCTGTTACAGAAGTCATATTTTCTGCAATCTAGATTAAAGCGGTTGACATTAAGTTTAAATCTATTAGTTGCTCTAGTATTATTGCAATTAAAGCTGAAGTAGTCTTTGACAGGAAGGACATTACAATAGATGATTCTGTGAGTTAAACTTAGGTCTTGTCGAAGGCGACGGAGTTCCAAGTTTTCTAAGCCTAGGATTTCAAGTCTGGTGGGATAAGGTATTTTATTGTTTTCAGAGGA
This sequence comes from Ahaetulla prasina, assembly GCF_028640845.1. NCBI lineage: Eukaryota > Metazoa > Chordata > Lepidosauria > Squamata > Colubridae > Ahaetulla > Ahaetulla prasina. The sequence continues at coordinate 258,810,405 of NC_080539.1, read as the reverse complement.
ATGGAGAACTCTTCTTGTAAAATATTTCTGGACACGTTCAATTGTATTGATGTCAGAGATGTGGTGAGGGTTCCAAACAGGTGAGCTGTATTCTAGAATTGGTCTAGCAAATGTTTTATATGCTCTGGTTAGTAGTGTGGTGTTTTTGGAAAAGAAGCTACGCAAGATTAGGTTTACAACTCTTAGAGCTTTTTTTGCTATGTAGTTGCAGTGGGCTTTGGCACTTAGATCATTTGACATGAAAACTCCAAGGTCTTTAACGAGATGGGGTCGTCTGTAAGGTAATGTCCATCTAGTATGTACTTAGTGTTTGGGTTCTTTTTTCCTATATGTAAGACTGAGCATTTGCTGGTTGAAATTTGGAGCTGCCAATTTTTAGACCAAGCGGTTAGATGATCAAGGTCGTTTTGAATGATAGAAGTATTGTCTGTGGTGTTAAATAGTTTGACATCGTCAGCAAAGAGAACACAATTACTTGAGATATGGTCACAAAGATCATTAATGTATAGTATAAAGAGTGTTGGTCCAAGGACGCTGCCTTGAGGAACGCCACTCTTGACAGGAACAGGATTTGATAAAGCATTGCCAATTTTGACCACTTGTTGTCTGTTAGACAGAAAAGCAGATATCCATTTGTGAAGGGGTCCTGAGATGCCATAGGATATTAGTTTTAGGAGAAGTTTATCGTGTACTACTGAGTCAAAAGCTTTGCAGAAGTCTATGTAGATTGCATCTATTGATTTGCCTTGATCTAGATTTGAAGTCCATATGTTTTTACAGTGGAGAAGTTGTAAGTTACATGATAATTTTTTCCTGAAACCAGATTGTTTATTGGCAAGTAGGTTGTTAGTTTCTAAGTGTGAGGTAATGGATTGGTTGATGATTGATTCCATGATTTTGCAGGTGACGCAGCAAAGAGAGATCGGTCTGTAAGTTTCGACTAAGCTGGGGTCCTTTTTTGAAGATAGGGATGACTGTGGCTAGTGACCAAAGTTTGGGAAGGGAACTGGTAGTGAAAGCTTTATCGAAGATAATACTTAGGGGTTCTGCTATATTGATGGAAAGTTTTTTTAAGAAGTATGCACATAGTCCATCGGGTCCAATAGATAGCGATGGTTTTAGGTTATGAAGAGCTTTTCCAACGTTATCTTCTGTGAAATCTATATGAGTTAAGTCATCATAATCATTGCTGGTACGTTTGTGGAATGTTGGATATGTGTTATCGGAGTTAACGAAAACTGAGCCAAAGAAAATGTTGAAGAGGTTTGCTTTAACTGTTTTGTCATTGCATTCTTTGTTGTTAGAATCTTTTAGTGGTGGGATGGATCTTGAGTCTTTAAGTTTATTGTTAACAAAATTATAAAAGGCACGATTGGAATTTGTGTGCAGAAGGTTCTCTTCTTGCTTGGTGTGGTAATTTGTGCATTCAGTTTTTATTTGGTTGCATATATTTCTGTAGCGGTTTCTGAAATTTGCAACATAGCCTTTTTTGTTTCTTTTCCAGAGGGATTTTTTTTTGATTGAAGCTTTTTTATTGATATGGGTCGTTTGTTTTTCCTGGTTGAAAGTCCACGTCTTAAAGGGACCAAGGTTGGAGACCCCTGCTTTATATAATGCTATCTAAGTAGGTGGTGGCATTCTTCATTAGGAATTTTTCAAGTTGCAGTTGAAACACATCTAGAGGGCGCTAGATTTATGTTATTACTCTTCTCAAGCATTCTTAGTTTTTGGTAGCCAAAACTCAGAAGGTGTCTGTACCAGTCTTTCAGATGAACACATGGTATGAAAGCATTCTGTAATCTTTAAGAAACTGCAGGTCACATCAGGTGCACGTAGTCACTAAAGTGATGTAGGATTTAAATTGGGATGAAGCAAGGGGAAAGAGAGGGAATGGTTATGAAGATGCAATTTGATTGCAAAAAAAACACAAAAACCCTTATGTTTGTTGAGATCTTTTAAAACAGCCTGAAATATTTCAATCCTCGTGAATCCAGAAATCTCTTGCTCAATTGCATTGGTAGACTTCCTTTTTTCCAAGGGAAAAATATGTATAATAGAGTATCCAAGTTAGTTTTAATAATAAGTAACTTAAAAGAAAAAAGAGAAAAATATCTTAAATGCCTATTGGTAGGGGAAAGGGCACTTCCATGGGAAATGGAGAAGGGATGCAGAAATGGGGCTGAGAAAGAGACAAAAAAAAAAGAATTTGAAGTCAGAAGATGGGTAAGTATGATATCAAAATGTGTAAAACAAATGTCTCACAGAGTATCAGGAATTCAAGCACATTGGGATAGATTCCTCTTAAGATCATGAAAAACTATCCAAGTTCCCCAATACTGAAAGTCCAGAAATTAGGATTAACTCTTCTAAGCAGCAGTTAGAGGCATAATGAAATTGCCCCTCAAGTTTCATCCAAATTAAACTCAAGAAAAAGTTAATTTAGAGAGCAGCAAAGTTAATCTTGCAATGGTATTACAATGATGGTGCTTGTTTCTTTGTTTTTAGATTATTGTAATGACAAAAATTCATTGTTAGAAAAAGATTGTCCAAAAGATTATCCAATGCACTTTCTTTTCTTCAGACAAACTTCTATGTATCAAGGAACTTTTCAAGAAGCCAATCTTAGACTGTGCTTAAATACTGTTTTTTGCAATTCAAAAAGCAGCTCTCTGTGGAGATTCTCAGTCATCCAGGTTATAGTTGTCTCAAATGTCCTCTTTTTTCTTCAAAAGGCAACTAGACTGTTTTTTCCTTTGAGGAAGAAGAAGAAAACATTTTGCTTCTTGGATGAGAAATGAAATGTTTTCTTATTCTTCCTCTAGGAAAAAACAGTCCAGTTGCCTTTTGAAGAAAAAAGCACCTTTGAGTCAAAAGGCAGCTATTTTTACTTTAAAGATTGGAATGCAAATAAAGTGTTGTGATTTTAGTCATCTGCAGACCATTTCCTTTTAGGATAGGCAGATGTGATCAATGGCTTGCCAGGCGTTGGTCTCAGAATCAAAACTGAATCCATCTTTTTCATGAATATCAAGAAAGCAAAGCTGAACTGGGGAAAAAATGGCAGCTTTTTCAAGCAACAATAGAGATGACTTCCAAGACATAACTAAGGGGATGCTTAAAACTATCTTGAGAGAAAGGATTAAAAAGATTGCAAACGAGAGCCTCTGTTTCTTGTATATGAATATATTTTCAATAAATTTTAGTAAAGAACATCATTACCAAGCATATCAACATCATCATGTGTTAGTCCATTTCATATGGCCTGCAAGTTCAAACAAAGTTTGAAGCCCCACTTCTATCTTGCTTTAACTGGCTGGAATTCTGTCTGAATCCATTTGTGATTACTTTTCTTCAGAAATATCAAAATTGCTGGTATATTTCTTCCTCTTTCTAGACTTCAATCTGAAGGCAAAGGGAAGTTTGGAGGTATCTAGTGGAGGCTGAGGGATATTGTAGAATGTAACATAAGATAATGCAACATAAGCACAGACTGCCGAAAGAAGGAACTGGAAATACCTATTTTGCTCTGTAGGAATTTAGCACCCACCCCCCTCCTAGAAGAATGAAATATTTTAGAAAATATTTAAAAGGCAAAATATATTTCCCTGGATGAGAAATGGAGAAACATGTTTTAAAGTCAAAGCAACTCCCCCCACCTTTGTCAATGGGCCATTAAAAGCCTCAGCTAAGCTCACTCATTCTCCCACCTTTGTCAATGGGCAATTAAGGCAAGCTCACTCAATCCCCCATGATTGACAACCAATCAGGATACTCTTCCTGTGCCCCAGAAAGGTCAGAGCTCAGAAAAAGCATAAAACCAGGGGGCACACAGGATCTCAGCCCCTTTTTCTGTTCAGGAACTCAAGCCATGTGATCCTGACCACCATTAAACCATCTTTCCAAGCAGCCTCCATGTTTCCAGTGTCTTTGTCCCCACTTGGAACTGAACCCAGATCGATATTTGTTCCAACAATTGGCACCCACAGATGGGACTCCAAGCTAACCTAACCAATGGACCTGGCCCAGGTAAGCCTCCCTTGCTAGCAGCAGACCCATTGAGTCTGTGGGTAAGTTTTCCTGGACCTTGGCCATTTGGAACTAGGTTTTAAAGGGGTTTTGAGTGTTGAGCTCAAAGACTGCTTGGAAAGAAGGTGAGTACCTCTAAATTTTAATTTTAAGCATGGAAAAGTATGGGAAATATGTGTATGCCTGCATGTGTATGAATGAGAGAGCCCTTCTCCCAATCATAGCTGGATCTTGCTTCCTCTGTGCATTTCCTAACCGCAGAAAGACCAAAAGTCTGGAGAGCATGGGGGTTTTGCCAGAGCACAGGACCTTCTGTTAGGGAAGGAAGAAGTGTGTGTGTGGGATTCCACCTGAGGAAACAGTCTGATTCCACCTCTTTGAGCAACCTCTAGCCGCACCTCTGCCTACTGCTAGCTCCACCAAGCCGTGACCAGTAGGCTAGAGAAAGCAAAGAGGGGAAGCCAAATGTGGAACTTTGTGTTTTCAAGGAACGGAAGCTGAGTGAAAGGAAAAGAAGTGTGAAGGGGAAAAAGAAATATATAGGAACTATCGGTGTATCTAAAAAGGAAAGCAAAGCCTAAAGTGGTGCATGTAGAGTGAGAGGAGGTGCTCGTACCTGCTGTAGGGGCAGCAAGGTCCTCCGGGATCACTATTTTTTTTATTGGTGATCTTCAAATAAGAGTTCCCTTAAGGAAGGGGCCCATACTTCGACAGAAGGGAGTCGGAGTCCTTCGCGGATACCTTTTTTTTCCGAAACTGCGGGAGTACCCGGCTATGACAAAGTGAGCCTCACATTCCGAGGATCATGGGAAGCGTAAGCTCGAGGGTAGAGGGAAATCCCCTGAGAGACATGCTTGGGGCCTGGGACGCCAGGCAGGTGCCAGTGTTGACTGGCATGCGAGAAAAGAAATTGAAGAAATTGTGTAAAAAAATGGGCTTTGCTAAGAGATAACACCAGGAAGACAAATTTGGCTAAATAAAGGTACTTAAAAGAAAAGGGAAATATATAAATAGGAATGTTTGGGTTTTTGTTTTGTTTGTTTGTTTGTCTCTTTCTCTGTCTTCTATGGAACCACGTGGTCTGTCTGTTAAGATTTGTGCCTTCCCTAATTTAACTGAGATTTATGGCGGGAATGATCAGTGTGTGTGTAAATCTCAGAGTTTTGTTTTCCTCTCTTTGTCCTCCTTGTTTTTTATGTGTGTATGTCTGTCTTTGTGGGCCCTTGAGGTAATTGTAACTGTAAAATGTATCTGATCTCTAGAGACAAGAATTTTAAATTGTTAGGGAAAAAGGAAAACAAAAGGTTGAAGCAATGAAAATGGGGAAGAGAGAGAGAGAAAAAAAAGGAAAGAGCCTTTTTCCTGTCTTTGTCCGGCCAACAAAATAGTAAAAAGGACTTTTCATCCTATTTCTGTTTTTTTTTCTCCTCTCTATCTTAAAGTAACAACTTAAGTTTATGAGGAAACGTTTTAAGTTCACTTACAAGAGAAAAAAAAAACAGTCTTGCATTTACTGTGTGTTTAAATGATTTTACCTGTTCATCCTCTTCCTGAAGTATGTGAATCCAGTTTTGTCTTTCTCATCAGTTGTGTTTCCATTTTGTTGAAACTGCATTATCTTTTAGTAACTGCAATATTGATGTGTTGCTTCTTTTCAAACTCTGCCTGCAAGATATCTACCCCCCCCCCTTTTAATCCTGTTACAATGCCTTTCCTGAGAAGATTACCCACAAAAGTGGGGAGGAGATCCTGTTCTAATGTCTTTCAGCCCTGAAAAGATGACTCTGTAACTGTGGAAGCAGAGCACATGGTTCCAGATGCTGCCCCCAGAGGAGACCTTCCATTTGTTGGAGCCAGGAATTGAGTTTGAATCCAGCCCCCACTGAAAGTCATCACAGCAATCGGAGTGGAGCAGACCTTCCAAGCCTGACTGACCAGCCTTTTACCAAGCATGCTACTCAGCAGACATGAAAGAAAGGACCCTGAGATGTACAAGTAAAGACTAAAAGACTCTTTTCAATTCCCAGAAGACAACTGGAAAGACTATGGGGGAGGGTGGAAATTCATTATAATGTTTTCTTTCTTGTCTCATTTACATTGTAATCAGTCTAAAGTATTCATGTAAGGATTGTATTTGAAAGTAGCTGACACAGTTAGTTCTGAACACCTTAGATTTCTGTCTAATGGTAGGGAAATTTGTCCAGCATGTTTGTATTGTTTGTATTGCCTGAATTGTAAAGGTAGCTGCATACACAGGCACACACAGAGAGAGACACCATTCAGAATTAGACTGAAACTATTCCCTTCACTTGCCTCCACACAAGACTTCCCCTAGGTTGATTTTGCTCTGTGGCACTAAAAGCCCAAGGAATCAGATCTTCCTGCTAATTCCATGGGGGAGGGGCATCCCCCTCAGGCAATTCCTCTCTTGAAGAGATAGCAGAAAAAGTGATATCCAAAACCCAAGCCCTGACTATGACTCACAAATGATGCTGCCCAGTTGCCCAGTAAAGCAAGATATGTTGCACTGGTGGTCTCATGAGTAGAAGTCCCAGGGCTCATTGTGTGGTAATTTAAAAAAGAAAAAGAAAAAGAAAGGAAAAAGCCTGGATTGCACACTGATTAACCTCAATTTGAACTGGGGAAAAAAAATCTTGGATAGACTAAAGTAAGAGCTAGGGCAGGTTCAGTAACCAACCCTTGGAAATGGGCAGCCTGTAATTTAAAGGAAAACCATGGCTGTGAAAATTTTGGGATGTGTGCTTGCTTGACCTGACTGGAAGCTCACAGAAAGTGATATCTAACAGCTGAAATTAATTGGCATAGAAAATTGGATACTGTAAAATTCTTACCAGAACTTTTCCCCTGGCTGCTAGACCTTCATGGTTGAAAGCTTTTGGGAGCCACTGAAGGAATCTTTTTCTGTTGTCTCTATCAATGGCTTCCTTTGCATCAGAAAAATTAAAAGCACCCATTGATTTGATCAATTTTAATTTTTTGCCAAGAGCATGTTTCAAAACTCACGTTTGAAAAAAAAAAAGTAGGGATTGTAGGAATTTAGCACCCACCCCCCTCCTAGAAGAATGAAATATTTTAGAAAATATTTAAAAAGGCAAAATATATTTCCCTGGATGAGAAATGGAGAAACATGTTTTAAAGACAAAGGAGCTCCCTGCAACTTCCTGACTCCCCCTCCCACCTTTGTCAATGGGCCATTAAGGCCTGAGCCAGTCCATTGTCTACATGACAAAGATAGGATTAGCCCCTACCCATCTAGCAACAGAATCTTACCACATGGCAAGGCTCAAGTAAGCTTGAGAGACAACCTACAACATTAGCTAAGACCCCCACCCCATGGGAGTCTGACAACCAATCAGGATACTCTTCCTGTGCCCCAGAAAGTTCAAAGCTCAGAAAAAGCATAAAACCAGGGAGCACACAGGATCTCAGCCCCTTTTTCTGTTCAGGAACTCAAGCCATGTGATCCTGACCACCATTAAACCATCTTTCCAAGCAGCCTCCATGTTTCCAGTGTCTTTGTCCCCACTTGGAACTGAACCCAGATGGATATTTCTTCCAACAGCTCCACATTGAAGCCAATTCCTATTCTTTTTGTTTGTGTGCATTCTTCTATTTTGTATTATCATGGTACATTTATTTCAATACTCCACCATTTTTAATTGCTTTTTGGTTTAACAGACATGTTCTCCCTTGAAACCCTTGTTGGAAGAAATATCCATCTGGGTTCAGTTCCAAGTGGGGATAAAGACACTGGAAACATGGAGGCTGCTTGGAAAGATGGTTTAATGGTGGCCAGGATCACATGGCTTGAGATCCTGAACAGAAAAAGGGAAGGGATCCTGTGCGCTCCCTGGCTTTATGCTTTTTCTGAGCTTTGAACTTTCTGGGGCACAGGAAAAGTATCCTGATTGGTTGTCAGACTCCCAGGGGGTGGGAGTCTTAGCTAGCCTTGCTGGCTGATGTAATCTTCCCAGGTGTCATGTGGTGAGTTTCTGTTGCTAGGTGGGTCCTATTGTGTTGCAGATGATGGCCCATTGACAAAGGTGGGGGGAATGAATAAGCCTGGCTGAGGCCTTAATGGCTTATTGACAAAGGGAGGGGGGAGGCAGGAAGCTGCTTTGTCCTTAAAACATGTTTCTCCATTTCTCATCCAGGGAAATATATTCTGCCTTTTAAATATTTTCTAAAATATTTCATTCTTCTAGGAGGGGGGTGGATGCTAACTTCCTACACCCTCCCATAAAAGCCCAAAGTGTAATTCTTTCTCAGCCAAGTGGTTTTGTTGCATCACCTGCATATTTTTTTCTTCTAAAGATGCTGCCCTCACGGCTGCAAGGTCGCAGCTTTTCTGCTCCAGTAAACACAGGGGACAGTTTATGACTGGGGCTGTGCCAGAATGGCTGCTTATGCTAAGCCCTGGTTCATTGGTCAAAGTCTGAGTCTTGCACAAGAGCAGAAATAACACAGGTTGGGGTTGAGTGGCAGAAGAGGGGAGGCTATCACATTCCTAAAGGAAGGAGCTGGTCTTTTTGCTTTCAATCAGTACCAAGAGTGTTTTTTCAACCTGCTGTTTCAAAAACTAAATTTTTTTTAGGCGGTGCTTGTTTGTACTGTAATTCCTGTCTGCTGCATTCTTCTTTGACTACTTCAATATTTATATGCAGAGAGAATGTTTTCTCAAAAGGCCATTCAACTTTTGCTGATAAGATTGTATATCTTGACCCGTGGTTCAGGCTGGACCCGGTCTGGCTTTGCTTCAAGATACACTCTACTGTCAAGTGGATTGTAACACCAGATGAAATTAGGCAAAAATGCAAAACTATAAATGTTTGCTTTGCAAAGTATCTTGGCAAAACATGAGCTCATCCCTTCTACTGCAGAGTTAAGGCGTTTTTTTAGTTTATCTAAATCTGAATGAGATGAAATAGACCTTGACACTGTCGAGAATAACATTTTCCTTTCCTAGCCTGTCCTATGTGGACAAATCTGGACTATGTACTTACCAGTTTTATTACAGCAGTCGTTTCCCTTAAAAAATTCTAGGAATGATAACTGGGTGGCAGTGCTGGTAATTCTGCTAGAGAGTTGTGGAACAGGAGAATTGTACAATCAACTAATTAAGTTAATAATACCAGTCATATAAAAAGGAAGTGACAGGTCAATTTTTTTTCCGTTACTTGGTAACAAATGAGTCTGCTGGGAATGGATAGCCAGCAAACGCCCAAGCTGGGGAGCAGACTTTGCTCTAATTATCCAGGTGATAGGAGGGCAAAGGCCTCTGGGAAGGGAAGAGTTTTGAAGGCAAGCAGACTTCCTATTATTTGCATCAGTTGTGGTTTCATGCTGTAAGAGAGAGAATTTTAGCAGCTTCAATTTGTCCTGCAGGCATGAAGAAAAGGATGCAATTAAAAGGCTTATCTCTATCCTTTTGTTAAAGCTACAAAAGCCCTGGCTCTCCTCTACAGCAGATCACTTTCAGAGTTAATGAGTTCAAAGCAGGATTTCCCAATCTTTGCAATTTTAAGATGCATAGACAATAACTCCCAGAATTCACTTGCTGCCTGGGGAATTCTGGGAGTTGAAGTCCATGTGTCTTAGTTGCTAAGATTGGGAAACCCTGCTTCAAAGGATTTATTGAAACCCACACAGAGCTATTATCTCTCATTCCCTTGGATTTAACTTATCACATGGTTCTCCTACGATGGTTCAGGCTTTTCTACAGCATAGAGAAAGAGGTAAGGCCTTCCTTCAACAAAGATTAAGATACAGTACTGTCCTTTGTGGGTTTTAGATTTTGATTCAAGGACATCTTATTTGTTCAGATCACAACTGCAGTCCAAATTAGCCATGTTTATCTTAAAACCATAAAGCAGATTACCAAACCAAAACCAAATAAACATTATCATCATAAAATGTTATGCAAACTTGGCCATCCCATTAGGGGATGTTAGGATTTGGTTGGGTGAACACAGCCAAGGTAATGTGTTATGTAGCTGCATCCTGTACGTAAAAGGTAAAAGGTTGAAACTATGTCTTGAGGATTACACAATGGTCCACTTTTCTCCTAGGTTTAGATCTGAGCAACCGATTTCATGGCCAAGGCAACATATCCCACATTGCTCTGAAGGAGAATTGGCAGGCCTGCTAGGAAAAGCAAAAGATTGGCTCTTTAAAAAGATGGCTTCAGGCAAAGTAGGTTAGCCAATTAGCAGTAGTTTTATCTAACTGCTCAACATGTTAAGCTCTAATCATTACAACGATCAAGTTGGATTAGTACATCCTATCTCTTGAAGATAGAGGGAGAGAAATTAACGGTCCAATTTTCAAACATTGGTCTCAAGCATCCTGCCTGAAATTGAGCACATTAGTACCAGAAAGATACAACCATAAGCACCTCTGTCCTAGCTGGAAAGTAGATGTTTTCCCAGGATGATATTCATGCCTTGTCCTAATATTCAATTACTAAAGCATCACATAGTAAACACTCTATTCTCCCCTGACCTCCACATAATTCAAATGTCATTGATTTTCCTGTAGGTAGTTTATTTGTTCAGCACCATTGCCTGCTGGGAAAAAGTCTTCACAATTATTTTACTTATATAGACTTTTCTCCCTGCTTACTGGACAGGTGTCTGTTTGTAGAAGCTCATTCATTAGACTGACTTTGTGGGAGGAGGTTTCTTCTGGCATGCTTTCCTGTTGGGCATTTCAGAAGTGAAGCTTAGGCATTTAGTGAATGTGCCACCTTAAAGAAGCAAATATTTAACAGAGCAAGAGATCCGTTACCAAAAATAATCACGTTTCTTTGAGATGAATAGTGTCCAGTATACAGACCTGCTTTCTCTATGACCCTGGGTTAATTTTCCAACCCATGCCCACCTTGCTTGGTAGCTAAAAAGTTAGAGGACAAAATATTCTATATGCAGAATACATAGTTAGCCTTGCAGGCAACTGCAGGCAGACCCCAGTCCAATTGAAGGGGGAGAGATTGGGAATTATAGAAATGAAAAAGAAATGTTCCATTGAGAAAAATGCTACTGTATTGGAGGCTTTACATGATAGATCCAGAGTATGGCATAATGGAAACCAGAATGCTGATGAAAAAATATGCAAGTAGCTAAATAAAGCCAAAAATTGGGAATTAAAAAAACAACAACCCATTAACCCAAGCCATTTTAAAATGGCCACTTGGAATGTTCAAGCTGGTTCCTATATCAGACATAGTGAAATTATCATTAATGAATTATTTCAATATGGAATTTCAATTCTGGCATTATCAGAATGGCATCTTACTGGATCTGGAATACAAGACAGTGACAATGAGATGTCTTTTGTATTACTGTGGTGACAAGAAACACCCAGAGCATATTGGCTTCCTTTTTGTAGCATCTGAAAGTATTGCAAGCTTCATCAGCTGAGTCAATTAGCAGAACTGTCACTTTTAGGAACAATGAGAATGTGCTTAATTATGCTTCCCAGAAGGAGGAATGAGGCAAAAGATTTATTCTATACACAGTTATAAACAACTGTGGATTCATTGCACAGAGGTAATAAATCCTAAACACTGGTGACTTTAACGTTCATGTTGGTAACAACTAGCAGGGCTGGGAAAATGTCTTGGGCAAATTTGGTATTGGAGAGATAATTGATAATGGCCTGTGCCTCTTATCATTTGTAGAAGTAAATGAGCTAATGATTGGAAACATCCAATCAACACCAGTTAAAACCTCAGTTAAAATGGTCTTCACCCAGTAGAAACAATACATCAGTATTCAACTATTTCTAAATCAGCAGCTGTTTCCAAACATCACTCATGGACATCTGGTCAACAAGAGGCATTGTGTTTCTACCACCTTCTACTGCAGTCCTATTATTTTGATTAATATAAACTGCTCATAATGTAGCCACACCAATTGCTATGGAAAAGTGAAGTTACTTACTTGCCAGCAAGAATTCCACCTAATTTTTGTCACCATTTTTCAGGTGGATGATGAAAATGATTGAGGCACAATTGTCAGAAATAATTAATAAGCATGCCAACAAAATCTATCCCATTGGAAGACACTGAATCCAACCATAGATTTTGGATGAATGAAAACTCTGCAAACTCAGATTTAACTCTGTATTGATCACTTAATTAGCAAGTTGACACCTGCTTCAAAACAAAATGAATTGTCTATTGGAATTGTATTGCAAAAGAACTTGAAGAACTTGTATATTGCTGAGAACATCACCTCTGCACTTATTGTTGCCTCAGCAGTAAATTTCAACATGAATGATGCCAGAAATAGACAGATTTGTGAGCTCCAGCATTGAATGACTGAATCATTTATACAGTGCTTCCAGATCCTTTAAAACTGCCCTGTTCCGAGACATTCCAGTAGCCACCAACTCTTGACAGCTCAGATGGAACAATTGAATAATGTAACTCCAGTATCTCTGAATCTACCATCCATCAGTTAAAGAGGGAAAGCTAGTGACACAGTCACTGCAGAAGCAATAAACACTGCTTGTGATACACTAATTTGTCAGTTCCATTTATTCCTTCAAATAATTTGAGAGTCTGAGGAAATACTTTATTTATGGAAACAGGCAATATTTCCAATTTTCAAGAAAGGCAATCAGGAGTACAAGAATTGATGTGGGATTAGTCTGTTGTCGGTCAAGGTATTTTTCAAAGGCTTCAGAAAAGATGGAAACAAATAGCACAAGAGCAGACGACTAATTTCTGGTTTGGAAGGGGATGCTGTGACCAAATATTTGTATTATGACAACTGCTTGATGAATGCATCAACTGTGGAAAGAGGCTTTTCTTGCTGTTTATTGATTTTGCAATGGTGTCTGTCAGGCAGGGTTATGGAAGGCTAAGGTGAGCCTGCTAAAGTATTACAGCAGATACATGAGGAATCATGAAGTTTTGTGTGAATGGAGAAACATCCAGAACCTTCCCAGCATATAATAGCAATAGCACTTAGACTTATATACTGCTTCACAGTGCTTTTACAGCCCTCTCTACCCCGTTTACAGAGTCAGCATATTTCCCCCAACAATCTGGGTCATTTTACCGACCTTGGAAGGATGGAAGACGGAGTCAACCTTGAGCTGGTGAGAATTAAATTACTGGCAGTCAGCAGAATTAGCCTACAATACTGCATTCTAACCATTGCACCACCATGGCTCCTAGTAGTGTATTTCCCTTTCATCAACATTATGATTGTTGCAATCATAAGGAAGTTATTTGGTAGCATTTTGTCATATTCAGAGATGAATTAATCATAGATCTAATGTTGGCTAATAAGCATATGATTTTTGTTTCTGGTGGTTTTCATTAAGGCTGGGCAGGGATTTTAATTTTGATCACATATGGGCATCTGATTCTCTTGTAGGGAAATCCTTAAAACCGTGTTTCTTCCTGGAGCTCATGTGCACCCCCAGGAAAAGATGTTTGGTTTACTGCCAATTGGTGCAACATGTGCTCCAAATCACCTTTTTCTCTTTCAATCCAAGTTGCTGCACAAATCTAATTTTCATATCTTTCCTATTGGTAAGTACCTATTGTAATATTTACCCTAGGACTCTTATCTCCTTTAGTCAGCCTTACTATCCCTGGCATTTTTTTGCTTCAAATAAATAATTGGAGTAAGTTTTATAAGAGAAAAAACCTAAATTCCAATATGCTGACATATTCATTGAGGGACAAGAACTGCCTTCCCTAAGAATTTTGTGCCATTTTTTTAAAAAAAATATTTTTTTTGCAATTTCTCTTGGAAAAAAAAGATCAAGCAGGTCAGCACTTTCATTACATATGCCAGACTATAGTATTGTATGACGTTACAAAAGTAGAGAGTGACATTTCTGAAGTGTTGGACACTTGGGTGATTTTTTTAACACCCTCCCTTCCTGCATCATATCACTGAGCACTAAACAGCCAATCAGCATAATGGCAACAGCAACCTGACTCCACATTCACTGCCAACCCTCCATACAGGTTCCGCATCCCTAAGTCACCAGACAATGCACTCCCTTATTGATTGCACCCAGGGCAGACTGCCCCACCAAAGCACCTTTGCCAGGCCACTGAAACTATTTATCTAGTAGCTAGGATGCCCTCTTCCATCAGGGTCACCACACATCAGGCAAGAACTGAGTGTTCAACAGAACCCTTCATTTAACAGGATGAGGATCAATGCCGTGGGACACTAAAAGTGCTAATAAATGTAGTGTAGAAATGTTCTTTAGTCCAACAAAGTGCACTGCGAATACATGTTGATCTGAAGTTTGAGTTTATTGCTGCTAAAACAGTTCAATGGGACAGTCTCAGGCACTTTAATTTCACCAAGGCAATCCTATTCCAATGGAGATAAAAGTAAAATTCTGTACAAATCACAGGGAGACTGATACCCAGCTTAAGTATCTCCTTAGAGCAATTTCTTTCCCCATTTATAGGCTTTGTAACCCACAAGACCTGAAGTAAATTATGCTATATGTAGCTCCAGAAAATTATGTCTTCAGATCCATTAAAAATGAGAAAATCCATCACCAAACTCCACCATAAATTTATACTCCAAAGCACTCTTTCCTCTTGTGCATTGGTTAATATAACTTTAAAAGCCTACATTTATTCCTCAGTTCCCAATAATTAGACTTTCCTAAAATCTTACAAATAGATTTATACATACAGTTAAAATCTATATCTTAAACTCGTACAAGCCAGTCCTTTTGAAATTAAATGCAAGCAAATTATTTCCAGAATATACAGAGGTAGGAAAAATATATGCAATAACCAGTGAGAGTTTTAGGGGAGTTCCAGGGAGGGAGGGAATAAAAGAAAGCAATAAACATGGAAGCAAATAGAAGCACCCTTGATACCATGACCCCTGGGAGAACTTCTCCACTATCATTAGCAGCCTGGAATTTCTGCTGTGACATCAACATCCATACATTCTAAAAAGAATCCCAGCTCTATGGGAAGTCAAGACATGGCTTTGGCAATGCTGATAGGAGGCTTCAGAATTTGCATGGACGTTGATTTGCATGGGATACTTTCATGGTGTAAGATGGCCAAGGCAGAGAAACCTGAGCTTTATATAGACTTTTAAATGGAAAAAATAAAACATGTTAGCTAACTGACACCGATTCTTTAAAAAGGAAGGGATTGCAAGGGGGGTTTCGTGACATAGGGTCACAGTCCTTAGTGGTGCTTTATTAACAAGATTCATGGAGAAACAGTTAATGCTGAGGAGTCCATTTTCTGCAGGTCCTTTTCTTTACAGGCTAATGAAATCTTCTTTCCGAAAGCCCTTCTGTAAAACATAAAAAAGACTGTCATAAGCACACGTCAGGTCAGTGATGATCCAGCAAATGCTAACATATCTAAGCCCCACAGATACCAACACCCATAGGTTCTGCGCTAGAGACTTAGGTGCTATGAGCTCTCACTTTGAAAGAGAGAATAGAGAGAGAGAGAAAACCACAAACCGCTTTATAGTCCCGATGAAGCTTGCTGTACTGCCACATGTTAGACAAGAGGCTGGAAGCAGCTCTGGAGGCCTTCTCATTGTCCAAGCTAGAGAAAGAAGAGAAATCTGTAACATGTTACTGTGCACACTGGGACTCAAAATATACCCATTTCTTCTCCATGAATTACTAATGGACATTAAGTCAAGATATTCACATTCATCTGTGGCTGGACTCTTATCCTCCCATTACCTGGATTATGTCCCTTTGATCTCCAATATTTATTCAGCAGCGCCCCTATAGGAACAGATCTATACTTTTGCAAAGCCAGGAAAACTGCTGCTACTCTTAAGAGGATTTGAGGCTGAAGGAGGGACAGAGGCAGCCAAACTTTTCTGTCTTCCTGTAATGCAATACTGAGTGGCATTAGCTGCACAGACCTCAGAAATGCCAACCGTTCTTCTAGAATGGCCAGTCTACATAGGCACTTTGGTCTTCTGTAGGCAGCTGGTGCACATTCAACAACAGCCCTTTGGAGAGGGACATTTTCATAATGAGTATGTCAGACTTTTCACTCACCAGGCTCTTAAAGAAAGATCCATAGGATAAATGACATGGATCAGTCTGAATGCCATACTAGGAAACAAAGGAGCTAACGAAGTCAGATTAGGGTGGGGAAAAAACTCTTTGAGTCTAGGAAATAAATCATTTAGATGGACTAATTCATAAAAGTCAACTGAAAATCTTTGAGGTCTAGCAGGCTTGCTTCCTTGCCCATTTTCTTCCTTCCTCCAGCTCTTGATTTATGCACTGGAACTTGCCTTTTGCTTTTGAAAGGGACCGCACCTTTTGAGGATTGTGTGTATGTGCCTTCAAGTGAGTGCTGACTCTGGGTGGTTGCCTGGACAAGCCCCTGCAGTTTTCTTTGCAAGATTGCAGTTTTTAGGCTTCCCATTGGCTGCTTCCTAGGGCTGAGAGAGAATGACTGGCCCAAGGTCACCAGGTTGACTTTCTACCTAAATAGGGACCAGAACTCTCGATGCCTTAACTGAAATTGGTTCTACTTCTGAACATTAGGTGAATCTAGTAAAAATCACAGCCCTGTGATGCTGAAACAAGGGGGCATAAGGAAGTTTTCTGAAGCTGCAGTGGAGTCCAGAAATTAAACAGTGTAAAATGCTGCTCTAAGGGTGAAGTCTATATGGAGTATGGATGGAAACTGCTGGCCATTCCCACACACCTGTCTCTTTTCTTCTTGATGTAGAAGAGTTTGCGCAGGCCATCAAAGTAGACAATGTCACGTGCAGCAATGGGGCTCTCCACAACCAAGTTGTTCAGCACTGCAATGATGTTGACTACTACCTCTGTCGGGGGCCACTTATCTCCGGAGCTTCCAGGAAGTTTCTCAATCAAATGACTCACCACTTTGGTTGCTGCCAATCCGAAACAAATGTGGTTAGCAAATAGTACACAGAGAAAATGTACTTTGCCTAAAATCTCACTGTGGGTGATGTAAGTAAAGCATTTAAATTGCATGAAGGGAACTCTTTTGTCAAGGCCCTGCTGTGTTTTCCTATAGGAATAACTCACACATTTCATCCTTGTTGCGTGCATTCCGGGACAGGTTGCGAATCAATCCCGTCAGAGAGCGAAGCTGGTGATGGTCAGCTGTGCGGACTCTGTCCAGTACAGGGTTCAGGATCCTCTCTTGCTCCAAAGCCACCCTACTGAGGACACCTGCCCACTACAGTGGACAAAAAGAAGAATCAGCTAGCAAATGAGACAGTACTGCTGCTGAGACAGTGAATGTTGTAGGCACAGTGGAGAAATAATATCCAACTGATTCTTCTACTATAAGGTGCTCTAGCAAAAATATAAAACTTTCATATATCTATACCAAGAAATATCTGATTGTTGCAACAAATGACTCAGTTTATTCTTTACCTTTCCTTTACTCCCAGTGTTTTCTGGACCATTGATAACTGCCTTAATCATGTTTGGCTTTAGGCAGACAATGGAAGCCTTGTCAACTCCTTTCCCTCCTGCAATCAGCTTTATTGGTTTTCTCCTTTTCTCACCCTCCGTAACAAGATGGGCAAGTTTTCAATGCAATCACTGTTCAAGCAACTGCAAAGTAGGCAGAGCAAGCATTCTTCATAGATATCTTCTCTATATGTTACTTTAAAAACTCTAGAGCTTTGGTAGTGTTGATAAGTATCATTGGCTGAACCACAGGAAAAACCTCAGAGCCCTTTTCCTTCAGGGCACAAGAAAAAAATGAGGAAAGGTTGCTGGTAGCTTTGGCAACAGATATGCTCCATTGTTTGAGCAGGCCTACTTCATTTCACTGCTCTCTGAATGTAACCATCATAAGGAAACCATCAGAGAGTTCATCTTCCATACCTAACTCACATTTCCTACAAAACATCAAGTTCACGTCTTAACTTCCTCCTCTCCTTAATACGCATTGCTTTATTTTAAAATCTTCAGAGAATTCAGGCTGGTACTTCTGGAGTCAGCCTTACCCGCCGGTCTCCTGCTGTGATATTCTGAAGCGCTCCAGAGGCTGCCTCCGTGGTATGCTTATTCAGTTCACATCGCTGTAGCAGCCTATTGTACACCCCTATAATCTGAGGGTTCCAGAGCCACTCCAAGCCTTTAGGATCCTTAGAAACTTCTGTGAAAGTCACAATATCAGAGTTCATGTGGAGCTAAGGAGAAGAGTAAGAGAGTATTTAATGACCATTCTTTGAGACTGTATGAACTTTTGTTCTAGCTACAATCTTGTTATCTCCTTTACACCTTACCCAGTTCAAAAAGCCTTTATTATTGCTCAAGCCATTCCCAAGGAGCCTATTCTCCCACATCTTATTTCTAATCATGTTGACCCAGTTATTGTTCTTTCAGGATATTATTCCTCCCGTAACAACTCTTTACCTTCCTTATACTTTAGCATTAATTCCCTCCAATTGAGGCATATTACTTAAAGGAATTGTCAACCCTCTAGATATCACAACTACCAAAGAAAATTTCTATTCCAGAAGAATTATTGGGGTTTCAGTGTCTAGAATACCTCCCCATTGATGTCGGGGATTCACTACTATTTAGCTAAACAGAAAATTTATTCTGTCCAGAGCAATACGTTAGTGAAGATTCTAGATATGGGACTGAGGCTTGTTCTTGACTATAGGGGGCTTGGATTGAATCCTGTTGTGCTCAGAGTCTAATCTTCTTAGTCAAGCAGGGGCTTCTTTCTTTCCTTTCTTTCTCAGTTACTTTTCATCTCATGTAATAAGGCTGCCCAGAACAGGCTCAGTTCTCTCCCATAATGGCATTTTTCAGAGTCTCACCTCTCGGGCCCTCCTGCTTTGTGGGCTGAAGCAGCCTACTAGTTCACTTGTCATGTTAGCTCCATCACTCCTCTTATATCCTTCTAGCCGCTGGAGCGAGGAAGGAGGAATTTCATCATAAAGTCGATAGGAGAGATTGCGCAGGACACAGACTGCATTCTCAACACTCTGTGTGGACAAAATCCATTTTTTGAAAAAAAACCAAAACCCAAAACAAACCTTTTTATAGTGTATTATTTATTGCAATTTTTCTATTATTTTCTTAATTTTTAGCAGTAACTGGCATAGACTAAATCGGGTTAAATTGATGTTCAGGTGTTAATAGTGTATTTTATATATTCTGGTTTCTATTTGATTCTTGCAAGGGGACTCCTTAGGCAATAATATAGAGAGCTCCAAACAGAGAGGATTTTATAATATTTTTGTATCAAACGTACATATTTGTTTAATGATGCATCATTTGCCTTTCAAATGTTTGCTTGAGGCATCTTATAACAAGAATCTTCATCAGCTTTTGACAGATTCAGGTTGTTTCGGTGCCAGAAGCCACCCATATTGTATTTTTGCCAAGAATCTGTTAGGCTGAAGAATAAGTTCCTGGATATCTCTATTCCAAGAGACGATCAAGCATTGAACTTTACTTGAAGAACCAGACCTTTAGTCCATTAGACAATTCATAATATCATATATTTTAAATTATTACACCGATATCCACCTTTGCACATGGAACATGAGGTGTATTTCACTGGTTGTATTCATACAACATACTCAACAAGGTCAACTACAAACTTAGCAGCTACAGTTGCATGACAAGCTAAACTTGATTTGCTTTAATTCTGGTTACCTCTGACTGTCTTAAGAGTATTGTATGAACAAAGGCCAGTTGAGATTTATTCTTCAAACCAAGAAAATAATCAGGACAAAGTTAAGTGTGTTTTACAAACACAGCCACTGGCTCTCTTAGTTCATCATTTTATTGTCACAATTGTTTTGTAAAGTAGGGCAGTCAGAGAATTATTGACAGGCTAAGATTACCTAGTGAATTTCATGGCTGAAGATGAATTCAGATCTACATCTCCTCAGCCTTGAACTGATATTCTAACTACTGTAGTTGCAGTAATATAAAGCACTTCATTTTTTTAGATTATATCCAAAAAGAAAAGTGTAAATGGAAGTGTTATTTTTTACAGAGATGCATCTGGCAGGTGCCCACGCTAACAAAAATCTTAATGTTAAATTTATGAAATGTTGGTGTTCTTGTGCATTATATATAACACTTACTGTCACACCTTTGGTTTTCTTTTCAATGCTTGCCTTAAAAATGTGTGTCTAGAAAGTATCAATCTTCTACAATGCCTCTTTACTGAACTAGTAGCCCATAAATAGTAAATGTTAATGAAATCACAGGTTAAACTTAAGGAAAAATATGTTGGATGGACTATGAAGGACAGCCCAATTAAACATTTACAGTAATGAAGAACTATATGTAAAAGAATAACCACAGAAAATTCCAATTTTTTTTTGGAAAAAGTGCATTTCCCTACTTGACTCAAGTTGGATTTAGAATAAAACAAAAGACCTCACCTTATCCTCTGATTTTCCCACTTCCAGTGAACTATTTATGTAGCTGACCATGGAATCTACCAATCCATGGCATTCACGCATTTTTTGCCGAGTCTGCTGGCTAGCAGAGCTTAGATTCCTACAGGAGAAACAGGAAGGGGTATCATTACAAAAATATTCCTTCAATGCACCCTCTTCAAATTCAAGTCTTTGCCCTCTTATTCTTAGAAAAGAAATACAATACCTCAGGGAACATTTTTCAGACAAATTGTCTCTCTCCACCAAGCCGCAAAATATGGATCCAGAATATTATTTGAACCAGGAATCAGCATCTTGTTGCAGAATTCCCATTTTCATTGACTCTACCAAGCATGGCCAATTATAGACATTCAAACTAGCAAAAATTAGGTCATATAATTCAGCCACAATCTTGACAAAGTCAAATGGCAGCAAAATTTGATTTATATTTGGGGAGAAAAAAGAATATTTTCATAGTAAGAATTGCACTCTCATAGTATCTTGCTTTGCTATCCAACATAATATTCCACAGCCATATATAGATACTTATCATAAATGAATTACACTCCACTTCAAGTACTGATTCAATTTGATCCTCTTCTATGAGAAACATAATGTTCTGATTGTGTTGCCATCATCCTGATTCTAATCTTTGCTATGTATCAAATCAGTGACACTTACTAAAATAGCATAAATGAGGAATGCTATGGATGAATATCTCTCCCATATATATTTAGTGGAAACATACCATACAGATAGAAAAATATTCTCTTCTAACCATACAATACAGAGCATACTCAATTGCCTGAGAAACTTATGAAAGTAATGTTACAATAAAGTAACATAAAAGTATTCACTATTTCTACATTAGTTGTGAACTAGTTTTGCTGAATGAGATTCAGTAATGCTTACATTTCTCTTTTTATTCCTACCAATCTTACTAAAAGGTTATAACAACAATAACTGCTATTATCGATCAGGATTTTCCTACTTCTTTCAGACCCTATAATTCTCGTATAGTTAAAGTACCTGAGGAAGCCAGTGGCGTTATAGAAGATTTCTGACTCAGAGGCATTTTGCTGGATAATAGCTGCATTCCTTGAGGCGGAGAGAGGGGTCAAGATCAGGTTTGTGAGCTGCTCCAAAGTGTCCCGGGCAAGGCGGTCCTTGAGGTTATCACTTGAAGACAGATTCCAGAAAATGCCTGCAAAGCAATCAATCAGGAGACAGAGGAATGAGACAATACCTTTGCAGAAGGCACTATTCAGCAAGATGGGAATGGCTCCCTTATACATACCAGACCTTTGGGATTTAAGTAATCAGCTTTTTATAACAATATTTATTGCTTATGATATCAAAAGGAGAAAAAAGCTAAAACGACAACGAATCAGAAAATAAAGAGGGAGAAAAAGAAAAAGGAAGTTGAATTGCATCCATAGTAACATGCACATACGTAAAACCGGTAACTTTTTAAGCAGCAGTTTAAACTTCGACCACACAGAAGAGTTCAGCCAAATTTTCCTCTGTGTCAATAGAAAACAAAGTCATAAGTAGAGAATGAATACATTTCATCAACCTGAGATTTAAAATAATATATAATATTTTTTCCCCATGGAAATAAATATGGTTTTTAGGCTACTGTTCATGCATAACACATCCAGGATAAGTTAAATGTTGCAGTATATTATTTTATCCCTGTGTTGCTTTCAAGTTATAATTATCATCAACACCATTAACTTTTAGAGTGCAGAATGCTTCACAATCCTTATCTCATTAATCTTTACATCAACTAGGTTTAGGTCACATTTTCACTTTTACAAGTAGGCAGCTAAGACTAAAGATATTTTAGGTTTTGAAAATCTTCAGAGGAAGATTTTTAACTACAAAGCAAAATCGCAGAGGGCAGATACCAGCCTAATGATGCTCTGACTTCTCTTGAAGTTACTTTTGAATTATCCCAAATTCAGAAAGTGCCTTGAAACTTACATAAAAAGAATTTACTGGTTGGGAAGATATTAACCTGTCCCATTTGCTTTCCCATGTCACCTGGCACACCTTTCCTAAGGCCACCTGAGCCTATGGCTGAGCAGGGCCACTGAGCACTATTACTACCCAATGTTTTCTTTGCTGGATCCCACAGCAGCTCTGAATAATGCAATACCTGTTACTTGCTGAATCCTGGAGTACAACCAAGGTTACTCATTCATTTTATTTTGGCATTAAATGTACATGCAAGCTATTTCATGTCTTCTCAAACCCTTTTTTAAACTATTGTTCCAGTGAGCCAACAAGTTCCCTTAATTAAACTACAGTTGAAATAAACTGGAAACCCAATGTTAAAAAAGCAGTTATCAATCAACCTGGTACAATTTTTTATTGGAAACTGCACTAAGCAATTAACTGTTTGTTTTTAAAATGGATAAATAAAACAATGAAGATCCAAGACTATTCTGCCCATTTTTAAATAAATTCTAATCAGATTCAGAACTGTGCCAATACAGATTCTGAAATCTCAACCATTACTATAGCTTGTCCCTTACTTGCAATGAATGGGGCATCTCAGGCTGGGCTAGGCTAAGCAGCTAGATTATTTCTGATGACAATCTGGTTTCATAAAAGATATATAACAACAGAGTTGGAAGGGACCTTGGAGACCTTCTAGTCCAACTCCCTGCCCAGGCAGGAAATCCTACACCATCTCAGTCAGATGGTTATCCAACATTTCCCAAAAATTTCCAGTGTTGGAGTATTCACAACTTCTGCAGGCAAGTCGTTCCACTTATTAATCGTTCTAACTGTCAGGAAATTTCTCCTTAGTTCTAAGTTGCTTCTTTCCTTGATCAGTTTCCACCCATTGTTTCTTGTTCTACCCTCAGGTGCTTTGGAGAACAGCCCGACTCCCTCTTCTTTGTGGCAACCCCTGAGATATTGGAACACTGCTATCATGTCTCCCCTAGTCCTTCTTTTTATTAAACTAGACATACCCAGTTCCTGCAACCGTTCTTCATATGTCCTAGCCTCCAGTCCCCTAATCATCTTTGTTGCTCTTCTCTGCACTCTTTCTAGATGCAACAGATCTAGATGCAACAGATAAGTGCCCATTGTGAGGAAAGAACCAACTAGGCCAGGGGTAGTCAACTTTTTTATACCTACTGCCCACTTTTGTATCTCTGTTAGTAGTAAAATTTTCTAACCGCCTACTGGTTCCACAGTAATGGTGATTTATAAAGTAGGTTTGGGGGGTGGGGGCGCCGGCTACCAGCTGTGCTTGTCTGTTACAGCTGGGTGGTGTGGGGGGAGATGCACAAGCTATTCTGGGATGAGGCTCTTTTGTTTGCAGTCGCACTATAGCGCCATTTAATTTCACTTACATAACGTGAACTAAACTTATGCGCGGGCGATACAAATAGTATATTTTCAGAAATTTAAATTGTCACGGGGAATTTTATGAAAACCTAATGAAAATGTTTTTAAATAATGCTATGACAATTTTTTAAAAAGTCAATTAAATTTTAAAAAAGGAAAGTGCTTCAGTATCGGACCGCCCACCATGAAAGCTGGAACGCCCACTAGTGGGCGGTAGGGACCAGGTTGACTACCACTGAACTAGGCCAACATGTATGCTACAGATCTATTCTGTAAAAAAACCTGTGGTTGCAAAAATTCTGATTGTTTTAGTGAAGCCTGGGGAAATTAACAGAGTCCTGGACTGTTATCTGTTAGCTATCTACATCAGTTTGGGTAATGAGTAGAGACAAAACAGCAGAAACAGAGCAACTTTCTGAGAAAATTATTTTTGGACAACAAAAATATGAAGCAGACAGGTTCTGGTTAGGTGATGGCTGTGTATAAACTTGCACAAATCAAGTGCTGTGATGCTCTCAACATTATTAGAATATTTCACTGCAAAGAACACAATGGCTGAATCATAGCAACTTGTTGGAGCAAGACAGCCTTGTGAACCCAGCCAACCACCATGCCTTCCAGCAACTTATCTCCTTCCCCCCCCTGTATAGCTCCTCACAGCTGAGATCTCCACAAGATTAGAGGGCCTAATTTTGTTTAGTTTTCATATTTGTCAAGTTACTTTTCTCTTCCCTTTTCAGTAAGGATGGAAAACACTGTTTTCCCAGATACTGTTGAACATCAACCCCACCAACATAATTGAAGATAAATGATAATGGGAATTGCAATCTGATGCTATATGGCTATAGGCTGACCTCTGCCTCTTCCTCCTTGTTGTAAAGGGGTGTGCTGTACAGTCACAAAAGGGTTATCCAGCTATTTTTGGAAGGCCTGAAACAGACTTTCAATAAGGCCAACAGCATCAACTCTCCCCCACCCAACAATAGCTACAAATATTGGTTGCCTAGCAACGTAAAAAAACGGCAAGAATCAGCTTCTACTTCTTCCCCTTTCTAGTTTATTATCTGCTGCCACCAGGAAATGTCACTCATTCATTCTATTTTGTGTTCATGAGCAGTCTTAACTGTTACAGCATCCCAGTGCGTCAGCCACTGTCATAACTGCTTGAGAAGCTGTAGATGTTGACATGCCAGGCCTCTATCGCAGCAGGCTTTGGACTTGTTTACCTACTCACACAAGTGCCCCATACTGACTAAACTTAGTATGGCTACTAATTTCATGCCTCCCCTCAGCTTTTGCCAAAGCTTCTATGGCTGGTTTTGCTGAAAGGTATAAGCATTATCCCTCTTGGGAAATTTGGGATGAACAGATATTTAACATGCCTTTTGCAAAGGGGAACATTAATCCCTACACTTGTTAATAAAAATGCAAAGAGTTTTAACCCAGCTTGGTAACCACTAGCAGAAAGAGAGTATGACAATGAAACAGCAACTTGAGCCAGGGACACTTCCATTCAGAATTGCAAGCAATCAAAGGACAGGATTGCTGAATTCATATTATGGCTTACCAGTGAATGTAGATGAGCACAAGTTAGTAAACAAGAATTTAGGTTGTTATTATAGCACCCAACATACATTTGCTTATGAAATGAAGAGATCTGTTGCAACTCTGCATTCGGGTACCTGAAGAGCAGTTAAGCCATACATGAAGGGAAAATACTGCGCTTCTGGAAAATCAGGTTATGTATATAAAGAATTCTTGGAATGAAAAGGACTGGGTGAGAAAAAATAAAGTGAGACTTCCGAAAGTCAGAATTCCCTTAACAGAAGCAACATAAAGAAAGATGAGGTGGTATTTCCTCTTATGAGACTAAGACAGTGATGCAGATTTAGCTGGGATTTAGCTGGGATTTATTTTGCTTGCATATTGGTAGAGAGGCAGATAGTTTATGAGGGAATTAATGGATGAAAACTAAAGGAGGGTCCTATATTTGTCTAGTTTAGAAAGTGGATCTTGTGCAAGACTGTAATTAACCCCAGGCTACTAGGAAAAATAATACAATTATTACTGCAATATTTATTTTGGAACTTTGGGCTTGCTGATCATATATGAAGGGCTTTAGTATACAAGAGAGCTGAGAAAACATTCCCATAATAAACTTAGATTTTTGCCATGTAGTTGGCAAAAGATGGGAGATCTCACTCTCTCTGGACAAATTCATCCTCACTTGAAAACAGCAGAAACTTGTCTTTTCCGGTATTTTTTTAACATCCAATCTTTTTTACAGCAGTTACAAGTACAATTATAAATTTGGCCTTTACGCCTCATAATTCTCTTCTTTCTGTCAAATCACCCAAACCATAAAGTCCTGATAATTCAATAAATTCATTAAAAGGGTTTTCCAGTCAGCAATAAATGTAGATATTGCCTTTCCTCCGATCAAAGAAATAAATGTATCCATCTCAGCAAGTTCCACCATCTTCAACAGCCATTCCTCCATTGTAAGTAATGCTGAATCTTTCCAACTTTGTGCACTCGGAAACAGTTTGTGCATTTGAATCTAAAAATTTCCAGCTTTTTTACATGCCCACCAAATATGATAATATGTCCCTTCATCTTGTTCACATTTCCAATAGGTGAACATTCCAGCCAATTTCTCTGGTGACATACATAGCACATCATTTTATAAGGGATGTATCTTCTTTAAATAACATCCCACCTATCACCCCCTCCCCACATAACAGCACCCTGTTAAGATCATCTGGTCCCCTAGCCTAGACTATGATATCAGGAGATTACTTGGTCCAACTTCAATTGAATTCCATTAACATTTCACAAGAGTCCAACATGCTAGAAATATGCATGAAAGCTCAATGCACCATAGTTTTGGCCCTACTTTTCTCATTGGTCTTTGTATTAAACACTCAGAGCTTGTTGGACAGGAAGAGCAACTTTTTATAACAGAAGGAAAATATAATCTCTTCCCTCTGGCAGATCTCTTTATTCCTATTCCCAGTTCTTCCTACGGACGGATATTTGCCAGCAACTGCAACATATAGCCACACTGTGCCCCTTGCTCCCCCAGCCTGCTTCTCTTTATCTCTTTACCTGATGTTAAGCAGAACAAACACTTAATTTATAGGAATTTTGCATCCCTTCCCCCAGCCCCTCCTAATACCCTTTTCTTTGCTAGGATTTATTGAGGCACATTGAAGTTAACATTTTGGGCATTTAAATTAGTTTTTTAAGGGATGTTTTTAATTATTGTGTATATTTATATTTTATTTGCCTGTTCACTGCCCTGAGTCCTTCGGGAGAAGGGCGGTATACAAATTAAAATATTATTATTATTATTATTATTAAGTTGAGCTTGTTAATGGACTGACATTCCAATCTCTACCCAAGAAGATGTTCAAGGAAAGAGAGTATTCAGGAATTGCTAGTATTTCACTGATTCCTTCCATTCATTTACCCCTCCTCAATGTAGCTTTACTGTTTGTGAATTAAAAAATGAACTAATATTTTAGGAACATTAAAGGAACATCACTAATTATGAAGGGAATTTAGAACAGAAGGGAGGCAAATGCTCTGAACAAGAATGCATCTTATTGCACCAAACAAAATGCACAAATAATCTAAATATATCCCTGGTTTCATATATAAACTAAACTTAGCATTTTTAGTTTAGTGTGATGTGCAAACTCAACCTGACATTGTGTATCACTCAGTAAATTATAGCTTACTCTTGGCAAATTCTTGGTTAAACATTTTGGTTTTGCATTAACTGTTGCAAATCCTTTGGGACTGTGATTGTCTATAAATGTGATTACTAGTTGTGTAAATGCAATTCGGGTGTACATCAGAGGCTTCTTTCCAGATGAAAATAGAAGCCAAGGTTGTTTTCTTCAGAAAAAGGCAAATACAATTAATATCTTGCCTTAATTTGATCTTTGCGTTACGGCAGACAGCAGTTTCAATTCTGGCATAAAACCTGCAGTACATTATTTCTTGCTAACCCTTCTCTCTTGATAAGTTCAGGTTTTCAAATCCTATCATATTTCAATTTAATCATATTGCCACCCCATATAATATTTCTATTACCACAAGACTTTTTTTTTTAGATATAGCAATTTCTGAAATTTGCTTGTAAATTATAGGAGTTATTATATGGCAAAAGTTGATGGGGTGAGACTACATTTTTGAGATTTCTTTTATACCTTAAAATTTGTGACTAAATTATTTACTCTAGTTATTTATTTCCATTCTGGTTTAAGATACTTCCTGGCTTAAATAATAATAATTAAGAGATAAGATGGCCATAGTTTCTTTCCTGACTCCTACCAATCTGTTTTCTCCTTATTCTTTTTTTTTTAACTCCTTCCATACCCCAGACATAGCACACGTTCAATTACTAACTGTTTATACAGCATATAATTTCATGGACTCACATTTAATGTGAATATGCAACAGACATCTCTCCAAAGTAACAAACAAGTCCATTACATCTAAAGTAATCTGATGAAGCATTAAATTTACCTTAACTTTGCAACATCTGTAATTCCTTTTTGCATGATTATGACATTAAACAAATTATATTATGTATGCCATCTATGCAATTATGAAATTATAATAAATACATAAAATCATTAAAAATAACATAACTGGCCATGACGACATACCTTCATATTTAATAGACATTTTGGAATAACAGATGTCACCTCCATACGAAACTTCATTAAAACTTGATTTCATTTTATAATGGAATCTTAGGTCTAGCAACACCAGTGGGAGGAAGACTTCATCTGTCTCATGATTCTTCCTCTGTTTAGCTATTTTTCTAGATTAAAGTTATGCAAATTTTGGTGGCTGCAGAAGGTAGGGAAGGTGAAGAGCTGTGCAATTGTCATAAAATACAAGCAAAACATGAGATGAAGGGGTTACCCTGGATCTTTTGCTAAACACAAGGTTGGGGAAACCAACAGAAATATAAATGGAGTCATTTGGAAGCAACAATGCTATTGTTTATATTTTATTATAATTTACCTAGTAGTTATTTGGTTGAACAGTAGAAAAAAAATATTAGCATTGCTTTTTAAAGGCTGAATAACTTTCAGCCAGTTGATGCAGTAGTTTTTTAATTTAAAAAAAAAAATTAAAGCCAGACCTGTTTCTATTTTCCATTAAGAACAATTTCTCTACGATAAAAATTGCTTCCTCCTGTTGTAACATTTGGTTATTAATCACAAGGAACAGTCTCATTGTACTAAGATTTCTCCTCTTCTGACCCTTGTGTTAAGATACAGTGGAAATGAAATGTAATAGTAGGGCAAGACATACTTTTTTCCAGTGGAAGACTATAACAATAGCAGTAATGCTTAGACTTATATACCACTCCATAGTGCTTTACAGCCCTCTTCAAGCAGTTTACAGAATCTGCATGTTGCCCCCAACAATCTGGGTCCTCATTTTATCGACCTCAGAAGAATGGAAAGCTGAGTAAAGCTTGAGCCAGTCAGGATTGAACTCCTGGCAGTGAGCAAAGTTAGCCTGCAATTTAACCACTGCGCCACCATGACTCCTATATTTGGCAGCTTCCCTATTTCTTTTCTGTGACTTTGGAATGCATTTAGGTTCTAGTTTGGGCCGACAGTTGGGGGAAGAAAGACTACTTTGAAATTAGTTCGAAAAAAAATTATGACTTCTCCTATTTCTTTTTAATTTTCCTATTTCTTGGGTGGGATACAGATCCATGCTCCCAATCCTCCGCCTGCTATTTGTCTACAACGATGTTCACTCACCAGTGACATTCTTGCGTAATTCGTCATCCTGCTCCCGCAAAGTGCGCATCAGCTCATAGATTCCATTTTCTTCCACCAGCCCCAGCTTGTTCTCAGCACTGTCATAAATAAGATTGCGCATGGCACCAGTGGCATGGCGCTGCACCTCTTGGTTGGAACTGTTGAAGAGCTTCACCAGCTTGGATATGGCTTGGAGACTGCGAGCCTATGGAAAGAGGGAGAGGGGCAAACATCTCAAGAGAGAAGAGGGCTCATCCTGTCTCATCTCCACCCATGTGCACCTCTCTCATCCTGTCTCTAAGCAAGCTGCCTTTTTCGCAGTCAAATAATCTTTTTGCAGGAACTCCTCTCACCAGAACTGTTTTAACAAAGCATGACACAACCTCTTGAAGGAGAGTCATCATTGAGTAAACCTGTAAACTATCTTGGGATCTTAGGCATCCTTTCAGCTAACAATCCATCCAATATAGCCTCACCTGTTTCTTGGCATCGTTGTCACTGTAGCATTTATGCTGGATATAAGCAGCCCCAAGAACCTGGAGGTTGGGGTCATTGGCCATCAGATATTTCACCGCAGAGGGAAGATCAATGTCATCAAATCTGAAACCAAAGTTAAGCCAGAGAGGACATGATGCAGTTTCAAACCTTCTTCTTTTTTACAGAGATTTCTAATAATATTCATCTGACTGTTGTGGTTAACCCTCCTCCAAATTCAACTGTACATGTAGTCCTCGACTTACAACAGTTCGCTTAGTGACCATTCGAAGTTACAAAGGCACTGAAAGAAGTGATTTATGACTGTTTTTCACACTTATGACCGTTGCAGCATCCCCGTGGTCATGTGATTTACATTTGGATACTTGACAACTGACTCACATTTATGTCCTGAGGTCATGTGATCCCCTTTTGTGACCTTCTGACAAGCAAAGTAATGGGGAAGCCAGATTCACTTAACAACCGTATTACTAATTTAATGACATTGCAGTGATTCACTTAACAAATGTGGCAAGAAAAGTCGTAAAATGGGGCAAGACTCACTTAACAAATTTCTCGCTTAGCAACATAAATATTAAACTCAATTGTGAGCTTAAATCTAGGATTATCTGTAATTCAGTCCAGAATTATAGTCATAAATTGTTGCAGTTGTTAAGTGGGTCACCACTTGACTATTCCTGATTTTTCCCCCCGATAGTCATTACCATGGTATGTTAATTACCATACCATGGTTGTTAAGTCTATCTATTTTATCCAATGGACTTTTTTGTCAGAAACTAGAAGTACACGCTGGAAACCAGCAAAATATGTGATTATCCACTATGGCACACCGCAAATGGCCATGAATGCGTGCCAGTTGCCCAAAATGCAATCATATGACTGCACAGGATGGTAGGTGTTGGAACTTCAAAATTGGGTTGTGAGTACCTTTTGGAGGTGTGTAGGGGGTGTCTGTTATAATCCTGAATGGTCATTAAGTGACCAGTTGTAAATTGAGGACTACTTATATCTACTAAAGAAAGCTATATATATAGATATAGATATAGATATAGATATAGATATAGATACATAATTGCCTTGCTAGCTGGTCTGAGGCGTACAAGGAATTTGAATTTCTTGCGAAAACATAAACATCTTGCTTTTAAAAAGGATGGGAAGATAACTTAATAAGGAAAGAGCCTGGTAAAATAGGGTTACAGGGCTGGGATAATCAGACCATACTGTACATCAAGTTTCTAAATTATTACTTTGCTTTTGCTATTCAATATTCTGTTACATGAACCTTTTCCCTTACATAAGGGCTAGAAACTTGCTTTATTTTTTACAAACACAAATGTAATTTCTCAGAATGCAAAACTCTGGGGAAAAAAACAGATTTTATGTTGCGATAAAAAAGTAAGATTCTGTACTATCAGCTGCTTCCCCAATGCAGTGCAAAGATATCAGAGATAGAGAGATGGACAGACGGAGGGAGAAAGAGAGGGAGAGAGAGGTGAGGGGAGAGAAATAAAAATTAATCCATTCATTCCCAGTGGTTTCAGTTCTAAGCTTTTTTCTTTCACTTTACTCAATTAACCAAAACCTATTGGCTCACCCTATTGCTTTAAAAAGATGAGACATGTTTCCAAACTGGCTATTTCTAGTCTGGGAACCAATGGTTCTTATCTTGTCAATCTCAGCTGTTACACCTACAGTCAGTCAACAAGGAATAACTGAAATAACCCATCTGTTATATAAACATCTGTTATAGAAAAATACCATATACCAACACCCTGTAAGTTTAATTAGGACTGACAGAAATGTCAATGCCTGACCAGATTCAGAATAACCTCATTTACAACTCCCGTATATGAAAATAAGTGAGCACACAGAACATAACTTGCATTATTTATACAAATAATGTATACAAATATAATAAATAAATAAATAAATAAAATTATTTTCCTGTCCTGTTTATTTTAGGTGGCTTTCTGCTCAGCAAAGGCAGGATCCAGAGATTGATGTCATTCTTTTGCCACCTGAATCCTTTAGGCACAACAGATAATCAGGTACCCTAACTTCCAGATTCACCAATAGAGCGCACCCAGGCAAAGAAATAATACACAAAAATGAAATACTCCATGCCCCTATGGCTAGGTTTCACAGTCTAGGACTATATACTTTGTGTGCCTGAACCGCAGTTATGTCATTCTCACCTTCCACTGTCAATAGAAATTGATTTGGTTGGAATTCAGGGCAGTTAAGTGGCTGAAAGCCATCTGTTCCAGTTTCCTCAGCTCAGTTGGGACCAGAGCATTGCACTGCTATAAATTCACAGCACACTTACCCACCAGAGTAGGACTGCTGGGACATCAGTGTATTTTGACCATCAAACATGTCCATGCCACGCAGGTCTTGCAAATGGTGGTTGGATTCGGCCAGACTGTGCACAGAAGGGGCCCGGGAAGTACGCTCCACTGAAGCATAAGTGTTCCCAGCCACTCCTTGAGAGGTCTGAGTGCCACTGAAAGAGCCTGTACTAAATCGGGAGCGGTTGTTGCTCTGGAAACGTTGCAAAGTGCGCATGGCTGGGGCACGGATGACGGGCCTGGTCTGTGGGACCACCATGCCATCCATCCAGTCGAGAGGTCGTTTCGCGCAAGCGTTAGAGCCAGCGCTCATCTGCCTGTCAAAGGTGTAGGATCTTTGGAAGCCACCTCCCCCACCACCCCGGTTTTTATAGAGAGTTGCTTGGGTCAGTGGATCCATCTCGGACATTATGCTGTAGTGGTCATCCCCACCCGCAGGGCCATAGGGTCCATCTGCCAGACGCAGGGAATGCAAGGACATGGTGTCATAGTTCTGACAGTTCCGGTAGTTCTTGTCATTGAAAGACCTGGGTCGGGTGGTGGAGCTGTAATTTGTGCCATACAGTGGACTTTTGGGGCCAGTGCCATTGCTGATAGTGGCTATTCTACTATTGGGCCTGAGATCCACTGCTGAGCGGGAGGACCAGCCAGCAGCCTTCACAGAATTATAGCCATTATTGCCAACCGAATGGTGCAGCTGCAAGGGGCAGGAAAGAAGGAAAGAAAGAAGGGAAAGTTAATACTTGTTTTCAAATGCAGACAAATTCTGTCTCATACACACACACACACAAAAACACACACACACACACACACACATACATTTCCTTCATGCCAGTTATTAAATCAGCTGAGATATTTTGAAATGATCTAATCTACATACTAATGAGCACCTATTACAGGGGTTCTGGGGGCTATAGGCTGTCCTCAGAAACACCTACACGGTTTGTGGCTTAAGAATAGGCCCTGCTTGCCCTGACACCATTTCTAAGGTAAACAAGAGCATCATATGGCACCATCAATTAAAGGTTGCAGTGCTGGAAGTCAGCAACAGAAAGGACATATATGCATATAAACTATCCACCCACATCGGATTCCTTTGACACTGAAAAATATAAATAACGGTGGGAATAAAGTACAGTTAAATATTGATAGAAACAGGAAACAGGAAACAGCTCTACTTACCAAACCTTTGTGATCTGTGCCATTGGTTTGGGATCTGGAGCTAAACTGTTGCTGTAGAGTTCTAAACTGACCATTGGTGGAGATTCCACCTGCAGTAGGACAGAGAGAGAGATTACATTATGTATAGAAAGTGAAGAAAGAAATGGAAGTAGGCCAGTAACTGGCTGAAGCTGGTTACATTTTAAGGAGACATGTTATCTGCATGAGAAAAATCAGAATTTCTCCTCAAATTTAGGGTAGTCTCCAACTCAGTGATACGGACTGATTCCCTGCATTCTGAATCCCATCACAATCTGGCTGAAAATGATGGAAGATACTGTCCAGTATCCCTGGAGGGTATCATATTCTTCTTATAGCATGGATTCTGAGATCGTAGCTGGTTTTTGTGTTCATCTAATTAACAGCCACAGTTCTGGTTTCAATTATTCCCATGTTACATTTTTGAAATGGCACAGGTTTATAATCTTATATTATTGAATGGCCAATCCAGTTCAATATCATGTCTTCAAGCTGGCAACAGTCCTTTAAAATCTTGGTGGCAGGATTCCTACCCAGTTCTGCACTGCCCCCTATAGTTGGCAATGACTAGCAGAGTGAAATACCTGCAATATGGAATTCTGTCCCTGGAGATGCTTGAGGGGTGTCAAACTCATTGAGGGCTGCATCAGAGTTGTGTTTGACATCAGAGGGCCAGTGTGGGGGCATCGCCATGGTGGGCGTGACACGGGACTTGTGTCGAGGGCACCTGTGGTGGCCAAGTGCTAAGGCAGGACTTCACTGAGACCCTCCCTCACTCTCATTATAATCTCTTTCCTTCCCTTCTTTCTTCCTCTTCTTCTTTTTCCTTCCCTCTTCATTTTCCTTTCTTCTTCCTTCCCCTTTTTCCTTCCTTGCTTTCTTTCCATCTTCCCTTTTTTTCTGTCTTTCCTCTTTTCTTTTCTCCATTCCTGTCCCTTCTTGCTTGCTCAAATACAAAAGGGGAAACATTTCTCCTTTTGTTTTTAGTTTCTTTTGATAGCCCTCTGCCAGCAAAAACCGGCATAGGGGGCCCGTGTGCAGCCCCATCCAAGGTCCATTTTAGCCAGCAGAGGCACTGTGGACTGGTCCTTTGCTGTTTCCAGGCCAGCCTCCTGGGTCAGATCTAAGCACCCCGCAGTCCGGATCCAACCCCTGGGCCTTGAGTTTGACACCCCTGTGCTAAGCAGTCCAATCCTTTAACATACAGCTGGCTTCCTTTACTGTAAAATTAAAGTCCCAGGAGGCTAGATTAGTATACAGCAACCTTGCTAATTCACCAAAGATTCATCTCGTCAAGTATGCCATTTCTATATGGATTGTTCACAACAGTCCAGTTGGCCAATTAGGAAGAGTGAGTAGCTTTCCCATCTTCTTTTGGGAAAACTGGAACAATTGTAAGTTGTTGGAAGACAGAATTGTGTTTATAATAACTATATCTTCTGTTTTCTGAGCTAGCTTGCTGTCCTCAGGGGCTGTGAAAGATGCTGTCACTGGTGCTGAAATAAAATTCCATTTCTAATGTGGAGTGTTAGAAGGGGCACCATATTTGTTTCAGGCAGTAAAATACTTTGGACCAATGTTGGTGACCAACTAATTGCTTCCAGAAATGCAAAAGCAGGTCATAAAACAAGGATTATCTTGTCTGTCCACAAATTGTCCTGCCAAATATATCTTATATTTCATAATAGGAGCTTCAATTTACTCCTCACAGTTTTCTTCAGGATATATTTAGAATAGATCCCACAGCCCATATGACAAAATAATAGATTCTGCTGTTTCTAAAGCAAAATATGAGCCCGTAGATAGTGTCATATAATAAACAGCTGCCAAAGAATCCAGGAAAGTACGAGCCAGAGAATCTCTATTCCACATGGGGACTAGTCTTAAGTGGTATTTTACCTTTGGGATTCTTTTCTAATAGCCTAAGCCTTGTCATCTTTTGACACTCCAGTTGGAAAATGAACATTTTTGCAATTGGATTGCCTAACCCTTTTCAATAATTGTCTAGACCCATGCCAAATATGTCAAATGTACCTGTTTGTCCTCTTTTGCTGTTTTCTTAACAGTGTCCTTAATTCACCATCCCTATTTGTCTCTAATTAGAGCACTATAAATATGGAGCCACTGTATTTGTTCAAAACTACAGAAATTACTGAGCAATAGCTCAGCAGCCCTTTTGCCTACCCTCTCCTCATTTAAACATCTTTGTTACTCATAGATAACACTGAATATGCTGTAATGAAGTTGGGTCACACAATACACTAAGTCAGGAATATAGTGTTAAAGGAGACACACCAAGACTAGGTGGTGACAGGATCCACTTGGGAGAGTGTAATAAAGATTAAGCTCCAAAGTGTGTTATGTTTCTGCAATCTCCCCATTTTAAAAAATAAACCAAAGAAGGGGCAAAAATATTAATGGGGTAAAAGGAGGAAGTGGACTCGCTGCAGCATATCTTTCGCAATTCTGTATTAAACCTTAAATCATGAGTTGCAAATAAAATTGATTGAATTCATGAAATACGCTAATCCAAACCTAGAAAACTACGTTATGGCTTAACACGATATTGGCAATTTGGTAGCACTCATAAATTATATTGTTTGCCAAGCCATAAACTACAGCATGCCTTACCATAATATGTAATTATTTCAGAGTTGAGATTTTTTCTGAAAATATTTCCTAGAGGTGAGCCCAATCAGAAGTTAAAATTAGATCTAATGCATCCCCCATTTTTTTTTTTTTGCATTTATATCCCGCCCTTCTCCGAAGACTCAGGGAGGCTTACACTATGTTAGCAATAGTCTTCATCCTATTTGTATATTTATATACAAAGTCAACTTATTGCCCCCAACAATCTGGGTCCTCATTTTACCTACCTTATAAAGGATGGAAAGCTGAGTCAACCTTGGGCCTGGTGGGACTAGAACCTGCAGTAATTGCAAGCAGCTGTGTTAATAACAGACTGTCTTAGCAGTCTGAGCCACAGAGGCCCTTTTCAATCGTATCCGATTCTCAGAAACTGCCTGGAAAAACCCCTGCAGTTTTCTTGGCAAGATTTTTCAGCATCTGAACCTGCTTGCAAGCATTTCTTAGACTGCCTACAGGCTACTTTTTTTTTTTTTAATTTGAATTTATATCCCACCCTTCTCCGAAGACTCAGGGCGGCTTACACTGTATACCTCTCTGAATGGCATATGTTAAGGCTCCAAGGGTTTGGTCAGAGGGTATAAGGCTGCTCACAAATCAGGAGCTGCTAGATAGCCTTACAGGCTATTATAATGCTGCCAAAGTAACAATAAAAATTCTGCAATTTTTTTCAAGCTACCTGAATAAATTAGTGTCAGAGACCAATCTTTCCTTCAGAATATTCTTACTTCCCTTAAGATGAATGCATAAATTATATGTTTTGACACCACTGTATTTGATCTTTGTTTCAGAGAAACGTTAGAGACATCCACAAAGATTATTTAAGGAAATTGTGGAACCCTATAACATAATAACTACTTTATAGTAGGGAATCTTTATCTTGGGAATCTGCTATTATGCCAGGTATCGCTGACAATTACTCAGCATTTGCCATGGTTATTCAGAAGTTGCACAAAATTTTAGGTAACTTTATGGACCAAAAAAGACCACAAAACTATGTATGTTTTGCAGCTCATGGATTATCCAAGCCACCTCTAGAGAGTAGCATACCTGGAAAAAAATAACATTCATTTCACAAATCATATAAACCATCCCAACCTTGCTTCACGTACATTGACTTTTTACATGTGAACATATAGGAAATAGACATGAACATGTGGTTCTAAAGCATGGTTCTGAAATAAATACACATACAGATAATCCTTCTCTTCTATGAGCAAGATTATCATTTGGTGGTTGTAGTATACTGGCACTGCAATGCACTTACATTCAGACCCTTCTCACAAGTCTCTACCCACAATTTATATCATTCACTCTCTCATTCATTTACTTTGATTGATTAGCCAACTGACCTTATCAAAATGAAAGGCAATGTCAATATGCAAAAATACGATGCGTGAAATACAAATGTACAAAAGTTGTAGAATGAAGCACATTATTTTATCTCAAATCATTGTATAAAATAAGTTTTCAATCAATTGACCTTGACTATGAACTCGGCAATCCTATTGGCAATGAATGAGCTTGCACTCTACAGAAAATAACAGAGTTTTGGCTTTTCGGTCAAATTCTCTACTTAGAGCCTGAAGAAAGAACTTTATTTTGCCTGCATCTCCTGACCAACTCTATAGAGGACTTTACAGTTCATGCCTACTCACTGGGCTACCAATGCTGATTGGATAGATTGTATGATTGAAGCTCCAACTTTGGTGCTCAAAATCTTTAATGCTATGCAACATTTTATCAGCAGCAACTCACACTCTGTCTACAAATGCCAATCCAAGACTATGGGAAGCTTCTATAGAAGGTTCACCTTACTTTCCAGTTTGATTTCCTTCCTGCTATTTGCAGTGTTCCTCCTTTCTCATATATTAGAAGGTCCCTCATGTAGGCTTAACTACTATAAGTAAACAGGTTTCACCCCCTTGTGTTGCCTCTTCACTGAACTTTTTCATGCCTTATTTCCCAAGCACCCTTTCCTTTTGAATCAACATCGAAACACTTTTTAAATTATTCCTTAACAAAGGCTCTTTTGAGAGAGCTTAGCTTGGCGTATTTCCTAGAGAAAAGAAAGGCGGAGACCAGCTATCAGGGTAATCCAGGTGCAGCCCAAACACTGCTAGTGATTATATTTCAGAAGCTGTACAGTTACTGTAGAAACCTCGGCCAAACTTTCACAAATATAATACTTCGTAAGATTAGATTTAGTTATTATAATTTAATATTTCCTGTCAAATGACTCCACATGGAGGGATGGAAGTACAGTGGTTTCCATATCTATTTTATAAGCCTGTAAAAGAAACTTCCATTTAAAAACAGCAGCACAGAATTCTTCGTCTTTAAATAAGTACACAAAAAATGATTTTGACTGACGTGTCAACTAGACCGAGTGCATTTCTAGACAAGTCTTTTATTGTACAATTGCCCTGCCTTGTTTGTGAAATTTTAAGAGCAAATCTGGAACACAATGTATTTTCTAATCCTTTCATCTTTTTTTTTTATTTTCTTTTTTCGGATCACAAACCTTTGTTAAAGAAAGGGAAAAACAAAACCACAAATATGCTTTTATGTGGGTTACATTAGAACCCAAAACAGAAATCTTGGTCTGAATTACAGAAATAGCTTACTAATATGAACCGGTGGTTAAGGTTCTTACCCTCATTGAAAAGAAGGTAATTGCCCTAAATGAAAAAAAAAATCTGCATTCCCAGGCAATCCCTTTTTAAAAACAATCCCTATTTAAATGGTCAAACAGTTTGACAAATTTCCTGCCTCTGTGTGCTTAACTCAGCGCAATCTTCTCCAGTTTGGTGACTTCCAGGTATGTTCAACTAACTCTGAACAACTCCAGCTAGCAAGCCTGAAAGTAATTGGAACTTCAGCATAACTTGACTGGAACTTGGGGAGGCTGGGACAAAACTTTCTAAGTATGTTGATACAAGATCATAAGACATGTCTCATCTCACTGTAGAGGAATGTATTTATGCAAAAATTTAGTAGTGAAATATAGTAATTTTATATGTTTAATAATTTCATCAATTGCAACAATCATATATGAAACTAATCAGTAAACATACTATCAGGGAGAGAGAGCAATCTATTTTCTTGTTACAATCAAAAGCTAATATTTACATTAAGCTTTTGCGTTGACCTCCAAGGTCCCTTCCAACTCTGTTATTGTTACTTGTTTAACCTGTTCGTTCTCATATATTAACAGTATTATTGTCTTATTTTCATCTCTTTCTTCTACTCCTTTGTTTGCTCATCATTTGTGGAGTTTCAATGATAAATTCTATAGGACTTTTTAAAAATGTTAGCCTACAATGGTTTATAATATACAAATATATAATAAGAATCTAACACAGATATATTTTGATTTGTTAGGCAGGAATAACTGATTTCAGATTGAAATTGTATCTGCACTTCTTCAAAATTCAGAGTGATTTCATAATTTGGTTCATGATGCATTAAAAAAAACTACATATAGTAATCTAGGCATGAAATTAAAAAGTGAGAAAATACCAGCATGGAGAGAGTAACCATAAACATTTGAGAAAAATGCAATGGAAAATATGTGAAAACAATTATATAAAATTTTGTTAGAAGTTTTAGAATACTATATATCCCAAACAAGACTTATTCAATTCATGACTGATTATATCTTGATGCAACCAAAGCAAAGCAATTATCACAGATGTTAAAAAAGATCACGCAGAGAAAAATAGATTGTATAAATTAGCTTAGTAGGGGTTTATGATACACTTGGGAAACCATAATTAAAACATACAATGTCAATATTAAAAGAATGAGGGAACAACTGAAAGGACTATCATAATAAAGATTTGGTGATGCTAAAACAGAATAGGTTTTTAACATAGTACAATTTTTAACATATGGTATTTGTAAATTGCATCTGTATAACTTATCTTGCCCTCCACTCCATCCTAATTTAAATCTACACCAATCCAGCCACTGTCTGAGGAAATGAGCTACAAGTCACAGCTCATGCCCTTTGATAAAATGTGTTATTCAGAAATAATGCTACCAGTTTCCTCCTGGCTTTTGCTACATAATTCTTCCTTTACAGCAGTGGTGTGGTAATCATATGTTCCTAACAATTCTCATTAATATTGACATATTCATTTCCTATCTCATACTTGACATATTAGTTTATGACAGGGCTTAGAGTTCATTTAATAGATTTGCTTTCAGGCTTCCAATGGAAATTGTTCCAAAATACAACACAAAGCTTCCCTTATTAAAAAGTAGCCAAATAATTTTATCTGATCACAATGCTAGGCAATCCAGCCTTCAGCTTTTTGCTAACAAGGGGAAGGAAAATGCTCCATCTGATCATCTCAAACTCATTCCAAAGTTTTAGATCACTGAGAAGAACTTTAGTTCTTGAGTTCTTCTCAGAAGACTTCCATCAGCCAAAAAAAAAAAAAAAGGACAGAGGTAGTATCCAGCTGTCTCTCCCTCTGCAATTCTAATACCACCTTTTGCATCTGCCCTCCGGGTATCACAACCATCTGCCATACTTTTTTGGGAAAGTAAAAGGGAAAGTAATTAAACATAGGTATTTTTTTTGCCTCCTTAGCCATTCATTCTAATT
Organism: Ahaetulla prasina; assembly: GCF_028640845.1. Lineage (NCBI taxonomy): Eukaryota > Metazoa > Chordata > Lepidosauria > Squamata > Colubridae > Ahaetulla > Ahaetulla prasina. The sequence goes on along the minus strand of NC_080539.1, from coordinate 258,769,502 downwards.
GACATGGACACTTTAATCTATTAATTTTTCTCCGTGCAACACAGGGAATGGGGAAACATATTTGGAGGTTGCTCTAAAGAAGCTTTGCAGCAATTCAGTTGTGGCTCCAAACCTGCCTGTTCTCCCAAAGTCAGCTGTTTAGGGAAGATGAGCCAACTGATTTCTTGCTTTGCACTAATTTATTTGAAACTGAAGCAAAGCTGGTTTTCCTTTGTAACGCTACAGCTATAAAGAGCTTGAGGGCCTGCTGTTTCCTATTGGGAAATTCTGGCTTTGCCCTGGCTTCCAACTGCAGGGCAAGCGTGATGTAACCTTTCCTTCATTGGTCCAAGGAGACCCAGTAAAGTTTTAACTCCATGAAGATTAAGAAGCTTCACGAAATGACTGAGGAGAAAGTCTGCTCAGTGAAAGTAGGGCAGCCACAAGATTATTCCAAGAATCATTAATGTTTAAATGCAGTAGGAAACTCTGTGGGGGTCCCACAGTGTTTTGTGCCTGAGAAAACCACCTGCTGATCCCAACAAGAGCATATCTGGAAGGCTGAAGGCAGAACTTTAAAACAACTTCAAACTTCTTCGCTTTTAAAGTTTTTAAGTTTTTAAGTTTAACTTTTAAGTTCCAATACACACACTTTAAACTGGGCTCAGATACGGATTGGCAGTATACAGAAAGAGCACAATGTAATTTGATAAGGCTAGAAAACATTCAATTATCCCAGAACTCTGGATTCAGGTTTGCATTTTAAAATAAACTTGAATCCATTTTCAATATGCCAAAGATGGTGGTATTCCTTAATGGGGCACCTGGCTGGACAGATCTTTGAGTACATTTTAAGTTCCGTTTATGATATGGTGAGTAAAAGTAAGTCATTCTGCATTATATCTGATACTTCTCCTGAACTTCTATAATTCACTCAGAGACTCTGCCTTTAGATGGAATTTTCCTGTTTTATGGTTTTTCTCCTATATATTCAAAGCAGCATTTGTTGCCAAAAAATATGTAATTTGTAGGATTTAGGCCAAAAAAAATCCAGGACTGCCTCTTAAGAGTTAAAACAACCGAACACTCCAAAAAGTAACGTAATGTTAGAAAGAAAACATTGTTTCATTAATAAAAGTCATCAATTTACAAGGCATTTAAAAGGGAAAACACACACTTCTATCTATTAGGCCAAACCCCTGGCAATTTATTCCAAGTCCACTGAATAAGAAAGACTAGGATGGTTATTGAATAGCTTAATTTTGGTTCTGATTGCAACAGAAATCAGCCCTGCACAGTAGTTTATTAGCAGTGTGGCTTTGTTTTGTTTTTTTCTTAGAAGCAAGGTTAGTTTAGAGACAGACTCTTGCCACGATTAATTAAAACAAAGCTTTGGCCTTAAGTCAAGAGCAAGAAAAGCATTCCTGCAGTTGAAGACAGATTTGTGTGATACTGGAATCACAGAAACATAAATTTAGAAATGCCATTTAGGACATTGTCCAATCTTCTGCATGAAGATGCAGGAATCCAGAGGAAAGCATTCCAGGCAGAGAGTTATCTGGCCTTTGCTTAAAAGCATTAAGGGAGCCTATCACTTTTCTGGATAATTTGGGCTGCTGTCCAACAACTATTAGGACATCTTTCACCCCTCCACCTCCGGGCATCACTCATTCAGCTCCTTCAACTGCTCTTCAGTCTTACTAATACCCTGGTCATCCTTTCTGTCTTTCTTTGCTTGAATGTTTCATATTTCTTTAAAAATATTACCTGAGAACTGGAACCAGTCCTCAGGGGTGCAGATCTGACTAAGAATAAAGTTGAATTATTATGGCCATGATTTGAAAGATATATTTCTGTTAATGCTGTCTAAACTTGCCTTTGCCTTTTTTTAAAAAAACTGCATCACACTCCTGTCTCATAGTCCATTTCTAAATTACTGAGATATTTCACAAGCATCATTACCAAGATGTCCCTGATCTCTCTCTTTATTAATGTATTTCTATCTTGCTGAAATTCTAAAGACTTTTGGCAGCATAGAAGTACGGTTGAGTTTTGCTTTCTAAGTCAAAAACTTGGCACATTGTTAAATTTATTTCCTATTACTTTTAGCATATTCCTCTAAATTATCAAGATTGCTCTGAATATTATTTCTATCTACATTAGTTATTCCATCCAATTTTCTGATATCTGCAAATCTAATAAGCATTCCCTCCACCTCCTCATCCAACCCATTCCTAAAAGCACTGGAGAAGCCAGGTCTATGTCAGCATTCCCGAAAACCCTCTGCTCCAATTAAAAACTCTGAGGAAAGCATTTTCTCAAAGTTCCATTTATTAGAGTAGTTATACTGGCACATTTTGGGAAAACCCGAATCTGAGAGTTCCAAAAAATCAAAACTCCCAAAATCACCCCCTCACTCATCAGTCGATCACATGCTCCAATCACCATCCGTCCCATCTCGAGACAGCACTCCAACCACTCCTTCTCCAGATGCAGGCTCGTCCTGACCTTGACCGATGGGAAGAATGCTATTTTGTCTAAATGCAAACCCACAAATAAATCCCCCCTCCTACTTTCTCACACATGAGAAGGTGGCAGCTTGGAAGCTTCCGGCCTAATATGGCTTCAAAAGCTGACAGTCTGTTTCTCCTAGCACCCCACTTGATTCCTTTTCCAATCTGATGGTGATTCATTGATAAATCCTCTTTAAATTTATATATAAATTTATCTATTTATTCACTTCATCAGGCCCATTTCAATATTATATACAAAGAAAATCAGGATTTTCTCATCATTTTTTAGCAAATCTCAGGCTTCAGTCCTAACTTTTCTTGCTGGAATAGATAAGTGAACCAACAAAGCTAAACAGAAAGGTGCTTGTGATGTCACAGAAATAAAATACAATCAAATTTCCTACAACATTGAAGTTTATGCTTGTTTACATACAAACATAAGAATGAAATCATTGCACTGAAAAATGATGCCTTAGTCACATAATGCATTTTAAGCTAAGAAAAGGGAGGAACACCATTGTTGGGTGAGGCAGCGTTTCACATTGCACAGGTCTTCAGTCTGCAACCAAAATAAATATTTATTGTATTACTCCACCAAACACAGAATAAATTATACAATTGTTGCTGAATGCTGCAATACTTATGATGTTACAAGACACAGTACTGCATCTTAGCTCTGAATCATCATATTTTCTACCTTACTATGAACTTGAGTTTCCTTTTTCTTATTTTTCTGCTCTGCCAGGTTGGAACTAAATAGCTCTTGTATTTATCTATCACTTGATTAAAAACCACAAATATAAATAACATAAATATAAAATGTACTTAAAACAATTTTATCTGTCAGATTTTTAATTCACACTAACTAGTTCTTATAGCAGAAAGAAAACCTGAACTTACTTCAAATTTCTTTTTAGCATACCTTCTGGGGAAAATCAGCTAGCCTCATGAAGAGCTAGCTCAACAAAGACTTTATTTTCCCATATTTATAATGGATGAAATAAGAAACTAATGAATGAAATAGGAAACTACCACACTGAATTGCTCTGATAAGAAATTGATAATAGGACAAAACTTTGCTGATTTTATATACTCACCATCCAGATCAGTTCCAGGCAATTCCCTATTTTTATTAGAGTGATATATTTCCTAAGAAAGTGTACAGCATTTGAATTTGAAGTAAGCAAAGATGCACTGGGTCTTAAAACCACATATTCCTGAACTTCGACAGCTACCTTTAGGGATATGCTGTCAAATGCAGCAAGGGTATTAATCACTAGTGAGTATGGTTACAAAGGACTACACTATCATAACTGCATACTTCAGCAATTTTCTCAAACAGAATCCCCCCTAGAGATCCGTCTATCTTTAAAAAGTGTTTCCCCCCAGCCTTGGGTTAGCATTAATGATAAGCTCCTTCTAGAATGTTTTCTTTAGATGTGCAATGCTATTTTCTCATTGGAGTGGGGAGATTCCAGTGCCTCCAATGTTGCATATCATTCCAAGCTTTTAAATGCAGGGTTGCATCTGGATGCTGAAATTCATTCTGCCTTACCAATATCACTGCACAATAGTTAAAATCAGGATGTAAAAGTAAGTAACATTCCCAAACAGTGGTGACTTCAGCAAGAGCTATGCTAGTTGGCAAAGGCTATTTTTGGTTCCCAGGGAATCGTATGAGTTGGTAATAAACCTGAGTGAATCTCATGCTAATGGTGTCCTTCAGGAAATACCTGGACCAGCACAAATCTGACCTAGTTCTGTTTTCATCTGTTAAAACTATCCCAAGGAAAGTTTAAAAGCTCACTTGGGTTGCAATTCCTGCTTCCTTTTGCAACTGTCAGCATCTACCTTACTGTCATACATCTTTAATTACTATTGGATGCAAAATGTCAGATGTCAAGGAGTAACCGGCTAATAGCTGCAAAGTATTTGTTCAACTTGAGGAAACAATGATATGAAGAAAACCTTTCCCCTATACTTGCCACCATACTTGATCATTTTTAGGGTATTTTAGCAAATAAATAAGCTTGTTTATTTTCCCAATTCTAACTCCAAATTCTTGCACAGTGTTTAGCCCAATATAGTGACAAAAAACAGGCCTACCCAGCTCTGCTCAAACAGTGATCTGATATGGACTTCTGAACAATATTTAAATCTGCCTAAAATCAAGGAAGTTAAAATGAACAGCTCTAAAATGTGAAGTGTGAGGTAAAACATAAGCTTGAAATTAAAATAAGGTACTCATTAAACTTGAGATTTGAAAACCTATGTTTGTGTAGAGAAAATTAATTCAACAATATGGTGCTTCTGCTGTTACACAGTCCTGCAATAAACTCAGACTCCAGGAATGACATAACTACTATACTAATTGCTCCAACCATATGCTGTTTCCACTGTTTGCTTTCCTCACAAGTTTTAGAAAGGATCTGAGTTCCCACTGCCTGCTCTGCCTTGCCGCCTTCTTTCAAAATTGAGTGTGCACGTGTGTACAGCCCAGAAAAACCTGGTTCCTTTTCAGGGAATGAATGTGAAATGTAGAATTCTATATAGACAATCAGGTGTTTGAATGGTCTTTTTTAGCCATACACCCAGATAATTCATCTGCAGCATACATTATCCATCCTGTAGAGTTCTCATGGTGGAATTTGAGAAATAAACACCAACATGCTTTAATATATCCCCTCTCCACTGGGTAAGGGAGGGAATGTGCATACAGTACAGAAAAAGCAAAACTTGGCTTATTAACTGTGCCTACAACTAATTTGTGAAGGTGGATCTGGAGAAAAGGTAAGAAGGAAAGGAAGTAGCTGAGCTAACAGCCACCCATTCTACATGTAGGGCTATTCTACATGTAGGAATAATATGATGGCAGGAGAGAGAAACTGGGTGGGGTTCCAAACTATTAACTTGCTCCAGACAAAAAGACTGACTCATAATTATTTCACAAATATATGACATTATACATATGTACACATGTGAAATCACCCTTTTCCAACTTACTGCCATCCAGCTATGTCATCTAGGATTCCCAGAATACCCACTTGATGGCTGGCTAGGAATTCTGGGAAATCTAACAACAAAAAAGGGCCTCTGGTGGCTCAGCAGACTAAGTCTGTCTGTTATTAACACAGCTGCTTGCAATTACTGCAAGTTCAAGTCCCACCAGGCCCAAGGTCGACTCAGCCTTCCATCCTTTATAAGGTAGGTAAAATGAGGACCCAGATTGTTGGGGGCAATGAAAGTTGACTTTGTATATAATATACAAATGGATGAAGACTATTGCTTAACACAGTGTAAGCCGCCCTGAGTCTTCGGAGAAGGGCGGGATATAAATTCAAATAAAAAAAAAAATCCTACCAATTCGCCTATATTCACTGGTCTGAATATCTGAGAGAGATCAGCAGGTGGTATGAATTACAAAGTCTGATGATACATGTACAACTTTTAGTCAAGAAAATGTTTAAGAGGAACACTTTCCAAAATGACATAATGGGATTGAGTGTGCCAAAGAACAGGATTCTGAATGCTGGAGGAAAGTTGGCTGCACTGGGGCCCAAGAACAGAAAATTAGAGGAGAAGGGGATTCTGGTGAATTTTAGATATAATGGCTAGAATTCAAGCAGTATCCAGTAGGGATGTGCAAACTGTTTTAATTTCAAAGAGGAATTTTTGATGCCCCCGTAAAAAAAATGCAGTGTTTTATTCTGAGACTAAATTAAAGCTCAGCTTCTTCCAAGGGCCTTTTTGGGGCATAGTCTAGTTCTTCTGAGAATGCGGCTGAGTTCTTGTTTTTGACTTATGATTGGGTTATGTTTTCCAGACTTTTTGCAGCCCAAACTAATAGAGTAACACAGACCACATTCTTTGTTGTCGTCTGGATCAGGTGATGAGGGAATGGAGTGTTGAGAGGAAAGATGCAATTAAGAACAAGGTCAGACAGAAGAAGACTACAGTACTTGCAGCTACAAAACTGCTAATCTGCCTGGTAAAGTTGGTGCTGTTTAAAAGAAAGAAAAATGTGTGGGAAAATAAAGGAGTTACTGTGGGTGGGTGGGTAGGTGAATGGGTTCAATGAGGGTTATGCCGTGCCTTAATTTGTGCAGGGATATACATGTGCATTCACACAATAGTTTGTGTTAGAGACAGCTGTTACGTAATGAATAATGTTGCTGAATCTGCACCCTGGTTTGCTTAGCCTTGTTTATGGAATTTTGTTATGCACCTTTCATGTGTACACTTTTGTCTTGTGCAACATTAATATTAAACTCAAGGAACATCAGCACTTCTTTTTTGCAGCCACCCCTATAATATGCAAGTAAAAACATCAAGAAAGAGTAATATAAATGCATTTGTTTTTGTCTGCACCCGGCAGACAGGCTGGAAAAAAAAATGCAGCACCCTTTAGAAATTTGGCCAAGGTATTTTTTTAAAATTAAAAACATGAAGAAATTCAAAGTAAGATAGGTGTACTATTTGAAAAGAATATTGAAGACTTTAAGAAACTGAAAAAAAATCTATTTTTTCCCCATAGAGGGTAGAGAATGGCTTTCCTGATAATAGAAGGTAATTGAAACAGATCTCTGTTAATAGAAACAAAGCTGCCTTTCCATTGTTTTATGGGAATGCAATTAAAGTTTTAAAAATGTTTAAAAAATCATGCCCTTAGCCACATTTTCTAAAACTTGCGTAGTAGGTGTCATTCACTACAGATTACTACCTACCTACTCTTGCACATTCAAGGAAGCAAAAATGATCTCTGACTCTGCATTTTTTTTCCTGTGGTTAAAATCTTCAGAATAATACAAATTTCATTCTGCTGGGGGAGAAAATGCTCAGGCTGTTTCAATTTTTATTCTAATGGAATAGAGCCGAGTAGAAACATCTGAGAACATTTGAGTGGGGTACTTTGTTCTAAACTAAGAATAAAACTTATTTTCTGTTTTATGCATATTCCTATCAAGCATGGAAGTATGCCACGGGCACTGCTTATGAAATGGATAAAAATCCTTTAAATGCCTTCAGTACAACAGTGCATTCTTTCTGTACATAAAAGTATTATTTATTTTTGAATAGCATCATCAAAGAACAAAGTGTGATAATGTCTTGCCAATGGCAACTTTAAAATAAAACAAAACAGAAACAAAGTTCAGTAACTGGACATAGAGTAGCTGGTAGGGAGAGGAAGAACCGAGAACAGCCAACTTGTCATTTACAGCTGCTGTTCAGGAGGCAGAACAATCCCCCCCCCTTGATTTAAAAGGAAGAACTTGAATAAATAAGAAGTACAAAAAAAATCAGATTGTGCTTAAGTACGAGGAAAACTTTCCACTAATAATAGTTTGACAATATATAGTAGACTTCTCTCACAGGTTACAATCCTTCAAACAGGAATTTTAAGAAAAGACTAGAACATTATTGATCAGGGATGCCGATATTGTACTCTGCATTAAGCAGAGAACTCATTAGACCAGCTCTAAGTTCCTTTCCCATTTCTATTCCCATGATTTTTTGCATTAGGCTAGCACCGATTTGATACACAACAAGATATAATGGTTACCTTTCTTCAAAATGTCTTGCCTTCTTTGTGGTTTCTAAAAATGAAAGTGTGGGATGTATATTTTATAAGTAAGTAATAAAAATAAATAATTTGTGCAAATTATGTCCCTGTTAAATGTACCAGAATAAACTTGATCAAGTTTTTGCCCCCTTATTCTCACTCATTCTATTTCTACCTTGTTAGCAATCTTGGAAATTTTGGGTAGCACATGGTTTTTTGCCTTGCCCCATTTTGGAAATAAACTAATCCCAAGTAAGGCTCCAAACATTTTATTTTTTTAAAAAAACAACAGCAACAATAAAAGTAATGTAAAACTTAATTAATATAATTGACCTTTTGGTGCAAGAAAATAATGTTTGCTGGGCATTCTTGTCTTTTACAAAGAATTGGCTAGGTATATACTTTTGTATGAGCCAGTTTGGTGTATTGGTTAAGGCATCAGGCTACAAACAGAGAGACAGTGAGTTCTAGTCCTGCCTTGGGCATGAAGCCAGTTGAGTGATCTCTCAACCCTGGGAAGGAGGCAATGGCAAACCACTTCTAAAAAAATCTTGCCAAGAAAACTGCAGTGATTTTGTCCGGGCAATCTCCAAGAATCAGACATGGAAGAACAAAAACAAAACACATCACAAACACTTTTGTAAACAGATTTCATCAGAAAGAAATGCTTAATCTACAGATAACTTACAAATGTCCAGGTGGTAAGTATGATCAGGCATGCATGCACGTATACCAGTTCTATTACTTTGGATCTTTATGGCTGAATCCCATACATCTTATTCCAATTCTCCTATAATCATCTATGAATGGAGACGGTTTTGTTTTCAGAGATGAAAACTGCTGAAAATAGAGGAATGGGCAGGAAGTGCAAATGTTGCTATGAAAGTCAAGGATGCCTTTGATAATTATCCTTACAATAGCCAAACAGCTTGACTGATATATTCAGCCCTTTTTCTTTCCTTCTCTATCCACTTACCTCCTCCCTGGGTTTCATTTGTATTCATCCCCTATTTTTCTGTGATGTGTGTGAGAGCATGGCTGGTACTTACAATGAGGGAATCAAACTATTTAACAAACAGGTTACTATATTTTACAAATTTTAATCAGTAATTGTTTTTATTCTGATTCTATCCTTTTTGGAAGTGGGTTTTTTAGCAGGTTTATTTATTTGTTCAGTCAGTCCATATACATAATATATGCACACAGAAGTGTGACATGTACACACATTTATGGTGGGGGGGAATCTGAAGAGGAAATCACAAATTGATAAAGGAAGCTGGGAACTGCCCAGCAAACAGTGTCGGCTGGTGGCCCCCAGGGGGAGAGCCTTCTCTGTGGCAGCACCGACCCTATGGAATGAGTTACCTCCAGGGCTACGTCAACTTCCTGACCTCCGAACCTTCAAACGGGAACTGAAGACTCTATTATTTAATCGGGCGGAACTAGCCTAAGTATTTTAAGTATTTTAATTTAATTTTAACTTAATTTTAATTAAATTTTAATTAGTAATCTATTTTTAATTTTAAAATTTTAAAGGTTTATATCGAGTTGGACTGTTTTAGTAAATTTGGCCTGTTAAATATTTCGTTTTAAATGTATTTTAAATCTGGGATTTTTGTGTATTTATGTATTTTAAATAAGGCTGTACACCGCCCTGAGTCCTTCGGGAGAAGGGCGGTACAAAAATTTAATAAATAAATAAATAAAATTTTAACATTTTTTTCTCTTATATTTATATTCATATTTCTTTTGGGAGGTCATTTTATATTCAAGGTAGTCTTCTGTGGTAATTGCAAAAGGAGCCACATGAGCAATCAACTTTCATTCTAGTTTTCTTCTTCTTGGATCTAATTGTGATCTTGTGGATCTTGTGCCAATCACTTCTACTGAATCAAGTCGGGGCACCCTCTTAGTGGCCAAATATCACTTCTTATATTTGGGGGCAACCAAGTGGTAACATGGACTGGAATGAGGGAGAAGATACAGGAAACTATTTTTAGACTTACACTTCTATTTGCTTAAGTTTTCTGTGCACCAAAATTGATAGAAAAATATGTTGTTATTCTTCAATAACAGTGAGAGTAGTGAAGGCCACAAAGGCAGAATTCAGTGTCCATGATCAGTTGTGGAACTGGAAATTACAACCAGCAACTGGTAATTGCTCCTTTTGCAATTACCACAGAAGACTACCTTGAATATAAAATGACCTCCCAAAAGAAATATGAAGATTTATTTATTTATTTATTTATCCTGTCTTAAACAATTAAACTGGTATTATTCTGCAGCTGGACTATTTTTGAAAAGATTTTGAAGAAGCCTATGTTTAAAGCACGGAACAATTTCACTATGAAAACCATTATATTGTAATCTTTTCAGACCTAAGGTTCAAAACAGAGGAGGTTTTCATCCCTGAGATCTACTGCATCAAAAACCAAACAGCAGAAAAAAACAGGTACAAAATACCCACAGCTTTAAAAAGAAAAAGAAAAGAAAATATGTCAACAAAACATCAGGTGAGTCAAGGCTGATGACTGGAGAAGGATTGCAATCCATCCTCAAAGCATATAAAGGGATTCCCCAGTTCAGTTTTGGCATGGCAAGAAACCAAAGACAATTGATGATACACAAGTTAGGTTATAAAATATAGTTACTATAAGAATATATATAGAGGGTATATAACATAGTTAATATAAGAATGTATATTTGTGTGTATATATCACCATTTAAATATTTTAGAATTCTGGGGGTTATGCTAAATTATGAGTCAGCAACAGGCATAGGTGACTAATGTTAATACCTATGTTCTGTGTAAGAAGGCACCAGGGCAAGTTTACAGAATTCCTTTCTCAGGTCAAAATAATCCCTGTAAGCGTATGCTGATGATTATTATTTACTAGTGTACTGCCTATTCCTTTTAAAGGCACAGTTGAGCTGAGATGACTAGTTGGTCATTTTCTCAATAGTGTTATTCAGAATCTGATTCCCATTTTCTTTGTGGCAGTTTCTGCCTTTCTACCACCTTGTCTTCTCTCACTTGTTCCATCATTTCCACAGGACAGAAGATGTTTTATTTATTTATTTATTTATTTTGTCATAACAATATATGTAGGTATCATACAAAAAGATTATATAATATATAAACACATATATGAGTAAATATAAGGAGGTATAAGCATATATGTATATAGGAAGAAGAAAAGAAAAACAATAGGACAGGAACGGTAGGCACGTTTGTGCGCTTATGCACGCCCCTTATGGTCCTCTTAGGAATGGGGTGAGGTCAATAGTAGAAAGTTTTTGGTTAAAGCTTTTAGGATTATGGGAAGAGACCACAGAGTCAGGTAAAGTATTCCAAGCACTGATGATTCTGTTACAGAAGTCATATTTTCTGCAATCTAGATTAAAGCGGTTGACATTAAGTTTAAATCTATTGGTTGCTCTAGTATTATTGCAATTGAAGCTGAAGTAGTCTTTAACAGGGAGGACATTACAATAGATGATTCTGTGAGTTAAACTTAGGTCTTGTCGAACGCGACGGAGTTCCAAGTTTTCTAAGCCTAGGATTTCAAGTCTGGTGGGGTAAGGTATTTTGTTGTTTTCAGAGGAATGGAGAACTCTTCTTGTAAAATATTTCTGGACACGTTCAATTGTATTGATGTCAGAGATGTGGTGAGGGTTCCAAACAGGCGAGCTGTATTCTAGAATTGGTCTAGCAAATGTTTTATATGCTCTGGTTAGTAGTGTGGTGTTTTTAGAAAAGAAGCTACGCAAGATTAGGTTTACAACTCTTAGAGCTTTTTTTGCTATGTAGTTGCAGTGGGCTTTGGCACTTAGATCATTTGACATGAAAACTCTAAGGTCTTTAACGGGAATGGGGTCATCTGTAAGGTAATGTCCATCTAGTATGTACTTAGTGTTTGGGTTCTTTTTCCCTATATGTAAGACTGAGCATTTGCTGGTTGAGATTTGGAGTTGCCAAGTTTTAGACCAAGCGGTTAGTTGGTCAAGGTCTTTTTGAATGATAGATGTATTGTCTGTGGTGTTAAATAGTTTGACATCGTCAGCAAAGAGAACACAATTACCGTATATACTCGAGTATAAGCCGAGTTTTTCAGCACGTTTTTTGTGCTGAAAAACGTCCCCTCGGCTTATACTCGAGTATATACGGCTTATACTCGAGTTTTTTTCTTCTTCTTTTTTTCACATTATACCGGATGGCGCAAACTTGGCGGGCTTTTGCATTAGCGCGGGGAAGCCCTGCCGGTGCAGTGAGAGGGCGGGGCGGGGGAGCCGCCAGCCTTCTCGGCTGAGGGAGGGAGGGTTTCCCCGACCGGTAGCTGCCTCATTTCCCACCCTCGGCTTATACTCGAGTCCCCAGTTTACCCCAGTTTTTTGGGGTAAAATTGGGGACCTCGGCTTATACTCGGATCGGCTTATATTCGAGTATATACGGTACTTGAGATATGGTCACAAAGATCATTAATGTATATAGTATGAAGAGTGTTGGTCCAAGGACGCTGCCTTGAGGGACGCCACTCTTGACAGGAACAGGATTTGATAGAGCATTGCCAATTTTGACCACTTGTTGTCTGTTAGACAGAAAAGCAGATATCCATTTGTGAAGGGGTCCTGAGATGCCATAGGATTTTAGTTTTAACATAGGATTTTAGTTTTAACGTGTCTATGACATTCAGCTTCCTCTCTTTCCAGAGGCAAATGTATCATATTCAAGATGCTTCCTCTTAAAAGGATTAAAATCAATTCTGTATGCTACCATCACAATCTTTTCAAATGTGGTTGTGGGGCAAAGAGGACAGGATAGCAGGAGGAAGACACTTCCCTAAACCAAACTATGCTACATGCCATAGTCGAGACACACACACACCCAGTTCTATCTCTACTGAAAACAGAGAACAAACAGGAAATTCTTTTTTTTTCCCCTGAAGGACTTAAATGTAAGCACTTCAAAAGCTCTTTAAAGACACTATTATCTTACCCCTGTTTTTGAAGGTGAAAGACCTCTTATCAGTCACTGGAGGGCATAAATTCAGACTAGAAAAGAGTTAATAATACCAAGTCCATTTATCCAGATCCACTCCTACCCCCAAACTTAGAGAGATTTTCATGTAATCTTATTATATGAGCCTGCTCATATAGTATAGTATGAATTCATATTTAGTTAGAGGAAGTCTTTCATAACAAATGTCCTTAGAATGGAAATGTTATTTTTTCCTTAAAATGGGATTGGAGGAGGAGTTGCACATGTGACCTGTGAGCCAAAAGTATCTCTAAACCATTGTGACACCATGGTCTGACAATATTGCTGTCTATGATGTTTAGCAATGCAAATTGTCAGATAACAGCAACATTTTTCACTATTGAACACACCTATAAAATTCAACTCCTCCAACTCTGGATAGAGTCCCAGAAGGTCCCACACCCTTTTGCACTCTGATTCAGGTGACTCTGAGGGCACAGACAAACCCACAAGTGGCCTCAGTGACTCTCACAGAGCTAATGGCCAACCTCCAGAGTGCTAATAACCAGATGATTGCAAAGAATATAAATCGATCCATTCCCCACCATTCAGTCAGAACTGAAGAAATTTCTTGGATGAGAACTGAAATGTTTTCAAGAAAGAAACTAAGAAAGCCAAACTGCCTTTTGAGAAGCACTTTTGGGACAACCATGATTGAGAATATCTACAGACAACTCTGCCAAAAATTCAGAGAAACAAATTGGCCCTCCAGTATCTTTATTGTGCTAGTATTCTTCTCTATGTAACATCTGCAGGCTGTATTTTCCAGATATATTGGATGAAACACTCAGCAGCATGATTGAGCATGGACAATGGCCAGCGATGATGAAAGTTTTAAGATTTCTGGAGGGAGTACTGCAGTATGACATGTTTGAGGACCATCCTTTCTGGTCCTCAATGGCAAGGCTCTGTTTTGAAAAGTCTCAGCCCAGTCTCTTAACTACTGTTGGTCTGGGACCGATTCTTATCACACAAAACAATTTAGACCCCATTGGATAGCTGTCTATCCTACATCCATTAAAGATATACATGTTTCAGAAGCAGCCAGGCCTGAACCTGTACCAGGTCTGTACCTCAATAGGAATCATATCTATGTATGTCTTGAATTTTATGGGGAAAAAAGAAATATGTATTGAAGTCTGCATAATTCTGATGCAGGAAGAAGGTACATAAATTGTTAGTGGGAAATGTGTGGCTTTCTAGAAATACAAATCCCAGCTTCCTGCATTATTGACCCTGCTAGCTCATTGGTGCTCACCAATATCTAAAGGGTGAGAGGTCCTTCATCCTGGAATACATTACTGGTTCCTGAATAATCTGATTAGAAATAGTGACTTGCTTATTCTATAACTGTGGATAATTCATGTTTCAATCCAATTTAAGATCTCCATGTTATTTAATAATGACTTTGTATAAATCCTATCTTTCTATTGGAAATATAACAACACTGTAACATGCAGGATAGACACCAGGACAGAATGTGGGATTAGTCTATTATTAGAATCAGACTGATATATCAAAAGATAAGCAGACACAAAAAGCAAGGTCCTGGTATCTTCAAAAGTGGCTTACCCACTTCTGAAGCATTAATCAGAGTACAGTTCAAAGGAAATTTAGTTAGCATAATCCTGTGCAATGAATCTACTACCATTCAGCAATCTCAGAATGTTATGAAGACCTAAATTAAGATAGTAATCACAATGCTTTTTAATACAGAAATTCAAAAGAACTTCAGAGAACTCATGAAATGGAAACAATGAGTTGATAAACAGTGTCAAGGAGAGTTCAGATGGGATAGGTTAAGAAACCATTGCCTCAGCAACAACCCACACCAAAGTCTCAACTGGACTTCTCCAGTTACCTTCTCTGCAGCAGTACTAAGAAGAGCAAATTGCCATATTGACTTGAATTTATCAGAAAATGTATCATTTCCTGGTAAAGAATTAGAGATGGCAACTTTTATCCAGACTTTCTACTGAAGTTGTATGTAATAAGATAAACAAGTGATAAATTAAATAATTTATGAAACTTTCTTCCCAATTTATCAATTATGACAGAACAGTTAAGGTATTCTCTTAAAAAGATTACAGGAAGAAACTTTCAAGCCAAACTTCCCAAACCAGAAAGTGCAATATGAAGAGTCTGACTATACACATATAAATTAAATTAATAAAATTATTATACCACATCTCCTAATTTGGGAGTTTGTCTTGAGCTCCCAGTAAAAAAACATGAAAAATAATGAACAGAAATGCAGCCCAAATATCTCAGATACCATCTTAAAAGGAAACAAAATGGATTTCTTTTAAATGCTAGTCAGTTTTTCAGATGTAACAGAGCAAAAGCCTAGTAATTAGAGGCAATATAATTGTAACAGATGCCATCTAAAAAATGTGAAGTTCAAAACTATAATTCTGCTCAATGCTTTTATTAGTTCCTGGATTGGCAGACATCCAACTGATACAACTTTCCAGAGATCCTGGGGTTGTGAAAACAACACCAAATTGATTTTTTTTTTTGCCAGTGATGCAAGTATGAAAGACATAATGACTCTGACAAGAAGGCTTTTCTAACAAGGCATTTGTTAATTAGTGAAAAATAAACTCCTGATTCCCATTGGAAAATGCGTAGTTGAAATAAAAGAGGAAGGGCAAATTCAAATCCTACTCTGTTCAGCTATTGAATTACTTGCACTGTTTTCAACAACTCAAACGCACATTTACACGTAATAAATCCAGTGGGACATAATCTCCAAGTAAACATGCCCGGGATCAAGCTTCACATCTTGTTTTTCTCACTATGTTCAGTCTTAAACCTTTTTACTAGAACTCAGCTGTATTTACAAAACTTTAGTGGAACCAACTCCTAAAAAGTATTATTCTGATAATCGTTCTGTATTACGTAATATTTTGAATAACTATAATATAGTATCAATAAACAATTAACAAATTCCTTCTACTTTGTTCACCATTAGATAAGCTTTAGATAAGTGATGGAGATGAGATTAAAGAACAGTATGGAATATAATCTTCCTGAATTGGTTTAGAAGGAATAGTTTGAGTTTGAGTTTGAGTTTCTTCAGTTTATGTCATTCTTTTCTGGAAAAAAAGAGGAATGAAGGAGTATTCTAGTTATCTAAAACCTAAAGCCTCTCTCCTACAAAACTGGGAGTCAGCAATACAACATAGGCTGGTATAGCTATCTTGAAAACCAAATTAATGAAAAACCAAACTAATGAAAGGCAAAACTTTTCTCCTATCTCATGCAATCCTCCTTTCGGCTGACAAATCTCTGGTAGTACGGGCTCTGATATGAGATAAATAGAAGGCTAGAAATTAAAGACAACATGTGGATTTCTCATCACTTTCCATTAACTTAGAACTGCAATTGGAAAAATAAGGGTTTTATTAATGAAAGCACCTCTAATAACACAGCTAAGCACTGCTTCATACATTTTATTATTTATTATTATTTTATTAAATTTTTATACCGCCCTTCTCCCGAAGGACTCAGGGCGGTGTACAGCCAAAGTAAAAACAAAGATATATACAGTTTAAAACAATTAAAAAGAGCAAATTTTAAAGGCCGATTATTAAAATTTAAATTAAAAAGTTAAAAAATATTAAAACCCCAATTAAAATACATCACTAATTATGCCAGTCCCGCTTTAATGAATAAATATGTTTTGAGCTCACGACGGAAGGTCCGAAGATCGGGCACTTGACGCAGACCGGGGGGAAGTTCATTCCAGAGCGTCACTGCCCCCACAGAGAAGGCCCTACTCCTGGGGGCCGCCAGCCGACACTGTTTGGCGGACGGCACCCTGAGGAGACCCTCTCTGTGCGAGCGTACGGGTCGGTGGGAGGCAAAAGGTAACAGCAGGCGGTCTCGTAAGTACCCGGGTCCTAAGCCATTTTAAAGAAGCTTCAACTGGTTACACTGCTGCAATCAAGGTCACACACCCAACCCAACATATTTCTGGAAGCAATATTTGGCATCAGCATTCTTGAACTAACTCCTCCAAAGTCAGCCTCCCCCATCCCCCCACCTCCCAAGTCCAGGCCTTTTATAGATGCAACACTGGAGAAGAAACTTAGGAGAATTCGCTGAACAATCGGAATTGGATGCAATAAAAAAAGGCGTCCCTTTTATTCTAAAGCCAAGAGGCTTATTAAGAAATTCTAAGCCAAGAGGCAGCCCAGTTCACCTCTCACGCAATCACTGGGTGGCTTTTGGTAAGCCACGATTTGTTTGTTTCTTTGTTTATCCTAGAAACTAGGGAGAGAGCACTGTCACCCCGCAAAGGATTCGCGGGAAATGTCTTGTGGTTAAATAGCCTGCTCACCCACTCAAGTCCCCTTAAATGGACGCCTCCACCCTCTTTGCTCTGGAAAAAGGCCCTAAAAGGTCATCCCCCCCACCGCCGCCGTCCCTCACCCCAGCGCCTACCTTTCAACTCGGCGTAGTCCGAAAAGGCTCCGTTGCTCCTGGGGGCCGAGTGGCTCTTCTGCAGCATCCGCATCCGGACTTGCTCCTGCACCCGGGCGTTCTTGAGCAGCTCGGCGTCCGGCACCTCTTTGCGCTTCCTGTCGAGCTGCTGGTCCGAGGGCAGCGCCAAGGAGCACACGCCGTTCTCCGGCTGCAGAGCCGACAAGAAGAAATTATTTTCCTGCATGGTGGCAACAGCCGAGCAAAGGGGGGGAACATTCAAACAGGCCCCGGCTCTTTTTTTTTTTTTTCCCCTGCCCGAGGCCTCAGCGAGAAATTGCTCGGACGGGGAAAGGCGGGGTGGGGGGAGTTCCGACAACTCTGCGGCTCTGTTCTTCTCTTTGAGCCCGAGCGGGCAGTTCCACACTCCGAAAAGGCGCGAACTTGTCTACAGGTGGCTCCGGCAGGCCTTTCCTCTCTAACTCGGTTACTCAGCTCAAGAAAGTTGTTCCACTCGGGGCGCGGGCGGGCGCACTGAGTCCTCTAACCTCCCCGGTCCCCGCGCCATGCCCGTCTTCCCCGCCAGGCTTGTTTTGGTCTCCTGGGACTCTCTTTGCCCAGTCCTTCCCCCCCCCCTTTACTTGTAACACACCTACGGGGTCACACCCCTTTCCCTAGCAACTGACGCCGGTAAGGAAGGCGGGCTTTAAGGCAGAGCAGGCCGCCCGGTTCCACCTTAAAAAAAAAACAGGTGAGGCGTTTGGCAAGCTGCGGAATTTCCGACAGAATCCCAAAAGGGTGCCCGAGATGCAACCGCCTGCCCTGCCCTGGCCCTCCTCAGCCTGCGCGAACCAGCAGAAACGGTTCTGGGTGCGGCGAGGCCTCCGGGGCTTGAGCGGGTGGGGTGGGGTACCATCTCCTTTCCTCCTCCACTGTTGGGAGCAGCGAAAGTTGCAAATCGCTCTGGTCTAGCTAGGGAAACTGTCTGGACTCCCTGGGGCGGAAAAGCTGGAAAGAAAGCGCACGGCCGTCCCGCCTCGGCCGAGCCCAGGTTGTGCTTTTTTTTTTTGTTGCTCCCCTCGCATTGCCCAAAAAAAAAAAAAAAGTACGCGTCGAGCGAAGAGGACTGACTGGCGCTTCAGCCGAGGCAGGTCAAAGTCCCGCGCCGCTTTCTCCCTTTTCCCCACCCAGAAGCCCGGGAGACGCTACGCCTTGCCGAATGTGCACAACCCGATCAGCAATTACTAGGGACACGACGCGACGCTTCCGCTAACTGGACTTCAAAGAAGTTTCAAGGGGAGCAGAACACAGAGATCAGCTGCTGCCTTGGAAACTTCCCGCAAGAGGTTCCCACGTGTATCGCTCGGCTGTGTTTTCGTTTTCTTTAGAGGGTGGTACAACGATTTAAACTTGCCCGGTTTCAGAAGAAGCGGAGAGAATTTCACATATCTATGGGGACAGCCCTCGTGTCGTTCCCCATCCTGCTTACCTCATCTTATATGATGGTCCTAGCAGAACCTAATCATTTTCCCTCCCTCTCTCTTTCTCTCCTTTGTTCATACCTACCACTACTAACTAATCAATTATTTCCTTACGTGCTGCTGCTTAACACACATTTAAGTTTGTGAGTTTCTTTGTGCAAGTAATTTTTCCTCCACTTGGTAACCTTTTGCGTGTTAACTGGACTCTGCAACCTGTCCCTTTATGCTTGTCTCCAGAAACTGAAAGGCAAGAAAAATGCATAAACAGCCCATCCCCACAAACAAGACTTTCCCCAGTCAAATGTGAGGATAAGGACTTTCCTTACCAATAATATGGAAGAGAATTGCTTTTTTCTGGGATTTTTTAAAAAAATTCCCAGGCTGGTTTCTAGCTACTATATGGGTACCTAGAATTATTGTTCTCTATAGTAATAGTCTCCTTCATGGATTACTGCCTTGTTGTGGCGAAGGGGCTTGTGTAGCTCAGTGAAGCTATGAGCTATGCCCTGCAGGGATACCCAAGATGGACAGGTCAGAGCAGAGAGTTCTGACAAAACATGATCCACTGGAGAAGAAAATAGCAACCCACTCCAGTATCTTTGCCATGAAAACCCCATGGACAGTATCAAAAGGAAAAACAGAATAAGGTGGCTGGATGGAGTCACTGAAGCAGTAGGCGTGAGCTTAAATGGACTCTAGAGGATGGTAGAGGACAGGAAGGCCTGGAGGAACGTTGTCCATGGGGTCGCAATGGGTCAGACACAACTTCGTAACTAACAACAACAACAACAATAGTAATAGTAATAGTAATAAATAATAATAAAGGACTCACTGGAGAAGAGCTTAATGCTGGGAACGATTGAGGGCAAAAGAAGAATGGGACGGCAGAGAATGAGGTGACTGGATGGAGTCACTGAAGCAGTGAGCTTAAATGGTCTCCAGGGAATGGTAGAGGACAGGAAGGCCTGGAGGAAAGTTGTCCATGGGGTTGCAATGGGTCGGACACGACTTTGTAACTAACAATGAATAGTAATAGTATGTTCTATATGGCAGTAATTGGTCCTAACCTGACATCCACCTCTGTTTCATTGCATGAACTTTGTTGCTGTCTGATTAGGTTATATCTATCCACTGAGAGATATTTACATATTAAGAAACAGTTAAATGATATTAAAGTAGCTTGGATATTTCCAGTCTTTAAAGTTATGGCTGGAAGCAATAGCCCTTCAGGAGAGATGGAACCATGCAGTGAGATTTTAGGATTGATGATATTCCAAATAGTACTTCGGTAATAAATTTTGACTACAGTAATAGAGATGAGCCATCCTCTCCCCTCTTGCATATTACTAATTTGGTTCATTCTTGAAACAATAATTATTTCTGCAAATATGCCAGCCTGCGGCTCGCATGGAACAATAACTATTATATGTACCATGTTTGTAGTATTTTTTTCCTTTGTATGGTCTCTAGCCAAATAATAATTAACTACCATTTTTGAAGTACTGTCAGATGTCCAGACGAAAGACTCTCTGGAGGTATGTAACCTTGATGATAGTATAGTAATAACTAGGCCCAACCCTGCTTAGCTTTATGAATTCCGCACAGCACAGCACAACACTGAGTATCCAGTTATTAAATATTCCATGATTAAAGTATGAACCATCCTCTTGGATAAGAAAGCCTTCCCAAAGGAAGATGACTTTGTTAAAAAGGAGTGACCCTCTGTTGTGGGAAACAGACCCAAAATATCAGCAATTAAGTCAAACGTCGGGACAATCTTGAGCATTTCCCAGAACTATATTCAAAATGGAAATAAAATTGCATTTTGCTATGCTTACACATTGAAAGTTTATGTATAACTTGCAAACATTTCAATGTATTCTATCAAACATAATACCATAGTCTTGGATACATTAATTTTTAGATTCATGTTTTTCATTGCATTATGCAGTGGGTCTAAAATTTGTGGCATATCATTTGCATTTTCAGCCAACCATTTGAGATCAGCCACTTACATATAATGCACTTAGTAATGCACCATTGCACATTTCCAGAATTCCTTGGAGAAGTTTGTTAGCACTTGCAGATTACAATGGAGGATATGAATTATCTAGACATGGTTGAAGGCATTCTCCATGGGAATTCTCCTATGGAAAGTTGCCCCTTGAAATGAGGATAACCTTAATTTGCATGGCCTTCCAGAGATTTCTAAAAAAACCTATCTCTTAGAAAGCCACTAAATAGAAAGCCTTCAGGGACTGATTACAAACTAACAGAGTTGGAAGGGACCTTGTAGGTCACCTAGTCCAACCCCCTGCCCAAGCAGGAGACCCCACACCATTTCTGACAAATGGCAGTCCAATCTCTTCTTGAAAGCTTCCAGTGATGAAGCTCCCACAACTTCCGAAGGCAAGCTGTTCCATTGGTTGGTCGTTCTCACTGTCCAAAAATTTCTCCTTTCTTGACTGGTTGTGGAAACATGATTACCTATGCTACTTGAGTTTCAGTTAATAAATGAATATAACCTGTATGACTTATTATTGTTCCATGTACTAATATCTGTAACCATTTAAATCTACCTGGATAGAGATGGTAGATAAATTGCATTAAAATAACAAAAATGCATATCTTTTTCTATATATCTCTATCTTTATTTCCATGTCTGTCTGTCTATCTGTCTGGCTGTCTGTCTATCTATCTATCTATCTATCTATCTATCTATCTATCTATCTATCTATCTATCTATCTATCTATCTAATCTAAACAACTAAGGACATTATACATCATCATACACCCTGTTCTGTGTTGAATCTTTCACATGGTAATCTATTTATTCTCATTCTGTACATGCTTCCATCATATATATGTTACTTGTTCAATAAAACCCCTTCAGTTCCATATTTGTACAGAACATATTGTAATTCAAGCTTTAAATAAGTCACATAGCTATTCCATAAAAACCATAACTATGAGCTGCTGATCCAGTTCTACAGAGGAATTATTGAGTTTGTCATCTGCACCTCTATAACTGTCTGGTTTGATTCTGCAACCCAACAAGACAGACACAGACTGCAGAGGATAATTAGAACTGCAGAAAAAACAGTTGCTACCAACCTGCCTTCCATTGAGGACCTGTATACTGTACGAATCAAAAAGTGGCCTATGAAAATATTTACAGATCCCTCACATCCTGGACACAAACTGTTTCAACTCCTTCCCTCAAAATGACGCTATATAGCGTTGCACACCAGAACAACTAGACACAAGAACAGTTTTTTTCTGAACTCTTATCTCTCTGCTAAACAAATAATTCCCTCAACACTTTCAAACTATTTACTAAATTGGGTGGGTTCCAAATTTTTTTACTACCGGTTCTGTGGGCATGGCTTATTTGGTGGCCATGGTTTGGTGGGCATGTGACTGAGTGGGTGTGGCAGGGTGATTTCTCCCGGGGGATAGCCAGAGCTTCGCCGCCTCTTTTCCTCAGAGGAGCTGCCTCCAAGTCCTTGCGAAGGGACACACACACACACACACACCCCACAACACAACACAACAGACAGACACAATGTAAAAGCAGCTGCACTTCACCCAAAATGGCCCCTGCAACAAGCAGGAACCTCACAGTCACAAAAAGCTCAATAACCAACTTTCATACTTTACACACACACAACACAACTGACTCACACACAATGTAAAAGCAGCTGCACTTCACCCAAAATGGCCCCTGCAACAAGCAGGAACCTCACACAGCCACAAAAAGCTCAAAAAACAACTTTCACACTTTACACATATACAACACAACTGACTCTCTCTCTCTCACACACACAATGCCACATACAACGTTGTGAGATTTTGTGTGTTTGTGTAGTTAGAGTGAAACACTACAGAAACACACCAAATCTCAGAAAGCTGCACAAATATTTTATTCTATTATTTTATTTAATTTATATTTTTTTAGATCAGGGGGCTCCAACCTTAATAACTTTAAGGTTTGTGGACTTCAATTCCCAGAGTTCCTCAGCCAGCAAAGAAGTTGCTCACTGAGGAGATGGATTCCAGGCAGGCAGATTCAGTTGCTAACTGATGCAACTGATGTAAAGCATGGCTTTGCCAGCCCGAAAGAAGCTGTAATGAGGTAAGTGAGGAGGGGGGTTGGGTGGACCAGAGGAAAAAAATATTTTAAAAGGCTCCTCTGATGATCCCATCTGAAGTTGCCTAATTGCAGCCCAGAAGCTCTTAACTCAGCTAGGATCGCCAGATAAGCCTTTTAAAACCTTTTGTTTTAACAACCACTTCAGCCAAAGAGGTTGTTAAAAAAAAACTTTTAAAGGGTTCTGATGATCCCTGCTCAGCCACGTGATCATTAGAGGGGTTTTTTTACTTTTAAAAGCCTTTTTTGGCTGAAGAAAAGATGCTTTTAAAAGTAAAAAAAACCAAATGATCGGGAACCAGTTCAAAGGCGTGGCCAACCAGTCATTACTACCGGTTCTCTGAATGCCAGCAGATTTTTACTACTGGCTCTCCAGAACCGGAGCAAACCAGGAGCAACCCACCACTGTACTAAATCTGCACTACTATTAATCTTCTCATTGTTCCCCATCACCCATCTCCTTCCACTTATGACTAACTTTGTTGCTTGTATCCTTACAATTTATACTGATGTTGATTGTTTCCTGATTGCTTATTTGTAGCCTATGACTATCATTTAGTGTTGTATCATTAAGTGTTAAATTTGTACCCTATGACTATCATTAAGTGTTGTAAGTGTTGTATCTTGATGAACGAATCTTTTCCTTTATGTACACTGAAAGCATGTGCACCAAGACAAATTCCTTGTGTATCCAATCACCCTTGGCCAATAAAAAATTCTATTCTATTTTATTCTGAAAGCATTCTCACAACATTTATGACTTTTCATCAATTTTTTCCATAACTTTTAGCATTTATAGTATTTCTTCCAAACTCACCCTTCAACATATCACATTTTTTGCAATATAAAACTGTAATATACTTATACCACACCCCAGTTCCATCCCAAATCACATTTATTTTTAATTATATGCACTCTGCTGGAGGCTCTTTGTTTGCTATCTTCACAGACTTTCAAAGTAATATATAAATTATTTAATCATATAGTATTTTTATTTATATCAAAATTGTTCTGCATTTTCTCTCCTTTTTTAACCATTCCTTGCCTTGATTATATTTTTGCAACCATATTTTGTCTCTTTAGACATTATTTAGTATATTTTTCTCACCCTTATTTTTTGCAGCACATTTGAATTCTCACCCACAGTAGTGGCTTTATCTTTCTACCTCTGTTGCCATCTCCATCTTCATATCTAACTATACTTTATCCCAAGGAATGTTGTAGGAATCATCATTTCCCCAGACATTCTTTTTCATACTTAGTGTAACTCTACGTATTTCTGTAATATAAATCTCTGCTCCAAATAGCATTCACATCATTGCATTCACTTACTTTCATATACTTTCCATTCATTCTGTTGGGAAATTAAATTATTAGTTTAACAGAAGATTCTATTTTTATCTAGATAGATAGAGGATTCACTCTTTATCTTCTTGCAGTAGTTTTGTTTTCATGCCCCTTTCCCCCAAAATCCACTATTGACAAATAATGACCTGTTCCACACTGAAAAATTCTCATTATTCTTATATCTTTGTATTAGTCTTAAATGATAAAAATGAAGTTAGTGGTGCTTTTTAAATAATTCTATTTTTCCACGTACAGAAATAAATACTGAAACATTTGTTTGAACAACATAGTGTATACATAATAAATAGACACTTTTCTAAATACTTATTCACCAAATATTCACCATTTTCAGTCATTTTGGTCTCAGAATAAATCATATTCTGTATACTCTTATCTTATTTTCAGACATCCATTTATGTCACCTAAAAGAATATCAACCCCCTAGCCCCTAATCTGATCCCTTCCCTTCAGAACATTGCACAATTTTCCTCAAACTCATATCCAGTTCTTCCAACATTACCATCCTCTGAAATGTAACAATCAGATAATACAAGATATAGATTCCATATTTCCTATAACAGCCTAGGTGACAGAAATTCATTGAGGCTTTTACAGAATGTTCTTTACTATAGTGAAGGTCCATACTAGATCATCAGCCTTGGTGATGTTCATGTCATACACAGCATTCCTTATTGATGATAAAAAAATAATCCTGGTCAGTTTTTGTATATTTTGGCTAATATCCCAGAAGTGAAACCTAAATCAATCTTATTTATATGTGAAGATCTGAAATCTAACCCAACATAACATTGACTGCATCCCACTAATTAGGAGTCACACAAGTACACCAGTACACACTTAAAATACTAATCTAGAAAATCTTAGGTGGTTTATAGTGGGGCTGGGGCAGGGCAGAAGAGCAGTCTTCAACATGACATTACCCACGCAAATATGCTAACCTCAATGCTAACATGGGCTACCTCTTGCCCATACCCTCTCATCTTCCTGGGTGACTTAAATCTACCTCTCATTAACTGGACAACTAATGAATGTTCAACTGACCCAATCCATACTACACTATACAACGCTGTTACAAACCTAGGTCTTGAACAACTTGTAACTAACAATACAAGACTCAACAACTGCCTTGACCTCATCTTCTGCAACAATCCAAACTCAATTTACGGACTACAAATTAAAGAACCTTTTTCCAACAGTGACCACTGCATGATTGATTTTCGTCTCAATATCGTCCATACTTAAATCGTCATAACAACAGAACTCCCAACTACAACTTCAAGAAAGCCAATTACGACCTTATAAACAACGATCTTTCATTTCTGAACTGGCAAAATCTGTTTGCAACCTGCATAACCGCTGATGACCTCTATAGAATCTTCCTACTTGAAATCAATAGAGTCATTAAATTATATGTACCACGAATGACTACCATGTCCAAGAAAACAAACTACCCATATCAATAAAAAGCTTCAATCAAAAAAATCCTCTGGAAAAGAAACAAAAAGGCTATGTTACAAACTTCAGAAACCGCTACAGAAACATATGCAACCAAATAAAACTGAATGCACAAATTACCACACCAAGCAAGAAGAAAACCTTCTACGCACAAATTCCAATCGTGCCTTTTATAATTTTGTCAACAATAAACTTAAAGATTCAAGATCCATCCCACCACTAAAAGATTCTAACAACAAAGAATGCAATGACGAAACAGTCAAAGCAAACCTCTTCAACATTTTCTTTGGCTCAGTTTTTGTTAACTCCGATAACACATATCCAACATTCCACAAACGAACCAGCAATGACTATGATGATTTAACTCATATAGATTTCACAGAAGACAACGTTGGTAAAGCTCTTCACAACTTAAAACCATCGCTATCTATTGGACCCGATGGACTATGTGCATACTTCTTAAAAAAACTTTCCATTAATATAGCTGAACCCTTAAGTATTATCTTTGATAAAGCTTCCACTACCAGTTCTCTTCCCAAACTTTGGTCACTAGCCACAGTCATCCCCATCTTCAAAAAAGGAGACCCCAGCTTAGTCGAAAACTACAGACCGATCTCCCTTTGCTGCGTCACCTGCAAAGTCATGGAATCTATCATCAATCAATCCATTACCTCACACTTAGAAACTAACAACCTACTCTCCAACAAACAATTTGGTTTCAGGAAAAAGTTATCATGTAACTTACAACTTCTCCACTGCAAAAACATATGGACTTCAAATCTAGATCAAGGCAAATCAATAGATGCAATCTACATAGACTTCTGCAAAGCTTTTGACTCAGTAGTACACGATAAACTTCTCCTTAAACTAACATCCTATGGCATCTCAGGACCCCTCCACAAATGGATATCTGCTTTTCTGTCTAACAGACAACAAGTGGTCAAAATTGGCAATGCTTTATCAAATCCTGTTCCTGTCAAGAGTGGCGTTCCTCAAGGCAGCATCCTTGGACCAACACTCTTTATTCTATACATTAATGATCTTTGTGACCATATCTCAAGTAATTGTGTTCTCTTTGCTGACGATGTCAAACTATTTAACACCACAGACAACACTTCTATCATTCAAAACGACCTTGACCATCTAACCGCTTGGTCTAAAAATTGGCAGCTCCAAATTTCAACCAGCAAATGCTCAGTCTTACATATAGGAAAAAAGAACCCTAAAACTAAGTACATACTAGATGGACATTACCTTACAGACGACTCCCATCCCGTTAAAGACCTTGGAGTTTTCATGTCAAATGATCTAAATGCCAAAGCCCACTGCAACTACATAGCAAAAAAAGCTCTAAGAGTTGTAAACCTAATTTTGCGTAGCTTCTTTTCCAAAACACCACACTACTAACCAGAGCATATAAAACATTTGCTAGACCAATTCTAGAATACAGCTCACCTGTTTGGAACCCTCACCACATCTCTGACATCAATACAATTGAACGTGTCCAGAAATATTTTACAAGAAGAGTTCTCCATTCCTCTGAAAACAACAAAATACCTTATCCCACCAGACTTGAAATCCTAGGCTTAGAAAACTTGGAACTCCGTCGCCTTGACAAGACCTAAGTTTAACTCACAGAATCATCTATTGTAATGTCCTTCCTGTCAAAGACTACTTCAGCTTTAATTGCAATAATACAAGGGCAACCAATAGATTTAAACTTAATGTAAACCGCTTTAATCTAGATTGCAGAAAATATGACTTCTGCAACAGAATCATCAGTGCTTGGAATACTTTACCTGACTCTGTGGTCTCTTCCCATAATCCTAAAAGCTTTAACCAAAAACTGTCTACTATTGACCTCACCCCATTCCTAAGAGGACCATAAGGGGCGTGCATAAGCGCACAAACGTGCCTACCGTTCCTGTCCTATTGTTTTTCTTTTCTTCTTCCTATATATGTTTATATGTGTATATACTATATAATCTTTTTGTATGATGTTGTGACAAAATAAATAAATAAATAAATAAATAAATAAATCTGTAACAGCCTAAGTGTAAATAGTGTTATCCCACCCAAGACATCTCTGTTGACTTGATACAGGAAAACAGTGTGAGGTCATTTTCATGATTCATCACAAAAAAACTTTGTCTTTGTGGGAAGTCTGCCAAAATGAGAAGTGGTCAGCCTGTGGTGACCACAGCATAAAATATGCATGACATCGATGTGTTTAGCTCCAAGTCTAGTTTTTTAAGATAAAATCTGTCCCAGGTGTTGTTTGTGCTGATTCAATGTACTTGCTTCCTTGTTTCTAATAGTGGGGTGCTCTTGAATGTTCCAAAGTCACCCCAATTCTGCTACTGATCTTTTCTAGCTTAAATGGAAATTGAGACTTTTCAGATGAGATAGATCTTGTTGTCAGTGTTTCCCCCAGGTTTGTTCTTTGGTGCTATTTCACTGAGAATCAGAGATGCTACTTTCAGAATAACTGGTCCTCGTTATTTCCTTTAAAAATGGTAGAGACAAACAGGCTTTTTTAAAAAGATTTTTTGATCCTGCATTTATTATTTTTATTGTATTATGTTATTTGCCCAATGTAACAAGTGTCGGACAGATGGTGAGAAAGCTTTCCCCCCATCTCTAACAACTATCTGTGGCTACCTTGCTTTTTATGCTATTTATTTATTTCATTTTTATTTATTTAATTTATTTATTTAATTTTTATTTTTATTTTATTTACATTTATATCCCGCCCTTCTCCGAAGACTCAGGGCGGCTTACATTGTGTAAGGCAATAGTCTCATTCTATTTGTATATTTATATAAAAAGTCAACTTATTGGCCCCCCAACAATCTGGGTCCTCATTTTACCTACCTTATAAAGGATGGAAGGCTGAGTCAACCTTGGGCCTGGTGGGACTCGAGCCTGCAGTAATTGCAGGCAGCTGTGTTTAATAACAGGCTATCTTACAGCCTGAGCCACACCGCGGCCTAATCTAATTTAATTAGATTTTTATACCGCCCTTTTCCCAAAGGACTCAGGGCGGTTTACAGCCAGATAAAACAGAACAACAGAATAAATACAAGATAAAATAATATTTAAAAAACTTACTAAATTTGGCCCAGATTAAAATATATTTAAAACAGTAAAACGCACTAAAAAATTAGAAACAGAATAAAATCTAAAATTCTATGCCAGTTCTGTGCGAATAAATAAATATGTCTTCAGCTTGCGGCGAAAGGTTCGAAGGTCAGGAAGTTGGCGGAGTCCTGGGGGAAGTTCATTCCAGAGGGTGGGAGCCCCCACAGAGAAGGCCCTTCCCCTGGGGGCCGCCAGCCGACATTGCTTAGCGGACGGCACCTTAAAGTGTGTAACATCCATCTCCCCTATACATTTTATGTAACATCCATCTCCCCTATAAGGTGATTCTGGGCTATGTGAGAAAGTCTTCAATAAAAGCATCAGATGCAAGGAATGTACTGTATGTGTGGCAAACAATGGAGCAGGAGGAGCTATCAGATAAAAGCGGAAGTGGGCTTTTGCTTCCATCCATTCTTCTATGTGCATTCACTTTTTTAAATAATGATTTTTATAAAGCATAATAGTTAAACAAACTACAAACTAGTACAAACTACAGAAAATAAAAGAATAAAAAGAAAAAAGTACAGAAAAAGGAAAAATATTTTAAAAAAAGAAAAACATAATACAGGTAGTTCTTGACTTACAACAGTTCATTTAGTGACCGTTTAAAATTACAAAGGCAGTGAAACTGATTTATAACCATTTTCACACTTACGACCACTGCAGCGTCCCCATGGTCACATGATCAAAATTCAAATGCTTGGCAATTGGTTAATACTTATGACAGTTGTAGTGTTCTGGGATCATGTGATCAGCTTATGCAACTTTCTGACAAGCAAGGTCAATGGGAAGCCAGATTCACAACATCCATTTTACTAACTTAACCATTGCAATGATCCACTTAACAAAAGTGGCAAGTACAGTCATAAAGTGGGGCAAAACTCACTTAACAAAGGTTTCATTTAGCAACATACATTTTGGGCTCAGTTGTGGTCGTAAATTGAGGATTACCTGTATAGCAAAGGAAAAGAAAAAGAAGTGACTCCCCCATTCGTTACAACAAGTGTAAACAATTTTAAAAACGTATCATTTTCTTTTAAAATATAATCTCTTTATCCCGTTATCTCATCTCTTATGTATAAACAGATCCTTGAAATCTCATCATTCAGACCTGGTCAGCAAAAATCCATTAAGTGTAAGCAGAAATAAACACGCATCTATTTTAATCTTGATCAGATAAATCCACTTTATACTCCTTTAGAGATAATCACAGTCTTTAATCCCTTCAAATGTACCTATCGCCTTTCATTTTGTCAAAAATCTCAAATTGGCTGGCTAGGAGAACAAGGGAATCTTTAAATATAATGCGTATCTAGTACCTTAGGTGCAAAAATCACAACGAGGAATTTTGCATGTTTATTTTTGCATCCTGGACCATTAAAGAAAGCTAACTTTTATATTGAGAATGAGACCGTTTGACTCTTTCCTGGTCTTTTTGTTTTCATGTCACTGAAACCTGCATCACAAAAATGGTGTATCATCCACATATCTCCAATATGTTTTGATTGCTGTTTCCCCTTTCTGGTTTTCTATCAAACTAAATTGTACTGATATAACAAAAAATAGGTGTATTAGCTAGCAGCCATTCCCAAATCTGGTACTTGCAGGTATTTTGGATTTAAGCTTCTAAAATGTTCCAGCCACCTCATTTATTTGCATCACATAACTAAAAGTATTGACATACAATGAGTCTTGCAAGTAATCTTGCATGAAATGCCCTTACTTTAAAGCAAAGTCAGAAAACAAACAGGAAAATGCATTTCTAATAGATTCTTGAAAAGTACATTTACAGCACTGTCTCAGAATTTAAAGAGTGCTACCTTCATGTGACCCCTTTCTAATGGATTTTTTTATGGCTGAAAGAGAAAAATGCCTGAAATACAGTTAGTCCTTGACTTATGACTGCACTCAAGTCCCAAAATCTGTTGCTAAGTGAATAATTTGTTAGGTGGTTTTTGCCCCATTTTATGACCTTTATTGTTACAGTAATTAAGTAAATCACTGCAATTGTTAAGTTAGTAACATGATTGTTAAGGGAACCTGGCTATCCCATCGAGTTTGATTGTCAGAAGTTCGCAAAAGATGATCACATGATGCCAGGACACTGCAACCGTCATAAATATGAATCAGGTGCTGCTAAGCATCAGAATTTTGGTCACATGACCATGGGGTTGTTGCAAAGGTCCTATGTGTGAAAAATGGTCGTAAGTCATTTTTTTCAGTGCTGTTGTAACTTTGAAGGGTCACTAAATGAACTGCTGTAAGTTGAGGACTATCTGTAGATAGACAAATCTGGACTTTTTGGAATTGTGAAAATGTAGGAGTTTGGACAAATATATTTGTTTCATTCATGCATAAAAACTCACACTTGCTCCAGTTCCCCACCATACATATCTGGAATTGTATTATCAGCTTTTAAATTTCCCTTTTAAGATCACCATCTTCCTATTAACTCCTACTATAAGCAGTTATAAGCTTCCAGGCCAAATGGGTGCCGTCTAATTTTCTGGCATGCTAATGTTTCACTAGCAGATGGGGAAGTGCAGAATGATTTTCTTTTTTTTTGTAGTCTACTTTTCAGCAACTCACAGGCAACTGACCAAGGATTGATTTGGATCCTGTATTTATAACT
Organism: Ahaetulla prasina; assembly: GCF_028640845.1. Lineage (NCBI taxonomy): Eukaryota > Metazoa > Chordata > Lepidosauria > Squamata > Colubridae > Ahaetulla > Ahaetulla prasina. The sequence goes on along the minus strand of NC_080539.1, from coordinate 258,737,757 downwards.
GTAATCTTGATGTAAAGCTGGGATCCAGGCCTTATTTAAAGTCTTCCTTTGTGTTGAAGTTGTTTGAATGTTTATGTATCTTGATAGCTTCTTTATGCAGTTATACATTATACTTTGACATAGTTATCAGTGCTGGTGTGTTTTCAAATTGGGACTTGTATCCATTATGAAGCAACACATAATTTTTCAAGCTAACAATGCCTTTCATATTCTTATTCATATTAATACTGCATTTTGTGATCCCAATGTATACCTGTCCACAACTGCAGGGGATGCGGTAAATGGCTGATAATGAGAGTGGATTTTTGTCATCCTTGGATGAGTGAATGATTACTTGAATTTCTTCTTGGCTTGCAGATGGTTTTAGGCTGTGCTTCCCTAATAGTTTTCCAGATTGAGTAACTTTCTTAGTATAGGAGAGTAACACCTTTCCTACTGGATGTAGTTTCTCCTTGGATGTATATTAGTTCTTGTTTTTATTGTCTGCTTGATCTCCCTGGCAGAAATTCTGAGTTTAGAAAATTTAGAACTATACTACGTGCAGTATGACCTGAACATAGCTCATAAAATCATCTGCTATAATGCCCTTCCTGTCAATGACTACTTCAGTTTCAACCACAACAATACACGAGCACACAATAGAGACAAACTTAAAGTGAACCGCTCCAACTCGATTGCAGAAAATATGACTTCAGTAACAGTTGTTAATGCCTGGAATGCACTACCAGACTCTGTGATCTCATCCCAAAATCCCCAAAATTTTAACCTAAGACTGTCTACTGTTGACCTCACCCCGTTCCTAAGAGGTCTGTAAGGGGCGTGCATAAGAGCACCAGCGTTCCTTCCGTCCCTGTCCTAATGTTCCCTTTAATTGTATTCATTTTATATATTCAATTCATGCTTATATATATTATTTAATATGTACTCAACAAAATAAATAAAAAGTAAATAGAATGTTCATTAACTCGTAGAGTTTTCAAAATGGCAAGTAGGTCAAAATGGCATGTGCAGCTCTTATAGAATAGAATAGAATAGAATAGAATTTTTTATTGGCCAAGTGTGATTGGACACACAAGGAATTTGTCTTGGTGCATATGCTCTCAGTGTACATAAAAGAAAAGATATGTTCATCAAGGTACAACATTTACAACACAATTGATGATCAATATATCAATATAAATCATAGAAGCTACTGAGATAGATAAACACTCTAACAATTTTAACAATAAGAAAGCTAGTTTGAAGGTCAGTAAAGACTGGAATACCAAAATCAAACAGCCCTTAATTAACCAGCATCAAAAATAATTTATAGCAGCTTCACCTGAAAGAACACCAAGCAGTAGTCTAAAACAAGGCAAATTAGGAATTTCTTCAACATAGACCAGTTGGAACTTTACCTAGGTTGAAGAGCCAATTATCTTTCTTGGATTCCTGTGACATGGACCAATTAAAAATCAGATCAGCTGGAAATATCAATCAGAAATCAGATTCGCCGGTTACCAATACAAGAGCCTGGGCAATCCTTGCTCATTTGGTTGTCAGCTGCCAAGTGGGAAACAGCTCATTTTGCCTCTGAAGTTACCAGCCACAGATGCTGGAGAAATGTTAGAACATCAGAAAATTAGACCAAGCTTACCATCACATGGTCAGCCCTGCCCATAAAAACTACGCTAGCATAAATATTACTGCATTTTAATATACCAAGCTAGCTTTGTACATATTAACTATGTACTGTATTATATGTATTACATTATAACTATGTACTGTATTATACTGTATGTACTATGTTATCACTATATAGTATATTAACTGCTGGAATATTCTATTTCTTTCATTGGAAAGCACATAAATTCTTCCTGTACAGAAATTGCAAATGTAGTTATGGGAATATGTCTTAATGTCTAACATTTCATATCTGAAAAAGAAATCTGATACAGAATTTAACATGGAAGACATTTGGGAATTATAAATCTGTTTACCACATCTAAAATATGGGTTTCTTTTAATATAAACATTTTAATATTTAATTTTTTGATTATTTGTTAAAAAAGTATAGATTTCTAAAAATTGATTAGATACAAGAATTTTTTTTTCACTCAGGTTTACCCTTTATGTTCTTTTGATTATTGATAACCGCTATTTTATTTGACAATGATCTGCAGTTTTAAAATGGGTTTTCAATTTGGTTAATTAAACTAATATTACTCTGATAATGTATACTCAATTTACTTAATTATATGTTTGTAAATGTTCTTTGTTTACTTTGTGCTATGGGTTTTTTCTCTTTTTCTTCTGTTTTTTTCCTTTCAAAATGTTTTACACACAGAGAATAGCATTATCACCAAAGATGAAATTTTCTTATGAGACAGCCTAGTTTTGAAAAGAAAATCTTTAATCCTCTATTCACTCTCAGTTGATACAAACAGTTATTAGTGTTGCCTCAGGACACAGAGGAAATCATTTATTCTTTATATTGCTCTGTAGTATGGCCACAAATTTGAGTTCTCTTTTAACCAGCAACTGCTCTCTTGGTTTGGACTGTGAATTTAACATCCAACATGGCCTCAGGCTAGGAATATTCACATTGGTTTTTCTCAGAACCTTACACTATGTTAGTCATTTAAAAAAAGTTTGATCGTATGAAACCATTTTCACTTGCATTTTTTTGCAAGAGATACACTTAATCAATTGGGGGAACTTGCACATTGCTGAAAATCAAGGATGCATTGATTTGATAAACTATTCAATACTTTCTTGGAGTTGCCCAGTAGAAGGAAAGACTGTGCACCATTACCATTTTTTTAAATGGAATCTTGCTTGCTATTAGTTTTTTAAATATTTCTGAAATCCCAAGAGAATTCCTGGATTGTCCAGAGTATAGATTGTAAAACATTGAATAAAATGTATTTATTACCATTGTACTTTATCTTTAATTTAGAACTGCCCAAAAATTTGCTAGGCTGAAGTTTCTGTTTGAATAATACAAAAATTTCCTTGCCTCTGGGAATATGATTACCAATCCTGGTGATTATCTTGGTAAGATGGTGCATGAGATTTATGTAGATTTCATACAAAAGAGTATCTGAGGCTGGAGAATGCCCACCTCTCAGGGATGTTGTAATGTTCTGCAGTGCCATTTGGATTTCAAAAGGCGGCCTAGGGTCCTTTCCTGTTGTGCCTGTAGAATTCTCTGTTATCAGAAGTATCCAGAAATCTCAGAAGGTTGATGTATTCATAGCACCATAAAACGCAACATTCTAACTTCAGCATGATAATTTTTGATGTGTGCCAAATCTCCTTCTGATGCCAGCCTGTTCTTGGCTTAACAAAACAAAATTTAAACAATCTACACATGAAAATGCCCATTCAATAGCAGTTTCTTGCAACCCACCTGCCTGCTTTTCCAGGTGGTGCCATTCAGTTTTTCCTTCAGCTCAAATTTCTCTCTCACAGTCAGTCACAAAAGCCTTCCGAGGCAGTCTTGCAGGGCAATCAATACACTTTTTGTCTTCACTGGAGTACTGAAGCAGTTTAGTCATGAATGCAAAACACAAGACGAGGCCGTTTGAGAGTTGCATCCAGTGAAAAACTATGAGCTGTCATTGGAAACTCTGACTTCATGCATGAGTACAGTAAAATCATAGCAGATGGCAATGGAAAGGGCAGATGGAGGACAGTTTGTATCAATATTATGAATATCAAGAACTGCTGCTGTTTTCAATAGCACTTTTAGCATGTAAAAAGGCAGCATATTTTTAATCGAATTGATAGCCACGAAGAACCTCAGTAAAGGCTGATGTGGTTCTGCTGTGCAACTGGAGCAAGACTAGATTATGTCCCCTGCTGGGCATCCAAATTTCCAGACAGTAGCAGTGTTGGCTGCAAAATCTGGGAATTATAGCTGGAAAACAGTAAGTGGAGATTGGACTAGATATGCATGAAGCTATAAGACTCTGAGCATATCTCTTCGTCAGCCTAGGTCACAATCCATGTTGACAGGCAATGCTCCTTAAGGCAGTCTCCTCAACTGGAACCCTTTAGACTTCAGTTCCTGTGAGACACAAGCAGCACTGCCCAATAGCAGAAGGCTGAACTGAGGTCTTCTATTGTCTCAATGAGATTGTTTGTGGAAAATATCCTTAAATAGACTCTTAGTTGTGTTTTGCATTTGAAAATTTCCCCACTACAGGTAATCCTTGACTACAGAAGAGACTTTCAGCTGAAGATGAATTGTGTATGGTTTTTTTTTCTCCTGGAATCACATGTAAACATATGACTCTGAATACAATGAGTGGGGACTGGTTGATTATGAGGAAATAGATTGCTGGGCTGGAGAGACCTTTTGTCCTTTGTCATGTTATTTTATGTCTCATTTCCTGCTTCAGCAATCCTTTTTTTTAAAAAAGTATCTTCGGAGTCTACCATTATTTCTAACTATAGACATTACATTATGGGTTACCACTCCATACAGAATTATTTCCTGTCTGCCACCTTAGGCCTTTGGTCAATTCCCCATTGGTACTTCATATCCATCTAATTTGGTGACCCTGTGCTATTATTAAGAGCCAGACTTTCCACTGTCACTGTTAACAATCCCCTGCTGCCTTTAAAACCTCAGATCGATGCATATCAAGCCATCAACAGGCACATAGAGATAAACCACATTTACACACCATTCAGAAGAGGCAATAAAAAACTAAAAAAGGGAACAAAAAGATTAGATCACCTGTTGCCAGCAATCAATACACAGATAAGAAGGGATTAATATCAGACAAAAAAGCAGTGAACAACAACCTAATTAAACAGAACGCCTCCCCCCACCCCACACATAACAGCACTGACAGGGCAAACAGAAAGCAACCCCACTCCATTCTAGAATTGAAGATGTTACCTAGCCTGGTAATGAAATGTTTGCATGTCTACTGATGCATACTGTGTTAGCAGTATGTTATTATTAACAGCAGAGATTTTATGGCTTGCTAAAAGCCCCAATCCTTTCTGGAAGGTCTAGCTCAAGATTCTTCACTGCATAGTAATCAGAAATTATAATACAGTAGTAGCTAAAGCAACACTATCCATAAAATATTTTATGCTAATATTTTATTCTAGAAGAAAGATGGGTTTATTAATATATGCTGCCTGTTAAATTAGTAAAGCACAAATTTAACTACTCTCTGCTATGGCTTTGTAATGACTGAAACTATAATGTGGATAAATTAGAAGACTGAAACTGGCCCACCTCTTCAAACCCATTTTAGTATCTAGATGAAAGTTGCAGATACCAAGAAAAAATATTAATATTTTTAATTCCTGTTCCATATACTTTATAGTATTTCAATTTCCAATGTGACTCTGCTCTCTATTTTTTCCATTCATCATCTTTCTGATCACTGCAACTGCATTTCCTTATAAATAATGTACACAGCCTGTCCACATACTCCATGAAACCTTAGGTTTCCATGAGAACTTGATGGGAATTCTGTGAAGGCTTAAGGGCAGAAAAATATTTCCAAATAAGCACAAATCCTCCTTTAATATATAAAGTTGAATAAACAAATTACAGCAAGCCAAAGTTTTGTTTATTGGCAATTTTATATCACTAGAATTTTGTCTTTTGATCGTGGCTCTGGGATTATGCGGTCTGAAAAAGTTTTAAAATTTCTGCTCTAGATCCATTTTAAGCAGGATTCAAATCTAATTTTGAGGTAGAAAGTGCTTTGGTTGCTTTGTGAGATGCTTTTTACTAACACTGTAGAAACGGGGGACTTTAACTGGGTGGATTCTCTCCATGTCTTTTTAACACCAATCATCATGGTGTTAAGAGGCCTTCTGGCTAGGCTGTTTGGTCAATTCCACAAAGAGTTCCCAAGAAGATTTTTTATGGACTTCCATCCTAACTATTTTTTTATCTCATGTTAGCATCTTATTTATTAATGTTTTGATTTATCTATTAACATAATTTGTCTACCAGTCTAGTTTCACAAGACTGGATGAGTATCAGCAAGCGTATCAACAGAAAACACTAAAATACCACAAATGCCATTGATACAACATACCGTATATACTCGAATATAAGCCGATCCGAGTATAAGCCGAGGTCCCCAATTTTACCCCAAAAAACTGGGGTAAACTGGGGACTCGAGTATAAGCCGAGGGTGGGAAATGAGGCAGCTACCGGTCGTGAAACCCTCCTCCTCGGCCGAGAAGGCTGGCGGCTCCCCGCCCGCCTCTCACTGCACCGCAGGGCTTCCAGCTAAAGCAAAAGCCCGCCAAGTTCGCGCGGCGGTATAATGTGAAAAAAGAAAAAAAAATACTCGAGTGTAAGCCGTATATACTCGAGTATAAGCCGAGGGGACGTTTTTCAGCACAAAAAACGTGCTGAAAAACTCGGCTTATACTCGAGTATATACGGTAATACAAGTTTTAAAAAAACTATGTTTCTCATTAAATGTGTTCAAGATATTTACTATTTTTGCCACCCTATAAAAATGTTTGAGCCATCAAAACAGAATCAAAGCTGTTGGAAATATATTCCAGGAACTTGAACAGAGAGAATCAGAACATATCTAAAAAGTAGCATTGATTTTAATGCAAAAATGTGTTTATTTTGGCTCCAGGCATCATAAGTAAATGTAACTAAAAGACAGGGTGTCAGGTCCCATAGCAATTCATTGATTGTAAGAAACAATGAACAGATCCAATTACATTCTTTTGCATATGGCCAAGATGGAGAATTTTGAATTTTGCAGGGAGGAGATGAGCCAAAAGTAGAATACGATCAGCAACTAGTCTCTTTTCAAAAGGAGTAGAAAGATTCTGCATTTTAATATAGTACACTTCATTTTTAATTTGCAGTGGTTGTTGACATACAATATACTAAACCCTAGTACAAAGTAATCAGATCTTATTACTGAATTTATGTTGTTGAGCTTGTTAAGCTCAAACAAGCTATGTTATGACTTAACCACACGCTAAGCCAGTGGTTCTCAACCTTTATAGTGCTGCGACCCCTTTAATACAATTCCCCACGATGTGGCGATCCCCAACCATAAAATTATTTTCATTTTGAATTTATCGTGCCTGAAGCCATATTGGCTAGCGATCTGAACTGCTTGCGATTGCCTTGAGGACGGAGGCATTAAAGCGGAGACTCCTCCCCTATTAAGTTTATTGCACCTGAAGCCAGGCTAGCAATTGGGAGTGATTGCAGCTGGCTTGAGAGGGAGACATCAGAGCAAAGATTTCTCTCTTTTTTAATTGATCACACCTGAAACTGAATTGGGCTAGCGGTCTGAACTGCTTGCGATTGCCTTGAGGACGGAGGCATTAAAGCGGAGACTCTTCCCCTATTAAGTTTATTGCGCCTGAAGCCAGGCTAGCAATTGGGAGTGATTGCAGCTGGCTTGAGAGGGAGACATTTCAAAGATTTCTCTCTTTTTTAATTGATCATGCCTGAAGCTGAATTCGGCTAGCGATTTGAAGAGCCTGCAGCTGGCTTGTGAAGTCAACCATTGGAGCGCGATTCTTCAACTCACAAGTATATTTCCCATATTTCTGATGGTCTTAGGCGACCCCTGGCAAATCGTTATTCGACCCCCAAAGGGGTCCCGACCCACAGGTTGAGAACCACTGCACTAAGCCAAAGGCTGTGATCTCACACTGCGCTGAACCATAAACTAACATCCAATGTTATTTAATATATTGTGCAAATCTAACAGATTTGCAATGTTTCAAACAGAAATTTTAAAAAAACTTAGATATGCCAAAAAAAAGAAAAAAAAAGAAAAGGGTGTGTGTGTTGATTTAAGCAGAAAGAGTGCAACTTAAGAGTGTCTCACCCTCTGATCTAACCCTTACAAGACTTCCTGATGGGTGACTCTTGGCCTCTCTCTCAAGAGGATGAATGGGCTTGGCAGAGGAAGGCCATCACAAGCAGCTCTTGACTTGCATGGAACCCAGGTCCCTTGGCTTCTTTTGGCGGTCAATGAGATTTTTCTTTAGGGGAATGTAAGGCCAAGTTAGACATTGTGTAGTTCACTGATTTATCTGAATCAGCTATAATCTCCCTCTCTCCTCTCCCTCTCCCTCCTTCCCTCCCTCTCTCTGTCTCTCTTTGGATGTGTGCCCATTTATTGCTAAAAATAAAGTGGGGAGAGATAAAATTCTCCTTTCCCTTTACCTGCCTGTTCTTTTCAAAATCAGTTTTCTACCCTATGCCAGTTCATTTTTTGCCTCAAAATGCCAGATGCATAGGAATGTAAGAAATGTAATTTAAGCCAGTGAAACAATGCTGTTTTCTGAGATCATCCCCCAATCTACCTTTAAAAGCACCCCCCCCCTTAAAAGCAAATTGGCAAGTGTGTCCTGAACAAACTGCACACGCCTCAGGTGCTCAGATTTTAAGGTGGGAGGCACCTCCTAATTCCAGGTAGTTCTGTTTCTCCTCATGTACCATCCAATGGGCTTGCCTTTTACCCAAGCTTCTCTTTGCACAGTGTGCATGCCCAGAGTAGCATTTCCCCAAACTTGCATGAATTTTGGGCAGCAACAAATCATTCCTAATAAAACAGATAAAACTTCTGAAAGTTGTCAGTTGTGCTCTGGGAAAGCATCTTCCAGTGTGAAATGCAGCCAAATCTGGCAATCACTGCAGTTAGCAATTGCTCCATGTGCAAGTTAAATCTTGTGTACAACTCTTGTGGTTGGTTACACCCAGCCCAAGCCTGGGAATCTCCCTACAGCCATTCCAAGATCTAAGCGAATTCCTAGCTGCAAAAGAGCAGATGAGTGTCAAGGAAGCAATTGGTTTTCTTCTCTCTTATGAAAACAGATGAGTGTTTTCCAACTGACAAATTTTCAGTCATTCCTCTCTGTTATAATGGTAGTTGTTGTTTTGCACAGTTCAAGGACACTACATTTTATTGTGTTACAAAGAACTTATGTTGTCTGTATGGGACATGGGTAATGTTTGTGATGGAGTTGGATGAAGGCTGTGGGCACCATTTTTGAAACGCTTAGAAGAAAAACAAGAAACAAATTAAATAAATCAGCTACAACTTTGTGTTCTACCCATGTCCATATTTGTTTAATTCTATTAAGACATTCTTTCCATGTGTTTCTATATGCACCCACCTGCAACTTTTGATAAACACATGTATATTTTTCCACTCAATGCTGTTTCAAGGGATGATTCATGATGGTGACTAGAAAGATCATATTAAATGTCTCTTTTATTAGCACAATAGAAGAATAGCACTGATCTGGTTTTTTTTTAAAGTGGCATTATAGCATTATGGATGTACCATACTAATAATGCTAATTAGAAAACCATTTTAAAATAATGTTTTTTGTCACTGCTGCCATAAATCATTTTGCTAAAATGACAGGAAGTGAAAAGATTTCCTCCCAACATTAGATATATTTAATTGTAATATCATGGTTATAATTATTCTTTGTGATTACTTATGTGCCTTACCACGCTTCAGTTATTGATTTAAAAAAATGATAACTTATCCATTCAAAAAGTTATATTCGGGCAGAGGTTCATCTGCCTATAAAAAATCTGTTAAAATCAGATTTCTTTAAAAGTGAAGAATAATGTTACTGGTATCTATAACTATGGAGATTAGCTCCTCTTCTGTTCTCAAAAACTATGGGCACATCTTTACAAAATTATGGGCATAATTATGGGTGACCATTTTCTGTGGAGTTTATATAAAATGTGAATGATAAATTAGGCTGAATCCATAGTAAACCTGTTGGAACCAATCTTCATCTTTCGGTACTTCTCTTAGAGTAGACTTAGCCTCACCATCTTTCAACACAACCATTTGCTTTGAAACTTTCAAAAACAGTAAAAATAATACCCATTTTATCATGGAAAACCCTAATGAATAAGGAAATGGCCAGAATGCAAATATTAGCACGAGGAGAGGGCTTAAAGATGCAGAAAGCCATTCAGGATCTGAATGTAAAGATTATTCTGTTAAAAAGAAGAACTGCTTATCTACCAATTTTTATTATTTTTCACACTTCTGTACCACCCATCTCCCTCAAAGTTTTACTCATTTACACATGCTCAGTAGATTAATGACCCTGTGTTACAAATCTAGGTAATTTGGCTTGTATTATCTAAACCTCACCATCAAAGCTGACATCAGAGTTGACTCAGCCTTCCATCCTTTATAAGGTAGGTAAAATGAGGACCCAGATTGTTGGGGGGGCAATAAGTTGACTTTGTAAAAATATACAAATAGAATGAGACTATTGCCTTATACACTGTAAGCCGCCCTGAGTCTTCGGAGAAGGGCGGGGTATAAATATAAACAAAAAAAATAATAATCAGCCAGAGCATAGACTTACCCAAAGAAATAGTGCAAAATAGGAAGATGTGGAGAGACCTGGCCTGTAGAATCACCAAGAGCCGATAATGAATGAATGGATAGCATCAATGTTCATCATCCAAACCTAGCTGGGCAAGGGTGAGTATACTTTTTTGTGTGTCAGATTTGCCTTCAGTTTTGAATTTCAGTTTCTACCATAAACTGTGCAAGATAGGGAGTAGAAATGGTATTCAGCAGGTCCTGACCAGTTCTGGAGAACTGGTAGTGGAAATGTTGAGTATTTCAGAGAACCGGTAAATACCACCTCTGACTGGCCTCGCCCCCATCTATTCTCTGCCTCCCAAGTCTCAGCTGATCAGGAGGAAATGGGGATTTTGCAGTAACCTTCCCCTGGAATGGGGGAGGGAATGGAGATTTTACATTATCCTTCCCCTGCCACGCCCACCTAGCCACGCCCACCTAGCCATGCCACGCCCACCAAGACACGCCCACAGAACCAGTAGTAAAAAAAATTGAATCCCACCACTGATAGGGAGGTGTGATGATGATGGCCAAAGTCTATGTCTCAGAGGATAGGCTATGTATCAGATCATTAGGTAGAAACAAATTGAGGATCATCTTTAGGCACTGCCCACTTTGCTACAAAACACTTCCTGAAATCTCAGATCCTATCAGTAGGCTGGTTTTAAAATCTCCCCAGCTACTGGTGCTGGAAGACCACAACCTTTATACCTAGGGAGAGAATCACAGACATCAGAGCTTCATACCAATATGGCAGAAGTGAGACGTAAAATTTGTTAGAATAGAATAGAATAATAAAATAATAAAAGCAATTTAAAAGCCTCTTCGGCCAAAGAAGCTGTAAAAAAAAATGGCTTTTAAAGGGATCAGGCAACTCAGCTGGGATCGCCAGAACCCTTTAGAAGCATTTTTTACAACCTCTTCAGCCGATCAAGTAGAAAAAATGCTTCTAGAGGGTTCTGACAATCCCAGCTGAGCCGCACGATCATCAGAGGCTTTTTTTTTTACTTTTAAAAGCATTTTTTCAGCCGAAGAAAAAATGCTTTTAAAAGTAAAAAAAAAAAAAACCTCTGATGATTGTGCGGCTCAGAGGGGATCACATGGGGGGGGGGAGCACAGGGATTTTTGCTACCGGTTCTCTGAACCACCCACTGCCATCGCTACTGGATCAGGCGATCTGGTCTGAACCAGGCGCATTTCTCCCCTGCACTGTGGCAACCACGGTCTAAACCGGGTGTCTGCAAGCTGCAGCTCGAGAGCCGCATACGGCTCTTTGTTGGATGATTCCACCACTGGATGGCCCCACCCCTCCCCCTCCCCTCCCAGTCACTCCTTGCCTGGCCTGAGAAGGTAAAGGTGACAGCAGAGGATGGAGAAGCAGCCGGGGCAGAGACAGAGAGATACAGAGAGAGGAGGAGGAGGGAGAGAGAGACATAGAGAGGGGGAGAGAGAGGGAGGGGGGGAGAGAGAGAGATGTCAAAAGGGTTTTGTGGGTCCAGTTGTTTTTTAACAACTGGTTCTCTGCCCTAATGACCGGCTGGATAGGTGTGGCTAGGGGTCATGTGACTGGTAGATGTCGAGTTGGCCACACCCTCTGAGGTTTTGTGGCTCCAGATGTTTTCTTTTCTGTGGGAAATGGGTCCAAATGGCTCTTTGAGTGTTTAAGGTTGCAGACCCCTGGTCTAAACCCACAAAGTTGTTATATGTTAAATTTAATTTTCCCATCAAAGCAGCTGGTAGTAATGTGAAGTTGGAGGTCTAATGTTTAGTCTCTTGTTGTGGTCAGATCATTTCTTGAGGGATACTTTCACTGCAGGTGGTGACACCAATTAGAATAATCCACCCCTAGTGCTTATTGATCCAGAGGAATTTCTGCAAGAACTTAGGGAATTTCCTGGCTTAGGCAGTTCTACCAATAATTTGGAATATGAAGGCAATCACAACAGTTAATGAGTTTGGCCAGGAGTGGCCTCTCATGCTCTAACCCAGAGACTCTTTTGTGGAATAAAGCCAGGAGTTAATTGGATGAAACAAAAATAAGAGTTTGCATTTGATCCTACGCTGTGGTAGTAAGGGCGGTTCATCTCTCCAAGCTATGTTCTCCAATATCAACATAAAACCACAATGTGGGTATTATTCCCAGATACATATCTCCACCCTGGGCTGAGTCATAGGATACTATAGAAGTATTGACTTGATGCCTGGATTGTTTGGATGGGAAAGAACAAGCTGAAGCTGAATCCCTGCAAAACAGAGGTGCAGTTTGCCCAAGACTTATTTGGTTGCTTATCTGCTTCAGTTATTACTTTGGATGGAATAGCAACTCATCTAAAAGAGTCTGCCACTTGGGGACCTCCTAGACTCATGGCCACTGCTTGGATAGGCAGTTAAAGCTGGTACAGTGGGGGCCTTTGCTCAGATTTGGCAGGGCACCAGATTGGCTAACCATTCCTTTATCCCTTCCTGCAGTTTGCTTTATGCGGGTCTGCTTTTGCAGACTACTGTACTAAAAAAATACAACTGGTATAAAATAGAGTGGCTCTGCTAGGTGAGACCCCCCCCCAACTTTAGAGTTAGAGACCCTCTACCTCTAGTAGTGGTGTTGTGGGTGCTGCATCAGTTGCCAACAGGTTTTTGAGTCTACTTCAAAGTGCAGGTCATCACTATGAAACTGCATGATTTTGCCCCTCTGTATCTTCAGTACCACCTCCTTCAAATTGAAATGATCCGTTCTGTGTGCGCATTACAATTAGAAATTCAAGGACCTTTCATAGGATATTTGGAATAATGATATTTCTTGGGTTTTGTTCTATGAAACGGCTTATCTCTAAAGATCCAGATTGGTCTTCGTGAAAACAGTTAAAACAGAATTATTCCATAGAGGATCTAAGGTATCATATTGCTGGAACGGGACACCAAGGGAGGGGCACTGTTTACAACCTTGAACTGAATGTTTGTTTTATAATTCTACATATGTATGAAATCCACCAGATGTCCTCGTAGAGTTGGCAGCAGAGAAATAAATAAATACATAAATAAATCACTCCCAGCCCCACCCCCTTCAGCCATTAAGATTGCATGAACAGCCATGAAAATGAATGACTAACAACTGAATGATGAGCATTTCTAGATGATCTCTGCAGGACGTTATGAGTAGATATGGCACTCCATCAGTCCCATCCACTTGCTTAGCATTCTTCTAAACTACAGCAATTGATGCTTATCAGCTGCTCTCTCTCTTCCACCTGCCATTCTCATTTCTTGAGACCTGCTGTCTTTTCTGATTTGAGGAAGCTTCTGGCGGAATGTGCTTCTCCTGAAGCTTGCTTCTGACTTAAATCTCTTCCTTCCATTAACCCTAGACTGGCTTGGCCTGTTTTGATTTTGCTGACTCTACAAAGCTATCTGCCACAGAAGAAAGAAAGAGAGACTATCAAACATGTAATCTCTCCATACTCTTACTCCCAAAGCTGTGCTTCCTGACATTAAATGAAATAAGACAAACAGCTCTTGTGAAGCAGTTTTGGCTGGTGGGTTGGTTGCTATGATCCCTTTCACATTTGACAATTCTGGCCCAAATGCCTCAACACATTAATGTCCTTCTGTCAATCTTGATTTCTGCAGCCAAGTCCTGCCCCTTTTTTGTTTGTCGACACAAACCTGCATAAATCACTGTGTGGATACTCCAAACTGTTAAATACCATCCAATATAATATCATGAAACTTGCTGTTCCCTTGCTAATCCCTATTTTGTCTTATTGACTCTATTCCCAGTCGCTGCCATCAACCTAGCCTCCAACATTGTGAGTGATGAAGATTAGCAGATTTTAGGTATCTTGAGACTGCTCTTCAATTGTTTTGGAACAATGGAGAAAATATTACTTAGACACAAGAACAGGTAAGGTTGATTCAGCCCATCTCACACTTGGCCTGGGTCTACAAGGAAAGCAACATCATGGGGACAGGCAGGAAAAAACCCACAATAGCTTCTGATAGGAAAAGTTGCATTTGATAACCACATTTCAATCTTGTATATTTTATCAGTCCTGCCAATGGATGTGAGCAGGATAATGTGAGGAGTAAGGCTGGCCAATCCAGTAATTTATCAGATGACAAAAATCATTTTAAAAAAGGATTAAAAACAGCCAGTTTGGTGTAGTAGTAAAGTAAAGTAGTAAAGGAACTGGCAGAGAAACTAAGAGACTGAGGGTTTTTCTTAAGCATGAAAGCCAACTAGGTGACTTTTGGCCAGTTAATCTTTCTCAGCCCGACCCATTTCATAGGGTTATTGTGATGGGGAAAAATAGGAGGCGGTCAACAGAACAAAAACAGGAGTTGCTGTTGTTCTCTAAAAGAGACCCTGTGCAGAAGCGTTGAAACCAGAAAAAGGGTGTATAGATCCAGCAACCAAGTCATCCTGTTTCTTGCTTTTGATTGGACATCCCTTGAATCCCCACTATTAAACAAAATCTGCAGTTGGTGGAAAAATAAATATATTTCAAAATGTACAGCAGACTGGAAATTATTTTGGACCTTAACAGGCCACAGTGAAATATGGGAACTAAGACAAGAGCTTTAATTATTTACTTTGAAATAAGATTCCATTTAATTTTCTTCCTCTGTCCAACAGCAGGGGTTTTGACCTTTGTCCACTTAATAGATACCGCATCACATTTCACTTAGTCAGCTGAGAAAGCAAATGATTTGATAGGTTACCAATGCAATGTCCCTGATTGTTTTAAATGGTTGAAGGAGGTTTGTGTTGCTTTTTAAAAGGACATAATTGTTTGTCTTCACTTGGAGGTTATGAAAACACATTTATAGGCTGTTTTACAGGAATCTAGTGAGATCTTTATGTCATCCTCTGTTACAATAAATGAACTGGGCACTGTCATTCCCTTAGCAGTCATGTGCTATGAATTGTATGAGGAAATGCAACAGAAGCTTGTTCACAGACCAATTAGGTTGCCATCTTTTATATGGAGTTGCCCCCAGTTTTGCAATTCAACGTCAAGGCTTCTGGAGACTCCAGTCTCTCTATCTGGCTAACTTTGGGTGATAAATGGGCTATTTTGTTGGATTTCTGAAGAAATGCAGAACTGTGGTAATATTGACCTCACATCTTGTCAGATTAATAATAAATGAACTGCCCAGGGCATAGTGAACTATAATTATATATGTACTGCTGTAAGTTATCACTTAACAAGTATTTTATTTATTTTATTTATGCATTAAATTTCTAGGCTGACCATCTCACTGCTACAGTGATATAGCGGCTTACAATATAATAAAAGATAAAAAAAGGTACTAGAAAATAATTAAAATTAGAAAAATTGAATTAAAAAAACTAAAAACCAAGAGGATGGGTGGCTTGGAGGTGGGGATCTTCTCTACCCAGTCAGCCAACTTCAGTGAGGCAGGCCCCTATTGGAGGCCCAGACCAAGCAGCAGAGCCAAGCTTTTAGGCTCTTCCAGAAGGCCAGGAGTGTGGAGGCAGATCTCACCTCACCTCACCTCAATAGTTGTTGATACTTGTCCAGTGATGACTCCAAACCTGTGACTGAATCCCATGAATTCAATTCATCCCATTTCAGGACCATTTCAGCACTGTATATACTTCCAAATTGGTGGAGAGCAGTATCATGTCCCAAAATGTGACAGACTTTATCGCTACTACTAGGAGGAAATGCAGTATAACCAGTAACTGTATCTACAAACAGATTATGATGATTCTGCATCATACTAAAATGTGTCATGTGTCCCAGTTTGACCAAAGTTATGAGAAGTGGTGGAGGTCATTATCATTATCATGAGCACAAGGAAGATTGCAACATGGAATACAATGGAAATAAATTAGTAAAAGCACACATTTGAACAAAAATAAAAGAATAAACCAGTTACGTTCTGCATCTGCTTACTAAAACCTCTATTTCAAATACATGATTTAAACAAGGGACAGCAACTATGGTCCCTTTACAACTTGTGGAGACTCAGGGAGTTGAAGTTCACAGGTTGTAAAGAGGCCATAGTTGCCCACTTTAATTTAAACATAAGACAATTTATAAACAACCACCAAAGGAATAAAATTGAAAAGGGATGACTGATTTTATTCTTATGAATGATTTAAATAAATAACGTTAAGGACGTTAAAAGGGGAACATCAAGTTCTGAATTTAGGACAAGATGGTAGCATCAAGAAGGGATCTTGCATGAAATGGGCAGGATGAAAAGAAGTAAAAGCAGAGCAATTACAGGATGAAAAGTTGCATGTCCTGGATAAGTAAAAGTTTAATTTCCCAGTAGAATGAATAGAAATGGACATAAGGAAAGAAGATGTGGAAGCTACTTGGAGTAGAGATGGTGATGTGCTGGAACTAATTTGTACAGGCTCACACGAGCCAATTGTTAAATTTTCTGGAATTTTGCGAGCCAGTTAAGAGCAGAGCTGAGCTGCAGTGCAGACTGCACCGATCAGCCCTTTGGCAGCTCACAGTGTAGCAGTGCTAATAGGAGGCAGCAGAGCTATTTGTTATACGCTTATCAGCACACCACTGAACAGAGGGATAAAAATGACGTTACAAAGTGCTACAGAAACGTGTAGAGTTGCAGTAATGCGAAAAATAAAAAGTACGGTTGGGGGGGATGAGGATCGAATGAAACACTGGAGGAGACACAAATGTGTATAAAAGAAAGATTGCTGCAGAAATGTGGATGGGAGACAGTGATGGATAAAGCAAAACAAGAGAAACAGATAGTTGCAAAGAAGTGGTCAACAAAATGGACGACTGCTCCATAGTAAAAGAGGAAAAGAAAACGCAGAATGATTTTGATGGAAACCAGCGTGGAATAGTGGAATGCTGTAGGAATATTGACAAATATAGACAAATTGTGATATATCACTGGTTATACCACAATATAAATGGAGATACATCATTCAGATATTGAAATCTGGATATGGCTTCCTTGTGACTAGGTGATTTGTTAAAAGGTGTGGAGACTTCATTTATACCTGATGTTTAAACATGGGGTTCTTGACTTATTTCTAGTCACTTAGCATCTGCTCGAAGTTATGACAACCCCCCAAAAGCTAATTACAACCCGATTTTGAATTTATGATGGCCATGCACACACACACACACACACTGTGGTCATCTGATTGCATTTTGGGTACTTTACAATCAGGTCACCTTTATAGCTGTTTTCAACGTCCCTCAGTCATGTGACCATAATTTTTGATGTTTTTTGCCAATTTCTAGTGTTTACTTCTGATTGCCAGCAAAAAATGTTCATCGGGTAAAATTGATTAATTTAGTGACTGTGTCATTCACTTAATGACTGCCACATTAGCTTAACCATCACAATAAAGATCGTAAAATCGGGTCTGGTCATGTGGTGACCTGCTTAATGACCACAGCGATTTATAGCTGTAATTCTGGTTTTAATTACAGTCATAAATCAAGGACTAACAGGGTTTCCCAAACTGTGAGGTGCAAGCAAAAGCTTTTAATTAGATTTAGTTACCAAACCAGGGCAGAGTGAAAAATTGATTAGTTATACTCCTCCAATAAATCCATTTTTCCCAAAGTTTCATTGTATTTTTTCATAGTTCGTTTGTGTTCATTTTGATATTTGGATTTTTACGGGAGGTCTGATTAAGGTAACATTAAAGGTCTAATGGCAAAAAGTTTAAGAAACCCACCCTACAATAAGGGAAAGTAGGGAGAGTGAATGCTAATCCGGTAGGATTTAGTTTGTCAATGGGGAGGAACTTGGTAGAATTCTAACCAAAAAGTACACAAAGTGGCAATGAGCAAAATGCAGGGCAGCTTTGTGGCTACAGAGGTCAGAATGTGGGAAGGAAAGCTTATTGTATGTTTACTGAATTAGAGAAAGTATGACAAAGAATTATGTAATGTTTTGTATGAATATGGAGTTGATTGTTGCTTGCTGACCAAGAAGAGAGCAGTAAGTAAAGCAAATGTGAGACTAAACGGAATGCTTAGTGAATGGAACATAAGCAGGGAAGAAAACAAAGTTATCATCGTGAGTACAGGCAGTCCTCGACTTACAACCATTCATTCTGTGACCATTTGAAGTTACAACAGCACTGAAAAAAGTGACTTGTGGCCGTTTTTCACACTTAAGATTGTTTCAGCGTCCGTGTGGTTGTGTGATCAAAATTCAAACACTTGGCAACTGGCATTGTTTATGCCTGCTGCAGTGCCCTGGGATCATGTGACCATCTAACAAGCAAAATCAATAGGGAAGCCAGATTCATTTAAAAACTGTGTAAGTAACTTAAGAACTGCAGTGATTTGCTTAAAGTGAAGTGAGTGGCAAATTCACTTCACAACTGTCTTGCTTAGCAACAGAAATTTTAGGCTCAATTGTGGCCATCTGTCAAAGATTACTACATGACAGGAAAGTTTGTGATGAAGTTGGTGGAATGCTCTTGAAGACATAAATGAGGGGGTACCTTTATAGAGAGACAACACTATTATTGTTGGATGAAAACTCAAATGATACATAGCAAATAGAATGTTAGATTGTCTGATGCAATGAGGATGATGAAGCATGGATTAAAAATATATATCTAGGAGGCTGTGTTTGGCAGGTGAAACGGAATAAGCACTTGGAAGTGGAACAAGTTGATAAATTTGTATTTCTTGGTAGAAAATTTATTCAAGATAAGAAAATGCATGGAGACATCTTAAGTTGTGCAAATGCTGACAGAGAGTTAACGAATATGATGAAAGAAACAAATGTTTGTTGAAAGAAGCAAACATGACTGAGTATAAAAGCATGCTTTGATCCACCATCATGTGGAATATATCAGGAAAATCATAAAAATATGATTTTGTTAGCATCAAATCAGACTCGAAATCTCCAACATCCTCTGCACCAGCAAGCCACCCAAAAGCAACTTACCCAAAGAGGAACAGACAGCACTACTTAACCTGAAAAAAGACACCAGCATAATAATCCTACCAGCAGACAAGGGCAACGCCACGGTGGTTATGAACACATCTGACTACCAAACCAAATTAACCAACCTACTCCAAGACCCTGCATACAAGCCCCTAAACACAGACCCCACCACCTACCTAGAAAAAACCACTAGATCCAAAATAAAAGCCTCCCCCATCAGCGAAGAAATCCAACAAAGAATCATTCCCAGAGAGAAATCATCCAGATGCCCTAAGCTCTATGGTCTCCCGAAGATACATAAAGAAGGAACCCCACTTAGACCCATAGTCAGCTCCATAGGCTCACCTCTACAAAACCTAGCCAAATTTCTCGCCAAACAACTACAGCCCTATGCAGAATCCATCACCTCACACGTAAAAAAACTCATTCCAGTTCATAGAGATCATAAAGAAACAAAACTTACAGCCCAGCGACCTACTCGTGAGCTTTGATGTCATATCCCTCTTCACCCAAGTGCCAATCAAAGAAGCCTTGACAGCTATCCAAAACAAATATAACCCCCCCCAAGCACATCCTAGATCTGACCAACCACTGCCTATCCAACACATACTTCATCTATAATGGACAAAAATACAAACAAATAGAAGGAGCACCCATGGGATCACCCCTCTCACCTGTCATTGCCAACCTCTACATGGAACACTTTGAAACCCAAGCTCTAGAAAAATCTGATCACAAACCCAAACTCTGGCTCAGATACGTGAGCGACACCTTCATAATCTGGCCACACGGGAAAGAAAAACTTGACAACTTCCTCACACACCTCAATAGCCTACACCCCAAAATACAGTTCACCATGGAAACAGAAGTTAACAACCAACTTCCTTCCTGGATGTCTTAGTCTACAGAAACCCAATGGCTCCCTAGGACACACCATCTACCAGAAGAAAACACACACAAACCGCTATCTGCACGCACTCTCACACCACCACCCAGCACAGATCAACTCCGTAGCCCAGACACTCATCTCCAGGACAAAATGTTTAGCTGATGAACAACACCTAAAAACCGAACTTCACACTCCCACTAACGTACTACCATGCAATGGATTCCAAAGAAATAAGATTACCAAGCTAATCCAAAAAGAACCCCCCACTAAAATCCAAGACAGAGAAGAAGAAAATGGCACAGCCCTCCTCCCATATATAAAAGGCACCACAGACAGAATCAGCAAGATTTTCCCCAAACACAACATCAAGACAGCATTCTGCACAAACTGAAAAATATCCACCATCCTAAGAAACCCCAAAGACAAAACTGAGTTAGAAAATCAAGGAGTATATGAAATCCCATGCATCGCCTGCCCCACCACATACATCGGACAAACCAACAGAAGAATAAGTGCACGCATTGAAGAACACAAGAACTCAGTCAAAAAAGAGGAACCAACTTCTTCCCTGGTCCAACACCTTAAAGTCACAGGACATGATATTGACTTTAAAAAGACCAGAACTATCGCCAAAACTGAACACTTTAACAACAGAATACTCAGAGAAGCCATCGAGATAGAAAAACGCCCATACAGCATGAACAAACGAGATTATACCTCCCACCTACCAGCCATTTGGAAACCCGCCCTTATTGACAAACGAGTCTCTGACACAAGGAATGACACCAGACCCACACTCACGAGGTCCACACAGGATATCACCACCGCACATCCACCCAGAAAGCAGACCCAAACCCACACTGACCATGAAGCACAACCAAGGACTAGAAGCCAGACCACAGCTGCAACATTAGCCATTTCAAACCCATCCAATCCATACATGCAGCAGACTGATACCCACTATGAAGATGTAGCACGACCACGAAGCCAAACAACAGCAATGCAGCTCACCAGCTCAAATCCCCCGGCAACACAGACTAAACTGAGCACAACCAAGCCCCCACCCAAACAGGACACCCCCCCCATCCAATCAGAGCACAAAAAAAAAAACCCATCCAATCAGAGCACAGCCAAGCTCCCACCCAATCAGTTCAAACCCCCACTAGCAGTTAAAAGGAAGAAACAGCTGCGATCACACATTGCTCCCAGAAGCACGAAGTTGAAGCCTGAAGATGACGAATGAGACTTCATCAAAACGTTGCCAAGACACTTCCAATTTTACATGGGAGAAAACCCGAACAACCAAAGACCTACATATATATATATGAATGGTCAAGAGAAAGGAGAAGGCTGAGAAAGTCATAGCTGGATAAATTGAATTCCTCTAAAAGAAAAGGTGAGAAGTTTAAAGAAATCAACATTTATATGGATGTGATAGAAGTAAGGGATGGCTCGTATGGACAGGAATAGTGTCTGATGCTGTTGATACTATATTTAGCTACAGTTCCCTTCATTGTCTAATCTCATGCTTTTAATTTTTTTAGCTTATTGTTCTTACTCTATTTCTGCACTTTTTGTAGTGTTGCTTACCCTAAAAGAGAAAGCTATGATGGTGTATACATATGTGTATATATAGGTCTTTGGTTGTTCGGGTTTTCTCCCGTGTAAAATTGGAAGTGTCTTGGCGACGTTTCGACGAAGTCTCATTCGTCATCTTCAGGCTTCAGCTTCGTGCTTATATGTACATGTGTATATGTATATATGTGTATATATATATATATATATATGTATATATGTGTATATGTGTATATGTACATATGTTCTAGATACTCTATTTCAGTGATGTGCACTAGGGTTCCCTCAGAACAATGCTAATAGTAGAGAACAAGAAAAGATTGAACGCAGAAGAAGAATAAGCATTAGGAAGATTATTAATATGTAAATTAAAAGTGATGAATTAGCATGGGTAATGACTACTGGGTATTTATTTTGCGTACTGGATACGCAAAAGGAAATTGAAAGGGCCTGTCAAAACATCCCCAGCCTAGTGCTCTCCAGATGCCTAAGGACTTTAGAATTGGGAATTGTGTAATTCTAACACATCTGGATAGCAACAACATGGGAAAGGCATTTCTATTCATCTTGTTTGTTAGAGATTTATTCTCATCAATAAGGTGACAGGTTATTTTTTTCCTTCTGGGCTGGAAGAATAAGAACACAGAAGATCCCATGAAGACTTTTCCATTTGAGTCTCCACTAATGTAGGGATTGAAGTGTTAAGATAAATTCAGAATACAGGCAGTCCTGGAGTTACAACAGTAACGAACCCTGCCCATTGTGGTTGTAAGTTGTAAGTGTCATGAAATGGGTTGTCATGTGGCAATGTTTTTTGTGGCAGCGGTTAAGCGAACGCTACAGTCGTTAAGTAAACCCATTGTTCATGATGGCATGGTTTTGCTGAAAACCAGAAGGGCTGTTTTTTGTCAAAACCATCATATAACTAGTCTTATGACCACAGACCCCCACAAATGGCTGTTAATACAGTCATGTTGCTAAGCACCAAAAGTGCAGTCACGTGACCATGGGTGGAAGGCAACCATCAGTACTTTGGATCCAGATTGTAAATCCCCTTTTTTCCCAGCAGGTTGTAACTTTCAACTATCACTAAACAAGCGGCCCTAAATCAATGACTATCTATAAATACAGAAAATGTAATTCTAGATCATGACATGAAAAACCTGGATTCTTAATAGTACCTTGATAGGCAGGCAATAGGAATCTGCCATAGCCCTCACCTTCCCTGTTGTTTGAGGGTTCCAAATTGGGGGTAGCCGAGAGAATGTTTAAATTTCAGTGGGGGGAAAAACTCTCAAGAACATTTGGCTTTTAAGTATCTTGATCAAAAAAAATTCCCCATAGGAAAGCAATACAAAACTCTTATTTTTCCCACTTTCCTTTGCTAGCTGAACAAAAATGGAAGTTCTACATATGAGCTGCTCCTCCTCCTGCTAGCCCAATCTATTCGTCACCGGAAAAGGCCCTTGCTCAGGATGGGGCTCAAAAGTTGCCAGGTTGGAAAGAATGTAGACAGAATGAACAAGTCCTTCAAACCCACGCCTACCCTTAAAGCCTCCAGCACTCATTTAAATTATAGCATGAGAAATAACAACTCGAAAAGAAATATAGTCTCCTTCATTAACGTGTGCCATCAAAGTGTGCCAGTCTATTCTTGCAGATAAGTTGTAGCTAGTACAACAAACTGGGGGAAACCCTCTCTTCTTTCCCCTGTTGCCCTAATTTAACAAACAAAGAGTGCATCAGAGGGGCAAATCTGTTCTTCCTGTTGTGTAGCTAGAGACCCAAGTGAAAAGCCTTGTTCATTACATTTCCATGCTACGTATTTACAAATTCTTCTTCCCACACATATTCCATAAGGCAAAGTGCTTATTCTTCTTCACAGCAGCCAATTAAATATTTCATTAGTATCTTGGTTTTGTTGGTTGGGAAACGAGAACAAGAGAAGACTGCTTTCCAAAATCTGCAGAGCGTATTTGGAATTCAGCAGCAGTTCCCATCCAGACCATCCTTCTCACTTCAGGTTCCCACGCCGTCACTACCGTTCTGGCTTAGCATATATAATCACACTCTGTCTCTTAAAAGGAAATGCTGACTTCTGGAGAAAGATAAAACATCTTTACCTGCCCAAGTTATATATTTGTAGTAAATGGTCTTATTCATGACAAAAATGGTTTTCCAGGCTAAGGAACTTTACAGTAATGTTCTTTACAATCAAGTGGAACATTTTTGCTATGCTTCACTGTAACTCTGTGGATGAAGCTGTTCTGAAGTTATTCGTCATTTGTAACTGTAAAAGGTCCACTGCTTTATTTCTCTCAAACAGACTCTCAGCATTTCCTCAGACATCATTATAAACACAATAAATTGGACTGCCAACTCTGTTTCTAATGTTCACCTGAAGAAAGATGACAAACAACCCCCCAAATAGCAAAACTTGAAGCTGGGGCATTACTTTTTATTTATTCCCCAGCACTTCCAGAACTATGACATTTTTTTTTGTTTGTTTACATTTATACCCCGCCCTTCTCCGAAGACTCAGGGCGGCTTACAGTGTATATGGCAATTTGACCTACAAGAAGGATTAAATTGGTTTTGAAATTATGGAAGCTGAAGCCATTGCAAGAGGGAAAAACTAGATTGCAATGGCTAATAGACTCTGAGCGCTTCATCCCTTGCCGTGGATTTATCTATTCCTTTGGACCCATCGAACACGGTGGCCGTTATGCCACAATTCATAACAGTGAATTTCATTAGTACACTACGCATGCTTACCATACCAAGAAACATAATTTCACTTGACCACGAAAGAGTTGCATTTTGGAAATGGAGATGGACCTGCCCATTTATGCCTCATGTGGGATTTCTGAATTTTAGTTTCACGTTCACAGCATCAGATCCCAGAATTTCTAAACAAGATCACCCACAAATAGGGAGGAGAACAAAATGCTTTTGGACCATCTCACTGGTCCATCCTATGCGAGAGCTCAAGCCTTAGTTGATCAGGTCATAAGTCGCAAACTATTTAAATACCTCATTTACTTGCTTACAATTTGCCAGGCAACCAAGCGTTCTGTCTACAGGATTCTTGCTCTGAAATAATTCTGTATTGGCTCCCAGTAAAGGCTATTTCAAAACGCAATTCGTACACGTTTTCACCAGATATTTATAAGACTTGCCTGTTCCCAAGCAGACTAATACTTTCTGCACCAGGATATGCACTGAAATGCCATCCTGCTTACAATAGCCAGAGCCAAAATATAAAGCTGCCCTGCCCTTGCTTAGAATAGTTCAACACCAGCTGCCTTAAAGTTGGCTTATTAATCAAAATGGAAAGGCATTAGAAGAAAGAGAGCGCGAAAGAGAGAGAATTAGAATGGATAAGACATACAGTGCTTGGCATCTTGGACTGCTTGTTTCCTTGCAGCATCCTCTCAGAGGTGACGGAGAGAATTTCCCACGCGCCTAAGCTTGGGGGTCTCGAAGTCCCAAAGGCGACCAGATGGGCAGTTATTTCCTTCTGCAAACACCTGGAATGATTAAGCTCTACTGTTCAGTAACTGTTGGTGCGAGCACAAGCAAGGCTTGGCCAGGGTAGGTTAGGGCTGGGCTGGGCTGGGCTGGGCTGGGAGCTAACAGTTAGTTCCACCCACTGATGTTATCCAACCGGTTACTTTCCTTATTGTTAGGTTTTCCTTTAAAAAACAAACTTTGAAAATCAGGACAAGTTTGAACTTTCTGTGGCAGTGATGATAGATCTCCTTGTGCAAGTTGCCAGAGGGAGAATCCATGGGCCCGCTCCAAGTTTCTCAGTCTTTTTATCCAAAGCTAACTCAACTCACATCACAGATTTTAAGTCACTTTTAAGCAGAATGGGATATATTAAAAAAGTACTGAGTTAAAAAGAGGGCTGAATCATGGTCATACCATTTGAACAATTTCCTCTGTTAATTTGCAACATGGTGGAGTGTCTTTCTGACCAGGGTTCCTTCTCTTGCCTTACACCAGCTTTTCTCAACATCCTCCAGCTACTGTGGACTACAATGTCTATCAGGCTAGACCAGCTCAGTCAATGACACTGGCTGTCATGAGGAAAAATGCCTTTAAATGCACTTAAGAGAGAAAAGAATGCTTTAATTTCTGTCCTTTCTCTCTTATCTTAATTTCCCAGATATTTCTTCTCTTTTGTTTCCTTATTTACTTCATTCAGTGACACCATGTCCTGTCTCAGGGGCTGCAAACAATGTGGAAAATTGCAGACTGCAATTGCAAAAACAAGAGAGTCAATTTAGTGTAGTAGTTAAGGCACCAGACTAGAAACTGTGAGACTGGGAGTTCTAGTCCTGCCTTAGGCACAAAGTCACCTTGGGCCAGCCACCCTCTTGGCCCTAGGAAAAAGAAGGCAAGGGCAAACCACTTCTAAAATCTTACCAAGAAAATTGCTGCCACGAGTCAAAACTGACTTGAAGGCACCAAGCAAAGAGTAGCTGTTTTTAAGAGCATTCTTTATTTTAATTTGTCTTGGTTTTACCTCACTTAATTAGTTTATATATGTTCCTGCTGCATAACAATAATACATAGAACCCAAGAGTACAGAAATGTGAGAAATTAGACTTTAAAAGAAAATCTACAGTACTAAGTTCAGCTGGCTCCTTTTGCAGGCTGAGTGAGTGAATGTAAAACACCATTTTCGGAACAGGAGCTGTGGATTCTTCCTTTGCAAGAGGCAGTCTTCTATCCAAAGGGCTACTAGAGGATCATTCAATATCTGAAGTTGCCTCGCTTTGAAGAGCTGTCTTATTAAAGGTTGCTTCCGGACAGACTTGCCAAAACACAGCCAGCAATGCCTCTTTAGGATTTAATAGAACTGAACCTGTTGACAACCCTTATTCATTAGCCAATATATTTTTTTCTTTCTATTGACTGCTTTTGTTTGGTTTTTCTCTTAACAGTGGTAATCTTCTTAAGAAGAAAGACCTAGAATGTAGCACTTAGAGTGTGTGTGTGTGTGTATGTGTGTGTGTGTGTTGACAAGGAAAGAGGATCGCAATGTCTTCGATCACTTTTCTTCTTCTTCTTCTTCTTCTTCTTCTTCTTCTTCTTCTTCTTCTTCTTCTTCTTCTTCTTCTTCTTCTTCTTCTTATTATTATTATTATTATTATTATTATTATTATTATTATTAATTCACATTTCTTCTTTCTGATCCACCTTCCCTGAGTCTTCTGCTAAATTCCTAAGATGTGAAGTTGAACGGGTGCACAAAGATTCCTCACACTTGTGCCTACATTATTTTAAATGTAACTTTTTATAGAAGAATTTTAGGCTTTGAGAATATCAAGGGGTTATTCAAAATTAATGTCAAGCCTCGCCTCTGCATGGTTGTTTTCCACCTTTCATATTCACGGCAGAAAAATTATTTCCCTCTGCATATCCTCAAGGGGAGGATAAACTACAAATAAACACACATCGGGGTGAAATCTACTTTCCTTCCTTATCGGTTCGAAAGTGCAAGCGCTATGTGTGTTAAAACCAGGAAGTAATGACACTTGGGTGGGTGGGTGGGTGGAGCTTTGCTCCGCCATCGCTACTGGATTGCCAAACCACCGGCCACGATCGCTACCGGATCATGCAATCCAGTCCAAACTGGGAGTATTTCATCCCTGACACACATTATTTTAAAAAATGCTCCTGTAAGTCTGTACCTGCACACAGAGAAGCAAGTATGTAGGTATTCTCATAGGTGTGTATATGAGTATGAGGACTGGGAAAAAAAGAACCAGAAATCTTATGATCAATACAGATTGAACCATTACATTTGATACATTACATGATACATTACATTACATTTACACGATACATTACATTACATTTATATATTATAAAATATTGCTATCAAAATACCTTATGCCACCATAATACATATACAAAAATACCTTATGCCACCAGACTTGAAATCCTGGGTTTAGAAAATTTAGAACTATGCCGCCTTTGACATGACCTGAGTTTAACTCATAGAATCATCTATTACAATGTCCTTCCTGTCAAAGACTACTTCAGCTTCAATTGCAACAATACACGAGCACACAATAGTTTTAAGCTTAATGTTAACCGCTCCAATCTTGATTGCAGAAAATATGACTTCAGTAATAGAGTTGTTAATACTTGGAATAAACTACCTCATTCTGTGGTCTCTTCCCAAAATCCCTGAAGCTTCAATCAAAAACTGTCTACTGTTGACCTCACACCATTTCTAAGAGGTCTGTAAGGGGCGTGCATAAGAGCACAAGGGTGCCTACCATTCCTGCCCTATTGTTTCCTTTCATTATAACCAATTAATATACTTATTACATACTTATGCTTATATATATGCTTATATATTGTATAGTTATTTCATGCTTATGCTTATATGTACTGTATGACAAATAAATAAATAAATAAATAAATAAATAAATAAAATAAAATAAAATAAAATAAAATAAAATAAAATAAAATAAATAAAGGGAGAAATTGTTTGGGTACCCAGAAAACACAAATACTTCTTTGGTTTGTAGATCAACAGGATAAGGAGTAAGGTAAGTCTCATTTCTCTTCCTGTTTTTGTCTGTCTGCATTGGTCTGTATTTATTTAAATTATTATTATCACAAATAGTAGGATGCTGTAAGAGCAGCTTGTGATTCTAGAGTATCCGTGCAAATGTCTTTAAAACGACTGAGTACTTGGGGAGAAGGCCAAGTGGATGAATAAAACAAATACCATAGAAATCCAAATATACCTCACTAAATATCCCACTATAAAGAGCTGGTTTGGTGTGATGGTTAAGGTGCTGGTATAGAAATCAGGAGTTTTAGGCTTCCCTGAGATATGCAAACACCCCCAGCAGCCCCCCTCTCTCTCAGCCCAACCCACCTCACAGTGTTATTGTGGGGAAAAGAGGAGGCAGGATATTAGGTATGTTTGTCACCTTGAGTTATACATAAAAGTGGCAGGAAAAATATAATTATTGTTTATTTGAACAAGATACTGAAGTCTTCTTTATAATATAGTGCATTACACAAAGGTATAATGTGAACTGTAGACACCTTATTGGAAAAACAGATATAATATGAAAGAAGGATGGAGCCAGTTCAAGACTGGTGGTGTAAAGAGCAAGAACTGTTAGAAATAAAAGCCTTACCTGACGACAAAAGGTAGCGCTTGGACAGCAGATCAAGTTACAATTTCCCTCACATTTACATTTCTAATGCAACTATGGTAATTGTTTCTAAATTGGCATCTACACATATAACTAATAAATACAAAATTTTGCACAAAACCGTGCCAGGTTCTTCTGTTTTTATTCATTTTGCTGATTTATTAAACTTTTATATGCTGCATCTCTCACCTACAAAGGGGACTTGAATGGTTTTATGAGTGATACGCCTTCTCTTCTTTTTTCTTCTTTATGTGATGGTTGAAGGGCAGGAGGCAAAGTTGCTAGGCTGAATCACTTTGCAGTCCTAGGGCTGTGGCTGGTGGGAGAGAAGAAGACAGGTACTGTCCAAAATGAACTGTCTCCTGATATAATCTAGCAAATGACTTTGGAGATCACAACTGATAATATTAAACAACTGATTTGGGGGCAGAAGATTGAAAGTCATTGTTGACATGAATTTCCAATCTATGGTGGATCGAGCTCCAATCCTATCTAGTCTAGTCCAGCGCTCTGTTACACACAAGGGTTAACTGGGTGCACGTGGGATGCTCACAGATTTGGACAGGAGGACTGTAATGTATCTTTAAAAGTTTTGGAGGGAAACTTGGGCGGGAAATAGCACGTTGCTGATTGGTTGAAGCGTCAGCCTAAACTGTATATAAAGAGGGGTTTTTGCCGCATGTGTTTGCTGGGTTCACTATAAACTAAAGAGCTGTTGTCACTCATCTGGTCTCCTGCCTCGTTATTGCCCGAATCTAACAAGGACAGTAGCTCCCTTCCATCTCCCTCAGTATTTTAGGGATACTGCTTGTGATGCAGAGGGCAGGAAATCACCATCAGGATTTTTAGCCACTGATAGTTCAATCCTCTGTGAACCCATCCAATTCTCTCTCTTTTTTAAAGAAGTTTTTAATTAAATATACAGTTAAAAATATTGGACACAGTGCAACGTTTCTGGTTCAAACATTTCCATCAAGTTTTACTTTACAACAAATACAATTCATATTTGATATATAAATATGTACAGTCTATCAAAATTCAGACACATAAATCTCTTCATCTGTGAAAATTACTTTCAATACCGATACGATCCCTACCTATCACATAACACTAACACAATAATTTCCCAACTCTCAACTTATCAATATTTCTTTATCCCGACATTCCTCCTCCTCTCCAACCATTGATACATTTTATTCGAGATTTCATGATATTCCGTTTCACCCTTGTCTTTGAGTTCTAGAGTCAGCCTGTCCATTTCTGCGCAAGTCAGTATCTTATTTATTATCTCTTCTTCGTGTGTGTGTGTGTTTGTGTGTGTGTGTCTTTACTTTTCCAATTTTGCGCGAAGACCAGTCTCGCTGCTGTTAGTATATTCATCATTAAATATATTATTCCTTTATTATATTTATCCTTTGTGCTACCTAATAGTTCTGGCTTTGGATCTATATTTTGATTTAATATCTCTTCCAGCCATCGTTTTATCTGATGCCAAAAATCCCTAGCTTTCGGACAAGCCCACCACATACGATAGAAGGTTCCTGGCACTACCTTACATTTCCAGCACATTGGTGAAAGGTTTTTGTTCATTTTAGCTACGTCCAATTCTCTTTAAAATCACTCAGATTTACAGTTGTCACAGTTTAAATATGTGATGTGAAAAAGTATTTTCTTCTCGTGTTCTACCATTGTTTTTGAAGCAGAAACAATTCTTTCTGTCCATACTATTTTATATCATCCATCTCATGTCTTCCTCACTTTCACTCCAAGTTATAAAGCCCCAATTGTTTGGGTCTTTCATTTTAGGAGAGTTTCTCCAGCATCTACATTATTTAGTTATTCTGTACATGGAGCACTTTTCTTAGTACTAAAAATAATAATGGTAACCAATACTCTGATAAAGGACATTATTATACTAGCAAGTTCTATTTTCAGTTCACATTCAAGTAGTTTCATATTTGAATATTTTTCCTGAGCTGTCCACCATGACCCAGGATCCCTTTTGTGGCCTACCATTAGCAACTCAGATCTCATTAATGAAGCATATAAACATCTGGTTAAATTAGCTGGATGGGAAGGTGCAAGATGACAATCTTGGCATCTTTGTGCTTCTCACTGAGGCATACAATTATCACTTAATTGCACTCAACAAGTCATTTTCATTCACACAGTAGCTACCCAAGCAGCTGCTGTACTTACTTCACTGTTCTTGTGTAACCTTCCAATGAACCAGGATGGACTGAACAGGCGTAGTTCTTCTGCACACAGAGCAACTGTTTTAGCAGACAATTCCCATGGTCAATTACTATTCATATTAGCTATTCCTCTGGTTTGTAGAGCTCAGAGATGCAAACCAACATAGCTATCAAGAGGCCTGGCTGTAGAAGGGAGAAAGACACAGAATGGGGATTGGCTAGCTGTTCAGCCAGGATAAGAAGTGAAATAAGAAGTGCTTATTTCAGATAGGCACAAAACTTAGCATCTTTTTTTTGCAAGAAACATAGCAGACGATGCCCTTGGATTTGGAGTCAATCTGGACTTCTTTTCATGTTCTTTAGCTTCTCGATAGCTCCTGGTTAATCTTTTCAAGATGGAATATTGTCTTTTGGCATCTGAAACTCTTTGTTCTGTGCCTGCAGATTTTTATCTGCCTCCTTCTCATCTAATGTGATAGCAGAAATAATGTCACAAACCTCAGGCTATTCATGATTAAGAAGCTTTCTTCGTAAGTAATTTGTTTGCTGCATCTTCCCATAAGGCACCACTATCAAAACTTTGCTCAGATTTCAGGGCAGTGAGGCCGAGTAGAAGAGTTTAAGCATTAATGATACAGGAAGGGATATTGTAAAGAAGTGTGTGATGCAGGGTACGGGTAGCCCTTGACTTAGGACCACAATTGATCCCAAAATTTATGTTGCTAAGTAAGACACTTGTTAAGTGAGTTTTGTCCCATTTTATGACCTTTCTCGTTAAGTAATCACTGCAGTTGTTAAATTAGCAACATGGTTGTTAAGTGAATTCCCCATTGACTTTGCTTGTCAGATGATCACAAAAGGGGGATCGCATGATCCCCGGGGATACTGGAACAGTCATAAATATGAACCAGTTGCTAAACATTCAAATTTTGATCACATGACTGTGGGGATGCTGCAACGGTCATAAGTTTCAAAAAGGATCACAAGACACTTTTTTTTCCAGTACGGTTCTAACTTTGAACGGTCACTAAATAAATGGCTGTAAGTTGAGGATGACTTGTATAGGACTTTCATAGTTAAACAATGTTGGGTTTTGGAAAACCCAAAAGCTAAAGCAATTTAAGTTTCTGGGTTGAGTCCTTGGAGCCACCTCCATTAGACCCTCATGATGATCAGTTCTTTGGTGCTGAGTGGAATCAACCAAGAGACAATGATCACCAGGTTGGATTGCTTAGGAGTGCCAGATGCTGATGCAAGCCAAGTGGAATAACTAGGTAGAGGCTAAACTACTTCTTTGTCACCTCTCTTCATTAGAAGACTAGGTTAGTCTCTTTAAAGTGTGAGAACTTGGACTTCCCCACCTCCTCTCCTTCCAAACACTGTAGCACTAGAGCAGGGGTCTCCAACCTTGGCGACTTTAAACCTGGAGAACTTCAACTCCCAGAATTGGAGTGAGGAGTTGAAGTGAGGAGTTGAAGTGAGGAGTTGAAGTGAGGAGTTGAATTCTGGGAGTTGAAGTCCACCAGGCTTAAAGTCGCCAAGGTTGGAGACCCCTGCACGAGAGTATATATTGACTAAAAGTTAACCTTGGTGTAATTTCACTGCCTGGATCTCTGTAAATTAATCTGAGGCTTTCCTCTGCTGTCACTCAGCACTCAGGAGCAGGAAAGATGACACAGCTTTTTGAATACAGAAATCTTTCTGCGAATGAAACTATGCTATGCCATGCAAGGTCTTTTCAAAATGTCTTGACAAGGAGGAGCCAAGGAGTCACCATTTCTCTTTGCATGGAAACAACTTGTAAGTAATAGGATTATGAACAATTGCATCAAGCCGGTGAAGCAAGATTTTCTAAACAGCTGTAGGGCAATTGCTTCACCTTCAACAGTAACTCTTGCAGAATTCTTTGTTATTATAAAATACTGTGAAAAATCATGAATCTGCTGCTATGCCTGTTAGATTGACGGCCACATCACATATTGTGACTTCTTATGTCTACTTCCCACTCTGTGGACTGTATTCCAGTGCTTTTGATTAGTGTTTTTGTAGAATCACAGCATACATAGATAATACCCTACTCATTGTTATACACTGTTATTGGTTATAAATTGTTATTTGAATGGCATTTGAGACGAGTAAAATAAACATTAACTGACTGACTGACTGGTTGATGGATTGTTCGATTTGGGGTTAATTCTTAATGACCACATAGGCCGCAGGGTCCTCAATTTGACCTTACAGGTCTTCGAATGATTCACCCATCTCAACGATATTCCAGATATCGTTCTTTGCTGATTGTCATCCTCTTCTCTTTCCTTCTACACTTCCCAGCATTCCATAGAGTGCCCCAGGGAAAATGGTTGCCTATGTGATTCTGGTCTTTGTAGATATAGACCCATCATGGCATCTGAATATATTCCCCAAGGCCTTCATTTCTCCCCTATCAAGTGCTAGTCTGTGTCGGATTTCTTGACTGCTAGTTGTTTTACTGTTGATAGCTGATTCAAAAAAGCAGAAACGGTCAATTGCTTCAGAGTCTTCATAGTCAAATCTAAGGAGGTTGTTGTACCTTAATGCAGGTTATTGATGTTTTTCTTCCATTTTTAAAACTACACTTTTCTTCCAATCCAGCCTTCTTCAAAATATATTAAGCGTATAAACTGAACAAATAAGAATACAGTATACAACCTTGTTTCATTCCTTTGCTGACTCGGAGCCAATCTGCTTTACCATATTCTATCTGTATGGAAGCTTCCTCTTCTTTTTTGAATGAAGATGATACAAAATGTTGGGATTCCCATTTTCCTAAGAATATTCCACATCTTAACCCAATTCACACAATCAAAGACCTTTTTATTTGGATTTCTTTTTGGACTTCTTTGATGTATTCAATTATCCAACATGCATCAGCGATAGTTACTGTTTCGAAAATAGTCTCTTTTCTAAAACCATCTTGAGCGTTTGGCATTTTCCTTTCTATATATGGCTCTAATCTAATTGTTTGTTCCAAAACGTTATTTTGCTAGCATGTGAGATTAAGGATAAGGTGTGATACTATGTACACACCGTTGAGTTTCCTTTCTTTCATCTGTTTGTTCCACGGTTTGTTTTACTTTTGGAAGGAGCACTTGTATTGAAAGAGAGGTTTCCTGGGCTAAGAAACAAAGGAACAGTTTGACATTTTGAAGAATTGGAAGCCCCAGCTTAGAATGCCATTTTATCCTCATCTCATGCCAAAATCAAAATTACTTCTTTACCTAGCAATTCCCAAGTACAGGACCCAACCAGACTGTCTGTGGGAACCAAACTTCAACACACAGGTGGAACAGCATCCACCAAGCATCTAAGAGCTGCAGATTATTCGTGAGAAATACTGGGTTTCCACTCTCTGCCTCCTTGGCATCTGCCGCTTATGGTGACCTCCTCATTCTGGCTTATAAGAGGGCCAATCATAGGCATGATATATAGAATAGAATAGAATTATTATTGGCCAAGTGTAATTGGACACACAAGGAATTTGTCTTGGTGCATATGTTCTCAGTGTACATAAAAGAAAAGATACCTTCATCAAGGTACAACACTTAATGATGGTCATAGGGTACAAATTTAACACTTAATGATACAATACTTAATGATAATCATAGGGTACAAATAAGCAATCAGGAAACAATCAATATCATATTCCTGCCTCTCAGAGCTGGGAAAGAATCCCTGGTTAGCTTTGTGCCTAACATGGGACTAAAACTCACAGTCTTTCAATTTGAGCCTGGTGCCTGCAAATTTGAGTAAGTCTCCTTCAGCTATCCCAATGTGATTCCTTTCAGAAGTGTTGGATTCCAGTGCCCAGCTGTTCATGAATTATGGAAGATGAACTCCAACGTATCTAGAGGGCATCAGGCTAAGTAAAGGCAGCCTGTTGTTAGAAGAAGCTCTAATCAAGAAGCACTGACTCCCTAGAGGATAGATATGTGTCCTTAAATGCAGAGGTTGTTTAGTAGGATATTGCAAAGCATAAAGCTCCTCAGTCCATGGATCCCAGGAGTTCTAAACTTGTACACATTTCATTGCTGATTCCTCCATGTCTGCAAACAAGGGATTAATAAAGAGTATTTTAGAGACCATTAAGTTGTACGATGTTTAAATGAGCCAAAGTCTTTTGGATGCTAAACTAAACAGCCACCTGAATTGCTTGTATTTGGTCAGCATCTTTGCTCAGCAGGCTTCTGAGGTTAACTTTAATGTTATAAGGGCATGAAATAAACTGAAGCATAAAAATAAATTATAAGAGTTATGAATTGCAATTTAACTTTGTGGAGCCTAGTCTAGAATTGTTTGGGATAATGTGTAATGAAATGAAAAAAGCAGCCTTAAACAACAGAGCTTACTTAGTTAAGTAAGTGGAAGTAGCTAGAGATTCCAACTGCAAGAGAAAGTTCTACAGAGGCCTCCAGCTAAGGACTCTAAAAAGAAAGCTCAATGCATATGCAAGTATTTTGTACCAGGTGTAGCCTTTCCTCAAGAGGCATTAGCTAAGCTAGTCCTTCCTCCCAGCCCATGTTAGATTTGCAACCAAAAAGTCCAACTTAAATATTCTAGCAGGTCCTAAAGCAGATATATTTTTCAGTTCCTGGCATCTCTTCTAAGGCTGAAGATCCTCTTGGACAAGCTATAGAACAGTGAACAATTGTCTCCAATTGGGGTGAGCAAAGAATTGTAGTGAAACTGATGAGAAAGGATGCTGCTAACCAGAATAAGATCTCCTTTTCACAAAGAGTCAGTTATGTATGAATGACTGGAGTGAAAACCATTACCTAAATTTGTCCTTTATTTCATCTCCCCCTCTCCCCTCCACTGCCCCCATCTCCAGATTTATTTTACAGACCCCTTGCATCCTGGACATAAATTGTTTCAACTCTTACCTCAAAACGACACTATAGAGCACTGCACACCAGAACAACTAGACACAAGAGCAGTTTTCTCCTGAACGCAATCACTCTGCTAAACAAATAATTCCCTCAACACTATCAAACAAGGCTGAATTACTATTACTATTAGTCTTCTCATTGTTCCTATCTCCTCCCACTTATTATTGCATGACTGTAACTTTGTTGCTTTTATCCTTATGATTTATATACAACTTAAGATGGCGCCTTATGATTTATACAACTTAAGATGGTGCCGACGAAGGCTGCCTCGGTGAAATGCTCTCTAATTGTTTCTTTATTTCTAATTGTTCTCTGTGACTCACTATGGATTTCTACTCACGAGACCATCTGCTAAAAATTAAGGAACATTTCTTTAAGGAGCAGCTTTCTTTAATCTCACCCCCGCCTGTCTTTACAAACACGGAGGAGATTCTAACACAGGAGGAGGCAATTCCCATGGAGCCATGGATTACTAAAAAAACCCAAACGACGGAAACAAAGGAAAAGAGGTAAACGATCTGGGATCTTAAACAGATTAAGAAGTCGCATTAAAACTCCTCTGCCTTCAATTTTCCTAACAAATATACGCTCACTTGCAAATAAGATGGATGAAATACTCCTCTTAAACAAATACTATTCTGATTTTCGCAATTCAGCAGTCCTATGCTTCTCTGAAACCTGGTTAAATGAATCAATTGAAAATAGCAGCCTGAACATTCCAGGATTTCAAATTGAACGATCAGACAGGATTCCAGAAACATCTGGTAAAAAGAAAGGAGGAGGCTTATGCCTATATATTAATTCAACCTGGTGTCAAGATTTTAACATAATTTACAAATTCTGTGACAACAATTTAGAGACTCTAATTATCAACTGCAAACCTTACTATTCGCCTCGTGAATTTTCCTCATTTCTTCTAATTGCTGTTTATGTCCCACCACAAGCCTGTGTAAACAAGGCATTACGAACTCTAGCTGACCAAATCATGGAGGCTGAAGCCAAACACCCTGATTCACTGGCCATTGTTTTGGGAGATCTAAACAAGGCAAACTTAAGGAAAGAACTACCAAAATACTTTCAGCATGTCAATTGTCCCACCAGAGGCAAGAATACTCTAGACCACTGCTACACAACACTAAAAGATGCCTATCGGTCTTTACCACGTGCAGCTGTAGGACACTCTGATCATTGCATGATTCACCTTGTACCTGCTTACAGGCAAAGACTTAAAGCCATAAAACCAATAATTAAATCAGTGAAAACCTGGACGGAGGAATCAGAATTAAAGCTACAGGCATGTTTTGACTGCACTGATTGGAATATTTTAAAGATACCGCTGCAGACCTGGATGAACTCACAGATACTGTAACATCATATGTCAGCTTCTGTGAAGACCTATGTGTACCTACAAGGAACTTGCGAATACACAGTAACAACAAACCTTGGTTTACACCTAAACTTAAGCAGCTACGACATTCCAAAGAGGAAGCCTACAGAAAAGGTGATAAAATGCTGTACAATCAGGCCAGCAATGCACTAACCAGGAGATAAGAGCAGCAAAAGAAGCTACTCTGAAAAGCTAAAGAATCAATTTTCAGCAAATGAACCAGCAAACATGTGGAAAACTCTTAAAAATATCACCGGCTATGGCAAACCTCCTTCCCAGGCTGAAGGTAATCAACAACTGGCAGATGACCTGAATGAGTTTTACTGCAGGTTTGAAAGGAAACTACAGCCACCTATCTCCACAACCCCCATCTCAGACACACCAACAACAGCCAAGCCTCCTACAACTGACCCCATTTCATTGGGTTCACAACCCCTAGTGATCACAGAAAAGGAAGTGCAGGACCTATTTCACAGACAAAAGCCAGGAAAAGCTCCAGGCCCAGACAAGATAACTCCTTCTTGCTTAAAAGTCTGTGCTGACCAATTGGCCCCATCTTCACCAATATTTTCAATAAATCACTAGAGATGTGTTATGTTCCTTCTTGCTTCAAACGCCTACCATCATCCCAGTGCCAAGAAGCCCACCATCAAGGAACTGAATGACTACAGACCAGTTGCTCTAACATCTGTAGTCATGAAAACCTTTGAAAGGCTAGTGCTTTCCTACCTGAAAACCATCACGGATCCGCTGTTAGACCCCTTGCAATTTGCATACCGAGCAAATAGATCAACAGATGATGCTGTTAATATGGCTCTGCACTACATCCTACAACATCTTGAGTCTCCAAAGACCTATGCAAGGATCCTTTTTGTAGACTTTAGTTCAGCATTCAATACCATCATTCCAGACATTCTTCTAACTAAGCTAAACCAGCTACAGGTACCGGAACAGACTTGTAAGTGGATCACAAGCTTCCTAACAAACAGGAAGCAGCAGGTGAAGCTAAGCAAGATCACATCAAATACCTGTACAATTAGCACAGGGCCCCCAAGGCTGTGTGCTCTCCCACTTCTCTTCTCTCTGTATACCAATGACTGCATCTCCAATGATCCATTTGTTAAGCTACTGAAGTTCGCAGATGACACAACAGTGATTGGTCTCATTCGAGACAATGACGAATCCGCATATAGGCGAGAGGTCAACGACTAGCCTTGTGGTGCAACCAAAACAATCTGGAACTGAACACACTCAAAACCGTAGAAATGGTGGTAGACTTTAGGAAAAACCCTTCCATACTTCCACCTCTCACAATACTTGACAACACAGTGTCAACAGTAGAAACCTTCAAATTTCTGGGTTCTATCATATCGCAAGATCTCAAATGGACAGCTAACATCAAAACATCATTAAAAAGGACAACAAAGAATGTTCTTTCTGCGCCAACTCAGTAAGCTCAAACTGCCCAAGGAGCTGCTGATCCAATTCTACAGAGGAATTATTGAGTCTGTCATTTGCACCTCTATAACTGTCTGGTTCGGTTCTGCAACCCAACAAGAAAAACACAGACTTCAGAGGGTAATTAGAACTGCAGAAAAATAATTGCTACCAACTTGCCTTCCATTGAGGACCTGTATACTGCACGAATCAAGAAGAGGGCCGTGAAAATATTTGCAGATCCCTCGCATCCTGGACATAAACTGTTTCAACTCCTACCCTCAAAACGACGCTATAGAGCACTGCACACCAGAACAACTAGACACAAGAACAGTTTTTTCCCGAAGGCCATCACTCTGCTAAACAAATAATTCCCTCAACACTGTCAGACTATTTACTGAATCTGCACTACTATTAATCGTTTCATAGTTCCCATCACCAATCTCTTTCCACTTATGACTGTATGACTATAACTTGTTGCTGGCAATCTTATGATTTATATTGATATATTGATCATCAATTGTGTTGTAAATGTTGTACCTTGATGAACGTATCTTTTCTTTTATGTACACTGAGAGCATATGCACCAAGACAAATTCCTTGTGTGTCCAATCACACTTGGCCAATAAAAAATTCTATTCTATTCTATTCTATATTGGCGATTGTTTCCTAGTATGTTTTGATTGCTTATTTGTACCCTATGACTATCATTAAGTATGGTGCCTTATGATTCTTGATGAATGTATCTTGTCTTTTTATGAATACTGAGAGCATAAGCCCCAAAGACAAATTCCTTGTGTGTCCAATCA
This sequence comes from Ahaetulla prasina, assembly GCF_028640845.1. Lineage (NCBI taxonomy): Eukaryota > Metazoa > Chordata > Lepidosauria > Squamata > Colubridae > Ahaetulla > Ahaetulla prasina. The sequence continues at coordinate 258,698,055 of NC_080539.1, read as the reverse complement.
CACTTGGCCAATAAAGGATTCTATTCTATTCTATTTGGTACCCCAGCAGATGTGCAAAATTCTCTATTTTCTCTTTGAAAGAATAGTCCCTAAAGTTCTATTCTACAAAATATTCTTTTTAAAAAGGTAGATCCGGGGAAAGAAAAATAAATTAAGTCACACGTATAACTGGAGCCATTTGTCATTCCCCGGCAGGTATAAATGCTAAATGCCGGAGCAGAGAGCTGTTCTTTGGGAAGCTAATCAAATGCTAATGTGGTAAGCCACTGAGATCTGCTCTATATTGGAAGAATTGCTTATGGCCTCAGGAACAGGGTCAGCACCCATTCAGAAGCTGCTCTTCAGGAGTAGAAATTCTCTAACCTATATACTTCATGATTCAAGGCTGAGAGAAACTCTACAAGGATTCTTCCTCCAATAAGATACCACCAGGCAGAGAGCTTTGGCCTGTTTATTTGTTGGGGCTTTATTTGTTGGTTGCCTTCGGAAATTGTGGTTATCCCAACATTGGAGGCTTTTAAGAAGAGACTGGACAGCCATCTATCAGAAATAATATAGGAGGTGGGACTAGACGACCTCCAAAGCCCCTTCCAACTCTATTACTGTTATTTATATATTATTAACTTATTTATAGAGAATTGCATAATCATACTTTGGATGGCTCCAAAATTGCCATTATAAAATGAATAACTTTTTTTTTAAAGAAAAAAGCTAGTCAGAGTAAATATACTTATTACTGATAGGTTACCTTTTATTTTAACTGTCTAAAGAAATTAAAAACAACCATTCTTTTCTAGGGTCAAGAAATTGGTGTATTTCAGGAGTTAGATACCACTAGGAAAACGTCGTCTCTCTAGTGACAGCTAGGCTCATGTGGTTTGATAGATTATTATTTTTTTATTTTACAAGGTTTATAATTGCTCTGATTAAAGCCAGCTCTGAGCAGTGGGCAATTTCTATTTATTGTAAATTCAAATAATAATAATAAAAAAATAATACCATTCACATATGTGATAAAACAATACAACAAATTCATCTTAAAAAAGATGTGAAACTTGGATACAAGAATCCTGTTAAATTAAAATAACTTAGAAGGACATTTGAAAGATTTAAGAAATGTACAGCGGGAGGTAATCCATGAAATAATCTGGTCTCAAGCCATTCTGGACTGTAACGGTTTAACTTCAATCTGAGCCTACAATAGACCTGTGCAGCCAAAAAAACAGAAAGGTATAATGTGGTCAGAACAATTGATCTTCCCTTCCTACTTCAGGTCAAGTTAGTTTATTGAAGCAGTTTTAAAGGCAGCTGACACACAACAGGATTTCCATGCTTACAATTACAGGTGTGCCGTAAAGGCTACAAAGCACTCAGTGGTGAATCCCCTTGATGGCAGTTTTGCTTTAGAGCAAATGCATGCTGGGCCTAACTTCCATCAGAGGCTGCATTTCCCATTCCTCAGTTATTGGTGTCATATCATGTTCTATGATAATTTTGTAGCTGTTGAGGCTTTTTTGGCTGTGCGTAGTATCAGTTAAGTACTCTTTCAGTCCAAACGCAAAGAAAATGTGAAATGAATTCCCAGGATTGTAAAACAGAAAGAATGCCTCATCGGAGAGCTGAAATGGCATCTTGCTTTGTGCAGTGTAGATGTAAGCACATAATTAGTCTCCCTGGCCTGGAGCTGGCGGTCTTGAGTGGAAATGGAGAACTCTCTTATCAAAATGAAGGGGGAGAGGGAGGACTATGCCATCTCAGAAGGTGAAAATATAAGCCCTCACTCAGCTGCTGCTAAATATGGAGAACAGAAGAATATAGTAGAACAAAAGCAAACGGGTCTTTACTTACCTGAATAGATGGAAGAACCATCTTAGATCCATGGTGAAGCTAAGCAACTCCTTGCTTTCTCTTTTATCTTCTCAGGGAGCAGTGTTTTAAATTCAGGTTCCTCTTGCTTTGGGGTGAGTACAATATTTTTTTGCCAAAGGAGGATATCTCTTTGCAAGACTTTTCATGATTATAGTGGTTTATTGGTTGTTTTCTTTTGCTTTATGGTGCTGCAGAAAGTTCGAATCAAATGTATTTAATAAAAAGTTCTAATCATGGATTTAATAAAAAGCTTATGGGATTTAGACATGAATATTTCTTTACATAATTGGCTTAAGGTTGACCTTTCTTTTTGCTCTCCTATTTATAACGTTTACAGCTCATGTATTAAAAAAAGAGCCTCAAGAAACAATCATCCAACCCCCTTCTCTTCTGGCTGGTCATTTTGTGGTTTTGTGCTCAACAGCCTTTTGTGAATTGGATGGCATTTTGAAGGCTCACAAAAGGAATAGAGGAACATAAGGATTTCAGGAGTATGATTAGTTAGATGAATTCAAGGACTAACCCAGGAGTTAGCTCCAACATTCCTGAACAACCAAAAAGAGACACAAGTCACAAGGCACTAAAGTATGGGTTCCTGGAAGTTAACAGGAATTAATCCTTAATTTTACGGCTATCATTGAACATTTCCTAAAACTTACAGATTGGAAACCTTTTTTAAAAAAAGTTCTGTTAATGTTTTTCTTGATTAGCTCTTTAGCTGGAATGATGAAGTAGGCTAACATCTATACTTATACCTTGAAATAAAGGCTTTCTAGTAAACAAAATATGTTAAACCTCCTCAGTTTGCAACTTTGGGAATTTAGTCATATATCTATAAATGTGTAATGTCTTAGCTGATTTGTATATCAACATATTTCTATCACTGGTAATGAAGACATTAGGTAGTTTTGTCACTGGAGAGCCGTTTCAAATGGCTAATTAGAGTTCACATAATATAATTTGATCCAGGAACTAACTAGACTCAAGAATTTGAAGCAGGGAGCCTGATGGTGAAGGCTTAGTCAAATTGTTCTCACATTTTCATGCTTTAATTTGAATTATGGGACTATCAATGAAAATGTCATTATCACTTATTACAGTCATACAAGCTAAAAGCTACACCTATTAGAAACAAATAGATCTTGTTGCCTAGTTTGTACATGTTTGTTAACTGATTACTAACAATTTTGTATATGTTTATTATTAATTCAGTCCATCTCAGAGTTTATTCATTCTTATTCTTAGGTGCATAAAACTGCACACTGAATACGCCTGCATAGAATTAATGGCAAACCTTAGTTGTTTTAATTCTTTTTAACTTAATTTACAGCATCATTCTATACATTTTAACAAAAATAGTTCTACTTACTGTACCTCATTGAATGACATCTCGAAATATTCAGTTTTGATCTCATTTATTTTTGATGGGTTGATTCATAAATATCGATACAATTTAATTATTAATTCACCTGATTGTCAGATGAAGCACATCCAGTAAATAGCTACCAATGAGTTAAGCACCCAACTGAATTTCAGCATTTTTGCCCAGCTGAAATGGTGTCTACTTCAAAAGGAATGGGCTACCTTTGTCAGGCGCTGTCAGGATAGGAACCTCATATCCTTTGAAGATTTTGTGAAGGAAAGACAAGGAAACTACTATATTCACGTTGTTTAGGCTCTCCATTGATGATTGCTAGAAGAACTCAGGCTTGGTGTCAGTTTGCCTACACATCAAGCAGCTCCTATGCCTCTGCCTTCATTCATCCCACTAATAATAGTGTTGGGTTCCCACTTAAAAACCACCCAACAGCACTGGTAGGCTGAGCTTCAATCAGCAGCCACTGAATCCATCGATGAACAAAAGAATATTCATTTTGCCTTGTAACCAACCTGCAGTGAACTCCCCACCCCCAACCAAACAATAAAAGATATCATACACTTCATCATAAGGGAATTTAGTTTCTTCTTCAAAGTTTTCAGTCCTCTATCTGGAAACCAGAACCAAGGTCAAATCTCTGATCTTCAGAAGATTTCTGTTGTTTGTACTCCCAGCATCTTTGCCAAAATGTATAAGCTTTCTCATGCAATAATTGATGGCTTCTCTAGAATGCACATTTCTTTGCAAATATACAACAATAAAGGTTGCAGTGCAGCATAAATCTGAGTGTAAGAAGACAGACTTCCTCTCTCTCTTTTCCTTCAGAAAAAAAAAAACAAATTAAAAATGTAAGAGCCAAACTGTATGGCATAGTTATCCTCTTAGTAAAGCTAAGTGTCTTTTACTGCCTAGATAAATAAATTAAACATTGTTCACAATTTTCTAAGTCAATATTGTGCTATTTGACACATGCATGAAATTTACCGAGCAATCCTACACATATTTACTTAGAAATATAAAGCTCATTCTTGGTAGCTTATTCATAGCTAAGTAGAGCTTCAAAATATAAAACAGATATTACAGTAGTGCCCAAAATTGTGGAAACCTTTTGGGAAAAATGTATGTTCTAAAACTAGCTAATAACACCATTTTTTTCTGGAGTAGTACCATAAAATTATATATCAATGGAAAGATAATTTAATCAAGTATGTAATGCAATAACTTTTATAAAAGATTTGCTATTAGAATTATTAGCAAACTATTAGCAGTTACAGTATAAAGAAGAAAAGTGAAACACAGAAAAAATGAGATATACAAAAATAGGAATCTAAACAGAAACATGCACAAAGTGCAATCATTTTTTTATATATTTAAAAAGGGCAGAGGATTTAGGAAGTCATCTAGAAAAGGACATATGTGCATCTTTTGTAAAACAGATGCTTATTAGTGGCATTTGTGATTAAGAAACCTATTGCTATTGTCAAGCACAAGGACAGAATATTAAGCAGGCTTAAATTCCTTCCAAGGGGTGATGAGCCTTTGGCCAAATGCATATTACTAGAACAATGCATGCAAAGCCACTATTTCAAATTTCTTATTACAGCCAAATTTTCTATTGAACATGAATGATTGCTTTAGTAAACTATAAACTGTTATGTCTCATTATTTAAGGGTATTTCTTGGACTGAATTTAGGAAATAGATGACTTTCCCAATAGCAAATATTGTTTCAGTTACATTTACTATTGTATGGTTTGGTGGGAGGTTTCTTCTGTTTTTGGAAGTGAGTGGGGGAATAGAGACTAGTGTAAATGAATAAGTAATAAATAGTAAAAATAAATAACAAAAATATATATTAATAAAAACAAACAAATGGTGATGCATATACATTTTGATGCATATATTGAATAAACAAGATACCTACTTCCATTTCGGAGATGGATTGCCATTTCTTGAACAGAATATGTGAGAAATATTGTCCTTACTTCTCATTCAGAGTTTCTCAGAAATTTCAATATAAGCAAATAATTCATAACTTGCCTGGACTACAAAGATATGATTCTGACAAATGAATCATGTATGGTTACTCATCAGGGAAATCATGAGTATCTGGACTTGGGAATCTCCTAGTATGCATTTTGTACCATTTCTTTCCTTGCACCTTTAGGTTGATAGAAGGGGTTACATGAACTCTTGAACCAAGTAATTTCTGAATGAGTTTCAGCTTAAGTCAGACTGTTTTGTCCCTCCTTACTGGTGCAGGATCTCCAATTTACAGGCCAGGCCCATTTGGGAGAGCACATCCCTTCCTGATGGGCTGCCTCTAGACTGAGGTAGCCTCTGAGTCTATAGCCCCTCTGTTTGGTAGGATTCAGTTTAAACATGTTTCTCCCTATTCAGACCCTAGCAGTCTCTAGACCCTGCAGACCCTCTGTCTCCAGGTACACAACTACAGCTATTTAAAATTGCTTCACCTATTCCAGATTGAACCTAGCAACAAAAGCAGGTGATCCATGACATGGAGGTTTCCATTCTTTACATGCAAATAATTTACATTATTTACATTTACATCAACTGCACCCCCTTGTGGACTATAGGAACATTGCATCCATCTTCCTTTGAGCCTGGAATGCCTTTAAAAAATTGCATGGAAGCCTTGGGTGTGCAGAATGCAGTAGTTTATCTGCATGCTGAATATTGGATTGGCACAGTGTCAGAGAGAATATTTTCTGGCTGCCTGTATTTGTTCCCAGAGTGCTTTGGGGAGTGAGTCAATGAAGTGTTTTTCTTTAAAGTCCTAATTACTGAATGACTCCATCCTAAGCTTGGAGCCACACAGGGGGAGCTTCCCTTTCCTCTCTTTTGAGATAGTCCCATGTAGTATTGCTTCCTATTTCCTTACATCAGGGGTGTCAAAATGGCGGCCTGCCGGCCGGATGGATCAAACACAAACCACGCCCATCCCAGCTCCCAAATGGAGAAATAGGGCCTCTGGTGGCTCAGCAGACTAAGTCTGTCTGTTATTAACACAGCTGCTTGCAATTACTGCAAGTTCAAGTCCCACCAGGCCCAAGGTTGACTCAGCCTTCCCTCCTTTATAAGGTAGGTAAAATGAGGACCCAGATTGTTGGGGGCAATAAAAGTTGACTTTGTATATAATATACAAATGGATGAAGACTATTGCTTAACACAGTATAAGCCGCCCTGAGTCTTCGGAGAAGGGCGGGATATAAATTCAAATAAAAAAATAAATAAATAAATCACGAAACATCATGTGACGGCAACGTGACGCAGCAAGTTTGACACCCGTGCCTTACATAAAGGAAAATATATAAGTTCTGTTCTGTAGTTATAGGATAATAGGAAAGCCTGAAGGGTGAGATTTGTTTTGACTGTAAGGCCTCAATGGAGAGTAATATTAAAATATATATTAAAAACCACATAAAGGTAAAGATAAAGGTTCCCTTTGCACATACATGCTAGTCGTTCCCAACTCTATGGGGAGGTGCTCATCTCCGTTCAAAGCCGAAGAGCCAGCGCTGTCCAAAGACGTCTCTGTGGTCATGTGGCCGGCATGACTCAACACCAAAGGTGCACGGAACGCTGTTACCTTCCCACCAAAGGTGATCCCTATTTTTTCTACTTGCATTTTTTATGTGCTTTCAAACTGCTAGATTGGCAGAAGCTGGGACAAGTAACGGGAGCTCACCCTGTTACATGGCAGCACTAGGGATTCGAACCGCTGAACTGCCGACCTTTCGATCGACAAGCTCAGCATTTTAGCCCCTGAGCCTCCATGTCCCTTTAAAAATCACATAGTCAAATACTAAAATGAATATACATATTAACATAATAGCAGTTAAACAACAGTGTCTAATTGGGTTAGGTCTGCTGCTAGCCAATAGTGGCCTACTATTTAACTTTGTGTTTGTGTTTACTTTCAACTGTGAGATCTTTATGTTCCCCTGTCACTGCTCTAATGGAAGCTTCCCCCAACTTCATACCTCTTAAATACATTGAAATATTTACTCTCAAAATTCCTTAAAAATAGGAATCCTAGCTTCTCTTTCTCCTGAGGCTGAGGAAGCTTCTCAGTTGCTCAAGGCCAGCTGCCTATCCACATTCCTGCTGAAGGTTGTCCTTGTGTTGTTGTTGGTGAGGGTGGCAACAGGGAGCTCTCACTGCCTTGTGCCTGAGGGTGTAAGGAAGAGCAAGGAAAGTGCAAGGAAGAGGCAGGGTGCGACTGGTGCTGGATGGTGCTGATTGCCTCAGTAGGGTGTTGTGATTGCTCTTATCAAGTTAAGAATTGTGGCTGTGTATCAGCAGGTGAACGGATAGTTATTCCTTTCCCTCCAAATTCCCTAAGCAGGCAGAGAAGTGTAACTCTTTTCTTGGGTCCCCCTCTTTGCATTAAAATAAAGAAACTAGTTAGTTCTTCCCTGGTATCTTATCAACCGCATCCTTCATACTTCTCAGTCTACCCTGGTTCCATTTCAGCAATTTCTTTTCTTTTCTTCCTTGGCACTTGGCATTCTGAATGTGTGCCTCATGCTGTCTTCCTATGCAACTGCCACACCTCATGCAAATGGGAGAATGTTTTGTCAAAACCTTTCAGGTAAAGTAGAAGAGGGCAAATGTTAATGAGAAGATGCACACTTGGCCTGAACCATTACAGGAAGCAGAGTAAGGGGGATGTGGATTGAGAGTTTTATGAACTAAAGTTTTAAAAAAGCCATCTTACTTAAATATTCACAATGTGAGCAGCAAATGAATATTTTCTATTCTGAGACAGCTGAATAGAATGAGCATCGGTCCTTTTTTTACTTACTTGAATAAAAGTTAAGATCTAACTCCTCCAGATGCTCAAGATGTCGTTTTTCTAGTGGAATTCTCCAGTGCTTCAGGTACTGTGTTTCTCAAATCTCTTTACCTGGATTAACATTATAGTACCATCATGGCAAATCTATGGCATGTGTGCCACAGGTGGCACGTGTAGCCATATCGGTGGGCACACAAGCTCAGCTCCGGTGTGCATATGCGTGCCGGCCAGCTGATTTTTAGGCCTTCTGGGCCCACCAGAAGTAGGGAAACAGGCTCTTTCCTGTCTCCGGAGGACCTCGGGTGGTGGTGGGGAAGGCCCATTTTTCTCTCTCCCCAGTCTCCAGAGCCCTTCTAGGAGTCTGGGGAGAGCAAAAACGGCCTTCCCCACCACCTGGAGGCCCCCCCTGGAGGCCGAAAATGGGCCCTTTGCCAACTTCCGGAGCAAAAAAATGAGCCTACCGTGCCATCGTGTGCCCGGAGCATGGGGGGGGGGGTCACATGCGCATAGAATTATGGGTGTGGGCACGCATGCACCCCCCCACTCCTGGCATGTGATGGCAAAAAGTTTAGCCATCACTGTTATAGTAGCTATCAGGAGCAAGAAAAGCTTCTAAGCACATGCCTTTATGCTCTCCGTTTTCAGAGAAAAGGACACATGAAAAACCCAATTTTCTGAGGCTAATACAATTAAGTTCTATTGGGAATAAAGTTCTCTGTTCAGCTCTTAGCGAGACTTGATTGTTGCTTCTATTCATCCTTCATTAGTGGTTTCACACTTCAGTTTCAGGTGCCAGATATTTTCACATATGCATTATTTCACACAACTCTGCCTGGTACATAGGTTTTAGATGTTTTATAAATTGTATTGCCCCACATCAAACATCTAACGGACAAGAATGATTTGTAAAATTCTTGCAACACCTTCACCCAATTCTTATTTTAAAAGGATAGATTTGTAGTATAGAGGACAAAAATTAATTGATGGAAGAAGGGAAAGAGTTGAATAAGTCTATCTTTTGAGATTTTGAAAGCCAGCAGTGGTTAATACCTTGGAAACATTCTTCACTCTCTAAATTTAATTTTTGTTTGCTTGAAGACTAGGCACAATTAATTGAGAAGCTGGGTATCTTTAAAAATAAAGCCCTCCAAGCTGTTGATACTTCTACTTGGCAGACACAAATAGGTATCTACAGATAGCAATAGCAATAGCACTTAGACTTATATACCGCTTCACAGTGCTTTACAGCCCTCTCTAAGCAGTATATTACAGAGTCAGCATATTACAGGGTCAGCATCTTGCCCCCAACAATCTGGGCCCTCGTTGAAGGTTGAGTCAACCTTGAGCTGGTGAGAATTGAACTGCTGGCAGTTGGCAGAATTAGCCTGTAATACTACATTCTAACCACAGTGCTACCATGGTACATTCAATATATATCACTTGTTTGGCTAGTCCCTAGTTGTTGTTTTTTCTTTTGACTCATTTCTCAATTTTTCACAAGTACCTCTAAGCTTTGTATGCTACAGCTCACAATATGTATGCTAAACGTCTCAACTTCAATTGTACAACTTTTCCTACAGTACAAGGGCGTTGCTAACTAAAGCAGTAGTTGATGCAGTTGATGCGGCCAGATAGCTTTTTCTGTGCAGCAAACTTGCACTTGAAATAGTGTTTTGACCATTTGCTTTGTCCTCTTCTGTTTCAGCTACTTTTTGTACTTTAGTAAATAAGTTGCAGGCATAGGGAGCAATCTTCCTCCTGCAGTGGAGAAATCCAGGCTGTTGATTGCTATTGCTTAATGTTTATATCCTAAGAGATAGCTAGGCACTCCCATTACCATCACCAATGGCATACTTTTTGGGAATGATGCAATTTGCAAGTCAACATATCTGGCTATACTACGGGGGAAGGCTAATTAAGCTGCAACTGCATCTCAGGGTAGTTTACAAATTATTAAAACACAATTAAAACCAGTCAATCAAAACTATTATAAATATTCAACAAAGTGGAGCAGGAGAAAAGGAAGCAACTCAATGAATAACAAGCCATTCATCAGAGGTGGCTTGGGTGAAGAATGAGGTCTTTGATGAGTGCCTAAAGATGGATTTCAGGGGAAGACTATTCTATAGGACAGGTGTCATCACAAAACGTCCTTCCCACGTATCATTGGATGGTGGAGCTTCCGCAAAGATCACCAAGCTTTCCAGTGATTGACAAGATCTGTAACAGTGAAGGTATCTATTAAGGATCCTGGTCCCAATATGGTTTTGGCTTTATAAGATCTTGAGTCCAGCTAAATAGTCAGCAGCCTATCCAATCTGGTAGTCAGCAGAGCAACTTGGTCACTCCAGTTTTGAGATCTCCTCAGTCTCCCATCTTCAGTGGGTGGGACAGTCAGAGCAGGATGTCTCATGATTGCCTTAAATAAGAAGGGGTTCAGGTTGACTCTCTTCCATTGGAATGCAAGTAGGAGCATATGTGTATGTTCTTTGCCATTTAACAAACTAAGGTTTGATAGTCCTCAATTGTAGACTTACCCATGGGTTGCTCATTGAATGCTTACCTGACCCACAAGACAATATCAGTTCCCGATTACCCAGGTATTCGGTGATCCTGGGGACTTTAGATTTGACCATTTAAACCAGGGGTCTCCAACCTTGGTCCCTTTAAGACTTGTGTACTTCAACTCCCAGAGTCCCTCAGCCAGCAAAGCTGTCTGAGGAACTTTGGGAATTAAAATCCACAAGTCTTAAAGGGACCAAGGTTGGAGACCCCTGATTTAAACAATCTCCATTCTATGGGCTCTGATTGTAATACCTGCAATGGTCCAAATCATGTTCCTTTTAAGATAGATAATATGTCTAGGCTGACCTTGCTCAGAGAGACTTGAGCAAGTTCACTTTAGTCAGATGAGTGTGAAAATTTTAGGCAAGGAAGAACTGAACTGTTTTATGCCTTAACTGTAGGCTTGGTGGGGGTCTTAGTTAGACAGGTAGGATTGAAATTTCAGTTTCATTTTAGGAATTAGACAGAGGTAAAAACCAAGCATGATTCCCTAATTCTTGCAGACGCTTAAAAAGTTGTTTTTCTCATGACACTAAACCCTAAGCCGAAATAGAAAAGGTCCCTCCCCATACTCTGGGAGGATTTATGGATCTATAGATGGGAGCATTGAGGGACTACAAATGGCGTACAGGCTGACCATGTAGTAATTCAGATGGAAAGTAGAAAGTGTGTAGTCCTTTTTACTATATTAGATCAGCTTTACGGGAGAACTCTCGGAGGCTTAATTTTGGCATAAACCTAAAGGTTCAAAAAGCAACTTGATACATTTTCGCAATCTGTTTAGAGCTGCATTAGATCAAGTCTCCACATGCATGAGATACCACTCATGACTTCTGAAAATTGAGCAATGAACAATAATGAACAGCTGTAGATACCTGAAGGTGAATTGGAGGAGAAAAGCGGCTTAGCTCCATAGAAACAAAAACCAGACCACAACCAGCTTTCTGACCTTTTGTGAAACAGAGATGCAGCCAAATGCCTCTGGGCACTGATGAGATTTATTCATTAATATTGTTTCATGCAGCCATGGGGAAGAGGACTCTTTTCTTCATGATGGAATTTCACTGTGGGACTGTTTAATGCCCATATTTTGTCTTCAGTGTGGTAGCTTTCCTCTAACAGAATGTAAAATAACCACTAATTAGGGCCAAGATCATGCCTAGAAGAGCTACTCCATCTTTAGTTGTTTGACATCATGGATTTGCCTAAGGGAACACCAGAACTTTGGGCTAGAGTCATTTACATCAGATCCACATCTCTGTGTGTGCTTGACATGGAGCTAAGCTTCTGCCTGAGAGCTGGAGCTCTTAGAACAGAAAGAAATACTATGGTCCCTAGATAGGTGTTGGCGGTGGTGGTTTTTAAATAAAAGAAAATGTTTACTTTCCTAACACCAGCAAAGAGAGTCTGTGTGTTTTTCCATTTCTCAGGTAGTGGTCCCTGTCCACATTTTCCCACCTCTTTGGTTCTAAATATAGCCCCCCGCAAAGTTATTCAGAATGCCACCGTGTTCTTACCCTACCCAACCGCACCCCATCCCATGAAAACCTGTAGGACAGGATTGAACTTAATAAAACACGTCCTGAGTGCTGCTTAGAAGACACTTTGCTGATGCATCATCATGTTCAACCAGCTGTAAAAAAGAACAGAGTGCTGTGTTTTGCCCAGTTTAACATAGTAAAGAACAAGTATAAATTCTTTCCTTTGTAGAGCACCAACCAGGGTGGAGTCTAGATACTGTAAATGTATATATTTCTTTCTCACTTCTTTTATCATTTTGACTACTGATTTGACTTACTTCAAGCTTAGCTGACAGCAATTTAGTTACTGTGACAAAATTTGAACCTACTTGCCTAACAGGTATAGTTTGGCGTTATTGTACTTGTGTCTATTTTTTAAAATTGCCTTAGTAAAGAATGGGAGATCATACAAAAAGGACAAAAACACAAGGGATCTGTGTGTCAATCCATCATTGTCTATCTGTCCACAGGATAATGTTGATTACTGTTTCGAGTTTGTTGAGAAAGAGCCAGTTCATAAGCAAAAAACCAGGCACATCTTATCAATTCAAGACTGTAAATCCAGGATAGCACATTGTTTTTCCACTGTAAAATAAAAATCTTCTTTTGCTACGCATCAGGCTTTGTAAATGTATAATTATTCATATAGTGCTACCTTTTTGTACATAATTGAAAATCACATTCAGCTGTTTAAACTAAGTTATTCTTCAAAAAGCATATTAATGGATAGATATATAAATATAAACCAAAACAGTATGATAGTGGAGCAAGCTCATTTCCTCTGCATAAGTAACCTGCATCATTTTATATTTCCAGCATAAAGTGGTTGTCAGCCAACTGGAGGGGTGCCGGATTCAAATGCAAAACAGACAGAGGTGCTTCAGATCCGATGCAGACACCCTGCCTGAACCTGTTAAATATTCCTTAAAACAACAGTGAATATTCCAGAATTCTCAAAGTAGCTGCATGGACGTAAAGAGATTTAAGATGCAGCAACTGCCTTCTTAACTCAGATAAGCATTTGCCTTAGCCTGCATTGGGTCCAAGACGAAGAAAAGATACTGTTTCTTTAAGGGGAAGCCAACAGGTTTAAAGCGAGTGCCCACATCAGATCTGAAGCATTCTTGCCCACTATGGATCCAAATGCACCTTTATAGCCAACCCTTTTACACATTCTTAGAGGTGTCTAGTAAATCTGAACATTTGCACGTGGTGTTGTATTAGCCTCATCCTAAGATTTAAAAACCACACCAAATATTCTCCTTCACATTGATTAATAAACATGAGGCATTCCAATTCTTTATTCCAAAGTTCTTGCAAATAATGCGTATCCACCCACAGGCCTTTTGGGTGGGGCAAAGCAGAGTTCCATTCCCCCCCTACATTCATCCACATATTTAAAACACACACACACACACACACAGCCCCACTCTGGCTGAAAATAGCTGGGGAGGGAGGGACATGGCTGATCTGGTTTTCTGCATGTGAGGTACCATATGGGACATCAGCATTGTTTGTTTGCTCAGGCTGATTTCAACCAGCCACATGAGGCAACTATGATTCTGATAAGCCTTGGTGCCTATCTACATCCCTGCCTGCTTATTACTGCTAAAACATGCCTCACATGAATTCACATCCCCTTGCCAAAAGCTGCCACACAGAAACCATACTCCCAAAATTAGCAAATCCAGAAAAAAAACCTGAATCAATATCACTGATCAACGTTGTCTATTAAATAAGGTACTATAATATATAAAATGATTTCCCCCAAACTACGCTTACCCACTCCCCCACCTCACACATACACATTGCCTTTGCATTCATAAAAAAACAAGAATATACATATAGACCCAGATAATTTCTCCTCACACCCTGCCAAAAGGAGGAGGGAAAAAACAAACAAACCAGAAATTGAGAAGAGGAGAAGGGCAGTAAAGAAAAGAGAAAGATAATTTTCTGTTAGGTATTACAAAAATCATTTAGAACAACTCCTTTAAGTAACAAGCTATTTTCATAGTGAGTTTTTAAAAGCTTTTTCAGAAAGATTTGCAGAGAGTTGCATCACCTGCTCTTTTCTTAAACAACTTTTTTTTAACAGCATTTATTCTTTATCAATCAATGGAAGAAAACTCTCATAAATAAATTTAACAGATTGTCGGATAAATCTACCTTCTCCTGATTAAGGTTTCATCAACTGGGTTTAAGCCTGAATATTCTACCTGATATATACCAAAGAGCGTTGTATCACACTTTCGTGAGCAGTGCTACATTCTCTGTTTATAGCTTCAGGTGAAAATATATTTCGGGTATATTTTCCTGGGTGTAAACTGCTTTAATAAGTGGCTATGTATGCAAAACATTTCTGAGTCAGTTGTTCCCTCAAGGAAACTCCTCTCCTGCCATTGACAGCACATCATTCCAGATGTTCCAGTCAGATGAAGAGCAGTCAGCTCATATTTTCCTTTTGTGTGTTTATTTCTACCAATGCTTCACACAACGTGCCTACAGGATAAGAACAAAATGGAGATGTATTTGGAAGGGGGACATTCCAGGGTTTTGTCTCTGTTTTGGCAGGAGAAAGAAAGGGGTTAGCATTATATCAGCTCTCTTGGGTTTGTTTGCATGATAATACCAAAGGTGATTTAGAGAAAGAAAAGTAGTGAAACCTCATTCACTCTCTATATTTGATGCACTGTATATAAAGAAAGATTGCTCCAAAAACAGTAATTGGGGTGGGGGGAAAACATGGTCAGCCTCTTCCTACCAAGTCAAAGGTGATTTTTCAAAAGGCAACTGGACTTTTTGTTTGTCCTTGGAAATGTTTTGCTTCTCATTCAAGAAGCTTCTTCAGTTCGGTTCTGACAGGAGAAGCAAAACATCTTCAAGGAAAAACAAAGAAAGTCCAGTTGCCTTTTGAAAAAGCAGCTTTTGGACAACCATGACCTGGATGACTGAGAATCACCATAGAGGTTTGCATGATAGGCTGACCTGGAGGAGGGATTGTAGCCCCAATCAATTGCTGCCTTTATGGGGCAGCAATTAATCCCAGGGCTGATTGGGTTTAGCTGTAGGCATGATATGCTCACCTGAGCCAGTTAGGTATGTTATGAAAGAACTAATGAGACTAATTTCCCTACTCTGTGAAAACAGGACTGCATCTGGTTGAGTGCAACAGCACTTGGCAGAGAGGATGGGAAATCCTTTTGGTGATCTGGATCAGGAGTCTCCAATCTTGGCAACTTTAAGACTTGTGGACTTCAACTCCCAGAATACTGGCTGGCTGAGGAATTCTGGGAGTTGAAGTCCACAAGTCTTAAAGTTGTCAAGGTTGGTGACCCCTGATCTGGATGAAGCAACAGTTGAGCCTGCAAAGCGCCTCCTATCAACACTGCAGGCCTTGTTTGGACCTCTGCAGGAAGGAAACTTGGTACCATGACTTCAAACGAATTTACAAAACAGAAACTCGAGAATAAAAATCAGAACCAGGACATTTACTTTATTCTTTTTTTTAATAACAATATCCATTAAAAAAAATCAGACATAACTTTCTGAAAACAGCTTTCTACCTCATAATTTCACAGAAATTAGCTTGGAAATATTGTTTTGCCCTTCTCTCGACTCCTGTTTTGATACTCTCACCACAGCAACCCAAAGATGAAGCCAGAAAGTAGTGAAACCTCATTCACTCTCTATATTTGATACACTGTATATAAAGAGAGAAGGTTGCTCCAAAAACAGTAATTGAGGGGGGAAAAACATGGTCAGCCCCTTCCTACCAAGTCAATCCATTCAATCCCTAGTCTACATTCTTAGGTTCCATCTCTCTCAAATAAAAAGGATGTGGGTTTTGTTTTTTTTAAATGTTGGGTTCTCCGTTAACATGACACAGAGTAGGAAAGCATGGACAGTGACTCCTACTATAAGCCCATCACAACCCAGAATTCCTTTGTTCCCAGAATTTCTACTTAACCTTTGCTTCTCTGCCGACAATTGTACCAAATGTATGTGTAGGCATCCAATCTTGGTCCGTACCAAGCCAACAATGAAGAAAAATGAGGAGGATATTCAGATGCAACTATGTTGTGGAAGGAAAGGGGGTTAGTTGCACTTTCTGCTTCCTGTTCCTTTGCCAATTCTACATCCTCTTCACCTTTCTATCTGAAAGGTATCCTCTTGTTGAGAGACTGTGTGTCTCCCAGGGAGAAAAAGTGGAGGTTTGATTTTAGAGGATCCAAAGATGTAGGAGAACAGAAAACCTAAAATACTTCCCATTCCTTTGATTAGGAAATCACACCCAAAAATGCTGGATGGAGCCTGAACGTTCTAATGAGCTCTTTCCTGGCTATTTCTTCCCTCTTATAAAGCTAATTTTTCAGGGGAATGCGTTTGTTCTACTTTCTCCCTGGGATTGGAGATGGCTATTTATAATTTTTGTATGCAGAGTTCTGGAGCAATTCCTACCTGAGGCACAATATAACTGTGGGACTGGAGCAGCAAAAACAGCAGAGCTAGCAGGGAACAAAAATCCAAAATTGTATTGAAGAAACTGGAGTACCTCTCGCCCGACACAAGTCTTTTTACGCCCCTTTGAGATTTTTTAAAATTCTCTTCAGCTTCTCCCACTGGCGTAAAAGTGTGCAGTGGTCTAGACCAGGGGTCTCCAACCTTGGCAACTTTAAGCCTGGAGGACTTCAACTCCCAGAATACCCCAGCCAGCAAAGCTGGTTGGGGAATTCTGGGAGTTGAAGTCCTCCAGGCTTAAAGTTGCCAAGGTTGGAGACCCCTGGCCTAGACACATCAAGAAGGAACCATTTGTGACATATTGAAGATTCTTCCCCCATCCCTGATCACTTCAGGAGTTAAAGTAGGGCAAATACAGTCATAAACTTTTCCTGGCAGTTACATGAGCTTTGAGAAGCTGCACCAGCTCATTCCTGGTTGGCAGTAATACTGGTGGGCTTACCTCACTCTCCTATTAGCAGTACTCTTTGCCTTTCAGCACTACCGAGTTAATAAATGCAATTGGCTGACTAAGAAATTAGACCCTTTAAGAAAAGTCACCCAAAAAAAATAATAATCCCAAAATAAACATGGTTCGCTTTAAATAGTAGTTTTGTAGAAAACCTCCACTCCGAGTGCTCTTGGTCTGGCCTCTGACAGACGCTGCATCCAGAAGGCTACCTGTAGCAGTAGAAAAACTGTGCTGGGTCCTGCTGTGGAGTCCAGTGGCTGCTGCTTCCGTGTTCCTGCTTAAAGAAGACCAGGAGGAGGAGTGCAGCTGATGGCAGAGTTGATGTTTAGTCTTTGGGTGTCTTCTTGCCGTGTGAATTCCACATGCCACGTTTGGAATGGTAGTAATGGTAAAAGTTCCTGAGTCGCAAACGTTCTACTTCTAACCCACTCTGAAGCACCCTAGAAACAATGTGAGTAAATCAGGCGAGGGAAGGGAAAAGAGAAAGAAGAGACAGAAAGTTACCTTTTCCAAGGAAACATCTGCTACAGAACCCTTTCATGCATAACAGGAATATATCTTCATATATATGGATTAGCTGGTATGATTTGGAGCTAGTTCAGAAGCTGCATCTGGTGCAGTAACAGCCAGTGCTACAATACCTGGCCTGAAAAAAAATCTGGATGACCTCCTAGTTGCCAGCTAGTGATCATCCAGATCAGTAGACATACAAAAATCCAGGTCTATAGAGCCTGCGTCTTGAGCACACTCTTGTACTGCAGTGAGTCTTGGACCCTTTACGCACAACAGGAGAGAAAGTTGAGCGCCTTTCATATGCGCTGTCTCTGACGTATTTTTGGCATCACCTGGCAGGACAAAGTTCCAAATAGCACAGTCTTGGAATGTGCTGGAATTTCTAGCATGTGTACACTACTGAAACAGCGACATCTATGCTGGCTTGGGCACGTCGTGAGAATGGCTGATGGTCGGATTCCGAAAGACCTCCTGTATGGGGAATTAGTGCAAGGAAAGCGCCTCAGAGGGAGACCACAGCTGTGATATAAGGATATCTGCAAGAGGGACCTAAAGGCCCAGGGAATGGACATTAACAACTGGGAAACCTTGACCTCTGATCGTTCAGCTTGGAAGCTAAAGACGCAGCATGGCCTTCTCCAATTCGAAGAGACATTTGTCCAGCAGGCTGAGGCAAAGAGGCAGTCCCGGAAGCAGCGAAATCTGGGGGCTGGGAAGGGGACAGAATGTATCTACACTCAGTGTGGAAGAGATTGCCACCCTCGAATTGGCCTTTTTAGTCACACTAGATGCTGTTTTAGGATCTCTTTTCAGAGCACGATACCATAGTCTTTTGAGACTGAAGGATGCCAATCAGAGATTTATCAGCCTAGATCCTGATATTAGTATCCCCAGGTACAAGGGATACTAAATTGGATTGTGGAGCATCAGGCCTTAAACTATCACTGCCCATTTTCTGACTGGGCCTCATTTATTAACTTGGTTCCATTTATTTATCGCTTATTCTGTCATGGGGCTTGGAATGAAGACTTTTGTCTGTTAAGCCCTAATTGGTTTAGAACCTAAATATTTGAAATAGTGCCTCTTCCAGTATCAATGGGCTCATATGTTAAATGTGGCCAGTTGGCAAGATCCTGTATATGGCCTTATGTATACAGTAGGTACTTCCCACACAGTATGTAGTCTTCTCAATTATAGCCTTCTCCCTATAGAGGTATCATATACTTGGCAGCTTGTAATAGGTTTAGTCATTTGGTACATACTGCTCCAGTATTTTTAAACAGCAATGCCCCACATTTAAATGTTATTAAATAAATTACAAATGTGTTGATGTGTATTGGTGTGTTGATACATTTAGCTGCATAGAAGTTAAAATGTTTTCTCAGTTCTTATTGTACATTGTCTCTTTCAACAATTTATCAAGACTACTTCATACTTTAAGGAGACCTCACTAAGGACAGGATTACATTTAGAAGTAAACACAAATGATGGGTACATCAAATCAAACAACTAAGGCTATAATCCTCTGCCGTCTTTCTCAGAAGGAAGTATTATTAAGTTCTATGGGATTAATTTCCAAGCAAACGTGCATACTCAATCTGAACAAACCTGTTGCCCTGCATAACATTTTGGGCGGTGCCCTCACTGGTTATTCTGGAACTCCTTTTCTCAAGATTTGACAAAATCTCAACTCAAACCATTTCCAGCAGGCAAAACAAGACTGTTTGATCTACCTAGGGACATGCAGGAGTCTGTGGTTAGTTGAGCATCTGACTTACACATTGTTTATATTGTGAATATATACTGCCTTTACTTCAAAGGGACTAGGTTCCCCCACCCTCTGACCCAATAATTTATTTTCAAAATGGGAGATTGCCTTTGATTCATCGAGAATACACTAAAGGAAACAGTAACTTTACTGTGGGAAAGAATGTATGTGGTTGGAGAAATACTATATGTATGAATTGCTTTGGGCCCAGACAACAAAAATAAGCCACACTGCGGAATACTGGGAATTGAAGTCCACATGTCTTAAAGTTGCCAAGATTGCGAACCCTGGCTCTAGAGCTTGTATAGTTGAGGGGGAAACCAAGAGAAGCTGAGAAGAGTCTAAAACCAAGAGAATGTATATGGTGCCTTTTCTACCTGATTAAAAAGCCAGGTAAAAATAAAACCGTGTGCTAGTTTTCTGAAAAATTTTGTGCTAGTCCTACTGGTGTATTAGATCTTGGAGAAGGATCCCAGAATGTGTCAAAATTCAAACTATTTATTGTGACACAATAATATCTTTCTCTTCTCTGAAAAGATTCTCTTCTTCTTTTTCAATCTATATATAGGTAATCTTGACTTATGATCATAATTGAGCTCAGAATTTATGTCCTAAGTGAGAAATTGGTTAAGTGAATTTTGCTCCATATTACAAATTTTCTTGTCACATTTGTTAATGGAATCACTGCAGTTGTTCCATTAGTAACACGGTGGTTAAGTGAATCTGGCTTGACTTTGCTTGTTGGAAGGTTGCAAAACAGGACCACATGACCCCAGAACACTGCAACGGTCATAAATGTGAGTCAATTCCCAAGCGCCTGAATTTGGGTCACATGATCACAGGGATGCTGTAACGGTTGTGTGAAAAATGGTCATAAGTCACCTTTTTCAGTGCCATTGTAACTTCAAACAGTCACTAAATGAACTGTTGTAAGTCAGGGACTACTTGTATACCACTTTCCTGGGTCAGTTCTACAGGGTAGAGAAATTCCAGCTCAGAATGTAGCAGCTAAAATAGTCAAAACAGCTAAGAATTTAGAAAAATTAAATACAAATTCAGAATTTGTATATATTTGTTTGCAAGCCTAATTTAGATTGCTGATCCTGGCTGTTGAAGCCTAAAAAACATACTGAGATTTTTTATTTTTTTTATTTTTTTATTTGATTTTTATACCGCTCTTCTCCCGAAGGACTCAGGGCGGTGTACAGGCAGAATAAAACAAGCAATACAAAATACAGTTAAAATGCAATTTAAAAAACTTATTAAATTAGCCTGAGAATTAAAAAAATTACCTTACACTAAAAACCCCATTTAAAATTAATAAAAATTTACCATTTAAAATTCAATTCAAGCCAGCCCCGCGCGAATAAAAAGGTGTGTCTTCAGTTCGCGGCGGAAAGTCCGAAGGTCAGGTATTTGGCGTAAGCCTGGGGGAAGCTCGTTCCAGAGTGTGGGAGCCCCCACAGAGAAGGCCCTTCCCCTGGGGGCCGCCAGCCGACATTGTTTGGCGGACGGCACCCTGAGAAGTCCCTCTCTATGAGAGCGTACGGGTCGGTGGGAGGCATGTGGTAACAGCAGGCGGTCCCGTAAGATGGGCCAAAATAAAAATGACTGACTGACTGGCAAAACTGCAATCTTATGACTGCAGCAGTGGTGGGTTTCAAATTTTTTTACTACCGGTTCTGTGGGTGTGGCTTGGTGGGCTTGGCTTGGCTTGGTGGGTGTGGCAGGGGAAGATTACTACAAAATCCCCATTTCCTCCCAATCGGCTGGGACTCAGGAGGTAGAGAATAGATGGGGGCGGGGCCAGTCAGAATTTTTACTACCGGTTCTCTGAACTACTCAAAATTTCTGCTACCGGTTTTCCAAAACTGGTCAGAACCTGTTGAAACCCACCTCTGGACTGCAGGATGCTGCAAATGACTGTAAATGTGCCCATGTTGTTGAGTTCCTGAAGTTTGGTCACATGACCATGGAGGTCCCCTGACAATCAGAGCTTTGAATATTGGTTGTAACTGTATCACGATATGTCTGTTATAACTCTGAACAGTTGGTGAGTTGGTAGTAAGTTGAGGACTACCTGTATTGTTCTGGATTGCTTTGCTGACCAACAGCAAAAAATATATATATGAAAAATAAAGATCAATGAAGCAATGAAAGGACAATGTACACTATCCCAAGCCCAAGAGAAAACAAAGATAGCCCCCAATTTATGAATGTTCATTTAATGATGGTTCAGAGTTACAATGGCTTTGGCAAAATGGCTTGTGAACTGTATTCGCACTTATGACCTTATACACCTTATACACACAGTTACATGATCACAATTTTGTCAGTTTCCAGCAAAACAACAACAACCACCCACTGGGGAAGCTGGATTTGTTTCATGATCATGGCAATTCATTTAATGACAGTCATAAAAATTATCATAAAATTGGGTCTAATTTCTTATGACCATAATAGTGACGTGACCAAAACTGCAGTCCCAATTATGGCTGTAGGTTGACGACCACCTGAAAGTAAGAAATAAGTTAAAAAGCATTCTTGGAAAAACCTGGGAGGACTGGATTTCCCTTTATGAAGCAAGGGTTAAAAATAATCAAGGGAGGGTGTAATACTCTAGTTCTCTGTGAGAGGGAAAATGGTGTCTATGTCACTTGAAAAGGAAATCTTCAATAGGCTAATAGCCTAAAGGCATTTTTGCACAGGCTTCAAACACATTTTAGATTTTGCTTGCAAGACCAGGTCTTTTTAAAGTCAGTTTCACAACTTCCAGCCCACATATAATAAAAGCAGACAGCACCGGCTTGCTGGAAGAGAGGAAGGTTGGTGATGGGGAGGGGAGAATGTACTTCAGTTTGCCCTTGCCTGTTGAAAATTGTGGACACTAGAAGTGGAAAGCATTGCTTGCAAATAATTTAATGATCCTGCAGATGTAAAAGCAAAGATATACACAGTCATCAATAGAGGCCTCTCTGCCTAATATTCCTAGCTATTTATTCAGGTAGAATAGTGATCAGTAAAATTCCAACATGGGTCAAAAGAGACCTGGTGCCAGAAGAGATCTGGGGAGTTTATAGAGAGTAGCCTCACCTGTCCAACAGTTCCCAGTCTTCCCCGCCCCAGCGGTCCCGAAACTCTTCTGTGTTCATTCCCCCAATACGATCAAAGTCAGATTTATAGATTCCAAAGAGGCCAAAGCCATTTACTTCCCAGTAGCCTGAAAAAAGACAAGCCAAGAATTCTTTCTTCAGATTTGATATGGAAAGCATCAAAAGCTTGAATGATCCTGTTTAGAGCATAGAAACATGTCCCTTAGTGATAGCAAACGACATTATCTCATGTAGATACAAAAGAAACAAGGAGGTAACCTTTACTTGAACCAATTTAGAGTAGGGAAAGGGCATGCCAGCTTTTCATGTCCCTTGAAATTGTATCTTTGCTCAGATCAAATTGGTTTCCAATTAGTAAAGAATTGGTTCCATAATGAATGTTGTCACTCTCTTATATAGAAATTCTATTCTATTCTATTATTAATGACAAAATGCTGGAAGAGTTTGCATGTACTTTCTTATTCAAAATAATCTTCTAACAGATCTATACACAATAGGTATAATTGCCTGCTATAACATGAGGACTTATGAGGAACAGTTATAGGAATAGAAAGAAGATAAACACATTCAAGTTGGAAACAATCATTCAGTCTTCCTGATACCGTATAAAGTGGCTTTCCTATTGCATTCTTCTAGAATGTTTTGTTTGTTTACAATACTTCATGTGTCTCCCATTCTTAATAATCCAGTTGGCTCACAATGAAATAAAACTATAGACATCCATGAAACACTTAAGAAAAAACATCATAAAGTTGGAATAGGACTCTCTGGCAGCAGTGAAATCCACTTACCTTTGCTACCAGTTTGGGAATGGGAGCGCATGCGCGCACACTACGCTCATGCACACCTCTTCTGCACATGCATACGCCTCTTCTGCATACGCGCAGAGGATAAAAAATGGGACGTAATGATGTCCCGATGGGTGGGCGGAGCCTCCTGCCGCTGGCGCTATAGGTTCGTACGAGCCAGATAGATCCGGCTGGATTTCACTGCTGCTCTCTGGGTCACCTAGCTTCAATTCAACTGCATCTTCTTATCCAAAGTATATTGGAAAAACATTGTCTTGATTGCTTTCTGAAGATAACAAGGGAGGAGTCAACTGTTCAAAAGTGAGGGGCTGCTATCAGGGAGGCCTGTTTCGTCCTTGTGAGGGAGAGGTTCTCATCTTGTTCTCCTGCCTTGTAGAAAGTGGGAAGGTAAACTCTACCTTAATCAGATGGTCAAAATGTTATTGAGGAGTTAAGTCACAAAAGATTTTAACAAAACTAACACCTTGAAATTGTATCCAAAAGTCTACTAGCAACTGATGCAGCTCCTATGTTTTTTTCCCCTTTCTTTTGCACCTTCAAGTTACTCTTGGCAGCTGCCTGGAAAAGTCCATGAAGTTTTCTTAGCAGAATTGTTCAGAAATTATTGGCTATTGTCATTTTCCTAGGACTTAGAGAAAGTGACTGGCTCACTCATTCCAGAGTGCAAGGCATGGAATGCTGGATTTAAGTTACCATGAGGCAGATTCTGACTGAATGCTAGAAAGAAGCTTTCCTAACAATAAGCATAAAGGTCAATTATCGAGAGGGATGGTGATCTCTCTTCCATGATGGAAAACAGTTGACTTTGTTCAAGCAGTGGTTGGACAGACATCTCTCTGTGATGTTCTCATTTGGATTCCTGCACTCCGTAGGGGGCGGACTCCAAAGTGGCTTTATAGAGATGACCTTGTCTCTTTCTCCACACCCAGAAGAAGCACAACTAAAGTATGTAAAACAAGTAATTGCAGCCTACCTTTATTTATTCTCTTTTTGGGATGCACTTTTATTTCATTCTGCTGGGTCACTTTTGTTTTTGTGTTTTTTGATTAGTTGTAAACAGCTTTGAGCAATTGGAAAAGCACATGTAAATATTTTAGTCAATTGAGCAATCTATAAAAATAGCAAAACCTAATTTTATTTAAAATACAATGTTGACCTTCTCCAAGGATAAAATGTCATTAAGTCTAATGTCTTTGTGTAATTTATATACCAAAAGTATGCCTATATTATTTCTCATTAGAATGTACCTGAAAGAGGCTTGTAAGCCATTCTTTGCAATGTGAAAGGAAAACTTTCCCATTCTCTGTTTCCCCCACCTTCATCCTCCTCTTGATAGTGTCCATATTGAAAATATTAGGAGATAGAACTGTATATTTGTCACCAACATCTATTTTATCTGTTTTACTTTTGCTGGCTAGAGATGAATTATCTCTATTCAAATGTCATACGAGACTTCTTCCCCCTGGATGCTTGTCAAACATCAGGGAAATCCCACTTCATTATGGAAAATAATACAGAAAGTGGGGAAAGAAATAAGCTTAATGATAGTTGTACTCAAACTATATCAGGGAATTTGTAGCCTTCTAGATTTACTGACTACAAGTCCCAGCAGTCCTAGTCAAGATGATCAAAAGGGAGGGATATAGGATTAGGAATTTAGCAACATCTGGCACAGGATTTTGGTCTCTGGTCTAAATCTTTCCCATGTTGTCTTCTCTGCAAAGACAGTGCCCCTGGAGAAGAAGTCATCTACTTCATATTTCCAAGAATAGTTACAACTCTGAAACAGATTTTAGGAGATGAATATTGGGCAGAAAGGAATGTCTACTGCAGAAAGCTCGGATGATCCTGAAGACTTTAGAGAATAAGCATATGGCCCCATTTATACAATAAGAAGTCATTAATAGCAACAATATGGTACATATTTAAAAAAGAGTACACTTCCTCTCAGCTCACATATGCTGATGGCTTTCATTGAGCAGCCACACTTGGCAGTGTTATCATTTAGTGCTTTTTATGTCAAAACCACTTAGTGGAGGCTTCTTGAAGGAACGGACTAGCCAGGATTCCTCATTCTGTGCCTGAAAATGCTACACCAATTCACAGGCAATAGTTTCCCAGCAGCAGCAGCGGTACCTTACCGTTGGGTTCTCGTGGAGAGCTCCCACAGCCCAGTCTCATGACAATGGGTGCATAGGCCAGCTTTCCCTCCACACAGTGTTTCCGGATGCTGTCCAGAATATTGAGGGGAAAGTGAATGTGCAGGTCACAAAGGAATACAATACTGCTGCCATCCTGAGAGATGAAAGAGCATCATAGGCAGGCCATGAGTGGGGGACAAAGTAGATATTCAACACCTCCCACTTCTCAGGAAGACCCACTCACTTTTCCTTGGGTCTCACCTCTATGGCGTCCACCCCAGCCTGCAAACCCGCAGAGCGCTCAAAGTTCCCTGTACGTTTCAAATACTGGTACCTGTAAAGGAATGGCAAGAAGTAAAGACAAAGAGATGAGAGAAGCCAGCGGGAAGCAGAGTCTGTTCAGCAAAATGGTTCAAAATATCAGAGGTTTCCCAGTATCAAGGAAGCAGCAACAAATCAAGAAGTGATTATTCTAGGACCGGTGGAGGAGGGTACATGACAGTCAAGAAGAGGACATGCAAGAAAGTTGAGCATTTTAACTCTTTAACTTTTCAACCAAATGTAAATACATTCACATTCACCAGTTCACCAGTAACTTTTTAATCCGTGAACTCTTCAGTTATTTTCAGAAGGAAAGTTCATCATCTACATTTTTGCTCATTGTAGAACGATAATTGAAGCCAAGAGACATAAAAACAAATGGATAATTAGGGGCTGTTCTTTAACTTTCAGGCCCACGAATTCAGAATAAGCTTTCTCAGATTAATTCAGGCGGCATGCTTAACAAGGCATAAATCCTATTTAATTCAGTGGAATTACTTCTATGTTCATATCCACGGGCTCACTCACAGAACCACTCCCTCAGATCTTCTAGCTTTTCATTACAGTTGTTTAGTATTACTTTCCTCATCCCTCCCTTTTTCCTCCTTTTAGGTTTAGACTGTCAATAGGTGGGCAAGGAGCCTCTTGCTTCTTCTCTGCTCTTTTCTTTTTTCAAAAAAACAACAACCTAAAAGTGATTGATCCTTAAGTTGCCATACTCTCAAACGGACATACCTAGAAGATCAAACTGGAGAGTGGCTAATTGTTTTGTTGCCAGCTAGGGCTTTTGAGCAATAGCACTTAGATTTATATACCACTTCACAGTGCTTTACAGCCCTCTATAAGTGGTTTACAGAGTCAGCATATTGCCCAGGGATGGTATTCACTTACCTCTGCTAACAGTTAGCAAATGTAAGCATGCGCAGGACCTTCCATGCATGCGCAGAGCATCAAAAATGGGACATGATGACATCCGGGTGGGTGGGTGGAGCCTCCTGCCACCGCTGCTACTGGTTCTCCTGAACTAGCTGAATACCACCACTGATATTTCCCCCAACAATCTGGGTCCTCATTTTACCAACCTCAGAAGGATGGAAGGCTGAGTCAACCTTGACTCAGCATGCTCAAGCTGGGTTATAAAATCACAGTCATAGCTGTCTTTCTTCTTTCCTTACTCTATATTAATCTTGGGGACAGGCCAGGGATAAAATCCAGCAGGTTCTGGAGAACCAGTAGCAGAAATTTTGAGTAGTTTGGAGAACCGGCAAATACCACCTCTGGCTGGCCCCAGAAAGGGGTGGGAATGGAGATTTTGCAATATCCTTCCCCCAGGAGTGGGGAGGGAATGGGGATTTTGCAGTATCCTTCCCCTGCCACGCCCACCAAGTCACACCATGCCCACCAAGTCACGCCCACAGAACTGGTAGTAAAAACATTTGAATTTCACCACTGGGACATGCTCCATATAATAGTGGTGACTTCAAGTTGATTGCCCTTTGATTTCTTATATCTGGTGTCTCTTTTGGGTTCTTAAGTGATTTGGTTTCCTTCAGTTATATCTGCCTATTGGCTTTTGGAATAATTATATCAAAAACATTTAGCCAAAGTATAACTAGTTGTTTATTGATACACTGATTATTTATTCTTTTCAATGAATGGGATTTATGGAAGTTGCTTTGGGAGTCCTTTTGGCTGAAGAATGAATAAAAGGTGAGACATGCATCCATTGTTTTCAATGAAGTTCACTTCCTAGTACATATGTTCATGGCTTACCTTTAACCTACCAATAAAACTGATTAAAATCTGCAGCCCTAAGAACGCTATCTCCTTATTAATTTATCATCTTGATATTTAAAATAATTAATAAAACTAGGAACTTATTCAAACAGATTTAATAGAGTGATGGCATTAACTACAGACACCACACACACGCACACCTTTGATCTCTGTATAGCCCTGCTGTTGTTGGAATTTCTTTTTTATATGCACAAGCACTGGTTCATTTGTGCTGTTATCCTTTGCTACTGAAGCCTCACTCCCCTACACACTGAAGAAAACAGGTTGTTTGCAATGAAGTGGCAAGTTTAGAGAGGAAATTGAGCAGATTTTATGAAAACAGCTTTCCATCTCCCTAGTGGTTAACTGAACCTACCATATGTTGCACAGAAAAGGGCAACATTTGCAGTCATTAAAAGAGGTTTGGGAGTTTTAAGATTTAGCCATGAGGACTTAGGGAGAACCATCAGAGGAAATAGTTCAGCACCTGGGCAGGTGAGCCTCTTGAAGTGCTTTCTCCACATTCATGTCATCACTATCAAAATCCACCAATATGATATTGAAGTTGGCATCCTTGGTGTTCAGAAATAGGCTGGCCATATCTGAGATGAACTGCTGTACCCAGCGTGCTTGGTTCTTCACTGCAAGATATGAACAGGGATTTCTGTCATTTTAACACAAAAAACTCCATAGAGTTGTTCACGGGGAAACATTCCCCTAACGAAAGGCTTCAATTATCCTTATGGACACACAATAGTAAGAGCATAGGGACAATTCTCAGCATAGGTTTCAATCATGACTTCAAAAGACTTCAGAGGTTTCTAGCCCACAGAAATTCAGTATTTGAGCATTACATTATTCTAATGGCAGAACGAAAGAATTACCATATTTTTCGGAGTATAAGACGCACCTTTTCCCCCCCAAAAGAGGGTAAACATCTGGGTGCGTCTTATACTCCGAATGTAGCCATGCACAGCTTCTCAAACAGAGGTTTCAGATGCTGAAAAAAGCATCAGAAACAAAACTTCAGAAGAGAAGCCCCAAACAGAGCTTCAGAGGCTTTTTTCAGAGGCAGAATTTTTTTTTTCTGAAATGGAATTTCAGAAGTTTCAAAGGCAGAAAAAAAAGCAAAGAAAAAAAAAGCATGGCACAGAGCTCACAACCAAGAAACCTGTTGCTAAAATTCACCTCTGGGAACAGCTGATTGAGGGTATTCCGAGAGGCCAATCCACCTGCTAATCAGCTTTTTTTCTTATTTTCCTCCCCAAAAACTAAGGTGCGTCTTATACTCCAGTGCGTCTTATTCTCTGAAAAATACAGTATACAGTGAAGAGATGCCAATATAGCTAAGAACGGAAATAATTTCCTTTATCACCTATTGATCAGTACATCTTTGCTCCTTCTGTAACCTCGTTATAGAATATGGGATTTATCAATACAAACAAAAACACATAGTTTAAGATCTGGGACACAGTATTCTTTATTTGCTTACTTTCCTTTTATGGTGTACAGAGTTTAGCGTGGGAGGGACAGATCTTAGTCATTTTACCCTTCTCTCATTTCCTTCCCAAGTGGAGCAAAGACAGACTTTCCTCCCATAATTTCTCTCATTTCATGTCAAGAAGATCCCAAAGGAACAATAAGGAGGTAGAAGCAAATTCAACTCTGGCCAAAAATCGTAAGCATGGATCTTTCTATTGCCTGACTTTAAAAAAAAACACAAAAAAACCTGAAGACCATATGAAAAAGGAATGCTAAATATATCCATGCTAAATATATTCATCCCAAATCTTTTCCTATTAAGCAAATTCTATAGTTAATATATTGATAAAAAACAACAACCCTGAAAAACCCACTTTTCCAGAAGTAATAGGATAAAAAGAATATTTGTGAATTCCAAGAGAAATTTCTTTTCCAAACTACTTTCAACCCTAACCCAACTATAGTTGTCTCCGGTTTTGTTTTGCCCTCTGCCTCATACGTCATGCCATTTCTGCTGGGAAAAGCAGAAATGCAGAAAAGCTTTCAACCCTGGGATACAGACGGCGATTGCTTACCTGGGACGACAAAATGTACCATAACATCATGCCTCCAGCTGAGCCGCAAAGGTCGGCAGAGGATGGGTTTTCCATACAGAAGACTCCAGGCACTAGGTGGTGGTTGAGATTGAGTGGACACAGTTGCAGGCCCTTCAGGGTTGACTTCAGTGCTGTCCTCTGACTTGCCCTGGTGGAGCAGGACATAGATGTATTCTGAGAGCCGGACTGTTCTCTGGCCCCTTTCCATCAGCTCTAACTCCATCAGATAGCGGTTGCCTCGGGCTGTGTCTCGCCGCTTCTCAACATTAATGATTCGCAAGAGGGTGTAGATGCTGCGGGTGGAAGGACAGAAAGCTGTCATATGGAATTTTGGGCCACATCAAATATTGTCCTTCAAGAAACTATCTTGCATCAGTTGATTGATTTAGCATTGCTTTATCTCCTTTATTCTGACAAGATCCTGGGGAGAACACACACATCCTACAAATACACAAATGTAACAATTTCTCCTAGAGTAGTACACCTAATTGTGGAATGGAAGGGTGAAGGGGAACCTCACACCACCCGTATCTATTCTTGTGATAATGCCTCCCTTCACATAATTCTCTTCCATTCTTACCCGCCATTCTTCTCATTGAGTTTCTCCATATACTGAGCCACCACATCCACCACCTCGCTCTCACTCAGCTGCAAATTTCCCGAAACGTTGCACCTCAGATCATTCCAGTCTGAACGGAGCAATTCAAAGTCAACAGGGCTGACACTAAACGTCCTTTGCCAATTGATGGAATCCTCTAGCCAGCTCTGCTGTATCTCAGAGTTTTCATAGCTATAATCAGACACTTCCTCTTCTACTTCTTCCTCCTGGGTCTTCTCAGGGCGTTCAAGCCCCTTTTGTTGAGATTCTGTCATTTCTGACATCTGTAGGAAAGATGTCACTTGCACACCTTCAGACAGCATTACCTCTGAAGAATTGAAATCTAACATAGTCCTTGCTGGAGTGGTGACTTCAAAGTTTTCTTTGCTGAACAGCCCTACTGCAGGCAAGATTGAGGCACTTGGACGCATCTGCCGCTTAATACTGCCTTTGAAAGGTTGCCTACCATAAAATTGTTCCCATTTCCGGCTGACTTGTAGGCCTTTCCTTTTAGAAAGATCTGTTTCCTTGGTGGTATTACCAACAAGCGAAGATGTTCTATGGGCAGAGGGAGAATGAAGTTTGTTGGAGGGAGCAGGGATCCTGGAATTCCATCGCACCTTCCTTGGAGACCTAGGATAGAGGAAGACTCCAGGGAAAACATCCTTCTGTAATGGGGCCTTCTTCTTACTGGGCTGCAACCTGGTCACATATACTTTCTCAGGAGGTTTGTTTGTCTCTTTCTTGGATTGCTTCTCCTCCTTAGGACTCTGCTGCTTGGTCTTTCCAGCAAAGAAGGGCACAGAAAGGTGTGGCTGGAGGCTGAAAGAGCTGCCTTTTTTTGAAGATGACAGTAGTCCCTGATCACCTTCATTCCTTCCCTTCTCCACATCTTGTGCCCAGCTGAGAGACCGGCCATGGACGATGACATGTTCTCCAAAGAGTGCTGCATTCTCAGAAGCCTGGAAGCCCTTAGATGGAGTCTGAGGACTCAGGCTAGGTTCACTGCTTGGGCCTACAGAGACAGGCTGCTTTGTGAAGTCTCCTTCTTCATTAAACTTCTCTTGCTTCTGAAGAAAGCTGTTATAGTCCACATTATTCCCATAATCTTTTGTGGCTACGGGCCTATCTTTTCTCTTCATTCCAGTGAACACATGGGCATCCAACACACTGGGGCTCTTGACATCAGGAAAAGGGTCAGTAGGCTCAGGACTATCAGCACCTTCTTCCTCCTCGTCAAGGAAATCTAGGAAATTATTCACAAAGTAGGTCAAACCTTGGAATGGTATCTGTGATTGGTAGATGACTTATGGGTAGGGAGGTTGTGGCAGACAATGAGATAAAGAACAACGTTTTGAGTCAACAGAGCCTATAAGAGGAGACTGAGAAGAGACTGGGGAGGTAGAAAGCAGCAAACATTTAGAATAATCATAGGCCATTGGAAAACAGCCCATAATATTCCTAATTCTTAAACTCAGTGACCTCCATTGTTCTGATTGTAAGGCAGGGATGACTTTTTTTTAAATTCAATTTCCATGAATCCTAGACAGAATGGCTAATGGTGAGGGATGATGAATAAGGCAGTATAACAACATCTGGGGGTGTGTAAGAAACAAGTTGTCCCTCCCTGTTCTAAATAAGATACTTGATGAAATAATGAAAAACAATGGCCTTATGATCTTCATTTACCTGTACTGTTGTTCTTCTCTGCTTCTAGTCTATTCTGGCTAACAAATTATTTTGGGTCAAAAAATAAATGTACAAAATTACTGTGCACAAAATAAAAAATACATACTATGTAGATTCCCATTATTTGTTTTAAATGCAGAGTTTTTATATTTTGGGGACAGAACTAGGAATTTGAGTGACAAACCTTGGCAAGTTTCCAACCAGAAACATTTAAGATATTTTTTCTCCCCATATAATTAACAAGGTCTCTCTCTCTCTTTCTTTTTTTTTAGAAAAATCAAGGCTACATTTTGCAGAGGCTGAATGTGTAATATTCTTGCTACTGCAAACCAGATTTAGGTTAGGAAAAGTATTGATTCCATTTTAAGGCAAGCAAAATATTATTCTCAGGATTAACAGTGTCTATACTGCAAAAATTACTTCCTTGTTTGGGATGGCTTTTAGAAATCCAATGTCACAAAGATACAGGGAAGAGCCCAGTGAGTTGCTGAAGGTTCAGGGAGTTCTTGATTTATGATGGTAATTGGGACTATAATTTTAATGGCTAAGTGATGTGGCCATTAAGCGAGTCATTACACCATTTGACGTGATTATGCAACCAGTTTTTACAGGAATCACTAAGCGAATGATTTAATGTTAAGCAAATCATGTGGCTGTTAAATGAATCTGGCTTCCACAATTTATTTTGCTCATCCCAAGCCAACTGGAAAGGTCTTAGATGTAATTGAATATATGAATGATCCTGGGGAAAGATAAGAGGAGATGCTGCATAGGACAGAATCAAACTAGGAAAGGAGTTGCCTTTCCTAAACAAACTTAGGAAAAATCTACCCTAATGGATCAAGCAGTTAAAAGTGGACGGCCAAAGTTTTGTTTCTTCAGACTTGCAAGATTTTGTTTATGTAGCCATAGAATAGAATAGAATAGAATAGAATAGAATAGAATAGAATAGAATTTTTTATTGGCCAAGTGTGATTGGACACACAAGGAATCTGTCTTGGTGCATATGCTCTCGGTGTACAAAAAAGAAAAGATACATTTGCTAAGAATCATAAGATACGTAATGAATGAATGAATCAGTTCATTCTCACCATATTTCCTGTTTGGTTTACACAAATCATGGTCACGTGACTGCAAGATGCTGCAACAGTTGTAAATGCGAACCAGGTGCTGAGCGCCCAAATTGCGATCACGTGACCACTGGTGTAGTGTGACAAATCATAACTGAGGACAGGTTGCAAGTCTCATTTTCTGAGTTGTTATAACTTCAAACTGCCATTAAAATGAGGTTCAAGACTACTTGTACAGGATGTTCCCTGCAGAATATGGCCAAAATCAAATACTTCTGTGCATAGGCAGTACTGTATGCCTTTAATAAGGCCTCTTGAGAATCTGCTCGTGTATAGCCAGCAGGATGTGCACAAAACCAATATGTTCGTTTTATATATAAAGAAGAACTGATTTTCAAATTAGCTTTCTGTTACAGGAGCAGAGCTGTCAATGCTATCTAAAAAGGAAGTGATTGTGTAAATGCATTCAGAAATCACCCCAAAACACAACCTGTCACAGATGGAAATTTAAGCTCTGCAAGTGGATAATACAAAAATATTACTGCAAGTCCTGCAAGTGGATGGTATTATTATAATACTGCTGACAGCCAAGGATTCAATAGCTGCTTATAAAATAGGTTAAAACTAAAAAATAGTCTCTGATTGGCTGGAAGAAGTTGGATCCTGGGAATACTCACTATCAGGATTGAGGAAGAGGAAGGCTCTCTGGTGTAGATCTTCCTCCTCTTCATCCATTTTCATGTACTTAGAAAAGCCAAATCTGGAGGTAAAAAGAATAATGTTTTAGACACCGTGTGTGTGTACATACACAAACCCACATACGATTTGTCTTGCTCAAATATAGCTAAGGGTCTTGGCCTACCTTATCCTATTTTTCACAGATTCTAGAAGGGCATTTTAAAGACTTATAAATATTGCAAGTGTAGGTTTTTGTGAGTCACAGCTTGCTTCACCAGATGTCTGGAGTAGTCAGCTACACACATGTACTCACCTGGATGTACCACAGTACTGAAGGACAGAGACAGTTGTTGAAACTTAGGTAGTTTCTGAATACTTAGGTAGAAAAGAACACAATGCATGTTGGTGAAATATATTAGTAAGGAGCAAAGCATGGGTAAGGTAAGACCCCATCTCAATGCTGATATCAGAGAGCACTCATAATATCTAAGTCACAGAAATATGTACTTGCTGTACATGACTCGGTTGTAATTAAAACTGGCTCAAGAATCAGGAGAGTGTCATGCTGAGGTATGTCAAGGGCCCTCAATCCTCACTAAGCCTTCTCCATGGGGTTCACACCTGTCCTTCAAATGTCTGCTGAAAGGGCCTTCTTGGCATATAACCATAAATGCAGAAAATTCTTCACAAGCTGGAACCTGAAGAGATTAAAATCACAGCTCATGTGTGACTCATGTAAAGGCTCCTCCCTGCAGTTGTTGATAGTCAAGAAGTGGGACTCGTCAGCACATGTAACATGTCATGGAGTTGCTTCTCATCCATCAGTTTTTAAAACGACAGAGTAGGGTTGGGGACATCTTCTACAGGGCATCATGATTAAGTGGGGACAACTTGCCTCCAAAAATTGTGAATCTTCCAACACTGGAAGTTTTAAAGAAGAGATTAGACAGTTGTCTAATTCACAGTTGTCTGAAAAGATTCACAGTTGTCTGAAAAGGTATAGGTTTTCCTGCCTAAGCAGGGGGTTGGACTTGAAGACCTCCAAGGTCCCTTCCAACTCGTCTCGTCTTGTCTCCTCTCCTCTCCTCTCCTCTCTTCTCTACTCCTACTCCTACCATATTTCTATTTCTATTTTATGGATGGCCATGCAAATATAGGGCCGGAATAGCTCAGGCTGTAAGGAGCCTGTTATTAGAACACAATAGCCTGCAATTACTGCAGGTTCAAGCCCGGCCCAAGGTTGACTCAGCCTTCCATCCTTTATAAGGTAGGTAAAATGAGGACCCAGATTGTTGGGGGGGCAATAAGTTGACTTTGTAAATATACAAATAGAATGAGACTATTGCCTTATACACTGTAAGCCGCCCTGAGTCTTCGGAGAAGGGCGGGATATAAATGTAAAAAAAAATAAATGGCTAAGATAAATTGGGATATTTGGGAAGGGAAAGAGAGGCAAATCGTAAGAGAATGGATCAACAGTATTTGTCCTCTAGCCTTTCTATCATTATATGTACTCTAAGCCCAAAGGTCAAATATCTTTTGCATTCTTATTTTATATTTCAAATATGTCCACAGAGTTGTTTTGCTGTGCTCTCCTCCTGCCCCAAAGCTGGGAAATCATGTCAGCATAAATTGTGCTGCTCCTAAGGACCATCCAATGTGAGGCCATGCTGTGCTGCTTTATGTGCAACTTCTCCAGTGGCAATATGAGAGCGGGGACTGGCACCGTTCCTTGGTTAAATTCAAATGTCACTAACGATAGGAAAGGCCATTACCAAATGCTGTGAAAAATGTGCACCTGGGTAGTGATATATTGTCTGGATGATCTGTTCAATCGTTTCTTAAATTCTTTTCCCAAAGGGTAGTTGATCTAACAATAACTAAATGGCAATTACGAATTTCTTGTTCTAACTGCAATGTGATGGTTGTGTGGAATTGTGCCACTCAGGTGAAGCCGCTGAATAAGTATTTTTGGAGAGTTAAACTGTTTCTAGTGTGTCTCAGAGAAGTGTTCAGCTATGAGATGCTCTGCTCAAGCACATCCATATAATTTCTCCAGTTTTATTTCAGATCTATTTTCAACTACTAGATAGTAGCAAAAAAGGGGGAAAAAAGGCTCTCTTCCTTAGCCACCTAGCTATAATCCAGATTTCTGTAACTGAGATATAGCTACAGTGGTGCATTGTTAAACAGCTGGAGATCCTTTATAATTCAATTTTTTTGTTTAATTTTATTAAGGATATTTTTAAAAAAATAAAAACTAATACAAATTAATGAAAAGTGAAGAAATAAATCAAAGAGAACTCTAAAAATTCAAGAAAGAAAAAAGTAAAAGAAAAATAGGAAAGAAATAAGATACAAAGTAGTTTCCAATCTTCTTTAGATCAGCTATAAGTACAATTATAAATTTATCCCTTATTCTACGTTTATAACACAATTCTTTTCTTTTTACAATTTATTCAGTCTCCTCATCAAAACCATAAATCACAAGTTCATTTTTTTTCCTGTTTTCATGCAAGACGTCTATAAGGCTTTGCCATGCAGCAATAAATATAGTCATTGCCTTTTCTCTAATCAAACAATTCAGTTTAGCCATCTCAGCAAGGTCCACCACCTTCAACACTTTACTGATTCATGCATCACATCACAGCTCACGTACACAGTTTTGAATATCCAAAATACTAGAAGAGGAAAAAATTATAACTATAAGTTGAAGTCCTGTCTGTTCCAAATTGCAATTTGCAAGTAACTTTTTTTTTTTAAAGAAATAATAATTCTGGGAAGAGAGTGACTGAGGGCATTCCCAGAAAGCACTGGGCACTGGGAAGGGAATACCTCATCAGATGGGCCACAGAAGCACCATTTTCTGTTTCTATTACACTTGTTGAGGCAGAGAAGGCTAGTCATGAAGAAGGCTTCATGATCTCTAGGTCCACCAGTCACCAATACTTAAAGTGGGGATGAAGAGAGAGGATGTCCCTGTGAAAGTGTGATAATTTTAGTCTCCCACAGAGTCAACATAGTACCACAGACACAAGAGTCAGGCCCAGGGATTGAACAAAAGAGGGTGGTCCCATCACAGACCAATTGCAGCTGAGCAGATTTGTACCTTTGATCATCTCACCTCAAGCTTCTTCCCCCATAGGCCAAAGAGCCATGATGGTGCAGTGGTTAGAATGCAGTACTGTAGGCTAACTCTGCCCACAGCCAGGAGTTCAATCTTGACTGGCTCAATGTTGACTCAGCCTTTCACCCTTCTGAGGTCAGTAAAATGAGGACCCGGATTGTTGGGGGCAATATGCTGACTCTGTAAACCGCCCAGAGAGTGCTGAAAAGCAATATGGAGCAGTAAACAAGTGCTACTGCTATTGTCCAAAAGAGAGATCTTCTAGAAAAATATTTCTTTCATGTCAAAATACTTTGGACCCAGCTGCAACATGCCTCAGTAGTAGACTACCTACTAACTAGATGAACCTCCGTTGCAAAGTCCTTAACAAACAGAAAGTGGGTCATATTGTCATTGTTGTGAACAGGTTGTGTGGATGAACCTTCAGATAACATACTTTCTTTCACCAATAGACTTTCCACATTTCAATCACTTCTTTCAGAGCTGCTTTGTAATGACTCTTCTTCATACTTACTTCTCTAGGTACATTGGAGATTCTCTGTAGAAGCATTTGTTCTCTGATTCCATGTGTGTAAGCCGGGTGAAATCATTAGGATAAACAAAAGAGAGGTAGACCTGTAGAAGGGGAAAACTGGTAAGAAAAGTCACAATAAGATGTCTATCATTCCAATTTCAACAGAGACTAAGGAAAAAGAAGAACAGATGTGTGGACTATATCACCAGGAAAAAGCAAATCCTAAAACACAGTTATTACACAGGACCATAAATCTCCTTAACTAGGGTGAGAAAACCTGTTAAGGTCTGCATCTCAATATCTGTGTTGTGATGGATTTTAAATCTAGCTTTTATTTTCTTTGATAGAGAAACAAACTTCCACTCCAGGATATTGTGGCTAAAGAAACATAGGAATTTATTAAAAGACATTAAATATGGTTTCAGTATTCAGGAAGCAATTACCTTCCCTTTCTCTTCTCTATCCTTTCCCAATTCTCTCTTCCTAGATTCATCTTTCCTCTCTTTTCTGGTTTAATAATGTTAATGCAGTTCCCATTAAAACTTTCTGATCACTGTTGATGCTGTTATTTTGCATATTAACAAGAAATAACAAAAGGACAAGAGTTGTGGGCAGGGGAAAAATGGTAACAAAGCTCATCAGACACTTACAAATTGCAGGCCCT
Source organism: Ahaetulla prasina (assembly GCF_028640845.1). Lineage (NCBI taxonomy): Eukaryota > Metazoa > Chordata > Lepidosauria > Squamata > Colubridae > Ahaetulla > Ahaetulla prasina. The sequence goes on along the minus strand of NC_080539.1, from coordinate 258,660,074 downwards.
GATAGCGGGCAATGGGAAAGTCCTTCACCACATATGTGGGGCTGTAGGCACAGGGGACCAGCACATTCTCCACATGGGACGGCTCAATCTGGGGAGCTGATATAAAGGCAATTAAGAAAGAAGAAATGAGACCTTTCTAGACCACATGATGTTCCAGGGTCTACACAGGGGTGAAATGCTTCCAGTTCAGACTGGATCAGCCAATCAGGTAGTGATGGTGGCGGGTGGTTCGGAGAACCAGTAGCAAAAATCCCTGCCACCCGCATGCCCGCCCAATCGCCAGTCTCCTGGTCACCCGCTTGCCGCTTCTTTCCAGCTCGCTTGCTTTTCCCGCCCGAATGGTAGGAATAGGTTGTAAAAAAATGCTTTTAAAAGTAAAAAAAAAAATTGCATGCCACAGCTGATCACCCCTCTGCGTGCTGTTCTACTTACCCATGCCTCCTTTTGATGTGCACTGTGTGCACACACACCTCACATTTGGTGCATGGTTTGCGCTGTGCATGCACACAGTGTGCATTTGGCGTGCAGTGCGCATGCACAGCCAGCAAACCACTAATAAATTGGTTCAGATTTCACCACTGGGTCTACACGAACTCAACATAACTGACTATTCACTGCAAATTGTGATCTTCTTGTCTTGATTTGTCTTCGTTTATGACATTCACACTTAATTGGTTCAGTTAAGTGCCAGATATTCATCTTCTGGGCACTTTATGAGGAGGAATTTTGCTTTCTGTGGAGAAGCACTTTCTTAGGAGCATCCTTCCTTCCAGCATAAAGTGAGATACCTACCCTGCCGCGTTATAAACAATATAGGACTAGCTTTCATTATTCCCATGCTGAAGTACCCCAATATTCCTGGTGAACAATAGGTTGGAGACATTTATCTTGCCCTTTCCAAAGTTCTCAAGATAGTAACACAGAAAGCTGGTCAATTTCCCATACATAAACACCTTTTATGAATGCCTGTTTAACACTTGGCTGCTCACACAGATATTTACTTAGCTTAATCCCCAAGCGCCAAGCTTTTATCGTACTTCAGAGCACAATACCGTTTCCTAGTCTCCAACTGTGTTTCTTTTAGTCAAATTGTTTCTTCTCTCCCACTTACTGAGGAAGAAAATATCTCGAGGGTCAGGCTTCAGCATATCAGCTCCATGTTCATTCTTTTGTGCACTCCAGAGGTAGCTGTCAGCGTGGCTAGCAAGAGACTGAGGCACATGGTCTACCTCATTCATTTTCAGGCTGGATTCATCTGAGGGCAGCGGAAGAGAGGGGCAAGAAAAAAGGGGGTATGACTGGTGGTATTAAAACTTACATATCCTTGGATATTTGCACAGCAAGGGGTAATCCACATCTCACATTTATTAGAAATAAACATTGAGCAAGAGGCTTCTTGGAACAGATTCCTAGCATTTTCACAGAGCCTATTAGCTGCAACCAACCTACCCACTACTAGTAATAATTAGTGGTTTATCTTCCTTACCCAGTTATCATGTTCTTATTAATGTCATTTTTTTGGGGGGGGCATTGCAATTCCGAGAAGCTGTGAATTTTCTAGAGCTCAAATGGTTTGCATGCCTGTGCACTTGTGTGTTTGTGTGTGTGCACAAATGCACACACAATATGTTCAATGTATCATTTAGCAATAGCAATAGCGCTTAGACTTATATACCGCTTTACAGCCCTCTCTAAGCAGTTTACAGAATCAACATGTTGCCCCCAACAATTTGGCTCCTCATTTTACCCACCTCAGAAGGATGGAAGGCTGAGTCAACCTTGAGCTGGTGGGACTTGAACTGCCAAACTGTTGGCAATCAGCAGTCAGCAGAAGTAGCCTGCAGTACTGCACTCCAGCCACTGCGCCACCACGGCTCATTTTTATTAGAAATTTTTAGACCAAAGGCTTGATTTACACTGCAGCATACTTTTTGATGAACGTGTCACTACTTTCTTCGTAAATTTATGCTACTAAATCTGATGACTTTGTTGCAGAACTTGGTTCCTATTTTCACCTTAAAACCCTGCCATTTTTGTTACTGCCTGCTTGCCTCCTTTATAGTTTATCAGTTCTTTGTTCTCTGCTTTTTGATATTCTTATGAAAAATTGTAGCCTTTTGCTATTCATGGTTTTGTTTGTTGTTTGTTTGTTTACCTTGCTGTACTCTCCTTGAATTTTTTTAATTTAGATTTAGGGATATGACACATTTTTATTTTCTGTTGCCCCTGGGGTTTAGATAGGGCTTGTGACTGATGCCCATTTGTTTTCCTAGCAAAGGCTCACTTCCAAACACAACTGGTTGTTTTAAAGGGACCTCATTCCTTCCAATCTCACTTGAGTTTTTACTTGAGGTAAGGCTTTTAGAACTACAGGGAATTCATCAAAATTACGCAAAGCTAGCCTATATTCTATCAAGGTATAAGTAGTTTTCACTTTTTATGTGGTATTTCTATTTTTTATTAAGCCTTTTTACCAACTCAGACTTTAAAAATATGACTGTACATCCCCTTCAAGGTTGGCTGTTACCTAGGTGGGAAGTATTTGCTAGAAAAAGCGACTCCTTTATCTTGAGTATGTTTAATGGTGAGCACTGTCATTATTTTTAGAAGGCTCACAAGGGGAAGGGAACTGTTATAGACCTGCACTACTAGAGGATGTATTTTGAATGGGCTATTATTTGGGTGTCTAAAGACTGGCTGAGATTCAGTCAGGATTTATCTGCTGTACTCTCTTCCAATAGTCCCAATTTATTTATAATGTTTTTTCCAGCTGTCCATAACTTGTGTCTTTCTAAAACAAATGACAATTTATTCTGCATCTCAACACCTGTTTTAGAGAAGTGTCCATCTTTATAAGACCTTCTTGCCCTGCGAGATTCCCCTCTCTCGCGGGTTTGGCCCCCCACATTATTGAGGGCCCATCTTGAGGACGGGTTTTGGAACCCCGAGAGGTGGCATGCCAAAAATAGGAGACTTAGGGGATTTTTAATTAATTGTTTTAATCGATTTTTTAAGGGGAGTTTTAATGGGAATTTTAAGGGGAGGGTGAAAATTGACGGGTTTGGATTGGGGGGGGTGGGGAAGCATGGGTGGTGGTGGGGAAACCCTTCGGGGAGGGAGCCAAGTCCAATGTGCGTTCGCAGCGTTAAGTCAGGTCTGAGGGTGGTGGGGGAGGGTTTCGTTCCAGTTTATCAGGGTTGTGCTATTGATACGGTAAGTGGGAGAGGCAGATATGGCGGAAGGGGGGGCAAATCAGGTTTTGGGAGTATGCCCTCGCTGATTAAGAGCGATCGCGTGCTCCGGCCCCCCTGCTTTTTCCCGTTCCCCGGATGGCCAGAGTACTCGGGACTTGGGCCTCCAGCTGATGTTATGTAATGCAAGGTCCATGGTTAACAAAGCCCCCCTGATCTCAGATCTAATTCAGAAGGGGACCACGGATGTTATGGGCATTACGGAGACCTGGTTGGGCACGGAAGGGGGGGTTCCCCTAGTGGAGATGTGCCCACCAGGTTTCCGAGCATTCCATCAGCCGAGGGCCCAAGGTAGGGGGGGCGGTTATTATTAAGGAAAGCCTGGAACCAAGGGAGACCACTGTGCCTCAGATAGCTGGTTGTGAATCCCTCTATGTGAAGTGGGGTCGTAGGACTCAGGTGGGCTTGTTGATCACGTACCTGGCTCCTTGCTGCGTGACAACACCCCTGCCCGAGCTGTTGGAGTTGCTGGCCGGGTTGGCAGTTGAAACCCCTAGACTGTTGGTCATGGGGGATTTCAACTTGCCATCAACTGGTGTGGCATCCTCGACGTCTCGGGAGTTCATGGCTTCCATGACGGCCATGGACCTGATTCAATTAGTGGACGGCCCTACCCACATCGGGGGAGGCACTGTAGATCTGATTTTTGTCTCTGGCCAGTGGTTGAATGATCTGATTTTAAACGATTTAGTTATCGAGCCTTTGTCATGGTCGGATCATTCTCTTCTTCGTCTGGACTTTTGGACCGCTACTCACCACTGCAGGGAGACGGAAACAATGCGTTGGTTCCGTCCCAGGCACCTGATGGACCCAGAGAGGTTCCTGACGGAGCTTGGGCCGTTATCCAAGAATCTGGCCCGCGGCACAACTGAAGAACTAGTCGCGGCCTGCGAACAGGCCGCGGCTGGAGCTTTGGACCGTGTTGTGCCTTTGCGGCCTCTGACCCGGTGCAGGTCTCAACCAGCTCCTTGGTTCTCCGAGGAGCTGAGGGAGATGAAACGCCGGAGAAGACGCCTAGAGAGTGCCTGGAGATCCAGCCATTCTGAGGCTGACCGGACACTAGTTAGGTCCTATAGTAGGACCTACCTAGTGGCATTAAGGGATGCGAAGCATTCTTACATTTCCTCCCTCAATGCGTCAGCAGATAACCGCCCGGCCGCCCTGTTTCGGGTGACTCGCTCTCTCCTTCAACAGGGGGGGCGGGAGGACCCATTACAAGGGCGTGCCGAGGAGTTTAATGGTTATCTATACGATAAAATCGTTCAGCTTCGGGATGGATTGGACCAAAATTGGGTAGATCCAGGCGAGAGTTTCGCGACCCGTCTTGTTGAGACTGTTTGGGATAGTTTTGACCCTGTGACTCCTGAGGACATGGACAGGTTGCTGGGAAGGTTGAATGCCACCACATGTTTACTGGACCCGTGCCCCTCCTGGTTGGTGCTGGCCATGCAGGAGGTGACACAAGGCTGGCTCCGGGGAATTACAAATGCTTCTTTGTGGGAGGGGGTCTTTCCCGCTGCCTTGAAAGAGGCGGTGGTGAGATCTCTTCTCAAGAAGCCTTCCCTGGACCCAGCTGTTTTAGGAAATTACTGTCCAGTCTCCAACCTTCGTTTTACGGTGAAGGTTGTAGAGAGTGCGGTGGCACGTCAATTACCCCAGTACCTGGATGAAACTGTCTATCTAGACCCGTTCCAGTCCGGCTTCCGGCCCGGATACAGTACTGAGACGGCTTTGGTCGCGTTGGTGGATGAGCTTTTTACCAGGTTCGCCTGGTCCGCCAGTTGCGCCCCTTTCTAGACCGGGATGCCTTATGCACGGTCACTCACGCCCTCGTCACTTCTCGCCTGGACTTTCAGACCGCTACTCACCACTGCAGGGAGACGGAACCAATGCGTTGGTTCCGTCCCAGGAGCCTGATGGACCCAGAGAGGTTCCTGATGGAGCTTGGGCCGTTTCCCGAGAATCTGGCTCGCGGCACAACTGAAGAACTAGTCGCGGCCTGGGAACAGGCCACGGCTGGAGCTTTGGACCGTGTCGTGCCTTTGCGGCCTCTGACCCGGCGCAGGTCTCAACCAGCTCCTTGGTTCTCCGAGGAGCTGAGGGAAATGAAACGCCGGAGAAGACGCCTAGAGAGTGCCTGGAGATCCAGCCATTCTGAGGCTGACTGGACACTAGTTAGGTCCTATAGTAGGACCTACCTAGTGGCATTAAGGGATGCGAAGCGTTCTTACATTTCCTCCCTCAATACGTCAGCAGATAACCGCCCGGCCGCCCTGTTTCGGGTGACTCGCTCTCTCCTTCAACAGGGGGGGCAGGAGGACCCATTACAAGGGCGTGCCGAGGAGTTTAATGGTTATCTATACGATAAAATCGTTCAGCTTCGGGATGGATTGGACCAAAATTGGGTAGATCCAGGCGAGAGTTTCGCGACCCGTCTTGTTGAGACTGTTTGGGATAGTTTTGACCCTGTGACTCCTGAGGACATGGACAGGTTGCTGGGAAGGTTGAATGTCACCATATGTTTACTGGACCCGTGCCCCTCCTGGTTGGTGCTGGCCACGCAGGAGGTGACACAAGGCTGGCTCCGGGGAATTACAAATGCTTCTTTGCGGGAGGGGGTCTTTCCCGCTGCCTTGAAAGAGGCGGTGGTGAGATCTCTTCTCAAGAAGCCTTCCCTGGACCCAGCTGTTTTAGGAAATTACTGTCCAGTCTCCAACCTTCGTTTTACGGTGAAGGTTGTAGAGAGTGCGGTGGCACGTCAATTACCCCAGTACCTGGATGAAACTGTCTATTTAGACCCGTTCCAGTCCGGCTTCCGGCCCGGATACAGTACTGAGACAGCTTTGGTCGCGTTGGTGGATGAGCTTTTTACCAGGTTTGCCTGGTCCGCCAGTTGCGCCCCTTTCTAGACCGGGATGCTTTATGCACGGTCACTCACGCCCTCGTCACTTCTCGCCTGGACTACTATAACGCTCTCTACATAGGGCTCCCCTTGAGGTGCACCCGGAGACTTCAGTTAGTTCAGAATGCAGACGCGAGGGTGATAGAGGGAGCCCCTCATGGCTCCCATATAACACCGATCCTGCGCAGGCTGCACTGGCTACCTGTGGTTTTCCGAGTGCACTTCAAGGTGTTGGTTACCATCTTTAAAGCGCTCCATGGCATAGGACCAGGATATCTTCGGGACCGCCTTCTGTTACCACATGCCTCCCACCGGCCGGTACGCTCCCATAGAGAGGGCCTTCTCAAGGTGCCGTCAGCCAAACAGTGTAGGCTGGCGACCCCCAGGGGGAGAGCCTTCTCTGTGGGGGCACCTACCCTCTGGAATGAGCTTCCCCCAGGACTTCGACAACTTCCTGACCTCCGGACCTTTCGCCGCGAGCTTAAAACATATCTATTCTTTTGAGCAGGACTGGCCTAATAGGGTTTTTTAAACATGGATTTTATTGGGGTTTATTTTATATTTTGTATTGTATTTTAAATTTAGGCTTTATTGAATAAGTTTTTTAAATAGTGTTTTTATTGTAATGTATTGTATTATTATTTTATCTGCCTGTTCACCGCCCTGAGTCCTTCGAGAGAAGGGCGGTATAAAAATTAAATAATAATAATAATAATAATAATAATAATAATAATAATTATTATTATTATTATTATTATTATTATTATTATTGTTATTATTATTATCATCATCATCATCATCATCATCTCTGGAGGGCCAGGGATAAGGGTTACTCCTCTGCCCTGGTCCTATTAGACCTCTCAGCGGCTTACGATATCATCGACCATGGTATCCTGCTGCGCCGGTTGGAGGGTTTGGGAGTGGGAGGCACCGTTTTTCGGTGGTTCTCCTCCTACCTCTCTGACCGGACGCAGACGGTGTTGACAGGGGGGCAGAGATCGACTCCGAGGTGCCTCATGTGTGGGGTGCCGCAGGGATCGATTCTCTCGCCCCTCCTGTTCAACATCTATATGAAGCCGCTGGGCGAGATCATCAGTGGTTTTGGGGTGAGGTACCAACTGTACACTGATGACACGCAGCTGTACTTTTCCACCCCAGGCCACCCCAACGAAGCTATCGAAGTACTGTCCCGGTGTTTGGAAGCTGTACGGGTCTGGATGGGGAGGAAGAGGCTCAAGCTCAATCCCTCCAAGACGGAGTGGCTGTGGATGCCAGCACCCCGGTACAGTCAGCTGCAGATGCGGCTGTCTGTTGGGGGCGAGTCATTGGCCACGATGGAAAGGGTGCACAACTTGGCCGTGCTCCTGGATGGGCGATTGTCCTTTGAAGACCATTTGACGACCGTCTCCGGGAGAGCTTTTTATCAGGTTCGCCTAATCCGCCAGTCCCTTCCTGGACCGGGATGCCCTATGCACAGTCACTCATGCTCTCGTTACCTCTCGCTTGGACTATTGCAATGCTGTCTACATGGGGCTCCCCTTGAAGAGCACCCGGAGACTCCAGTTAGTCCAGAATGCGGCTGCGCGGGTTATTGAGGGAGCAGTTCGGAGCTCCCATGTAACACCTATCCTGCGCAGACTGCACTGGCTACCTGTTGTCTTCTGGGTGTGCTTCAAGGTATTGGTCACTACCTTTAAAGCACTCCATGGCTTAGGACCGGGATACTTACGGGACCGTCTACTGCCGTCCTCTATCTCCCAACGACCGGTGCGTTCTCACAATGTCAGCTGGCGGCCCCCAGGGGGAGGGCCTTCTCTGTGGGGGCTCCTACCCTGTGGAACGAACTGCCCCCTGGACTTCGACAACTATCTGACCTTAGGACCTTTCGCCGCGAACTTAAAACCTCTGTGAGACCCGTGCGCTCTCAAAGAGAGGGACTCCTCAGGGTGCCGTCGGCTAGGCAGTGCCGTCTGGCGACACCCAGGCAGTTCGTTCCTACCCTGTGGAACGAACTGCCCCCTGGACTTCGACAACTATCTGACCTTAGGACCTTTCGCCGCGAACTTAAAACCTCTGTGAGACCCGTGCGCTCTCACAGAGAGGGACTCCTCAGGGTGCCGTCGGCTAGGCAGTGCCGTCTGGCGACACCCAGGGGAAGGGCCTTCTCTGTGGGGGCTCCCACCCTCTGGAACGAACTCCCCCCAGGACTTCGTCAACTTCCGGACCTCCGAACCTTCCGCCGCGAACTGGACTAGGTTTTTTAAATTTAGATTTAAATGGGTTTTATTATATATATTGTTTTAATTATCGGGCTATATTTAATAAGTTTTTTAACTGACATTTTATCTTGTATTTATATGTATTTTATTTGCCTGTGAACCGCCCTGAGTCCCTAGGGAGATAGGGCGGTATACAAATCTGAATAAACATAAACATAAACAAACATATTTATTTTGCCTTGCTGGACTGGCTTGATTTTTAAAATTTTAAAATTTTAATTTGATTTTATGGGTTTTAAATTTTTGTCAATTTTACAGGGTGTTATTGTATTTTAAATTTGGCCATTTGAATAAGTTTTTTAAGGGTTGTTCTTATTATTGTATGTATTGTTCCTTTTGTATTTTATTTTGGCTCTTCACCGCCCTGAGTCCTTCGGGAGAAGGGCGGTATTCAAATTAAATTATTATTATTATTATTATTATTATTATTATTATTATTATTATTATTATTATTATTATTATTATTATTATTATTATTACTTCTTTCATCTCTTTCATGTTTAAAAAGTCTTATACATTCTTTTCAAAAGCTGTCAATTTAATATCCAGAAATTTGGCCAATTAACTATCAAATGACTCGGCTAACTTATTGCTCAATTCCACAAATCTTTTCTAACATAAATATGGTGTAATTCATCTCTCTGCAGGTTGCTCTGCAGAGTGCCCTAGCCCAGTGGTCTCCAACTTTGGCAATTTTAAGCTTGGATGATTTCAACTCCCAGAATTCCCTAGCCAGTTTTGCTGGTGGCTGCCATTGTAATATTGTGATCCAAAAGTGGAAGTGTCTCAATTGTCAGAGGAAAAGTAAAAGGAAAGCTCTTTTTTTCTGTTTTGTCTTTCTGTGTCCTTAATACTTTAGTTATCTCAAATGGCACTCTGTGGTTATAGTCAGCAGCACCACAGTCAGCTTCTTATTACCTTTAATTTTTATTTGGTAAAATCCACTAATTGTCTGTGCTCTGTAATAGTAAACAAAACAAAAAAATATTCCCACAAATGTCCGGTTCATTTGTCTATTTTAATTCCAAATTATTCCAAAGCACATTCACTAAAATAATTAATAAATAATAAAAATAAAAAATGAATTTCAAAATAACTATTCACTTTATCTGTTTTCAACTTTCTAACATCCATTTCTTGTTAAGCTTTTTGCCAAAAGCCTTTTAAATTATAAAACCTCCCCCCCCCACTTTTAATCTAGAAAGAATGTTGATTCACCAAGTGGAAGTCTCTTATCATGCCACTCAGAAAATCTGTCTTTAGCTGTAAATTAGTTACATCTATGAGTGTTTAAGAAATTGATTCATGTGTCCATATAAGCTGCATTAAGGTTAATTTATACTTCACTGAAAGAACAAATAATTGATAGATCTAACAAAATCTAATAAAAACCTAATAGAGATATTAAAAAGAAAAAGACAGAAATGACCAGTCTCTTTCCTTGTTTATTTTAGTTCTTGAAATAGTGAGTAAAGATATAAGACTAAATGAGAGAATTGTGAAAGTAAAGATTAAAAAAAACATATAAATAATTTTGCAGATGACTTGGTGTTGATTGTGAAAGTTCCCTTAAAGGGAAACATTAATGGGAAAACTAAAATAAATTGGTGCATTAGCAGGATTTAAGATCAAAACCAAATATGAAAATGTTAACAAAACCAAGAAAACAGAGATCAAACAGAATTGATGAATAAAATGGTTTTTAACATTGAGAAGAAAATGAAATATTTGCATATCACTATGACAAATATGAACTGCATTTGATTTCAAAATAATTATGTTGCTAAGATCGGAGAAATTACCGTACAATTGTCATTGCTGGGGAGAGTTTCTGTAATAAAAATGAAAGTCCTGCCTAGAATGATACTTTTATTTTCTATAATATCTATTTTGACAACTGATGCACCATTTAAACAGTGGCAAAAGCATATATCTAAATTTGTGTGGCAGGGGAAAAATCTTTATATTAATCATGAATTAAATATAAGGTATTACAAGATGCAAAGGGAAGAGAAAGATTGGGTTGAAGATGTATTTTGTAGCTTACTATTTCACTTGGATGAAAGAGTAGATGTTGCTGAGAAACAGAAGCTTTTTGGAGCTAGAAGGATATAGCCAGAGGTTTGGATGGCATGGCTATCTGTGGTACGACAAAGTCAAGTTAAAATATGGATTTTAAATGTCATTACGTTATATGTCAATATGTGACATATTGAGCCTATGGAATAGATACAAACCCAGGTTGTGCCCAAAATATATTTGTGGCTCTCCACAAGAAGCATTATATATATATATATATATATATATATATATATATATATATATATATATATATATATATATATATATATATATATATGTCTTTGGTTGTTCGGGTTTTCTCCGTGTAAAATTGGAAGTGTCTTGGCGGCGTTTGACGAAGTCTCATTCGTCATCTTCAGGCTTCAAGCTCCCACCCAATCAGTTCCAACCCCCACTAGCAGTTAAAAGGAAGAAACAGCTGCGATCACACATTGCTCCAAGAAGCACAAAGCTGAAGCCTGAAGATAACGAATGAGACTTCGTCGAAACGTCGCCAAGACACTTCCAATTTTACGCGGGAGAAAACCCGAATAACCAAAGACCTACATACAAACACCCGCGAAAACCTCAGAAAACAAATATATATATATATATATATGAGAAAAATCATAGGCAAAGAAAAATGACTCACTTTATCAACAGATATTATAATTTTGTCAATGGAAATAAAAATAAAACCAAGAGAAGAATTGGTGGCATGGTTGATTTTCTTATTTTGCATGTATTAGGAAGAATTAAAATAGACAAAATAATTTGGTTTTGAACATTGGAGAACTCCGTTTGAAATAGAATTGTGTACAAATGATAAATATGCAATTTCTAAAATGTATAACTTACTGAAATTTGAATGGAAGAACAAATAAAAGAATTTACAGGTAGTCCTTGACTTATGAGTGTTCATTTAATGACAGTTTGAAGTTATGATGGCCTCAAACCACAGTTTAAAAAAATACTAATCTAGCAGATCTTGCATTGACCATAATTTCATTCAGGGTTTGCTCAAAACAATGCTCACTAAATGAGTGCTTCTCACTTGAGGGAGAATCCTGTCTCCCACCAATGTCATAAAAAGCGACATTATTAAGTCTGTCATTTGCACCTCTATAACTGTCTGGTTCGGTTCTGCAACCCAACAAGAAAGACACAGATTTCAGAGGATAATTAGAACTGCAGAAAAAATAATTGCTACCAACCTGCCTTCCATTGAGGACCTGTATACTGCACGAATCAAGAAGAGGGCCATGAAAATATTTACAGATCCCTCACATCCAGGACAAAACTGTTTCAACTCCTACCCTCAAAACGACACTATAGAGCACTGCACACCAGAACAAGACACAAGAACAATTTTTTCCCGAAGGCCATCACTCTGCTAAATAAATAATTCCCTCAACACTGTCAAACTATTTACTAAATCTGCACTACTATTAATCTTCTCATCGTTCCCATCACCAATCTCTTTCCACTTATAACTGTATGACTGTAACTTTGTTGCTGGCAATCCTTATGATTTATATTGATATATTGACCATCAATTGTGTTATAAATGTTGTACCTTGATAAAGGTATCTTTTCTTTTATGTATACTGAGAGCATATGCACCAAGATAAATTCCTTGTGTGTCCAATCACACTTGGCCAATAAAAAATTCTATTCTATTCTATTTATCATCCTTTTCCCTCAAGAGCTCAAGGCAACATCCATAGTGTTCTCTTCTCCCATTTTTCAATACCACCATGACAACTCTGAGAAGTAGGCTAGGCTGAGAAAGTAGGAGTTGCCCAAAGTCACCCAGTGAGCTTCCATACTGAAGGATGGGTTTGAATTTGGGTCTTAATTTTACATCATGCAGTCAGCACACCTGTCCATCAGGAGAAAAGCTAAAGAAATATTTCCCTTTCCAAGATCTTCACATAAACCAGGACCAGGATATAATACAGCTGAACACATGAGACTGATCACATGTGAGTGATGTCAGTGCAGGGGAGGCTGGATCTTTAATTGCTCATATGTCGAGTCTGTTAGATCTGGAGTAACATACATGAAGGATTGTGGTGCTATATCAGTGTCTTTCCTCCAGAAGAATCCAAGCAGTTCACAGATCACCACAAGGGATCATATCACCTACTTCTTACTTGGCTTCTCATCTGTCCCAAGACAATATTTTGTTCTTTATATTGGAATTTGCTAACTTCAGCTATAGACAGGATAGCGACTGAGCTTTTCTTTATTGTCTGTAGCCTTTGTTGGTTTTTAGACTTACAGTATACTGTTTATTCTTTCCCTTGCCCTGTTTTGTGAATCCCAGAATAGGACCCGGGCTGGAGAAGATAGAATGGAAAATTTCTTTTTCTGAACTTCCTTCAAGTAGTATATGTTAGAATCTTCATTTTTTGGGGGTGGTGGTAAACAATTATTTCTCTCCTACATGATCTCCTAGAAAAGAGCAGTATTTTTTCAGTATTACAAACCTAAAGCTTCAATTTTTTGGATTCTGGTCTATTTCAGTCAATAAATAAGCCAAGAATCTTTTAAAATTTGGGGAAGGGGGATAGTAGGGAGGGAAGAGTGATATAGTAAACACCAAGGATGTTAATTGCACCGTGTATCACACTGCTGAAAGAGCAATGATTGCCTCAGTGGAGGAAGAGAAATGTCAATATTAGTTTTCTTTCTGTAGGTCGGCATGAGACCCTGGCATGTCTGCTGGAAGTAAGGCAGATTCACCTATCAAAGAAGAATAGATGGTTCCATTCTTATCTGTTTCTGATTTTCTGGTGCCAAGATAACTAATGCTTAGAATACAGGCTTGGCTAAGCTCTCTAAGGAAAGGGCAAATGTGATTGCGGTAAAGAGCTTAACAGAATTCTTGGGAAAACAATTTCTGTAAAAATGGTGGTTTATAAAAGCTGCTCTTATTATACTTTATGAAAGAAGAACCAATTAAAGTAATTCTAATTGTCATCTGGGGGAGGCACAAAACATGGATTATTTCAACAAGACTATTATTGTTGTTCTTAACTATTTATATTCACCATACAAATCAAATCTTCTATTATTCATTTATTATTTTCATTATATGCAGCTGTGTTATTCAGGCCAGTTAACCTGAGAGATACAATCCAGGATTCTTCGTAACAACAGGTTTTTCCCCCTGCACATTTCTACACGAGAGCGATCAATACCTACCATTGCTATGCAGAGCCTCTTGCTTTAAAATAGTTTAACCCAAAACACAAAATATCAGGTCAAACAGGTTTTGTCAGAAATTGAGGCTTTAAATTATTCAGCATGTCTGCAGGTCCATTATTCTCCTGAGACATCTTTTAACAATTTGTCTTTAAAATCATACTAGCTGCATCTGTTAAAACTAACAGAAGATTGAAGTTCCTAGAAATATTCTGTCAGAACTGCAAAACATTTGTGGTTTGAGGTTATCTCCTTTCCACCATCTTGTATTGTGCTTCTGTATAAGGAGAGTCTGTTACTTGTAGAAATTCCATGGCATCAGACACTAAGGAGACTTGGCTGCTGACATGTGGTGGAAACTAATGGGTGGAAACTAATCAAGGAGAGAAGCAACCTAGAACTAAGGAGAAATTTCCTGACAGAACAATTAATCGGTGGAACAACTTGCCTGCGGAAGTTGTAAATGCTCCAACACTGGAAATTTTTAAGAAAATGTTGGATAGCCATTTGTCTGAAATGGTGTAGGGTTTCCTGCCTGGGCAGGGGGTTGGACTAGAAGACCTCCAAGGTCCCTTCCAACTCTGATATTATTATTATGTAGCTGGGCACATGGCAGAGAAAAGGCTGTTGCTGGCAAAGTGGCCTATGAAATTGACCTGAGTTTTTAAAATGATGGGCTGGCATGGGTCTATGAAGGCTCGCCATGGCCATCTCACCACAGCCAACTTACTGTGGCTAACTCGCCATGGCCAACTTGCCACAGGACAAGAGTTACACTAATATTGAAGAAATAGTTGAATAGAATCATTAAAGAAAGGATGCCAAAGGAGGGACAAAATAAAATTTAAACGACAAAAAATAATTTTAAAAAGTTATTTTAAATAATTAAATTGAATTGTTGAATTGTCCCACAGTGAGTTGTCCCATGGTGAATCGGCCCATGGTGAGTTAACTGTGGAGAGTAAGCCACGGTGAGTTGGCTGCAGTGAATTGGCTGGCACTTGGAGTGTGGGGCTTGAAGAATGAACGTTGGGCATTTTGTTGTGAAAAACCTTTTCAGATTCCTTAAATGAGCCACCACAATATTCAGTTCAAAAGGTGCATCAGAAAATACTTCCAAAAAAAAGGGGGGGGGGGCTTCCAAGTAATGGTTTGGAGAAAAATCAGTTTAAAACTCGTATTCTAAGCAAGCCTCAGAATATTTTCAAACTCATAAGAAAGCAGGATAGGATGGGCATTTGTGTTATCATATCCAGGCTGAAAAGAGTCTGATTCATTCATCACTGTTTCAAACACACAGACAGAAGGTGAAAGGCCTGAGAATTGGTTGCCTGGTTACCGATAGGATATATTAAAGAATAAGATCCAATGGATGTCCAGCTCCAAGAGCCAGAGAGTAGGACCTTCAAGTAATTGTAATCAGGACCACAATTATTTAGCTTATTTCTGAAAATGTTTGCTCTTTTTTGCTAATTACTGCCAAGGCACTAACTTTGACAGCACAATGCCATATTAAACAAAACAAAACCAAAGAAATATGCATCATAATACTATGGAAAACAATTCTGAAAGCTTTCAGCACTTGCCTTGATTAAAGGTTTTCTAGCTATAGTGAGAAACTAAACTTTCATAACATGAAAGTAACCCCAATCTAATTCTCTGGATCGGATGTGAAGCTAATGTGAATTCAGTTTGAATGCCTAATGTGTGTCTCTGCCTTCCATCAGGCAACATGGAGTAAACAGTGCAGAAATATAAATTTAATTTGCCCCTTTGGGGCAGTGACCTAAATTGCTATATAGTATCACAAGCTGTTAATGACACAAAAATAAAGGTCACATTTGGAATTTCAGGGCTATCACTGAAGAGCAAAGTCCATGGATTTTGAAGCCCTGAAAAATAGAGGTCACTTCACTCTTCTTTATAAAAAGATGCCTCATGGATGATATGGTCATATCTGTTTAGCGAAGGTTTTCATCCAGATCAATAATAAGAAGCTGCTATAGCTGCAGAGAAATAGGAGACCATCTTCTGGCCAGATTCCTATGTCAACTGAGTACCATGGCTTGCTCAGTTCTAATTCCATGTGGTGACACCATCTTCCAATCCAGCAGGAGAGGAAGGAACCTTGAGAATTCAGGACAGAAGCAATCATCTGCATGTTTGGATCGCACATATACAGTACTTGTTTAGCTGTATAAAACAGAAATGAGGATAATGCTTTAATGTATTCTAAATAGTATCATTATTACCCATAGATTTTAGGTTTGATATATATATAAAAGAGAGCAGCTGTTTAGAGACCTTTCCTCCAGTTACACTGAAGATGTAATGATGTGTTAGGGAAAGCACGATACCAGAAGGACAAGAGTGCATGTCACTTAGACTGCACTTCAATTGCTTCACCAACTTTCCCATGGAAATCTCTCTTGAATAGCTGGTACAAATTAACTACAACATAGTTTTGTTGTGTTGTCTTGCGTTTTGCCATACATGCTTGTTGGCTGCTTTATTTCTAAAGAGTGTTTAGACTCTTTTTGATTAAAGCTTTGCAAATAATAATGGGTGCTACAATTCAAAAATTTTCTTTTTTTTCTTTTAGCAAGCATTAAAAAAATGGTCGGGGAAAGCAAATAGATAGGCTAAGAAGATTAAACAGGTAATGCTGCAAAAGGAAAAAGCAGATAGGGATAAATAGCTAGACAGGAGTAGCTTGAGGAGATGGGCAGAGTAGAAGGAAATGACTGCTATCTGTGGCCATACTCCACCCTCAAGGAGAGCAATTCCAGATGCTAAATAGCAGCGAAGTCTGTGAAAACATCCACAATATTCATCCACTCATCTGTATCTGGCAGCTAAATTACATAATTAAATATAGCTATTGTTATTAAATGCTTCGGGCTTTTCCAAAACAAATTTCCTACATGAGATTTGCCTTCCTAGAAAGTTACTATTACCTGCCTTTCAACTAAGACAACCTAAAGGCAGGACATGATACTGGTCTATCAAGAATGGTATTGTTACTAATCTGGTTTTTAGGTAGCATGAGCCTTGCCCTTCTCCATACTATGAGATAGGCTGGAAAAGTTCATGAGATAGACACTTCTCTAATAATATAGAGTAATGAGGTACAACCTTCCTTATTATAGTCTGCTTTGGGAAATATAACCTCCCATTTATACTAACTGCCTTTGAAGTTACTGACCGATGAGCTGCTTCTTGATTTTAATGTGAGTTGTTGATTCCATTTTTGCAATCAGGCTTAATTTCTACATTATTGCTGTTGTTATCTGTAAACAGCTTCATCAATTTTGAAAAACACAATACAAATACAATAAAATCTGCAATGAGAATTGCATTAATTCCCTGTACGGAATACATCTGCACAAAAGCTTATTTTAGTATCCCTGGACACAGCTGAAGAATGATAAAATGCAAAAATTATGCCAGTGCAATGGTTAAAAATATATTAAATATTAAATAGTAATATTTTACTCTTTTCGTCCCCATCCCTTATAGGTCCATATGCAATGATTCCTGGTTTGGTTTGGTTTTTTGGCAAAGGAAGGAATTGGTATCTCATTCAGGCAAAGAATGAGATACCAAGAAAATCACTTTTCATGGAGTGGTAGACGTAGACCACAGGACAGAGGCGAAAATTCAGTGACTGATGTCTCCAGAAGGAAACGTTCCCTCACAGCCCATCTATCTTACAGGCACTTCTATCAATACCCCAATTGCCCTGATCCCTTGTGCGCCAGTCATGCGCCCGTACTTCTTACACAAACCTTCTGCTTTATCTATACCTTCTGCTGGATACTTAATTACAGGCACCTTGTGTATTGAGTGCCAGGCAGAAATCTATTCATCAAGCGCCTCCTGCTGCCAGACCAAGTTATGAGCAGGAAGTGGAAGATCTATGGATTTAATTAAATCCGGCACTATCCATCCTTGCTTACAAGACAGCTGTTCATAATTCAGTTTAGGAAGCATCATCTGATGGACATTTGCTGGGATGCAGGGAGGGGCTTTCATACAAGCCTCTTCTCTTTGTGCCCAAGGACCAAAGAAGTGCCTAGAAGCTTCTGATGCTCCTAGAAAGCATTTTATTTATATATACTGCTCCCCGAGAGATATTACACATATACACTTTTGCTTTTATGCAAAGCATCAACATTTCATGTTGTTTTACAATGCCTTTTTTATTTGTGAAAGACAGTAACTAAATGCCTTTCATAGTTCAAATGCTTGATCCATCTAGTATTATTTTATGGAGCGTACTCACAGCTTCATAAGCATGCTGCCAGATTCATAGACAAGAGACTTGCAGTGATTCTAGACATGAGTTGACACAGCTTAATGTGAATTAGACTCAGCTAAAGAGTCTTAGACACATGACACAGCATGGTTAGATATTAGTCCCCGCTGCATATTAGAAAGACGTTATTAAAACAGTTGATTGCCCTTAATCAACATGAAGGTGCAGTTCCTTATCATACCCACTGTGATTTAATTCCAGCACTTTTCTCCTATCCTTCCTGCAGTTTGACAAATATGTGCCTTGGGCTTCTCAGCTTCTGATCTCAGAAATCCTCAATTTAATCCCCACACAGGAGCAGCGGTCCAACTATTTTGTACTAGGTTCCGAAGATGCTATCAGAGGTATCAAAAGAAATTGAAGACTGATTGAATGCAAGGTTCATTAAATAACTTTAGATAATGTATACCCTTCAAATTAATATTTCACCTTTGTCTTACAAAAGGAAAAGTGAAATATCTTTCCATCCCATTTTTGTTTATCCAGTTGTACTAAATGCCCATAAGGGAGTTAGTCCCATCATTTAAAGTTTGTACAAAAGACAGTCGACCACTTCTTCCCTTTCTAGAATGAACTTGTAGAAGGGCTTTTCAAAGAGGTAATGTTAGAAGGCTGACTGGAAAAAAGGCTATAGTGCAGCAGAGAAAGGAAGCCAACATTCTACAGTATTAATAAAAGAGTTGCTAAAGTTTTGAGAAAAATGACTATGAAGGAAAAAGTTCAGGAAAAATTTATTCAATTAATTTATCTAGAAGATTTCTATTCCACCTTGAGGCCTCTCTTGCAATTTACATATTCTATAAAGAGCAGCATTACGAAATAGTAATAAAAACACAGCGGTTACACAATTAAAATGATAAAAGATCAGAGAAAAATAAACTAACAAAATCAAACCATAATAAAACCAGCAAAACAACAAAATTAATCAAACTGACTAACAGTTTCAGAAAGTAACAAAATATAATGTAATTTGGAAAAAAAAACCCACAATATTTAGTCAACAAAGTTTGAGCACATAGGACAGGCTTTACATGATGCATAAAAATAATAAATCCAATAAAATTGAAAGATAATCCTTAGATTGCTAAACAAAGTTCAGAGTTTTTATGCCTTCTCTAATTGTCTGATAGAAGATCTAGAGGCAAAGCTGCCCTTCTGCCTAAGAAAAGGTATCCTTATTTGTATTTCTCTGGGATTTCTTCTATCCTGTGCTGATCAACATTTCTTAACACTAATTATACTGAAAAGATGATCCTCTCACCTATCAAAATGATGCTATATGCCACAAAATTGGCATACAAGGGTTCAATACAAGGGGGAAAAATCAGAATACAAGGTCTTTTAGGCAGTACATACAGTTGGCCCCTCACTTTTTTTGCATACTGTCCTCATTAACCACAAACACTGCAATCCTATTTATTCATATGCAGGGGGAATTGGTTTTCTAGGGCTTCAGAGAATCTTTACCTGTATAGAGTGAGATGTAAGGGGAATCAATGACTTCAAACTTGAAGCTGGGAAGGAAAATTCGCCACTGAAAGAAACAGGAAAAATCCTTCAATTTGCATGCATTTATATTCATAAGTAATAAGGTTTACTGCTGAAACTACAGATTATATCACATAAATATAATACATAAAATATAATGCAAACATGATCAGTTGTGAATAAAATTGATTGAATACAATTGTAGCAAATGTAAATATCTATCCAAACTTACAACATTAATGTTGTTAAGAGTCACCAATTTTAAAACTGCAGCTTTCCCAGGGATCTAGCTAATTTATATATTTTTTCAAGCCAACAACAAAATAAGATTGACTAAGGTAAAGGTAAAGGTTCCCCTCTTACATACATGCTAGTCGTTGCCGACTCTAGGGGGCGGTGCTCATCTCCGTTTCAAAGCCGAAGAGCCAGCACTGTCTGAAGACATCTCTGTGGTCATGTGGCTGGCATGACTCAACGCCAAAGGTGCAGGGAACACTGTTACCTTCCCACCAAAGGTGGTCCCTATTTTTTCTACTTGCATTTTTATGTGCTTTCGAAACTGCTAGGTTGGCAGAAGCTGGGACAAGTAACGGGAGCTCACCCCGTTACACGGCAGCACTAGGGATTCGAACCGCTGAGCTGCCAACCTTTCGATCTACAAGCTCAACGTTCTAGCCCCTGAGCCACCGCGTCCCTAAGATCAACTACTTAGTAACTAATGTAAGGGAACACACACACACACACACAAATGTATATATTGCACTTTAGAACTCATCATCTGATCCAATGTTTGTCTGCATGGTACCATATTATGAATGGGATAGCAGATATTATAATGGCTGCAATTCTTCACTAAAAACAAGTGCAAATCCTATTTCACATGAGCTTTATGGAATTTTACTTCAAGATGCATTGAGGGTATTATATGAAAACAAAGCATCTTCCTTAATAAAAGACTTATAAGTTTGAGTAAATACTATGACTAGAATCTATTTTGTTTGCATTGAGAAGATCAAACTTGACCATTGGCATAAATCTACATCTGCAGAGCCAAACATGGTTCTTCTTCCTACCCCCAAATTTAAGGGTTTTTTAAAGAGAGAAATAATCCAAGCATTCTAGGAAAAGGCAACATTATTCTCTTGGGTGATGTCTCAGTGCTTTTTGACTTGCACTCAAATCCTTTATTCTTCTGTTGAATGTATTATTATTTCCTTTCAAAGAATGTAAGCTAAGTGTTTCTATAAATGTACTAAAAAAATAATTGCTTCCCATCTTCTTCCTGTCATATGAACTCATCTTTTGTATTTCAAAATGCAAATATTACATATGGTATTCTAAATAGCAATGCGAATATTAATATTGGGAAGTAGATAGGACAGCCATCTACAATCTTATGGTTTCAATGTTATTCGTTCACTTTTTTAAAACAAAGCAAATGACAAACAATCACAAAACTGCTCTGGATATGGAAAATGGTTTCCGAATACCACTGCCTTTAGGGAAAGGGCAGCATCATTTCAACAAAATTTCGTCTCCCTCTAGGGAATACCTTAAAATAATATGTATCCGAGAATCCTCTAAATAGAGTTCATACATGAGAAATAGAACCTGGATTATTCAGAGAACTGGTATTGAAGGTCACTGATAATATTCCTAGAGCTGTCCTGTTTGTGATGCTTCCATTTGAAATATCTGAACACAAAGCAGTTCCAGTTACTTTGATTTCTCACTAAAAAAAAATCTATTTCCCTTTCCTGCTCTTATAGGTTCAATATTTCATGTTGCTATGTTTAATCCTGGGAGGGCACCTTGTGAATAATTGACAAGCATTTGGACACTGTGGAAAAATATCAAAAGCATTAATGTGCCTGGGTTTATCTGCTTGTTTTATATACTTGCTTTTAGATAGGGCATATGCTGTTCATGTGTCAAATTTAACGTTGACCCAGGCAAGTCACCTCACAATAGTTTTACAGGCCCAGGTGCTTTTCAGCTCTTGGAGCAGCCAAAGGATGGTATATATGATATTAAACCAAAGATAAACTCATGGAGCATCTTCCCCATTGGCTGGTCTCTGGATGTTACACCTCCCAGGATGATCCAAAATCCTTTGAGAAAGACTTCACAGTAGGTACAGGCAATCCCTGGGAGGGAAAAGCATTTACACTGAGTGGCTATTCTTCCTTTTAATTTAGAAATGGAGCCTCTTTTTAAAAAGACTAATATTTCACCTTCAGCAGCCTGTGGTGCAGAGAAGTCTTATACAAAAGGAATACAGCTAGACTAAGAGGCAAGAAAATGAGCCTGTTTTTTTTTTTGAGACATTTTATCTTGCGAATAAAAGTGTTTAAGAAATTAGCAGCTAGGAACTCTTTCTCACTCTCTCCATTTTCCCCAGAGAAGACTGCAATTAATTTGAAGTGGTGGGGGGGAACCCTTCCCGATCTCCATTACAAGCATGAGAAGATGGGACTTATCTCTTTCTCCCTTATTCTCTGTTTTACTATAGGCCCAATTAAGGGAGTTAAGGGAAAAAGAAATACTTCCTTATGCTTGTCTGATCCGATAAACATTGATCTGATAAACATGGACAGGTTGTTTTTCAACTCACATCTCTGATCGCCTGCGTTAATGAAAGTCCAGTTAATATTCTGCCAGAAATGCTTTTGGGGCTAGGGCAGTTTTGTACGATATAAATATGTATTCAATGACAGTATTTTGAGTCAATAACCCAAAAGCTGGTAGTCAGAGTTATTGCTATTATTTTTTAAAGCTGTTTGATTTTCTTGATGGCTTGTTGTACCTGATGGGAAAAATAATCTGTAGGGATTTACTTACACCCACTTCCACATGGTCTGATCCACGGTCATCCTGCTTATGGAGGAGCTCAAAGTAGTAGCGCCTGGAGGAAAGGACACTAGGTGGGGAAGAGAAAAAAAGGGAAAGAGGTTATAGCCTCAGCTTTACAGGACCTGAAGGAATTCTCCTTGGTAGCACAGAGTAGAGACTGAAGAAGTGTGGGAAGGAACCGATGAAGCTAATGAAATAAGTTGCCATTGACCCTGTTTCATAAGGACTGTCCAACAAGAGGCCTTGTGTGTTCCCAGGAATAGAGAAAGAATAGGAGTCCTATTGGCTATACACTTCAGTCTCTCTTTACACAGAGGTACTGAATAGTGTTGTGATCCAGGCCCAAGTAGGTTGTAGGAAACTCAGTCAGCGTAAAAACAACAAACTTTATTAGAACAGCTGAGAATTAACTCATTCTCAGCATAGTCCAAACTAAATCAAAGCAAATTCTTCTCAACACAATTCCTCAGTCTTATCAGCAACTTTGGTCTTAATTAGGCAAACTGCCAAAGGCCTTTCTTGGCAAAAGTTCAGAAGACGCCGATAAGAAACAAATGCAGCAAGACAAAGCTATCAATGTTGTTTTCTGGCAAAGAGCCCAAACGCCATTGCTGGTCGTTTAAGCCTTATGGGAGGGGCCAATCATCTCTTGGCCCTACTCCCGAGTCATCCTCTTTGCTTTAGCTACTCTTGCCTTCTGGTAGCTCTTCCCTTGTGTGCATTAGGAGCAGGCTCCTCCTGTTCCTTTGCCTCACTACTGTCAGCCTCTGGAGGTTCTGGAGTCTGCACATTACTCCCCGATGGCCCTGGCCCCACCTATGCCTACGACGCAGAGCCGTCATCCCAGCCTCCAGGACTGGCCCATGTCCTTTCTCAGTCTCATCGCTGTCTGACTCCTTTGCCAGCTCTGCAGGCTGCTGGCGGACCACAACAAACAGACAGTATCATTACAGGAATAATGAATAATACCACAGCTCCCTACAGGTTAATAGGGAAGAGCTCAAAGGGTCATTCCCCTTTTCTTAAATGTAAAGTACATCCATGTTTTCTATTTTCAGAGAAAAATGCTGTAATTCATCAACTTGCATAAGCTTGTCATAACTATTTGTATTTTCATGGGTTTAGGAATAGTGGATGCAGCAAAAGATAAAGATAAGAGGTAGTAGCGCAAAGATTAAGTGTATCAGTTGGGATCTAAATGACAATGGTTTTATCTCAGCCCTAAACTTAGCAAATGTCCTTTTGACAACCCCCAATTTCCAGCCTCAGAGTTTTTTTTATCCCTATAATTTAATTTATAAGGCCTGCCTTGAAGGGTTATTGTAGAAATATTGGGAATGCTTGAAATGGGCTGAATAAATGCTAAAGATTAAATAGCAATATTTGCTCACATGCCTGCTCTCTTATGTGCAGAAACATATAACCTTTAAAGATTGCAGAGGCATCCAACACTGAAGATTGAGTGAGCTTTAAAAGAAAAGTTTATCTCCCTACCACATATTCCAGCAGTGTATTATCATGGAATCTAACACAATCCTTACTGACACTATTACCATGTTTCCCCAAAAATAAGACCTTATAATTTTTTGATAATTTTTTTGGGGACCAAAAGACCCATTAGGTCTTATTTTTGTGGATGTCTTATTTTGTGCCCACCAACCCGCCTGCCTGCTTCCTCCCACCATCTGCTTGCCCACGGCTTACAGGGCTTCCCAGGGCTTCCCAGGGCAGAGGCACTTTTCACCTGGCAGCAGGAAAGGAGGAGGGTCAAGAGAAAGAATGAGGCCGAGACATAAATACTTTGCTTAGTCATTGATCATATGTTGAAAACTTTGCCTATTTGTGGTTCAATTTTAATGTAGGTTGTTGGCTGCCCAGTGTCACCATGCGGCAAAATGGGTAGCAAATCAACAAACAAACAAATAATAAAATGCAATCATGACAAATAAAATTGGATTTTATTCATTCATTCAGAAGAGAAGTTTTGACCCAAACCCTGTATGTATTTCCAAATCACATATGTATAACTTTGACCATAGCTTTTAAATGTCAAATACAATGCAGTACTGAAGTATCTATGGAAAAACTTCAAGCATTCAGAAAGCTATCTTTGCTATGAAGGAGATGAAGCATTGAAGAAATAAAAAGAAGAATTAGAACAAAAGCAAAGAGGATGCTGTCAGTAATTCCAGCTATAATAGATGACCGCCCCCAGCTGACACAGGGGAGATAGATGAGCTGCAGCTACAGCAGAGATCCTGCCATGGTATCACTGCTGCCTGTCAGTTCTGATTGGTGAGAGCAGAAGACTCCTAAAATCCTCCTTGCTGGCTTGGTGCACTGCATGTTGCTGCTGCTGCCATGGAAACCATATCCATCTTCCATCCAGGGAGCCAGAAGACTGCTTTGAACTAGCTAAGAAACTCAATCAATACAGTGTGTTATTCATTTTAATAACAATAAAAACTCTCTGGAGTTCAATGAAGTTTGATAATTTTGTAAGTTAGGGATTCTTAAGCCCTGGGAAGAAAACAAGAAGTCTCTCCATGGAAAAACAAGGCCCAGCCTCCCAAAATATAAGATGGAGAGCTACTAACTTTAGCTGAGACTTGCTAACTGAGCTGTGGCACTATCGTTGCAGAAATGGACATTTTTCTAATAGCAACAACATTGGGCTACCCAGAACTTGCTCAGAACAGGGGCCTTATAGGTAGTTTACTTCAAAGACCACAGGAAGCCATGATATAACAGACTTCAAAGAGCTGGCCAAATGTGCCACAATCAACTTAGAGAAGCCATATTTGATCCCTGGTATTTTCATTCTAAATAACAGGGTTCAGATGCTCAGAAAATAGTTGGCTGATAACTCTTTACATTTATACTTTACATTTACGTTTATACTTCTTCAGAAACATTCCACCCCTGCAAAAAACAACAACACAAAAAAACAAACCAACAACCCCAGAAAAAAACAAAATGGTCACCATTTCTTTACTTCAGCAAGTGTTTGTCTGAATTATATCATTTGAAAGACAAGTACTTCTGGAAACATAGTTCAAACTAGCACTTCTGAAACTTTAATTGCCTAAGGAAAGTAAATAAGGGTACCAAAAAACTTTGGTCTTGAAAAGATAAATGGGAAGGAATTGATCAACCACTAGTTTATACAGATGCTTAAATAAATTTAAAGTTCCTTTTCCTTATCAGACTAATTCTACAAAAGGGCCTAATGAATCTTCTTTGAAAAACTGGTTTCCAGTTGAGACTCAAACTCTCTTCTGATATTTTTGTTCTCTAATCCCTTTGTTTCACTTCCCATAGTGATTCATCAGTTTTTAATTAATTCTTTACCACTCCAAAAGTAACATGAATCCTTTTTCCAAATAATTATCTATGAAGCAGGGAGATCACCTTAGGTGCACTGAATGGAGGCAGATACCTTTTGACAAGGAGATTCACGGAGAGTGAGAACTCTAGAAAAACACTTAGGGTCCATGGATGAATTGTCTTCTCTATGGAAGTGCTCCCATTGTCTATAATTCTTCCTCATTGTTAAATCATACATTCAAGGCCATCTTTCTTTTTATAAACACAGTGCATTATACTGCTTTTTGACTGAAATGCTCTATAGAAAACCCTTTTCTTATTTTGGTTAAGCTCTGATTTTTTTCCCTTTTAAATGCCCTAAATAGCCTGTCTCTGTTGCCAGGTTATCCTTGGATTTTCTGTTTACATCAAGCTTAGATTCTTTGTTCTTATCCTTTTTCCTTTACATGATCACAGGGCTATTCAAGGAAGAAGTAGGTACAAAGGCTTTCCTTTTCAAAGGCTTTCCTTTACCATGCTGTGGTAAGCACGTTGGGCATTAAACATTAAGAAAAAAGAAGAAGAGAGTGACTTCTGGGTTTTTTCATAAAGTTTAGAAAGTAAATCTCCATCTGCCCTTGGTCTGAGGAGAAGAATTTTCATACAGATTTTTTTATTAAAAGTTGGAATGACCTGCATCGAACTGTATCCCTCAATGTGGGCAATGATGACACTACATTTACCTCTCCTGGTTCATTAATACCCAGTTAAGGTTTTTAGATAGAAGCTCAGACGGGCCATAAAACGTAACAGATTTAACAGATATAGCATATGTTCAATACAGGAATCCACTAATGAAGCATCCCTGACAGGTGACCATCCAGCACCCACTTAAACATCTCCAATAGAGGAGAATTCATTCTATGAGACTCTCTGATTCTGAAAAGCTCTTATACCAACATCTACCTTCCTGTAATTTAAAACCATCATTGCTTATCCTATCTTCTGGATCAAAAATTGTTCAAACTAAAGGAGAGCTTCTCTGTGAAGATAGAGTATTTTGGAAAGAAAAAAAGAAAAAAAGAAAGAAAGAAAGAAAGAAAGAAAGAGAAAAGAAAAGAAAAGAAAAGAAAAGATGTGATCCTGGAGTTTTCTCCAAGCCAGAAGTTATTTACATTACAGATTACAGATCATAGGGTAAGCTACTAGTGAAAGCATGGAATATGCATTTGGTTTTTTAAAAACAAATAAGGGTAGTGCAATACTTTAAGAACAGTTGCAACCACTGCGCGTGGGCACAATGCAAACCAGTAGTAAAGATAAGTAGAACCCACCCCTGGCATATATGTGTTGTATGTGTGTATGCTGATACATACAAGCAGGGCATGTAAACTAGCAATGTCAAGTCCTGCTCATCACAGCTGTACTTCAATTGAACAAGGATAAAAAGCTCCTCTAATTTCCCCTGAGAATTCCTGGAGCTAAACAGATTTCTTGCTATCAAAGCTGGCTAGTCTCCAATCAACTGTTTCATTGAACTGGGTATGGCAAATAAGTCCCAACAATCTTCACTCCGACTAATGATGCCCACCGTTCCCTTCCACTTTTTTCCATTGGCTTTTAATTAGATTACCATAGTA
The DNA here is from genome assembly GCF_028640845.1 of Ahaetulla prasina. Taxonomy (NCBI): domain Eukaryota; kingdom Metazoa; phylum Chordata; class Lepidosauria; order Squamata; family Colubridae; genus Ahaetulla; species Ahaetulla prasina. The sequence continues at coordinate 258,632,766 of NC_080539.1, read as the reverse complement.
CTTTGTCCCAAGCTAATCATCTGCAAAGCAATCTGCAGCAGATTGAAAACACTAGCCACAGGAGAAATGTTGTATAGCTCGTGCATATCCCTTGGTCAACCAATGCCAAATGTTCAAAAGTTAGTTCACTAAGCACTTATTGAGTACAAAGAGAATATATATATATATTTATTTAAAGTTAGAATCAGTTTCCAGAAAAATGAAAAAACACTGAACCAAAATATAACAAGCTCTCTTTGTAAAAAGTTTTATTTTCATTTTCCAACAACCTATTCAATATACAGTCTCTTATTCAACATTAATCATTAATTTTCATTTGTTACTTATTCGGGCCTGCCCAGCTACCACTTCCTTCCTTAACAAACCTTTCCTCCTCCCTTCTCTACTTTCTTCTACTTTCTTCATCCTTCCTCTGCTTCGCTTTTCTACATCCTCTCCTCCTTCCCTACTCTTCTCTTCCACCCTTTCTAACCCTCTCTCTTTCCCCTTTCTTCTTCCTCTCCTTTCCCCCTTTTCTACCTCTCTCTTTCCTACCTACTTTCTTCCTTCACTCACTCCTCTCCCTTTCCATTCCCTTCTGAAATGGCAGCTGAGCAGCCCCGCTTTCATTTCAAAATATTTCTTGAAATAGAAATATAACAAGCTCTCAAGTAATGGATTGTATCAAATCAAATCATTTCCAGGAACAGAAATAAGGAATCATTAATCCTTAAGAGTTATGGTGGTGCAGTGGTTACAATGTAGTATTGTAGGCTAACTTTGCCCATTGTCAAGAGCTCGATCCTGATCGGCTCAAGGTTGATTCAGTCTTCCATTCTTCCGAGGTCGGTAAAATGACGACCCAGATTTTTGGTGGCAGATGCTGAGTCTGTAAACCACTTAGAGAGGGCTGTAAAAGCACTATGAAGCGCTATATAAGTCTAAGTGCTGTTGCTCTCTCAGCCTCTCCAAGGAGGAGTTCCTAATGATGGGCTACGAACATGTACTTAATGTATCATAAGTACTTAAGTATCAGGATATGTCTGCTTTACCTAAGAATGTTTTCTTAGGTAAAGAACATACAGTGAGATGGATGAGTAATGATGGAAAAGCTTTAAATTCTTTGCCAACTTGCTCCTGACTTTGCTTTATAGCAGGGGTGTCCAAACTTGGTCCCTTTAAGACTTTTGGACTTCAACTCCCAGAGTTCCTCAGCCCGCTATGCTTGCTGAGGGACTCTGGGAGTTAGTCCAAAAGTCTTAATATTCAGAGAAAATCTAACAAAGGCATTTTTTTTTTAGTTCTTTCAAGAAAATTCATGAGCAAATACTTTAGTTCATGGGTTGGGGTTAAGCTCTGTTCATTCCTGTTTCTCATGGGATTTGAGAACACCCAAGAACACATACCTGGGATGTTTTCAAGAATGAGACACATGGGAATGGGAAAACAAATTCATTCAAAAAAAATAAGGTTTGACTGACCCAAATTCCAGAGCAAGAGAGATTTCCTATTTCTGGTGAAATTTTGGGCAAGGGGTTCAGGGAACTTTAAATCCATAGCTTTTTGGAGTTAAAATAATGAATTACTCTCAGTCTCACTATGTCTCCAACAGAGACGTTGAGGTAAAATATATATTGGCCTTTGTTTCTTGATCTGAGTGCTTTGATTGTTAACTGACACAAGTACATGCTGTATCTTAATATTCCTCCCTGCATGAATCAGTGTTAGATCATTGAAAGATACAAATTTTAAAAATTCCACTGAAGTACCAGCATGATGGTATTGCTGCTGGAAAATGTCCATCGTGCCAGTAGTCAGCTTCATCTCAGCTCCTCTATTCTTTAGGCATGTGTTTGTCCATTCATATTCTGTTCCTCCATTTGAATGACTGTCCTTATCACTCTCCTCTAGCAACAGAGAAAACAACAAAATACCTTATCCCACCAGACTTGAAATCCTAGGCTTAGAAAACTTGGAACTCCGTCGCCTATGACAAGACCTAAGTTTAACTCACAGAATCATCTATTGTAATGTCCTTCCTGTTAAAGACTACTTCAGCTTCAATTGCAATAATACTAGAGCAACCAATAGATTTAAACTTAATGTCAACCGCTTTAATCTAGATTGCAGAAAATATGACTTCTGTAACAGAATCATCAGTGCTTAGAATACTTTACCTGACTCTATGGTCTCTTCCCATAATCCTAAAATCTTCAACCAAAAACTGTCTACTATTGACCTCACCCCATTCCTAAGGGGCGTGCATAAGCGCACAAAACGTGCCTACCGTTCCTGTCCTATTGTTTTTCTTTTCTTCTTCCTATATACATATATGCTTATACCTCCTTATATTTACCCATATATGTGTTTATATATTATATAATCTTTTTGTATGATACCTACATATATTGTTATGACAAAACAATATACCTACATATATTGTTATGACAAAATAAATAAATAAATAAATCTTCATTATTACTTTGGAATGGTCAGTGTCTTGACCCTGGCGAGGAAACTCTGAAAGACCCCACTTCACCTCCAGTCTGATGATACAGCATAGGCTGCATACAGAGGAAAAGGAGGCTATGCAAAGAAAAGAGAGAGAGAAAAAGACAAATATATATTGGGGGTGAGGGGGAAATGAAACTAGTGCATAGGCTGTGACTTCCAGGAGAAAAAAGCTTGTAACCTTCACAGAGATCTATTTAAACATTACTTTCACACCGTTACAACTGAGAGCATATGCACCAAGACAAATTCCTTGTGTGTCCAATCACACTTGGCCAATAAAAAATTATATTCTATTCTATTCTATGTGCAAAACAATCCCTTACTCACTGCATGGAAAGGACAAAGGAGTTTATTTGTGTTAAAAGAGCATAAACTCACAATGTCATGAATGGACATTAGGAGGACTCTCCTTGCAAAAAAACAAAGCAAAACACGCACACACATTTTACCTTCCCCCGCCCAGCAACTTGTGAGATACAATGGGTTGAAAGAAAGTGACTTCCCCAAAGACAGTAGTGAATTTCCATGACTGAGGATCAATTTGAATCTTAAGTTCTAGCCTCTGCATCACACTGGGTTACAACTGCAGCCATTTTACCATATATGAAAATAATGTATTGGCAGGAGACATGGTAAACTCTGCCATGAGAAGAACTAGAAAATAAGTTCTGTGTCCAGAACTAGAACTAATGACTGAAGATTCCAAAAAGATGTCGATTGAACATTATTAGGAGACGCTTCCTAAAGATAACAGCTGTTTTATAGTAGAAAGAGCTACCTTGGGCAGTTACAGATTTCCTTCACAGGATGCACTGTATTGAAATAGAGAAAAGGTTGTCATTTCAAAGAGATTCTGCAGCTCCAGTACTGAAAATTCTTTACGAATCGGAACAGATGCCTTCTAAGGACACCCACTTACTCAAATGGCCTGTGTTTTTCTGTTGACAGGATACAAAACAATTTTGTGTATAAGGGAAACACCTCTTCAGCAAAATGCCAAGAGAGGTCCAGCTTGACAATGAACTGATGGAGCAAAAGAAGATGCGGCCATAAGAGAGTTGCCAGCTTCACTGAAAGAAGAATAAAAACAATGGGAATGAAGCTGTCAGACTTCTAATTTGACAGAAAGTAGCTTAACTTCAAAGTGACTGGCCTTAGTGTAAAACAGGGATAAAGGAGAAGACAGTAAAGGAAATGGAGAAGATACAGAACAGATAATAAGAAAAGAGAAAAGGCTAATGGAAAATTAAGTTTAATTGCCATTTTAAGCAACTTTGACAGACAACCTGGGTTTGCACAGCCTAAAATGAGGATGAGCAGTTTATGGTTCAATGTTTGTTGAAGTTTAGGTACAATCTTAGCACACCATGTAAGCAAGACTATCATGTTAAGTTGTGGTGTGATTTATTTGACTGGAACTACAATATTATGAGAACATAGAAAATTGCTTTGTGAACTTGGATTAAAACTGGCCTTGGGTCAAGAAAGTTGGGTCTAAAGCTAACCATCTATAGCCAGTGAAATCAACTGACCTAACTCAATTTTTAAAAAATTATATGAAGAATGGTTGCAGGAATTCGGTATGTCTAGTTTAATAAAAAGAAGGACTAGGGGAGACATGATAGCAGTGTTCCAATATCTCACAAAGAAGAGGGAGTCAAACTATTTTCCAAAGCACCTGAGGGTAGAACAAGAAGCAATGGGTGGAAACTGATCAAGGAGAGAAGCAACTTAGAACTAAGGAGAAATTTCCTGACAGTTAGAACAATTAATCAGTGGAACAACTTGCCTGCAGAAGTTGTGAATGCTCCAACACTGGAAATTTTTAAGAAAATTTTGGATAGTCATTTGTCTGAAATGGTGTAGTGTTTCCTGCCTGGGCAGGGGGTTGGACTATAAGACCTCCAAGGTCCCTTCCAACTCTGTTATTATGTTATGTTATGTTATGTTAAAATAAAAAGACCTGCAAATAGAATGACTATAGCAAAATAAAGCAAAGATAGTATCAATAGTGATAGGTGTCTTGGGTGCAATCCTAAAACATCTGGAACACCACTTAAACATCATCAGCATTTAAACAACATAAAAAATGCCAAATCCAGTCTAAACATCTGGCTGATTGTGTGACTAACCATAATAATAATAGTAATATAAAAATAGTACTTTAGTTGTTTCCTGTTAGCAAAACAAACAATAGAAACCAGGTCAGTTGCTAGTCTGCTTTCAGCTGGCAATTGGCAATTATCAGCAAAAAAGCACTAGGCTGGTTAACTGGCAAGGAAGGAGAAAGATGTGGTTTCATAGCATTAAGTAAGCCCAGTGCTATTACTGAGCAAACCCTGCTCCATAGTGCGGTCATAACACAGGTATGAAAGTAAAGGGCTGCCATAACTAATCCCGCTTTGCTTGCCTCGATATATTTTCATAAGCTGTTATTCAGCAGCCTGTTTCTTCTAAACAGTCAGCCATCCTTAATACCCAATATGTCACTTCTAAATGTGGAATCACATGGTGCGTGACCACCTGATATTTGTGAATTCGTAAGCTCTTTGAGGTGCTTTGAGGGAAAGCACCTCAGAGGGAGACCACAGCTGTGATATAAGGATATCTGCAAGAGGGACCTAAAGGCCCTGGGAATGGACATTAACAACTGGGAAACATCGACCTCCAATCGTTCAGCTTGGGGGCTAAAGACGCAGCACAGCCTTCTCCAATTCGAAGAGACATTTGTTCAGCAGGCTGAGGCAAAGAGGCAGTCCTGGAACCAGCGAAATCTGGGGGCTGGGCAGCGGACAGAATGTATCTGCCCTCAGTGTGGAAGGGATTGCCACTCTCGAATTGGCCTTTTTAGCCACACTAGACGTTGCTTTAAGATCTCTATCTAAAGTATGATACCATAGTCTTTTGAGACTGAAGGATGCCAATGATGAAGCTCTTTGAAAAAAACCAAGCTCACTCCTACTTCAACCACACCTCCAATGTGGAGGTCATTATTCTACCTGGTCAGTAACAGTAACAGAGTTGGAAGGGACCTTGGAGGTCATCTAGTCCAACTCCCTGCTCACACAGGAGACCTGTACTAGGGATTTGAACCGCCAAACTGCCGACCTTCCTGATTAACAAGCTCAGTGTCTTAGCCAGGCAAGAAGTTCAGAGCAACTCTTTTTGGGCAAGGGCTTCAACTGGTCAGTTCTGTCCATCTCATGGATCTAATGCAAAACTGAAGCAGATTATACCAATTCTGATATAATATACTGAAATACACATGAAGCCTTTCTGCAATATGCTCTTTGCATGACTTGTTGGGAAGAGTCCTTTGAACAGACTCCTTTAGAGCCTTTAAGCTTCAGTTCCTAGAGGCTTGAGCAGGGGACTGTGAGAAAATTGGGAAATTCAGATGAGTGGTTGAAGAAAGAGAACAAGAGTCTCTGCTGGGTTGAATCTGTTCTGGAGATCCCAATGCTCCCCATAGAAAATATTCCCATTAGCAACAGGAACTGAAACAGAGTGCTCTGTGGCTGGCCTGGGACTTATCAATTCAAAAGTTCAACTTACCTTTGTTAAATGATTTCAGATTGAGCCCATGGATTGTGCACTCTTGAGGCTACAGTAATCTCTACTTCCACTGATTTTAGTGGAGAGAATGAAAGCAAAAACAAACCAGCCTGAAGAAAAATGAAAAGCCATTCTTCCACTTCATGACTTGGCTGCTCTCCTTTGTCAGTTTCGAAAGAAGTGAATTAATTCTTAGGATCAGTCTATCCCTCAAAATGAAAAATGGAAGGACATGGCGGAAGCACCTACCGGATTGGCTTCGAGACTTGAGAGCTAAATTTTGTGAATTCTCCTGGAGCAGTCCACTCAGAGCCCAGCTAAGGAGGGGGGGGGGAGAAAAGAAGAAGAAATAAAGATATTATTTCATTTTTTTGCAGAAATAAAAAGTATGGCTGTTTCCTAATAATTTCATTAGTGACAACTGATATTTTCTGCTTAAAAAAGCAGCTACTGAAGAGAAATTTGTTACTATTGCCTTCTTCCAGTATTTTGTTGTTGTTGTTGTTTTTACTTTCCAGTCTCACTTACTGAGATCTCTTGATATTCTCCTATTCAAGCACTAATCTAATTTAGCCAGGCTTGGCTTTTGCAAATACGCAAGACTGAAAAGGACTGATCAAACAAGAATGGCTTGCACCTTGTCACTTCTGTGATAATGCAAAAATAGTAAGCTTGTCCCATGGTAGGGCCTCCAATCTCTATAATAGTGAGAGTCAGTTTGGTGTAGTGGTTGAGCAGGTGGTCAAGAAATCAGGAGATTGTGAGTTCTAATCCCACTATAGGCATGAAAGCCAGCTGAACGATTTTGGGTCAATCACTCTCTCTCAACCCAATTCACCACAGAGGGTTTCTGTTGTGGGAAAAATAGGAGCAGGCAGGAGTATTAGGTATGCTTCCTGGCTTGCGGTTTATATAAAGTAATAAAAGCTGGATAAAAAAACTAAAAAATAAATAATGCCTGAGATAAAAGTAATTGTAACTTTACAACTACTTAAAAGCTACTTTTTCCTCTTCTAAAGGCGCTGTCCCAGTTTTACCCCAGAAATAGTAGTAACGGGAGCCACTCGTTGCTCCCATGTAACACCACTACTACGCAGTCTGCACTGGCTTCCTGTGATCTTTCGGGTGCACTTTAAGATTCTGGTAACCACCTTTAAAGCGCTCCATGGCTTAGGGCCCGGGTACTTACGGGACCGCCTGCTGTTACCTCATGCCTCCCACCGACCCGTACGCTCACACAGAGAGGGTCTTCTCAGGGTGCCGTCCGCCAAACAATGTCGGCTGGCGGCCCCCAGGAGTAGGGCCTTCTCTGTTGGAGCTCCTGCGCTTTGGAACGAACTTCCCCCTGGTTTACGCCAAGTGCCTGATCTTTGGACTTTTCGCCATGAGCTGAAAACGCATTTATTTATCCAAGCGGGACTGGATTAAAAGTTTTACTTAATTTTAACTGGGGTTAGTTATTAATTTTTAGGTAATGGGGTTTTATCATTTTAATTGTAATTTTAAATTTTGGACTATTTAAATAAGTTTTTTAATTAATGTTTTACCTTGTATGATATTTGTATTTTATCGGGCTGTAAACCGCCCTGAGTCCTTCGGGAGATAGGGCGGTATAAAAATTTGATTAAATAAATAAATAAATAAATAAATAAATAAATAAATAAATAAATAAATAAATAGAAATGATTTTTTAGAAAATTCACTTGTGTCTTTGTTAGCATTCCCATCTCTGCTACCTAGAGTTGGAATCATAGAAGATGGAACAGTATGGAAATTACAAGAAACCCAATACTCAGCCTGCATCCTATCCCTCTCAATCTCATTTTCCCTGCTTTGTATTTGCATTTATGGGGAGGGAATAAAAATGGTAGCTTTGTGAAAGTAACAACAAATCTGCTTTCCCAATTTCTCTTAAAGAAAATGGGGAGGGGGTGACAGAGCACTACAGCTTGTTGGCTTCAGGAGAGGAAAAATCCAAGGGGGCAGAGCAGTGGAACACCCAGACGAAAAGCTATTAAACTGCCTTTGAAGCATTTGTTATGAGGTAACTAAGCTGCAAATTAATAATCTCAGCTGGCGATAGCTTCAGAAAGTTCCACAGCGTTCTCATAACACAAGGATGTGGCATTGATCCTAGGTCTGGGTATTCCTTATATGTGAAAGGGGGCATAAATGTGCAAGTTTTGACCCTGGCCTTTGTGCATCCATTACAAATACACATTGAGAGAACTACGGCTGTTCTGGGACTTGGCCATGCAAGTTTAAAATATGACCATAAAGGAAGATTTAATTTTGTGTTGCTTTAATTTGTTAACAGAATGTCAAAAGCACAGATTATAAATCTGTTTGGTACACCCTGGGGATTTCAAAACTTCCCAGTGTTTGAGAGATAGTCTTTGAAATATAAGTGAGATAAGCAATAAAAACACATGTTCAGAGGAAGGGAAAACAGATATGAAATCTGATCAATTTCCTATGAAAACTTCTCTGTCTTGAAAGAGTGTTCCTAGCGATTGCCTACTTCCTAATGTTTTTAGAACCAAACTATTAATCATACATACAGTATTTGTATGTGTTTTTCTCCCAAGAGTTCTCTTTCTTCTTTGCTCTTTACTGACAAGCAAATTCAGAGGCTTTAATTCAGGGCTGAAAAAAATGGTGCAGGAAGTGTAGTTTAACCCTTTCACATCTTTTTCTGGCACAAAACCATTTTGCTCACATTGCTATTAAAAATAACCCAGTCCTTCCTGGCTTCTTGAAACAATTGTGAAAGTAACTAAGAGTTTTTGCAAATTCCTCTATTCCTCTCATATTCTTGGTTGGAATAAGGAATCCTAGAGAAGTAACTCCAAGCACAGGAAATTTTTGCCTGAAGTCATTTCTTTGCTTGGATCTGCCTAGCCCTAGCTGGTGTTGTCCAGATGTGTCTTTGATCTTGCTGGCTGTAAGTTGGAGAGATGCAATTCCTGAAGGCATTAGACCAGGAGTGGCTAGACTAAAGTAGCCAGGTATAATAGTTCTGTTAACTAGGGGATAAAGTAGGAACACCATTCTCATTGTGTGTAAGAATTCTGTTCAAATAAAAGACAATGCACATTTCCACCTTTAAATATTATATAGCAGGTATTACCAAATTCTCTAACTGCTCAAAATATACCCTTTAGGTTTCCAGATTTAAAAAAATCCTATCCGTGAGAAGCCAGGTTAAGGGCAGAGTTAGACAACTCTGGATTTATTTCACAGATCCAACATTTTCTTTGAAATATTTTGCTGATTCCATATAAGGTGTAACATGCCATTAGTATTTAAAATATAAGCACATCACTAATATTGAATGAGCAGTCCTTGACGCCTCTATCATAACTTTGCTGCCTCTGTCAAAGATACAGATTTTGCTGAACAGCAAAACAGCGCTACGATTGTACAAATCAAAATAGCCTAAGGAGTTGCATTAATTCTCTCTGTCCATTACATTTTTGTCTGTAAATGCACAGGAATGCACTTTTCTCAGATTCAGAAAAACCTACAGAGGGACTGTTGACAGCATGGGGGCAGAAGCACTTATTTAGCTGTTTTCAAACATTTTAAAGCTGAACAGCTGAGCTAAAACTCACAAACATTGAAGATTTCTCTGCTGAACTTATTTTGTACATTTTTAATGCTTCTTATGCTACTTTTTTCCCAAAACAGCAAAGTGTTCACAGTATGAATGGATTTTAATAGGGTGCCCAACTGCTTGGGTCACATGAAGAGAGAGATTTGACAAAAGTTGGCTGTTGGCTGTTACAGGAAAAAGAGGAAGCACAATTTGGTGCAGATTTCCATTTGTTCCCAGATATTCACCCTTGAACCTGAACTTCTGGGTGTCTGAGTAAATATCAAGTTTGTTCATAACAAGACCTTTTTCATTCATGACCTGGTAGCATATGAATGGGCAGACTCAGCATGCATCACTAAAACCTGATCAGGTGAAGAAGGCAATATAGTTCTGCTAGATATATGCCCTCCTAGATTTCAGGTCCTTCAACGGCCACTGATGATAATACCCAGTTGCATAAAATTATCCTAGGCCAGATCAGAGGTGCTAGAGAAGTCTTTGTCTTATGCTGTAAGGGACTTCATAGCTCAGACTGAATCCTCCTTTATTTCTGATCCTTTAACAGATCTGAGGAAATTACACTTCCCTTTGAAGAGGAAGATCTGTGGCTTAGGCAATTTCCTGAAAACCTTCAGGTCCTACTAGAATAAGAGATAGACACCAGGACCAGAGGAGTTCTTGTCAATCTGAAATTGGTGTGCAATTTGCAGTCTTTCCTGAGTAAAGAAACCTTACCATATGATCACACCCAACAATTAAATGACTATTATCTGGGAGTTATCTCTATCTGTAAAATTCAGTTGGTAAAAATGCAATTGCCTGGTTAGTAGGGGCCGCGGTGTGGCTCAGGCTGTAAGAAGCCTGTTATTAAACACAGCTGCCTGCAATTACTGCAGGTTCTAGTCCCACCAGGCCCAAGGTTGACTCAGCCTTCCATCCTTTATAAGGTAGGTAAAATGAGGACCCAGATTGTTGGGGGGGCAATAAGTTGACTTTGTATATAAATATACAAATAGAATGAGACTATTGCCTTACACAATGTAAGCCGCCCTGAGTCTTCGGAGAAGGGCGGAATATAAATGTAAATTAAAAAAAAAAAAGTAAGAATTGTAAAATGATGTTGTGGTAACTATTAGTTTTCCAGAGCCAATCCAATTTCCCCCCATAATCTGTAATGCCCTTTGTGACTTGGCTTTAAGTTAATTGAGGACCTGCCTCTCCTAATTGGATGCTGTCCAACCTATACATGCATGCAAGGAAGGGATGCTGAGGGTCCTGATCTCTGTCAAAGTCAAGGAGTCACAGACCCAGAAGCTGTCTTCTGGTGGCCTTAATGCTATGGAATAATTTAACTTCAAAGATCTAATTCAGATTTTCCTCCAATCTGCCGGAATTGTTTTGTTTAATCACCTTTTACAAAATAATGAGTGCTTTAGTAAACTTTTTTTTTTTTGTGACACTGGGCTCCTGCTTTATTTTTATTTGATTGGTGTTTTGGGTTATGATGATTTGGTCTAGCAGCTGGACAGAGTAATTGTTTGGGAATTTAGATGATGCTTTTACGATAGTTAATTTGTAAATCATCCAGAATCTGGGAGCTTGGCAGTGCATAAATAAATGTAATAACTAATTAACTAACTCAATAAACCAAAGCATTTTGCCTGAAATCAAACTGCAAATTTCCTCCTTTATATGGGAAACCGTGTCTTATTTCCAGCATTTCTTTACTCTCTAACATAGAGGTAAATAGACTCTCCATACATAGTATGGAAATGAGAACTCTATTTTCACTCTAAATGAACGGAGAGAAATAAGCATAAACCTTGTGCTATAGCCATAGACAAGAGACCTACAATGCAAGGCAGTGTTAGTGAAGAAACCAAATGGGCTCAAGCTGTGAACCACAGGAGCAGAAGGGGGCTTGCATATAAAATAACACTATTGCAACATGTGAGAATTTCAAACAGACATATTTGAATTTTGTACAATACATCCAGGTTTTAATTATGCAGCCTCCAGATGTAAAACTCACAGCTGAGTTGGTTCAAGGTTTATATGTCTCCCAGTGGCAACACTACGGTTTCATTTACATTTAACTCTCTCAGCAAGGAACCAAAGAGATGGTGCCAAATGGTACTGTTTGTAAGAAGGCTGTAAGAAGCACATCAACCCATGGAAAGCTGCTATGACACCTTTATCATCATCTTATTATCAAAAGTTGCCCACCTTGCCCACAAACGCCACCAGACGTATATTGGCTGGGGTCTCATCAGAGCTGAGCCAAAATTCAGAATTATCATCCGAAGCTACAGAAAACTGAAAATCTCCTATAAGACAAGGAAAGAGAATTTAGCTAATAAAAGCAGGAAAGTTAAAATTTTAATTTGTTTCCTGTCCTAGGCTACCTATACTGTCATGTCATCTTAAATGTTACTGTCTGATCTCAAAAACCTGGCGTGACAGTGCCTTATTGTTTGGTTTATTTTTAAGAAGTGGGGGGGGGGGCGAGAAAGAAATACTTTATTCAAAAGTCTCATAAGCTTTTTGAAGGCATGAAACTTGTGACCTGGAAAGGGCACTGAGGAGCAAAATGTGTTACAATCATTACTTAGATAATCTGGCTTCTTCTGGAGCTGCACAACAATGCCCAGGGTGAGACTGTGGGAGAAAGGCAATAATAGGGGATTTTTTGAATAAAAATATTCTGGCATGAAGCTAGGGGACAGAAACTCCAGAAAGGAAGCTCTGCCCTTGAAGGAGAAGTTATTGTACTCACCATCTTTGAAGGGATGAATGTAGCCAAAAATACGTAGCCCATAATTTTTCCACTTGGGTGACACAGCCAACTTTTTTACTGTTGTACGAGTCTAAAAGTCAGAAAGGAAAAAAAAGAGACTCTTTGCATGTAACATTCCACTTCACAGTGGGAAAGTGGAATGTTGGACAAATGCTATCCAATTGTATTCACTGCGATAGCACACTGGAAAACAGAATTTATATATATGAGCTTCTCCTATGTATTGTGCAAATTCAAAGCATTACACAAGACATCAGCAGAGTGAGGGAATGCCAATTAAACTTTCTCTCCAGATACAGTAAATAATGTCCTATTACTTTAGTGTTATTGTCTGCTTTATTATGTGTTGCACGATTGTCTTCGTGTTTTCCTCTTCTAAGCTCTTTTACATTGCTGGCCTTTGGCTATAAAATTCATTCACTCATCTAGCAAAGTGACTATTGTAAGAATCTAAAGGCATCATTTATAAGAATAAATAAAGTCAAGTGGGAATTTCTATTGTACTGCTGATCTTCCCACACTACTGTACAGCTTCCTCTATCAGATTCTAATTTTGTGAGAGTTCCCATATTTGGCCACAATCATAGGGACAGGAAGTTGTATAAACTATATTTTTACTCAATTTTCTGTCCATAGGTTGTACTGAACTGCAACTTCAATAATTTCTGGACAGCACAATCTTTAATTAGGAGAAACTGTAGCCCAGCAAATCATGATGGGACCCGAGAGAAAAGACTGGCTGTGATTATTTTATTTTTGTATACTTTGATTTTTCTTGCTTTGTTGTATACAAAGAGTCAGAATGATAGGAACAGTTTACAAATGCTGTGAATGGATGACTGACTGACTGACTGACTGACCGACTGACTGACTGAATGAATGAAAAATACTATTAAATGAAAGCTATTACTGGCATTCACTAACATTCAGATATAGCCAAATTATATTTAACAAAATGTAAATTCACTTCAGAAGTGCTTAAGAATATTTACTGCATAGAAAAAGAGAAGACACACTCTCTTGGAAGTTATAAAGAATTGGCATCTTTTTGGAGACTAGATTATACTTACATGAGGATATAGGGGGAAATGCAGATTCTTCCTTAGATGTCCCACAGCTCCTCCACACCAATCTTCAAATACATGCAAGTTTGCTCTCCCTTTGTACTGCAAAATTAAAATGGCATCACTTAGGCTATACATACATTCTCTGGCAGTTTTATAGTTTATGGTGTATGTATAGGCATGCAGGTGTGTGTATGTAAAAAAATAAGAATAAAGAACCTGAGTTCTCAAAATTTTTGAATTTTAGCTTGTATCACCCCAAACCAATGTTAAATGGGTATGGGAGTTGTTAAATACAAGATTAGTATGTAAGACATCTTTCTCCTGCCAGGTAGACACCTACGTTATTGATAATATTCATCAGTTAGGAAAAAAGGAAGACTATGAATGTCATTAAACGGAAGAAAATGGAGCATCACTCCATATTTTACATGGTAAATATTACCGGGCACTTACTAATGAAAATAATACTGTACATTATGAGAGGTCCTTGGTGTTCTCGGAGCTTGGTCGCTTTCTTGCAAATGTTTCATTACCCAAACTAGGTAACATCATCAGTGCTAGTTAAGAGTGGGGTTTCTCCCAGTTTATATTCTAGTGGCCTGTCCTATCAGCATTGATGGGAGTGATTTTGGAGGTTATTTGGCTGGGTTGTTTAGTGTTATCTTATTTGGCAGTTCCTTGGCTGTGGTATTGTTACTTCTTGATTGTTGGTCTGAGATTAATCTTGGTGTTCATCTATGCTCATCTGGGTGTTGATTGCTGGTGATAAGGCGCTTGGATCTTTTTGTTCCCTTTTGGCTTGTTCATTGTCTCTTCTGCAGAGTATGTAGATATTGTTTATATGTATTGTATCTATTGATAGCCAATTTGTCAGAGTGCCAAGCTTCCAGAACGTCTCTAGTGTTTTTGGACTTGGCTTGTTCTTGTGTAAGTGCTCTATTCAGATATGACAAACACAGTGCAGCAACCCTGAGCAGCAGAAAAAGGAAACAGATCATCATTTTTTTTTTTTTGTTTACATTTATACCCCGCCCTTCTCCAAAGACTCAGGGCGGCTTACAGTGTATAAGGCAATAGTCTCATTCTATTTGTATATTTTTACAAAGTCAACTTATTGCCCCCCCAACAATCTGGGTCCTCATTTTACCTACCTTATAAAGGATGGAAGGCTGAGTCAACCTTGTACTGAGTCAATCTGTACAACATCTTCCAACAAAATGGATAGACTAATACCAAGATTAACATCAGATCAATGATGTGAGCATCAGACCAACCATCAAGAACTCAACAATGTCCCAATCAAGGAACTGCCAAACCAGCTAACAGTAAACAGCTCAACCAAAGGACCTCCAAAATAATTCCCAACAACACTGACAGGGCAAACCACTAGAATATAAATTGAGAGCCATTCCTTACTAGTACTGATGATGTTACCTAGTTTGGGCAATGAAATGTCTGCATGAAAACAACCAAGCTCAGAGAGCACCAAAGACTCCGTATTTCAACTCTGAACTACAAATACTTTCCTTTATCAGTACAATGCATTATGTAGTATAAATCTACTACAATATCCTTGCATTGTAGGTAAGTTATAAATATGTTAAATAAAATGTACTTGGGATAAATATGAGATTCCTTAAAGGATAAATATTAATGTATATCTTAAAAAAATTAAATTGAAGCCCTTTTTTAATCAGCACATAAACAATTGAATAACTGAAAGTTCTGGCTTTAGACAATCCCCTAACTTTAATAAAAGAATGTGGAATGTGAACCAAAATAAAAGAATGTGGAATGTAGAACAATCACTTGCATACTGGCTTGTGATATTAGCCTAAAAATGGGCTGGGTATTTAAATTTTAGAAATCAATAATGCCTTTTTGAAAACTTAGAAGTCTCCAGCTCTGAACAAAGCAGGGGTGAAAACAAATGTAGGTGCTATATTTTCAGACAGCCAGTTGCAACTTGACATATTTGATAAAGTATAGGAGCACATTAAGGCCTCTCAACTCTAGCCAATAGTGATATTACCTAGACCAATGTTTCTCAACTCTGGCAGCTTTTAAGCTGTATGGACTTCAATTCCAATAATTCCCCAGCCAGCATGCTGGTAGGGAAATCCTGGAATTGAAGTCCATGCAGCTTAAAGTTGACAAGAAACAATGATCTAGGCTCATTCCAGTCAGCCTTGGTTATGGGAAAACAGATATGATATTCTCTTATTAGACAAAGAAATATAAAATGAAAACTATTGCTCCTGGACAGCCAGATCAGTTTACTGCCCTTTGGTCAATTGCCAATCTATATTACGGTCATGGAGCAGCACAAAAAATTAAACATTAAAATAAAGCAAAACTGAACAAGGCATAGTAATATATTACAATTGATGGTGAAATAATCAGTGGTCTGCCTAATTTTACAGACAGTGTAACAAAACGTAGAAAAACTGGATCATACAATTATAGTTGTACATAAAAGCGATCAGAATTTCTGGGATATTTAATCAGGTAGGGTGTTATGAATCCCTACAGAGGGGGCAATACACAGGATATGAGCTGTAGTTTCAATAGCCCCCTTGTCTACAGGGGCACAGACTCAGGTCATATGGAACTTTCTTGTATTGGTCCTCCAGAACTGCTGTGGGCAGAACGTTATGGCCAAAGTTAATGTCCTCTGAAATTTTAGAGACAGGTATATACTGTAAATATCTCACTGTTCAAGAAAACATTCTTGGGTAAAACAGACATATCCTGATACTTAATACTTCGTTTAAATGCATTAAGTGCATGCTCATAGCCCATCATTAGGAACTCCTCCTTGAAGAGGCTGAGATAGCAACAGTACTTAGACTTATATGCCACTTTACAGCCCTCTCTAAGTGGTTTACAGAATCAGCATATTGCCCCCAACAATCTGGGTCCTCATTTTACTGACCTCGGAAAGATGGAAGGCTGAGTCAGCCTTGAGCCTGGATGCTGGAGTTTTAATAAAATAGTTGATTTATAATTACCATACCTTCCATAAGGAAAGGGCTCAGATCTGTAGGGAAGATCATCACCAGTTTCCACCTTGAACAGCCCTCCCTCCTTAGAACTGTGTTAGAAACACAGGGGCCTACCTGCATATTAGGTAAAGGTTAAGGTTTCCCTTCCACATATGTCATTCCTGTAATTCCTGACTCTAGGAGGTGGTGCTCATCTCCTTTTCAAAGCCAAAGAGCCAGCGCTGACCGAAGACATCTCCGTGGCCATGTGGCCGGCATGACTAAATGCCAAAGGTGTACAGAATACTGTTATGTTCCCACTAAAGGTGGTCCCTATTTTTCTACTTGCATTTTTTAATGTACTTTCGAACTGCTAGGATGGCAGAAGCTGGGACAACTAACGGGAGCTCACCCCGTTACGTGGCACTAGGGATTCGAACCGCAGAACTGCCGACCTTTCAATCGACAAGCTCAGCGTGTTAGCCACTGAGCATATTACCTTTTTATAATTCAAACCCACTCAGTTGGCCATAGCCACATGGACAGTAATGGCCTCTTTCTACTGCTGACAGCTACACTTTAACATTATCCAAGCCAATATTGGTACTAAACATAACTGATCATCAAGCCACATCATTTGTACCATCCAAATATTGTCTTGGCTAAAAAGAGGAAGTCTGTCCAGCTAGAGCAAGATATTTGGCAACTGCTGCATATTTCCCAAGCTGTTTTTATCAACACAAGTCCACTGGAAAAAACAGCTCCAAATCCAACAGATAATTGTATTAAACCAAAACATTATAGTACAGTAACCTCAAAGTTGTATGGAGATCACCGTTTTATAAGAAGGTCGAGAATGTTCTGTCAGAGAATCTTAACTCACATCGAGCGTCTTATTGCCAGGGTTAAAGACTATGGTGAACATATGTGCTAGTTCTGTCCTTGTGTATCTTTTTTTTTTTTTTTTTTGTTATAAAAAGTTTTTATTGGTCAAAAAAAATTTATGCAAATACATATCAGGTATGGTAAATTTTCATTTTTCTTATACATGATAAGAATTTTACTCAAAATTTTAAACACATACAACAGCCATATGGCAAGCAGGTGATACGAAGTAGCTAAGTTTCAATCTTACACAATAAGGAAGGGTCAAGAATAATCAGAATATCATACGAAAGAGAATAAGGAAAACCAACACAATACCAAATATCTTTGTCACTTCCTAGTTTTGGATCTCAGAACTCTGGGTTCAGCCTGACCCAACCCCAGGGCCGCAACAGCGGCAGCCGCCTCCGCCCCATGGTCTATAACCTCCCCTTCTTCAATTCCTGGGTCATCTAAATCCAGGAGGGCTTTGTGTTCCTCCACGTAGGCCGCAGCCTCCGCAATTGTACTAATTTTTTTCGTAATGCCCTCCCGGAAAATCATCAATCCCTCTGGCATCAGCCATCTGAAGCCCACTCCTTCTGGTACAATTTGCTTGATAAAAAATAATATTTCTTTCTCATTTCACGTACCTGTCTGGGAATCTGCCTCAGAATGGCTATCTCCCTGCCCCTATAAGTCAGTGCCCCACTCCTATGTTTTCTAAGAATTTCATCTCTCGTCTCTCTTTTCACAAATTTGACATGAACCTCTCTAGGAACTGCATGCGTGCATATTGTGAATTAACTCTATAAACTCGATCCACATCCCAATTCATAAAATCAACACCTCTCCCAAGAAATTCTCCCAACAGTTTAGTCACAACATCTCTCAAGTCTTCTTGGTCCACTTCTTCCAAATTTTGAAACCTAAGAAAATAAGACATTTTATCCATCTGTAGTCCAAGCACAGCATTGCTTGTCGCCTCCTCTTTTCTGCACTGCCCGCATCTCACCCTCCAGACCTTCCACTTTCTGCTTATTTTCTGCTGAGACTTGTTGAGTATCCTTTAAATCCTTTTGGATAGTCACAATTTCTGCTCTTATTTCATCCAGTTTCTTGTCCATATTAGATAACTTTTCCAGAATTCTCTCCATTTCTCCAGCAGTTGGTCTCTGACCTTTTGCCATTTAAAAAAAAAAATTTTTTAAAATCCTCAGGCAAGCACAGTATCCTTATAATTTCCTCCGGATCCACCAGGGGGCACTCACAGGAGCAACGAGTCCAGAGTACAGTTAGTCAACCAGGAAGCCGAAGGGAAGTGATGTCTGTCCTTGTGTATCTTCACCCCATGTTTCTCTAATTATTTTGTAATTTCTTTCTAATTTCTTTCTACCCTCTGAGGCTCATTCTGCTAGTTAAGCACTGCCACCAACTTAAGACTTTATTTATTCTTTATTACTATTGGCATCCCCATAGTAATTCTGGTTTATAAAATATGATAGCATACTGAAGACACAATAAAAATGTACTTTTATTCATGCTTTGCATCAGCAACATTATGACAATTTTTCGATGGAAAAGGAATTTATTTATAATTTAATAAGTTTGGGGCCCATGGAAACTCAATATCTGTTTTAATAGGGGTGTTTCTAGTGTTGTGTGCTGCAGAGTCTATTGGATTTAGTGGCCAATAAATTTAAAATAATAATTTCACCAACTACTCATTTAATTACGTAACAGGGAGAAGTTAGCATTATACTTCTTCTCTATCACATCCAGGCACTCTTTAACATGGGGAACTTCACTTGAAGGCACTTTCAAATACATAATCTTGATGTGTCTTCTAGAGTAATATAGAGCCATGTGAAATAGGGCTCTATCATGGATAAACATGTATGTTATGCACCTTTAAAGTTAGCAGACGTACATGAATGAGAAATGCAGAGAATAGAAAAGTTCCTTTGCTACTTAGAAATGGCCCTCTGCTATTTTACCCCACTGATAGTAGAAAGAAAAAGAAGCTATTACCTCTAACTGCACCATCTGAATGTTATTTGACATACATTTCCGGAAGTTACAAGATAGGTATCATTTTAGTGCAGTTCCAAGAAAACTGGATATCCCATTTTTATAGAGGTCCTTTAGGCCTGCGGTTATTTAAAATTTATTAACCCTCTTTAGCATATATTCACACATATTCTAAGCATCTTAGAACAAAATCAACATATAACTTATTCCCCACAAAATCATTTCGACTTTGAAAAGATTCTTAAGACTTCACCAGAGAAATTGTCTATAATGTATAAATTTATGTTAAATTTATATTGGAAATATGAACAAGAAGAGGCATTTTATCATGTTTGATGGATGGGTAAAAAGAGCTAGAAAATTTGGGATTCAAATACACACTGATTCAGAGGATTTTAAAGATTAATGTACAACAGAAACCAGAGTTTTTTCCCCCTTTGGGTACTGATGGACAGTTAGAAAAAAAGTCATGGAACTTTGTTTCCATTTATAATAACTGCAGTGAGATTATTGTGCAGACAAAGATGAAAAGATTCGGCACTACCCACAGTGAGAAATGGCTGATGAAAATGATGGAAGTAGATAAGATGGCTAAATTGATTTTTCTTTTAATCACAGAAAAGACAGTACCAACATTTATCCCTGACTGGAAAACCCTTTAGACTTTTTGTGTAAAACAGAAAAAAATGAATTTACAACAAGTGGGCAGATTATAGAAAGAAGAGTGGCTTGTTGTAACCATAGAGTAAGATGTAAATATATAATTATACTTATAACTGCTGTATAGAAAATTGGCAGTACATTCTTTGTATGCCTTTTCTCTCTCTCTTTTGCTTGTTTTTCTTTCTTGCACTTTAAGATTTCTGTTGATTTTTTCTTGCTTTATATTTTTATCTTCCTTTTGAATTCTTTAATATATATATATATAAATAGATTTTGAAAACATCCAGCTACAAACCAATATCCAGTATTTCAGATGTAACAGAAACAATGTAAAATTATGTATAAAAGACTATGAAAAGATTAAATCAGTTAACTCCTGTTCAAAATGCCAGATAAAATAAAATGTTATTCAACAGTTTATTAAAAATCATAATGAGGTGGTGCCAAACATACTCATACAAAAGAAGTCAATTTACAGAAATGATTCTGCTGAGAAAACATTTTTTTCTATTTCCTCCTGACACTGAAAAAGCTACTACACATAATATGGGTAATATTTGATTCCAAGAGTGTTGGCATCTCCAGCTGAAGGTCAAACCCAGAGGTCATTGCAGTCAACCCACATCCACCATTCACAATTATGAATTACAGCAACTCCTGAATCCACAGCCTTGTTGAAAATGGGCTTTCCCTTTCGTAACATCTCTGTTGCAATGATAATCCCATCCAAACAGTAATTCATAATGTCCTTCTTGCATTCAACCTTCAGCTGGCACACCTCAGCTGCTGCTCCCTAGGTATCGTTGTAATACTTGAAATAGAGGACTGGCCACAAGCTTCCTTAAAGCCATAGGAGCTGAGAGTATCATGGAAACAAAAAAAAATATGGCTGAGATGGAATAATATAAAAGTAAATCCCTGATATAACCCAGCAGAGTATCATAAAAGCCGGTGTTTTAGAACTGATGCTTCATTAAATACAACGCACATCATGCCATTGTTATTTTGCATGAAGTTAATGTAAGATGCTGATCAGTCTCCTGTGCAAACCTAAGTACTGAATAAAGCAAGTAACTAAATTTATTATCCTTTGTGACACATCCCAGGAGAACAGGATGCTTTATATATATATATATTATTTATTTATATTGTGTATTATATTATTGTATAACACATCAATTGTGTTGTAAATGTGGTACCTTGATGAACGTATCTTTTCTTTTATGTACACTGAGAGCATATGCACCAAGACAAATTCCTTGTGTGTCCAATCACACTTGGCCAATAAAAATTCTATTCTATTCTATTCTATTTATTTATTTTATTTATTTGTCACAACAGTGTATCTAGACATAAGCATGAAATAACTATACGATATATAAGCATATATATAAGCATAAGTATGTAATAACTATACGAACTGGATACAATTAAAGGGAACATTAGGACAGTAACGGTAGGCACGCTGGTGCTCTTATGCACGCCCCTTACAGACCTCTTAGGAATGGGGTGAGGTCAATAGTAGATAGTTTCTGGTTAAAGCTTTGGGGATTTTGGAAAGAGACCACAGAATCAGGTAGTGCATTCCAGGCATTAACATCTCTGTTTCTGAAGTCATATTTTCTGCAATCAAGTTTGGAGCGGTTCACATTAAGCTTAAATCTATTGTGTGCTCGTGTATTGTTACAGTTGAAGCTGAAGTAGTACATAAAATAAATTAATGCCAACCACTAAAATCCAAAGATTTTAAAAGAGTAAAATCCAAAGAGTACTTGCAGGTCAAGAGGGTACAGGTGGACCTCACATGGGGGTGGGGTGGGGGACAAGAGGTCCAGAGGGCAGGTGCAATGACAGAAAAGGCCTTTCTCCTGGACCCCACTAGCTGGAATAATTGGACCGATGGGGCTCACAACATGCCTCTCTGTCGGCACAAGTGGGATGGGCCAATCCCAGTGGGATGCATTTCTAATAGCTTCTCTGCCTATTTTCCTGTCATAATGACAGCCAAACAGCATCTGAAATGCCCAGATGGAAGTATCTGTGTTGCAATGAAGAGTATTATTCCAAATCCTGTAAATAAATCTCAGCTAAAGATTCAGCAGGAGGTGAGCCGGATCAAAGAGGAGGAAACTGAATCAATTAAATCTTATTTATTTGCCTGAACTAATTGTAGAACCTCCCTGGCAGCTTTTAAAAACATTGTTTAGCCGCTATGAACATAAACCTTCAGGAAAGGTTCAATTATTGTAAGATCATTTCATAAACAATGGTCTCCTCAGCCAAGAATTAGTCTATTCACAGGCTGTTACAGCCTTTTGGCAGGGAATGTAAGCTTGACATCAAATGCTGAAATCCATTATGAAACTTCTATGAAAGCATCAGAATAGAAACAGAGCAAATATTCTAATTTTCTTTTACACTTCCCATTTATTTCAGCGGATTGCATCAAGCTGATACACATAAAACATCAGATGTTTAGGCTGATGTTGGTTTTATGTGATTTTGAAGCTGTTGTGGCTTAGTGTCATTTACAAACCAGGCTGCTCTGGCTGATTTGTCAAACCATGATTTGGGTTAGCTCCAACGTTTCAATGACCTCAATGTTTCATTTAATAAGACTTTCTAAATGTTCCCCCTGCAAAATCACCAACTCTAAATTACCTTCCCTCCCTCTTGATGGGAATGATAACTGGCATAGCAGGAACCAAATACAGAATGAAAAAAAGTTAGAATTTAAATTCTGGTGCATATATACAGGCTTTGTATTGAATAAACATCTATTATACTTAGCCTCATTCTTATCTATAATAAGATATCTACACTAGCCAAGTTGTGCCTGATAGTCTACAAACCGATTCCAGAATAAACGCTGAGGGCATAGACAAATTAGATATACAGTCTATTTATGTATCATAGTATTTGTATGCCACTAATCTCATGTTGGCCTGTTGGTTTACACAGAATCCAATAAAAATAAATTCTACAACATAGAGTAAATCTTATAGCAATAATGACCCCTTTGTTATCAAGTTTATCTACATGAGCTGCCAAATATTCTCCAGAACAATTCCATTTTGAACTATGCTTCTAAAAGCCAGAGGTTCTAACTTTTTGCAATAAAGTATTCCATAGGCATGGAGAACTTGATTAAGGTACATTGTTCCCTTGCTTCCCTCTCAAATCTTACAGGGGAAAGGCTTTTGGAAATTGGATGACGTTGGATGACTTGACCAAGTACCAATCATATTGGACTTCAAAAATAACAACCATCACCTTCCACTATACCAGAAGTGTATTGGCAACCAATACATTCCCTGTAGTTGTTCTGGGCCAAAGTATCACTTACCTCCTCGTTCCAAGGCAGAACATGGCTTGTTACATTTGGTTTTGAGGCTCTTCCAGTTCTGTCGTGACTATACCTTTTAGAAAACCACCCATGAACTTCTTGATCTTCTACCTGTAAGTTTAAAAAAGGGAAATTTTAAATAAAATAAAAATTAAGTAGGACATCATTTCTAAAAGACCAAAGAAACATATTTTTGGAATTATGCCTGATAATTCCAAGATACCAGTGCCAAATACAAAAGTTTTGAGAAAATTGGTTGATAATAATAGAATGCAAGTGTTGAATGAGATACTCTTGTCCAGGCCTGTAAAACTGGTGGCCCACGGGTCAGATGCCTCACACGCAGGCCACACCCACCCCAGCTCCGGAACGGCAAAAAATGTCACGATATGTCACATGACACAATCAAGTTTGACACCTGTGCTCTAGACCAGGGGTCTCCAACCTTGTGGACTTCAACTCCCAGAATTCCCCAGCCAGCTTTATTCTGAGAGTTGAAGTCCTCCAGGCTTAAAGTTGCCAAGGTTGGAGACCCCTGCTCTAGACCACCTTCCTATGGACAGGAATCTATCACTACAGCAGATATAGAAAGAGTGCAACAGAGGAGGAAAATATTCTAGGTCTATTCAGAGAGACATCCAGATTAGACACATCAGCAGGAAATGACTCAAACCTGCCCAATCAGCTTATGTCAACCATCCTTCCTTATAAAGAGACAAATTACTTAGGCAATTAGGGTATTCAAAGAAGGAAACAAAAGCCTTAGCTTGTGATCAATGACACCTTGTCAAATTCCTCTTCTGACAGAATTAATTCTCAGCCAGCTGCCACCGATGAAGGAGGAGACAGAAAACATCCCAAGATTAGCTGTGTCACACCTGGCCTTCCCTCCAGTAGCAAAGGTTTTTGTTTTTGTTTGAAATGCCTGTACCAGCTAAAGATGGAGGCAGGTGGCTGCTTTCTGCAGGATTGGGACTTTTACACCTGGCCTCTAATTCACCAGCTTCTTCCTTATGAGGAAACTGTAGCTGTCACTGAGGCAATCAGTGCAATGGTTAGAAGGATGTAAAGGTGAGCTGTGGCTCTTGGAAGCACTTGCTCCCATCGGTGGCTCTGATCTCATTCATGAGCATCTATCATAAAAAGGATTGGCTGTCTGAAATGACAGATGTTCTATCTTTCTGGCAAACACACAGAAAGATGTGAGCTTCTGTTGTTCACAAGAACTGCCACAGATCTCCGAAAGAGAATGGAGCTGTTTACAGAACTGAGCTACATCATAATAGAAAAAAGTCTTCTCTAGGTGGTGTTTCTCCAGGTGGAAATACTGGGAAGGTGGTATCTTCTCCGGTGGGAATACTAGGAAGTAGTCTAACATGTTGAGAAGGTATTAGGATATAAAAGACTACCTTAGAAAAAGTAAAGTTGAAATGGACAAAAACTCTGCTCTAATAAGAACTCTGCAGCCACGTAAATTGAATAAACAAACATTCTAGTGAGTTCTACTCAGATTGTGCAAATATACAGTATGACTTTGAAGTCCTTTAGATTGTTGTCTACATCTGAAGATGAGTTTAACTCCCAGAGGAAGACACTGTGCATGGACAGAACTACTTCAACTACTTGTTGTACATTAGTGTGTTGTTCCCTTACACTAATGATGCTACCTAGCCTGGTTAAAAAAAAAAAAAAGCAAACTATCCAAGCTCAGAGATCACAAAGAACCCAACCCTGGGCTACATATATTTTCTTCTGTTGGAATCCAGATACAAGTTAGTTTCTTATTTTTGGTTTGTTAAATCTAGATCTCACCTGATTCTAGATTCCTTTTCATTGTGCAGATACAATTTCAGAGTTCCCATTACCAGTTTTTGAGTGGTCTGAATTAATATCCTTATTTTTATTTATTTATAAAATATATGTGCTGCCCATTGAGGGACTTTTATTATGGAAAAGAGGAGGTAAGGGATGTGTATTTGATTACTGCCTTTTACTAAATACTCAGCTATGTACTCAATTTTCCATTATTAATGAATTATGAATAATTATTGATACTATATCATACTCTGTATCCTTAGAAAGTATCCTTAAAAAGATAAGGCAGTGGAAAATGGTTAAAAATATATCAACCCTTATCCCAGCTTACTTTACTGATGGGTATGTTCTAGCAGAATGCAACAGTTTGTGTCACATCCCTAAAGATGCATTCACTTCTATGAAATAAATAATATGTGTCTCATGTATAGCAATCACATCTATTCATGTCTATTTTGCCTCATGCTCATGCTGCAGGAACCTAAGGCCAATTAATTTTTCACCACAGACAAACACACGTTGTACACTTCCAGACAGCTATATTAATCTACCAGCCAAATGCCTTGCCTTCGGGCGGTTTTCATGACACCATAGCCTTCCCATCTGTAATAAGATTTCTCTCCTACCACATTTCTCCTGATGAGAAAAAAAAAAGATTTTAGCTTTAACCTCTTAACATTAGCAGTATTACTATTATGTTCACAGCCACACTCTTGCAAGTGGGGGGGGGAGGGGTTTGGACTGTTTTCCATTGCAGGGAAAACTGCCCCTGCTAGTTTAGGTCTTGTCTTCTATTTAACCCCTGTGTGGTCAAACTTGGGCATAGACAGCATCTTCAATCAACTCTCTGGCATTCAGGTATACATTGTTAAAAATGGATCTTCTTTCAGCCTACTTCCCACTTGAGTAAAATGCCTCCACAATTACAGCTGTTCAGAAAGCTGTTTAAATGGAGTCATGCCCCTATTAGAAAGCCTATCCAGGCTCTTCTATCCAGGTGTGCTGCTATATCACCATGGCAAATGATACATTGCTGTTTTTGCAATCATTTTTCCCATTTCCCAACTACTACCACCCACAGCATCCTCTCAGAGAGCTGAATTTTAGAGGGGAGATAAAGACAAATTGCAAATCTTTTGTGGTGGAGGTGGGGGTGGAGAGAGGCGCATCATTCTTCTTATGGAAAGAGGATAAGGGATTTTTGTAAACTTGTGGTCCAAAGCTTAGAGCCTTAGAGAATAGAATATGCAGCTGTTGCCCAGTTTGAAAGTAAAAAAGGGAAAAACTCTTCCAACTTTTCATACTTCCAAAAATAAAATCATGCCCTTGATGATAATATCTTAGTATTAAAATAGATTTGAAAAACGTAAGTACAAGTTGGAAACATTTAAATAGAATAGAATAGAATAGAATAGAATAGAATAGAATAGAATAGAATAGAATAGAATAGAATTTTTTATTGGCCAAGTGTGATTGGACACACAAGGAATTTGTCTTGGTGCATATGCTCTCAGTGTACATAAAAGAAAAGATACCTTCATCAAGGTACAACATTTACAACACAATTGATGGTCAATATATCAATATAAATCATAAGGATTGCCAGCAACAAGTTATAGTCATACAGTCATAAGTGGAAAGAGATTGCTGATGGGAACAATGAGACGATAGAATGTATATTTTTAAGTTTTAGGAAGCTGAAAAACTGGCAATCTGGAAAAACTTATTGTATGTTTGCCACTTGCGATTGTGCACATTCCATATTCTTCTTTTGGAATGTTGTACATTATTGAAGGATTTGAAGCGTGTTAATCACATTTGTTATTTCTACTTCCTACATGAAAGCATCCGTGCAACAAAAACAAAGACATGAAAGGTGGCAGCGACGGGTTGTGGAGGAAACTGGCAGCCTCTTTTATTTTGCCAGTTTCAAGTGCACCACTTATCAAGAAAGTGCAATTCTTCATTAAAAAAAAAATAGCAGAGCTATAGAAAAGATCCAAAAGAAGCAACAGACTTACGCAGCTGATTCAAAATTGTCTTTGGCAATCTGGTGGTGTGGATGTAGATTTCTTGCAATTTTGTTTTTTGAAATAGTGGTGCATCTAAATGATGCAACTGCTTTAATACTTTGAGAAAAGGCGTTTAGCAAAGCCTTATTTTTGACCCCCCAGGATTAAAACTGGTTTCTGTTAACAGAAGTGGGTCAGAGAAAAGAAAATTTTTCCATCAGATTCAAAATACAGGTCACGGATATTGACCGATTTATACCCGTATGCTCCTGTGAGTGTAGATCAGAGGTGGGTTTCAGCAGGTTCTGACCAGTTCTGGAGAACCGGTAGTGGAAATTTTGAGTAGTTCGGAGAACCGGTAATAAAAATTCTGACTGGCCCCGCCCCCATCTATTCTCTGCCTCCCAAGTCCCAGCTGATCGGAAGGAAATGGGGATTTTACAGGATCCTTCCCCTGCCACACCCACCAAGCCACGCCCATCAAGCCATGCCACACCCACTAAGCCACACCCACAGAACAGGTAGTAAAAAAATTTGAAACCCACCACTGGTGTAGATATATTTGTTGTTGAATGCATTTGTAGCACTAAATGTTTAACATCATAAACACAGATACACCCAAGTCAACAATCTTTGACAGGATCACGAAGAACTCCTCATATTGTGCACAAATTACACACCATATTATAAAATGAATGCTCTTATTCTAAATATAAATAAATACCACATTTTTCCCAGAATTCTATTTTTCCCCCCTACCATAGAACCAGACGGGAGTAAACACAGTATAGGGAGATTTCATGAATTCCTTTTCCCCCGCTGCAGTGATTTTGGTGGGCTCTTCACAAATTTAACTTTCATTGCCAAGATAAGAGTCACCATGAAATTACATTCCCCTTTCAATTCCACTATACCCCTAAGAAGTGGAAGATTGACCAGATTCTAAGTTGACCTATAACAAATTACAGTTACGGTGTTGTCAAAATGATATCTCTTGTTTTTTCCGCTGGTCTTCCCTTCTCATATTAATTTTATTTTTTAGTTTCTATTGAAGGTCGGGGCTTCTGGCCACCTCTACCCCAGCATCTATTCTATTCCATTTTATCATTTTAAGCTACTTTTGGAGTCTATTCTGTTGAAAAGCAGAATAAAACATAGCAATTTTTTGATATCAATTTGTGTATTAATTAATTACTTATCGTAGGCATTAGGGCTCTACCAGACTACATTTAATAAACCAGCTCCAAAAATGAGAAAAGCTCATTTTTAAACCCATAGTTTAAAATCCACAGTTAACAGTGGTTTCTGTGCAGGGGGATGGAAAGGTGTTAAAATGAGTGCTGTGAAGATCCATCTTTAAAAAAAAAAAGGACATCCATAAAAAGGGATGTTTTCTTTACTCAGTCGCAGCTGGCAATGTGATTTTTTTAAAAAAAAAAATCTATGGATATCACACTCTGATCCTTTTCTTCCCCCACCAAAATGGTCTTATTAAATTTCTTTTCTTCTATTCTCTGCAATCTTATACAAGCTTTCCTGGAAACTCCCAGGATTTAAATGGATATGGAAAGAATTTGCTGAACTACTGGTTGCTGGCATTACTTCAGCGATGAGAGAGCCAAAGGGATGGTTGTTCCTTTCTGCACTTCTACAGTAATGTCAAAATCTCGGGACCAGACAAATGGAATCCATTCTGTCATTCCTTCTCATGCCAGGATAAATCTGGCATGGGCAGTTGTTGGATCTCAAGGACCCACCAGCTTGTCACTTGGCTGGTTCTCCATCCTGAGCAGCTGGCTCGGTGATCCTTCAGTTTCATTTCCCACAATGCCTTTGGGATGACGTCATGTCTGGTGTATAGTGGCCCATTTGAGAAAAGGGCATCTCTGAATTACTTTTAGATTACTGCTGTTGTTGCCATCCCCAAGTAAAAGTGTACCTTTGAAATCTAGAACTGATTCCTTCATAGGGCCCAGAGTGCTAGTTTGTTTCCTTGCCATATGCAACAAGGGGGAGAAAGGCAGGATCAAAATCTAATAAATTAATCACCATCACCAAATAATATTAATCACTCCTTTACCAGAGTCCAAAGCTTTAGCCTGTTATTTTATTTTCAGCTCTAGCAGAAACCGTGGAACAGACATCCAATGAATAAGCAAATAAATAATCAAGCAATGCGGAATGGAATGAAGCTATTTCACCTGCTGCTGAGTTCACACAAGCATGCCAAATATATTGCAGCACCTCCCAATCATATACAAATAGTAAGCTGCTTTTTTTTTATACCTGCGTATCATTTGTAGATCTTCAGTATCAAAACTGACAGCGTGACATACTTTTATTCAGTTTCCAAACCAAACTGGAGAACAGGATTGTGTTGCGGATTTTTTTCCTTTCCTTAATATGTCCTCTTCAACTTTGAACTGAGACTGATTTACTCAGGAAGCAGCAAAGAAATGCTTATTGATCGCCTGGGTGATAATTAATAGGAAGTAAATGGCACTTGCAATCATTGCTTCCACTACCTATTCATAGAGCAGCAGCGCTAATCACATTACGGCTTTGTTAAATTCACCTGCCATTAAAGCATCCTTAACTTGCTGGCAGAGGTGGGGTTGTCTCCAAAGACACATCAGTAGCTCTTAGGTATGTCAGGCTCAGCTTATGGAGCTTTCATTCTATGAATTTTTATCAGGCTGGATGATTTATGTAACAACTTTTGTATCACAATTTAAAAATAAGGACTAACACATTTTCAAGGTCATACTTGGAATGCTATTATTATTATGCATAATTTTTACTGTGACACTCTGACACTAAAATGTCTTTCTGTTCTACTTAATCTCAAGATAAGCAATATGCCTGTTACTAGAAAATTCGAAGAGAACTTTTGGGCCATGCACTGATTCACTGCTGCTGTGAACAATAAAATGTTTCTTGTCCTAACCATGTTGTAGCGGAAATGGTGCAATTTAGAAAGACTGTCTGAGTTCTTTCCCTCAACTCTGTGATCTGGTCTAGTATGCAAAGAAAATATACTATCAATAAACTATCTGCCAATGAATGGAAATAGAGTGAACAAAAGTAAATCATTAAGTCTAATTCAGGGGTCTCCAACCTTGGTCCCTTTAAGACTTGTGGACTTCAACTCCCAGAGTTCCTCAGCCAGCAAACCTGGTCTAATTGAACACAGCAAAAATATCACCAAAGTGCCTCCCCAGATCTCTTTTCTTTTTTAAAAAAAATAGGATGATGATGATTTTAAACTTGTATGCTGCCCAGCCTTCAATGGTTCTGGGCAGTTCACAATAATCAAATGACAATCAGATCAATAAAAGGTAAAGATAAAAAATGGCAAGTATGATGAAGCAAGAAGTCTCACTCTTCCTCACCAAATGTCTGGGTTAAGAGATAAGTCTTTAAGGCCCTTCTAAATAACAGTCAAGTGAAGGCCATCTAGATCTCAGGAGAAACCTCATTCATGAGGTCAGGCACTGCTACGAAGAAGGTACATTTTTGGAGTCCTCATAGATGACATTATTTAGTTGAAGGAACACAGAGCAAGCCAACTCTGCAAACTGAATTGGCCAGGAAGATCCTATGGGATATTAATTTGACTTTGTCTCACAATGGAAATAAATTACTCTGAACTTCTCCTTTATGTAATAAATAAGGAGAGAATAATATGCACATTATTTCAACATGCTTCTTGCAGAGTACACTGAAACAATTTCTCAAATCTCCCCTCAGGATAGAAATACAAATGGCAATAGCATAAGCTTATTAGTAGTGGAGATTAAAATGTGTGTCTGTTGGGCATCACATTGTACTAAAAACCTCCTCTAATCCAGTGGTTCTCCAGATGTGCTGGATGACAGCCCCTATCATTCAGTCAGGGTATCTGTTGAATACATTTCATGGAGCCAATGGACAGCTATAAATTACACATTCACCAACACAGTGTTGGGGAAGGTTGTTCTAAAACCCTTCTGTTCTTTAGAAGTGTTACACACATACACAAATGCTGTTGGAATGCGCAAAGGTATGCCTGTGTACATGATGTATATGCTATTACAGGATGTAGTGTGGGAAGAGAGGGAACATACTCCTGTACTCATCAAAGCTCCTGTGGTTTTTTGAGCTACTTTTGAGGTTGGAGGGAAGCACAAGTCAAGGCATCAATTAGTACTGTGCGTATGCGACAATGCTGGGTAGAAGAACAAATACTTCTCTTTGCTTCAGGAAATAACAACATTTATACAAAACGTCCAACTTATGTGTATCCTATTTAGTCATACACACTTAGTCCCAGAGATAAAACATCTTCCACGTATATACTATGGAGGGAACTTTGATCTCCAAAGGATTTCTTTTATTCTTTTATACTGTGCAAAATTCTGAAATAAGCTAATAAATCCTATAGGTATAATGTAAATGTCCTTTTAAAGACTTAGCTTGCTGATAAAACAGAATTGGGAGAATAACATTTTGGTTTTTGTAAAGAAATACTTTAAAAAAAACAAAACTTCCTTATGTCTACCATGTGTGCATCACTGCCCTCTTCTGGATGGAGTTAGTACAAACTGTTGCAACTCATTGTGCAAATATTACAAGACAGGCAGAGACAACAGTCACCAGGAATTTTAGCAAAGTGACATATTAGTATTTGTAAACCCTATATATATATATACATACATACACATCTGAAGATACATACGTACCACCCAAAATATTATGGATCATTAATAATAGCTACAGTATAAAAGATCTAAGCAAAAATCAAAAACATTCAGTCAATTATCTATACTATAGAGATTCTCTGTCATCAAGATCATGGTTGTCCCAGAAGCACTTTTTCAAGAGGCAACTGGACTTTCTTGTTTTTCTTTGAAGATGTTTCATTTCTCATCCAAGAAGCTTCTTCAGCTGGATGGTGGGGAATGGAAGGATTTATATTCCTTGCAGACAGCAAACAGCCCTCTTTCAATTGGGTGAAAGAGATAGGACATCATCTATCTCCAGTCTACAACACAGTCCTTTCAGCAATTCCAAGAAGGCTCCAAACCCATTTGTACTACCCGGGTGACCCTGAGGAGACAGATAACCTCCCAAGTTATTTCAATGACTCTAAAAGAATGCAAATGACCAGCTTGTCTGCAAGGAATATAAATCTGTCCATTCCTTACCATCCAGTCAAAGTTGAAGAAGCTTCTTGGATGAGAAGTGAAACATCTTCAAAGAAAAACAAGACAGTCCAGTTGTCTCTTGAAAAAGTACCTTTGGGGCAACGATGACCTGGATGACTGAGAATCTCCATAGACCCCTGTTCAGTTACTTATTTAACTACTTGAGGAAAAGAAAGAATGAATGTTTTTTTCCTGTTTTATAACAAAAAATGTATATTAAAGCACAGAAAAGAGTAGCTTTGTTAATGTCCTCTTGCCTTATTTCCCAAAGAGAGGCTTTTGAAAGATTTTTTAAAAAAAGATCAAAGAAGATGATTATTTATTATCTTCAAAATAATGCAGGAGGGGGCTGCCACCGAATGCCTCCCACTGACCCGTGCGCTCTCACAGAGAGGGACTCCTCAGGGTGCCGTCGGCCAGGCAGTGCCGACTGGCGACGCCCAGAGGAAGGGCCTTTTCTGTGGGGGCTCCCACCCTCTGGAACGAGCTTCCCCCAGGACTTCGTCAACTTCCTGACCTTCGGACCTTCCGCCGCGAGCTTAAGACACATCTATTCATTTGCGCAGGACTGGACTAGGGTTTTAAATTTTAAATGACTAAATTTTAGATTTTGGTTTTAAATTGGGTTTTATTATTTATATGTTTATTTTAAATATTTGGCCTTTATAATAAGTTTTTTAGATGAATGTTTTATTTTGTATATTTGTGTGTTTTTATATGGCTGTACACCGCCCTGAGTCCTTAGGGAGATAGGGCGGTATAGAAATACGAATAAATAAATAAATAAATAAATAAATAAATTTGTCATATGTAAAATTATGAAAAGGAGCTAATAGGTGGACACGATGTTAATGAAAAAATTCCATTTCAGACACATTAAACTGCAGTAGCTATACCGGTTTAAGAGAACAAAAGGAAAAAAATAACCTTTAGACAATAAATAAAAGTAAATCTCTAGTAAGAATGGCTAAGGTTGCAAATTATCACTAGGTATCCAGAAACTGGCAGCCATTCAGAGAAAGCTCTGCAGTGGCTCAAGTTAGAATCCAGGCCCTGTTTTTTCCCTTTGCCTCTGTCTCTTCCACAGATGGAATTCCCACATAGGAGTTAGTTGAATCAGAACAATTTAATTCTGAATAATTTCCTCTATACATTCCAGAAGTGGGGGAAAAAATGCTGTTTCAATAACACTTTGAAACATGATCCCAGGATCCAACACAGAAGCATTAAAGAAAAAAAAAATGGTGCAGCAGAGAAATATTGTAAATACGGAAACTTTTATTTCATTATTATTAAACTCCAAGAAGCATGAACGGGGAGGGCCTTTCTCTAAAAAACAAAACAAAAAAACACCATCCCAGATATAATAGCTGTGGTGTGCAGTCTGAGCTTCTTCCTGCAAGCTTACACACTCAGTTTCTCCCAGCAGCTGCAAAGAGGGAGGTTTGGCTTTTATTACTGAGGAACACAGAGGCTTTTTGATCTGCCACTGCTACATGCACACTCTACACACACACACACACACTGGGAAGGAAAGGGAGGAGGAAAAAAGTCCATTTATTCGGTTTTCACCAGGCTTGTGTTACTCTTCATACACTTCTGTTCAAGCGCAAAGGGCACACAAATTAGGTGAAAACAGGGTCCTTTGGAGAGAATTGGGCCTTGGATTTAAATGAAGGCTGTTCCATGAGGAAAGTTTTCAAAGAAAATGTGTGTTTGGAGAGAGAGATACAGACACCTTGCCTGTCCGTCCCCATTCCTCCCCCTTCTTCAGAAGCAGTAATGGCAGCCCACCCTTTCTTCCCCCATCATCAAAGCAGCAGACAAATCTCTTTCATAGCCACTCAGAGTTAAAGTTTCAAGGCACCTGAAGAAATTTGTCTTTGAAAAAAAAAATCACATCACTATTATACCATCCTCTTAATAATGCCTTCAAAGGGAATTGTGGCTTTCCACCCCACCCTGGTGGGGTGTGTGTGTTTAAATTAGCTCACTTCAACAAAGATGGCTAATTATTTCTTTGGCACTATGCATCCTAATGGACTCCCTTTTGCTGACAGTATTATTATCAGTTACTGCCTTTCTTCATCTTGGCCTCAATTCTTCATGCTATTGCTGTGAAACAAACTTTTTAAAAAACACTTGTTGGGATGTGAATGTATTCATTACCTGAACTCCTGAATGAAAAGCCTATGTGAAATGAACTGAGACAATTCAGAGAACATACCTGTGAGTCAAAGGCAAGCTGTTTTCAGGGAAAGCTCTTATTCATAGTATGACACTAACTTTGGAAGTAGCAATGGAAGAAAAAATATTTCATAACAGAAGGGAGCACTGGGACCTGTACAAGTAGACACTAAGACAGCCAGTGCTATGAAAAATACCAAATTATTCAGGATGTTGGTACTTTGCAAAAATAGTGCAGGTTCTTCTAGACAACCATTTTACAATGGATCCACTTTGGAACATCTTCAAAACTACAGTATCAGTGGAAGACTGAGACCCAAGGAGCTGCTGATCCAGTTTTACAGAGGCACTTTTGAGTCTGTCATCTGCACCTCTATAACTGTCTGGTTGGGTTCTGCAACCCAACAAGACAGACACAGACTTCAGAGGATAATTAGAACTGCAGAAAAAACAATGGCTACCAACCTGCCTTCCATTGAGGACCTGTATACTGCACGAATCAAGAAGAGGCCTGTGAAAAAATTTACAGATCCCTCACATCCTGGACATAATCTGTTTCAACGCCTACTCTCAAAACGACGCTATAGAGCACTGCACACCAGAACAATTAGACACAAGAACAGTTTTTCCCCCGAACGCCATTGAATAAAACGCTAAACAAATAATTCCCTCAAATTGTCAAACTATTCACTAAGGCTGCATTACTATTACTATTAATCTTCTCATTGTTCCTATTACCCATCTCCTCCCACTTATGACTGTATGACTGTAACTTGTTGCTTATATCCTTGCAATTTATATTGATATTGTTTCCTAGTATGATTTGATTGCTTATTGTACCGTATGACTGTCACTGGGTGTTGTGCCTTGTGATTCTTGATGAGTGTATCTTGTCTTTTTATGTAAACTGAGAGCATATGCACCAAGAAAAATTCTTTGTGTGTCCAATCACACTTGGCCAGTAAAGAATTCTATTCTATTCTATTCGATTCGATTCTAAGACTCTGGGGTACAGTCTACCATGATGGGCCAAAAAGCATCATTCCAGTAAAGAGGAGTTGGCCAGGAAAAGGGACTCAAACCAAGCTTGACGGGAAAAGGAGAACTTGTGTGGAGCAGATCCTGCAATAATGTTAGCCAGCCCAGCAATCTTTGCAATAACAAAGTGACCTCCTTCCATAGCCTGCATTGGGGGAGAGCGTGCATGGTTATCCAGGAACTCTCCAGGCCATGACTCTGATTCTTACATAGCTACAGTACTCAATGCAATGCTCTCTACATGGGGCTCCCCTTGAAGAGAACCGGGAGGCTCCAGCTAGTCCAGAATGCGGCTGCGCGGGTAATAGTGGGAGCACCACGTTGCTCCCATATAACACCTATCCTGCGTGGCCTGCACTGGCTGCCGGTAGCCTTCCGGGTGCAATTCAAGGTGTTAGTGCTCACCTTTAAAGCACTCCATGGCTTAGGACCGGGCTATTTATGAGACCACCTTCTGCCGCCGATAGCCTCCCAACAACCTGTGCGCTCCCACAGAGTGGGCCTGCTCCGGATGCCATCAGCCAAACAGTGTCGGCTGGTGACCCACAGGGGGAGAGCCTTCTCTGTAACAGCACCGACTCTATAGAATGAGTTACCTCCAGGGCTGCGTCAACTTCCTGACCTCCGAACCTTCAAACGGGAACTGAAGACTCTATTATTTAATTGGACGGGACTAGCCTAAGTATTTTAAGTATTTTAATTTAATCTTATCTTAATTTTAATTAAATTTTAATGTATTAATCTATTTATAATTTTAAAATTTTAAAGGTTTATATCGGGTTTGACCGTTTTAGTAAATTTGGCCTGTTAAATATTTCGTTTTAAATGTATTTTAAATCTGGGAGTTTGTATTTATGTGTTTTAAATAAGGCTGTACACCGCCCTGAGTCCTTCGGGAGAAGGGCGGTATAAAAATTTAATAAATAAATAAATAAATAAATAAATAAATAAAATAAATACAGGAGTTAGAGTTTGTGGTACACCTGAAGCATCCCACAGGTGCTGCCTTTTTTTCTTCCTGTTAACAAAGATAGTGAGGCTGAACATTAATGTTTGGAATCAAGAATTAGAAATTATTTAATTAGTGCAAAATTACAAAGCTGGGAAGGAGCAGTACCTAGTAAATAGCAAGAGTTCTGCAGTTCTAACTTTTATACCAAGCTACACTCAAGACAACCTATAAAGTTACCCCTGCATGGCTCCATGGGAGTCTGACAACCAATCAAGATACTTGCCCTTAAACAGGAACAGGAAACTTTAATGCGGGGCCCAAGAGAGGATATAAATCTCTCTCTCTCACCAATATGCTCAATTGCCCAGGACCTCAAACCATGTGGTCCTGTCCACCATTAAACCATCTTTCCAAACAGCTTCCATGTTTCCAGTGTCTTTATCCCCACTTGGAACTGAACCCAGATGGACATTTCTTCCAACACTTCCTTTGACAAATAACGTTACAATCAGGGGTGAAATGCTCCCAGATCGGACTGGATCGTGTGATCTGTTAGCGATCGTGGCTGGTGGTTCAGTGATCCGGTAGCGATGGGGGAGCAAAGCTCCGCCCACCTGTCCGGGTGTCATTACTTCCTGGTTTTAACCAGGTTAAAGTTTTTGTGCATGTGCAGAAAGTCTGCCCGCACATATGCACTTCTAGCGTGTGCACTTCCGAACCAGTAAGGAAGGTAAGTAGATTTTACCTCTGGTTAGAATGGAATATATTTTTATATATGAGTGAAAATAATCTATTGTCATATACTATGAGAAATATTTAAAAATAACATTTCTTGTTATAAATATAACAATAGAATGTTTATGGTAAGAAATCTGGATAAAAGGAAATAACAATGATTGCAGTCAATGACAAAAAGATAAAATTGCCAGAAAAACCAAGCATTATTAGTATTGCTGCATCCTTGGGCAATCTTTTGGCATTGGCAACTTTATCTGTTTTATTTGTTTCAAAAACAATGAGACCAGCAAAGTGAAAATACTGTACGGATAAATATGACAGTTTTTAAAGCATCACAGATGATAGCATTTCATAACACTTCTGAACACAGAGAGAGGGAGACAAACATGCACACAAAGCTGAAAGCGTACAAAATGTTAATGAAAGATGAAAATTATCCATGTTTCCAACTATCCAATTATCCATATTTCCTTCTTTTACTACTGCTTCCAATCAGTAGGAACATAAAAGCACAATTCATTCTAAATGATTGTTATGAAACCTGGGGGGTAGTCATACAGCAATAGGGGCTAGGAAAGTCAGACTAGTTTGTATTTTCTCTCTTCAGTTTGGGTTGTGAGTATATTTCCTCAAAGTAGAGATAAAGAGCTTAGAGTGAGTTTCCTTTACCATTTTACTCTAGATAATTTTCTACTGCACAGTCAATATCTGCTGTTTGAGCTTCCATGTTGAATGGCTGCAGTCCTACAGATGTTGTTCATTTCTAAGATAAGACCAGACAAAAGTTAAGATCTTCAATAACAATTTTATGCCAAGGGAAAATGAATCCATGCCAAGAGATTTGGCAGATATTGGAAACCCCCGGGAGATGAAAAATTATTTTGTAATGAACAAAAGCATGAGGCCAGATAAACTAAAACAGAAGGCTGCTATAGGAAGAACCCCGGAAAGGATCAAAATAATCAATTTTAAATTATTTCCTGGAAATAATTTATCCATATCCAGCATAATGGCTTTAAAATGAGCCTTAAATAATCCATTTACACCTATTTTTTACTAACTACTTCCACTAGTGCAGCAATATGTAATCTAATTGGAAAATAAAAAGAAGAATGTTTTTATATACATCAAAGCAAGTCAGGAAATGTGTTCAGTAGAATCACAAAATGCAGCCTTCTTGAACATTTATCTATTCAGAATACAGGTAGGAGATTGCCTACTGGAATACTGTCCTGCACAGGAAATTAGCATTTCAGAGGGGAAACAGACTGGGTGAGACACACTTGTTTACTTCATGCAGGGAGCTTTAAAAAAAAAGGTCAAGAATGAATAAAAATTCAACGATAATATAGCTGCAGCCTTTTTTAATAGGAGCTGATAGAACCAATGGCCTTTAAGGGCTGTTTTATACATTTCTATAGAACAGTGGCTTTTACATAGTGCAACTTGAATACAAAGTAAAACAGAGAACTTGCTGAAGGATCACAGTGTTTCTCTACTAAAGGAGTCCAGACCTCTTCTGGGACCTCTAGGGCTGCTGCTTAGGCTACCTTAAAGGAAGGAAGGCTGCTGAGATTTAAATGTCTGTTGTTTGTACTGTTGTTTTCGTCCCCATTTCTTCAAAGATGGTTGCTAGGGTCACCAAATAGGTTTATGCTTATGATCAGAGTGGAAGGAAGGCAAGCCTAAGAACCAACTTTTCATTGTTTTTTTTAAGAACCAGATCCAAATAGGAAAAAAAATAGAAAAGAAAAGAAAAAAGGGGGGGGGGACGAAAAAGGCGCAAGAAAAAAAAAGGGAAATAAACTAAGATAGAATAGAATAGAATAGAATAGAATTTTATTGGCCAAGTGTGATTGGACACACAAGGAATTTGTCTTGGTGCATATGCTCTCAGTGTACATAAAAGAAAAGATACGTTCATCAAGGTACAACATTTACAACACAATTGATGGTCAATATATCAATATAAATCATAAGGATTGCCAGCAACAAGTTATAGTCATACAGTCATAAGTGGAAAGAGATTGGCGATGGGAACTATGAAACGATTAATAGTAGTGCAGATTCAGTAAATAGTCTGACAGTGTTGAGGGAATTATTTGTTTAGCAGAGTGATGGCCTTCGGGAAAAAACTGTTCTTGTGTCTAGTTGTTCTGGTGTGCAGTGCTCTATAGCGTCGTTTTGAGGGTAGGAGTTGAAACAGTTTATGTCCAGGATGCGAGGGATCTGCAAATATTTTCACAGCCTTCTTCTTGATTCGTGCAGTATACAGGTCCTCAATGGAAGGCAGGTTGGTAGCAATTATTTTTTCTGCAGTTCTAATTATCCTCTGAAGTCTGTGTTTTTCTTGTTGGGTTGCAGAACCGAACCAGACAGTTATAGAGGTGCAGATGACAGACTCAATAATTCCAACCTTCCATTCAACAGATATTAACCAACCCTTTGTCTCCTTTCCCTCTTGACTATTATTCCAGAAATATCTTCAATCCATAATTTAATTCTCATCTTTTCAATCATCAAATCCATAAATTATCATTTCACTTTTTTTTCCCTTTTAGCAAAAAGCCGATAAAAGGTTTCCAACTCTTTTAAAAAGCACTTGTCTTCTTCTCCTTGACAAAAAA
The DNA here is from genome assembly GCF_028640845.1 of Ahaetulla prasina. Classification (NCBI taxonomy): domain Eukaryota; kingdom Metazoa; phylum Chordata; class Lepidosauria; order Squamata; family Colubridae; genus Ahaetulla; species Ahaetulla prasina. The sequence continues at coordinate 258,592,813 of NC_080539.1, read as the reverse complement.
GTTAGTTTTCTCACTTTGGCCAATTACGGCATTTTTACAATCCATTCCTCCATTGCGGGAATTTTAATACTCTTATCATCCTGGCGCATTTAATAATCTTGTGACTGACCAACTTTTTAACTAATATATTGGCTGCCATGATTCTGAATCCAGGCTGTGTCACAGTGCAAGATAAATCTCCCACGAATGTTGCATTCCTGACTGGAATTGAAGAAGAGGCTCTCCAGTATAACACTGGCAACTTGGTCTGTAAAAAGGCTTGATTTCATGAAATGCTGCTTAGAATCGCTCAAGGGGAGGCCACCGCTGCTTCTCCACACAATATCATCTCTCAAGCTAGCTTCTGTGCTGGGCTGAAGAAAAGCTGCAGTACACAGTGAGGTGCTCCCTTAATTCTAAATAGCATTCGAAAGGGGAGCAAAGAAGATATAAAACTGATATTTTTTTTTTTAAAAGCAATATCTGTGGAGATTTCACAGCAGAAAGCTCCTTCCCCAGAAAAGATGACAGATTCTGACCTCAGATCAGGAGGATAAGTTTAGGTATGATGTCTTTGGAATGCCCTTATGTGTCTGCCTTTGTGTGTGTGAATGGGGAGAAAGAGATGGGTGTGTGTGTTTCAATTTCTACCATATATATTTCCTCTTATTGATGAACTCTTATTACAGTCTTTTTCTCATTAATCCTGAGCATATATGCCTGCTACTGAAATACATATATTTAGTGAAACAAAATTCCAGGTTCTTTGAACAGCCAATGCCATATATAGCTTGGCAATTTAATTCAAATATGGATAATTAATTAACAATGAAATATCTACATACTTTAGCTATGGAATATTTATTCCAGAAAATTTATTATTATAGACAAACCGGCTTTCAAGAGTTCTGATTTCTGTTCACAGCTCTGTGGGCAGTCTAGCCAAATATTGTTTCCAAATGAACAACTCACAATGCTATCAATCAAAAGATTATGAAGCTAGTCATATGCAGCAGAAAAATGATTGAAAAAGCACTGGGGAAATGCAGGAACACCATTGGGAGACATGATCTGAACTGGAAACTCTCGCAGGCACTGTTCATATGTCTTTCTCCCATCTGATCAGATGAACTCACGATACCAGATGTAGTACTAGAAAGTCCGAATGCTTAGGAGTATTAAGGCCACATCCTTCCATATTCCCATCCAAATGAGGGCAGCTAAAATTAAAGATTAAATCTGTAGTAAAATGACAGCAGCTATACTTTTGGGTTGTTTTTTTTCATGCCAACTGCTATGAGAGACATGCTTCTGCATAGGTTTGTTTAAGTTATATTCTGCCCTTATCTCTAAAGACACATAATCAACATACTGTTAAATGGGGACTTAAGGTAACATGGCCAAGTAACATACAGCACTCTTCTTCAGCTTATGTTAACTGTTCTGCATTAATTAATCCAACTTGGTCAATATTTTCTCTTCTAAAGGTAGTCCTCAACTTATGACCACAATAAAGCCCAAAATTTATGTTTTTAAGTGAGACATTTGTTAAGTGAGTTTTGCCTTTTTTATGACTTTTCTTGGCACAATTGCTAAGTGAATCACTGTAGTTGATAAGTTAGTAACCCAATGGTTAAGAAAATCTGGCTTCCCCATTGACTTTGCTTGTCAGAAGGTGGCAAAAGGTGATCACATGACCTTGGGACACAGCAATGGCCCTAAATATGAACCAGTTGCCAAGCATCTGAATTTTGATCATATGATCATGGGGATGCTGCAAAGGTCATAACTGTGAAAGACAATCATAAGTCACTTTTTTCAGTGCCGTTGTAAGTTTGAACCGTCACAAAATGAGCTGTTGTAACTCAAGGACTACCTATATTCTGAGGTGCTGATGCCTTTCAGATAATCACCACTATCACAAGGGAAGTATCACTGGCAGGTACAGAATCATTCCCCTCCCTTTCAAATCAAGCTCTTTAAGTGTCAATTTGCTTACTATTTCCAGCCAGGGTAAAGAACAGTTCTGGTAGAGCCAAAGCTTTATCATAAAGTAACATGCTAACAGGAGCTTTAATGGAGTCCTTGGTGCTCTTTATACTTAGCTATTTGCTTGCAGATATTCCATTAGGTAATGAATGAAATACCTGCAAAGAAACAACCAAGATTGGAGACTACCAGGGATTCCATCGTTCAACCCTGAACTATAGTTATTCTCTTCTACAGGATTATTAATGTCTTCTCTTGACCAGCCTTATGAGACAATTTAACAAGGTAGCTCTGCAACTTCAGCTGACAAAAGCCCTGCAAATATTAACTTCAGCTCTCAAGTGCCAGCTGCCAAGTCCAGTAAACTGCTGCTTAAAAAACAATCCCTCCCCAGCCAAAAAATAAAATAAAATCCCCCCCCCACAAAAAAGGAAATGTCCAATATGTTATAGTTTGGGTCTCTTTAATTCAGGGGGATCTCCAACCTTGGGAACTTTAAGACTTGTGGACTTCAACTCCCAGAATTCCTCAGCCAGCAAAGCTCTGGGAGTTGAAGTCCACAAGTCTTAAAGTTCCCAAGGTTGGAGACCCCCCTGAATTAATTTACAAAGATATTTCTTTAGGGATGTTGATGTCACAATTACTTTAATTCCAATTTTAAATTGTCATGGAACTTGACCTCAGCAACCATCTCTCTTCCTCCCACCCTTTGCAAGAGCCACAAATCATTATTAGAGAAAATTTCCCAGAGGAAAGAAGAAGAAAAAAATAACATGGAAAATGTTAATACAGGAGGTCGGGAACAAATCTGTACAGACTATTAATCATGCTGGACTACATTATGTTAAATGCAACAGGCTGAAATATCCTTCTAAACCACCCTTTACTAATAACCAGGGCAAAAATCTAGCCAACTGTCTAAGCCAGGTATCACTGACTTTCAGACAATATATCAATACCTCAATAAAACCAAGGCATGCTTGTATTTTAGTCTTTACCATCTGTGTAATATGGCAGGGGTCTGTAATTGCATCTGACAGCTCGACAGTAATGCTAATAACCCCTGCCCTTCTTAACATCCTGGAAAAGAGAGTCTTCCTTTAACCACACTGACTTCACAGAGTACAGTAATACAATTTCTCACTGTTTTCTCGTTATTTTTAAAGACATGGCTAGGCTATTTTTTTGGGTGCCTTCAAGTCAGTCTTTCCTCCTGACAACTGTCTGGGCAAGTCCTTATGTTTTTCTTGGCAAGATTTTTGGAAATGCTATGCCACTGCCTCCTTCCTAGAGCTGAGACAGAATGATTGGTCCAAAGTCACCACCAGCTGGCTTTGCAGGTCTAGGATCCCTGTCTCCCAATTTCTTGCCTGGTGCCTTTAGCCACATCATCAAATTGGCTCTCTTATCCGCTGTATTAAGCCATGATGTATGAACCCAGAAACTGTGGCTTTTAAAAAACAGTTTATTACTTAGCATGGCAAGTGATTTTGGCCACTATATCTTGTTCAACAAGTTGGTACCAAAACAAATAATAGTTTATAATGGTATATGAACCTAGTCAGTCTGAGGTCAGAAAGTGTCTTTGATTTTCTTTAGTTCTAGACAAAAATCAGAGTCCAAAGCGCTGCACCTTCAGAAGGTGAGGAAGAGTTTTGGTCTCCAAGCTTGAGAGAAGATGCAGATTCTTCTGTCTATGGAAATTCTCAGTCATCCAGGTCATGGTTGTCTCAAAGGTGCTTTTTCAAGAGGCAACTGGACTACCTTGTTTTTGCCACAGAAAGTCCAGTTGCCTCTTGAAAAAGCACCTTTGGGACGTGCAGATTCTTCTTTGTACCAAGAACTTCTGAAGCAGGTTAATCTTCAGAGGCTGTTCCTAACATCAGAAATGGAGGAGAAATGGAGCACCATCCATCTCCTTTTACAGGACTTCAGAGAAACTCCAGAGATAAGAGAAATGGTGGACCCATAACCCATCCAGAATGAACTCAAATTCCTGTTAGCAACAATCCATCATGTTTGGGGGTGGTGGAAGATGGAGTATACCATCCCCCTCTTTTGGGGTATTTTGCAATCACATTTTTTTTCCAGACAAATTTTCATCAACCCAAAGTAGTTCCCTGTGGATCCCAAGTAGTTCACCTAGATACCATTAACATATGTTGCTGCTTAATATTGATAAAGTCTTCCTAGTTGTGGCACTTCTGGCTTTCTGACTGATGTCTACATCATGCTCAGACTTCAAAGCACTTCCTTATAGGCATCCTTCCCCATCCCCAAGCATACTGGAATCAGGAAAGATCGCTTCCTTATTTTCCTACTATTCTAGCAATCTGCTCCCCAAACAAACATTATTAGAGATCTTTATTTTTCAATAAGTAACAAGGAGAAAAAGCACAAAGCCAGGCACAAATGAAGTTACCATCTGCTCATCTTCCCGGCTCTCACTGGAGTCCTCAGCCTTCCTATGAGGAGAGGGCACATGGGCCCCAGCTGCTCGCTTGCCAGGGTCTGTCTCTTCTCCCAGTCGCTCACCATCTGCAAAAGAAAAAGCAGATGCATTGCAAGCCATGAGAAGACAGCGCACAGAGACAAGGCCTGCACCAACCCTCGCCCTGTCTGATGCCAGTCTTCCACCTCCAGTGAGAGTGAATAGAGGAATTAATCCATTATTGAACAAGCCGCCCATATGATTATTGTCATTTTTATGTATTGTTGTATGTTTTATGTTTTTAATATCGGAATGCTTAGCCACTTGAAGTCTTTGGAATGGCACAAAATACAAAAGCCTGCAAATAAATAAATACATATGTTATCCTTTCTGAATTTAATCTACAAAAACAATAAACTCTGCAAGGGTTACAGTGATAACAATCACAACTTATAGTTTTTCAAAAAAGCCCCTGGGTGCTTGGGTTACTAACTCTCTCAGGCTACTCTGGATCCCTTCCAGATGGGGAGTTTATAATTCAATAAATATGCTATTATTCATATTGTATTTGAAATCTGAATGCATTGTCCCTCAAAGTAATGCTTTTGTAGTGTTGTTAAATATTCCAGCTAGATGTCTTGTTACTGTGAAATTGTTTTTCCTCACTGCATTTTGGCTTTTTTTTTCTGTTACATTTATTTCCTTTTTTCTCTCCTTGTTCAGGAACTTAAGGCAGCATATACTAGAATGTCACCTCATTTTATCCCCACAATAAATAATCCTGTGAAAGAGGTTTGGATTCAGACAGAATCACTCACCCAAAATCAGAATCACTCACCCAAAAGTTTTCCTGGTAAGCATGGTTGGATCTCTGTAGACATTTCCAACGCTTTAAACACTATGTCAACTATCTCCCCAGTTTCTTCCAGATTGCTTTCTGGTGTTTAGTATTGTAATTTAAAAGGAAAAAGAAAATATGACTAAACACTTCTTCCTAGTAATGCACCATATTTCTATAAAGTTGCTGTTTTTCCCAAGAGTTTAAAAAATTCTTTGAAGGGAATTTACTTTCTGTCACCCAACCACAGAATTTTGTTATCTTCCAGCTTATAAAAAGGAAAGCAGGACACGATCTCCCGCAACAAAGCTGAAGATTTATAAATGTATTGTGTGTGGGGGGGGGAGTGATATTGGGTAATTAGTACTTGAAATAGGCTAGTGTTTGTGCAGCATTAACAGGAAAAATTTCCTGCAAAGTGATAACCTTATGACATGGAGACAACAGGTAGAGAAAAACAGTAATAAAATGTTCCTGTCCAAACAAACAAAAATTCACTTGAGCTAGTTAAGAGTGATATAGATATTTCTTTTCAATCAAAATGGCTTGAACTCCAAAAATCCACTGAATCTACTGAAGTATCAAAGGATATTTATGGAATTTGCTAGTATCCATCTCAACATGTATTAGGGAAGAGTTTACAAAAAATGTTACAGCAACAGCAACTCATTGTTACTTTAAATCAGTGGTAGTCAACCTGGTCCCTACTGCCCACTAGTGGGCATTCTAGCTTTCATGGTGGGCAGTAGGGGTTTTGTCCGATACTGAAGCATTTTCCTTTTTTTTAATTTAATTGACTTTTTAAAAAAAATTCATAGCATTATTTAAAGATATTTTCATTAGGTTTTCATAAAATTCCCCGTGACAATTTAAATTTCTGAAAATATACTATTTGTATCGCCAGTGCATAAGTTTAGTTCATGTTATGTAAGTGAAACTAAATGGCGCTATAGTGCGACCACAAACAAAAGAGCCTGATCCCAGAATAGCTCACACATCTCCCTTCACACCACCCAGCTGTAACAGACAAGCAGAGCTAGTAGCCGGCAGCCCCCCCAAACCTACTTTATAAATCCCATTACTGTGGAACCGGTGGGCGGTTAGAAAATTTTACTACTAACAGAGATACAAAAGTGGGCGGTAGGTATAAAAAGGTTGACTACCCCTGCTTTAAATCATTCATGAACAATGATAACATAAAGTAATGCTTGAATTTGTGCTCTGCAAACATAGATAGATTTAAATAGCTTCTTGGACTTCTGGCTAAGATTAAGAAAGCAGACAAATTTAGAATGAGCCACACAGCCCTCCTCTGAGGACATTGTTTCATCTTGAATTAGGTCAATTAACATCAATATTCCCAACTTCATTCTCTCATACATTTTCATGAACTCTTTAATACAGGATATGAAACCCTGGAACTAGCACAGCTGGTGAGATTACAGACATTGCAATTATCAATGAGAAATCACAATACCATCATCTGTTTCATGTAAACATCTGCTACTTACTGTTCTAAACAGAGGTAGCTCAATATTTGGGACCAAATTTTGCCAGTGCAATAACATCTGTACATGGCAGCATAAGTACTAAACAAAGACCCCTTTCCTTTATAAACTAGTTTTACTTATTTATTTTGGCATGTAATGAAGATACCCGTAAAATCTGATGAGTATTTCCATTCTGCAAAGACTTATTAAAGAGGTAAGGAACTAGCAGTCCTTGAAATGCTACTGAATCACGATTCCCAACAACCTTCCCCACTGTCAGTGGGGAAGAATTCTGGGAATTGAGGAACAGGAACATCTGGAATATTCTAGATTATCTGGTTTATTGAAATGCAAGTAAAAATTATGGAGTAACTAAAAAGGAAATAGGGATCATTTATTGATCTTATTAATTTGATGTGCCACTTTTCTGTGGAAAATGAATGTTCAAGTAAACTTAAAGGTCAAACAAAACACTCAGAGTACCAAAAAAAAAAAAAAAGCCAAGTGAATTAAAACATGAATAATAAAATAATTGGCCATCAAATAGTCACGGGAAATAAGAGCTCCATTATAATCTGCCTTGGCTCTTCTGCATTTGGAGCGCTCTTCAGTTCTGAGCACCAGCCTTGAAAATTACAATGCAGAAGCTGGAATCGTTTTAGAGAAGTATTAAGATGATAAGGGGTTTGGAATCCAAGCTTTGGGAAGGAATAAAGGCAGTGGTGGGATTCAAGTAATTTAACAACCGGTTCTCTGCCCTAATGATTTCTTTCAACAACCAGTTTGCCAAACTGCTCAGAAAGTTAACAACTGGTTCTCCTGAAGTGGTGCGAACTGGCTGAATCCCACCACTGGATAAAGGTGCTGAACATATAGCTTGCAAAAGAAAAGATGAAGGGGAGTTATGATAACAGTGTCCCAACAACTAAAAGCTTGTCAGCTGCAACTCTTGTTTTCTGTTCAAGCCAAGGCAGAACAAGCAGCAACAAGTTGAATTAATAAAAAAAAAAGGCTGGGTATTGGGAGGACTTTCCTGGTGGAAGAACTATTAAGTGGTGGAAGAAGCTGCCTAGAACAGGGGTAAACAATTCTGCTTGTTGAAGGTATCTAAATAGGGGTGGGATGACCATCTGGGGAGCTCTGGTCTACTGGGCAATGGGTTGGATTAGTTTACCTATAAGCTTCCTTCCAACTCCAACATTCTATATTAAAGGTCTGATTAAATAGATGTCTTTAAAGTTTTTTTTTTTTAAATGCAAGGGGCCAATCCAGCTCCAGAAAAAATGCATTTCACAGCCCAGAAAATGTTCAGTAGAAGACCCTTACCACGGATAAACGAAGTTGCTGAAAGGAGGGACATCTTCAAAACAAGTTCTTCACAGAATAAACAGTGTCTCAGAGACCCCTTAAATGATTTTGGGTTTAAAATGTTGGCATCCGTATCCAGGACAGATTTAATCTTTGAATCCAGTTTCTTATTAATCGGGTGTAATGGTATATGGGAATGATTTTGGTAGGCAGGAGGAAGACTTGCAGCCCGGACAATATTCTAATAAGAGGTAGTTCAGTCTGCAGGTAGGGGGAAACCATGGGAAGGTCCCATTTCAGAAGGGACCCTCCCTAGTTTTTGGAATCTCAAAGAGGGGAGAAATACTTTGAGTCTTGCAACATTTTAATGTAATCTTGAAACGGAGAAAGTGTTGATGTTCCTGGTTGTGCTTCTTGTGTGGATTACCTCAAACAGCTAACACCAGCAGCACATCCATCTTTATTCAGCCTATTATGAAACTTAGGCAATATTTTAGAATATTGACACTTTCTTGGAATTTGATGGTAGACAGCAGTAGATTAGGAGACACCAGCATACTGATAGTGAGCCAGTTTAAATCACTAAATGATCTTCCCTACTAGTTTAATGTACATGTTGAACAGACAGAGAGAAGGTGGGACAACACCAGTCAATAGTGTAAGTATTATTATTATTATTATTATTATTATTATTATTATTATTATTATTATTATTATTATTATTATTTATTGAATTTTTATACCGCCCTTCTCCCGAAGGACTCAGGGCGGTGTACAGTCGGAGATAAAATACAAAATATGTACAATTAAAACAAATTAAAACATATCAAAATTACAAAAACGGCTAATAATTAAAATTAAATTTAAAATATTTAAGAATATTAATAAAACCCCAATTTAAAATCAAACTATTATACCAGTCCCGCTTGAATAAATAAGTATGTTTTTAGCTCACGACGGAAGGTATGAAATATCAGTCCCACATATCATCATGGCCTGACAGGAAGAATATGATCAAGCTCAGGACTGAGTATCTGGCAAAGGAACTTCAGGTATGTCAGCCTCAAAAATCACATGAGGCCAATTAAACATAGGCAACATTGGAGTAGCTCAATTGGAGGAGGATGTAAGTAAGACATTCCGGCCCCTACATGCAGTGAGTAGTGGGGAGAGCAGAATAAGGTCTATTAGGCTTCTCACCAAGAAGTAAATCTATTTTTGACAGTTGGCTGCAGTCGATAAATAATCTACTCTGCCTCTGTTCTCTTTGCTGAAGACAACATCTGACATCCAGCTTGTGTATGATATTCGTGTGTGGATTTCTGTTTCTTGGATCTCTAATCTTTGGATTGGCTGATAAATTTGACCTAGTTCTAAACTGACCTTTGCCTTCATTTGTTACCTGGATATTTCTTCAGCATGTTCCAATTCTCAAAGCAAACCTTGCAGGTAAGCCTCAGCTTCGTTTCACTAAAACATCTTCAGCTGATAATCACCCAAGATTCTGTGTTTGCATGTGGCTGAAGCCTGCAGCAGAATAGGTTTGGCCTTCCAGATGTTCTAGAACAATATGATTAATGATATTGGATATTGTTCAGCAGCCCAGAAGAACTATGGTAGTAGGGCTACATTCCATTCAGTCCCCAACATAGATGATCCTATAATACTGCTTTGTTTTCTTTGGATGTGAGAGAGGCAAAGAAAGAAGGATTCATTTCTGTAAACACTGTAGATTTATTTATTAAATTTGTATGTCATCCATCTCACCATCAAACAACTCTGGGTGGCTTATTTGTATTATAATTAATTCATTCTACAATTTCTTCTGTTCTTTTATCATATCTGTGTCATTCCTCCCAGCGTCTTGATAAATCAAGGCATTAATTTGGTAAGAGGGTATAGACCCCAAAATTGTCTATATAACCTAAAGGTCAGCCAGATGAAACTTTTCAAGCAAATTTATGAAACCATTTGGATCCAGATCTAAATTTTAAGTCACTCATCCAACTTGCAAAAGTCTGTATCAGCCTCTAGTATAAAACTGAGCCATCTGTCCATAAACATACAGGACTTGCCGACTTGGGAAGTAGAAACTATTAACACATAATGACGCTGCCTAACCCTGTCCTGGCTATCCAAATGCACAACAAATACTCAAAATTTGCAAAAATCTATTTGATGGAACTTTTCATCACTCAGAAAGAATCCTCCAACTTTAGCCTAAGAATAAGCTGGCCAACAGAGTTAGGGAAATATCATAAGCTTTTACTATCCTCGTATATGAGGCATTTGCTTCCTGCTTGATTACTTAACATTTTGTTTAGTTGTAAGGATTCCTATCATATTGTTTTTTGTAAAATGGTTGTTAACTACCCAGAGGTAGATATTTAAGATAGGTGGCCAGATAAAATTTCTAAATATTTTTTTTAAAAAAAAGAGGGCAATAATCATGCAGACAAAGATGAGTCATTTCTGTCCCTCATCTTCCTGATTAGCTTTTTCTGGCTCCTCCCAGGCCTATTTGAATGACAGCTTGTGCTGCCATTCTTTGAGGCTCTTTTGTTGAAAGACTTTCTGAATCATCTGCATAATCTCAGTTCCTGAAACTGGGGCTAAATCCCATAGAATGAGATCTGGCTGGTACATCTGAAGGTTTCTAATGAGAGTGAAAACAATCATGTGCCACTTGCTGGTAGTGAATGTAACATCACACAGGATGTTTAAAACAGAGTAAATATTCAAAACAGAGTAAAAAAGAAATCCCCCTGTTCCCCAAGAAGGGGTAGAAATCTTGTAAAACCTCATACAGAGGCAGGACATACCGTAACATCTGCATACCTCTGTCCATGAGAGCTTAAGTAAATGTGGAAAATATATATCTTTCCAATAGAATCAGCACAATGCTAGGAGAGAGAGACTTCACAGACTTGGTGAGAGCCAACCCCAAAGGGCTGCCCTTGCACTGATCTCAGTAATCCTCATCTCACAGACAGTTGGGCTTGCCCCAACTTTAGGGAAATGGCAGTGGTTCTGTCAACATCTCCTTTCTTACGGTGATGTTGAGCTGTGTGCCTTGTCTCATCCATCCATTGTTTAATTACACATAACACAGAGTAAGAATTAGGATAGGTTCCAGCCAGTGCATTAATAAGTACTTTCTCAAGCACATGGGCAAGTGCTCAGCAACACCATTCAGCTGGCAATACCAAGGAACTTGGCATCCTTCGGCAACCCTGCCTTCCTAACTGCTGCCAGCCAAGACTGCTGCTTTCTGAAATTGGCCATGCTCTGAATGACTCTTCTTTATGATTAGGCGTTTCTTTATTCTCCAAAGAACTCAATTCCGGAATGGGCAAGAAGTACAAATGATTGCAAAACATGAGTACCATGGAGGATTAGCTCTTGCTTGGGAAGAAGCCATTTGCCTGCCAAAATCAAATCATTTTTGTAACATCTTTCCTTCCCTGTCCAGTTACTGTCTCTCTGCAGTGTCACCTCCATCAATTTTGTTTTCCCATATTTCCCCCTCATTTTGCAGCAATTCTTTCGTCCATTCTCTTTTTATCCTTCATTTGGGTGGTTTCTGCTAGAAGGATGGAGAGTAAAATGTGTTTGTACTTTTTTCAGTGGAACACATTTTTTTAAAAAGGCAATTTGTTTTAATAAATACTTACATATATTTTTAATCTGCCTTTGCTCTTTTTTTACAGAATGGCATCTGGCAGGTTTGTGTGTATGTGTGTGTGTGTGTGTGTGTGTGTGTGTGTGTGTGTGTGTGTGTGTGTGTGCTTCTCATGTACAGTACTGGTAATCCTTGACTTACAATCACAATTGAACCCAGAATTTATGTTGCTAAGTGAGAAATTCATTAAGTGAGTTTTAAAAATGCGACTTTTCTTGCCGCATTTGTTAAGTGAATCACTGCAGTTGTTAAATTAATAACACAGTTATTAAGTGAATCTGGCTTCCCCATTGACTTTGCTTGTCAGAAGGTTGGAAAAGGGAATCACATGACCCCGGGACACTGCAACCGTCATAAATGTGAACCAGTTGTCAAGCATCCGAATGTAAGTCACATGACCATGGGGATGATACAATGGTCAGAAATGTGAAAAATGGTCATAAGTCTCTTTTTTCAGTACCATTGTAACTTCAAATGGTCACTAAGCGAACTGTTGTAAGTCAAGAACTACCTGTATGTGCAGACACAGAGAGAGAGAGAAGGCAAGATTGGTTTCAGTTAGTACAGACAGCCTTAAGTTGACATGGTAAGGAAACTGGGCACACAATTTATGTTCATGCTTATCTTTACCTTTCCTGTTTATGTTTCCACTTTTGGAAGGTCATCTTAGATTCATGCTTTTCCTTTTGCATAAATATAGTCTCTTCTTTGCCTTGCATAGAACTGAAGGATGTGATATCAGTTATGTTCTATACAAGTGCTGTGTTTGAAGCAAAAGGAATTCTGCTCAAAGGACTGGGATATACAGGCAATTTATGATAATTGAGAAGGTAAGAATAGCTTTTAAAATAAGATTTTTTCCCCAAAGACAGGAAATATCTTTTTAAATCCCAAAGTACTACATAGAATAATAGCTAAAATTAGTATATATATTCCATCCCCCCTTATTTCTATTTAGTATTTCCAGTCTATTCAATAGCCACTTTTCTTCAGTTGCTCAAATACTGAGGCAAATTTGAAAACTTGTACCCAGCAGCTTAAAGCATTTTACAGATGAGAGAGAGAAAATAACAGCAAACAGGCAATTTTTAGATGAATTCAAAGATATGTGACTCAGCACTGATAGTAATTCTTCCATCTGTCCCTAAATTGTAGTATAAGACGGCATAAGCTCTGTTTGCTACTGAACAGATTGGCAAACTTTTCTCTGTGTATGTATCTAAGATGTATCATCTAAGACAGGGGTGTCCAAACTTGGTCCCTTTAAGACTTTTGGACTTCAACTCCCAGAGTCCCTCAGCCAGCAAAGCTGGCTGAGGAACTCTGGGAGTTGAAGTCCAAAAGTCTTAAAGGGACCAAGTTTGGACACCCCTGATCTAAGATGTACACAGCAAGTGGGGGGAAAAAACCTTAATTTCCCACAACAAAAGGTCAGTTCTATCAATGAAAAGCCAACTGAATGCAGGATTTGAAGCTTAGTAACATTTGTGACAATGAGTCCAACCAGATGACAAGAACTTCAAAACTGGCTGTTCCAAATCTCAACAATAAAGACAGCTGGAGTATCTACCAGATGTTTCTTAATTGTTTACATATAAATAGCATGTTACCCACCTAGAAGAAAACTTCTGCAACTACAAACAGAAGGGCTATGAAGGAATACAATAGACAACATAGTTTTTCTGGAGCAGAATTAAGACCACACAGTGATTAGGGCACTATGTATTGTTTTTTCCATCTGAAGCTTGAAAGGCAGCTCTTAAGTATAAATATTATAAATAAAACGAATCAAGTTATCCATTGTTAAAAGCTTACCTTATTTAGGATGATCTTGCAAAACTTGATAATTTTGCAGATGACTGGAAATGTTTTGTGTTGACCAATAGAATCCCTCTAGTAAGACTCAATGTGAGGACCAGAAGGCATTCTTCAGTTTTAAGTGGTCTAAGAATTTGCATACAATATCCATAGCACTGATTGATGAAAGTCATGAAAGTTACTATCTACCTATTGATGAGCCTTGGTATATAGAAGATGGTGACTGGAGTGTAAAAGGAGAAATTGTAAACACCACAAACTAATGAATGAAATGAAAGAAAGAACACAGATATGGTGTATGCCTGTCAAACCAAGAGAAAGGCCAAATAGATAATAAATTTGGATGAAGGAGGTCAGATCTTATTCAGTGGAGTTGATGAACACAGGGAAGTGAAGCTGCAGGTTAATTAGTGAGAGCTAGACTGTATTCCAGAAAGTGAATTGCAATCATCTGGGTTGTCATGGAAGCATATAAAAACAAAACTTCAGTGCATGTTATGCTCCAGTGAAGGGTTAGAATAAAAGAACCAGCGATGTGTTTGGGAACAACTGTGCAATATTCTGAATGAATGTGATCTACTGGGGAAATTATTCTGCTAGGAGACATGATGGATGAGAAAGCAACGTGAAAGTTCAGAAAAAGATATTGGGCCATTCAGAAACTGGAGAATTAATGGGAATGGTGACTTTTTAATGAGTGTCTCTTAGAGAAATATTTGCTTATTTCACATTATGCAGTTCAGTACAAACCTATTTGTACATACACACATACACACTCTGGAACGAGCTTCCCCCGGGTTTACGCCAAATACCTGACCTTCAGACCTTTCACCGCGAACTGAAGACACATCTTTTCATTTGCGCGGGGCTGGCTTAAATTTTATTGATTTTAAATTTTATTGATTTTAAATTTTCTGTTATTAATTTTAAGAAGTTTTAGTTTTATATATTTTAAAGTTTTTTAGGCCAATTATAAAATAAGTTTTTTAATTTGTATTTTAATTGTATATTGTATTGCCTGTTTTTACTTTTGGCTGTACACAGCCCTGAGTCCTTCGGGAGAAGGGCGGTATAAAAATCGAATAAATAATAATAATAATAATAATACACAGAGCAAAGGAGTTAATGTAACTCTTAAAACATAACTGATTTGATTTCTGTTTATGAAGAAAGACTGAATCCACAAAGATGGTAAAGTTGATGAGAATGCTGAATATGCCACAGATCGTTTTCTAGTACTTCCAAGACATGGAAGAAAATGAAATATATGAAACAAACTAGAGTGAAAGTAGAATTACTGTAGAGACAGGAAGTTCAAGCCCTGAATGAAACAATATTAAAAAGAGATTCATCTCCTCACAAGATTAATGGAAAGTGAAGACAAGAAAAAAAAGAATGAGGAAGCTGCTTGGAGAAGTAAAAAAAAATAAAGTACCAAAGATGCCTAAGGTGTTACACCAGGTGTGAAATGCTCCCAGTTCGGACCGGATCATGCGATCTGGTAGCGATGGGGGCAGGTAGTTTGGAGAACCGGTAGCAAAAATCCCTCCCACCACCACCACCCACGCCTCGCTGTTCCTCTTCTCTGTCCCTGAAGCTCTCGCTGGTGATATAGCTGCAAACGGCCTTAAATGACTGTCCCGGCGCTTCAAAGGGCTGCACTACAGCTGATCAGTGCTATAGGCGGCTAGTAGACCAGTGCCTCTATTTTTAAAGAAGTAGACTGGTGCCTCCCAAAAAAAAAAGGCAATTGGTAGACCGGTGCCTCTATTTTTAAAGAAGGCCGGTGCACTCCCAAGTTTTGTATACTTTGTTTTCATTATTTATTATTATTGGCCACTCTCATTCAGTCACCTGACCACCAAGCTACGCCCACCAATTAAGCAACGCCCACAGAACCAGTAGGGAAAATTTTTAGATTTCACCCCTGTGTTACACTAATAGGAAATATTAAAAAGACTGTTGGGTGGAGTAAGGAAGTGAAAGAGGCTGTGGATAAAATGCATAAAAGCTGCAAAACATGAAGGTGTGAGAAAGCTGGAATATCATCTGTATAGCAGGAAAAACATGAGAAAGATGATTGAATAAAAAGATAATAAGGTAGCTAAGATCCAAGGAGGCCAATAAAAGAATAGTTTTGATTGGAAATAAAGAGCTGTTTTAAAAATATGAGATGGGAGCTGTAAAAATGATTTGAGACAAAACTGAACTGAGGGAATCGTGGAAGTCAGTCTTTCAGAGATTTGAACAGGAATGATAGAAATACACTGAAGGGGAAATCCAAAGAAAAGCTGTATGTGTAAATATCTCAGAAAAAAATTGACTAAGAAAAGAAGTCATAAATGGTGTCAAAATAATGATGAATGGTAAGGTATAAAAAGGCATAACTAAGGAAATGCTAAAATGTGGATGCAACTTATTTATGAAGGGGCGCCTTTGGTGAGATGGCTGGCTACATAAATTTAATTAATTTTAAAAAATTCTGATTAAACATATGTTGAATTAAATAATAAAAATACACTTTTCAAAAGGGTTTTTCTGTAATCCTGGTGGCTCAATCTGAGAAGCCTGCCACTATGAGATTCCTGAAATTCTTCCTGCTCCTTCATGCTAGCTAAAGACTTGTACAGTAGACTAACATTATCGCATAGCAATCTTGCCTCACATAAATAGTTCTGCAACTAGTGCTGCATAAAAACTTTACGTCTTTTTTGTTGACCAGTCTTTGGTTTATTGAATCAAAGGCCTGAAAACATAAAGAATGGCTGCCTGACCAAGACCTCATCTCCAGACATGCTATTCAGTAGACTCTTCCGAGAAGCTGGAGCATCTCTTGTCCTTATGAGCCTAAAAAGACATTTTGCTAATGCATATCTAAGGTAGAAGGCTGGCTTCTTGGTCATTTTAATTGGCTACAAATGCAGGATTCTTGTTCACTTTTAACTGTGATCTTGATCAGCCCCAAGCTTTGCTAGGAAACTTCATTTACTGTATTTTGAGAACAATCATGCCAACTACTGTAGGGCCATCTAAAAGAACAGGAAAAGTGCTCACTACTCCAGCCGATAAAACTGGAATAGATACAATCGAGAGGATTCTTAGAGCACTAGATGTCAGCTAGGCTGCAACCATCAGAGATGGATCTTAATTGTATATTGGCAGGAAACTGCTCTCCTGTGTAACACAAATCCCATTGCCAAAGAGAGCTTCCATCACTCAAACTCACATTTACCACTCTTGAAGGGGAAAAGTACTCAATAAATGTTTCTGGAATGAAGACACTGCAAACAGAGCCCTCACTCACTTTAAATGATCTATCCAGTCCCTCTATTGATCTCAGGCTAAGATTTGGCACAAGCAAGGCAATTCTGGCCTTGAATGAACCAAATGCAAGGCTACCATGCTGATCTGGATAAATTACATATGGCATTTTCCCCAAATGTGCACACAAAGGCAGCCGAGTCACATAAACAAAGAGAAATAAACAAATCTTCAAATCCATCTGATATTAGCACAGATGTAACAATATGTACATTTTTCAATTTAATATTTGTACTTCTTCCAAACAGGACACCAGGAATTCCTGAGGGTAATGCTATATAAGAAACAATGCAAGCAATACAATCATTACATATATAAAGAGAGACATACAAAGCATTAACAGTGGCAAGAGAGTAAAGCATAGCTAGAAAAATCTATCAGGCAGATTTAAGACAAATATTAAGGGCAGCTCAAATAACCAGCCAGGGAAAAAAATGACACAAAAACAAACACAAGATTTCTCAGTTGATGTCTTTTACACCCACAGTAAAGGTGACACTTTTTATTTTCAGAGCTGAGGGAAGCATTCTTTGCCTCTGAATGCCAGTTGTAAAATGACACTAATGATATCTGCCACTAACAACTACATTCAATCTGTAGACTGACTCTGAAATACAGATTTCGTGCATGAACCATCTGGACTGAGTTTTCAACTTTTCCGTTTCTGTGCTGCTTTTTTTTTTTTAAACCACTATCTGGCCTGACGAAAAGCTTGCACATTTTCATCCATTTTGGGTTTTCCTAATAAAAAAAAAAATAGTACAAGTGAAGTTGGTTGACCTTGAAAAAGCTAAGATGAATTTGACCTGATTAGCACACAGATGGGAAGCCAACAGGAAAAACCACCTGCGACAGGTTCAAAATGGAGCAAAACTACTTTGTACATTCATTTAATTTGCATGCATTTAGAAAGGGGCAGGGCTTCCATTCACAGCTAGATCAAAAACCAATGCGGAACAAAACAATTGCAAACTATTCAGGTACTTCTACTAAGAAAAGAATACAGGCCTGTCTATCAGAAATTTAGCTCAACTCAGCAGCAAGACTATTGCATGCACAAAAATGGAAGGACTCTTCGATTCCTACCATGGAAGAATGGTTGCAGAAGTTGATGGAGTTGGCTGTAATGGCAAAAGTGACTACTTTGATTAAAGAAAAGAATGTAAGTACTTGTCGTGTCCCACTCCTCCGCTAACGGCCGGGTCAGGGAAATCCGAATCAGGCGTGCCTCTGCAGCTCTGCCAAAGTCCTAGCAAAGTCCTCAAGGCAGGCAGGAGACCAGAAAGTGACTTCAGCAAGATATGTTCGACTTTGCCTGACTCAGAGACTGCCAGAAAGCAGATCCTTTATATAGGCCATGGGGTGTGGCTCCATGACTCAGCACTTATCCAGGCCTGCCCCTCCCTTCCTTCTGACGCCGCCGCCTATCAATTCTTCTGAAGCGAGGGTCACTCCAGTCGGCAGCTGTTGGTAATTGACCTCCCTCAGGCTCACATGCTGTGGGGGAGGGGGAGGGGTCTAGTTGCTCTGTTTGCCTGGGCATGGAGCCAGGGCTGGGGCCGGGAGGTGCTCCCTCCTCCGCAGCCTGTCTGGGCATGGAGTCAGGACTGGGGCTGGGAGGTGCCCCCTCCTCCTCAGCCTGTCTGGGCATGGAGCCAGGGCTGGGGCCGGGAGGCATACTAGGACATTCCTCAGCGTTCGGAAGCAGATAAGAAGGCCCCGGCTGCGGTGAGAGCGGGCAAGACACAACAGTACTTTTGTTTCCACATGGAGACCACTTCTGAACTTCGTGCTTGATGTGGAAAAGAATTGAAACGCTGACTTTGGGTTTTACAGATTAGACCAATGGTGCTATTCAGCTGGTTCTATCTAGTTTGGGGGAACCGGAAGCGGCGGCTGCGGGAGGCTCTGCCCACCTGCCTGGATGTCATCACGTCCCATTTTTGACGGTCCGCCCGCCTGCTCCCACTTGCGAACTGGTAGCGAAGGTAAATGAATACCACCCCTGGATTAGACTGGTAGATCTTTATAGAAATGACTTGTTCATACTACTATAGAAAAGCAAAAAGTTGTGATTTGATGTTAATGCCTTATTTTACTGTAACAGAGAGAGTCAGAAGTCAATGCTTCTTTTTCTCCCCCTCCATCTTTCCTCACTTCTCTTCCCCTTTTCCCCTCCCCCCTCACTGCTCTTCTATTCACTTTTGTATTTTGTATTTTATCGTACTCTATCACTCAATAAAAATGTTTTTTTAAAAAAAAGAAATTTAGCTCAACTCAGGGTAGAGAGGTCCTTTTCATAAAGGCATTAACCACTTATGGATTTAGTTTTTTCCCCCCATAATTGAAGAATATTTATGCAACCAAAGAGATTTTATATCATTTGAGTAATCTCATTATGCCAACTGTTTAAATCAATGCAAATGATGCAATTTGCATCATTAGTGTAATGACCATATCATGCAAATTGAAGTATAATTTGACTTGCTGCAGATAAAGTCCATTGAGCCAGATTTGGTAAATCAAGATTTCACTATAATTTTAGTTTTAGTTTAATTTTACTAGAATTTCATTTTTTTTAATTTTACTTTTGTATTGTTTTCAGTAGATGTTTACGTTATTGGTACTTATATTATTCATTTGTAAACCATCCGCTTTGTTGTTTATATGAGTAAGATAGAACTCTCGTAAATGAATTGATTAAATAAAAACCTTTATTTGTTTGTAAAATAGTAAAAGTTGTTCTGGTTCTATCTTCCTAAAAGTTGAATGAAAGTTAACTAGATTCCATGTTAATGAATTAATTAAAATTTATTAGGGCTGCCCAACACCAATGGATTCCAGTATGTGTTATTTTTACTCCCTTACTAGAAATGATGGAGGATATTGATCTGCTCCAAGATGATGTGTGGTTTCCCTTTGATTTCTGGTTTAGATGATCTTCTTCCGACTAAGATCATTGCCATTTAAAAAAGTAACTGAAGAAAAAAGAAGAGATCAGAAAGATGAACTCATTTAATGGTTATTGTTGGACTAAATTATTGGTATCTGCTGATTGCTGTTCTACCAATTGGATTCTGAGAATCTTCTTAGATATGCCTTAGCCCCAGAATTTCTCCTATAGTCAAGCATCTTTGCAAGAGTACAATTTATTTATTAAATTGATATGCCATCCATTTCACTGTCAAGAGACTCTAGGTGGGTTAAAACATGATAAAACAACAAAGCATTAAAAACATTATGCATTAAAATTTGAAACATTAAAAATTAACCAAAAAACCCCTTCTAAATAAAAAGGGATTAAACATAAACTGAGTGGAGGGTGGATCTTCTCCTAATCTCCTAACCAATTCCAGAGTGAGATGCCCTCACCGGGCAAGCCAGTTGTCAGAACAGTTTTCAGGCCCTTTTGGAAGGCCAAGAGGGAAAGAGCAGATCTCACCTCAAAGGGCACAATGTTCCTGGAGCTATTCTTGGACCCCACCAGCTTGAATTCCTTGGCTGGCAGGGTCTGCAGCATGCCCCTTCTGTTGGACTGAGTGAGGCAATCCAATCCTATTGAGGTGCGATGGTTCCTAAGGAAGCTCGGACCTATAGCAATAGCACTTAGACTTATCTACTGCTTCATAGTGCTTTTACAGCCCTCTCTAAATGGTTTTACAGAGTCAGCATATTTCCCTCAACAATCTAGGTCCTCATTTGACCCACCTTGGAAGGATGGAAGGCTGAGTCGACCTTGAGTCGGTGAGATTTGAACTGCAGAACTGCAGCTAGCAGTCAGCTGAAGTAGCCTGAAGTACTGCACTCTAACCCAGAGTGAAATCCAACAGGTTCTGACTGGTTCTGGAGAACTGGTAGTGGAAATTTTGAGTAGTTCAGAGAACCGGTAGCAGAAATTTTAAGTCGTTTGAAGAACCTCTGGCTTACTCCAGGAGTGAGGTGGGAATGGAGATTTTGCAGTATCCTTCCCCTGCCATGCCCACCAAGCCACGCCCACCAAGCCACACCCACAGAACCGGTAGTAAAAAAAATTGGATTTCACCACTGTTCTAACCACTACGCCACCCTTGGCTATGCCAGGAATACTTTCTGTTTCCCCCAAAATACAGACTTTACAATGCATTACCCAATGTTTTATTTACAGTCTGTCTTCATTGTGAAGTGAACAACTAAAACTCTTTCCTCTGAACAGTGAAGCTATTCTACGTTGAACATCTCAGCACAATATGGAAGAAACTGCAAGGAATGCAACTGACATTATTCACATGTTGAATTTTTCTTGATCATCAGACTGGAGGACCAAAGAGAACAAAGTTAAATTTTGCCCTAGAAGCCCAGAGACCAACTAATAATTAACGCACATCCAAAGAGAATTTAAAGTGGCAACAATTTAAAACTGGGGCTTACAAACACACCCTACAGCAAAAACACTAGCACTTTGCACAATGTATACGTCAGCATAATAAACAAAAGTTAGAGATTGAAAATTCATCATTAGAGAGTGATGTTACTTAGGAAGAAATGTTCCCTAGTAAAACTAGGAAAACACACAAACTTAAAAACGATTGCCTTTGCTGGTATGAACAGCTCTTTCCCTAACAGCCCATTTTGATTGGTTATTTATTCATGTATTTGATGCTGAAATATACATTTAGTGAGCTGCAGAAGGTATTTCAGATTCCTAAGTGCCACCATTATATGTTTAGGCACCAGACTAGGTAGGACTGCGAATGGAGCGTAAGAAATCTTCAGATAGCTGGAATTTCAGCTGCCCTGGCTCTCTGTTACACTCTCTTAACTTTTTTCAAATAGAAATAACCATTTTCCTTATTTATTTTAGCAAAAAATAGCTATGAAGAAATAGCTATGAATAGCTATCCATAGTCCACCAGAATTGGACTATGGATGGCGGGACTAAAGGTAACTGTGCTATACCTATTGTGGCGTTTGTTCTATAGCAGAGGTGGGGAACTATGGTCCCTTTATGACTTGTGGACTTCAACTCCCAGAATTCTGGAGCCAGCCAGCCTTTTATAGAAGGGCCATAGTTCCTATGGGCCTGTTCTACAATTTCAGCTGCTCTCCCACTTTAGTTTAACAGGAAACTGCAGGTAGTCCTTGACATACAACCATTCATTTACTGAGCAAAGTTACAAGGTGACTTATGGCTGATTTTCATACTTACAGCCATTGCAGTATCCCCATAGTCACATGATCAAAATGTGGACACTTGTGAACTGGCATGTATTTATGTCAGTTCTCAGGTTTGTATGGTCACCATTTGTAACTTCTCCAGCTGGCTTCCAACAAGCAAAGTCAATGGGGAAAGCCAGGTTCACTTAGCAACTGTAGTGATTCGCTTAACAACTTTGGCAAAAAGGTCATAAAATGGGACAAAACTCACTTAACAACTACCTTGTTTAGCAATGGAATTTTGGGGCTCAATTACGTCCATAAGCTGAGGGCTACTGTATGGTCAGGTTTAATAATTATAGTCAAAAAGCAGGCTCTGAACATCACAAAAAGGAGATTGATACTGTAGATTACCTCTCTTTGCAATACGTGGAGTAAAAAGACTTACTGCCTTGCAGAGGTTTGAAAACTCAGCTCCTTCCAATTCCAGCCGGCAGGGCAGTGATAAAAGACGGAGAGCTTAACTCCAAAATCTCTGGAAGATATCAGATGGTGGCACATTGGGGAAAGGTCCAAGGCTTTGCAGTTGGAGCCCAAGACTGCAGATGCCATGATGAGCATCTACCATTTTTCATCCAGTGCTTAGTTTCAACCAGACAACACAGAAGGTGAAGGGAGAAATATCTCCTTTGTATTTGTTAAATCAGGAATTTTAAGTCTGCTGCCAAGCTATTTCTGCACCTTAATGTCTCTCACTGTGCAAAACCAAGGGTGAATGTTTGCCGAGTCAGGATGGTGAGAAAGGAAGCAAAAGGTATTTGTTGATTCAATTTCTATAGCCGCCCATCTCAAGCAAATGGCTCTGGGCAGTGAACAATCACAAAACAATTAAATACAGTGACAATACAGTACAATATTAAATATATATGGCAGCCAAGAAGAAAAAATGTAACCGTAGAAACCTTTGGGTTTCCATGTCTGAGCACAAACCCTGGTCATCATCAGGGCCTTGTGAAAAGTCAACAGCGTAGGAGTTATCGTCAACTTTGAGGGGAAGGAAGGGACTATGGCAGAGAAGGCACATTTCCTAGTGCAAGGGTCTGCAAACTTGGCTCTTTTAAGACTTGGGGTCTTCAACTCCCAAAGTTCCTCAGCCAGCAAAGCAAAGCTGGCTGAGGAACTCTGGGAGCTTAAGTCTACAAGTCTTAAAAGAGCCAAGTTTGCAGATCCCTGTCCTAGTGCCTGTCAGCTGACATTTCTTGATTGACAAGACCCAGCATATGATGGAAAGGCCCAAACAGGTTCCAATCCACGATCCCCTTAATCTTGTAGAGCCTGCAGTAGTTTGCTATAAAGCATTATTTTATTTAGCACCTTTAGCATTATTCCCCATTTTAGTTTTCTGGTTGATCAAGCGAGCTGCAAGTACAAATCTACCACTGAAAGAAAATAAATTGAAAGAACGGCTGAAATGCAGAGACAGACTGCATGCCTCATTCCTGGGAATTGCTAACTACTTTTCACCAAATTGACTTTTTTTTAAAAATACCTTCCATAATTAATATCCCAACCCCAATTCTCACAAAGCAGCAGCACCTAACCCTATACTGCCATTAGTATTCCAGAAGCAACGTGCTCCCTTCCAGTTTCCACAGCCCAACCCATCACCTAGGCAACAGGAGCAGAAATTTCATCCATGCAAAAGCTGCATGACAGGAACAGGAAATTAAGTCTTCAAGTTCTTGTATACTGTTTCTAGCCATCATTGAGCCTCAACAAACCAATATTCTTTTTTTTCCCCTTTGGGATAATTATGTTATTCATCACATGCCTCACCTTCAAAGCATGCTATGAATCTATTAAAGATGGCATAAATGAAGTTACCAGCATTTTTAAAAGCCAAAGAAAATCAAGAATTTTAAAAGATAAAGCTCACATACCTCCCCAACTCATCCACTCAACAGTTATACGGATTGATAGGATGAAGACACACACACAGAGAGAGAAATGGTATAAGAAACTGATATCCTGTATTCATTTGATTGGTTAACTGTATTTGCAATTTATTCACTTCCAAAACACAGACAGCTAGGAACAAATACAAAGTAAATGAAAACCATGCAAAACAAGCAATATAAATACTATAAAGAAAACAAATAAATCTATCTGTAAAACTCATATTTAAGATGACACAAGAGTGATCGGTCTCATTTGAGACAATGATGAATCCACATACAGACGGGAGGTTGAATGACTAGCCTTGTGGTGTGACCAGAACAACCTGGAACTGAACACACTCAAAACCATAGAAATGGTGGGAGATTTTAGGAGAAACCTTTCCATACTTCCATCTCTCACAATACTAGACAATACAGTATCAACAGTAGAAACCTTCAAATTTCTAGGTTCTACCATATCACAAGATCTAAAATGGACAGCTAACATCAAAAACATCATCCAAAAAAAAAAAAAGAATGTTCTTTTTGCACCAACTCAGAAAGCTCAAACTGCCCAAGGAGCTGCTGATCCAGTTCTACAGAGGAATTATTGAGTCTGTCATCTGCACCTCTATAACTGTCTGGTTTGGTTCTGCAACCCAGCAAGACAGACACAAACTTCAGAGGATAATTAGAATTGAAGAAAAAACAATGGCTACCAACCTGCCTTCCACTGAGGACCTGTATACTGCACAAATCAAAAAGAGGACTGTGAAAATATTTACAGACCCCTCGCATCCTCGACATAAACTGTTTCAACTCCTACCCTCAAAATGACGCTATAGAGCACTGCATACCAAAACAACTAGACACAAGAACAGTTTTTTCCCAAATGCCATCACTCTGCTAAACAAATAATTCCCTCGACGCTGTCAAACTATTTACTAAATCTGCACTACTATTAATCTTCTCATCGTTCCCATTACCCATCTCCTTCCACTTATGGCTGTAACTTTGTTGCTTGTATCCTTACGATTATACTGATATTGTTTCCTGATTACTTATTTGTAGCCTATGACTGTCATTAAGTATTGTATCATTAAGTGTTAAATTTGTACCCTATGACTATCATTACGTGTTGTAAGTGTCGTACCTTGATGAAGGTATCTTTTCTTTTATTAACACTGAGAGCATATGCACCAAGACAAATTCCTTGTGTGTCCAATCACACTTGGCCAATAAAAATTCTATTCTATTCTATTCTATTCTATTCTATTCTATTCTAGTCTAGTCTAGTCTAGTCTAGTCTAGTCTAGTCTAGTCTAGTCTAGTCCAGTCCAGTCCAGTCTAGTCTAGTCTAAACCAATTGTGATATACCCAAATCTATATCACTAGAAGTAGACCCAGCTCAAGATATTTTCCTGCCCCAGATTGAGTAGCAAAATGCAAATTATTTAGATCCAGTCAAATTGTAATGGCTCAGTAAAATTCCCATAGGTACTTTTCTCCCCAAAAGTAAAAATACAGTTATGATTTTCAGTCCTTTCATGATACCAAAGATGAGTTGTCTGAAGCAGGGGCCTCTCTGCCTCTTTCCTCTGCTTGGACAGTCCTAACGTAGGCTTACTCCCTGCAATGATTGGGAAAGCCACTAATGCCCTCTGCCAGGGGTGGGTTCTACTTACCTTTACTATCGATTTGCATTGTGCCCATGCACGCATACTCACTCCGCTCACATGCCCACGCGCTATTCTGCGCATGTGCAGAAGAGTTTTGATCATGTTTGGGTCAGTGGGTGGAGCCTCCCACTGGTTCTATAGAACTGGTGTGAACCGGGAGCAACCCACCACTACCTTCTGCCCATTTCTTAAAACAGAGGGAACAAACTGGAGTTGGACAGCAGCTGGGCAGGTCCTTTTAAGTCAGTGGCCCCCAACCTTTTGGGCACCAGGGAAAGGTTTTTCCATGGACTGGAGGGGACGTGGTTTTGTGTGCTGCCTACATCCCACATATGGGGCTTAGCTTGTTTGTGCAGCCCGGTTGCTGGCATGCCACGGACCACTGTTGCTGGTCCATGGACTGGGGGTTGGGGACCACTGTTTAAATGACCAGGGCACATCTGAGCTTACTTTTTGGTAAGAATTTAAGCTTTGGACCTGATAAAGTCCTCCTAGGATGTGGTATGCAATTGGATCCAAGTGATGATAAACACCTCACGGGGTCAGGGGTGCTGCCTGCCTTGAAGGAAACAGTGATATGTCCCCTTTCCAAAAGATCATCCTTGGACTTGACCATGTTAGTTTGTCTAGCCTCCTTTCCTTTTGGAGGAATGTTTTTGAGAGGGCGGTAAGCAGTTTTAAAGGACTTGGACAAAGCGGATTATCTGCCCCCCCCTTTCAGTCAGGATTCAGGCCAGGTTACAGCACTGAGACAGCATTAATCATGTCAACGGATGACCTGTGTGGAGGACTTGGGATGTGGTGGTGGGGTTAATACATTCAACCTATCTCTCCTGGATCTCTTGATGACTTTCTATACCATCAACATGGTATCTGTCTGGACCAGCTCTGGGGGTTGAGAGTAGGGGGCACTGTTCTGTGGTGGTTCTCCTATCTCCGTACCTGGTTCCACTAGGGGCCGGATAGCTCAAGCTGGTAATAGCCTGTTATTAAGAACACCGAAGCCTGCAATTATTGCAGGTTCGAGCCCGGCCCAAGGTTGACTCAGCCTTCCATCCTTTATAAGGTAGGTAAAATGAGGACCCAGATTGTTGGGGGGGGCAATAAGTTGACTTTGTAAAAATATACAAATAGAATGAGACTATTGCCTTATACACTGTAAGCCGCCCTGAGTCTTCGGAGAAGGGCGGGGTATAAATGTAAAAAAAAATAAAAAATAAAAAAAAATATTGGATTATTAGATCAAATAGTCCCTGCAGTTTTCTTGGCAAGATTTTTCAGAAGTGGTTTCAGCCCTTGCCTCTTCCTAGGGCTGAGACCTGAGAGAAAGTACCTGGTCTAAGGTCACCCACCCAACTTTGTGCCAAAGGCAGGATTAGAACTCATGGTCTCCCCGTTTCTAGCCTTTTAATCACTACACCCAACTGGCTCTGGTGTATAATAAATATCAAAAGGAAGAGTAGTACTACTCCAGTCCAAACCCCAAAACCTTGCTTTTTAGTTTCATTGCCTACCAATTCTGTCTTCATTTTCTTAACAGTGATTAATAATTCCATGGGGAAAGTAATTAGGCTGAAGAAAAGTTTAGATGCTTAAAAACTTCAGTGAAAAGCAGAGCAGGAAAAAATAAGAAGAGTTCTTAGTGGCAGAAGCCCAACACAAATAACTCATAATCTGGAACTACAAACTAAGAATAAGAAGTATGATTTTAGATCTGATGAAAAATTAACTTTTGATTCCACCCCCCCAATCTCAGCTGAGGAAATTGACTGGGTTTGGGTTTTGCTGATTAGATAGGTTTGTTGTTATAGAAATAGCTAGTTATATTATAGGTAGTCCTTGACTAGTAACAGTTCATTTAGTGACTGTTCAAAGTTACAACAGCACTGAAAAAGTGACTTCTGATCGCTTTTCACACTTACGACCATTGTAGCATCCCCATAGTCTCATGATCAAAATTCCGATGCTTGGCAACTGGTTCATATTTATGACTGTTACTGTGTCTCATGGACCTTCTGATCAGCAAAGTCAATGAGGAATCTAGATTCACTTAGCAACTGGGTTACTAATTTAACAAATGCAATGATTCACTTAATATCTGTGGTAAGAAAAGTCATAAAATGGGGTAAACTTAACAATTGTTTCACTTAGCAACATAAATTTTGGGGTCAATTGTGGTCGTAATTCGAGTACTACCTGTATTATCTAAAAGCAAAAAGTTGAGGCTGTATGTTATTACCTTTTTTTTTTTTTTTTGACCCTGAAGTCCCTTAATTTGGGATAGAGTCATGGCAACTGGATGGAGATGAACTGGCCAGATGCCTTTCCTGACATGCAGTAGATTTTTTTTTCTTTGCGCCCTGGGAGAAAAACATTTGCTACTACCTAGGATTGAACTGTCAACCTTCTGAGTGGGTGGCGAGCATCTTCATCCCTAGGCCATCATGCCACTGTATGTTATTATTTTATTCTACTGCAGTAAAAAAAAGTCAGAAGTCAATGCTTTTCTTTCTTTTTCCCCTTTCCCCCTACACTTTTCCCTCTTCCTTATTCCTCCCTTACTTTCCCTTTCCTTTCATTTTTCTTTGAATTTTATATGTTGATAAACTAATGAAAATTCAAATACAAAACCTCAACTGAAGAAATGTGGTAGCTGAGATATGAGCAAAACAGCATCCATAAGAAAGTAAATGTGAAAGAAAGCTTCATATGGCGCAGATGATTTTGAAATGCGCAGGCTGCATTCTCAAACCATCTTCCTGTTTTATCTGCTGCTGAAATGCTCAACAATGTGAGAAGAGCCATGACTTGGTTTCCATCAGAGCAATCTCTCCCACTTGCAGTTCATTCTTTTGTAAGAGTGAATAGACAAAAAAATTAACAGCAATGATTCATTTCAAAGTAGAAGGCAAGAGATGACACAAGGGGAACGTGATTAATTTGATCCTTGTGGAACTAGAAAGATGCAACAATAGGAGTCTCTCTGCTCCAAGAATCACGGGCAGATAGGAGTCACTCTGCTCCAAGAATCACGGGCATACTATAAGGTTTATTTCATCTGTGTGTGAATACATGGGAGTCCTTGACCATTATGAGAGAAAAGAAGCAGAAAGTACTTAGGAAAATAATGTGTAAGCAAGTACAGAGCAGCTAATGTCTGGAACAAGGAAGGACTCAATGGAAACAAAGCACAAACCAATCATCATGTTCCACTGTGGATTCTCTAACAGAAAAATATAGGTTTCTAAATTGCCTCAAGGCCTTTTTTAATAGCCCAGTATTTCACAGACATCAAGGAAATCAGGTGTTTTGGGATTTCTCTAGAATCAATGTAGCACAAAACAAGTTTCACCAATTCTCGGCTAAAAGAGCGGCACATGAGTTGGAAACAAGCCCAAAACATTACTGGTGAAGCATTTATAACCGTCTCACATCCACCACTGCAATGCAAGATGTTTACATGCAATTAGATCTTAGTGTAGCCTCAGGGCCTGAGGCATTGCGGTTACTCTGTATTTCTATTATTAATTAATAATGCAATTCCACTTGTGGGAGTCAGGTCTGAGAAGTTTAACACATTATTCAACCCACTTCCCAGGAGATAAAAAGTTTGGAGCAATGGCTGGCCATACCAATGCCTACTATCCACAATTCACCACCTTATTCTTGAGCAATGGCACTTCAAAGACAGATTTATGTATAAACACCTGCACTATACTATTTGGTCCACAAATAGTGGTCTATCTTTATCTAAGGTTTTTTGGACAACAGCCAGCACCAGAAACATTTGAAGAATAGCAAGACAGGAACAGTTATAACTGCAGTAGTTTGCATTAAGTTGCCATATATAGAGATCATACTCATTTTCACTCCATCCCCACTTTGTCTAATCCACTAATATATTTAGTTTTAAATAGCTGTAACCTCAACTGACTTTCAGTGGAAAAGCCATTGTCTACACATATCTTATTGGATTACCAGCTTCCCGATATGTACTAAGGAATGCTTTGCACATCTGTTATGGAATTTTAACCAGCCCAACCATATCTAGGGTGAGACAATAGCTCAGTGGTTAAGATAGTAGATTTGTTAGCTGGAAAGCTGCCAGCCTGGATTCGAGACCCAAGTGTCACACGATGGGCTGAGCTCCTGTCTTCGCCTAGATCCTGCCAACCTAGCAGTTTGAAAACATGCAAATATGAGCAGATGAATAGGTACCACTTCACTGGGAAAGAAACAGTGCTCGGTGATGTCATGCTAGACACATGACCATGGAAATGTCTTTGACAGCACTAACTCATGGCCTCAAATTCACAGAGATGAGCACTGACCCCTACAGTCAGCAAAAACTAAAAACTAAATTTGCAGAGACTCTCTTCCTTTCCTTTTCCAGTCATGCCTACCTGCAAAATCCAAGGATATCACTCAAATTTTAATATGAGGCTCTATTTATTGCTCTAGTCTCTTTGTCAATTACTGATCATATTGGAAGCTGTTGATGCTAACTTTTCAATTTCTAAATGGCTTAGAGCAGCGATGTCTAACCTTTTTGCCATTGTGTGCCAAAAGTGTGGGGAGCACAGGGGGGTTGTGCGTGTGCATGTCCACACCCATAATTCAATGTACCCTGCCCCTTGCGCATGCACACGCGACCCCCTGCAACCCCCACTTTTGGCATGTGATGGTACGGTGGGACTAGAAGTCCCATTTTTTGCTCTCCCCAGGCTCCAGAGCCTTTTTAGGAACCCGGAGAGGGCAAAAATGGCCTTCCCCACCCACTGGAGGACCTCCAGAGGCTGGAGATGGCCCCTTTCCTGCCGTTTTCACCCTTCCCAGGCTCCTAGAAAGGCTCTGGAGCCTGAGGAGAGTGACAAATGGGACTTCCGGTTCCACCAGAAGTCAGCAAATGGGCTGTTTCCGGCCTCCGGAGGGCCTCCAGAAAGATGGGGAAGGCTGTTTTTGCCCTCCCCAGGCTCCTAGAAAGGCTCTAGAGCCTGGGGAGAGCAAAAAATGGGCCTTACACACATACTTGGAGGCCCTCCAGAGGCCAGAAACAGCCTGTTTCCAGATTTCTGGTAGGCCCAGAAGATCCAAAAATCAGCATGTGTGCTTCGGAGCTGAGCTAGGGCAATGCTCACGTGCCCACCGATATGGTTCTGTGTGTCACCTGTGGCATGTGTGCCATATGCTCGCCATCACAGGCTTAGAGCCTCGCTATTTATTAGATTCATTTTCTGGTTATGAAAATGTACATTCTAAATGTACAGAGTCTTGGTATTTCATGTCTGAAGATGTCCCTGCTTTTCAAGGCCCATTTATACAACTCAGAAAAACTATTTTGTCTCCTGTGTCACCTTATGCTGTAGGACTCCTTCTACCCTCCACCCCCCCGGAATTTGATTGCCATTCTCTTTGCTTGCCAAACTTTTAATTTTCAACTAATTTGAGTAATAGTTTTACTATATTTTAATATTTTGATCGTTCATTGGGTTTTTGTATTCTGTATTTTTAAATAGTTCATTTAAATGGTATTTTAATCTAGCACTTCAAATGTTTTAGTAGAAAAGCAAAAACAAATAAATTTAGCATACCTTTTTTGGAAAGCAGACAATATTCCAGAAAGAAACACTTTTCTCAAAAAAAAAAGTTATCTTTTATGAACCATACTCATGTACTCCCTGGTTATATAAAAGCATTTTCATTTCATGCACCATTTGTCTCTGAGTCTTCAGACCTGCTACCTTTTCATATATCCTATTACGGTATATAGCTAAAGACTTAAATATAACATGGGCTCCATTTTGCCAGCAATAGCCTTAAGATTATTGTCTCTAACCGTATAGTAGTTGCTACAACTCACACCAAATATAAAACCCTGGGTTAGGCACTGAGGAAATTTGAAAGAAAAGGAACACAAAGCAATTTTCAAGCATAAGTTTTCTATTTCATGCAGCTTTTAAAAACCAGAATTCAAGTATTTCCATCTCCACTTCTAAGGCGAGCCGACAACCAGCAAGCCTGACCATTGCTCAGAGGCTCTCTTAAATCCTCATATCTTTTAAGAGGATTAAAGGGGGAAAATGGGACCAGTGCCACCAATATAACAGACAGAAACAACTCGCTTTTCCTTCCAGCCTGGAAGAAGATGAAAAGCAACCCATAATAGATATCACTGCTCCGCCCCAAGACACGGAAGACTTTGGGGACAACCACTCAGTGCAGACAAAACCAATTAAAAATTGCCCATTTGTTTCATGACTGCTGATTCTGTAACATAGACCAGGGGTCTCCAATGGTCTTAGCAACTTTAAGACTTGTGGACTTCAACTCCCAGAGTTCCTCAGCCAGCTTTGCTGGCTGAGGGAATCTGGGAGTTGAAGTCCACAAGTCTTAAAGTTGCCAAGGTTGGAGACCCCTGACATAGACTGCTTTTTTATTGCTGAATAGGTAGCAGGTTGTACTGAGTTGGCTGGTTCTGGTTTGAAATTACAGGTGATCCTTGCCTTACAACAGTTTGTTTAGTGACTGTTCAAAGTTACAATGGTACAGAAAAAAAGTGGCTTATGACCGTTTTTCACACTTATGACCTTTGCAGCAGCCCGATGGTCATGTGATCAAAATTCAGGTGCTTGGCCACTGACTCATATTTATGACGCGTGCAGTGTGACCTGACAAGCAAATTCAATGGGGAAGCCAGATTCACTTGATAACAGTTTGTCTAATTTAACAACTGCAGTGATTCGCTTAGCAACCGTGGCAAGAAAGGTGGTAAAATGGGCCAAATTCACTTAACAAATGTTTCACTTAGCAACAGAAACTTTGGGCTCAATTGTGGTAGCATGTTGAGGAGCTGTGTGTGCTCTGGTTCATTAATAAGCACAGGGCTTATCTGGCTGGTGGCTCAAAAGGATTTTAGAAGGCAATTGTGATTTCAAGATTGGTCACAAATTGATTAAATAAGAGGGGCCTGGATCTCAAAGCTGTGGGCTAAAATTTAGTCATGAACTGACTGGATGGCTCATGGCAAGTTATTCTTAGTATCAAGTATAACACAGGTGAGAGATAATAGAAACCTCCTTCATAGGGATGTTGTAAATATGGATTCTCAATAATCTATAGAAGTAAAACCACAAAAGTCAATAATAACATTGACACACTTCCTGGAAATGTTTAAGCTTCAGACTTAACCTGGAATACACCAAAGCAGTAGCATCTCTTAGAGCAATAGCACTTAAAACTGATATCCTGTTTCACAGCTCTCTCTAAGTAGTTTATAACAGTGGACACCAACTGGTGGTCCACAGAAAAATTATTTGCATTTTTTATATTGCACTAAATCAAGGGTCCTCAAACTAGGGCCCCAGGGACGGATACATGCAATGAATGCGTGTGTTGCTGCAGAGAATCTCCCCCTTCGGGGTCTTTTTGTGAGTGTCGGAGGGGGACAGAAATTCCGACTTGATGTCTGCTTCGGCCTCCTGGTGCTGGGCTTTGGGTGAAGGCTGGAGGGAAGTGCCGCTGGTGGCGAAGAGCTGGAGGACCTTGTTCCAGTGGGACTGCATCATGGCCTGGAACTGGCTGAACATCTTAGCCCACTGAGCCTCCAGGCCCCGGTACCTGGCCTTGCACTCCCGCAGGTCTTCCCTCTGCTTGGAAAGCCTATGCTCCTAGTGCTCAGTGAGGTGCTTCTGCTGAGCCTCCTTCTTGGTCAGATCCAATTTGAACTGAGTCAGCTGTTTTGCCAACTCTTTCTTATGGTGGCTACTTAGCTCCAACAACTGCTTCCTGTTGGGCCCTAAGGAGCCGGGGCGGGTAGGAGAGGAGTGAGTGGGAGGGGTGAGTAGAGGCTGGCAAAGTGCCCGTTGATATGAGTGACATTGAGTTGGCCACACCCATCCAGTCACATGATCACCTAGCCACGCCCACCCAGCGGTCATTAGGCATATTAGTGGTCCGCAGAATTTAAAATTATGAATTTAGTGGTCCCAGAGGTCCGAAAGGTTGGTGACCCCTGGTTTATACAGTCAGTATATTGCTCCCAACAATCTGGCTCCTCATTTTAATCACCTCAGAAGGATGGAAGGTTGAGTCAACTTGAGCAAGTCAGGATTGAACTCCTGGCTGTGGGCAAAGTCAGCCTGCAATACTGCATTCTGCGCCACCAGGACTTATGAAAGATGCTGTTCTTTTTTCAAGCCACCATACATTGCAACTTAACATTTGAGAATGCCCACCAGTTCTTCCCTTATCTGAAATCCATACATGCACTACGCAATCATGGCTGAGAGCCATTTCTCCCAATTTTCTGATAAAAGCCATGACACCTGTTCCTGGGTTCAAGCAATTTAAATAAGTTTATGTACAGCTTTTTACTCTGCATAATTTATTATCTTTCTAAGATTTGCCTTTTCAAAGAAATTAGACAGCATTGCTACTGCTATAAAGCTTCCTATGATTAAGGTGTGGAGGAACCGAATAAGGAACTGAATACGGCATCCCGTGTGAAGTGAAGACATCCAGCAAGTGAAGTCTGATCCTTCTCCCCTCCTACAGAGATTACTCCGTGAAATGCCCACAGCTGCTTTCAATCTTTTATCCATGCCTAGGCATATTTCCCCCCCCCTTTTTTGACAGGTACCAGCTGCTTCTTTTTAAGAATCAGTCTAGGGGAGACAATGTCTTGAGGATGTACCCCAGATGGTTATTGTCTTTTTTCCTTTGTCTTTAAAAAAAAATATCACAATTTTTGCAGAATGCACAGAAACATAAAACGCTTCCTCTACCAGCTCCCCTCCAGTGTTACACTTCGCTGTTCTGACAATCAAATAAGGAGTTGAATAAAATTCTTCCCAGTTAACAAGTACAGCTCTGCTGTCAGGGTTGTAGGGAGGTTGCGAAGGAAGTACATGACTTCTTTTCAGAGCCATCCAAGTACAAAGACAAGGCTGCCCCTCCTCACCGCGCCCCCCCCCCTCACCTCCCCAAAATGCAGAGCTTTTAACAAGAAGCAAGAAATCAGGACATCTTGTATAGCATTCTTTTTGCCACACAAAATCAGAACAGTGCATATGCTGTTTAAATTAAAATCTCATTAGGAAAACGGGAAGCAATGCCTAGTCAAATGCTGATCAAAAAAGGGGGGAAAAAGTTTACTCCTTTCTCTTTTGCTACTCAGTGAAAATATTACTTTTTATCCAAGGTACATAAAAAGGGAACAATCAAATGCTTTGTTTCAATAGGTTGCATTTTAAAATATTGTAGATTTTGTTCTCTGTAACAGTGGACACAACTAGGATGTTTGATCTTTTCTTCATTTTTTTTCCCCAATCACCATATTAAGTGTGCATTTCAGACATGGTCGGATGTAAAGTGTTAAGTTCTGGAAGTAACGAGGCTGGAGACCAGGGTAGTGACAACAGCTCTTTAATATAGGGTGAACCCAGCAACAGGCTGGGGGAAAAACCTCTCCTTTTATA
The DNA here is from genome assembly GCF_028640845.1 of Ahaetulla prasina. Taxonomy (NCBI): domain Eukaryota; kingdom Metazoa; phylum Chordata; class Lepidosauria; order Squamata; family Colubridae; genus Ahaetulla; species Ahaetulla prasina. Next base: position 258,557,732 of record NC_080539.1, on the reverse strand, counting down.
CAGTTCTGCTGGAGGCTTCGTCCAATCAGCAACGTGCTGATTTCCCGCTCAAATATTTAAAGGTACAAACATGAATACATAACACTCCTCCCCTCCCAGAAAACACTTTGCCTCTATTTACATTTTATTTACATGTCCTTATTCGACGTAGTCACGCAAATAACCTGGGCGTCTCCTAGTTCTTTCAGACCTGCGCGGTTCAGTTCTGGGTGGTGTTTTGAGCTGGTCGGAGGGGCTGTTTTCTCCTCCCAGCTCTTTCTCTAGGCCAACGGGCCCTGGACTATTGCAGACTCTTTTTCTTGGCCATCCGGCCTTGGATTACTTTTGTGATTTTCCCTGCCGATTCCCTCGGGAACCTGATGGCGTCGCTGGACCTCCGGGACCTCAGCTAAGTCTTGCGCCTCCGGGTTATGGTCAGCTGTGGGTTCAAATAAGGATTGGTCACTATCTGTCTCGTTTGGTTGGTTGCTCAGTTATTCGTTTCCTTATCTGATCTATGTGGCGCCTCCATACTCGGTTGTCTTGTAACTCGACCAAGTATGACTTTGGACGGTCGCTTTTATGATTTGCCCTGCGAGCCAACTTGGGCCGTCCCCATAGTTGCGGGCCCACACTCTGTCGCCTATACCCATTCCTCTCGTTTTCTATTTCCCCTTGTAACCCTCTGGTGTGTAATGGGGATTCAAGCGGTCAAGTGGGCACGGAGCTTCCGACCCATCAAGAGTTCGGCTGGGCTTCTGCCTGTAGCAGTGCTTGGGGTTCTGTGCTGAATGGCCAGGAAGAAATCTATCTTTGTTTGCCAGTCACCTGGCTTGAGCCTGGACAATGCCTCCTTAGCGCTCCGGACGGAACGCTCTGCAAGGCCATTCGACGCAGGGTGGAAAGGCGCAGAGGGGGCATGTCGGGTGCCCTCCTCTGCCAAGGATTCCTCAAACTGGGCTGCCGTGGTGCGGGCCATTGTCGGACACCAGAGTGTCAGGCAACCCGTGGGTTGCGAATAGGTGGCGCAGGGCTGCGATTACTGCCTCGGCCGTCGTGGATTTCATGAGTATGATCTCCAACCATTTAAAGAATGCGTCGACAACCACTAGGAAGGTTTGGCCGTGGAAAGGGCCAGCAAAATCAATGTGGATTCTTGACCAGGGCCCTTGGGGTTTTCCCATTCCTGACTGGGGCCGTTGGTGGTAGGGGTCTGGACTCTTGGCAAGCCTGGCATTTCCCTACCCTCTCAGCAATTTCTGAATCCATGAGTGGCCACCACACATAGCTTCTTGCTAGCCCCTTCATCCTTACGATTCCTGGGTGACCCTCGTGGAGGAGGTCCAATACCTTTTTCCTTAATTTATCCGGAATCACCACACGATCACCCCATAATAGGCACCCCCCTTGAGCCGAGAGCTCATCACGCTTTTTAACAAATTCCTTAAACCTTTCGCCCGGCGCAGCGGGCCACCCTCTTTGTACCCATCCGGTACAGTCCTTATCACAATGTCGGTATGATGCCGAGCCACTTCCTTAGATGTGACTGGGCCTGAGTCAAGAGTCAATAAGCAGGATGGGCGTCCCGGGTGGGGTCTTGATCGCCCTGGTAGTGGGCATCTGCTTAAAGCGTCCGCATGCCCACTTCTTTTCCTGGTCGATGCTGCAGCTTGTGCGAATAAGCGGCTAAGAAAATAGTCCATCGAGTCAATCGTGGCGAAAGTGCCACAGGCGTTGGGCGATCGCCAGCCAGTATTCCTAACAGCGGTCTGTGGTCAGTCACAATTTCAAAATCCGCCCAAATACATATTCGTGAATTTTTCACCCTGACACAATTGCTAGCGCTTCTTTATCTAACTGGCTATAGTTCCTCTCTGGGAGGACATTGTTCTAGAGTAGAAGGCTATAGGGGCTTCTGTGCCGTTTGGAAGTCTGTGGCTGAGCACAGCCCCACCCGTAAGGAGGCATATAAACCAGCACTAGGGGCAATGAGTTATGATATTGGATGAGCAGGCTATCGCTTGAAAGCAGGTTTTTACTGTTTCAAAGCCCTACTTTCCGACTTTCCCCAAGACCAAACAGTATTTTTCCTAGAAGTTTGTGCAGCGGTTCAGCAACGGTCGCTTTGTTTTTAAAAACGTAAAATTCACTAACCCCAGGAATGCCTGCAGCTCTGCTTTGTTTTTGGGCGCTGGGGCCTTTCTGATTGCCTTGACCTTGCTCTCAGTGGGGTGAATTCCTTTCTTGTCTATCCGGTAGCCCAAGAATTCGATGGACTCGACCCTATCTGGCATTTGTTTGCTTTTACCTTTAGTCCGGCTGCCGGAAAATGCCCAGAACCTTTCTTAACGCTCCCCAATTCCTCTCGTTTTCTATTTCCCCCCGGTAACCCTCTGGTGTGTAATGGGGATTCAAACGGTCAAGTGGGCACCGGAGCTTCCGACCCATCAAGAGTTCGGCTGGGCTTCTGCCTGTAGCAGTGCTTGGGGTTCTGTGCTGAATGGCCAGAAAGAAATCTATCTTTGCTTGCCAGTCACCTGGCTTGAGCCTGACACGCCTCCTTAGCGCCCGGACGGAACGCCTGCAAGGCCATTCGACGCAGGGTGGAAAGGCGGAGAGGGCATGGCGGATGCCCTCCTCTGCCAAGTATTCCTCAAACTGGGCTGCCGTGAATTGCGGCCCATTGTCGGACACCAGAGTGTCAGGCAACCCGTGGGTTGCGAATAGGTGGCGCAGGGCTGCGATTACGGCCTCGGCCGTAGTGGATTTCATAAGTATGATTTCTAACCATTTAGAGAATGCGTCGACAACCACTAGGAAGGTTTGGCCGTGGAAGGGCCCAGCAAAATCAATGTGGATTCTTGACCAAGGCCCTTGGGGTTTTTCCCATTCCCTGACTGGGGCCGTTGGTGGTAGAGGTCTGGACTCTTGGCAAGCCTGGCATTTCCCTACCCTCTCAGCAATTTCTGAATCCATGAGTGGCCACCACACATAGCTTCTTGCTAGCCCCTTCATCCTTACGATCCCTGGGTGACCCTCGTGGAGGAGGTCCAATACCTTTTCCCTTAATTTATCCGGGATTACCACGATCACCCCATAACAGGCACCCCTTGAGCCGAGAGCTCATCACGCTTTTAACAAATTCCTTAACCTCGCCCGCGCAGCGGGCCACCCTCTTGTACCCATCCGAGTACAGTCCTTAACACAATGTCCTGCATGATGCCCGAGCCACTTCCTTAGATGTGACTGGGCCAGAGTCCAAAGAGTCAATAAGCAGGATGGGCGTCCCCGGGGTGGGGTCTTCGATCGCCCCTGGTAGTGGGCATCTGCTTAATGCGTCCGCATGCCCCACTTCTTTTCCTGGTCGATGCTGCAGCTTGTACGAATAAGCGGCTAAGAAAATAGTCCATCGAGTCAATTGTGGCGAAAGTGCCACAGGCGTTGGGCGGTCGCCAGCCAGTATTCCTAACAGCGGTCTGTGGTCAGTCACAATTTCAAAATCCGCCCAAAACATATTCGTGGAATTTTTCACCCTGACACAATGGCTAGCGCTTCTTTATCTAACTGGCTATAGTTCCTCTCTGGGAGGACATTGTTCTAGAGTAGAAGGCTATAGGGCTTCTGTGCCGTTTGGAAGTCTGTGGCTGAGCACAGCCCCACCCGTAAGGGGAGGCATCGCAAACCAGCACTAGGGCAATGAGTTATGATATTGGATGAGCAGGCTATCACTTGAGAGCAGGTTTTTACTGCTTCAAAAGCCCTACTTTCCGACTTTCCCCAAGACCAAACAGTATTTTTCCTAGAAGTTTGTGCAGCGGTTCAGCAACGGTCGCTTTGTTTTTAAAAACCGTAAAATTCACTAACCCCAGGAATGCCTGCAGCTCTGCTTTGTTTTTGGGCGCTGGAGCCTTCTGATTGCCTTGACTTTGCTCTCAGTGGGTGAATTCCTTCTTGTCTATCCGGTAGCCCAAGAATTCGATGGATTCGACCCTATCTGGCATTTGTTTGCTTTAACCTTTAGTCCGCTGTCCGGAAAATGCCCAGAACCTTTCTTAACGCTCCCCAATTCCTCTACGTTTTCCGCTGATATTAAGACATCATCAGTAGGGAACTACCCTGGGAGCCCTTGCAGAGTCGTTCCATTAAGTTTTGGAACAGCCCTGGTGCCACACTCACCCCAAATTGCAATCGGTGCACTTGAAGGCCCCCTGTGAGTTACAATCGTTTGGGCTTCGGCTGTGTTGGCGCTCACGGCAGTTGTTGGTAGGCTTGGGCCAAGTCTAACTTTGCAAAGACTTGCCCTTGCCCCAAAGAGTGCAATAAGTGTTGCACCACGGAACCGGTAAGCGCTTTTCTGTAAGGCTTTGTTTAGCGCCGCCTTGTAGTCAGCGCAAATTCTAATTGACCCATCTGGTTTTATGGGTGACGATTGGCGTCTCCACTTTGCGTGATCGACTGGTACCAAAATTCCTGATTTATGAGCTTATCTAGCTCCTTGTCAATTTTTGGCTTAAGGGCAAAGGACTCTCGCCTTTAGCCTAATGGGAGCTACCTGGGGTCTAAGTTGAAGGAAATAGGGGTCCCTTGTACTTGCCCAGGCAGTCCTTGAAGACATCTTCGAACTCGTAAAGAGAATGTCTTTCAGGTTGCAGTCACTTCTGTAGATGCCAGTCACTCCCATGCCCAGTGCGCGAAACCAGTCTAGTCCCAACAAACTGGGCAGAGTCCTTCGACGATCGTGATGGGCAGGGTCTTCTTGTGAGGTCCGTGACTCGACTCGGACGGAGGTGGTCCTCGAACAGGGATGCGATTCCCTGGTAATCGTGGACCCGTAACCGCTTGGGATTGCAGGTGGCGCTGCGACTGAAGGCAGTGACTTCACCAAAGTGTCCCAGGACATGATGGTGATCGCTGACCCGTGTCCACTTGTCGGCACCTTACTCCTCTATTTTGGTTTGGTGAAGATCTTCTTCTCCACTCGGGTTGAGGCGCGCCTATGACCACAGTCGTTTGGTTTGAATCGCGCCTTTTTGTTTGAGCCAATCGCGGGTCGCCTTGCCGATCCTGCGCTCTGATTGGCCGATTTGAATTTTCGGCGGGAAGGTTGGGAGCTCGACAGACTTGAGCTAGGTGCCCTTCTTTCCACACCGCCGACATGTTGCGTCCTTAAACTTGCAGCGTTGGCGCTGGTGTTGACCTCCGCAGCTTCCGCATTCGTCTCGGTCCTCTTTGTCGCGCTTTCGGTTCGGCAGACCCTTCCTCATCCTCACCGTCCGCCGGATTCGGTCTGAACCTCCTCCTGGTGCACTGGAGCCGGCTTTGTGCTCGCCTTTGGTGGGAGGCTTTGCAATGTCTCCGCCGCTTGGGTGGACATTTCATGTGCTCTGGCTTCGCCCAGAGCGTTGGCCAGCGTTAGGTTGCTCTTTGCTAGCAGCCGCGCCGCAAACGGATGTCTTTGACCCCTCGGATGAGTTGCTCGAGCAGCACCTCGTCTAGGTCTCGGTATCCGCAGTCCTTGGGCGCTTCCTTAGGGCGGCCATGTAGTCACCAATGGATTCGCCCTCCATCTGCCTTCGCTCTCCAATTCAAACCGCCGCACGTATTTGGACGGCGCGGTGCGAAATGGTTCTTAGTAAAGTCTGCAGAGTTGGCCACGATACCGATTGTATCGGCGTTGGCTCTGCCAGGGCTTCCGATATCGATGACCTCCGGACCACAGTGGCTTAAGAAATAAGCCCTTTTGCGGTTATCTGGAACTCCCTGCAGTTCGTTGGCTTCTAGAAAGCTTTCGAAACGGGTCATATACGTTCCCCATTTCTCTCTGGCTGGGTCAAACGGTGCGGGCGGAGTGTAACTGGCCATCTCCGCCTTTCTGCCCTGTTTGCTGGGTTCGGTCTATCGTGCTTCAGCTCGGTTCTGGTTCTCCTTAGCCTCGATATCCCACCTTCGTCGCCAATGTTAAGTTCTGGAAGTAACGAGGCTGGAGACCAGGGTAGTGACAACAGCTCTTTAATATAGGGTGAACCCAGCAACAGGCTGGGGGAAAAACCTCTCCTTTTATACAGTTCTGCTGGAGGCTTCGTCCAATCAGCAACGTGCTGATTTCCCGCTCAAATATTTAAAGGTACAAACATGAATACATAACATAAAGTATCAGATTAATTCCTGATTCTTAAAAGCGATTAGACAGCATTGCTACTGCTATAAAGCTTCCTATGATTAAGGTGTGGAGGAACCGAATAAGGAACTGAATACGGCATCCCGTGTGAAGTGAAGACATCCAGCAAGTGAAGTCTGATCCTTCTCCCCTCCTACAGAGATTACTCCGTGAAATGCCCACAGCTGCTTTCAATCTTTTATCCATGCCTAGGCATATTTCCCCCCCCCTTTTTTGACAGGTACCAGCTGCTTCTTTTTAAGAATCAGTCTAGGGGAGACAATGTCTTGAGGATGTACCCCAGATGGTTATTGTCTTTTTTCCTTTGTCTTTAAAAAAAAATATCACAATTTTTGCAGAATGCACAGAAACATAAAACGCTTCCTCTACCAGCTCCCCTCCAGTGTTACACTTCGCTGTTCTGACAATCAAATAAGGAGTTGAATAAAATTCTTCCCAGTTAACAAGTACAGCTCTGCTGTCAGGGTTGTAGGGAGGTTGCGAAGGAAGTACATGACTTCTTTTCAGAGCCATCCAAGTACAAAGACAAGGCTGCCCCTCCTCACCGCCCCCCCCCTCCCCAAAATGCAGAGCTTTTAACAAGAAGCAAGAAATCAGGACATCTTGTAAAGCATTCTTTTTGCCACACAAAATCAGAACAGTGCATATGCTGTTTAAATTAAAATCTCATTAGGAAAACGGGAAGCAATGCCTAGTCAAATGCTGATCAAAAAAGGGGGAAAAAAGTTTACTCCTTTCTCTTTTGCTACTCAGTGAAAATATTACTTTTTATCCAAGGTACATAAAAAGGGAACAATCAAATGCTTTGTTTCAATAGGTTGCATTTTAAAATATTGTAGATTTTGTTCTCTGTAACAGTGGACAAAACTAGGATGTTTGATCTTTTCTTCATTTTCTTTTTCCAATCACCATATTAAGTGTGCATTTCAGACACGGTTGGATGTAAAGTATCAGATTAATTCCTGATTCTTAAAAGCGAGCCAGTTTCCTTCTTTGAAATTGTCAAAATTGAGAGTTTGGTTTTTCAGCATGTAGAATATAAAACATAGCCTTCTTTCACTGGAGTGCCATGACTAAAGTGACTACATGGATTTTTTTTTTTTTAAGAACAATACAGAAGTCATAGTTTGCCACTGTATTCTTCAGGGATTTTTGGTTTATGTAGCCTGTAGTTATTCCAATCAGCATCAAAAGAAAGTTTCAGCCCTTGGAGATAAGCCAAGTCAGGAAATAAACCATGAGAGATACTCAAACCTTATTTTGTTGCTGTCGGCAGGGTAAGAAGAAAAATATCCGGCGTGCCTCTATCCCCTCTTATACCAAAGAGAAATAATAATAATAATAAATAATAATAATAATAACAATAGAGTTCGAAGGGACCTTGGAGGTCTTCTAGTCCAACTCCCTGCCAATTAAGATGGGATTGTTTTACATTTCTTTTCCATCTGCACTTTGGGGGTTAAATAGATGCTTATCTATACAGTAGTGGGTTTCAATTTAGTTTGCTACTGGTTTGCTCGTGCACGCATGCGTGCGATGCTTCTGCGCATGCGCAAAAGCGTCTGGGCAGGTAGGCGGAGCCTCTCGCCGCCTCTACCTGTTCGCCCGATCTGGGGCGAACCAGTAGCAACCCACCACTGTTATCTAACCATTTTGGGCATTTCTTCCTCAAATTTAGCTCTGTCCTCCTCTATAAGAAAGGAAATTTGCTACCCCTGAACGCACCTGACATTTTGTCACTGTGGAGCAGAGACAGCAATTGTCTTGCATACCAGTCTGGCTTGGATTTATGCACACACCCGTCCAGTTTTCCCTGTGGGGCTCTTTTCCTTGGGATATGCTTCTCAATTAGCAATGAAGCAGACAGAGCATGCATTCTGAAGAAGCAGATTTGCTGTCAACTCCCATTCCAGCAGTATTTTCTGCTCGGCAACTGCTCAAAATGTTAGTTATAGCTCTGTGCCCCAAAGACAAGCTAGCAGCTCTAGATCATGTTGCTCTCCTCAGGAATAGGAAACTATCCAGGATAAAATCATTCTGAACTTTATTGGACTTTACAATATCCAATTCCCCAGAAGCTATAATTAGAGCTATTTGCTTGCTGTGCATTTACATGCACACAGTTTCACCCAGGGTACGTTTTTGTGCAATAGAAGTAATTTTTTTCTTCAAGTTAATTTCCACTTCGGGTGATTTCAAGGACAAATCCATGTATTCTATTTAACAGCAATATAGTAGGAGTGAGCCATTTCCTTCTCTTACAAAAGCTTTTGATTTTTTTCAACCTATCCTACGAACCTAGTTTTTCCTACTGTTTTTTCATCTAGACGAGATGGGTGGCACATAAATAAAATGATATAATAAAATAAATCCAAGAATTACTCAGAATTACCCAACTGATCCTACTGGCTTCTGAAAATTAGCCAAGATTTACTAGGATGCATATCTAGCAAATCTTTATAATGGATCAACCTCCCATCCATCTACTGTATTTCATGTCACATTTTATATCTCGGTAAGGAACAAATACAGATACATACAGACCAAAATCTATAGCAGTGCACATCCACTTGACCCTAACTCTCATCAGTACTTCTTGGTCTTTATTTATTAAAAACCATACCTGGGATGGCTTGATCAGGTGTTTTGTAGGTGACTCCTGCAAGAAGAATTGGCCTTTAGCAACACCTAGAAGATACCAGCCATCCCAGGTATGGTTATTAATAAATACTCAGTATTACTGAATATTACTCAGTTGCAATTTGTCCAGTTTAATTGATGTACCCTGTTTCCCCCAAAATAAGACATCCCCTGATAATAAGCCCAATTGGGCTTTTGAATGCATGGCAATAAGGCCAAGCGCTTATTTCAGGGTTAAAAAAAATATAAGACACGGTCTTATTTTTGGGAATACACGGTATATAATTCAAATCTGCTTGACTCAGAACTGGGATTCTGACAGCATGAAACAAAATAAATCAAGAAAATATAATTCACATATTACACCAAATCCTTTCATTTCAAATTGCTATATGGCAAGTCTCTAAAGGCACAAATAAATTCAGACTTTCTCTAGATAAGAAATTACTAGCCATTAAACATAAAGGCCATACATATGCCAAATGGCTGTTAAACCTTCTTGCCATTTTTTAAAATCATAACTATTAATAGCTATAATAATTATAATAACATAACTGTAAATCCTAATAATAACATCAGTTAATTGCAAAAGGCAGATTTACTTGCAATATCCTACATCCTGTGGTGATCTTTTTAACACCATCAAACAAAATCTTCCTATTCTAAGCCCTTGAGAAGTACCTGGAAGGTGGATAAAAATGCCAAACTAGTCTAAACATCTGGCTGGCTGCACAACCAACCATAATAATTAATAGTAATAGATTTATTTGCCATCCAACTCCTAGTGACTCTGGATAATTTACAATTGTTAAAAGCTTTCTAACAATCTTCATGCCCACCTTCTCTTTTCAGTTTTTCACCCATCATACTCCTTGGCCACTTTTTTTTCCTAAAGTCTTGGTTATTCTTATCCCTATGACAGAATAAATAAAACATCATAGGTATGGCTGTTTCATTTATTTCAGGACACAGAATCTGCTGCACAGCCTGGATTTCTGCATAAATTTTTGTTTTAGTCCATTCTAATCTAAGCATGCTAGCAAGCTATTTGCAATCACATTATTTGGTGAAAGCAACATCACCCTTCAAGCACCTTTTAATGTATCACATCAGCTTTCAGTGAACAAAATTTAATTCTTTATCTACATTCAGGGGTTTTGCTATGGGTAGCGCTGGGCAACAAATACTCTATTAGACCAAGACTGGATTTTACCAGAGTTTACAGGAATGAAGGATTCATACTGAGAGGTTACAGCAAGCAGGTACATATCTTGAAGACTATTACACTTAATGCAGAACAACATTCACCAAATATATGAAACAGGGGTTCTATTCAGCAGGTTCTGACAGGTTCTGGAGAACAGATAGCGGAAATTTTGAGTAGCTTGGAGAACCGGCAAATACCACCCCTGACTGGCCCCAGAGTGGGGTGGGAATGGAGATTTTTCAACATCCTTCCCCCAGGAGTGGGGTGGGAATGGAGATTTTGCAATATCCTTCCCCTGCCACACCCACCAAGCTACTCCCACCAAGCCACACCATGCCCACCAAGCCATGCCCACCAAGCCACATCATGCCCACCAAGCCGCGCCCACAAAACCGGTACTAAAGAAATTTGAATTCCACCACTGACATGAAGCATGGTTGGTCCTTAGCTGAGAAGAAAAATAATTAGTGAGAATAAAGACTCTTGGGCTTTTACAAGAGGTTTTATAGAATTGGTAATGGCAATGGCTTTAGTTGAAGATTGTAGGTGAACTGTTTATAACTAATGGTATATGATTACACTATTTCTTGCATATTTGGAAAGGGCATCAAAAAAGCAGTCCATTATTCTGATAACTACCTGCTGCAAGTCAAGGTGCCACTTTAGACTGCTTCTCTTCCCAGCATCTAATAACATCTGCAGTTAAGGATTTATATATTGCTTCAGCATTGAACCTGATCTATAGTAAAAGTAGTCCTTGACTTACAATCATTCGTTTAGTGACCATTCAAAGTTACAGTGGCATTAAAAAAGGCGACTGGTCCTTGTACATTTGACTCCTGCAGCATCCCCATAGTCATGCAATAAAAATTCAGGTGCTTGGTAGCCGGCATGTATATGGTGGTTACAGCATCCTGGAGTCACATGATCCCTATTTGTGACCATCTCAGCTGGCTTCCAACAACAAAGTCAGTGGGAGAAACATGTGATTCACTTAACAACTTACATTGCAAAAAGGTTGTAAAACTGGTCAGGACTCACCTAACAACTGCTTTTTTTAGTAACTGAAACTCTGGTCCCAACTGTGGCCATAAGTCGAGGACTACCTGTGTTACCCATTGACTATGTCTTTCTTTTTCTTTCTTTCTTTCTTTCTTTCTTTCTTTCTTTCTTTTTCTTTCTCTCTCTCTCTCTCTCTCTCTTTCTTTGTTTCTCTCTCTCTCTCTCTCTCTCCCTCCCTCCCGATCTCATTTATTTATTTATTTATTTATGGTAGAAAAGTCTCTATCTAAGGAATAAATTAATATGGAGTAGACATTAGCAAGCAAAAACATTTGGAATCTATTGGGAAAACACATCTTTGTCCCAAGACAATCTGCATGCCACCATCATTCAGGAGAGAGTATTTTTTCAAAGAAGAACGATAATTTGAGCACTTCAGATTTAACCATCACAATTAATTCTGGTTTTATTCACAAAGGATCAGATTAACCCAGATTTTTTTCCCTCACACCAGATGTACACAATAACCATGTCAGAGCAAAGGAAAATATAGTTGATTATTGCTGCTACAATACGCAGCAAATCTACACCGCTATAAACAGACAGTTGTTTAGAAATGTCACAGGCTACTATACCTCTTGCATTTCATGTGTCTCTTCTGTAACTGTGTGAGGGTATCTGCAATTCGACAGCATTTCAGACATCTGATGTAATTTCAAACATTTATAAGGAAGACTTTGGGAAAAGGCAAATAAAACACATATGCATTTATCATGATAGTGGCTCCATGTATGACTTTTTCATTCCCTTTTTGTGGTAGAATATAGACTGGATTCCCAGGAGGGAGGGACCGCATTCCAGAGGACAAGGAGGCAACAAAGCATGGAAAGTTTGGCTGGGAGAAAGAGAGTTAAGACTGTTCCTCCCTAGAGATTCCCAGGGCATTTCTACAGTATAGTGATGCAAATAGTTGCTTTAGTTTGGCAAGATTTCTGTCTACTATAGGTGAGGAAGAAAAAGGGAAAGTGCTCAGCAGTAACTCCACAAGTCTTTCTTGGTTCTCAAGGTCTAATGCTTTTTCAGCTTAAAGAATGGTGTGCAGAATTCTACAGCATCCTTCCCCCTCTCCATTGTTTCAGGGCATCCTCTGAGGTACCAGGGCAGCAAAAGCCACATCAAGAGTGTCCAGGTATCAGCCCTACCTTCCTCATACAAGTGTCATGTCTGCACCCATGCATGAAAGGGGCAGAACTTGCCCTGCAACATTGCCTGCATCATTCTGATGAAAGCAGCAGGCTCCTACGGATGGAATGGGATTTTTGGGCTCCTACCATTGGCCATGCCTGCTTCTCCTCCAGGGTTCCACCTCCACATTATTATCCACAAACTTTTCTCCTTGGCTGGCGCACTCTCAATCTTTTGCCCCGGCACATGGGCTTCGGCCTCTCTGTCCAAGGCCCTTCGCCGCGGCCCATTCGCCAAAATACGGCTCACCCCGGGCTTTGGGGCACATGGGACAGTTCGCCGCCAGCCAATCGGCTGGCTGCCAGAAGTCACTGCACGATTGATGCAGGGCTGGGAGGCTTTGGGGGAGGTGCTGCAGCCAAACAGCCTCAGGTGCTTGTTAGGAGAAGATAGGGGAGTGCTGGAAGCTCCCCTATACCTGATCATGTCTCCCTGGCACTGAAGGGGAAGGGAAGAGCAGGTGGGGGGAGAAAGAAAAAGAAAGAAAAGAAAGAAAGGGGAGAGAGAAGGAAGGAAGGAAGGAAGGAAGGAAGGAAGGAAGGAAGGAAGGAAGGAAGGAAGGAAAGAAAGAAAGAAAGAAAGAAAGAAAGAAAGAAAGAAAGAAAGAAAGAAAGAAAGAAAGAAAGAAAGAAACCAACCGTTCGATGTCAGGGAGGCATGATCAGGTACAGGGGAGCTTCCACCCCTCCCCTTACTTCTCCTAACAAATACCTGAAGCTGTTTGGCTGCAGCACCTCCCCCAAATCCTCCCATCCACTGCATAGATTGTGCCATGACTTCTGGCAGCCAGCCGGTTGGCTGGCAGCGAACTGTCCCGTGCTCCCAAAAGCCCGGGGTGAACCATATTTTGGCAAATGGGCCGCGGCGAAGGGCCTTGGACAGAGGGGCCAAGGCCCATGGGCCAGCCGAGGAGAAAAGTTTGTGGATAACAATGTGGAGGCAGAACTCTGGAGGAGAAGCAGGCAGGAGCCTAAAAGTCCTAGACCTCCTACAGATGCTGTTGCCTTATCTGTTATATTATCTTTTGTTCTGACCATGGGGTTTGTATGGCTTCATGGGCAACTTGTCAGAACAATAAGGGACAGCATAGGGCAGAGAGAAATAAGAGGTATAGATAAGTAAGCGTGTGAATAGGCTACCATATTTTCAAAGGTTATCTGCCAAACTGCACTAATAGAGGGCAACAGGCAAAAAACTGGGGAGGGGGGGAACTACTCTGAAAGAACAGGAGGCCAAGTCATTCTAGAGGCTGGCAGGACACTAATGACAGTCTGTCCTTTACCAGGCAGAATAGCTATTAAAGCTACTGAACTGGTGATGTTAAAGTAGGTCACAAAAGATGTTTAAACAAGGTCCTTTAGCAATAAGAGTCAATGATTATCAGTGATGGGCAGGGATATCGAGGCCATTTCTGTTTCAAAGAGTTAATGTACCAGGAGCTTTGACAGCTAAGCTTCTAAATGGGGAGAAGGGAAACTTGCTTTGCCCTGTTGTCCTACCCACTAATAGGCTGAAGAAATTCCACCAAGCAATAAGGAGGAATAAGAGTTAATTGCATAAAGTTTTGCAATTAAGACATAGCGACAGTGAGCTTTAAGTAATGCCAAGGCAGTGACACTGATCACATTAAATCAGCATGCAATATGGAATAAAAATTCTCCCAGCTTCTGAGGGCAGACAAGGTCATAACCCCAAATTGCACAATTTAGTTACTTTTTCAGAAAGACCTGATAGAAAAGAAAAACTATTAACAGACCACGCTACTAATTTCCAAGACTGCAGCATGTCTATATTTCCTAGCCTGCTATTCTTATAGCGATATTCATATTTTACACCAACAAATCTGTACCAGCAGCAGCCCAACATTGGGTTGGAAAATTTCTATAGGAAATTTAGTTTCTGCTCCCAGTCAATCTCTGTTGACATTTCCATGAGTATCATGCTTAGTTTGAAAAGCCTATTTACAACTCATGGCTTTCTTGCTATTTGGTAATTCAGTTAAACTATTTTTTTGTTTTTGTGCAAGGGTTCCTTTTTATCCCATGCACTTTCTTCCATTTCTCTCTCTCAGTTATAGAACTGTGCTCTTTCTATAAATTGGGATCAGGCCCGTTCCTTGCTTTACCAGATTTTTGGGAGCATATGATTCTGGGATTGGTTCTGTCAACATTCTGAATCTGATGTTATTTCAGATTCTTGACTCATTTTCCGTAACCCCTTCTGGCTGTTGAATGTCATTTTCATTACTGTATCTCTATTATTATGTGCTGCTTCTCTTTGAAAGCTTCCTGGGTAAATCCAGGTGCTGCTGTTTAAAAACGGTTGATGTACGTTATTATTTAAATATTGCAGCTCATCTGGAAACATCTTTTTGCTTCTTCTTCAGTAAAACACTTCATGAGTTTATCTGTTTCAATTTTTAAGTCGCAATGCCTGTAACCTTTGGTTCTTATTCTTAATGGTCATCACCATTCCTAATCAGGTTCTGTATTTTAAATTTATTCCTTCTTCAGGAATATTTGGTCTTCTTTAGGAATATTTGCATAAGCGTTGCATTCCAACGCCTTTATGTGTGTGTCAGATCCAGCTTGCTCCTATTCCATAACTTGTATGTTGTCTTATCTGCACCTTTTGTTGGTAAATGGTCTTGCAAAGTTCGCTAGATAAAACCTTCCTTCCCAGAAATCATCTGATAGCCTCATGCTTAGCAGGTCTTGTTTTTTGTTGTTGTTGTTGTTGTTTTGCCTTAGCAATTCTGTTAAACCTCTTTTCCCTAGTTTCCCTAATAATTTCAGATTTACAAATATTTTCTGAATATTAATGTACAATGGCAATTCCTGATCATGTCTCTCTTAACTTGTCCCAGATATCATACCCTGAAGCATAGTTTTGAATCAACTTACAGTTTATTGAGTTCAGCCCTAGAATTATTTCAGGCATTAGCAATCTATTCTGCTGGAGCCATAAATCTTTTGTTGGAATATGTGTGTTGTTTAGTTTGCACACAGCAAACTTTCAATCAGTTCCCACATCCAGGTCAGAACAAACATGCAGGTCATTCAGTTCAAGCAACAGTTATAGCTTAATATTATGGGAAATTCAAGCAGGCAAAAGCAAGGAGAGAGATATGAATAAAAGGAAAGAATTTACATTATTGGTGTATTTCTAGCTTTATACCAAAAAGTACTTTCAGAACCACTGGAAACAATACTATGGTAATTTACATGCACAGTCCCAAAGAGTGTTAGTTATTCCAGCCTCAGCCTTTTAAAATCTCTCCTGCCCTCTCTCTCTCTCTCTCTCTCTCTCTCTCACACACACACACACACACACACACACACACACACACACCCCTTTGTTGTCATTACTATTAATTGGCTGGAATAGTGCATCATAGAGCAACAACTTTTGAACATGATACCTCAAATCAGCTAACATACAGAAAACATCAAAAATCTGAGACCCACGACTCCCAAGGGAATTAAATTTGAGGAAATTGCAGCTGTTTCAGCTGCTCCTGCAGTCACATCATGATCATCTTAAACCAGGGGTGAAATGCTCCCAGTTCGGACCGGATTGGCCAATCCGGTAGCGATGGCAGTGGGTGGTTCGAAGAGGCTTGGATGAGCAAAAATCCCTTCCCCCCCAGCCCATGCCCAGCTGAGCCATGCAATCATCTGAGCCTCTTTTTTCACTTTTAAAAGCATTTGTTCTACAACCCCTTTGACCGAAGAAATTGTAAAAAAATCCTTTTAAAAGGCTCTGACGATCCCAACTGAGTTGCCTGATCGCCAGAGGCTTCTTTTTTTACTTTTAAAAGCAAGAGGTTGTAAAAAAATGCTTTTAAAAGGCTCTGATGATCCCAGCTGACCCACACAATTGTCAGAAGCTTTTTTTTTTACTTTTAAAAGCATTTATTTACAACCTCTTTGGCTGAATAGTTTGTAAAAAAATGCTTTTAAAAGTTAAAAAAAAGATTGTACGCCACAGCTGATCCCCCCCCCGCGCACGCTGTTCTACTTACCGCATGCCTCCTTTTGGCGTGCACTGCATGCGTGCACCTCGCATTTGGTGGGTGGTGTGCACTGAGCATGTGCGCTGCATGCTGCAGCCAGCAAACTGGTAGTAAACTGGTTCATATTTCACCACTGTCTTAAACTTTCTGTGACAGTTTCCCAGCCAGTCTTACAATCCCTTACTCCCTCCCGCACCCAGAAGGAAGGAATTGACTCATCATGTGGCTCTTAAAGAAGCAGCAATTTTAAGGTAACTGAAGAAAGAACTGGATATATTAATTACTTTGCCTACCCCTTCACTGGGACCCAAACATGCACATGTATCTATATCCCTAACATAACATAACATAACATAACATAACATAACATAACATAACATATAACATAACATAACATAACATAACATAACATAACATAACATCAGAGTTGGAAGGGACCTTGAGGCCTTCTGGTCAATCCTGCCCAGGCAGGAAACCCTACACCATCTCAGTCAGATGGTTATCCAACATTTTCTTAAAAATTTCCAGTGTTGGAGCATTCACAACTTCTGAAGGCAAGTCGTTCCACTTATTAATTGTTCTAACTGTCAGGAAATTTCTCCTTAGTTCTAAGTTGCTTCTTTCTTTGATCAGTTTCCACCCATTGCTTCTTGTTCTACCCTCAGGTGCTTTGGAGAACAGCCCGACTCCCTCTTCTTTGTGGCAGCCCCTGAGATATTGGAACACAGCTATCATGTCTCCCCTAGTCCTTCTTTTTGTTAAACTAGACATGCCCAGTTCCTGCAACCGTTCTTCATATGTTTTATCCTCCAGTCCCCTAATCATCTTTGTTGCTCTTCTCGTTAATACTCATCCTCCTATATTTCTTCTGTCAAAAGAAATCTAACCCTGTCAGATAGTTTAGGCTGAAGGTCACCAACTGTGCTGCTGGGGCAACAGATGGAGTGGAAACTAAACTACTCTGGTGTCACTCAAATACATTAGCCAGTGTCATGTCTTCGGCTCCCGAGCCAGACCTCTGGCAGAGAGTGACTCAGAGAGTGAGGGGGAAGAGCCGACAGGGCTTCCCTCTGCAGGACCTTCCTCTCTGGCTCCACTCCAGGCCCCAGAGGCAGGCCAGGTGGAGGAAATGACGAGGCCTCTTTCTCCCGCATCTTCCCCCTCCCAGGCAATGCCCCAAGACCCAGCTGCTGACAATCAGTTCTGGTTAAATCCCAGGTATCGCAGAAAGGAGAGGCGGGAACAACAAAAGAAGGGGTGGGGCAGGCCTAGAGAGTGCTGAGTCACGGAGCCACACCCCACAGGGTATAAAAGCAGGAGGAGCTGCTCTATAGCTTCTTGTGATGGACAAAAACTGACTCTTGGAAATTCTGGCTGCAATATTTCGAGACTAAGAATTTGGCTTCTGGATTTCTGTTTATTAACTGCAGTTACACTGGCTTCTGAGGAGATAAGAGAACTTGGCAGGCAATCGCAGGTTCGTTGCCAGAACTGATATCTGTCATAGGAATAAATTGCTGGCAAATATAGTCAGCTCATGTGTCTTCTTGGTTGTGGTTGGGGCGGGGGGACAGAACAAGCCAGTATTCCTTAGTTCTTGCCCATACTGTTTCATTTTTCAACCACTTTCTAATCTAAAACTGAATATAGACTAGCCCCAGTGGTGGGTTTCACCTACCTATGCTACTGGTTTGCTCCCACACGCTCACTTCACACACATACCACTTCTGCACATGAGCCGAAGCTTCTGTGCATGCACAGAGCATATTTGATGATGTCTGGGCGGGTGGGTAGAACCTCCCAATGCCACTGTTACCAGTTTGCCTGAACTGGGGCGAACCGGTAGAAACCCACCACTGACTGGCCCCCTTCTTAGTTGCTGGAGATTAGGTAGACCAGTCCCATCTTAGCCCTCAGGAGATCACTGGTCCTATTTTTAAACTGTCCATAACAACTTCCTACATTTCACTAAAGAAGTCAGCAGGGATTCTAATTGGTTCTGCAGTGAGAGCTGCAATGTGCAATAGGGTGGTAAAAATAAATTAAAATAAAAATATCAGCAGCATGCTTATGTCATGTTTAAAGAGAGGGGGGATATCACGGTCCAGACAGGACATCAAATGTCAGTGTGTGGCCGGGAAGAGAGAGATGAAAAAACAGAGGATGAAAAGCCTGCACATCTCCAGAATCACAAGGAAAAATACAGAATGAGGAGAAGAGAAAAGGAGGAGGAGGAAGTGGAAGAATATATGGCAACCACTAATTTCTGCAAGAGTCCCTCAACCCAACAATATCCAACTTCAACAAGTCCTCAACAGAGAAAGAGCAAATCAAGAAAAGTCACTTTTTTAAAATTCCAACATGGATTTCACCTATTGAAGCATTCTCATACTCAGCTTAAACTTAAAAAGGAACATATTGTTAGATATAATGAGTTGTTGAATGAAAAGGGTAAGTTAAAATCTAAACTAGAACTAGAGGCAGAGGGTATAACAATGAACTGGTTTGCATATTTGCAAATACAATCCAGATATGATAAAGTTGTTAAAACAGAAGGCTTTTATAATAACTTAATGAGCTTGGATGAGATTTTAACAGGTTCAGATGACAACTTGATAAAGAAACTATATGGATACTTATTAGAGGCGAAATTAGAGGAAGAACAAGTTAAAGAGACAATGATTGCTTGGGGGAGAAATTTTGGTCATGGGATAGATTTAGAGGCCTGGCAGAAATTGTGGATGTATAATTATAAAGTGACGATGTCTACAGCATTCAAAGAGAATTTGTATAAAATGTTTTACAGGTGACATTTACCCCCAACAAGAATTGCTAGAATGCTCAAGGACAAATCTGAAAAATGCTGGAAATGTCATCAGACACCTGGATCATACTACCACCTGTGGTGGACATGCGTCGAAGTGAAAAGATACTGGACTAAAATACACACGTGGTTGGAAAAAAATGATCAAAAAACATATTGACTTTAAGCCAGAAGTTTTTCTGTTGGGAATTATACCTGAGATATATACTAGAAATATAAAATATTTGATTGTGAATATCATTACAGCAGCTAGGATTGTATTTGCAAAAAAATGGAAAAATGAAAAGTTACCTTCGCAAGATGAAATAATTAGAAAAATATTGGAATGTGCAGAGATGAGTAAGTTAACATTTGAAATTAGAGAGCAAGAAGATAAGCAGTATTATAAAATATGGGACTTATTTTACAATTGGTTAGATGGAAAGATATGTTAGAAAAAATAAGTATAAGATATATATATGAAAGAGATGTTTATTTTGTGAATGCACAGGAAGATATGTTACCACGCATGCAGCATGTTGTAATGAAATTGATTTGATGAGGGTTTTTTTCTATGCTTAAAAATAAATTAAAAAATTTCAAAAAATTTTTTTTCAAAAAACAGAGAAAGAGCAAATCAAAATGCAGGACTTGCTGTTCTGACCTAGGTTTCCTGAGACAGTAAAAAGCAACCCTTTTTTTATTTCAATGGCTCTGAATTCTGTTCATTCACAGCCAGTAATGAGTCACAAATAGTTTGTAATGAGTCCAACAGAAGTCTGCCACAGATAAGGCTGATAAGCACCCACCTTTATCTCCCTTGACACTACCAAAGACCTAATTGGCAATTTGCTTTGCAAGGCCACGTGGAGCACAGAGTCAAAACAGAGCTTCAGAATTTAAATGACCAGAACGAACCAAGTTGCTTCCTGCAAAGGCTCATGTGCGTTTGTTCCTCCTTTATGTCTTATGGGAGGGGCCAATCCTCTCCAAGCCCTACTCCCGAATCGTCCCTTTTGTTTTAACTGTTCTTGCCTTCTGGCAGCTCTGCGCATGCACGCACTGGGAACAGGCTCCCCTGTTCCTCTGCCTCACTGATGTCTGGCTCTGGAGGCTCCGGAATCAGCACATAACTCCCAAATGGCCCTGGCCCCATCTCTGCCTCCAATGTAGAGCCCTCATCTGAGCTTTCCCCAGATTCCAGGATTGGCCCATGTTCCTCCCCAGCCTCCTCACTGTCCCACTCTGCTGCCAGCTCTGCAGACCACTGGCAGACTACAACACTTGCACAGTGTAGAATTTCTGCTGATGTTGATGCCATGGTCAAAGTCTTCCCTCACTGTCATGCGTTCCTGTTCTCTGGACAAACCACCAAATTCTGCTGTATGAAGGGAAACATCAGATTAGGCAAAATGCCACCTCTACCTAATGAAATCCTCACTTCATATAGCAATGATGAATCAGTTGGAAACAAGGTCAGGAAGAACATAAGACAATACAACTGCCCCTTCCCAATGAAATCCTTTGGTGCCAAAGAAGTCCTTCCAATGAGGAATGGATGAAATTGTTAGGTGATTATTCAAGGACAAATCCATCATTACACCAGACTTTTAATGCCAGACCCCAACTAGCAAGCCAAATGTATTCAAATTTGTCTCATGGATCCTCAAGATAGCATAGAATTGAGAATGAATATACTCCACAGTGATAGAATTCAACATGAAATTGTAGGTAGGTAGGTAGGTAGGTAGGTAGGTAGGTAGGTAGGTAGGTAGGTAGGTAGGAAGGAAGGAAGGAAGGAAGGAAGGAAGGAAGGAAGGAAGGAAGGAAGGAAAGAAGGAAGGTTGCCACAAGGAAACTCAGTAGAGAAACTGGCAACAAGTCAGAAGTTGTCCTTCTCCCACTGCTTTTTTGCCCACTCGTGTTCATTCTGTTTCTCTATTTAGATAAGAAAGTATCTCTGAATAACACAATATGGCACTGTAAATAATGACAACATCAAGGGGCCGGTTTAGCTCACGCTGGTAAAGCCTGTTATTAAGAACACAGTAGCCTGCAATTACTGCAGGTTCGAGCCCGGCCCAAGGTTGACTCAGCCTTCCATGCTTTATAAGGTAGGTAAAATGAGGACCCAGATTGTTGGGGGGGGCAATAAGTTGACTTTGTAAAAAATATACAAATAGAATGAGACTATTGTCTTATACACTGTAAGCCGCCCTGAGTCTTCGGAGAAGGGCGGGGTATAAATGTAAACAAAAAAACAAAAAAAAAACATAATAGAAATGGAAAGGAGGGCAGCTCTTCTCTATACTGCACCATGAAAGATAGAAATTGGTGGACAATCTCACAACTGGACCGTCATACATTTCAAAGATACCTATAAAAATCTTTTTTTTTTACATGCTTGCATAGTGTAATTTACATTAGAGTCAGTTTGGTGTAGCAATTAAGGCATAAGACCAGGAGATGCTGACTGGCCTTGGACCAGACACTCTCAGTGCTAGGAAATAGACAAGGGCAAACCAATTCTGAAGAACCTTGCTAAGAAAACTATAGGGCAGTCACTACAAATCAAAGGCACAAAAGTAAGTAAGTAAGTAAGTAAGTAAGTAAGTAAGTAAGTAAGTAAATAAGTACGTACGTACATACGTACGTACGTACATATATACATACATACGTACATACATACATACACAACTAAAATCAAACTTTCTCATTTCAAAATCTGAGATGCCCTCCTTCCTGCCCCTCTCCTGCCAACAAATGTATAGTTCTTGAGGCTTTTCTTCTATCAAACATCACATTAAATATTTTTTTTATCATGCAAGCCTGTCAAAAATGGCAATAAATTCTGTTCATTTCTGGCTGGGAAGAAGAGACTGGTTCTCCGGAAAGCCTCCAGGCTCTCTAATTATCTTTAACTAAAGAGAACAAATAGTAAGTCTAACTTGAAAAGTATCACAGTCGGGAAGCCACAATTAGCTGCAAAAATTTGGACCCGTTTATCAGCAGATGCCCCCCAGGTGCCCTCTCTCCTTGTAAGAAAGAGATCCCAAGAATTGCTGCGACAAAGGTCTTGCATTTAAAAGGCACAATGCCCTATGAATGATTTTAAATTCATCAAGGCCGAGCAAATGAAGAGAAAAGGGGTAAAATAATAATAATAATAAAAAACAACCTTCAGGCCTGGATTTTAATTAGCAATGCTTTGAATAGTGGAATTGCAACCTTTACTGGAAAAGCTTTACAGAAGAGGTGAAAAAAATCTTTTAGTTAACTCCATCATTACCAACCTTGGCAAGAATTTGGGGTGCAGAATATCTAAGAGAAGAATCTAACCCAACTTAACCTGCTGTCTTCCAGAATTGTTGTACTTTAGGTCCCATAAATTTCAGTGGTATAACCAGTGGCTATGCTGCATGAAGAGTATTGATCCTTTCATCACATTTGTATAGCTACCCATCCTGTGAAAATCCAACACATCTGGAATGCAATGCATAAAAATTAATTTTGGCTCAAATTCATTGTTCCAATTTTACATCAGATTCATTCTATCAGGGCTGACACACTTTCTCTGGCATGTAGCTAGAAATGAGCCTCAGTTCCTTATATACCAACTTTGGGATGAGATACTAGCCTTCCTAAACCACATTTTCTTCTTACGTTTCAAATCAGTTTGATTCTAGCTCAGGGGTAGTCAACCTTTTTATACCTACCGCCCACTTTTGTATCTTTGTTCGTAGTAAAATTTTCTAACTGCCTACCGGTTCCACAGTAATGGTGATTTATAAAATGTAGCGTCTTCTGCACATGCCTCTCGCGCATTGTGGTTTGGGGTGGGGGGGCGGCTACCAGCTCTGCTTGTCTGTTACAGCTGGGTGATGTGGGGGGGGAGATGCATGAGCTATTCTGGGACAAGGCTCTTTTGTTTGCGGTCGCACTATAGCGCCATTTAGTTTCACTTATGTAACGTGAACTAAACTTATGCGCGGGCGATACAAATAGTATATTTTCAGAAACTTAAATTGTCACGGGGAATTTTATGAAAACCTAATGAAAATGTTTTTAAATAATTCTATGAACATCTTTTAAAAAGTCAATTAAATTAAAAAAAAGGAAAGTGCTTCAGTATTGGACAAAACCCCTACTGCCCACCATGAAAGCTGGAATGCCCACTAGTGGGCGGTAGGGACCAGGTTGACTACCACTGTTCTAGCTGAAGACCCTTATTCAGAAAGCCGAGTTTAAGCCATGGTCCCTTCAAATATACCACAGGCAACAAGACTGCTGCAGCAAGACTTCAATTAATTTCCAAGAACTGGCATGCAATAAGAGGCAATGAATGGAAAAGAGGAAATGTGTTGGCCCAATGACTATGATCAAAATCTCTAGTCACTGGGCATAGCTGGAGTAGAGAAACATAATCCAGGAGACATTTCTGTTTCTCTGACTCAACCCTAAAGATGATATTGTTTTGT
This sequence comes from Ahaetulla prasina, assembly GCF_028640845.1. Lineage (NCBI taxonomy): Eukaryota > Metazoa > Chordata > Lepidosauria > Squamata > Colubridae > Ahaetulla > Ahaetulla prasina. The sequence continues at coordinate 258,534,185 of NC_080539.1, read as the reverse complement.
TTGCAAAGCACATAGAATTCAAATTTATAATTACTCATATAAATCTCATTATTCTTTATGAATGCCTTCTTTCTTTTTCCCACCTGGTGTAGGCTCTGCCTTTCTGCACTATGCTTGAGGGTTCTTAGAACAAAGCTATCAATGCTTTGGAACAATGCACCAATGCAACGCAAAAACATCATGAGTTTTTCAACCAGCTGGTTGTAGAATCTGATGCTGTTTTGGATTGAGAGAATGTGGCCCAAGGTGACCCAGCTATCTTCTGTACCCAAGGGAAGACTATTGCAGAACCTGGGTCTCCCTACTTCAGTACTGCAAAGTACATCACTACATTAAACTGATTCTCATAATTATTCCTTAATTTATGCATTAAAATAGGTAAAGACGTTATCTATTTGAGTTCCTTCTTTTAGTGCCATTATACGATTATGAAATAAAATACTTGATGTTAACATAATTATCAAAAGCTCATACTGGCACAACTGATAATACATATTTATGAGCCTCCTCATCATAAGAGTTTACAAATAAAACAGCTGTCCGAACCCCAGTGATGTCTATAGGACAAGTGCCATGTTCTTAAAATACCTTACTCTCTTTTTTTAATTTTCGTTGAATCATAACCAATGACTTTGACTTGTAATGTCTTTTACTCCTCCATCCTCCAAACCATCCAGCCTTTCCTCAAACAATTGCAGTTCCTTGAAATGTCCTTCCTAGATCTAGAGCTGCAGAATATAAGCATCTTAACTAATAAATAATGGAACAGCAATAATACAAGTAAAGCTAACATGAAAAAATTAGTGTCACAGTAAATGTACCTCAGACACTGAGCTATAGTATCTGATCAGCTGTGCTTGGGATCAAACATGGATAGGAAAAGCAAGGGTGGAAAAGTTGCGTTTTTGTGAGGAAATACTGCATATTTAGTATCAGATAGTTTTCATTTCTGCAGAAGGCAAGGAAGGGTTATATCTGCTTATAAAAGAGAGCTGCAAAGTGCTGCTTATTCATAATTTAACATTGTAAGGTTTTTTTTTCTTTTTTAAGAGCTTTAAACTATCATAAGGGGAATGTGGAAAACTGAATGCTGAAGAAAATCAGATACCTGAAAGCCAACGCATAATGGAGGTACTCACAAAAGGAGGATGCGTGAATCTATCAGGATTCATCCACATTTTGATTCACTCCGTAAGTAAAGACTGGTTTTCTTTGCTTCTTTGCAATAAAGGAATCTAAGAAGAAGCTTAAAGTTCTGTTCCTCAGAAGTGGTCTTCATTATATATTTAGGTCTAGCTACTATTTGGCTCCTCCTATTTCTGAACTTCTCCCCTGTACATCCTTTATGTAAGAGCTGACCTTGGTATCTCAGTTCTTATTTTCTCCTTGCCCTCTTTTTCTCTATTTTAAAATCAGGTCTATTAGCTCATAATTAATTTGGCTTGCCATTGCCTTTGAATATTGTGATGCCTGGCAGCATATGAATATAGCAACCAAAGGAAAAAAAAACCACCTAAATAATTCCAACATTACATCCCATATGTAATGTTCAATACGTTATGTTTGATGTGTTTTGTTTTTTTATGTATGCGTGGTTGTTTTCCGTGTTGTTTTTTAAAGACAAACTGTTTAATAAAAAATATTTTTTTTAAATAATTCCACCCAGTCTCCAGAATTGTGAGCCGCACTGTGTAACTAGCTCAAATACAGCAGAAACCGAAAGGATTACTCCTGATAAGAATGATACTTATTGGAAATATTGAGATTTTCCATCTACTGCTTATCCTATTTTCTTTACAAAAAAACACAAAAACTTTAATTTTCAATAAGTTGGTTGAAATCAGATTTAAGGTTATACTTAGTAGAGTCTCATCTCTGCCAGCAGAACTGAGTCTTATTTCTCTCACTTTGGTAGAAAACCTAATCTGTTCTTGAAGATTAAGGGTTAAGGTCAGACCAATTTTGGAAGAAGGGAGAGCTACTTTGCAAATACTGCTACTTAGAGTAGACACACTGAAACAGTGAGACAGACAATTACTCCCCGCATAGTTTCTCTGATTTCAAGGACTCTCATTTCAAGCTTGACTGGATTTGGATTCAACCTGTGAGATTTTCAACCTGTAATTTTCAGTCATCTTGGTAAAAAAAAAAAAGGAATTAGGGATCAAATAATCAGAAGTGTACTATTTTACACTTTTACTAAAATAAACAATAAAAAGAGAAATGGGAAAAATGTTGCGTCCCCCTTGAGAGTGGCACAGTTCCTTCTGATGCAGCCAATAATCCTTTTAAAAATGTTGGGACACCCTCCGAGAAGTTTGCCTTGGGACTAAAAGAACTGTTCTTACAACTCTGAGTTCCTTCATATGTTTTGTTTCCCAAGTCAATTACAAGACTGATAATATATAATTGTCAATAAAAGTGATGATTTTACAGTGTCTTTTACAGTAAAACAATTACGGAAAGGTTCCAAAGAAATAATCAAGATGACAGTTCTTAAGGAAAAAATACATACTATCTTCAAATCCAATTTTAGATCTGTATTTAAATTAGGTTGAAACCACACACCCCCACCCCCAAATAGGTTTCTACCAATCTTTCTGGTTTGTTTCCCTTTTGTTTGCTGTATACTCTAGGTTTTTATTACAACCTTTTCCTTTGATTGGATTTTTGCAGTTTTGTATCCCAGTGGAGTGTTTCTAGAAGCGTCAATTTGCTTCTTTCTGAGACCCCCTGCTAGCAATGTTTTCCATTTTTATTACTTTAAATTCAATTCTGTTCAATAGATGATTATACACACACAGTCAAGTAACACAATGTGTCATATTCCATAATGAACATTTTAAAAAAACCTACCAGGCAATTTAGTATGAAATAGATGCCGATTGTCTGTTTTTCTTCTTAAGTGTTCCTATATGTTGGCCTTGACATTAAGAAGCAATGGAACCTTGAAGTTATATGGGTCCACGATTGAAGGCAAATATACGTGTTCCAGGATAACGTTGCAGGAACCAATCTGGGTTGGTCACTGGGACCACATTCTGGTGAGGGAGAAGTTCCCTGAGGATGGGCTTTAGCATGAAAACTCAGAAGGCTAAACCTCTTATCCCGGTGATCAACCCTGACTGGATCTTTCATGGGTTCCTCAAATCATCATCAGCATTATCATCGGCGGCGGCGTCATTTGGAACACATGCCAGATATCACAGTTGTTGAAAACTGAAGCGTACAATTTATTGACATCGTGGTGGTACCAGGAGATGCCAGAGTCGAAGAAAAAGAACTGGAAAAAATCATGAAATAACGTGACCTGCCCATCGAAACTACATGGACTATGGATGAAACATGTAACAGTGATACCGATTGTCATCGGGGCAATTGATACCATGTCCAAGAATTTTATAAGATACATCAACAAATTGCAGCTTCCTGCAATAACACCAGTGGAACTGCAAAAAACTGTGCTACTTGGAACATCGTACATCTTAAGAAGGTACTTGGTTGATACCTAGGATGCTGGCAGCAACCCATATCAACCATTAGCACCAGTCAATGCTCTTTGTGATGTATTTTTGAATGTTCAGTTGACTGAGTTTCATGTTTAATGAATAAAGTAAATAACAACAACAACAACACTTAGATTTATATACCTATATTTATTATATAAGCACATAGCCCTTTTACAGCCCTCTCTAAGTGGTTTACAGAGTCAACATATTGCTCCCAACAAATGGGTCCTCATTTTACCCACATCGGAAGGATGGAAGGCTGAGTCAACCTTGAGCCTGGTGAGATTCGATCTGCCAAATTGCAGGCAGCCAGTAGTCAGCAGAAGTCACCAGATTCACCGGATATCATTAGTCTACAGCTCTTATAATCTACAGTTCAGCATGGATTGGATGATAGGGGTTGTACAGTTTAAAACAATGGTCCCCCCCCTCCCTTTCCAGCTTGGCTGACTAGGGTGGAGGAGAGGGGATGGTTCCATGCACCTGCCACTCGTGCAAATGGAGCTGCATGCATGTGCACTCGCCTGCTTTTCATGCAAGTGGAACTTGTACGGCCCGGTTCTAAATGGGCCATGGCCACAGTACTGGGCCATGGCCTGGGGGTTGGTGACCCCAGGTTTTAAAGATGGGAGAAACTGAATTAAGGACATTTTTTAAAAAAAGAATTTAATAAACCAAATAGAAAACCAGTGACATCTATACAATGGGGTGCAGCAAGGAAAATCATAATGACTCAAGCAGTATTGCAGCATCCAGATAGAAGGTCCACCCTTGCAGGAATGTTGCTTTGGTCCTTCTGAGGAAAGCAGGAAACTCCTGAGACGGCTGTTGCAGAATGGAATTTACAGCCTTGCAGGGACGGCATATACACAATATATTTTCCTTGTTCTGTTCTCTGCCATCATATTGCCTCTAGGCCACTTTGGAGATTTCCCTGCCCCCACCCCCACCCCTTTAAACTAGGCTCGAAGGAACAACTGAAACAATATTTTTTCCGAAAAGTTAATTTTAGAAGAAGCAGAAAAGATCTGAAAAGACAGCCACTTCCAGATTGCTGAAAAAAGGATAAATATCAGCATGTGCTATGTTATATGCATTGGTATAAAATTAGGAAAGAATTGCTATAATTTAATTAGAAAGATATCTGAATCAAATTATTTTTTCCCAAGGTTTTGGGGGGAGAGCTAAAATGAATACATTTATACAAAGCTCACAGTGAAATTAGAACGATAGCTTTGGCCAAAGTCATATTTAGTACCAAAAAACAAACAAACCAACAACTAAAAAAACATGAACTGTCAGCAGTGAGAAGACAAAACACCTCTTGTCCCTACTCTAAATCTTGCAGAAACAAGGCAAAAAAGTAAGTCATCTTCTCTAGGGAGGGCATGTTTCAATGCAATATCTGCAATGTATTAATCCTAGATGACATTTATTTCTTTCAGGGAAGAACCTGCTCTTAGGCAGAAATTTTTCAAATTATTATCCCTCACAGCAAGATGGGCAGTAAACAAATTTAATCAATAAAATGAAAATAAATAAAAGATTATTTGCAAGTAACAAAATCAGGAACTGAAGTGTTTTTTTACCACTGCTGGGAGAAGAAATCGTTAATTTTTGCAAAGTTGCATTGGAAATTCTTGCAGAAGAACAAAAGCACTTTTCATAAGTTCATACAGTTTCCCGGACTCTTCCCATACTAATGATCACATCAGACTCAGTCAAATCAGAATGGAAGAAAAGGGAACAATCCAATCGTCCTGAAAAGGGGAACATTATTTGTGTTATTTGAAACAATAAATGACCAGGAGAATGCCCAAAAGCCAGAAGCCAGCTGACAACTATAAAAAGACAAGTTGCATATTGGCTCTTATTTTGCCCTGAACAGTGTCAATTCATGACTCTGAAGAAGGGAATGGAAAGTGCTAATCCTTCCAAAATCCATAGAAGATGGATGCCAGAGAGTCAGATGTTACAGTTGTGGAATTGGCAAATGTCATCATTTAGGATCCTAAAAGAGATTTTATTGAACAGCTAGCTATGAACAAATGTAAAATTTGTTGTATATACAGATCTTAATTCCCTGGAAAACCTATGATTACAAATACAGTCTTCTAAGGTCCTCTAAAAAATGGTATGTGGAGTGAAGCATTTCTAGCACGAGATGTCCACATGACTTACAAGACCTCAGTGTTTTTGTATGCATAATAGGGCCCCACCCAAGACATCAAGAACCCAAGAACTTAGAAGCAGTTGGATTGAATTTTATAACACATCTGTAGTTGTTTTTATAAGTATGCATTTACTCTGTTAGTGAAGCATATATTTGTGGGGTGGGTGGCGGCCAGAATTGTACAAAAAGGAGAAGGCAAGGTGTTTGTGATATTGTTCTCCAAATATACATACACCAGAGATAAACTGTAATGCAAAATTCCACTTCCCATCTAATTTTTTCAGCTATTTCTAAAATTGCTAGACACAATGTAAGGTAGAATTTCCTCTCTTTGAACAACACATGATACTCTCCATAAACCAAAATTATTTCTATTCTGCAACTCTTATATTAGACCTGAAAAATCTTTGATTTCCCCAGGTGTTCCAGAAATTGACTTCCAAGCATTTCTTTCCATGGACCACATTAGCCATGGTAGCTGAGACTGATAAATCAGCAAGATCTAGAAGACTGTAGATTTCCTATTTCTGTTTGATACAATTAATCTTTCTCTGAAACTGAAGTGCTGACTCCATTTAATGATTTATGTCTTCTTCTTTTTTGCTCAACAAATGAAGAAACAAAACAGTAAAACTGCAGAAAGCCAGATGCAGCTATATGAACAGGTGAGAGAAAGACACACATATAGATATAGATATAGATATACATATACATATACATATACATATACATATACATATACATATACATATACATATACATATACACATACATATACATATACATATAGAGAAAGAGAGAATGGAGAGAGAATGGAGAAAATGAACTTACACATGGAACACAAAGGCAATCAAATCTGATGTGGTTGGAACCATTCATGTTAGTTACCGTGAAACATTTGTGGATTGGGTTTTGTTTTTTTGTTTTTTTACAATGTAGTTTCTGCACTAGGCTTCAAAAGTCTAGCAGCAAAAGTTAGCTTTCTTTACCCATCTAGTAGTCATCTGGATTTTTTTCAGACCATGTGCATTAGTTTCTTTCTTTCAGACCATATGCATTACTTCAGGGGTGGGCTTCAAAAATTTTAGCAAAGAGTTCTCTGCCCGATTGCTGGTTGGACATGGCCATGGAGGCTGTGACCTAGTCAGCCTCCTGCACCATGGCAGGGTGGAGAGTTGCCCTCCCTGGGCTCTGGGGTCTTTCCTGAAGCCTCCAGGAGGACAAAAATGGCCTCCCCAGCTCCAGAGGCCAGAAACAGGCCTTTCTGAACTTCTGGTAGGCCTGTTTTTCACCCTCCCCAAGTCTCTGTGCTTTCCCTGCACTTATCTGGATCCAAAATGGGCCATGTGGGGATTCCTGTGAGGGGTGGGGCAGGATGGAGTGGGGCCAGCCAGGAGTGAGATTTGGGGGTTCTCCGAAACTCACAGAATCTTAGCTAGAGGTTCTCCTGAACCTCTGCGAATCCCCAGTAGCCCACTCCTGCATTACTTTTTTTAGATGATAACTCTGTTTAGCAACTTTAGCAAGTTTAAACATCCACTGATGTGCATTAAGTACTAGCAGATTTCATGATAGAAACAACTGAGAATAAAAATAAGATCTCCTTGCAAGATCACAAAAAAATTGATTTTTTTAAATTTACATAATTTTTGCTTAGCATTTAAGTTTGGTCTTCTTGAAGATCTTTTCCTTTTGTCTTAAAGTTGTTATCTGCCAACAGAGAAAATGAATTCTAACAAATAGCATGTTAGTCTAAGGGACCCACAGTGGAAAGAACTGTCTTGATTGTGTTTAATGTAAAATGTAAGTAAATGGTCACCACTGCCTCTCATTTCTTGAAGCCCTTGTCTAGAAATCCCTACCTTTCACCAACAAGGAAAATCCTATAGGAATTCACTAGTTCAAAAGACTTGTAGTTCTTAAACATTCATCTTGCAATCACCACAGTCCTAATTTCATAGCCAGGAATATGGCAAGTGTGAACACACCGTATGGTAGAGAGTAAAGGGGTCATAAATCTACATTTAATCAAAAAAAGGAGGTGGGGAGAGGAACAAGTAATAAACTCGATTAACAATATAATTAGAGCAATAAAACAGGGCAATCAAATAGTGAGCAACAGGCCAATAAAGGACCATAAAATTAGACTCATTAGTGATCTTTCAGTGTTTTATTATGAGATTTTTTTCACTAAAGCAAATGATAAACCACAACTCTAAGCCCATATAAGGATGATTCAAGGATGGTAAATATATCCAAGCAGTGATCTTTTCCAAGGTTACTCCAGCTGGGAAGGAGATACTAGCTTTTATCACCCTCTGAAAATTCAATGCTACTGGGTACAGTACAGTATCCCCAAATCTCTGTCCAGATTGCCAGCATTAGGGAAAATGCTGGGATGATTGGATAGGCTGAAGGTCTCTTTTGTAAAGAGGTAACGTATCAGCCAAAGCAGGCTATTTATTACTTATAATAGCTATGGTGGCACAGTGGTAAGAATGCAGTTCTGCAGGCTACTTCTGCTGACTGATGGCTGACTGAAGTTTGGCAGTTCGAGTCTCACCAGCTCAAAGTTGACTCAGCCTTCCATCCTTCCGAGGTCGGTAAGATGAGGACCCAGATTGTTGGGGCCATACGCTGACTCTGTAAACGGCTTAGAGAGGGCTATAAAGCACTGTGAAGCGGTATATAAGTCTAAGTGCTATTGCTATTGCTCTTATCAGTATTGTACAGACTTTCTCCCAATGTTGGAATAACACTAGTTTAGTAGGGAACCTACAAAACACTATCAATGTATTTTACAACTTTAAAAAAAATGCAATCCCACTTACTTGAAAAGATAACTTGCTTTGGTGGACTACTTAACTTTTACTAGAAAAACACATGTGGATGTGTTTTAGAGGTTTAGAGCTATATTGATATATTTATTTATATTTATAGATATAAATAAATATATAAATATATCTATAAATTTATAGATATATTTATATATTTATATTGATATATTGACCATCAATTGTGTTGTAAATGTCGTACCTTGATGAACGTATCTTTTCTTTTATGTACACTGAGAGCATATGCACCAAGACAAATTCCTTGTGTGTCCAATCACACTTGGCCAATTAAATTCTATTCTATTCTATTGCACAGGGAAGATGATCACAGAAATGTTGGGCAGCAGAACCAACTTTTGGATTTACGTTTCAAACCCCAGGAAACATGGACATTTTGGGGTCAGGCATCCTGTGGGCTACCTCACTTTCCACAGCCTCCTTTTCTCAGAAGTTATCATTCTAGAATGACAGATGAAATTATAGCAATAAAAATGGAGCTCCAAAGTCACCTAAGGGGGCCTTAGGAACCAGTGGCATTTCGCTTGAAAGTTGTTTTCTATACCCTCATGCTGGATAAACACTGTGCAGTAAGCAGAGGAGATTCTGACTCAGAGCTTCAAAAAAGCAAAGTGCAAACACTACAAGGAACCAGCCACAAAAAAACCTCAACCCAACATGCAGTCTGTTTAATTAGCAAGCTCCAAACCATAACATCAGGGGAGACTTCAACGGCTGCTTAATATGGTAGGGGAGAATATATATTTCAGTTTCACAACAAAACCTGCCATACATCACAGTGTTTATGATAGCCTGGACCAACTGCTGCTCTGAATGCCATATTTGATTGTAACTCCTCCAGAAAATCATTTTTAAAGCAGCCTAAATACAGCTATAAGCAGAACTCAAAGGAAACCAAGGAAGATCTTCATTGCTTTGCTTTATCAGCAAACATGGGCTGTTGTTTCAAAAGAGCAACTCAAAGGCAAAGGAGGTATCCAGTGCACATGCAAAACTCCACCTTGACATTTTTTTATTCTTTTTGGCTTACAAAAGAGAAGGCCAAAGGAATTCACAATAGCAGTCTTCAAATACCTGGAGGAAAAGGAAATTTCCATGCTTGAAACCAGGAGATTATGAGTTCTAGTCCTGTCTTAGGCACAAAGATAACTGGGTGACTTATGCCAGTCACTATATCCCAACTAAGGAAGAAGGCAAGGGAAACCACTTCTGAAAAGTACAGGCAATCACCAGGTCAACACTGAAGCCTCGATCGAAAAAAAACCCCCTCACTATCTGAAGGATAGGGTGTGGATTTATTCTCCATAGGGCCCAACTCAGCATACGAAGGAGTCAATGGAAGATTTACAGAGGGACATCCAAACTTGAAATGGGAATTTCCAGATCATTAAAACTACAAAGCAGTGGAACAGCTTGCTTTATTGAATCCCTGGAGGTCTTTGAGGCAAGGTTGGATAGCCATTAGTATGGGATGGTCTCAGGACTCCTGCCCTGGCTGGGGGTTGGACTAGAAGACCTTTCAAAGTCCCTTCCAACCCCATGATAAGCAATGACATAAATAGTCCATGTAGGGGTGGCAGCCTTGGAGCTTGCAGGCAATGGGCATCTGTAGTTGAACACTTTGCAGTTGGTCCTTCAGACTTTAACAATCCTGGTTGTGACCTACCTTAGGACTTGCAGACACCAGGCAAGATAATGAGTGGAGGCAAGTTAAAGTAAGCATATAGTTTCAGCATGTACTGACTCGGGTGATTGCTAGATGGCAACAAAAAGGTACTGAAAAATTCAAACTTTTGCAGCAAAGATCTCATTACCCTACTGACAGAGAGAACCAGGAGTTGCAAATGCTGGTATCTTCTCTGAAAATACATTGTATTTTCAAATCTTTAGCACAAAACACATCCCAGCATTTGGACTAAAGCTCCATTTGAGAGGGGGTGTATTTGGGGGAAAAAACATATGGTTGTGCAATGCAGGAAATCCAGAGTTTGAGGTTCCTGCTAGTTATCCATTTCGACTTGAAGGCTCTGAAACTACACATATGGGGTCCAGAGGTGAAAAGGTTTATGCCAGCCTGCTGATAAGTAAGGATAAGAAATGTGGAGATGAAAATAGAAAGTAGCTAGATTTTTCAAAAACTAAGAGCTACCGTAGTTCCCAATTCGCTTAAGGAAAACAATAATGCAATACCACCACAAAACTGTGCAAAATGTGCCATTTCATTATCAATATATTCATTTGCATAAAATTAGTTTATTTAAGAATATTGAAGCAAAGAGTTTGACGTCTCAGGTTAGATTATCGCAAGGTCATTTTTTGCATCTTTCCACTACTTCACTTCCCAAGTGGCAGCATGGAGCAGTCATCTTTTCCTGGGAGTTCAAGCTGGGTTTCAACCTTGTAATGTATAATTATGTGCTCAATATGTGTTCCAAATTTAATTTGGGACATTTACATTAGAGCATATAGGATCGAGGATGCTGAGGATGGGGGTGGGGGAGAAAATTGATTGTATCCTGGGTGTTTTATTTCTTCTCAAGAAATATTGTACATATTTTTTTTCTTTACCAGATAATTTGAAGTGATAAAAGGAAAGAGCTGGCTAATTTCCTGCCAGGTTCAATGACCTACCTGTGCTGAACATTTGCTAATAGCCACTATCAGAAAACAGCAAGCAAAGGAAACAGCATGGGACTGAGAAAGACAAATGAACCCATTTTACAGTACTGCATTTGTGTTAGGGTTAGAAGAACCCAAGAAAATGGCCACCATACAATGAAGAGGTATATGTAAACAGAAATTCAGAAGACTCCCTGCTAATATATCATCATCTCAGGTTACTCTGAACGGTATAGGACAAGAAGGAAGGAAACAATTACCATGCTCTACTTTTCTTTCTCAAGAAAACTTAAAGGTACAGAGAATAGGGAATGGATTGAGAAACATCTGTGTTGAAAATGAGACATTCTGGGTCAGGTCAATAGAGAATGATCTTGGTTATGGTCAATAAGAATCAGATAAGCAAAGAGAATCCAATCATGGCAGTGGGGAAAAAATAAATCCAGCCTCTTGCAGAATTGTTGCTTATTATATTGTGGAAGTCCCAGAATTTCATTGGAGTCAGGTAGCACCTAAATTGAAAGCCATAAATAAATCCCCAAAATGCATTTTGCAAAGGTTGCTGCTTGATATAAATAAATCACAATGGTCATGTATTCCTACAGGAACGTTTAATTTCTGAAAGGTCTACACTGAAAAGAACATGCGTGTAAACGTTTCTAGTCCCAGATATATTAAGGAAGCTTTTTGTAACTTGGTGCCCTTCAAAATTCATGCTGGTTGTCGAGTTCTGAACGGTGCCTGGAGGGTATGAGTTTGGGAAAAGCTGGTTTGAAATCTCTATCATCAAAATTTTAATCAGCTCTCTGAACTTCCAATTATCTGCTATAGAAAGGATGATCATTTTGTCTTCTATTCTTTACCATTATCCATCTGGCTAAAATTGAAAGAACAACACCCTGATTTTGTGTATTTCAGCTTCACCTTTCAGCTGCAATGAGAGAGGGGCAGCAGTTAGCAAATGTTTTTCCTCCTTTTTCTAGCAACCTGATGCCCTCTGGCAGAAGGCTACCCTCAGCATTTAGGTCTGCAAAGGAGGCGGACATCTATTCCCTTGAGCTTCTCTACTACAACTCAGGCCAATTATTTATGGCCCAGTGAGCAACATCCCACCAATGTATCATTGGGGGAAAGTAAATAAATGAAGGTTAATATCCCTGGCAAACTCACTTGATACACTGCATTGGTAGTGATAGCAATGGAAAGAACAGGCTTAATAAAGCATTTTCACACCACGTAAACCGTGGTTTAGGCACGCTTGTCTCTTCATACCACCGAGACTAAGAGGCAGCAGCTCTCTGGGGTTTCCTGCAAAATGTCTCCATCAAAAAGGTGGGGAAACAACCAAGAGTCAAGACTGTTGTGTTATTTTTATTTTTTTCTCCTGCACTGTCAGATTGTCCAAATTGTTTGGCACAAGAAGGAAAGATAAAAACTGCAGAAACCTGCTAAAAATTGATAATTGCAATGTCTCACCCCAGAAACTCCCTTGCTTATCAGAAAGGGCATCAGCTATTGTGCATTCAGTGTCCTTTCTTTTATATCTGAAATAGCATGGATCCATTATGTTTTCCTTACAATGATGACTTATAGTAGTAAAAATGAAAATAACCAGGCTTCTAAAACAATGAGGCAGGTTTTCTTAAGGAGAAGTAGGTGTTTAAACAATATTAATTTCTCTTCTCCACTAAACTTGGTTAATCCTTAAAACTGTGTGAGCAAATTTTTTCCTCATTTAGCAGCTCCAATTATATGCCAGATGTAGAGCTCTTTCTACACCAGTGCTTCTCAGCTCAGCTCAGCTTTAAAATGTGTGGACTTCAATTCCCAATATTCACTGGGTTGGCTGGGGATTTCTGGGAACTGGAGTCTACACATCTTAAACTTGCCAAGAAACATTGCTCTACACCAGGGGTCTCCAACCTTGGCAACTTTAAGACTTGTGGACTTCAACTCTGGGAGTTGAAGTCCACAAGTCTTAAAGTTGCCAAGATTGGAGACCCCTGCTCTACACCATATTTGTTCAGGATTTGGGAGTAAGGAAGAGATTTTTCTAGGAATTTTAGTAGCGTGCTCTTGTCTTCCCTTTAGGATAAAACAAAGACTCATCCATATGCACCTTGACTTATACCTAGAAAATAATGCACAGTTGTCCCTATTTGGGGGAACCAATGTTGAAAAACCACAAGGCTCCTTCAAAATAACCCTGATAGAGATGGGCTGGAGCACGATTCCCTCTGACACATTTACTATTGATTTCTTAACAGAGCTAGTTATTAAGACTGCATATGTTTTAAACATGCCATTAACGTGCTATAAATTAGAAACAACAACAACAGATTGGGCCAAGGGCCTAAATAAAATCACTGCCTCTAATAACAGAAAATAGCTCTAAGCATAGGTTCCAAACTAAAACAATGGTCTCTGTGGGGCAGAAGGGTTGCAATCGTCCACTGGAATATTGGGGGGCTGCTACCTATATTCAAGCATGAACAAAGACGGAGCAGAATCACATTGTTCCAAGCACAAAGATCAACTTACCAACCTAGTTTAGGCCATTTTTCAATTGGCTTCACCTTGCAGGCCTTAAAAGCAAACATCCTGAAGAAATATTGAAGATCGGAAGAGAATACAACTTTCTCTTTTATTTTCAAAGTAGCTGGAATACTGTATATCCCAGCGCAGGTGTAAACTGTAGCCTTTTCCTTATTGGCATTGCAATAAAGAGAGTTGTACTTGATTTCCTCTAACGCTACAAATTACTCAGGATGGATTATATTAGAAAAATAGCACAGATGGAAGGGTTTTTTGTTTTTTAAATCCCTTGTACCAATTGGTTCAGTATCAGAGGTGGGTTTCAGCAGGTTCTGACCAGTTCTGGAGAACTGATAGCAGAAATTTTGAGTAGTTCGGAGAACCGGTAGTAAAAATTCTGACCGCCCCATCTATTCTCTGCCTCCCGAGTCCCACTGATTGGGAGGAAATAGGGATTTTGCAGTATTCTTCCCCCGGAGTGGGGTGGGAATGGAGATTTTACAGTATCCTTCCTCTGCCATGCCCACCAAGCCACGCCCACCAAGCCATGCCATGCCATGCCACACCCACCAAGCCATGCCATGCCCACCAAGCCACACCCACAGAACTGGTAGTAAAAAAAAATGAAACCCACCACTGTTCAGTATGTCATTTTCACTGCTATTAAAATAAACAGAAATGAGAGAATTTATAATAAATCTCCAGTGTCTCGCATTAGCTGAGCCCAAAGAAAATTATGAAATTTGGAAAGCAAAAAAGTTTCAGTTTGATCTTTTATTACTTATCAAATAGAATAGAAACAGTTTTCATATTTACCTGTTAAGGTTCTGAACAAGGCCAATTATTATTGTGTCTACGTTTCGGAAGAGCATATTCTCAGTTTTTTATTGGCAATATTTGAGCAATATTTTATTCAAGAGTTTGCATATTTAATTTATTACTGTAGTTATTACCCATCCATTCTGGTATGTTTGGGAAAGGCAATACATGTCAGTTGTGTCATTAGCACAGCATGGATACGAGCAGATGTTTGATGATAAATTCTCTTGGCATTCAGAACAGCAACCTTGTGAGTAATACTTGTAATGTACTTTGCATTGCTCCAATTTTATACCACACTATTGGCTACTTTGATGATCAAGGAAATCGTTCTTGTGACTTGGGCAACTATTACAAGCTTTCTAAGTATGGGGAGATAGGGAGGACAAACATGGAGTACTCATGTTCAACATTATTTTTTATTGGATCCATCTGCACAATTAGCCTTTTACTCTTCATACCATTACAAAAGTATTGGGAGAGCAAGAACTTTTCCTGACAACCCAGGAAGTACATAGTCACTGTAAACAGGTCCAGCTCTAGCACTTCATCTGCATTTAATGATAGCAACCGTTAAGTGATTAAGATTTACACATTTCCTCCTATAGAGAAAATACTTCAACTTTCCAGCTCCTTATCCAAAACACTGCAACTCAAAAGGCTGACAAAACTATAGCTCCCGAAAACTGAAATCTATTTGCCTCCTTTATCCTCTGCTATATGCTTGGGTCCTCTTGGCTCATATTTTTAGTGTATGAAAAACAGTCCCCCATGTGTTATGACAGCAAAATGATGTATGGGTAATGTAGGCCATAAAGGTTAGAAGGATAATTACCACCGCATCTTGATGGCTGGCAGACATCAAATACTTTTCCAGACATTTAGCAGAGCTACCAATTAATCTGAGTCCTTGCCACCTCCTGGAACCTCAGCAGCTTCACCCACAAAGACCTGACAGAATGAGTGTCAGAAGTCTGGCACTTTCTTTCTAGGGGCAGAAGGCCCTTCTCCCTTCCTCTCTGCTTCGCAGGAAGGGAGCCCATTTCTGTCAACATAATAAAAATAATGAAGATGTGTATAGGACCAATTTCCTTTCTGCAACACAGGAACTGCAAAAGCAATTCTGCTGTCAAAATTAAGTCAAAAGATTGCAAAGAGCCCTTACAGGTAGTCCCCAGGTTACGACCATTCCCTTAGCGATAAGTACTCTCTAGTGTTTGCGAACAAGGCCTGAAACCATGGATTTTGCAGCACCATGGCTGTTGTTCGCTCTTATGAACAATCACAGAGGATCTGCAACATTCGTCCTGCATGTTTTCAGCTGAAATGCAGCTTCTGAGGGGCGGATCTGCCCCTCAGAAGCCCCGTTTCAATGTCCAGGGGCATCGCCTGGCCCATTGCAGGCCGAAATGGAGTTCCGAGGGCTGGATCTAGCCATCCAATGCTCCATTTGGACTTCCACGGGCCTCCCCTGATACGTTGCAGACTGAAATGGAGGCTCAGGGGCCAAAGGAGGCCCGTGGATGGCTGAACGGAGCATTGGAGGGCAGGATCCAGCCTCTAGAGGCTCCATTTCAGCCTGCAATGGGCTAGGGGAGGCTCGGAGAGGACCAAACAGAGCGTTGTAGGACTGAATTCGTCCCTCAGAAGTTCAGCCAGCAATCTGCTGGGCGAGGCCTGCGGAGACCTGAATGGAACTACAGAGCACGTGGCTGAGAGGCTGGATACAAGACTGCTTGCTAGATCTTCACAGAGTAAGTGACCTGGCGCGGCAGGTTGGGGGGGTGGGAACAATTGTGGGGAGCATGAGATATTTCAGTGGGTCGGGGAGGCCTTGGGTGGTCTTAGACAGGTGGCCTGTTCCATCAGTAGGCTCCCTATGACTTTCCCCACCCTGAAATACCTCATGTGCATTTAACGAGCCTCACATTCGATTAGCGAATGTGGGCGAAAGGAGGGAGTGATCCCAATCAAGGTACAAGATTCACTCCCATGGATCCTCGGGTTACAAATGGAATGGACAGGCTCCATTACATTCGTAACTGGAGGATTACCTGTATTCTTAGCACTGAGAAGTTCTACAGTGTAGGGTTACCGAGTACAGTTGAATGGTGCTCACAACTGTTCTGCCACGTTGGAGCAACAGTGCAGAAACACACATGCTAAAGGATGATAGGAATTCAATACGTGGTTCCCAAATTCCTATTCTAATGCCTTGCTTTTTGCTCTCCTATATTCACAATAAGGTATTGTCTAAAAACGTTGTCCAAACATACCAGATTCTCCCATTTTAACTCAAGGACCTCAGTCAATATCCCAAGTCTTTCCATGCCTATAGGCTATAGTTTTAAGAAACCACAACGTTTGGGTTGAGAGAGATGACACAAAATAAGCAGGGACTATTTTCCTCTTGAAGGATTACATTTTTTCCTATCCTGTGTTCCATTCAATATGAATGTATGGTCCTGAAATAATATATCTCCTAAACTGGGAGATGGGAGGCGGGCTTTTTCGGTTTTTTGTTTGTATTATTCTTATTGATGTCACAAGACAATCAATGCAGTCCCTTCAAAAATACTCAATCTTGATTTTGCATTAAGCAAATAACAAAACCTAAAATTTAATGCAATTCTTGAAACACCTCTGATTCAAATATGAGGTTCCTATTTAGACTGCAGATTGCAGATTTTCCACCATACTGCAGATTTTCCATGCTATGCATTCAATCTCAAATTACAGTGAAAGAAAATTCTTTACCATGCTGTACTTCTAGTTTCTTTCTGTCCGAAATTCAGAGTAACCTAATACGCATCTCTCCCTCTCTTTTTCTCTCCAAAGCCACTAAAAAAACCAGACAGAATTCCATTCATTAGAAACTTAGGACAATGTAAAAAAAAAAACTTAATTTAAAGTGAGCAATTTTAAAAAAATCAGAAAAATAAAATGGTTTACACTTATAATCAGAGTGGATGTCAGGCAGGCCTTGCAGGAAGGCTAAATGAATATAAATATCATTTGTCCCTTGGTTTGATTTCGAACTTCTAATTCTGAGTGTACTTATTTTATTTTGTATTCTTCATTACAGAAAATAGAGACTAGAATAGAATAGAATAGAATAGAATAGAATAGAATAGAATTTTTTATTGGCCAAGTGTGATTGGACACACAAGGAATTTGTCTTGGTGCATATGCTCTCAGTGTACATAAAAGAAAAGATACGTTCATCAAGAATTCTACGGTACAACACTGATAGTCATAAGGTACAAATAAGCAATCAAGAATCAATCAATATCTTGGAAAAGATCCAAGGTAATGAAATGATTATGTTTTTCAGATGCATATAAACAGGTTTTTCAGAGTTTTATTTTTCTAGTAAACCTGCTGAAGATGGTCAGCTCCTTTAGGCCAGGGATAGGTAACCTTGGCCCTTTACGACCTGTGGACTTCAACTGCCAGAAATCCTGAGCCAGCCAGGAACTCTGGTTTATGTCTGCTAATTCTGACTCAGGAATTCTGGGAATTGAAGTCCACAGGTCATCAACAGCCATAATTGCCCACCCCTGCTCTAGGCTCTGCTGGAGCATGAAGGAAACACACCTTCCCTTCTTCACTCTGTCCAGAGTTACAATTCTATCAACTAATCTGTACAGCATTAAAGAGCTTTAGGGGAGAAAGGAGGCTGCATAATTTATATGCACTTTCTATTCATTGCAATGAAAGAGCCTACGTGTTCTGGCTCTTGATAATCAGTTACGAGACAAAAAACAGACATCCTTGGATATATAATCCTACCACATAACAAATTGCTTACAGAATATTCTAAGAATCATTGACAATGATTATTATGTCAAGTCACAAGCAAGAAAGAAATGTAGCATACGTACTTTAAGAGCTTTCTAACTGATCTCAATGCACAGAACTGCTCAGATATATCAAATGCAACGTCCAGAATAACCCTATATTCGTCTTCATACCTAGTACAAACCAAATTAAGGCAAATGGCAACTTAATTTATATTCAGAGTAGAAATCGGCTTCTCCTGGCACCTAACCTTCTCTTTTGTTTAAGTGATTGGGTATATTGACATAATATGCTTAATCCTCAAGAGATGTAAATGTTTGGTTCTCTCATACACCTTCTCACTCATCTAATAATTGCCTGGAGATGCCTGGCTTGTTAACTTAGCAGTGAGGTGTTTGCTATTTAATACGTGTTCTGTGCCAGCAATTACAAATGCAAGAGGTCACGTGGGTATAAAAGGTCTTTATGGCGGCTATAAATCTCACTGCAGTGCAGGAGTGCAATTACTACTTCAGAAGGTGAAGTTCTGGGCAGACAAATTCAAAAACCAGGAATCAGAGGTGAGTGTTATCTTGTACCTATCCAGAGGTCAGACAGAGAATCAGAAGCAGCACCAATTCAGGAAATCATGTCCCTGATTGAAAAATGTATTTGCCAACAGATATATGATTACCAAGCCTTTCTTTAATAGCCTCAATTCAGACATACCGCCTTCTTTCAAGAAGTCTCATTCAAAGTTTTTGTTCTATTCACTTGATCTTTCTGTGCCTGGGGAGCACAGAGGGCAGGTTTCAGGTCAGATGATCTGTCTGCTGTGCTTTTGCAATAAGGACTGTCAGACCTGGAAGATTACCTGAGAGATCCAATTTGGAGACTGACTCATTAGATATCACAATATTTACTGGAGTTCTGTGCATATTTTGAAAATGTGCTTCTGATTATGTGCAACTACAGCATCTCTCGTCTATAAATTAAAAGAACATAACCTTTTAGATCAGGGGTGTCAAACTGGATTTCTTCGAGGGCCAGATCAACATTGTAGTTCTCCTCCGTGGGCCAGTGGGGGTGGGTGGGATGGATGCAGTGATGGGATTCAGCCAGTTCGCACCACTTCGGGAGAACCGGTTGTTAACTTTCTGAGCAGTTTGGTGAACTGGTTGTTGGAAGAAATCATTAAGGCAGAGAACTGGTTGTTAAATTATTTGAATCCCATCATTGGATGGATGTCTCTTGCAGCACCCTGCTGGCCAAAACAGGGCATGGGGGGTCTGCGCGCGACCTGTCTGCATCTCTTTTTCACCCTCCATGGCCTCCTGTAGCACTCTGCTAGCCGAAAATGGGCCTCATGATCCGTTTTCGGCCTGTTTTCGGCCAGTAGAGTGCTGGAGGCCATGGATGGAAGATGAAAACGAAGCACGGGGGGGCACACCTGGCCCATTTTAGCCACCAGAGGCCCCGTGGGCTGGTCCTTTGATATTTCCAGGCCAGCCTTGGGGCTGGATTTAAGCACCCTGCAGCCAGATTCAGACCGCATGCCTTGAGTTTGACATCCCTGTTTTAGATATTATTGTGTGACCTTGGAAAGGATTCTGCTGGTTTAAGATTCACATTGACCTGAATGAGTGGATTCTTTAAAACAGTGCTTTTTTTTTTTACAGGATTCCTTTTTTAATAAATAGACAAAAGGAGATGGGCTCAAATTGCATGCAACCTTATTATTTTATATTTAAGTGTGTTTGGCCAGTACTGCCACTGAGTATTTTACGCTATTGTCCTGCTTCTGATAATAATTATACATTCACACAGTTGCTATGGAAATTAGTAGTGTACTCAAGGCCAAAAGATAACAGCAGACAAGGAATGCAAGCCAAAACAGAATCTCTGAAAGAAGCTTGCCTGACTGGATTGTCTTTAATAGGAGCATGCAAAAGAATAGTCCAAGTCCAGTCCAAAGTTCCAAGATCCAGGTCAGGGTTGTCAGCCAGGTCAGAGGCCAGAATTTCACAAGCAGAATCTATACATGAGTATCACTCCAGATCCAGAGTTCAGATGGTTAATTCCAACTAGGAATCATGTATCAGGGCTGCCTCTTAAATCATGCTGCAGCCAGCTGCCCCTAAGATATTTACTTCTTTGTTTGGCAAAGAACCTTACAGAAAATCTTTGCTCTGCTCTGCTCTCTTCTTGGCAGGTGTGGGGGCCGGGAAGCCTTATGTTGTCCTAATCTGACTTTTTCAACTGCACAGGTAGTGTCTGTGTTTGATCAGACTCATGAATTGAGTCTCTTAAGTCTGACATTCTACAGGTCACTGGGGCAGCTTCTTTACATTCAAAGTTGTTTCCTTGTGACAGCTATGGGAAATAAGTTTTAATATCCCATTTTTTATGCAAACACAACTGTAGGGGGCTATTATTTCTCTGTCTTAGTTACTGAAGATCCCAGGACTTACTCATTCACAGAACATTCCCTTTCTCCTCAGGTTTGCATTTCTGGAAATAGTGGTACCTTGGTACTTGACTGGTTTACAACTCATTAAATTTGGAATTTTGATATGAAAATTTTGATATGAAAATATCCCGATACTTGTAGCTTCTTTGGTATTCGCTACACTGCAGAAGGAAAAAGAGGACAGCCCCAGGGGGCAGGCAGGAAGTCGGATGTGCTGGGAAGGATGCTGAAGTAGGAAAAAGGACAGACAGAAGGTACTTCTTGGCCAAAACAAAGAGTCACATACCAGTAGTAAGTGACTTGGTTTATTTGGCCTTTGTAGTTTTCAGTATTCAACATGCCTCCTAAAACCAATTAACGTCAAGTACCAAGGTACCACTGTAACAATATATCCAAAGATAAACTCATCATAGTTTTATGGCTAAAGATATTCTGGTAGGTACAGCATATAGAATGCAATGCCCAAGGTTTTTTGGCAGAATTTCCCACAACAGTTTTTCCAGCCTGTTACATCACTAGTTGGGTGAAGGGACAAGTAAACATTTGATCTAAAAAAATGGCTTCCAATTAACACCACCTAATTCTTATGATAATTCCATAGGGAATGCTTCTTTCACTGTCTGTGCATCTCTGTGATAATTATCTGGGATGTTGGAAATTCAAACACATTTGATGCGGGGGGTGTGTGTGAAAACTAAATGAAATGTATTAACTTCTTCAAACACATTTGATTTATTTAAGTATTAACTTCACATAGTTAAATAGCACACTTCCAACAATCTAAAAACAACAAACAATAAAACAATAAACAATAAAACAATAAATATAATATAATAACGTCCCATAAGCTGACATCTTTAACCAAACAAAAAACAGATGAAAAGCACTGCCACTATTGAAAAAAAGATTAAAGAATATTTTTAAAATGCCACAAAAGACAAGTATTTTTAAATTGATTTGGTTAATGTGCTTTTCTGAGCCATACTTTTCCCCAGTGCTTGAAGCCAAGACTAATCATAATTAGCAAAATTTAATTCACAGTTTCCTGCCATTTTGATAGAATAGAATTTTATTGGCCAAGTGTGATTGGACACACAAGGAATTTGTCTTGGTGCATATGCTCTCAGTGTACATAAAAGAAAAGATACGTTCATCGAGGTACAACATTTACAATACAATTGATGATCAATATATCAATATAAATCATAAGGATTGCCAGCAACAAGTTATAGTCATACAGTCATAAGTGGAAAGAGATTAGTGATGGGAACTATGAAACGATTAATAGTAGTGCAGATTCAGTAAATAGTCTGACAGTGTTGAGGGAATTATTTGTTTAGTAGAGTGATGGCCTTCGGGAAAAAACTGTTCTTGTGTCTAGTTGTTCTGGTGTGCAGTGCTCTATAGCGTCGTTTTGAGGGTAGGAGTTGAAACAGTTTATGTCCAGGATGCGAGGGGTCTGTAAATATTTTCACGGCCCTCTTCTTGATTCGTGCAGTATACAGGTCCTCTATGGAAGGCAGGTTGGAAGGCTGTGGATGTGGGGATGTGGATGTGGGGATGTGGATGTGGGGATGTGGATGTGGGGAACATATGAACGTTGCGTGCAATCATGATCATAAACTTAATGGAATTCTAAAAAGCAAAAATAAAAAATAAAAAAAATAAATTCCTCCAGTTTCCAATTAAATCCCACCACACTCCTAACTTTGGTCTTATCTGCATTACATCAAAAATTTGCTCAGAGGGGTCCTGTCTTCCCAAAAATACTAAATATACTCCTGAATTAAAGGATGCCATGGCCTGTTCAGAAATTTCCTTCCAGTCAAAGGAAATATTCCTAACAGCTAGAATCAGGCCAAAATGCTAAGTAGTCTAGCTAATTTGGTTGTATATAATGGAGAAGTAAATCTAGGTCTAGTAGTTAAGGCACCAGGCTAGACAGTAGGAGATGATGAGTTCAAGTCCTGCCTTAGCCATGAAAGCCAACTGGGTGAATTTGGGCCACTCATCCTCATAAATAGGAAGAGGAACGGGGGTTGGATATGTTTGCCACATTGAATTATTTGCAAAAATAATAAAGGTGGGAAATAAATAAATAAATAAATAAAAATAATCCTGAGTGTGATGGTTAGGCTAGGCCAGCAGAGCACAATTAAGTTTAGCATAGTTAGAATTCCATTATGGACCACATCTGCCTAACTGGAAAGCAAAGCCAACATTTGGAAAATTGACCCTCCTTCCCAGGCAAAGATACAAGGGATATATTGGTTGCGAAGAATAATATCCACCTTGCTTATTACTGTTAGTGCGATCAAGGAATAAATAAATAAATTCTGAAAGGCTATTTGTGTAAGACACAGATGTTGTTACACAGCACAGTTCCATCTATAATCACAAATGGAAGATGCAATTAAATGCAAGCTCAAACAAGCTGTTTACACAAGGAGTCTAAAGCTACAGTCCAATTCATACTAACGTTTCTGCATTCAGTGATCATATTGAGACATTTTAGCCCTATGACGCAATTCTTTTTGGCAGTAGTAGACACTGTCTCTGAATTTGCTACTAGATACTTTTTGCAGACCCTACCAACATTCTGTTTTGTGTAGCTAATCCTGTATCTTAATTCTAATTGCTTGGTTTATCCCTTCATGAACTCATTCTTGAACAAGCTATTGGAAATGCCTATTTAATTCTAATCAATCTCAGGAAATCACATTTCCACTACATTAATGCTCATAGGACCTCATCACAAGAGTTCAGAGTTATTTTTATTTGCTAAATTTTGGTTCCTAGCGGTCTAAAGCAGAGATTTTCAGATATTTGCATGCTATGGAAACCATTAATTTAAAAAAATCTAGAATCCCTGACCAAGAGGCAAGGCTCTAATAATAGAAATTTGGACATGTTTGAACACATGTGCTCAACTTTTAATCTCTCACTGAACCCTATCATGTTTTTGTGGAACCCTAGGGTCCTACTGAATACAATTTTAAAAACACGTGATTTGATTCCTTTCAGCTAAAGAATAAAAACTCACCATCTCATCTTAGAAAGATTTTTTATAAGGGGAAGAAAAAAACTCCCTTCAAATGGCTTTCATCTTCACTCTGACATCAGAGAATCTGTCCATATACTTTCAATTTTATAGTTCAGCTGCAAAATACGATGTCTGGAAATTTTTAACACCATTGTTATTCCTGTCCACTCATCCCCGAATAAATCAATCCATGTCAGGAGTTCTTTCTTTTGTTAGTACTTCAGCACTGCATCTTGTCCTTGAGTAAGTGCATACAAAATGAAAAACAATCACTTTATCCAAACAAGTTTATAAGAACAATGACTGAAACAAAAATGACAGTAATATTTATTTAAATTTCATAGTGCAATAATGTGCAACAATGTGGCATGTTAAAAAGCACAATAACAGATTAGCATCTTATACAGTGCATGATTTCAGCTAGGGGAAGTATGACTCCTGGCCCCATCTGAATTCACAGCCTGCAGCGCGATTAATTGTGGCATTGCAATTAAATAGCCTTCTGAACAAGGGGCCGTAGTGGCCTAGGAGTTAAGGTGCTGGCTGCTGACTGAAAGACTGGCAGTTTGAGATCCATGTGACGGGATGAGCTCTTGTTCTTGCCCCAGCTCCTACCAACTTAGCAGCTTGAAAGCATGCAAAAATGCAAGTAGATAAATAGGTACCACTTTGGTGGGAAGGTAACAGCGTTCGGTGTGCCTTGGTGTATAGTCATGCCAGCACATGACCATGGAAGCCTCTTTGGACAATGCTGACTCCCTAAGCTAGGAAATGAAGATGAGCACTACCCCCTAGAGTCAGACATGACTGGACAGGGGAAACCTTTACCTTAAACTTTATCCTTCTGAAGTAGCTATGACTGTTGGGTGAGGGAGGGGCTGTTTTGCATTGGTTCTCCTCCTTCCTGAATAGTTGATTCTACTCAGTCCAGAAAGGAGGTATTAAACCCTCACATGCTCTTATTTTCTATTTCTATTGATTGTCCATGTGTACCGATTTTCCCAGACCGCATAGTATTCTGAATCTTCTTTTTCTTGTAATTCTATGGTAAGCCTGTCCATTTCTGCACAGTCATATACTTTTTGGATAATCAGACTCTCTGGTGGTATGTTACTAAGTTTCCAATATTGCGCGAACGCAATCCTTGCCGCTGTTAGAATGTGCAAAATCAAGTATCTTGGGTTTTTTATCAAATTTTGTCCTAAACATTCCCAAGATAAATGTTTCTGAATTCAGCTCAATTTGGCATTTTGTTATATCCTCTAACCATCCCTGTATCTTAATCCAGTACATATATAAGGCTATTGATGATTAGATGTATATAATGTATATAGAAATTATATGGAAGGTAGATCCGAAATATACAATAATGTCACGGCTCTGTTGAATATGTACAATTGTTATGAAAAAAAAATTGTAATAAAAATAAAATAAAAAATAAAAAAATAAACCCTCAAGTGCTCACTGAGGAATGTTCCACAACTTAGCATTTTCCCTACAATGTCTACATGAAGCCACTAGGTGAGATTATCCCTCAGCATAAATTGGGGTATTATCATTATGCCAAAGAAATCCGGTTATATTGGCTGGCTGAGCAGGAAAAGCAGCAGAGGTTTTGCTTCTGTACCCAAAGGCAAACAGGGTCAGGATGGGGAGAAACTATCTTAGGGTGAACCTCAGCAAGATTGAGTGGTGGGGAATCCAAAGTCAACTGATTCTTTGCATAAGTGTCTGGCCATCTCTAGCTATGGATGAGGCTATCGGAGGTTCTCCTTTGAGGAGAACTGGTTCACAATCTGGGGATCCTAGAAAACTAAGGGGAGGCTATGCGAGAACTTGTACAAAGTCTTTGCACAATTATATTTTGTGCACCAATTATTACTGTTCCTGAAATGGGAGACTTTGAATCAGTGGTAAGTTTCAAATTTTTTTACTATTGGTTCTGTGGGCGTGGCTTGGTGGGCGTGGCAGGAGAAGGATACTGTAAAATCTCCATTCCCATCCCACTCCAGGGGAAGGTTACTGCAAAATCCCCATTTCCTCCCAATCAGCTAGGACACAGGAGGCAGAGAATAGATGGGGGTGGGGCCAGTCAGAATTTTTACTAGCAGTTCTCCAAACTACTCAAAATTTCCGCTACCGGTTCTCCAGAACTGGTGAGAACCTGCTGAAACCCACCTCTGTTTTGCATATGTCCCTTTCACCTCACATCTGGACTATTACTCTAACTAACCTGCTCCTGAAAGACGTTTTGGAGGGTGCTGCTGTTTAAAATGCAACATCCAAATCTTACGGGCATGCCTAAGTTTGTCTAGGTGACACCTTTACTGTAAAAACAGCAATGGCTGTTACCAGTGTACTGTAAGCTCTCTGAAACTTTGTATGCCTCAGTGCTCAGGGGTCTCCAAAGCTAGGCTACTCTAGAAAGGAATCTGTCTGCCCTGTAAGATTGGGAAAAATAGGTGGGTTAAGAGTCTTATCACCAAGGGAATGTGATTATCAGGTTTCTCATGGTTGAACATTCTTGGTGATGGTCCTCCCTCTTCTGGAACAGCCTTTCCCAGGACATAAAGTCATCCCTGTCCCTGTTAAGCTTCCTTAGAGCATTTAAGATCTGACTTTTGGGAAGACTTTGAGGGAAGAAGCGGAAGGACGTTTTTTTCTGCAAAACAACAACAACGAAAACCCGGGGGGTGGGGTGGGGGGCTGGCTGTAGATGGAGTGAAGTTAAGATTGGTTCTGCTTATTTTGATTTTTAAAAAATTATTTTTAACCTTGTAGAGGTTAAAATTGCAGGAATTTAAGCCACTCAGAATCCAGACTGGAGTCTAGACTCCTGAGTGGCTTAAATTCCTGAGAAAATACACAGAACCATAGAAACCTGAGAAAATACATTAATAAATAAATAATCCATCAAGCCGGTAGTATACACAGGTAGTCCTTGACTTACGATCACAGGTAGTGAATTCATCAAGTTAAGTGGTCTGAAGAAAGGCCACTGCCTGGGATAACAAATCAGTTGTGAAGAAAAAAATTGGATAAGATTTCAGAGATAGCATCAAACAAGCTAAAGCAGTAGAGCCAGATGTGTATGAAAAAAAGAAAAAATTGAATGGGTAGCTATTACAAAAAAGGGACATCAAGGGAAAGAAGGACAGAAAAACACTGATATATTGCAAATTATAACTAGAAGAAGCCTGGATATCCATAGATATATAGATAGCTAGTACTTTCAGAATAAACTGTGAAGACACACGTTATAAAAATATGCAGAAAAGCTAAGTAGGATAATAATGCCTCCACTACATCATTCTTCAATTCCTTAATTTTCTTTCCTACTCTTGGCCCGCAAGCCATGTATTTAGAATTCTTTTTAATGAGCCAGCAGGGATAGGCAGGCTGAAAGCTAAACAGCCTTGAAATATCAAGCAATCCAATGCCTGATTAAAATTCAAAATCAAGAACTTGCAAGCAGCCTCTTTCTAAAGCAATTCCTTCTCTCGCAAGATGCTTTCATTCGAGCGTGCCAACAAGGTGCTTTTTGTCACTTTTACTCCAGCTTTCTCTGGGTGATAACCAAACGCAACAGATAACTTTTGATAGGCACCATAGAAAGCCTTCCAATAAAATAAGCTTAAGAATAAATATACAAGAAAGACGGTGCTTAGTTGCTAATATATATAGTATATAGAGAGACTCTGTGCACAAAGGAGAGGGGAAATCCTTCAGTAGGTTGCAGGAACCTGAAAATTTCAGCTCTGTTCCTGCAAATCCCGCAAAGAGATTTTCCCTTCATACCTGGAAGGGAGCTGAAATCCTTCAGCTGGCTGCAGGAATGTTTGAAAGTGAAAGCTCTGCCTACTGGGAGGATTTCAGCTCTGAGCTAAGCTTAAATCCTCTGGCAAGCAGCCTTTGGCTCCCAAAGGTCTGCCTGCTGAAAAGATTTCAGCAGACAGGAATTTCCTCCAGCCATTTAATGACATGGGAAATTGCTTAATGAATTCAACTAAGAATATCAGGTGGGTCTTTTGCTTAACAACTGCCTTGCTCAACAAGTGAGATTGCAGTCTAATTGTGATCTTAAGGACAACCTGTGTGTACTGTTTGTTGCTTCTCTTCTACCATTGCATGGAAAAGGGAGTGAGAATATTGTCAGTCGTTGGACATTTCTTTTACTGTCTTCCCTGGTTATATTGATAACTTTTAGAAATAAATAAGAAAAAGCAAATTTTTAAAAATGAGCAAATTTAATGATGTATATAAAATTAACCATCAAATTAGCAAAAAGTCCATACACCTATTTCTCTTGCAGGTCTGGTCTGAAAGAAGACTACATGGTTTATTAATTTAGCCAGGAAACAAGGTATGAAACATCACCATCAAGCCAAAATTCCAAATCACAATTTGATCCTTCCACCTATAGATCTGGTTGGGAAATAAGTGAGTTCATCAAGTTAAGTGGTCTGGAGAAAGGCCACTGCCTGGGATAACAAATCAGTTGTGAAGAAAAGAATTGGATAAGATTTCAGAGATAGCATCAAACAAACTAAAGCAGTAGAGCAAGATGTGTATGAAAAAAGAAAAGTTTGAACGGGTCAAATTTTTCAAAATCAATTTCCTGGTTTGATTTTGAACTATGATCTAATAGGAAGGCTGATTTTAGGTAAAAGTATGATAATACTTGGACTTATGGTTTGTTGGAACCACCAGTTCTAAGTATGAAGAAGGCTAGAGTTTTGGATTTTGGTTATCAAATCTAAAACATTTTTCAATTCCTGAGCTGATAGCCTTCCTTTCTCTTTGGAAATAGGTTAAATAAAAGTCTAGATTTGACTAGGGAGATTTAGAAAATTTTATGGACAATCTCCAGTGCCCCAAACCAGTGCTTCCAATATTTTAACTATCTCCAGGGTACGTTTTTTATTGTACTTTACATTTGTTTTTGAAAGCTCAATCAGTATACAAAATATTTATCTAAATGCCAAGTTCTATTAAAAATAAAGATTTTGAAGGGACCCTATTTTACATCTAGCCTGCCTATGAAAGAAACATATTGTACTAAAGTTATACTTTTGGAATTTTTCTTTGATTTCTCTATTATTTGCCATTTGTATTACTTTTCCATTTAAACAGTAATGAGAGCGTTCAGAATGAAGGCTCTGAAGGACAAGAGAAGGTCTTTAGTTGGTTTTTATTGTGGGCCACAGAAGCTACATCCAATTTAGGCATCTCTTCCATTAGCTTAAAATAATCAACACTAGTTAGTGTTGGGGGGAGGGATTGAGTCTAGCACCCCTGACATGCCATGTGCCACAAGGCCTACTCTTTAACAACTACATAAAGCTCTACTGAGTGAGGTCATCCATTGGTTTGGGGTTAAGTATCATCAGTGGGCTTATAATACCTAGCAATACATCTCAGCTTTATTTGTCTAAGGAACACTGCCAATGACTTCCCCAGTGCCTTAGGGTTATGAGGGTTTAGATGAAATGGAGCAGGATCAATTCAACCCTGGTAAAACTAAATGGCTGTGATTATTTGGCCCCTCTGGCTCCAGAAGTTATTCATCTTTAGTCCTACTCTACTCAGGGATGAACATCTTTAGTCCTACTCTACTCAGGGATGAACACTGCTTTATTTATATTTGTTTAATAAAACCAATTTATATAGCCACCCATCTCTCAAACAAGTGACTCTGAATGACATACAACAGAACTAAAGACAATTAATAAAGACGTAAGATGTTAAAAATTATATAAACCAAACTAAAATAAAAAGTAATAGATGAAGGGATGTTAAAGATAGCAGATCAACATCATTAGTTCATCTATGCCCTTGGGTCCTCAGGTCGGTTGGCATAACCAGGTGTTGAGGTTCAACAGTCATGAGGCCAAGCTCAACGCAGGTTGAGTTTGTTTGGTGTTTGTTTGGGGATCTTCATAGACTTGCAGCTCCTGCTTGGATATCAAGCGGCAGCTGTGACCAAGATGACCTTCACACTGCTTCATCTTGTGCATCAGTTGCCCCTTTCTCTGGACCAGAAGAATATACTCAACATGAGGCTGCCCCTGAAAACCACTTGAAAGCTGCAGATAGTGCAGAATAGCATGGGTAGTTATGGCCGTAGTATCTTTACTATGAGAGCCGCACTGGTTACTGGTAGGTCTCCAGGTGCAATTTAAACTGTAATCCGGTTAGCATCCTTAAAGCCCTTCATGGCATAAGGCTGCTTGAGGAAAATAGTTCCCATAGTGCCAGCATATCCTATTTAATCTGACAGTCAGCCTGCTCTAGACCTATCACTAAAACAATGTCATTTGATGGGATCCAGGATGGAAGTTTTCTCTGTTGCTGTTCTTGCTTCCTCTGAGATCCATATGACCCCTGGACTTGTAACTGAACCATACCTTTAATTAGCAGCCAAATATTTGCTTGGACAAGTTGGTCTCTTCCAAATTGCTTACCTCAACTCGTTACAGTAATTATTTTCTTGTTTTGTCTTAACAAGACACTTAATATCTGCCAGATACTAAAAACATAGCCAATCCTTGTTAATAAAAAGCCTTTCCTTGAAACTATACTATTTCTTTTTTTCCCAAATCTAAGCAAAGCATTGAGGGGAGATTTAAGTTATAAAACCTTCCCAACAAAAGCAACCCCTTGTGAATTGTTTCACAATGGCACATCCTTCCTGTACCCACCGCAGTGATAAAGAAGTCTCCTATGTGAGTATCTGGAATTATTCAATCAAGTTTGTTAATTGCTTCTATTCCATGTCTCTTGTTCATTCCTTCTTTGATATCCAACCCTCACCTGCTTCAGTCAGCAACATCCTCACCTTATTTATTTTTTTAAAAAGCAAAAAATAAACTTAGGACCTATTTTTTTCTTCCAGCTCCTGGGCCAATTTGGAAGGAGGGGTCCTTTAGAACAGGGGTCTCCAACCTTAGTAACTTTAAGGTTTGTGGACTTCAACTCCCAGGGTGGCCTGAGGAACTCTGGGAGTTGAAGTCCACAAGCCTTAAAGTTACTAAGGTTGGAGACCCCTGCTTTAGAGCATTGGCTATATAGAGGTGTATTTTTGGTTCTTCTATATTTCTATCATCATCTGCTTATTTATTTTTAATTGTTGTTTTTAATCGGTTTTTAACATGGTATGCCATTCAGAGTAATTTTTGATTTGGGTTTTGACCTTACAAGCCTAAGCAAGAAATTGGCTGTTTATTTGTTTTGCACTATTTTTTTGTTTCTTGCTGGGTTTTTTTAAATTGTTGTACGCCACCCAGAATACTTGCTTGAGATGATATATAAATTGAACAACTGAATAAATTAAATAAACGCTCTTTGTTCATGCATGTTATGACACAAAAAGAACTACAAGGATAAAACTAATCAAGCAGAGCATATTACATAGATGCAGCTGCTAGGTTTTAAAATAATCTGGCTAAGCTTATATGGATTCTGTCTCGAGCCTGCTGTGCAAAGACTCTTTCTGGTGGTTATTTTCCTTCCAATTCTGTGTCATTGAACTGTCCTTTCTGTCTGCTCCCCTAACTCTTCCATCCAATTGAACTGGAATCTACTGAGCTGGGCTTTAAATAACGCCTTTTAAATGAGTCATGATTAAAACCCACTGAACACAATTTTCAGTCCCATTGCTTTACAGCTCAGTTCTGCAAACATTTGTTTGAATAGTCTTATTCAGAGGTAAGCAAACAAGCCTGCCTTACCTAAGACTAACTGGCTTGGGGTATATAGCCTCCTGGCATTTTGGTGTACTTTTTAAAAACTATTTCTATTAGATTTTATGGATAGGCAAATAGCTTATTTTGGCTCTGTTACCAAAGGGAAACAAAAACAAAAAACCCACAAATCCCAAGTAAAATTTACGCCAAAAACAATGTTTCCTTATTTCTAAGCCAAGAACATTTCTTCTGATATACTATGGTACATAGAGTTGTTAAATTCTTCCGTGCTGACTTCTTTAGTGGTTCAAACATGAAACCATATCCATCTGCCAACATTCAGCACCCTCTGTCAGTCTACCCAACACAGCCTGTCAAAATCAGTTCTGCCCACAAAGCAAGCTTAGCAGAGAGAGAGGCAGGATTTTCAGGCTTCCCAGCTGATCATGATTTCATTACGGGCACAAAAATTCTGACATATACCATTATTGTCATCATTACCGAGCATTTATCTGGGTCTCTGAAATATATACAAGGTTTTGTGCCACGCTTCCTATCCACCGGGTAGGGCTGCCTCCTGCTACCGGTGGCCTCCCATCGACCAGTGCGCTCCCACAGAGAGGGCCTCCTCAGGGTGCCATCGGCCAGACAGTGTCGACTGGCAACTCCCAGGGGGAGGGCCTTCTCTGTGGGGGCTCCAGCCCTCTGGAACGAGCTACCCCCAGGGATACGCCAACTCCCTGACTTCCGGGCCTTCCGGCGTGAGTTGAAAACTCTTTTATTCCATCGTGCAGGACTGGCCTAATAGTTTTAATGGGGATTTTAATAGTTTTTAGTATATTCAGCCTATTTAAATTATTCTTTTAAATATGTTTTTAATTTTTGTATTTATTGTTCTTAGTTGGCTGTAAACCGCCCTGAGTCCTTCGGGAGAAGGGCGGTATAGAAATTGAATAAACATAAACACTATACAATTCTCAGGAGAAGGATACAGTAATAATCATTTTCATGACACATTAGGAGTAAATGCAACCAGATTTTAGTGTCAAATCACTAAAGAATGGTACATAAGGACCATGAAGGAGTATTTTCTATGAAAACCTCTTCCCCCTTTATGAAGATTATGGAAAGGTGGCTAATGTCACACTTGATTACCATAGTACTAAGTTTCCACAATATGTATTGTTCATAATGGCCTGTGCTGAATAAATGAAATTCAAATGTGGAATTGGCAAATGTTGTATCTTCACAAGAAAGTCTTCCTCCCAGATCTGGGCTTTAATGTAAAGAATGGGGAGTGCAGAGCACTGTATTTTGTATCCCTGTCCCCTGTCTCCAAATACTTCCAGATGTATGGGGTTTATATGCCTTAGAAGTACAACATTTAGCTAATGAAAACAGCATTCCCTTTTTTCTAGCTTATCCCTAAAGTTTATTCCATTCTTTCATCACATCATATGACAGGGAGGGGAAAACAAAAATAC
Source organism: Ahaetulla prasina (assembly GCF_028640845.1). NCBI lineage: Eukaryota > Metazoa > Chordata > Lepidosauria > Squamata > Colubridae > Ahaetulla > Ahaetulla prasina. Next base: position 258,501,216 of record NC_080539.1, on the reverse strand, counting down.
TGGAATGATTAGGCAGACCTTTACCCATCCACAGCTAAGGCAAAGTACTATTCAACTTCTTTCTCTTCTCTTAATCTTCTATTCTTTTCTCTAATCAAATCAATCCATTGGGATCCAGCTTGAATTCCTACTGCCTAATGAACCTGGAAAGAGTTCCCAAGAGGCGTACCTACAGCAGTGCTAGTACAACCTTACTAATAAGACAGGACTGATGCTAATGATGATCAGGCTGGTTAAAATTTTAGCGTGCCCACCCACAAAGAAGGCAGCATTTCTTAGTCTCAGAAGTAAAAGTGCCTTTAAAAGTATTTGGGGAAAAAATCCTGACCATTAATAAATTTAACAATTTATACTTCAATTTATTAACTGGCTTGCGGGTATATTACAGCTATATATAGGTAGTTGACTTACATCATTTCATTTAGTGACAGTTCAAAGTTACAGTGGCATTGAAAAAAGTGACTTATGACAGAGGTGACTGCTACCATATATATTAAGTTAGTTTAAATTGGCCTCCACTTATCTGGCAGTCTCCAGGTATCTTGAACAGTTTCCTCCTATAGTATTTTTTTAAAAATAAAACCTAAATCTGAATGAGGAATGGTCAGTGCCTCATAATCTAAAATGGACAGCTAACATCAAAAACGTCATCAAAAAAGCACAACAAAGAATGTTCTTTCTGCGCCAACTCAGAAAGCTCAAACTGCCCAAGGAGCTGCTGATCCAGTTCTACAGAGGAATTATTGAGTCTGTCATCTGCACCTCTATAACTGTCTGATTTGGTTCTGCAACCCAACAAGACAGACACAAACTTCAGAGGATAATTAGAACTGAAGAAAAAACAATGGCTACCAACCTGCCTTCCATTGAGGACCTGTATACTGCACAAGTCAAAAAGAGGGCTGTGAAAATATTTAGAGACCCTTCACATCCTGGACATAAACTGTTTCAACTCCTACCCTCAAAACGACGCTATAGAGCACTGCACACCAGAACAACTAGACACAAGAACAGTTTCTTCCTGAATGCCATCACTATGCTAAACAAATAATTCCCTCGACACTGTCAAACTATTTACTAAATCTGCACTACTATTAATCTTCTCAACATTCCCACCACCCATTTCCTTCCACTTATGACTATATGACTGTAACTTTGTTGCTTGTATCCTTACGATTTATATTGATATTGTTTCCTGATTGCTTATTTGTACCCTATGACTATCATTAAGTGTTGTACCTTAGAATTCTTGATGATCTTTTCTTTTATGTACACTGAGAGCATATGCATCAAGACAAATTCCTTGTGTGTCCAATCACACTTGGCCAATAAAATTCTATTCTATTCTATTCTATTCTATTCTATTGATAGAAATAAGTAACACAGTTATCCCCTCACTTAGTTGCTATGTATCAATTTTACTGGCAAGTCCTAGGGATTTGTGAAGCATAATAGTGGAGTAATATAGATGATCCTTGAATTAATGGCCACAATTGAGACCAGAATTTCTGTCCTAAGTTGTGGTTGTATAATAATATTGGCGTGATAGCCCAAACCCAAAAGAAATATGGCCAATACTTCTGTCCAGATTTCCCCACTTCATGCTTATCTCTCACTGCTCATTCTGTACTAGCTTAGAGATCAAACTCGAAGCCTCTACAGCACAGAGATCTGTGCCTTAGAAATCTAATTTTCAGTTGCCTGCCTGAAAGCATTTCAGGAAGTAGCAGAGACAAGAAATGAGAGCTATTTTGGCTCCCTACTGTGGCAACTGAGAACAAGTAAGCCATAAACTAAAAGACATGTTAAAAGGATGACAAGGGCTTATATATTACTGCAACTTTAGCCCTACAAATTAGGGGTTGGAACTTTTACAAAACTACAAGGGAGTAGTCTCTATTTACTATTATCAAGCTTGAAAGCTGCTAATCAACATACATAGAAATGGGATGAAGAAAAGCTTGAAAGAATAAGAACAACAAAGAATAAAAGTATACTCAATGCCTAGTATGGAAAGTACAGAATTCTGATTCAGTGTTTCTTTTATGGTCCACTTAGTTTACTGGACAAATCTATTCTAAAGGGTGAATTAAAAAGAAAAAAACAAACAAAGCACTGTATTCATGCAAGAGATTGAATCATAATGTATTGGATGGACTAAAACTGATTGGCCTGTAGAACATACCAAGCCGCAAATCAGCATTATGATTGGCTTACCGTACATACCATGCTAAGCAAACCCCAAAGATCCACATTACAGCTTGGTTAGTATGATGTCAGGTCAAGGAGCTTTGACCAAAAGTTCCACTCCATTAAAATGTAAATAGTAAAGATATTGATAATTGGCTGTTCTCTAAAGAGAAAGACGGACCAAGAAGCAGGACAGGAATATTTAAATACCATAGAATGGTATAGAATGTAAACTGTAGAAAGCAAAGTTTGCCTACATGCCAGATTGGATTTGGGGATTACCAAAGGCAAAGAACTGCAGATAGTATGATTCTTGTTGCTTGCATCTATAGGTTGCCATGTCTCAGAAGTTATTTTTGTGGGAAGTTCAGAGCAATATTATTTAATCCACCTCTGACCTATTGGTGCAAAGAGTTTTATTTGCTGCAATTCCACCTGGAGTACCATGCTACTGCACAAGTTAAAATACTGCCCTACATTTTTCAGGTCACTGCTTTAAAATCCATTCCACACTCAACCTAAGAAGCAAGCTTCCATCAACTCTACAATGATCATTGCCCCCAACTCTGCATATTTTTAACAAGAACAAAAGAAAAGGCACACAGATTACTTTACAGATAGTTCAGTGCTTATTTTCATTTCTAAATTATCAGCCATCTACTAGGACTGAAGCAGAAGAAACCTTCTCAGTTGCTCTTCAGGCATGGCCTTTCAGGGATGCTCCTGATTTGAAAGTCCCTCTGTAAGGGTATCTTCAGTACTTTATTGTGAGAAAAAGGCATCATCCATACATTTGATTGCTACTTTTATTTACTTGCTGCACAGGTGGCTATCTCACTCCATGCTACTAATCCCTCAGCCAAAACATACAAAGGGAGAAAGGCACATCATCTAAGAAGAGCTGCTGCTGTTTATGATCTGTGTCTACCTCAGATAAAGAAGTGCCCTTATTTGCCACCAATAGCACTTCTGCAAAATGTCTGTGGGCACTTTGCATTATTAGAAGAAATATCTGTCTGGTTCTGTTCCAAGCTGGGAGAAAGACACTGGAAACATAGAGGCTAATTGGAAAGATGGTTTAATGATGAAGCAGCACCACATGGGTTCTGGTGAAGCTGACCACATGGAGTTGAGGGGGGGGGGTATACCTTCTCTTGGGCTTTGCACTTGAGGTTCCTGTTCCTGTGCAAGGACATGTATTCTATTGTCTGTTGTCAGACTCCCATGGGGCCATGTAGGGGTCATACCTGAGGTTGTCTGAGCTCCCAGGTTTGGCTGAAGTTTGAACTGCTGAGATGATGCAATGAAGAGGCTTGGGTTCTGAAAGGTTGTTGGGCAATTCCTATTGTGGCTGAGGGCTAATCCTATCTTTGTTGGATCTTGAGTGAGGGTATTGCTTATAAATAGAGCTATCTCTTAAGTCAGCGGTTCTCAACCTGTGGGTCGCGATCTCATTGGGGGTCGAATGACGATTTGCCAGGGGTTGCCTAAGACCATCGGAAATATGGGAAGTATACTTGCGAGTCGAAGAATCGTGCTCCAACGGTTGACTCCACAAGCCAGCTGCAGGCTCTTCAAATCGCTAGCCGAATTCGGCTTCAGGCGTGATGAATTAAAAAAGAGAGAAATCTTTGCTCTGATGTCTCCCTCTCAAGCCAGCTGCAATCACTCCCAATCGCTAGCCTAATCTGCGATAAACTTAATAGGGGAGGAGTCTCCGCTTTAATGCCTCCAACCTCAAGGCAATCGCAAGCAGTTCAGATCGCTAGCCAATACGGCTTCAGGCGCAGATAAATTCAAAATGAAAATAATTTTACGGTTGGGGTCGCCACATCGTGGGGAATTGTATTAAAGGGGTCGCAGCACTATAAAGGTTGAGAACCACTGTCTTAAGTGCTGACATCTGCTGAGGGCTATTAAGAAAGGTGGGGGCTGCTTTCTGTCTCCAAGAGTATATTTCTCCCTTTAGGGAAATATAATATTCTGCTTTTTTAATATTTCCTAAACTATTTCATTCTTCTAGGAGAGGGGTGGGTGCTAACTTTCTATAGCAGTCAGGTAGCAATATAGAAATTGCAGACAAGACCTCCAAATGTTGACATATTCTTCACCCTTCACCATGTTAGCTGTTGCTGCCAGGAACTGCAGCTCAAGAATTGCTGGAAAGCTACAAATCCTGGCCTTCCTCCTTCCAAAGAAGGAAACCACAGGCAGGCAGTCTGGTGACACAAGCTTACAGATGTGTGGCCTCAACCTTAAGTAAATGTCCTTACTTGTGTTCAATATGTGTGCTTTTAAGCAAGTCATTTTTTTTATTACGGTCATAGACCAGCATTACAAATAAATAGCATTTAAAAAAATAAAATGGAATAAGATAAAATAAGACAAGATAATATTTAACAATTGGTGGGGGTTTGTCCATGGGCAGTCAAAGTCTGCTTCATTTTGCAGACATTATAACAAAACTTAGCTGCCTTCAAAGAGACTACATTGGACTCATTCAATAGCAGCAATTGTACATAAAAGATATAGATCAATGATGGAGAACCTTTGAAATCATCGCGTGCCAGCCTGCATGCCAAAAGTGGCATGCAAAACAATCCCACGAGGTTTGTGCGGCCCCGCTGGCCTTTGTGTGTGCGGGAGTGCCAATACCCGGAAGAGTGGCGGTCCATTGCGCATGCATGAGCTGGCACCCAAACACCCAGATACCGGCATGGATGCACGCCCGATGAACAGCTGGACATCGCGCATGCGGGCAACATCAACCTGGAAGTTCAAGTGGAAGCCTGCGCATGCGCGACGGAACGCTGCTCTTCCAGGTTTCACCACTCCCACATGTGTGATGGCCAGCTGACCGACGCTCGTGTGATCACAGGAACGCAGAATAGGAGCCAGCAAGGCTGCACATTCTTCGTGGGATGGTTTCGTGTAATGCTTCCAGCACGCATGCCATAGGTTCGCTAGCACTGATATAGGTGTTTTCCAGGTATTTTATCAAGTGAGGTCTCATGAAATGGGTTCTTGAGTCCTTATAGAACAAGGGTGTCAAACTTGCATCGTCATCATCATGTGATGTATCATGACTTTTCCCCCCTTTGCTAAACCGGGGGTGGATATAGCCAGCACATGACACCTCCTACCCATGGGCCGCGAGTTTGACACCTCTGTTATAGAAGGTGCGGTATAGTAGGATGTGAGCTGTAGTTTTGATAATCCCTTGTCCACAGGGGCACAGACTCAGATCATATGGGATTTTTTTAATACCAGCCCTCTAAGACTGATGTGGGAAATGTTGATTTTGGAAAGTTACAAATGGATTATGAAATTAATTAAAAGATTCTTCTTCCCATGGGAAAAATCTTTTATTTTGAATTCTTTTTTTAAAAAAGGCATAAGGTGGGACTTTGAAGGTCGGACACTAGATACTCAAACAATTGCAACCATTCTACCTTCCAGAAGGAGGGCTGAGAAAATATGTACAGACCTCTTACATCCTGTCACACAAACAGTTTCAACTCCTCCCCTCAAGATGCCATTACATGGCATTGCATGCCAAAACAACTAGAAACAAGGACAGTTTCTTCCCCCTCATGCTGTCACTCTACTGAGCACTTAATGCTCACAGTATTGTTTTATGTCGTTGTTGTGATTCGTCCTCCCTCCTCTCTTCAGCTGTCGGAGTGGGGGGTGGGACATGACAGTCGTCTAAGGTTATTTACCTGTGTAGTATGGCTCTAGTATTATTATGATTATTCTCATCTTCTCTACTACCCCTCTTATTGGTATCACTATTATAATTATGATTATTCTGCATCTACACAGAGCTTCTGCACAGGAGTCAAATTCCTTGAGTGTCTAATCACACTTGGCCAATAAAATTCTATTCTATTCTATTCTATTCTATTCTATTCTATTCTATTCTATTCTATAGAGAACCAGAAGAAACTAAAGATTGAAATTAAAGGAGACAAACACTTAAATTTGACTTATTAATACAGAATGGAAAAAAATAATTTAATATTGGACATACTGAATGATATTTGTGAACAATGGACCCAGAAGTTAATTTTAAGAGTGTCTGTCATTATAGGTAAACTCTGTTTGAAGGATGTTATGAAAGAGGACAAGATTTAATGGACAAGATTGAGAGTAATCTGAAAGTGGATTTAAAAATGACAGGCTAAAAGAATGATACGGAAAAATATGTTCTGAATATGCAAATGAAGAGCTGATGGTTTAATAATTAAAAATGATGTATAAAGACAGCAGCTTGGATAACTTTTCCTATATTGGATTTACAAAGGAGGCTTGTTAAAATTTTGAAGAATCTTGTGAGAAAAAGACAAAAACAGAAAAGAAACCAGGTTCTAGGACTTTAATTAAAGGGATTATAAATCAAGATTGTTAAAAATGAAATGAAAGCATATAAAGTGGCTGCATTCTTAACACCTGAGAACAGGTATTTCTGGACTTACAATTGGGGCCAGAATTTCCATTGCTAAGCAAGGTGGTGTTTAAGTAGGTCACACCTGACTTTATGATTTTTTTTTAACCATGGTTGTTAAGCAACCCACTGCAGTTGTTAAGGGAATCATGTGGTTGTTAAGGAAATCCAGCTTTCCCATCTGACTTTGCTTGTTGAAAGCTGGCTGGAAACGTCGCTTTTCTGTCCCAGTCCACACACACACACAGAGCATAAGTGGAATAAGTGTGTTATTGTTATTTCACACAACAAACCCTTCCCCAAGTTCCAACACCATGTGTGCAGTCTTTTAAAATCTGGTCCAAGCAACCTGGACAGAATGAAGGCAACAGGAGCAAAATACGCCACAGTCTTTTCTGTGCCAGCAGTCCAGGAACAATACCAGCAGGACAACAGCTCCCATGATGCTCTGGGCTTCAAGGCACGATGAAGACTGCACAACGAAGGCAACACAACTACAGCAGCTATATAATGAAGGCAACTCTTCTGACCTAGGCTTCCTTTATCTCCCTTGACAGACTGCCAAAGACCTAATTGGCAATTAGCTTTGCAAGGCCGCACGGAGCACAGAGTCAAAATGGAGCTTCAGAATTTAAACCAACCAGACAAACAATATTGCTTCCTGCAAAGGCTCACAGACTCCTCCTGTTCCTCTGCCTCACAGATGTCCAACTCTGGAGGCTCCAGAGGCAACACATAACTCCCAGATGGCCCTGGCTCCCTCTCTGCTTCCGATACAGAGCAGTCACTAAAAGGATGGTTGTAAGTTGAAGTCTATCTATTCAGTCTACATTACAGCAGGTTGGTGGGAGATGATGGAGGTATTTCTTCAACTCCTACAGTTTTTCTTCTTTTGTGGTCACTACCCTACCAGTGACATACAGCTCTTCTAGAAAGAGCCTATGTTTATTGGATCAAAATAACAGTAATGAGGGAAGGCTTCATATCACATCCACAATGGATGATGCTATGAAGATGCTGTAAGGCAGTTCATCTGATACAGAAACTATAGTCCAAAGGAAGCCCTGATAAATCTGTAATAAATAATTCAGAGCCTTAAAACACTCAAATGACAGCCACAATTTCCTAGAAATTATCTAAGTTCTAAGGTATCTGGGCAGATAAACCACATGGCACCATCTGTTCTTGAATGGGGAAGAAGCCCTCACTATCTGAACCTGGATGGGATACAACAATAAATTATCCTTCCCTAAAAGGACTATTTTAAAGAAATTATTCCAGAGTTATTAGGCTCAGATGCAGTGGTGGTATTCAGCCAGTTCTTTCTGGTTCGGTAGTGATGCACTCACATTTGCAAACCGGTGAATACTCTCTCTCTCTCTCTCTCTCTCTCTCTGTGTGTGTGTGTGTGTGTGTGTGTGTGTGGTGCTAGTTTACAACCCAACACTAGAGTAATCGAGAAAAGAAGAATTTTTATTTTAAGAATACCAACATTTGAAGGAATAGCTTATGTGCAACAGGTTACATCAGACTGAGATTTGCATTTGAACTCAGTTATCTGTAAGCTTCCTATTACTGCACTACAACACATTCTGATTTTTCAAACAGAAATAAGGATTTACATGTCATTTGCATATACACTTATTCTAGGGGGGAAAAATATTGTTGGCTACGTAATTATAAGGAAAGCTAGTGCCATTGTCAATATAAAAAAATCTTGCATAGCATTTCAGGGAAGGAAAAAGTTAGAATCCTAAATGATTTGGCTAACGCTGAAGTAAAATCTGCAAGGACACTTTTGTAGATTTATGAATTCTGCAGCCAGCTTGAACAGCTAGCTAAATGATACTGTCTGTCTGGTGGCTTGTTATTAATGTTTTGCATAAGGAAAGGCAAAATGCAGGCTATTACCTGAAATGCCCTGAGCAGCTGCTCTGCTAACATTTGCTCAGGGGCATCCCAGCACAGTTTCCTGCTTTCTTCTACTCACACATATTAGCAGAGCACTGTGGAGACAGCACATAAACGCAGCCCTTCACCACTTGCAAATGTGATGATCCGTAGCTACTTTGTATTCCTATGTTTTGCTCAACTCCGCTGCGTCTTCCCCTGTGTTACATAGGGATAACAACATGCTATTCACCAACAGCTGGAGGATGGAATAGGCATGAGCTGCATTTTATCAAACTCTACCCTGAGTTCTGTATTTGTATCCTGTGACAACGGTGCTTGAACCTAGCATTTTAGTTTTTCTGCCATGGATCAAAGCAGTTTCCACCATATCTGAAATACCAGCCCTATTATGCCACAGGATCTCAGTGATTTTGTATCACTTACCCACTCTCCCTATGACATCTCATCATTCTATCTAAGTGGGAGGTTTTTCAACTGCAGAAAAGAAGACATTTTTATATAATCCAGAGAAACTGTTGGGTGGTATGATGAGGTGATGCTGTGCCATAATGATAGCAATTTCAGAAACAGCAGATACAATAGCAGAACAAAAATATTTTTGATAAGTTGTTTTCGTTCTAGCCATCCCAAATCCACTGGAATTAAACATCACACATGCTCTTCTCTTGGATTTTTTTCTGTCCAGAAATATCAGACTTTTCTCTTTAGGTTTTGTGTGTTTCTCTGTTGTATGTAAACATCGGGTGGGAAGGAGGGGCAGGGAGAAAGAGAAAAAGGAAAGAGAGAGAAAGAAAGAAAAGAAGAATTTTTATTTTAAGAATACCAACATTTGAAGGAATAGCTTATGTGCAACAGGTTACATCAGACTGAGATTTGCGTTTGAACTCAGTTATCTGTAAGCTTCCTATTACTGCACTACAACACATTCTGATTTTCAAACAGAAATAAGGATTTACATGTCATTTGCATATACACTTATTCTAGGGGGGAAAAATATTGTTGGCTACGTAATTATAAGGAAAGCTAGTGCCATTGTCAATATAAAAAAATCTTGCATAGCATTTCAGGGAAGGAAAAAGTTAGAATCCTAAATGATTTGGCTAACGCTGAAGTAAAATCTGCAAGGACACTTTTGTAGATTTATGAATTCTGCAGCCAGCTTGAACAGCTAGCTAAATGATACTGTCTGTCTGGTGGCTTGTTATTAATGTTTTGCATAAGGAAAGGCAAAATGCAGGCTATTACCTGAAATGCCCTGAGCAGCTGCTCTGCTAACATTTGCTCAGGGGCATCCCAGCACAGTCTCCTGCTTTCTTCTACTCACACATATTAGCAGAGCACTGTGGAGACAGCACATAAACGCAGCCCTTCACCACTTGCAAATGTGATGATCCGTAGCTACTTTGTATTCCTATGTTTTGCTCAACTCCGCTGCGTCTTCCCCTGTGTTACATAGGGATAACAACATGCTATTCACCAACAGCTGGAGGATGGAATAGGCATGAGCTGCATTTTATCAAACTCTACCCTGAGTTCTGTATTTGTATCCTGTGACAACGGTGCTTGAACCTAGCATTTTAGTTTTTCTGCCATGGATCAAAGCAGTTTCCGCCATATCTGAAATACCAGCCCTATTATGCCACAGGATCTCAGTGATTTTGTATCACTTACCCACTCTCCCTATGACATCTCATCATTCTATCTAAGTGGGAGGTTTTTCAACTGCAGAAAAGAAGACATTTTTATATAATCCAGAGAAACTGTTGGGTGGTATGATGAGGTGATGCTGTGCCATAATGATAGCAATTTCAGAAACAGCAGATACAATAGCAGAACAAAAATATTTTTGATAAGTTGTTTTCTCGTTCTAGCCATCCCAAATCCACTGGAATTAAACATCACACATGCTCTTCTCTTGGATTTTTTTCTGTCCAGAAATATCAGACTTTTCTCTTTAGGTTTTGTGTGTTTCTCTGTTGTATGTAAACATCGGGTGGGAAGGAGGGGCAGGGAGAAAGAGAAAAAGGAAAGAGAGAGAGAAAGAAAGAAAAAGAAAGAAAGAAAGAAAGAAAGAAAGAAAGAAAGAAAGAGAAAAAGAAAGAAAGAAAGAAAGAAAGAAAAGAAAGAGAGAGAGAGAGACTCGGTTTAAGTAAGAAGCTACTTTCTTCTGAGAATCTCTGAATTGCTCTGAATTCTTATTATGATTATTTGTGGAGAGTGAATGAGAATTCAACATGATTTAAGATTTGACTTCTTATATATGTATTTTCCAGGGATATATAGGTTTAAAAACATAAAATAATAATCTGCATCACATGCGATGCTTTAAGTACAATAAATAGGAAGTGCATTTGCTATCATCCCTGAGATACCTTTTTAAAAATTCTGTATGCAACATGTCAAGTTCTAGAATTTCTTTCTTTAAAATGATCTGGCTTTTTCCTGAATTTGGAGAAGATCAAACCTGCTTTCAGTCCCTTAGATTCCATGGAAGTAGTTGTTAAATAGAAATTCCTAAACATAAATGATACAGAAGGAGGAAGTATTTTCTTAATGTGAAACATTACAGTAGAACAAATATCAATCCTAGGGTTTAGAAAGTCAGTAATAAGGAGAACTCTTGGAATTTGATTTCTGGATTTTCTACCATATCTGGATAACTTTGCTGGATAAATTATCTGTGGTGTGCTGTGGTTTGCAAGCACTTCCCTGTCAGTCTTTTTCTATCAGCACTCTTGAGAAATATGTCAGCTTTGCAATGGGTTCATAGCTTAGCTAGCCCTTTTGCTCTTGGATATCTGACCTCCATTAGCTCCTCAGCTGACAGTAAGAGTTGGTAAAAGCTGCAAGACAAGATTTGAAGGGAATAAAAGAGTTGAAAGGTTTGGATGATGAAGGGGCTTGGCTAAAATAGTAAGCATATATGAAAAATGAGTAGTAAATATGCTTTCTGCTTTCATCATGCCCAAAAGCTGCTGTCAAAGCAATTAGAGTCTGGATCTGTATGAGAGAACAATAGTCCTGTGTATTTTTTTTGTGCCTGAAACATTGTGAGATTATAGAATAATGCTCAATAGGTTCATTAATGCTACTATGAGTTTGTTAAGCAATGTCCTCTTTCATTATTACATTCCTGAGAAACACCCTCTTGTCGGGCATCAGGCATTCACATAGGAAAATTAGGATAGAAAATGTTAATACTAATCATAGATAAATAATATAGTTTTAAAACTATGTAAATACACACTGGAAGTTCTTTGGGGTTAATACATTTCCCCCCAAACACCTATGTTTGATTGAATTAATTGATCAATTAATTCAGGAATTGCATCTGAGACAATTTAAGAAATAGCAGATAGTGTCTTTATGTTAGTCAAGTAATAAAATTAGATGCCTTCAGAATAGTATTTATATTAAGCTATTCTAATCTTGATATTAGATGTTCAAGTGAACTGAAAAAATACACAAACAAATAAAAGCACTTACAGCCACTTCTTTTTAATGTAGAACAGATAAGCATATCACATAGGCATTCATTTCCATTCTCCTATTAGGGTTGGACAAATGTATAAACAGCAGGTTTATTGGTTTCACTGTAGCTGAACAGACAAAATAATGTGCAGGGACATTAAGAGAATACATACAAATACACTATCAAAGTGTTGGAAAGCCCAACAAGATCAGTGTGCTCTTCCTAAGAACATTTCCTTGGGCAGTTAAATCACCTCCCCCTCTTTTTGTTTCAAAACAGCAAGAAATTTACACTCTATAACTGTCGCTTTAGCATGCAGCAATGCATTCCAATCTGTTGTGGCCTGCTGGTGGCCAGCAGAGTCGGACACCAAGGAGGTTGGGGAGGAACTTGGGCCAGTCCTGGGGGCTGGGGAAAGCTCGGATGAGGGCTCTGCCTCAGAGGCAGAGAGGGAGTTAGACAGCAACGAGGAAGAGGAACAGCTGGAGCCCGTTCCCAGTGTGCGCATGTGCAGAGCTGCCAGAAGACAAGAACAGCTCAGAAAGAAGAGTCGACTTGGGAGTAAAGCCACACCTTGGAGGTGATTGGCCCCATCCATAGGAAATAAAAGAGGAGCGAACAGGGAGTGGGCTTTTGCAGGAAACAATTTGTTCGTTCTGTGACTCTGAGAGACTCTGAACCAAGTTTTGCCTTGTACTGTGGTTGGAAACAAATCATGTGGCAGCTTACCAAACGAGATAAGGTGTGTTGAGAAGTACTGTATTCCTTATTCTACTTGTGCTCTGTATGTATGTGGGGGATTGGGACAGGAAAGTGACCTTTCCAGCCATTGGAAAGGTTTGTTTCGACAAACTTTGCTGACTGTGAATGAACGTAATTGACAGTCATGTAAATAAGAGGTTTTGCGGGGACCAATTCCTGCCTCCTGCTTGTTAAGGTAGTCTAGGTCAGAACACAATCAACCTTTTGCTACTTATTAAAAAAAAAATTCCAGTGAGGAATGGTGAACTAATGCCCCAATTTTTTCCACTCCATGGATCATGGGAGTGGAAAGGGATTAGGGATGAAAGGAAGTTGGATGCTAGATCCAGACTGCCAAAATTCTTTCTAGAACAGAAAGAGATCGTGAGATTACCCATATGTACTTGAGATAGAATTTTTTTAGTAGATCACAGAAATTGACATTTTTGCAGCTGTTTGTGATCAGTTTGGAATTGGAGTTCCAGCATGCTCTGAGCCATTATTAATGCAGCCTTTCTTGGAGTCAAGGTTTGATGAAATCTCATCCTTTTATCACTTTGGAGCTTTATTTTTCATTGTTTAAGATTGAAAAAACCTTTGCAACACAAAATTTAATACTGCTTGGGTGAATTACTTTTCAATTCATTTAAAAAGAAAAAAAATAGGTTCCCAGCTTTGTAAGATCTTTAATTTTTGCAATATACAACAAAAGGACAATTATAGTGTTATTTTTGGAAATTTTTTAAACACTAAGGGTTTGGATAAAATTGATTTAAAGGACTTTGAAGTTAATTAGAAAGATTCTTTTGCATGGAAATCAGTCTTATTTACATTTCAAACTGATAACAAGACTTTGAAGGTTGATCACTTGAGGCCACCAGATGGCTATTTTAAAAGCAATGTTTCATCTGTAGGTCCAAGAAGTGCTTGCGCTTTTTAATTCCACTGGACCCAAAAGTTGCTATGGAAGAGGAACAAATCCTTTTGAAGAGAACTGAAATGAACTTAAGGTAAACTTACAAAGTATGATCTATAAGAGATAGAAATATTGGATTAGCAAACAGAGTTGGACAATCATTTTTTTAAAATTAAAAGTATATAAATAATGTATCAATAGAGCAATGTGGATGAGCCTTTTAAATTGAAATATAAGAAATTACAAAAAGAACTTTATTTATGGAACTTAAGAATGGCTGGGAGGATGAAGAAAAAACTACAAAATTGAGTTATTTGATTATGGTTAAATAATAAGTTGCTACTGTATCTCTGGTGATTTAATGGTTATCTTAACTGGTTAACGTTTTTGGGAAATGTTCAACTAAGTATAAAGGATTCGTTTGCAATTTCTACATTATTATTTTTGATACATAAATAAGGGGTTACCATTCCTAGTAATGTTTAATAGTTTTTAATTTTTTGTAATCTTTAATTGTTAATTGGGATTAGATTTTGATAATTAAAGAGAGGAATGAAGAGGATTTAGATTAAATGGAAAGAAGAATTATATATTTAGGTATTTTTAATTTTTATAACATCATTGCTAATTAATGAGAACTGATGATTTAGAGATGAGTTTAGAGAAAATGAGATGAGATATGGAAAATGTATTTGGTTGTATTTTAAGAGAGTGATAATGTGTTAATGTTGAACATTCTTGTTGAGGATTAAAGAGAAAGTTTCTTTTTTTTATTATTCTCTCTTTCCCACATCTTTGGAGGGGAATTTTTTTTCTATAATTTTTAAATACTTCTTTTTCCTTTTGAAATAATATTTTTGTATTAGTTTTATTTGCTTAACATAATTATTGGTAAAAAAAAATTCAGAAACACACAAAAAAGTTTTTTTTTAGTCCTTAAACCTATATTTATTTATTTATTCTGCCAAAAGATTGGCGGAGACTCAGCTGGTGCTAAAAAACTTGTCATTCCAAATTTCTTAATAACGGAAACACAGTTACTAAGTGATTTCCAAAAGTTATTAGAAAAGGGAGAATGTGAATTCTGTATCCATACGGACACCATCTGCAGTTTGGGTGAAGATGTGTTCCCTTGTCTCTAAGAATTCTAAACCACTAGAAAACATTATCTTTGATCTCCTCACCAGGAGCAACTGTCAGGAGCACTTGTGGGTGATCCCAAGCCCTCTTTTCTGATCAAGAATCCCAAAGAGCGGACTGCTGACCAACCCTTCATTCTGCTGCAATTATTGGCTCTGCTCTGGATGGAGATTTCTTCAGTTCACCATTTCTTCCCCAGACGTCCCTGGCTACCCTTTTTTTTTTAACAACAGCAGCAATAGGGAAAAACAAGCCCCATAATTGTACACTCCCCTTCCTCAAAAGGCTGGCATAAAAAAGAAAAGGGAATTGGGAATTCAGTTTCTGAATTATTTAATTCAAATTCTGGTTTTATATGTGGCCTTGCTGCATGGTTCTTGGATTCTAATGAAAAATGAATAAATTCCTTAAATCTGAAATCTGCCTTTTCCTGTCCCAGGCTTGTTACAGGGTACTAGTTCATAGAAGAACACCATCTGAATTAAATACATGCGTAAGTATCAAAGGAGAAAGGCAAACAAACAAAGAGACGGTACCTAAATAGGTCACAGCAGGAGAAAAGACTGAAATAAAATGAAATGTATTATTCTTGGTTTTGGTGTGTGACTAGACTGAAACTGCCCTAACTAAAGAGAACAAAGAGACAGGAGCCTTATTTAAAAGATCCTCTCACTGAGGTAGATAAGAAGGAAATAAGTCATTAAGGGCGAAAGTGGAAAAAAATGTCAGCTGAATCAAACAAAGGAACTTGGGCCTGAGCACATGGGGGAGAAAACCCAATGCCAACTAATCAAGAAAGCAAGTACTTTGAGGGATAAGAAAAAGGGTCCAGACTTGGTGGCGTCCATCTCTGTAGCTAATGCCTGGCAGCCTAGTTAGAAAGTGATGGGCCAGTGTGGTTGAGTGTTATCTTCATGTGATAACAAGTGAACTTTTGCTATTACTTTAAATTCACTGTCTCCATGTACTTCAAAGAACTTGTGTCTGAGTGTTCAGCGGAAAGTGATCTGTGCATGTCCCTATATTATTTCCCAGCTGTTGACCAGGGCTGGGTGCCTTGTCTGCTCTAATTGTACCTATATGGAAAACCCAGGTAGATTTTGGGGGGAGGGGCTTACACATACATGTACCTCAACAAGCTGTGAGTGTGTGAGTGAACGAATGACCATAAACTGAACCTAGGAGTGTGTGTAATAGTGGCAAAATGAGTGCAAGAAATAAAAGCGCAAACAATGAAAGCAGCAATAACAACTCTTTAATATGCCAAAATGCATATTGCTAGGATAATTTGCTCCTGAAACTTTTATCACTGTCATTTGACCAAGAGAGAATCAGGAGGATATCCTGGTTAATTCGTTGGACTGTGATTAAAAGGATAAAGGTGTAACCTTAACTTAACACTAAATTCACTGGGTGACTTTAGAGTATCAGCATTACCTTTTTTTGTGTGTGACTAAGCAGAGAAGCCCATGTTTACTATCTTGAGTTCATAATAGAAAAAATCAGGTATAACTATAGTCATAGATAATATAAAAAGAACTACTGTTTACCTAAATAGGATAATGGTGCATAATGCTTCAAGATGCAAACTCACTTTGAGAAAGATTCCATTCCTGAAAAATAGTCTGAGATACATTATATATATATTAGAATGCTGAAACCAGTAAAGGTACAGGTAAGTACCACACAGATATTTTGTAATCTACAAAAAGAGGCACGGATTCCAGAAGTAATAGGAGCTGCTTGATTCTCTGGTGAGATGAAGCAATAAATCACGTTAACATACAGAAAAATGAAAATGTTACAATGAAAAAATTTATACTGTGTACTACCCCACCACATATCACCTGTATGTTTGAGAACAACAAACTGCAAGATACTGGAAGAAAATGGAAAGAAATAAATCCATTTTCATGTGTAGAGCTGCTCCAAAAACAAGTTACACACACACACATCGTACCCAGATGACCCTACAATATCAAACTAAGCTGGGTGTTTCATTTATGGTTTTTATTTTCTTTAGAGTGATTTCATAAAGTCACACAAGGACACTTTATGTTTGTAGTTGTCAGTAGGCAATGTGAGGAACCTTTTTTAAATTAAAAGCACTGCTACTACCTCCGCTTTTGAATATTGGGGGTGGGTGAAAAATTTATCATACAATCTTCTTTCTGATTCCTCAAATATTTTGTATTGTTAATTAAGATAGATAGACAGACACACGTAAATTAATACGACTCAGTGGATTTCATATTAAGCACACCATCAATAGGCAAAAAGCTGGTCTAAAGAAAGGTACAGTAATTTCTGGAGCTTTATAGAAGATCCAGATTTTTATTCAAGCAAAGTAGTCTTAGCCGCTTCATATACACTCAGTCAGCAAACCATGCAGCTTGCATTCCTATACATCGTAACCATACTCACTGATACTTGCATTTTAAGACAACCAGATTCTGTCTAGAGGACAAAAGATCTACCATAAGCCAGGACCATATATATATATATATCAGATAATCAGCAATCAGTTCCACCTCTATTCCTTCTAAAAGATTGGGGAGAAAGTTTTTAGCTTTTGGTAAATTACAGTACACTCTGAAAGCATACCCCTCTTCACCCCAAACTGAAAAACAATATGTTCTGAAAAATCCTACTGTAGCAACATCTTCATCAGTTGAAAAAACAACAAGGCACAATCAGTCACAGATACACAGTCAGTCACTTGTCCAGTGAAAATAGACACCAATTAATAAAACTGACAATCTCCCCTTAACTCTAGTTAAAGACAGTAGAGTGGGCGGCAGAGGAACTATAAAGAAAATGATGCCAATTTCCACTTCTACAAGGCATTTAGCATAATGGGAAGCTCCCTTAGCAATTATAAATAAATACAGATACAAAAGGTCTTATCCCATATCTTTCATTGCTTTATCTTTACTATTGTGGAAATTAACTGTAATTTAAAGCAGGGATCTCCAACCTTTGCAACTTTAAGCTTGTTGGACTTCAACTCCCAGAACTCCAAGGTTGGAGAGCTCTGATTTAGAGCGCCGTTACACTTTTGTATTGATACTTGAGTTATCCTTACTTGAGGCACAAATGACCAATTTCAAATTATCAGATTTTGGAGATACTATGCAAAGACTTAGCTTCTGGAGACGTCTATAGGGGGAAGATGTAAAGAAAGAGTAGAAGAGGACTACCAGCCACAATATGAATGGACTCAATTACAGCACATCATTGGAAATGAACCATTGGAAAGACCTGAAGGACTAACTTGGGAAAATCTCTCAATGTTGTTGCTAAGAGTCAAGACTATGGCATGCATGCAATAATATTTGATTATAGCCAATAAAAATCCCACACAAATGGTACACAAAGATTGCTTGTGGGGTATTCTTGTGTTAATAATTAATTAACACCACCTAGAGCACTTGTCTAGGATGGGTGGCTTTAGAAATTGAATAAACAAATAAATTAAATAATACTGTAGGATAAAAGACTCTCCGAGTCTTCGGAGAAGGGCGGGGTATAAATGTAAACGAAAAAAAACCCTTTCCTTGTACAGCCACATCTCTCTTCCTAAATCCATATTCCTTTTTCCCAATGTTGATTGCCAGGCCATTAATATTCTGCAAGTGAATCTGTTAAAGCTGCTGTTTACAGCTCAGTGCAAATAAAACCTATCTTCTGTTTGACTCCTTCAATGACCTAAAGTGTTAAATCATTCCCTCCAGTGAGGCACGTGCCAGGAAAATCTCCAGCCAGTAAAGTATTGGCAACCTCCATTAAGGATCATTTCATGGATGGGGGAATTTTTTTACCTGACCCTTACTGGAGTTCCCACTTCATTGACTTGATTTTCTTTGCAACCTGGAGAGTGTGGTAACAGTCTCATTATTTCAGCTGAGGAATCTCTGTGTTAAATTAGGCAGAGAAAAGTAATTATCTACTTGTAAGAGATAAGAAAAAGGTTTATTTTATCAGGAACATAATCCCCTTGTGATCAGGATTCAGATTTATAAATGTTACAATGCAAGAACCTGGCATATCCCCTTTATGCATTGTATAATGGAAATGTGCACATCTAGTCATCTTGATGCACAACTAGCCTGCCAAAAGCTTAATCTGGGACTTTAAAATTAAAAAGTGCTAGAACTCTATTAAACCTCCCAGTCCAGCTTTTCAGGCAGGATCTTGTTTACCAACTATCACAATCATTTTGCATGTCAGAATTTCCAAAATAATTCTATTGACAGCAGGAAAAACAACATGTGCCAAACACTCCGCACATATAAAGTGCATCTGCTTAGAATTGGCCAATTTAACAAGTAATTAACCTTTCTGTACATTCTCCACTTGGTTGATTTGAGATCAGCAAAATGAGCCATTACTGTACCAGGGAAGAAATTGGACTGTGCTTCTTTTGCAACAGAAGCTCATCAGTCATATAAGGAATGTGAGAATATGCATCCCACACTGTGGAGTCCTTGGCACGGCCTGAGCTTGCTTGTTTGCTTTTACAAACATTTTGTTGCCAGATTAGGTAACATCTTCAGTGCTAGAAGGGAGTGGGACTTCTCTATTTATATGCAATAACTTGCCCAGTCAGTATTGTTGGGGGTGTTGTTTTCTCCTTGGTAGTTCCTTTATTAGGTTGTTGTTTACTGTTTGATTTTTGTCTGAGTTGCTATTTCCTTGATTAGGGTATTGTTTACTGTTTGGCTGTTTGGTATTAATCCTGGTGTTAATCCCTGTTTATCCAAGTGCTGATTGCTGATGAAGTGTTGTTCTGGACGTTTTGTTCCCTTCTTAGTTTTTTAATTATTTTTCTTTTGAATGGTGTTTAAATGTTGTTCATCTCTATGTGCCTGTTGATGGTTAATTTGTCTGAGTGCCAGGCTTCTAGGAATGCCCGAGCATTATTGGGCTAGTAGCGGGCCTGTAATTTGCCACGGGGTGAATTTGTGCTTCAACTATTCTGATTTAACTAGAATTTGTGCTTCACCACCTGAGGCTTCCTCCTTTCTTCCAGTTGGGAGATGTCATTGCCCTTTGCCACCATCCCTTATCCACCACAGCAGTGTTTTTCAACCTTAGCAACTTTAAGATGTGTGCGCTTCAAATGCTAGACTGGCATGGGAACTCTGGGAGTTGGAGCCTGCACATCTTAAAGCTGTCAAGGTTGAAAAACACTGCTCCACAATCACATCATCCAGCAGTTTTACTGTTTCTCAGACAGTGGACATCCAGAGTTTTTAAGTGAATTTTCCCTCACTAAAAAAGAAACAACGGTGTGGGAGAAACAAGGAAGGTGGTAAGGCACTAAAGCCAAACCCATTGGCTAGATAGAAGAAATTCTGCCTGGCTCAAGATGGGATTGGTGAGGAGGAGATGAGAGTGGGTGGGTTGATGTGGAAGGACTCAAAGACATGACTTGAAGGCAAGATATCTTTCCTAGACTCTTTTGCAAGACTCAGGGACTTACATTGGACAAGCAAAGAGTACACTTCAGAATTGGCATATGAAATCGTAATTCTCAGGCCAAAGTAACTTCCTTTTCTCCCCAGTTTCACAGAGGATTTTTCAGTATGAATTCCTAATATCAAAAACTACTTTTTTTTTACCTCAGAGAAATAACTTTCAGAGGTTATGTTATCCACCTTTAATGCTATAGTTAGAAAAATCAGAAAATCAGAACAATCAAGAACTAATCAGGATCAATATGTTTCTAGCCGTTATGAATATGGAGAAAGTCCTGTCTGATTGGTTATACTACTTGTATAGAGTACCTAAATCAAAACAGTGACTTGCAAGCATCCTTTATTTAAGAAAGCTCTTCAAACAATATGGCCTAACTAATATAATGTTTGTTTTCTAGGCAAAGTCTACAAATGGCTGATGTATGAAAATGAAAAATACAGGTGAACCAGTGTCTCAGGGTAATTTTGTGGATACTTCATGTATTGGCAGCAGTACAAAAATGGTTTGTCATGAATTTCCTCCAGGATGTTCAATGATCAAAAAAAGTTTACCCTGTCACCTGTACATGTTTTCACAAAGATAATTTCAATATTTTTTAAATCAAACCAGACACAAAATATATTTCTCTTCTGAATCTTTAGCTTCTATTGTTCAGAGACAGCACTTGCAATTTATATCCCATTTTCCCTCCTGCCGCATTCTACCCAACCATCAAATATCCCCCATTTCATCATTCCTCAACTCCCTGAAGAAGAAGAAAAAGTTCCCAACATCTGTGCTCATGTTTTTTCAATGAGCAATATGGAAGATTAGATTTGTATTGCCATGCAGATATTTTTCTGGAAAAATGGTTTGCAAAGGAAGCTTTTTAGGACCTGGACTCTTGGGAAGTCACTATACTAATTTTCAGAAACAGAAATATGATTCAGTAATGACACAAGTGTGCATAATGGATGGAGAAGGGATATTTTTAAATCAAACCAGACACAAAATATATTTCTCTTCTGAATCTTTAGCTTCTATTGTTCAGAGACAGCACTTGCAATTTATATCCCATTTTCCCTCCTGCCGCATTCTACCCAACCATCAAATATCCCCCATTTCATCATTCCTCAACTCCCTGAAGAAGAAGAAAAAGTTCCCAACATCTGTGCTCATGTTTTTTCAATGAGCAATATGGAAGATTAGATTTGTATTGCCATGCAGATATTTTTCTGGAAAAATGGTTTGCAAAGGAAGCTTTTTAGGACCTGGACTCTTGGGAAGTCACTATACTAATTTTCAGAAACAGAAATATGATTCAGTAATGACACAAGTGTGCATAATGGATGGAGAAGGGATATTTTTTTAAAAAAACCAGAATGTAATAGTTTATCAGTCAGAGTAGTTATTCTGTAGCCCAGAAAAGCAAGAAAGATTTTAACATATTATCTTCATATTTTCTCTCCATTCCTCATCACCTACTTGCAGTCAATTAAACAGATGCCGGATTTAAATATCTCCCCCTCTGTTACTCCAGTTAGCTGATAACTGATTTCCCTGCCAACCACAACTGTGCCACTAAGCTACCCAGTTGCTGCAGCAGATGGTCATCAGCATCTTCTTCCACAACTGGAGGTCAGAGGAAGGTTAGCCTTCCATCATTTGGCATCAGCACAAGGTCAGCTTGAAACAAACAGGAACAACAATTCAGGGATGCACTTGTGATTTCTTAGCATTTGAAAGACTCCAACATCAAGAGTTAACTCTCTGGAGAATAGAATAGAATAGAATAGAATAGAATAGAATAGAATAGAATAGAATAGAATAGAATAGAATAGAATAGAATAGAATAGAATTTTTTTATTGGCCAAGTGTGATTGGACACACAAGGAATTTGTCTTGGTGCATATGCTCTCAGTGTACATAAAAGAAAAGATACGTTCATCAAGGTACAACATTTACAACACAATTGATGATCAATATATCAATATAAATCATAAGGATTGCCAGCAACAAGTTATAGTCATACAGTCATAAGTGGAAAGAGATTGGCGATGGGAACTATGAAACGATTAATAGTAGTGCAGATTCAGTAAATAGTCTGACAGTGTTGAGGGAATTATTTGTTTAGCAGAGTGATGGCCTTCGGGGAAAAACTGTTCTTGTGTCTAGTTGTTCTGGTGTGCAGTGCTCTATAGCGTCGTTTTGAGGGTAGGAGTTGAAACAGTTTATGTCCAGGATGCGAGGGATCTGCAAATATTTTCACGGCCCTCTTCTTGATTCGTGCAGTATACAGGTCCTCAATGGAAGGCAGGTTGGTAGCAATTATTTTTCTGCAGTTCTAATTATCCTCTGAAGTCTGTGTTTTCTTGTTGGGTTGCAGAACCGAACCAGACAGTTATAGAGGTGCAAATGACAGACTCAATAATTCCTCTGTAGAATTGGATCAGCAGCTCCTTGGGCAGTTTGAGCTTACTGAGTTGGCGCAGAAAGAACATTCTTTGCTGTCCTTTTTAATGATGTTTTGATGTTAGCTGTCCATTTGAGATCTTGCGATATGATAGAACCCAGAAATTTGAAGGTTTCTACTGTTGATACTGTGTTGTCAAGTATTGTGAGAGGTGGAAGTATGGAAGGGTTTTCCTAAAGTCTACCACCATTTCTACGGTTTTGAGTGTGTTCAGTTCCAGATTGTTTTGGTTGCACCACAAGGCTAGTCGTTTGACCTCTCGTCTATATGCGGATTCGTCATTGTCTCGAATGAGACCAATCACTGTTGTGTCATCTGCGAACTTCAGTAGCTTAACAGATGGATCATTGGAGATGCAGTCATTGGTATACAGAGAGAAGAGAAGTGGGGAGAGCACAGCCTTGGGGGCCCTGTGCTAATTGTACAGGTATTTGATGTGATCTTGCTTAGCTTCACCTGCTGCTTCCTGTTTGTTAGGAAGCTTGTGATCCACTTACAAGTCTGTTCCGGTACCTGTAGCTGGTTTAGCTTAGTTAGAAGAATGTCTGGAATGATGGTATTGAATGCTGAACTAAAGTCTACAAAAGGACCCTTGCATAGGTCTTTGGAGACTCAAGATGTTGTAGGATGTAGTGCAGAGCCATATTAACAGCATCATCTGTTGATCTATTTGCTCGGTATGCAAATTGCAAGGGGTCTAACAGCGGATCCGTGATGGTTTTCAGGTAGGAAAGCACTAGCCTTTCAAAGGTTTTCATGACTACAGATGTTAAAGCAACTGGTCTGTAGTCATTCAGTTCCTTGATGGTGGGCTTCTTCGGCACTGGGATGATGGTAGAGCGTTTGAAGCAAGAAGGAACATAGCACATCTCTAGTGATTTATTGAAAATATGGGTGAAGATGGGGGCCAATTGGTCAGCACAGACTTTTAAGCAAGAAGGAGTTATCTTGTCTGGGCCTGGAGCTTTTCCTGGCTTTTGTCTGTGAAATAGGTCCTACACTTCCTTTTCTGTGATCACTAGGGATTGTGAACCCAATGGGGTCAGTTGTAGGAGGCTTGGCTGTTGTTGGTGTGTCTGAGATGGGGGTTGTGGAGATAGGTGGCTGTAGTTTCCTTTCAAACCTGCAGTAAAACTCATTCAGGTCATCTGCCAGTTGTTGATTACCTTCAGCCTGGGAAGGAGGTTTGCCATAGCCGGTGATATTTTTAAGAGTTTTCCACATGTTTGCTGGTTCATTTGCTGAAAACTGATTCTTTAGCTTTTCAGAGTAGCTTCTTTTTGCTGCTCTTATCTCCCTTGTTAGTGCATTTCTGGCCTGATTGTACAGCATTTTATCACCTTTTCTGTAGGCTTCCTCTTTGGAATGTTTGGAAGGCTCACATGCTGAGAATGGTGGAAGAAAATTAAAGAAGAGCATCAGTAGCATAGTAAATGGACTGAATTGCAACAGTAAGGGGTGAACTACTGGACCTCCAGGTTGAGGACAGATTATCCTGGAAAAGATATGTGGAGTCGGAAAGAGTTGATACTGACAATCAATCAATCCTCCAAAACGGCTTCACTCACACCAAAAGTAGATTTAGATAATTTAGCATTGTTCAGATGCTTTGGACATCATCTCCCAACTTGTTAAGATGGGTGGCTATAGAAATCAAATAAATAAACTTGCATCCAAGGAAAAAGCTAGTAGCAAAAAATTGCAACCCAAAACAACTGGAAGGGAGGCATCATATTGTCTAGCAATGACTCAGGAGAAGTTGTTCTCTCTTGGTTTATTTTTCTTCTCTCATCCTGCACTCCTCCTCCCATACCATCTGGCATTACCTGGCAATAGCAGCTCTTGTTCAGCACCACTCCTGGGAGGGGGGATCATAGTGTTGCACCTTAATCTCCCCATCTGGTGACTAGAGTGTGATACTGCACCTCCTCTAGCAGGCAAGGCAACACAATGCTGTGCTAACTACCTATTAAGTTTATGTCTTATTTTTTGGCATGAAACAAAACTATGTATATAAACAATGTCCAAATGCTGCATTGCAGTACTCCTGCCAGGTAGGACTAGAATGTCTGCAAACCTCAATGATATTTTTCAGTCAGAAAAAAAGATAAATCTAAGGAACAAGAAATAATCACATTTTGTGCAACAGCTGATGGATTTGACTTTAATATACTGGGTGGGCTCAGACTATACTGCCCACTGCCCACAGAGTACTGATTACACAAAGAAAGGAAACAGTTTACATCAGGAGTGGACAATTGTGGCCTCTTCACCTGTGGACTTCAATTCCCAGAATTCTGTTTGGCTCAGGAGTCTGGGAATTGACGTCCACAGGTTGTAAAGGGGCCATAGTTGTGCACTATTCTTTATGTCTTCATAATCTATTCTTGACTACCTGTTACTTAATACAGGCAATTGAAATATAAACTATAATTAATTGTTTTAGTTTCATTTTATCTTAGCATGACAAAAGCATGACTGTTATCAAAAGAGAAAGCAATGACTTAAACTACCTCTTTCTCTTCCCACCAGACAGAAATATACATCTGTACAGCAGTGTTTTTTCCTCTTGTTCTACAATTAAATCCAGCTTCTGTGGTTTGTTAACCATGGTTTATAACTTTGTATGACATGTAATTTCATGTAAAGGGACACGGTGGCTCAGGGGCTAGGACGTTGAGCTTGTCGATCGAAAGGTCAGCAGCTCAGCGGTTCGAATCCCTAGTGCTGCCGTGTAACGGGGTGAGCTCCCATTACTTGTCCCAGCTTCTGCCAACCTAGCAGTTTCGAAAGCACATAAAAATGCAAGTAGAAAAAATAGGGACCACCTTTGGTGGGAAGGTAACAGCGTTCCGTGCGCCTTTGGTGTTGAGTCATGCCAGCCACATGACCACGGAGATATCTTCGGACAGCACTGGCTCTTCGGCTTTGAAACGGAGATGAGCACCGCCCCCTAGAGTCGGCAACGACTAGCATGTATGTGTGAGGGGAACCTTTACCTTTATGACATGTAAACCTAGATCATTGTGTCTTACTCAACAAATTGCAGTTAATCAACAAAAAGCTATTTATTTATATGCTGCCTTTGATATTTTTATAAATAATGCAAGAAGGTAAACTTACCTAATACTCCTACCTCTTCTTATTCCTACAACAATAACAACTCTGCAAGGTGGGTTGGACTGAGAGAGTGACTGATCCAAGTTCACTACCTGACTTTCATGCCTCAGGTGCAGGGGTGGGTTCTAAATTTTTTTACTACCGGTTCTGTGAAGTGGCTTATTTTGTGGGTGTTGCTTGATGGTCGTGTGACACTGGGCGTGGCTTGGCAGTCATGTGACTGGGTGAGTGTGGCTTGACGGTCATGTGACTGGGAGGGCGTGGCCAATAACAATAAATAATAAAAATAATAAACAAAGTATACAAAATAATAAGAGGTACCAAAAACCAACTTTCACACTTTACACACACACAACACAACACAACTGACTCACACACAATGTAAAAGCAGCTGCACTTCACCCAAAAGGGCCCCTGCAACAAGCAGGAACCTCACACAGCCACAAAAAGCTCAAAAAACAACTTTTACACTTTACACACAACACAACACCACACACACACACACACACGTACACACACACAAAATGCTATATACAGCTTTGTGAGATTTTGTGTGTTTGTGTAGTTAGAGTGAAACACTACAGAAACACACCAAATCTCAGAAAGCTGCACAAATATTTTATTATTTTATTTATATTTTTTAGATCAGGGGTCTCCAACCTTAGTAACTTTAAGGTTTGTGGACTTCAACTCCCAGAGTTCCACAGCCAGCAAAGCAGTTGCTGACTGATCAGATGGATTCTAGGCAGGTTTGTGGACTTAAACTCCCAGAGTTCCTCAGCCAGCAAAGGCACATGGATTGCAGGAAGGCATAGTCAGTTGCAGCCGATGCAACTGATTGGAGAAGCGAAGGAAAGCGAGCCTGAAAGGAGCTTACTTAATTAAGTAAGTGAGGAGGGGGGACTGGGTGGGCCAGAGGAAAAAAGTTTTTAAAAGGATCCTCTGAGGATCCCTGCTCAGCCACGCAATCATCAGAGGGTTTTTTTTCTTTTAAAAGCCTTTTTTTGGCTGAAGAAAAGAGGCTTTTAAAAGTTAAAAAAAAACAAACCTCTGATGATCGGAGAACCAGTTCAGGGGCGTGGCCAGCCAGCCATTACTACCGGTTCTCCGAATGCCAGCAGAGTTTTACTACCGGCTCTACAGAACTAGAGCGAACCGGCGGCAACCCACCACTGCTCAGGTGGAACTAGAACTCACCATCTCCTTGTTTCTTCCCTGATGCCTTAACCACAGACCACAATGGAACTTTGTGAGATCCTCAGATTGCCCTCTTCAAACTGTAATTGGGTCAATTTTGGGAGCAGATTTCAAAACTGACTCAATCATAAAATTCAATCTGTTAAGGAACAAGTTTCAGGATTCAAACATTTTTAAATGTTTTATTCTCCTCCTTTTATTAATTTAATCTTCAGCTTGTACAGAAAATTGTTTAGATAGAAGGAGAACATAAGCTCTTTGAGTGACAATAACTCTCCATTCAAGCGAGTTATGACAGATGCTGTTCTGGCTCAGCCTACAGAATAATTTGACAATGCTATAGATATTTTTATTTCTATAAATCACAATTTCAAGAGGATCCTTTTATTTACATCTCTGACTTTGTTACTGATTTTTCCTTATCTTTTTTTCCTTATCTTAACCCATTTATATACATTTTATTTTCAACCTCATCTTTTCTTCTGTCTATGAATCTTTGGTTTCATTCCAACACAGATGAAACCATTTCACTTGAAAAGAATCTCATACAGGCATAATCCTAATTCCATCTGCACTCTTTTTTAAAAATAAATCTTAGTGAAACAGAATTCTCCTGTATTGAATTTCAAATCTTGAAGTGTCCATATTTTTATTGATGGTGCAGCAATCATTTCTGTAAGACACAAACTGAAAAATGGAAGGAAGCAAAATATCCCCAAATATCCATTGCCCGTTTCAACAGAACTCATTTTCTTACCTTCAGACCTGCTCCATCAATTTAACAAGAGGAAGCAAATTTGTTTCTTTTTTGCATGCTTATAGATAGCATACAAAAGTACTCTCTGTGCTTTCTATTGAAACCAAAACTTATACTGAATGAAAAGCACAGATTGATATCTCCATGGTGACTTCCCCTACGCACAGTTTTGAAGAAAGTAAACATGTGGCTTATGGAAAAGTAGACCTCTGCAAGATCTGAATGATTTCAGAGATAGTGCAATGTTATCAAGAGAAAGAAACTGTCTTTCTTTTCCCATCAGGCAGAAATATATTTCAGTTTAGTTCAGTTTAGGTTCAGCCTTTGCCTAAGCTGAATGAGGCAAATGATAAAAAGAAGAACTCTAAACCAGTTTCTAGAGTGTTGTTTAATTATTGTTAGCAATAATTAGCATAGGTTAGTTGGTCTGGCATAGGACTGCCAAATCTGCAAAAATTCAAATAACACATAGATGGCATCAGGGAGTTATTTCTTCTCTATCCCTTGACTGCCATCTAATGGTTGTAGGGCAATGTAGGCATTTTTGTAGCCTAGAGGTGGTAGTTATAAATTTATATTAATAGGAGTAAAAAAAAAATCAGTATTGCCTTACAATACAAATTTTGAAATAGCCATTTCTGTAAAAGTTGCAGCAAACACGAATATTGTAACATCTTAAATGCTTTAAAATTAATATTGTTTAAGGTTTTGTGCAAATACAGTTCATATCAACAGATACAAGAAGTATGCTGCATACACACACACACATACACACACAGAGAGAGAGAGAGAGTGTGTTAAATGGGGGAGAATTAGAAGAGTGAAATGAAATATAGGGAGGGTAGATATTTTAAAATTACTATAGAGCCGTGATGGCGAACTTATGGCATGTGTGCCAGAGATGGCACACGGAGCCCTCTTTGTGCATGTGTGCTGCCGCCAGCTGGTCTTCTGGTTTCTGGTGTGCCAACTGATCTTCGCACGCACCAGAGTGCCGGAAACATGAAGACCAGCTGGCCAGTGCACATGTACGCATTGGCCAGCTGGTGTTTGGGTTTCTGGCGCTCCGGTGCATGCGAAGACCAGCTGGCCAGTGCGCACACGTGGGCATGCACACATGCATTCCGGTTTGGAAACTCGGTGCTGAAAAGGTTTGCCATCATTTCTATAGAGAATGGCCAATGTCAAACCAACTCTTGGACCTGACAGATAATAAAAAGTTATGGCAGGCAAAATCTATGATTCAAATCTGGAAATGTTCAATATCACTCCATTTAATTTCTTCACTTTTTATCACAACGTCCTACACAATGCTGTCAATAACTTCAATTTTCTTCAACTCTGAAACTTATTGAGCTACAATATGTTTTTTTTTAAAAAAATCTTTGCTTTTCTGTTCTATCTGCTTTTTTGTGTGTATTTCCTTTCTTTCTTTTTTTTGTCCTTAAGTGCTATACTTCTGTTTCTGCACAATCTTGTGTCAACCTTCCTACAGATCTGAGAGATCTGAGAAGAAAGTCAGTGCTTTACCATTACATTGTTCTCAGTTATGTTCCCATTTTCCTTTTAGCCACTGAAACCATATAAATCTCCTAATTCAAATCTTCCTCTCAACACAAAAACAGCATTTTGCAGTCAAGAGTTTTATTTTAAGAAACAAAGATCCTTTTATACCTTCTTTATTATTCTTTCTTCGCAATGCTGTTCCTTACAAGCTCAGGTAAGCGTATGTGACACTTTCAGATGATCAAATCTGGGACTAATAAATCAGGATGCACCTGTGTTGTATTTACATACACATACCTCCTTTCCTGGCACTTTCCCCCCTCCACATATAGGATAGAACAAGCTAGAAAGCCACATTTAATTATAGCTTTCTGTTACATCCTAACCATGATTTTATTTATTTATTTATTTATTTATTTGATTTCTATACCGCCCTTCTCCAGAAGGACTCAGGGCGGTGTACAGGCAAGAATAAAACAGACGGTACAATATACAAATTTAAAATGCAGTTAAAAAACTTATTTTAAAATTGTCCTGAGAAGTAAAATATATAATAAGCTAAAAAAAACCATTTAAAATTAATTACTAAGAATTTAAAAATTTGTTAAAATCAATTTAAGCCAGCCCCACACGAATAAAAAGATGTGTCTTCAGTTCGCGACGGAATGTCCGAAGGTCATGTATTTGGCGTAAACTCGGGGGAAGTTCGTTCCAGAGTGTGGGAGCCCCCACAGAGAAGGACCTTCCCCTGGGGGCCGCCAGCCGACATTGCTTGGCGGACGGCACCCTGAGAAGTCCCTCTCTGTGAGAGCGTACGGGTCGGTGGGAGGCATGTGGTAACAGCAGGCGGTCCCGTAAGTACCCAGGCCCTAAGCCATGGAGCGCTTTAAAGGTAGTAACCAACATCCTAAAGTGCACTCGAAAGGCCACAGGTAGCCAATGCAGTCTGCGCAGGAGCGGTGTTATATGGGAGCTACGCGGAGCTCCTTCTATCACCCGCGCAGTACACAATAATCTGTGATTATTTTTGTACAAAGCAGTACCTCGTATTTCAACATAAGGGCAATCAGCAGATAACAGACTGATCAGGCTAATGATTTCCCTATTGGGGAAAAAAATGTGGCATTGGGCAAACGTGTGATTAACAGCCACCCCTTCAGTTCTTGATTAGATAATATTATGAATTCAGCCCTAAAAATATTATCTGTATTATATCATTGCACACAAATTTACCCTGTTGAATTTACTAGAGATTTTTTTTTGCATCCTTTGACAACCAAAAATCTTAAAAATTCTTAAGAGTTTAGCTTTCACATGATGAATGACAACTGTTCTGAAGAGTACAGAGTAATTACTTAAACCAGCAGCCGATTACTATTTTGTTCTTTTCTAAGTAACAAACTTCATTTAGCCTGTCTTTTCTTCCAACAGTTTAATCACTCCCAGCACTTACAGGCTCATTTCTGTTTAGTGTAAGACAGTTGGGAGAAAATGTGGCATTTATGGTGATTCAGTTCTTCCTAAGTTGACATAATGGACTTTTTTTTTTTACCTTTCAGTAACATTCTGTATTTGTCTTTTAATATTTTGTTTCAGCTCTAAACTGCTTCTCCACCCCTCATAAAATGTTTACATACCCTCTTAAGCCTGTGTTTTGTAAATTTGATCAGTGAGTACTCCAGATATAATACGGATCTCCAAGGATGAACTTCTGCAAAACTGCATTATTACATTAACTTTGAAGCGCAATGATGTTAACTCACCAAATCTCAGAAGTGGAAGCATGATATTGCAACTATGTATAGTTCTGAAATCATTATTCGTTATTTGGATTGTCATTCGGAGGCAGGTATCCCCATAAGTAAAAATGGATGACAATTGCTCTACTTACTAACACTCTGTTATAAAAACACCATCAGTGGTTTTCTCTGAATACTTGCAGGCAGAAGAAGAGGATATAATGGGTGTATGTGCAACCAAGAGAATTTGATTATCTGCAACATCATAAAAATCAGCCTTTATAGTTAATAACCAACCTACAATGACAGCTACTTGTTTCAACAGCTTAAGCCTTCAGAGAACATTCTGATTTATCCTCCAATAGATGTGTGGTTTTTGTGGCATAGGTTTCTGTAAAATTCCTGTAATACATCTGTATTTCCTCCACCTACTCATTCGTAAAAGCTGACACAGCTCAAAGTTTGAGGTGGCAAAATCAAAATTTTACTTCCTGATGGGCCATGCTTTAACTATAGACTTCTGAATAAAATATTTGAGTTTAGATAGGCCATGACAACGGCTGCTTGTGCACATTTTATTAAGTGCTAAGTGAGCTGAAATCTGGGTTCATAGGTCTCTCTCGGTGTGATGTGAACCCAGAGTTCTGCTTTCATCAACAACCAAATGCACAGGTATGATTCATGTGACTGAATCATAAAAGCAATTGAGAAATTTTTAAATAAAAGTTAATGGCTGGGTTTCACATTGTGCTAAGTCATAAGTCATAGTTTAGAAACCTCATACTAAACTACAACTGAATAAGGCACATCATGGCTTTGGTCTGCAGTACAAACCCAGCCAATGCATGGAGATATAAAAGCAGTATCTGAATTGCAATGTTTCAGAGGGGAATATGGATATGGAAAAACTTTCGTCACTAGCCTCCCAGCAGCCAAATTGACACAGTCCAGGCAGGTCCTTCATTTTGATGAGGATGATATTTTAGTGGCACTAGCAACAATTTGAAGAATTATTTCCCAAAAATATTGGGAGAAGATGGGAAGATGCAGTACAAAAAATATCAACTTTTATAGTATCAAACCAATTTTTACTCTTAAGTGCACATCTTCCTCATGTTTTCAATTTCATCTTGAAGCTAAACACAATTGTTTTCACACAACTCATGGAGTTCCCAGATATCTGTGGGAAATGGAAAAGCACCAGATGGGGAAGGCTGCTTTAGACCCTGTTCTTAAATTACTCGTCCTAAGAGAAGAAAACAGATATATAAGGCAACAAGCTGTAACAAAATCTTCAAAATAGATCAAGCTGATATATTTACTCAAGTTGCATGCTATTCTGAGCAGTCATTTACACTTGTTCCAAAAGCCACTAGTAAGAAGATACTTCATCCACCAAAGTGGAAAAATGTGCCCTTGATGTTTTATAAAAAGGCTTTCTTTTTTTTATTTTCTACTCTCTATCACCTTACACCCTCCTATCTGTCTCCACATACGGAGCAGTAGAAGTAGTTTCATAATGTTCCTATATCCATTTACCAGGTTTATCAAAGCAGAAAATAATTTTTAAAATCAGTAGTTGAAACACTTGGGTATTAGGAAAATAAAATATCCAACTTTACCTTGCTTGCAAACCATCATCCTACTGAATCTCTGAACATGCGCATAAATACCACCAGAATATACCATTTTAAAAATTATGTTTATTTTTATAAAGTTTCATTGAAGAGTCTATATTCATGGTAGTTTTGTCAAAAATCATTTTAACAGGATTTTTTTTCTTTTTTGTATGTCCTTGAAATGGCAATGGCAGATACTCCTATATATCTGAAGCATTTTAATCTGCAACAAAATGACTAAATTTTCTGTTTGGCTATAGCAATCCAAATTTGTTGTTGTTAGTTGCGAAGTCGTGTCCGACCCATCGCGACCCCATGGACAACGTTCCTCCAGGACTTCCTATCTTCTACCATCCTCTGGAGTCCATTTAAGCTCATACCTACTGCTTCAGTGACTCCATCCAGCCACCTCATTCTCTGTCGAGCCCAAGATTACAATGCAAATATTACGTTTCATAGTGTTGGCATGACTGTTGTACTCTATTCCAGTTACTATACTGATTTATTTATTATTTATTTATTATTTAAATTTTTATACCGCCCTTCTCCCGAAGGACTCAGGGCGGTTTACAGGCAGATAAAATAAACAGTACTATTACAAAATAAATACTATTAAAATACTACTAAAAAACTTATTCAATTTGGCCGCAATTAAAATTTAGCAAATAATAAAACCCATTAAAAACCCATTTAAAACCCCTTAAAAACCCACGAATTTAAAAACTAATCCAGTCCTGCGCAGATGAATAAATGTGTTTTAAGCTCGCGACGGAAGGTTCGGAGGTCCGGAAGTTGACGAAGTCCTGGGGGGAGTTCGTTCCAGAGGGTGGGAGCCCCCACAGAGAAGGCCCTTCCCCTGGGTGTCGCCAGACGACACTGTCTCGCTGACGGCACCCTGAGGAGTCCCTCTCTGTGAGAGCGCACGGTCGGTGAGAGGTATCCGGTAGCAGTAGGCGGTCCCGTAAGAAACCCGGCCCTATGCCATGGAGCGCTTTGAAGATGTTCACCAAAACCTTGAAGCGCACCCGAAGGCCACAGGCAGCCAGTGCAGTCTGCGCAGGATAGGTGTCACACGGGAGCCACGAGGGCTCCCTCTATCACCCGCGCAGCTGCATTCTGACTAACTGAAGCCTCCGGATGCCCTTCAAGGGAGCCCCATGTAGAGAGCATTGCAGTAATCCAGGCGAGACGTCACGAGGCGTGAGTGACCGTGCACAGGGCATCCCGGTTCAGAAAGGCGCAACTGGCGCACCAGGCGAACCTGGTAAAAGCTCTCCTGGAGACGGCCGTCAAGTGATCTTCAAAAGACAGCCGCTCATCCAGGAGGACGCCCAGGTTGCGCACCCGTTCCATCGGGGCCAATGACTCGCCCCCGACAGTCAGCCGAGGACTCAGCTGACTGTACCGAGATGCCGCATCCACAGCCACTGTGTCTTGGAGGGATTGAGCCTGAGCCTGTTTCCCCCCATCCAGACCCGTACGGCTACCAAGCACCGGGACAACACTTCGATAGCTTCGCTGGGGTGGCCGGTGTGGAAAAGTACAGCTGGGTGTCATCAGCGACAGCTGGTACCTCACACCAAGCCACTGATGATCTCACCCAGCGGCTTCATATAGATGTTGAACAGAAGGGGCGAGAGGATCGACCCCTGCGGCACCCCACAAGTGAGGTGTCTCGGAGCCGACCTCTGCCCCCCTGTCAACACCGTCTGCGGCCGATCGGAGAGATAGGGGGGGAACCACCGATAAACGGTGCCTCCCACTCCCAATCCCTCCAACCGGCGCAGCAGGATACCATGGTCGATGGTATCAAAAGCCGCTGAGAGGTCTAATAGGACCAGGGCAGAGGAGCATCCTCTATCCCTGGCCCTCCAGAGATCATCCACCAACGCGACCAAAGCCGTCTCAGTGCTGTAACCGGGCCGGAAGCCAGACTGGAACGGGTCTAGATAGACAGTTTCATCCAGGTGCAAGGGAAACTGATATGCCACCATACTCTCTACAACCTTCGCCACGAAGGGAAGGTTGGAGACCGGACGATAATTACCTAAAACAGCCGGGTCCAGGGAAGGCTTCTTGAGGAGGGGTCTCACCACCGCCTCTTTCAAGGCGGTCGGAAAGACTCCCTCCACCAAGGAAGCGATCGTAATAGCCTGGAGCCAGCCTCGTGTCACCTCCTGAGTGGCCAGTACCAGCCAGGAGGGGCACGGGTCCAGTAAACATGTGGTGGCATTCAACCTCCCCAGCAACCTGTCCATGTCCTCGGGAGCGACAGGGTCAAACTCATCCCATAAAATGTCCCCAAGACCACCCTCAGCCGTCTCACCCACGTCACTGCAATCTTGGTCTAGGCCCTCCCGAAGCTGAACGATTTTATCGTATAGATAACCGTTAAACTCCTCAGCACGTCCCTGCAGCGGGTCATCCCGCCCCCCCTGATGTAAGAGGGAGCGAGTCACCCGAAACAGGGCGGCTGGGCGGTTATCTGCCGATGCAATGAGGGAGGAGGCATAGCTACGCCTCGCTTCCCTCATTGCCACTAGGTAAGCCCTAGTATAGGACTTCACTAGTGTCCGATCAGCCTCCGAACGGCTAGACCTCCAAGAACTCTAGGCGTCTTCTCCGCGCTCATCCTCTCAACTCCTCGGAGAACCAAGGAGCCGGTTGGGACCCGCGCCGGGTCAGAGGCCGCAAAGGCACGACACGGTCTAAGGCCCCGCCGCCCGCTCCCAGGCCGCAACAAGTTCCTCAGCCGAGCCGTGAGCCAGACCGTCAGGAAATGGCCCAAGCTCCGTCCGAACCCTCCGGGTCCATCAGGCGCCTGGGACGGAACCAACGATCGGCTCCGCCTCCCTGCGGTGGTGAATGGCGGTCAGAAAGTCCAGGCGAAGAAGAGAGTGATCTGACCATGACAAAGGTTCAATGACTATTTCCTTTAAGTCCAGATCTCTCAACCACTGACCAGAGACAAAAACCAGGTCCAGAGTGCCACCCCCGATGTGAGTAGGGCCATCAACTACTTGGGTCAGATCCAAGGCCGTCATGGAAGCCATGAACTCCCGAGCTACCGTTGATGACGAGCCGGAAGATGGCAAGTTAAAATCCCCCATGACTAAAAGTCTGGGGGTCTCAACTGCCACTCCAGCCAGCACCTCCAGGAGCTCGGGCAAGGCAGCTGACACGCAGCAAGGAGCCAGGTACGTGATCAGCAAACCCATCTGACACCTATGGCCCCATCTCACAAAGAGGGATTCACACCCGGCAATCTGAGGTACAGTGGTCTCCTCGGCTCTAGACTCTCTAATCACAACCGCCACCCCCACCCCTACCCTGAGCCCTCGGCTGATGGAATGCACGGAAACCCGCGGGCACATCTCAACAAGGCACCCCTTCCGTGCCCAGCCAGGTTTCCGAACGCCTATAAGGTCCGTGGCGCCCCTGAATAAGATCGTATATTAGGGGCCTTATTGACTACGGACCGTGCGTTGCATAACATCAGCCAAGGCCCAGGCTCTGAGGGTCTTGACCATCCGGGAACGGGAAAAGGAAGGATCGGGCGCGATCGCCTGCAAACATCGAGCGCGCCCCCTAGGGCGATATGATCCCCTTCCGCCATATCTGCCCCTCCCACTTACTGCAAATCAGACCACCCTCACCAACAGGAACGCAATCTTCCCCTAACCTCCGAACCCGTTAAAAACCGTCACGAGCACGCGCAGGACTGGCTCCCCACCCGACGGGCTACCCCAACGCCCGCCTAACCCTCCCTCCCTTAAAACCCTATCTAAAACCCCAAAGGCTCTTTTTTCGCATGCCACCTCTGTGGGTCCCAAGACCCGTCATTGAGGCCGCCCTTGATAGTGCGGGCCATTCCTGCAGGCGGGGGCACTAGGCGCAAGAGTTCGAGTGCTGAATATCGCATAAATAGAGTATATAAATAGAGGATAGAGGCCGACGAGAGGCGATGCTGTCCGGAGTGGTCAAATGTCATACCAAGTTCAAATGGACACCCATTGACTAATGAAGATCAAATGGTGGCTGGCTAAAGATGACGAAAGCTGGAACATAGGCAGAGCAACGTCCATGATGACAAAAATACTACTGCTCTGCCCAAAGCTCAGTCCTAAAATCCATGACCTGGAGGAGGTGGTGTCACTCTCCCTGACAGCGGTATCCATAGATGATTCCAAAATAGATGTTTCCAAGTGAACACGTCCAGAATAGTTACGTCCAGAAATAGAAATAGAACTCCCTGTAGGTCACAGATCGGTCTCCAGACTTCTTCCGCGGCCATAATGTACCGGCCATAAAGTGCATAAAGTGCATAAAATGCAGATGACAATGCAGATTACAGATGATAAGGTGTTGGAGATGATAAAACACCAATTGTAATCCCAGGAAGAGCAGGCCTAATAGGCCAGGAAAACCTCAACGTCCACTCCCACTCCTATCCCACCAGGATAGTCCAAGGCCTCTCAAGGGCCGGCCACTCCCTCCTCAAGGTCCAGGTCCAATCCAAGGTCTGCCCCCTCCACCGGGCCAGGCCAGCCTGTCCGAGGAACCTGACCAAACACCACCAGAGGGCCGGCACGGTGTAAGCTGATGTTAACCGCGGCGAAGAGCCGGACAAACATCCTGACAGGCCGTCTCGGGCAGGGGCCACAGGGGGCCCTTCACAGCCCTTCACCCCCATGCCACTCCCCCACGTCAACCCACAGGAAAAAAAACCTCGGAGGAGACCTGGGGAGCGCCTGGAGAGAGCCGGAGAGAGCCGAGAGAGCCGGAGGGCCAGGATACAGGAACCGCTGGATGATCCGAAACGGAAAAGGAGAAGCCGCGGCCTCCGCCGCAAAAGACGAGCCGCGGCCTCACCTCACGCCCAGTAACAATGGCCGCCGTTCGCAGCTTGCCCATCCTCCCGGTCGCGTTCTCGGCAGCCGTGAGTCCGAGAGAGTCCACAGACCTCTCCCACGGCTGCCGGGATGTTAATACAGCTGACCGGGGGACGCAAGCCGCTCGGCAAGCCGCCTGGGCGCCGCCATCTCCTCTTCTGTCGCCCGTTGTCGGCTCCGTTCCTCTACCGAGCCGCCATCTTGCGCATGCGCAGAGCATGATGATGCAACAGAAGATACTACTGCTTAAGGTTTTTCATTTTAAAGTCCTTTTTAGAAGAATGCATTCTCAAATTATTTACATATTAGAAAAGACATTGATAAATTATTGATCCAAGTAACAATTTCATCC
Organism: Ahaetulla prasina; assembly: GCF_028640845.1. Taxonomy (NCBI): domain Eukaryota; kingdom Metazoa; phylum Chordata; class Lepidosauria; order Squamata; family Colubridae; genus Ahaetulla; species Ahaetulla prasina. Next base: position 258,463,281 of record NC_080539.1, on the reverse strand, counting down.
TACAAAACTGATTTGAAGAAGGTCTTCAGGTACCATTTAAATGCCAAAACTAAAGCATCAGCTGATTGGAAAAGATTTACAGCCTTTGCTAAGAAGTTCTAGTTCTCTAAAAGTTATCTAGCATATTGATCTGAAGGAAGCCCTTCAGCTAATCTTTAAATCCTTACTAATTTCAGTCCAGCAGTTTGAACTGGACCTAGGAAGGACTAGAGGTTTTTTAAAAGGTAATAAAGGGAAGGCAGGTGAAATAAATATATTTTGAGGGGGAAAGGAAGGATTGGGTTTGCAGACTTTCTGGGCAATATCAGCATTCATCCAGTTACATTTTGTTCAAGCTTCCAGGCTATCTTCAGAGGCAGTTCCACTCCAAAAATCAGTGACAGCTATCTATTCTTGAGATAAAGCACTGGTATGTCATATTATATATTAATTAAAATCCAAGATTCTCAGTATAGGGGATTTTGTTAAAACCACTTTGGGATGCTGCTGCCAAGTGTGCTTCTCAAACTGCAATGAATACAAGATTACCCCAAGCTTTGGACTTCCGGTGGTTTCGTTTTCCCCGAGGAGGACGCCTGGAATGGCGTCCCGAACTGAGATTCTGTAAAAGCTGGTGAAACAGCGGGAGAACGGCTGTTAGCCAGCTTCAAAGCTTTTCTCTGGGTGAAAGAGATTAGCCAGAGCGGCTGGAGAGCAGAAGATTGCCCCAGGGGCTCTGCTTTCTTATGCAGAGTCTCGGAGGGCTGCCTGCATAACCCAGCCTCACTCCAGACTCGGCTCGATCCTGTTAATTAAGCAGGACAAGAGGAAAACGCCCACCTCTGCTCAATTGATTCCGTTTTGAATAACTTAAAGCAGACGGGACAAATACAAGTGATCGATTACTGGGGAAGCAAGAAGAGAGCTGACTTCTACTCCTTTTTGGAAGGGGGAAACTTTTTCTCACTTGAACTTAGTGAAGGAAGAAATGGCGTCTGAGAGGAAGTGGATTGGAGGCTGCTTGTGAGAGAAAGTGAAGTTCGTCTTTGTGGATTTTAGCTGAATAGAAGCTTTCCAGAGGAGGCAAGGTGAAAGTTTTTATTTTACAACTTTAATTGGAGACTTTTTGAGACTTTGAGATTTTATAATTCTAATTAGAGACTTTACTTAAATTAAAATGGCTTCTAAGCCACCAAAAGTTCCCATGACGAGAAGGGGGTCTGAAACTAATTTAGAAGATATATTAAAGGAACAGAATAGAGTTTCTGAAGAGCGATTTAAAGAAATTATGAATAATATTCATGGTGTGAAGGATCAACTTAGGGAAGAAATTAAAGAGACTAATAAAAAAATTAGAGAAGATTTATTGATGGTTTTTCAAGGTTTGGCAAAAAATTTGGAAGTAATGGAGGATAAAGTGGAAGTAATTAGTCAAGCAAATCAGTATTTGGATAATAAAGTTGGAGAGCTTCAAAATAAAGTGGATAAAAATGAGGATCATGTGGTGGTATTGCAATATAGAGCGTTGGAGAAGGCTTTGAGAATTAGGGGTCTTCAAGACCGGAAGGAAGATCTTAAAAAAGTTATATCAGAAGCCTTAGCTGAAATGTTAGGCATGGACCCTCGAGAAGTTGATTTTCAAATTGATAAGGCATATAGGGTTAATTCTTGGGTAGCGAGGCAGAAAAAGCTCCCAAGAGATATTGTAATTTATTTTTTAACTTCTACAATAAGAAATCAGATTTTGCAAGCTACATACCAAAAGAAATTGCAAATAGCAGAACAGGAGGTGTTGGTTTTGAAAGAGATCCCTGCTAAAATGTTAAAGGATAGAAGGGATTTTAGGTTTTTTACACAAGAGCTTAAGAAGCATCAGATTCAATATAGATGGGAGGTTCCAATTGGTTTAACAGTATTTTTTCAAGGCAGGAGATATCGAATTGATACTGAATTGAAAGCAAAAGATTTTCTTTTTAATGTATTGAAAGTGGATGTAGAAACAGTGGATAAAAGTCTTCAAGAGAAACAGAGTGGGGAAGCTGAAACTGCACCTGTGATATCAGTACCTCAAGAACAATCTCAAGAACAAAGAGTGACAAGGGAGCTATTAGGCGTAAGGAGATGGAGGAACGACTTCAAAGACAGGAACGGATTCTACTACTGAAGCTGTGGGAGGAGCCAAGCCGAAGAGTGAGGGTCTTCAGCTAATTGCTCAGAAGCTTCAAGAGGCCAGAGATGGCAAATAAATTTTTGACATGGAATGTTAATGGTTTAAATTCAGCACAGAAAAGAAGAAAAATATTCCATTATTTGAAACAATTTAAAAATGATGTGATATGTTTGCAAGAGACACATATAAAATTATCAGATCAGAAATATTTGATTAATTGAAATTAGGTAAACATTTTGTTTCTTCTGCTCGAATAAGAAAAATGGTATAGTTATATATTTGAAGAAAAATATATCAAGTAAATTAATTGAAACGGACATTTAAGGAAGATATATTGCTATTGAATTGATTTTAGAAGGAAAAGACACTTGTGATTGGCATATATGCACCTAATCAACAACAAGAAAAATTTTATAAACTGTTACATGAAAAATTGACTTTTTGGGACTATAAAACATTTATTATATTAGGGGATTGGAATGGTGTAATGGACACTAGAAGAGATAAAAGAACTCTTTCTAAGAAAATTCCTATGCATGCAAAATTGCCTAAATCTTTTTGATTTGATGGAAGATTTTGAGTTGAAAGATATATGGAGAAGGCAGAATTTTGATGATAGAGATTATACTTATTTTTCGGACAGGCATCAATCTTTTTCACGTATTGATTTTATATTAATTACCAATGACTTGCTTTCTAGGGTTAGGAAAACAAAGATATTTCCAAGGTGTTTAACTGATCATAGTCCGGTATGGATGGAGTTGCAATATGAAGGTGGAAGAAGATCATGGAGAATAAATGAAAATTTGTTTAGATATGAGGATAATGTAAATCAATGTAAAAACAAATGAAAGAATTTTTGATTATAATTTGGGAAAGGAACTTGATAGAAATGGTGTGGGACGCGAGCAAGGCCTTTATGAGAGGAAATTTGATATATATTAATAGTAGACAGAGGAGAAAACTACAAAAACAGCGAGGGATTTAGAAGAGGAAATTCAGAGGAAACAACAATTATTGGTATATAATCCACATGATTTAAAAACTACTGAGGTGATAAAGATATTACAGAGTCAATTTAATATGTTAATGGCAGATCAGGTGGCAACCAATATACAATATGCTAAACATAATACTTTTTGTAATGCTAATAAATCAGGGAGGTGGTTGGCTTATATGTTAAGGAAAAGACAGAAAGCACGTACTATTGAAGGAATTGAATACAAGGGTAAAGTGCGATTTCAACAGGATAAAATTTAAAAAGCTTTCTTGGAATATTATACAAATTTATATGCCAGAGATACAATATTGAATATGGATATTGATAAATATTTGAAAGAATATAAGATTAAAGGTTTAACTAATGAACAAAGGGAAGAGCCTATAACTTCTGAGGAAATTATTTTGGTAATAAAGCAATTAAAAATAGGGAAATCCCCGGGCACAGATGGACTTACAGCAATATATTATAAAAAGTTACAGGATGAGATAGTTGGTCCACTTATGGAGTTATTTAATCAGATATTGATGGGAGGAGGAGTGCCACCATCATGGAGGACTACTTTTATTTCATTGATACCAAAAGAGGATCAGGATTGTACTAAGCCTGGGAATTATAGACCGATTTCACTCTTGAATAATGATTATAAGATTTTTGCGAAAATAATGGCAAATAGGTTAATGGAAATTGTACAACAAAGGATTCACACTGACCAGTCTGGTTTATAAAGGGAGACAAATGAGGAATAATGTTAGGCAGATAGTGAATTTATTGGAATATTTGGAAAAGAAAAATCAGATTCCGCAGCGTTTATATTCTTGGATGCAGAGAAAGCTTTTGATCGTTTGCATTGGGAATTTTATTTAAATTATCAGACAAAATGCAATTTGGAAATGGTTTTACGAATACTTAGGGCAATTTATGGAGAGCAAACAGCTCAGATAATAATTAATGGTAGTTTGACAGATAGTTTTAAAATTGCGAAAGGAACAAGGCAGGGTGTCCTTTATCACCTTTATTGTTTATTTTATCTTTGGAACCTTTATTGGATAAGATAAGAGAGTTAAGGGAGATAGAGGTATTAGAATTAGAAGATATGAATATAAAGTTAGAGCATTTGCAGATGATTTGGTTGTTATGTTGACTCAGCCTATAAATTCAGTGTATATTTGTTGGAAGTAATTAATCAATATGGAAGGGTCTCAGGGTTTAAAGTGAATCAAAATAAAACAAAAGTGTTAACCAAAAATATGATTAAGAACCAGAAAGAAAAACTAGAGGAAATAACAGGATTTGAAATTGTAAGAAAGGTTAAATATTTAGGGGTCTTTCTTACTTCATCAAATGGAAATTGTATAAGAATAATTATGATGTGTTATGGAAAAAATTCAGAAGGAAATGAATACTTGGAAAAATTACAATTATCTTTGTTAGGAGAATAGCAGCTATAAAATGAATGTTCTGCCTAAATTCTTGTTCTTGTTTCAGATGATACCAATAATTAAGAAAGATAAAAATTTGGATGAATGGCAGATTGGAATTAATAAATTTATATGGGAAGGGAAAAAAGCGAGAGTCAAAATGAAAATAATGCAAGATACACGGAAAGAGGAGGATTAAAATGCTTAATTTAAAACTGTATTATGAAGCAGTTGTTCTTTCGGTATTAAGTGATTGGTTTAATTTGACGGAGGAAAGGATTTTGAATATAGAAGGTTATGATTTATTATATGGTTGGCATGCATATTTATTGTATGATAAGAAAGTAGATAAAGCTTTTAAGAATCATGTGTTGAGAATTTCTCTTCTGCGTGTCTGGAAAAATATTATTATAAGTTAAATTATAAAATTCCTATATGGGTATGTCCTCGCACGCAGTAGAGAATATAAATATAGAACAGGAACAAGAAATGATTACTTATAAAGATCTTTTATACAATGAGAGGAAATTTACAACTAAAATCTTTGGATACATTAAAAGAAGAAGGAGGAACTATACTTGGTTTCAATATGGACAGTTAAAGGCTAGATGGAAAGAAGATCAGAAAATTGGGATCATTCAAAATGAAGAAAATCTGGTTAAACAAATTAGAAATCAAACTCAGGGGCATATAAAGAGATTGTATACTGTGTTGATAGAAATAGATTCTGAAAGAGATTTAATAAAGGATTGTATGATAAAATGGGCACAGAATATTCAAGAACCAATAATGTTGGAAACATGGGAAAAATTTGGGTTAGAAATGTTAAATTTACGCAAGCGCAGAATTTAAGGAAAATTTTTATAAGATGTTTTATAGATGGCATTTAGATCCTAAGAAATTATCATGTATGTATCCAGATATGCAAGCGAAATGTTGGAGATGTAATTGTGATGATGCTACATATTTTCATGTATGGTGGACTTGTAAGAAAATTAAGTCTTTCTGGATAAGAATCTGGTGGATTATGCAGAATGTTCTGAAGAAGAAGATAAAGTTCCTACCGCAATTTTTCCTTTTGGGAATAACAACGGACTGTACAGTGATTGAGACTAAGTTGATTTTGAACTTAATAACAGCAGCACGACTGTTGATTGGACAATATTGGAAGAAAAAAGAATTACCCACAATAGAAGAATGGATATTGAAAGTTTCCAATTTGGCTGAGATGGCTAAAATCTCAGCCTTCTTGAAAGACAGTACTCAAGAAAAATATTTAAATGAATGGAAGAACTGGATTGATTATATTCAAAATAGATATCAGATTAAGAAATTTCGGATTGCTTTTGAATGAAGGATGTTATTTTGATTTTAATGGAAGAAGTCAGGTTATGTGAGAGAAAGATTATAATTGTGTTAGATTTTAAAAATTTAATGTATGACTGTTTTGTTTAAGGAACTATACCTTGTGTTTGCTCCGGGAAGTCCGGGGGGGGAGGGGGGTTTAGGAGGGAGGGGGGGAGGGGGAAAAATTTAATTGTTGTAAAACTTTTTTAATAAAAAAAAAAAAAAAAGATTACCCCAAGCTTTGCACCTGGTTCTTCATAGAAAGAACATCCCATCCAGAACTGTTTGTATCATATTCTCCAGATCAGCCAGGTTCCCAACCCACAAAACCTCTAATTTTAAGTTTCAGCTGTTCATTCCCATTCTGGAACTGAATTCAGATACCTGTGAGTCAACAGCAGCTCAATATCAAAATCCAATTCTTTAGCTGGCCAATAGTTTCATATAAATGAAAAATAGGGAGCCTGTGATTGAAAATGCAGCTCCCAGCATTCCTTATCAATGGTCAAGTTGGTTGAGAATTCTAGTTCAACAATATCTAGATGGTGACTGGTTCCCACTCCTTAATTTTAAAAATACTAGGAATAAGATAGAACCGAGCAGACCCCAAAAGACAAAAAAGAAGGGACAGAAAAAAAGTCAATCATTATTACTTTCTTAAACTGATCAGTTAGGAAAGACTGCAACCAATAACTATTGGGTCTTCTAAACCTAAGCTGGTGGCTATTGTCCTCTTATTTCCCGAATGTACAGAAGTTGTTCTTTGTGCACTAAAATTGAGACTCAATTTGAAAGGTGTAGTGATTAAGGTAGTAAGCTAGAAACCAGGAGATAAGAGTTCTAGTCCCACCTTAGGCACAAAGCCAATAGAGTGACCTTGGGCCAATCACTTTCTTTCAGCCCTAGGAAGGAGGCAATGGCAAACCACTTCCAAAAAATGTTGCCAAGAAAAGGAAAGCAGGGACTTGTCCAGGCAATCTCTCCGAATCAGACATGATTAAATGGGAAAAAAAGAAATGTGCATTTTAATATGTGCTTGTAAATGATTAAGATTTTTAAATAATTCCTAATGGTTAGTCATTTTTAAAAAAATATCCACAATACGCACACACTTATTCAGTAAGGTTTCATCAACGAACAATAAATGATTACTGAGAATTCTAGTAATCCTCCACCCCATTTTTATATCAAATATAGACTTGTTGTTTAAACCTTTTACCATAAAACACAGACTTTGTTTGCAATGTATAGAAAAACAGTCCTGTGAAATAATCTTGTATCAGCAGTTCGTCTGAAGATAGAGATTAAAGTTCAGTTCCGAATGTAATTCTCCCTTGATTATTAAGACCAAGCAGCTTTATGATAATCATATATTCTGCAAAAATATTTTAAAAAACAGAAATATCAGAATTTGACACATTATACACCAGGTAGACTAAAAGTGTCTAAGCCAAAAATAACACAGCTATATTATGGTTTCCAACTATGTGCCTACAGAACACAGACCCATTAGAAGCCATTTGATCAATTTTCTTAACTGGACATATTTCAGGAGCTACAATGGATCTCAAGTACAATTCTTTAGGGAAAGACTGCACTGGCATTAATAAAACTTGAGTGCACGTAGCATTTGCACATGTTAACTCTGTCTTACATTAAATTTCAAATTAGTTTGACTCTGCAAGTTACATTTCAATCTTCTTGGTGGAAATCACTTTGTTCCCCCTTAAGGTAATAGGAATTCTTTCCTAATGCACTGATCTCTTTGGGTTTTGAACTAGCTAAATCATTCTTTAAGCAATAATCCAGAGATACTGACCTGCAAAACTATTGCAGCCAAACACCATCCTACTTCATCCAATGACATACTTCAAGTGTTGCTTCTATCCATTACTTGTTTAAGATTACACCTCAAAATACCACAAGAGCATTTACATTGCTTCTTCTATCTGCTTTTTGGGAGGGCAGATTTTACAGTGCTCCTAAAGAGCACCTTCTCCGCCCATGTGCTGAAAGGAAGAATAAAATGATCCATTATGTTTATTTATAATAACAACAGAGTTGGAAGGGACCTTGGAGGCCTTCTAGTCCAACCCCCTGCCCAGGAAGGAAACCCTACACCATCTCAGACAGATGGTTATCCAACATTTTTCTTAAAAATGTCCAGTGTTGGAGCATTCACAACTTCTGCAGGCAAGTCATTCCACTTATTAATCGTTCTAACTGTCAGGAAATTTCTCCTTAGTTCTAAGTTGCTTCTTTCCTTGATCAGTTTCCAACCATTGCTTCTTGTTCTACCCTCAGGTGCTTTGGAGAACAGCCCAACTCCCACTTCTCTGTGGCAGCCCCTGAGATATTGGAACACTGCTATCATGTCTCCCCTAGTCCTTCTTTTCATTAAACTAGACATACCCAGTTCCTGCAATCGTTCTTCATATGTTTTAGCCTCCAGTCCCCTAATCATCTTTGTTTTTAGAGTCTTTCTAGAGACTTTCTAGAGTCTCAGCATCTTTTTTACATCATGGCGACCAAAACTGAATGCAGTATTCCAAGTGTGGCCTTACCAAGGCATTATAAAGTGGCACTAACACTTCACGTGATCTTGATTCTATCCCTCTGTTTATGCAGCCCAGAACTGTGTTGGCTTTTTTAGCAGCAGCTACACACTGCTGACTTATATCTAAATGGTTGTCCACTAGGACTCCAAAATCCCTCTCACAGGTACTACTATTGAGCAAGGTACCACATATACGGTACCTGTGCATTTTGTTTTTTTTTGCCTAAATGTAGAACCTTATTTTTTTTGCTGTTGAATTTCATTTTGTTAGATAGCGCCCAATGTTCAAGTCTGTCAAGATCTTTCTGTAATTTGAGCCTATCTTCTGGAGTGTTAGCTATTCCTGCCAGCTTGGTGTCATTTGCAAATTTGATGAGTTCCCCATCTATCCCCTCGTCCAAGTCATTGATGAAGATGTTGAAGAGTACTGGGCCTAAAACAGAGGCTTGGGGTACTCCACTGCATACTTCCCTCCATGTGGATGTAGTTCTGACTACACGTTGAGTGAGGTTGGTCAGCCAGTTACGAATCCATCTGGTGGTGGTGCTGTCTAACCCACATTTTTCTACTTTATCTAGTAGTAGGTTATGATCTACTTTATCAAATGCTTTACTGAAGTCCAAGTAAATTATATCGACAGTATTCCTCTGGTCTACTAATTTTGTCACTTTGTCAAAGAATGCAATAAGATTAGTCTGGCATGATCTGTTTTTGACAAACCCATGTTGGCTTTTGGTCATTACTTTGTTTGCTTCTAGGTGTTCGGTGATTCGTTGCTTGATTATCTTTTCCAGAATCTTCCCCGGTATTGAGGTCAGGCTGATAGGTCTGTAGTTTCCTGGATCTGTTTTTTCCCCTTTTTGAAGATGGGAACTACATCAGCTCTTTTCCAGTCCTCTGGCAGCTCCCCTGTGCTCCAGGATCTTTGAAAGATATAGTTCAGTGGTTCTGAGATTTCGTCTGCCAGTTCCTTCAGAACCTTGGGGTGTAATCCATCCGGTCCTGGTGATTTGAACTCGTCTAGGGTAGACAGGTGTTCACTTACCATTTTCTTCCCTATTTTAACTTGTGTTTCTAATCTGTTTTTTGTAGTGCTGTTTTTGATAGGTTGGATTGTTTTTTCCTTTTGTGTAAAGACAGATGCAAAAAATGAGTTAAGTAGATCTGCTTTCTCCCTGTTGCTTGTCATCTTCTTGCCACTTTCTCCCAGCAATGGGCCAATTGTTTCCTTGACTTTTTTCTTGTTTTTAACATGTTGGAAGAAGCTTTTTTTGTTATTTTTTACTTTTGTCGCTAACCTTTGTTCATTGTGAGCCTTAGCTTTCCTCACTTCATCTTTACAGGCTCGGGCTATTTGCTGATATTCTGCCTTAGTTATTTGCCCCTCTTTCCACTTTTTATATTTGTCCTTTTTGTCTTTCAATTTGTCAGATAGTTCTTTATGCATCCATGCTGGTTTCTTTTGAGATCTATTATTTTTCTTCTTCATTGGTATTGTGCTAGACTGCACTTTTATAATCTCACTTTTCAAGATTTTCCAAGCTTCTTGAGTTGTTTTCCCCCTGAGGATTCTTATCCATGGAATCCTTCTCAAGGTCTCTTGCTACACTGCCTCTTAGATAGAGAAAATTGAGCTATGTGTATTTCCACATTTATAACACAATACCTAGACAGGACCAAAGATGACACTTCTATGGGGTGGATCAGGACCCAGGGTTGTCAGGTAGAAGAGCAGATATAGCATATGGCCGTGATGGAAAGCAGAAGACTGCATAGATTAGATTAGATTAGATTAGAATAGAATAGAATAGAATAGAATAGAATAGAATTTTTTTATTGGCCACATGTAATTGGAACATACTTGGAACCCAAGGAACTTGTCTTGGTGCATATGGTCTCAGTGTACATAAAAGAAAAGATATGTTCATCAAGAATCATTAGGTACAACACTTAATGATAGTCATAGGGTACAAATAAGCACTCAGGAAACAATATCAATTGTAAGGAAACAAGCAACAAAGTTATAGTCATACAGTCATAAGTGGAAGGAGATGGTGATGAGAGCGATGAGAAGATGAGAAGATTACTAGTAGCACAGACTTAGTAACTAGTTTGACAGTGTTGAGGGAATTATTTGTTTAGCAGAGTGATGGTGTTCAGGAAAAAACTGTTCTTGTGTCTAGTTGTTCCGGCGTGCAGCGCTCTATAGTGTAGTTTTGAGGGTAAGAGTTGAAACAGTTTATGTCCAGGATGTGAGGGGTCTGTAAATATTTTCACAGCCCTCTTTGCTTCAAGTGGGATGAGTCTGATTAAAGTCATGTTAAAATATTTAGTATACTGTTTTAGGCACATCATGCATTGTTTTTTGATGTGTCTACTTTACAATTATCTTACTTTTTAAAATTGTTCTGGTCTGTGATCATAATAAACTGAATATGTTTTTGGGATCATTGTGGTGTAAACCAAGTTACTTCAAACTATACTTCTATTTCCTGAAGCAGAACTAAAAAAAAAAGCAACTCATTATTATTATTTTAAAAAATGCAGCTGAATAGAAGAACAAGTAATAACTTATGCTGAAGTCCCAAAATCTTCTTAAATCTATTTCCATCATCCTCTATAGTAGCACAGTATACAGTCAATTTTGTAACATCTAAGATTTAGACCTAAGATGTCAGAAGAAGGTCCACTAACACGTTCTGTTTTTCTGTTGCAAAAAGGACTCAAAACTAAATTCCAGCTAAGGTGTAACAAATGCCCTGTGATTAAAAGAGACAATGCAGAGCTTGTAAATTACAGATACAGTAGTTTCTCACATCACAGTAAACCATGGCTTAATCATAATGTGCTGAATAAATCACAATTGGCTTGCAACTACATTATATGACAACCACACATTATGACTTAGCAAATGAGCAAAGTCAGTCACTGTAGTTTAAGGCATCTTCCATAGACTCAGTGAAATTCACAAACGTTCATTTTCATTTTAAAAATTAAATTGATTATAAGGCCATTCCAAAAAAAACCTCTACTTCCTCTAGACAATCAGCAGCCAGAAGTTTTAAAACATTTATAAAAATGAAACATATGAAGTGATCAGAAGGGTTTTCCCTAACCCACTTCATTATTTTTTGTCCTCTTGACATTTCTCCCATTTCTCCTTGACCATTAAGGAATGATATGGTTCAGCAAATAACCAGCCCAGGAGGACATGCCCCCACCTTACCTCTTTAATCTGTATGAGATCAAAGGCCTCCTTTGTTACCTCTGAAATTCAAATGGCATAAAGAAGTCATTATGGCTATGACTTCTCTTTTCTCAGCCCGGTGTGTGAGTTCAGCAACTGACTCAAATAGAAAAAGCTAGATTTTCCATGCTCTTAGGAATGCCTTTCCCCCACCAAGACATACAGTAGAGCTCTGTGTGCTGGATGCAGAAATCATTATTCAGTCCAGCGCTAAAGAAATATTGAGCCGCTGTTACAAACATTTCGCCACGAAGACTAAAGTCCTGGAGGATTTTAGACAGCTTGTTGGAAATTGTAGCCAAGTGCCTGACCTCAGTTCTGGAACCAGTTAAGTGCACAGAAGCTCTTCTGTGGGCTCCTCCAAACTCAGTTGGGGAAATGAAACCTGCAAACCTAGCTACACTCACGTAGGAGAAAATCCAATTGAACACTTTGGAGGATTCAGAATAAACCTGTTATTTAAAAAAAGAGAGATTCCAGCAACTGGGAGAATGTCGCCTTAGCAGACCAAGGTTGATAGAAATAAAAATCTGATAGCTGTCCTTGAACTGAGATCAATTCAAGCTCTTGAACTAAGATCAATTCAGGTAATTGCAGGTCATTGCTATGAAATACCACCATTTATTGACATACATACACACATATCTTCAGAAGTTTTTCAAAAAGGGCATCTTACAATCATGCAAGCATTACAAAGAAATAAAATACCTAGTGGTTTAATAGATCCCCGGCTTCTTCAACAAAACCAACTGACTTCATCATTTCTCAAATTATGTTTCCCACCTATGAGTTTTGGTCTCTCAAATCAAAGACCACATGGTTGTCTATGTGGTTTTCCGGGCAATATTCCTGGTAATAAAAAAGTGGTTTTGCTGGTACCTTCTTCCTAGCATTGAGAGAGAATGACTGGCCGAAAGTGACCCAGCTGGTATTATTGCTTCAGAGATGACAATAATTCAATCTCACAGCTCCCAGTCCAGTGCCTTTAACTATTACACCAAACTGTCTGCTCAAATATGCCAGATGATTCTAAACAGGTGATTCACCGCCTTATCCTGCAAATGAGACTGTATAAATAATAATGCAGCCTCAGAAGTTAGATGCCCAGCATTCCTGGATAATAAGCAGGTACGAAGCCTATTTAGGATGCTCTGAATATCCCTTTCTAAGGTATTAAAGATACCAGTTTATTAATGGATCAAAGGGAAAAGACAGAAAAGGAAAAATTAGAAAAATATGCCAAACACAAAGATGGGCCACCTGGAGAAAGCAGCTGATAATTCAGAATGATTATTTGCTACCCCTGAATCCATTTATGCACCCTAACATATGACAGCACTCCATTCCTTGCTTTGCAAATAATCCCTGCCCTATTGCTTTTAGATGAGAGTTGGTGTTATTCCACATTAATCACTCTAGACAGGATGAGCACGATTATTATTTTTTTGCAACTCTTCCACAGATGGCTCAATATTTAAATTCAAAAGAGACGCCGAGAAGGGAAGTAAAGGAGTGCGCGGAGATTGGAGAGTTGAGGAAATTGCAAGCAAGCAAGGTGGGGTGCCGGCTCCCCGACAGCCTTGGAAAGAAAGCAAAGGCATCGAAAGTCGGGGGGGGTTTGAAGAGCAGAAGGGGACCGCCCACTTGCTTACCCCGGCCGTAGGCGAAGTGCAAGCGCAGCGCCTTGCCTTGGCGCACCAGGTTGATGTGCAGGTAGGTGAACCAGACGGCGAAGGTGAGCAGCACCAGCAGCAGCAGCAACTTGAATTGCTTCCGGATCTTCTTCACCGGGAACCACAGCATCCTCCAGGCAGCATGCCCGGGGGGGTTTATCTACCCCCGGAGGGTTAGCTGGGGCGCTCGAGCCGTCCTTCCCGCGGGAGGATGAATGGGAGAGGAAGGGGGAGCGACAGACGCGAGGGGTCAGCGTCAGCCCCTAACCCGGCCTCCGCGTCGCCCCTGGCAGCTCATCTTGCCCCGAAGGCAAGGACGATGCTTTCTCCCCGCCGGCCGCCGGCTGTGTTGTCGGGTTACCTGCAGCGGCGACGGCAGCAACTTTGGCGTCTCCGGACTGGCGCGCAAACTTCGTTTCGGCGCTGTCCAGCCGAAAGGGCTGCCGATCGGAGGAGGAGGAAAAGGAGGAGGAGGAGGAGGCGGCTGCCGAAAGCTGCCCCCAGAGGATGCGGGAACGGGTGGGGGATCTTAACGCTCTCCCCCACGAAAAGCTCGGCCGCCTCCAACCAACTCCTGGCGGGAAGGGACAAAGGCATCCAGGCAGCAGGAGACTCCCTCCGACCGCGAGCGATCGAGCGGCGCGGGAATGTATAGCTGGCTCCCTCGCCGACACCTCCGTTTACCTGAGGCTCTGTGCATGGGAAAGCAGCCCGAAATCCCCGCCCCACAACCAGGCTAATAGAATTCGTCCTCGGCAGGCAATGAATGGAAGGAAAGAGAGAAGCTGCCCAGAGAGTTTCTGCCCAGTCCCGGCTTTGGGCTCTTTCTCGAATTATTGCGGCTCCTCGGCCTTGCACTTTAGAGGATTTTCGTGACGGAGGCAAAGCCGGAGCTGCTGCCGCCTTTCCTACGGCCGTCCTGCGCGCGCGGCTCGCAGCGATGCCCAGGCGGCATCATCGCCTCTTCGCCGTCGCTGCTCTGGCTTTTGGCTCGAAGAGAGCAGCATCCGCACGCTGTGATGCAACCGAGCCTGAAACGGGGCAGCCAGATGGGCAGCCCTACGGAACCCAATGGCAACCCCGTTTTTTTCGATCCGCCCAATCCTCTCGCTCAGGAGGCGGGTCAAAGGCGAGGTTCGGCTGTGAGCGGCGTTCATCTCCACGCCAACGTGCAAACATCCACCTGGGGAGCGGATTCCGTGCCTGCCTAAGCAAAGGAGGGGAATGATATATTGGTGGGAGGAGGGGGGCTGCTATCATTCTCTTGCAAACCTCCCGGGCCTTCAGTCTGCATCCTGAAAGAGAAATCTGGCTGCTCTGACTTCAGGGAGAAAAACCTTCCCGTTTTCTATGTATTGTTCGTTTGAGATGCCACTTACAACCCTACTAGGGCGTCCCCTTCGTCAGGGATGGTATCTTCCCAGCAGATGCAAGCTGGTACTCTATGAGAAGGGAGCAAGATTTTTTCCAAGATGGTAAAAGGCTGAGGATGCAGGCAGCCTTCTTGGAGATAGATGGCTGCAGGTGAAACTGTGCGGCTGGCTTCCCTTATGGCAGAATGCCAGAAAGGGATATATCCCAACAGTGAAGAGTTCTGCTGTGGGGCTCAGCCTTTGCTTCTCCTGGATAGGGGCAAGTCAAAACTCTCTGAAACCGGGGAAGTTTCAAGTATGCCCATTGGAGCTTCAATCAATGCTAGACCTGCTTCTGAAAATCCTTCTGAATCATCAAGGAAATTGCTTTGCTAGTGCTCTTCAGAAATTAATTTGCGATAATTGACTTCAATTATTGTTGGTTATTACATGATGTAAAAAGTGGAATAGGCAAGAGTTTTTCTGAAATGTCTAATTTAGATCACCCTCCCCATTCTGATTTCATAAATGCCAAGTGCGATGTGGGGGGGGAGCTGAAAATGGTTGCAGTCAATGTGTTCTCAAGAGGACCCCAGCAAATATTTTATGGTTTCTCCTCTATCCTTGACATTGTCCTGCCTGTTTTGTAAGCAGCCATTGCTTTCTCTGGAGGCCAAGTCAACATCTGTTGATTTGACAATGGAGTTTAGCAAAGAATACATTAGAAGGGAATGACAAGAAATGAAAGCGCAGGAGCTGTGACTACCTATGTTAAAGCAAGAAGGGTTTCTTCAAACATGTCAGTTGCAAAACAAAGTCAAAAGAGGCATTGGGGTTGCTCTTCATTCTAGATCAGTGGTTCCCAACCAGTGTGCCGCGGCACTAAGGGGTGCCGTGAGATCTTTTGAGGGTGCCGGGAACTTTTGAGCTACGGAGATTTTAAATATCTATTTCCTTATAAGGGTGCCGGGAACTTTTGAAAGGCTTTCCAAGGGTGCCTCAAACAAGAAAAGGTTGTGCCTCAAACAAGAAAAGGTTGGGAACCACTGTTCTAGATGGTGATATCTACAAATGGCCAACAGAAGCAAAGGAACTCAATTCCTATTTTCATCCCCACAAAAAATGATGATTTGAGTATCTTAGACTAAGAATGAACACAACAGGTAAGGAAGAAAGTCAGAAATTATATGGTAAATTTGAATGGCCATGCCCTTATCTCCTGATAAAATGCACAATAGAATATGGAAGGGATTGGTGAAAGAGCTCTAATGAGCTCTGTTCATTATCTTTGAGGCAATCTGGAGAATAAGGGAGATACCAGGGCACCACAGAAGAAGAAATTTGGCCTTTTCTTCTAGAAAAAAAGAAAGAGGATCCCAGTAATTACCTATCAGTGAGCTAACAATACCTGAGAAGGTGTTAAAGCAGATAATAGGGCAGACTGTATGGAATTAAAAGACTTGCTACATGTCATGTAAGACAAATTCTTCTTTGACAAGGTAACTCATTTTTGGCAGGGAATATACTGTAGCTGTAATCTACCTTCATCTCAGCAAAGTTTTTGACAAGGTTTATATGACATCCTCTTTGATGAACTTTGAAATATGCTAGTGTGTGGTTTGCATTGGCACTATAATAAGATAGGTCCACATCTGGCTGGCTAACCATGTTCAGAAAAAGCACTGCTAGCTTTACATCAAGATGGACAATCACAACCAGTGGGTGTCACTGTGTCTTGGGGCCAGAATTCTTCAACATTGTTACCAATGATCTGGATTACAAGATTGATTGGTGGATGACTATCAGATTTTTGGATGACAGGGGTGTTTGGCTAATACTTAGGAAGAGGGCAAGACTATAATATAATTTGAACAGGTTGGAAGATTGGATTGAGAGAAAAAAATTCAGGGTAATTTTAAGATATTATATTGGGGGGGATATAGAGCACACATATAGAGCTTCATGGCTTGGAAACAGTACATTAAAAAAGGACTTGGGTGATAAGCTGACCATGAAACAGCAATGTGAGACAGCTTCTAGAAAGGCTGTGTAGGAATTTAGCACCCACCCCCCTCCTAGAAGAATGAAATATTCTAGGAAATATTTTAAAAAGCAGAATATTATACCTTCCTGGATGAGAAAAGGAGAAACATGCTCTTGGAAAGCGGCCCCCACCTTTGTTAATAGCCCCAGAAAGACAAAAGACATCTTATCTACAACACAGAAGACCTTCAGCTCCAGGGTGATGGGATTAAGACATGGCCCTCAGGACATGATAGGATTAGCCTCTACCCATCTCACCACATGGCACCTGGGAAGATTACATCAGCCAGCAAGGCTCAGGCAAGCTTGAGGGACAACCTACAATGTTAGCTAAGACTCCCACCCCCTGGGAGTCTGACAACCAATCAGGATACTCTTCCTGTGCCCCAGAAAGTTCAAAGCTCAGAAAAAGCATAAAGCCAGGGAGCACACAGGATCTCAGCCCTTTTTCTGTTCAGGATCTCAAGCCATGTGATCCTGGCCACCATTAAACCATCTTTCCAAGCAGCCTCCATGTTTCCAGTGTCTTTGTCCCCACTTGGAACTGAACCCAGATGGATATTTCTTCCAACAATTGCTGCCGTCATAAATAGCATCAGAAGAAATGTGTACAAAAAATACATAGTCCTTATTTTCTCTTCTGCATTACTGACACCATATCTGGACTTTTGTGGACAATTCTGGCATCAGTTTTCGAGAAGGGACAGTTTAGATCAGGTTCAGAGGAGGGTGACAGGCTTAATACAGGGACTTGAGAACACAAGGACAGGCTGAAATGACTTAGGATCTTCAATCTGGAAAACATAAAACAAGGGGAATTGTGATGTTGGTGTTCAAGTACATTAAAAGGTACCATAGAGAAGAGGGTCAAGAATTACTTTCTATTGCCATAGAAACAAGGACCAGAAATAATGGGAATAAGTTCCACCTACCTACATTTCATTTAAAAATAAGGAACATCTTGATGATAAGATCTGAGCATTGGGGAAATGATTTGCCTATAGAGTCTGTGGATTCTCTAGCCCTGGACGTTTTTGTGAGCTGATCTTTTGGACTTTATCCTCAGGCCTGATAGACTAAGACAGGTAATATGGACTGGGATTGTTGGTTTTATTTTGTAAAAGTGTTTTCTTGGCAAGAGTTGATGGCCACCAAATCTCTCCCTGGGTGTGAGCCAGAGAAAGAAACCTTGTTGATATTGGTAGGGGGAATGAACTCACCTGACAAACTGATGAAAAGGAATTGGTTTGAAGTGTCTGATGGGAGGTAGATACTGGTTGTGGAAGTTGCTGTAAGGGACAGTTGGAAGCACAAAGTACATGGGCAAAAACTCCCTCAGAACCAAGATGACCACAAGGGAGATAGGTTTTTGGTTTGGATAGGGTGGGTCATTCCAGACTTAGTATGAGTTGTTTGTGTTATGATCACAGATGAGAGGATTGACTTGATGTGTATTATCAAAATCTGGCTGGACATGAAAGGAAGTGTTTTCTTGGAGATGGACTTACCTGGGTTTCTGGTGTGGTATCTACCAAGAAGTCAGTGGGGGCTGGGGGTGGCTAAGGTTATCCAATATTCTCTGAGGCCTTTCAGGGGCCCTGGTCTGAAGATTAATGGAAGTGAGACCCTGCTTGTTAGGTTGGGCTCTAGGGTTTAGCTGACACAGTTGCCGTTATGCTTGTTTCTCTGCTGTATATCAATCTACCTACCTTACCATCTCAATTCTGTGGCCAGGCTGCTGGTGGTGTTCTCCAGGACGGTCCTGGGGAACTTCAATTTGACTTCTTTGGGGACAGAGTTTGAGACAATTTGAGAGTTCATAGTCCATATGGCAGCCATGGTCAGCCTTTCATAGGTCATTGAGACATGACAACAGTCACACACCTTATTTGGCTTCCCTGTCACAGTAGTGGCAACATGGAGTTGGGTGAGACTTCTATTATTCCCCTGACAAGGTCATATCATTCTCTGGTAGTTCTGGAGTTCTCTGATGCTAGCCCCAGAGCAGGAGGCTGGACCTATTAAGATCAGTCCATCTCCGGCAAATGATAAACCCTACTAGGTTCCAGAGGGAGATTGGGGTTGTTCCTGAAAGTGTGCTCATGGCCCACCTGAAGCCCTGCTTGCTGCTTGGAATGAGAGGGGAAAGGGGTTTTGTATCATACAGTGTCCTCCTGTGGAACCTGAAACTCCTAGTTCACAGAGCAGCTGAGGGAGATGAAACAGATGAAAAGACTTCTAGACCAGGGGTCTCCAACCCCTGGGCCATGACCTATTCAGAATTGGACTGTGTGAGTGGCTGGTCAGAGCATGATCAGCTTAAGCAGCTCAACTTGCTTAAGTGGTGAGTGGGCACTTGCATGCAGGCCCACCAGCCTGCTGCTCATGCAAGTTGAGTGGTGCACCAACTTGCACAGCCCAGTTCTCCTCTTCCCCCCACCCTAGCCGGGCCGCTGTCCTAGATTGCTGCTGGTGAATGACAAGGACTGAATCCAACCAAGCATGAAATAGACATGCTATTACAGGGATGTCAAACTTGCGACAACGTTGTCATCACATGATGTATCGCAACCTTTCCCCCCTTTGCTAAAGTGGTGGGCATGGCCAGCGTGTGACACATCCAGCCTGCAGGCCACAGGTTTGACAGCCTGTTCTATTAGGTCTACCTCATGGCAGTGAAGGGGGTGAAACACCTGGACAGAAAAGGCTCAGAGGGTTATCTACATGGTCACTGTGAGGAACATCAATACAGTTGAGCGTGTCCAGAGGTATTTTACGAGAAGAGTTCTCCACTCCTCCGCAACCAACAAAATACCTTATTCCACCAGACTTGAAATCCTGGGGTTAGAAAACTTGGAACTCCGTCGCCTTCGACAGGACCTGGTTTTAGTTCATAGAATCATCTGTTGTAACATCCTTCCTGCCAACGACTACTTCAGTTTCAACTACAATAACACAAGAGCTACTAATAGATTTAAACTTAATGTCAACCGCTCCAGTTTGGATTGCAGAAAATATGATTTCTGTAATAGGATTATCTATGCTTGGAATGCATTATCTGACTCTGTGGTCTCTTCTCATAACCCCAAAAGCTTTAAACAAAATCTATCCACTGTTGACCTTACCCCATTCCTAAGAGGACTCTAAGAGGCGTGCATAAGAGCACAAATGTGCCTACCGTTCCTGTCCTTTTGTTTCTTTCCCTATATATATATATGCTTATACTTCCTTGTTTCTCCTCATATATTTGTTTATACATTATATAATCTTTTAGTGTTATGCTTGTATATATTGTTTTGACAAAATTAAATAAATAAATAAAAATAAAATAAAATAAATAAAACATGAGCCTATGTCTGATAAAGTCTTATGGATTCACTCCAAGTTGGACCCCGGTCTTGACGCTCTATGAAGGTGACAGGCTCATTCTGGCTCATTCTGCTTTGGTTATCTAGGAGGACTTTGATGCTATTAGTCCTGAACAAATGAGAGGGGTTCTTGGGACTCGGTCATCTGTATTTTAGATTCCTGTCCCACCCGATTGGCTAAGACTTTCCAGGAGGTAAAATGATTGTGTTGAATTTCTCTTGAAGTGAGGAGGTGGTTTTGTTGTTCCTTAAAGAGGAAATAAATAAATTCAAGTCCAAATAAGCCCATGCACAAATTTATTTCTTGGCAGGGTTTTGGTTTTTCATATATTTGCAAATAGATTCAATATTTCTTAGATCCTGTTTTATTCACTTCTGCTAGCAGCGCTCACAAATTAGAAGCTGGGCAGAATGAAAACCCAGATTTAATTCCTATTTCCATACCACTTATGCTCCTATTGAATCCATGTAATGTTAAAAGAACTAACAAACAGAAACAAACAGGAATAATCTTAGTTTCATGTAGGGAAGCATAAAACTCATCTACATACCTGAGATCTGAGGGGTCAGACTTAAAAACACATTAGATGTTTCAATTCTATGCATCCATCCCTTTGCTTTTTGTCATTTGTCATTTATTTTTTTAATTTTTTCTGAATGAATGGTTTCATTCTTATTATTTTAATATTTAATATTCTCTTCCCTAGTCCCCTGCAGTTTTTCCACCTTAGTTTTCCCTTTACCCACTTTCCTACCTAAAGCTGCAATCCTACACATGTCTACTTGATGGTTACCCTATTTAAATCAGTGCAATGTATTTACAGCTAAAATCTGGGTGTACAGACTTTCTATCAAATGATTGGTTAGTATCATTAGAATGAGAATTTGTTCTTGTTTCAACCAAATACTGCATTTAAATCAATTTTGATAAGCAATTTAGCAGTGTCAAGGACTGCTATAAATCCTAAGTGATCTCAAAATAATATATACATATCATTTCTTGAAACAATATACACATATTATTTGTACCTATGTATAATATATACACGCATGCAGTTTCATTGATTTGGAGAGATGGTAGTGATCTGCCAAATCCTTCCTAATTTAGTTTAAACAAATCTGTAAATTTCCTAGTGAGAAATAATGCAACTAGTCTCGTTTTGTCTAAAATAAATGTTATCAGCCAATAATGAGGCTTAGGAAAAAAAGCATTACTACATTCATAACCAGTGGTGAACTCTGAACCAGTTTACTACAGGTTTGCTGGCTGTGCCTGTGCGTTGTGCCTGTGCATGAGCAGTGCGCACAATGCACCAAATGTGAGGTGCGCATGCAGTGCATGCCAAACGGAGGCATGGGGTAAGTAGAACAGCACGGGGGCGGGGGGCGGTGATCAGCTGTGCCTGCAATCTTTTTTTTAACTTTTAAAAGCATTTTTTTACAACCTATTCGGCCGAATAGGTAGTTAAAATGCTTTTAAAAGGTAAAAAAAAGGCTCTTGACAATCGCGCGGCTCAGCTGTGATCGTCCGAGCCCTTTTTTTAACCTTTTAAAAGCATGTTTTTAAAAAAGCGGCAAGTGGGTGACCTGGCGATTGGGTGGGCATGGGCGGGGGCCCCAGAGATATTTGCTACCAGTTCTCCGAACCACTGCCGCCATTGCTATCGGATCGGCCAGTCCGATCCGAACTGGGAGCATTTCACTCCTGTTCATAACCCTGTAATAATCCCAATGCAAAGTAAAGACAAAAGCAATTGGCTTAAAGCAAACACTAATGTATGCAATTATAAATATAAACATATATAAAAGCATAGACATAAGGCTTTTTGCATAAACTCTACATTCATTTTTAAATTGGGGAACCAATGAAAAAGGTGTATTATTAAATATTATTAAATCATTTCCTCAGAACTGTAACTAACACTGTACTCCCGTTGTTGCAACATCAATAATAGCAAGTTTCTGTTCTGTTCCTCTTTTTCTCTCTGTTTCTCTGCTGTTAATGTTTTTCTTAAAATTAGCCAAGTACAAGTCAGAGGTGCCAGCTTGTAATTCCTGCGGGCTTACCAATGACAGTCCAAATAACAGCTTCAACAAAGGTGACGTTGACACTAGCGCTCAAGTTCCTCTCCTTAGTGATATTTTTGTGAAATGGCAGTAGGGTGTGTTTTGATATTTATGGAACCAGCAAGTCAGACAATAGTTTAGGAAAAGTATCATGCCTTTTTAATACTAACTGAGTTGAAAGATAATGATATGTATAAAATGTATCAATGAAAAGGTCTACTAATTTTCACAGACTATGTGTTATTTTTTCCTTTTGCTATCAAAGATTGTCTGTCAGATACTCCAAATCAACCTGGTTATAAATATGTCCCCAGAGATGTGGGACAAAATCGTATCAGGAATTCTAGCTTAGCCTTCCAGGGGAACATGAGTATTATTTTCAGAATTGCATAAGTAACAGTAAATAGATAATGTTTTTATTTTGAATGCTATTATGTTAGATTTCAGGTGGTATATTCAGTCAGAAGAAGTTAGTTATTCATTAAATTTATATTCTGCCCATCTCACTGTTGAGTGACTCAACAGTTAACAGCCAAGTCAGTATTTTAACATAGGTTATTAAACAATTCATTATAATTCAGTGCCAACAAATTGCTAAATCACAGTCATTCTTAATGCTGATCCCCCCAAAAAAAGTATGTAGGAAGAAACCCTGAGTCTCAAAGGCTTTGTATCATTCTGATCAGAGGTGAAATGCTACTGGTTCGGATGAACTGGTAGTGATAAAAACTACTGGTTCAAGCAAAACGATAGTAAAAAAAAGCTAACAGTTCAGGTGAACCGGTAGTTTAAAAAAAGCTATCAGTTCATCCGAACTGGTTTTCCAACGATCAGCTGTGGTTTATATTCACTAGAAAGCAGGAAATCCTGCTTTCTAGTGAATCTAAATGGCGCAGCACAGCTGTTCCGCCCTCTCGCTGTTCTACTTACCTTGTTAAGCCTCCTTTTTCAGCACAAAGTACGTGTTTGGTGTTTATTGTGTACATGCATGCAGCATGTTTTTACCATGCATTGTGCATGCATGCACGCACCGCACCTTTGCCGCACACTGTACATGGGCAGGCAGCAAACCAGTAGCAATCCACGGAGGATTTCACCGTTGATTGTGATACTACTAGCAGTCCATTTAAAGTAGCAGTACCTTCATTTTGACAATTTGTTGTGAATAGAAACCTAAGCAAGGTCAAACCAGGTTAGTACTTGGATAGGAGGCCACCTGCAGTAGAACCACCAGCTGAAGGCGAGGAGGCCCTGATTGGTGTAGTCTTGTTAAAAGGCATTCCAGCTTGGGCCCTCATTTTACCCACCTCAGAAGGATGGAAGGCGGAAGCCATTGCAAACCTCTTCCATATTGTAATGATCCAAACTAGATGCAGGTATCCATAAATTTAAAAAGAATTTAGCTCAATTGAAGAAATCCCTTACTTTTTGTTAATGCCAATCATAATAGCATATTTTTTTAAAAAAATAAAGGCTGTGAAAACAGAATTTTCTTGTAGAATAATTCTTATGAATTCTTGCCATTTCACTATTGTACCAATATTTTTGATCATACACTTTATGGACAAAACTCCAGTACAAATGCATTCCCAAAAAATTAAGCATTCTGTATGGAGAAGGTACAGATAAACATTTTCCTATACAATTTTTCACTAGCTCAGATATTGCCCAGCTTTTGCTTTTCATGGTTACACAAAGAGCACTGAACTCTGATACTTTTGTAAAACTGAAGCCTAGAACAGAATTTAAACCGACATCTTGGTAAACACAGCATCAGTAAATACAGGAGAACCTGGCAACAGTAGTTCTCTCCCTGCCTTGTTCTTCACTCCTTGGGCTTCAAATTATGTGCCCTGTTTCCACTGCAGCATTATTCACTTGAGATGATGAATCACAAACCAGTCAATCAACATCTTAGCCTGGCATGTCATGTGAATCCAGCCAATCAAAAGTTAGCTTATGGTTCAAGTAGCAGGATTCATGCAGTATGCTAAGCAAAACTAAATGTGATCGGGCTGTGTGAGGCTCAACATGATGTAGGAACCCTTGGCTTAGGAGGCTGCATGCCAGTTTGGTCTAGTGCGGGTGTCAGCAACCTGCGGCTCCAGAGCCGTATGCGGCTATTTGGGCCCTCTGCTGTGGCTCCCTGTTGGGTGATCCCACCACTGACAGGTCCCGTCCCTCACCCTCCATTCCCAATCATTCCTTGCCTGGTCTGAGAAGGTAAGGGAGATGGTGGAGGATGGAGAAGCGGTGAGGGCAGAGACAGAGAGATACAGAGAGAGAGGGGAGGAGGGAGGGAGAGATGTCAAAAGGGTTTTGTGGTTCCTGGTGTTTTTTAACAACCGGTTCTCTGCCTTATTACCAGTTGGGTAGGTATGGCTAGGGGGGTTATATGACTAGTGGAAGTAAGTGATGTGGCATTGGCCATGCCCCCCCCCCGGTTTTGTGGCTCCCGGTGTTTTCTGTGGGAAACGGATCCAAATGGCTCTTTTGAGTGTTTAAGGTTGCAGACCCCTGGTCTAGTGGCTAAGGCATCAGGTTAGAAGCCAGGAGTTCTAGTCCTTTCTCAGGCATGAAAACCAGCTGGGTGACTTTGAGCCAGTCACTCTCTCTCAGCCCAACTCAATTCACAGTGTTGTTGAAGGGAAAATAGGAGCAGGAATAAGTATTAGGTATGTTTGATGCCTTGAGTTATTTATAAAAATAAGGAAGGCAAAATAAAAATAAACTAAATCAGTAGGTTAAGCCATAATATGGTTTGTTGTTTGGGCTTAGCATATTTTATGAACGGTGCAGTTGTTAGGTTTAGGAATTGTGTGAATCCAGAAAATAGCATCAATTCAGTAAAGTCAATTAAATTAATCAAGGCTATCTTGTGGGGACATATTCAGTTCCTCCAAGTTCCTGTTGGTAAATGGATACCTTCTTTTTTTTCCAGCTCCCCATTGCTGCTACTAAAATTTCATTTAATCAAGTGAAAACTGCCCCCCTCCAACCAGCAATCAATAGGTTGGCTAGATGCTGAGAACTGTTTTTGCTTTCTTTCTTGTTGCTTTTCTCCGCTGTTGACATTTTCAGCGGCTTAATTGATTGAACAGCCATTTCTCCAGAGCCTATTCTGTTATATAAAAACTGCTTGGCATTGATGCCAATTCTTTCTCCTTTTTGCCTGGCAGCAGAGAGGAGGAAAAGGGACAGGAGTTCCTGTGACCTTCTTATGATTTGATGTTAAACTGCTTGGAAACAGCATTATTATGCAACACTCCGATGATGAATACCATGGACGGTCTTAATTTTGGATAGAGTCAAATCTAACCCTTTTGTTAGCACTAGGTGGACACATTGCTGTTCACTTTGTGGCAGATCTCGCGCATTTTAACATCTCCAATCTTCTTTTTAAAGGTTTTCCAACCATTCAAGCCTCTTATCTGGATACTTGGTGAATCACTAAAGGAGTTGAGATAGTGCATGCTATACTGTGATTAACACCTTGCAGTAGAAACAATGGCTATGTAAATCCACTCTGCTTCTCACAGTCTGCAAGGGACTTGATAACCCACCTCTGACTCCTTTCATGCACTTTTACAGAGCCTGAAGTTGCCCGGCTTTCTCAGCCCTTAGGGCTTTTCTAGACAGCGAAGTTAAAATGTTGTTCTCCAGCACCAGCAGAAAAGTCTTCTCACATAAATTTATTGGTCCCTATTGAAGATCCGTATTCTCTCACCATAACACAGCTGGCACAGAGTGCAATGCTCATTTATTTATTGCAGCAAATTCGTGAAGGAAAGAACTTGGTAGAGATCCCTGGCTGGTTTCCCTTCCAGGTGTCCTTATTAGTGGGAAAAACAAGCATCACTCACTTCCCTTAATATGGGGCAAGAATGGATGAGTGTAGACAGTTGCTTAGAATGCTGCATCAAGCCAAAGGGGGCTTCGGCAGGTGGGAGGATCTTTTCCTATGATCCTGGCAACACTTTGTCTGTGCCTGTCACATGTCAGTTGGATTGTTACTGGCCACAAGTTTGCAATACCAGGAGTGGTGCAGTGGCCTAGAGTTGGAGCTCTCGCCTCACAATCAGGAGGCTGTGAATTTGATCCTAGGTAGAGGCAGATATTTCTCTCTCTGGGCAGAATGAGAATATAGTTGCTGAACAAAACCCGGCATTGGCGACAGGAAGGGCATCCAGTCAGTAAACACTCTGCTAGCTCCATTCAGTTGCCCAGACTCCACCCCGTAAGGGATTATGGGGTCGATGATGATGACAAATTTACAGTACCAGAGCCATGTTCAAAAATAACCCATCTGACAGATTACAGATGCAGAGGCGGGCTGTCAGCAGGTGAGATTACATTCCAGTTTTGGCTTTGTGGTCAGCAGCCTGTGGAATTAGCCAGTGAACAGCCATCAAGAACGTGCAGCTGACTAGCAATCGGCAGTCATCTCTGTGTTGGCAAATTGAAATGAAGTAAGCAAAATGGAGCTACCCATCACCATAAAAGACTGTGGTTCATTTCGGAAACAGCAATGGGAGTTGCAGCTCCATGATGCTGACACTGTGAGCATTGATGAGTCAAGGTAAAGATGAGTCATCAGAAAAAACTCATAATAATTTTTTTTTTAAATCTGCCATATGAAACTCCTTGATTGGCAAATTCTGTTGTTAAGCGAAACGTTTGTTAACGTTTGTGAGTTGTACCCCATTTTATAACCTTTCTTGCCACATGTGTTTGTCGTGTCCCACTCCTCCGCTGACGGCTGGATCAGGGAAATCCGAATCAGGCTTGCCTCTGCAGCTCTGCCCAAAGTCCTAGCAAAGTCCTCAGAGCAGGCAGGAGACCAGTAAGTGACTTCAGCAAGATAAGTTTGACTTTGCCTGACTCAGAGACTGCCAGAAAGCAGATCCTTTATATAGGCCATGGGGTGTGGCTCCATGACTCAGCACTCATTAAGGCCTGCCCCTCCCTTCCTTCTGTTGCCTCCGCCTATCCAGTCTTCTGATGCGAGGGTCACTCCAATCAGCTGTTGTTGGAAGTAAACTTTCCTCAGGCTCACATGCTGTGGAGGAGGGGGAGGGGTCTAGCTGCTCCGTTTGCCTGGGCATGGAGCCAGGGCTGGGGCCGGGGGATGCTCCCTCCTCTGCAGCCTGCTTGGGCATGGAGCCAGGGCTGGGACCGGGAGGTGCCCCCTCCTCTGCAGCTTGTCTGGGCATGGAGCCAGAACTGGGGCCGGGAGGCATACATTCCTCCGTGTTCGGGAGCAGATAAGCAGACCCCGGCTGCGGTGAGAGCGGACAAGTCACAACAGTGTTAAATGAATCACTGCAATTAAGTTAGCAATACACTCAACACAGTGATTAAGTGACTGCTTGTCGAAAGGTCACAAAAAGAAACCTCATGACCCTTAGGGCACTACAACCATCATAAATATGAGTCGGTTGCCAAGCATCTGAATTTTGATCACATGACCATGGGGATGCCGCAACGGTCATAAGTGTGAAAAAGGGTCATAAGTCACTTCTTCCAGTGCCACTTTGTAACTTTGAATGGTCATTAAACTGTTGAGGACTACTTGTACAGAACTTGTACTGTGTTTCCCTGAAACTAGGACATGTCCGGATAATAAGCCCAACTGGGCTTTCAAGCGCATGCGGTAAAATAACCCCCCCCCCAAAAAATAAGCCCCCCCAAATACTTAGACAGGAGGGGGGAAAGGGAGGGGGAACATCAGAGCCGCTGCCGCCTGACATCAGCAGGCCAGATTCGATGAGCCGGATGCACCGCTGTCACTTGAGAGAAGAAGAGAGAGAGGAGGCGCGAGAGCACCCATTTCTCACATTCTTCTCTTCCCGGGCAGTGGCAGTGTGATCAGCTCCCCAAATCTGGCTTTCCGATCTTGGCTGACGAGGGGGAGTGGCAGGTGGGGAGGAGTAGGGTGGCAGAGAAGCAAGAATTCTGCCACTCACCCAAACCCCAGATCTCCTGTTTGCCCTGCAGGCTCTTCAAGAGGAAGGCAATCGAGCCAGTCCATGGCTTTTGCAATCCAAGCCCGTGCTTCTTCTCCTGCTCCCCTTTCTTCCCCTCCCCCCTGAGCAGTGTGTAACTTGAGAACCAGCACCTTGGATTCTCTCTTTTAAACTCTTCCTGGCCGTCCTTTAGTTCTCTGCTTTGGCTCCAGGAGCTGCAACCAACCCCTATCCCATCACAATCCTGGCTGGGGGGAGGGCTCGGGAGAACTTCGGCAAGTCTGGCTGGGTGACCCTGGGGGTAGAGGCTCCTACCCCGGCCCCCTTGGCCACTTTGAGAGCGGCCATGCAACCCCAGCCCAGTCCAGCCAGCCTCCTTGGTTGGCAGCCTGGGAAGTGGGAGGAGAGAATATCCAAGAAGACCACCGGGCTGCCCCGCTGCGCTTCTTCTGCCCCCTCATCCTCCTTTCACACGTTGCCTCAGTCCACAGACAAGACCCCTCCCTGAGCTGCCATCCCCCCGATCTCCCACAATCCTTTCTCTGAAAGCCAATCGCACGGAGCTTGCTGGGGGGGGGGATGGAAGAAAGAAAAGTTTCCGAGCATTGGGGAGCTGCCATGATTGCTAGAGGCAGCGGTGTGAGCGGCCCTGGCAGAACAGCTGGTCAGCGCTCTGGCACCAGTCCCCCTCCCGGGGGCCAAGGTTTTGAGGTCCTGGACCTCAAAAATAATAAGACCCTCTGATAAGGCTAAGGCCATATTTTGGGGGTCAAAAGAAAATAAGACCCTGTCTTATTTTCGGGGAAACACGGTAATAGAACACAACACCAG
Organism: Ahaetulla prasina; assembly: GCF_028640845.1. Taxonomy (NCBI): domain Eukaryota; kingdom Metazoa; phylum Chordata; class Lepidosauria; order Squamata; family Colubridae; genus Ahaetulla; species Ahaetulla prasina. Next base: position 258,434,260 of record NC_080539.1, on the reverse strand, counting down.
GGCCTGAAGCAGGGGTGAAATGCTCCCAGTTCAGACCGGATCACCTGATCCAGTAGCAATGGTGGCAGGTGGTTCGGAGAACCGGTAGCAAAAATCCCTGCCCCCCCCCCATGCCCAGCTGAGCCACACAATCATCAGAGGGTTTTTTTTTTAACTTTTAAAAGCATTTTTTCTTCGACCGGAAAAATGCTTTTAAAAGTTAAAAAAAGCCTCTGATGATCATGTGGCTCAGCTGGGATTGTCAGAGGCTTTTAAAACCTCTTCGGCCCAAGAGGTTATAGAAAAAATTCTTTTAAAAGGCTCCTTTGATGATCCCAGCTGAGTTGCCTGATTGTCAGAGGCTTTTTTTTCTTTTAAAGGCAAAAAAAATGCTTTTAAAAGAAAAGAAAAGCCTCTGACAATCAGACAACTCAGCTGGGATCGTCAGAGGAGCCTTTTAAAAGAATTTTTCCTACAACCTCTTTGGCCAAAGAGGTTATAGAAAAAATGCTTTTAAAAGTTAAAAAAAAAAGTTGGCCATGCCCACTCAGTCACATTACCTCCCCACCAAGCCACGTCAACAGAACCGGTAGTAACAAATTTTATATTTCACCCCTGGCCTGAAGCATACAAAAATACTTGAGCAGATATAGATACAGTTCTACATCAATCTATTCTGCACAAAATGGAATCTAAGTGATCTTTTTTTAAAAGTAGTTTTGATTACCAAACAAATAAGATGCACCCTCATACTGCTGAAATTTAATTGCTGACTGCATACTGTATTATAGCCATCCTGTAGATAAAATCTGTCTAATAATAATAATTGTCACCCTTTAGTTGTGCAAGGCCCTGCTCTCTTCCAGATCCTCAATTGTGCGACTATTGTATGCTGAGAACATACAGTTCTCACAGGTACCATATGGCAGGGGTCTCCAACAAAGCTGGCTGAGGAATTCTGGGAGTTGAAGTCCACAAGTCTTAAAGTTGCCAAGGTTGGAGACCCCTGTCATATGGGATGATATTGGTAGATGCAATATGATGGTGATCCCAGGTAGGACAATTTTCTTTTTTATCCTCGGACTGAAATTTTATACACAAGTCTTCTCCACTCTAATGTCTGAATTGGACACTTGCTGTCAGAAGATCATAAGGTTTACGGTACTACTCAGGACATGAAAAACAAGGAGTGGTGTGGTTTTTATAATCAGAAAATAAATAGCAAATATTATATTGGCGTACCAGGCACTCAATAACCAAATAATATTAATTAGACTTGTGGCATATTGTATCTTTTAATATGATGACTACCCAAATTTATGCTCCAGTCACTCATTTTAAAAAAGGGAATTGAAGAGTACTGTGATCAAATTCAATCTGAAATTGACAACTTATTCAAGCAAGATGTGCTGCTTGTGATTGGGAATGGAATGATAAAATTGGAAATAGCAAAGAAAATATAGCTGGACCGTACACCTTGGAAACAAATAAAATGAGAGAATGATTTATCAATTTCTGCCAATCCAATTACTTCTTCATTACTAACAGTCTTCAAACAACCGAAACAAAGCCTACATACATGCACATCACCAGATAAATTAAATTGACTATTAATAGTGGCACAAGAAGGTGAAAGAGCTTAGTTATAACATCAAAGATGTGACTGGAGGCTGACTGTATAACATATTACAAACTGCTCAGGTGCAATTTCAAGTCAAGCTAAAGTGGATAAGAAAGCCAATCAGTTTCTACAACATAATCTTGAACATATACCCACATTGTCAAGGCGAACATCAAGAATCACTTTGAAGTTTTGAATCTCGTTGATGGAAACCCAGAGGAACTGTGGAATGAAGTCAAAAAAGGTTGTTAAGAATTAATGTGAAAATAAATTTCCAAAGACTAAAAAACAGAAGAAAGCAAACTGGATCTGAACAGACAGTGGATAATTGCCAAGAAGCGTACAGAAGCCAAAGCCAAGAAAAACAAAGATCTCAGGAATAAATTTAACAAGGCACTTTGTGAAGTCATGAAGATATACACTGTCTAAAGCAGTGGGGGCATTTTCATGCCTTGATTAATGGGACATAAGGATGAGCCTTCAGCGGTGAGAATGGTTTCTCAGTTGGTCGTTCCATTATCATTATTTATTTATTTATTAGATTTGTATGCAACCCATCTCACTGAACAAGGCAACTCTGGGCAGCGTACAATAAAATGAAGTCATAAATATAAAAACATTAAAAACGTGTTCTGTTTCAACTGGACTAAAATTAATGCTATGGAGTCTTAGACATCATTTTTGCAGTCATATAAGCCATCGGAAAACTTTGGCTAGACAATAAATTACCCCTTTTTACTACTGCCTATTATATGGTGAGGATGGCTGAGCAGTAGAAGTTAGTCTGCACCAAGCTTGAGCATCTAAAATCCAATGGCAAAAGGGTCTATGGAGATTCTCAGTCATCCAGGTCATGGTTGTCCCAAAGGTGCTTTTTAAAGAGGCAACTGGACTTTCTGGTTTTTCTTTGAAGACATTTCCCTTCTCATCCAAGAAGCTTCTTCACCTCTCAAGAGAATGCTGAGCTGAAATGATTATAAGTAAAACATCTTCCAGAAAAACCAGAAAGTAAGTTGTAATGTATCTTTAAATATTTTGGCGGGAAACAAGCACGTTGCTGATTGGTTGAAGCCGCCGGTTGAACTGTATATAAGGAGAGGTTTTTCCCCAGCTGGGTTGCTGGGTTCACCATATAGTAAAGAGCTGTTGTCACTATCCTGGTCTCCTGCCTCGTTATTGCCCGAATCTAACACTGGCGACGAGGATGGGATCTCGAGGTTAAGAGCACCAGGAACGAGCTGAACGCACAAAAGAACCGAACCCAGCAAAGCTCAGGGCAGAATCGCAGCGATGGCCAGCTACACTCCGCCCGCACCGTTTGACCCATCCAGGGAGAAATGGGGAACGTACATGACCCGTTTCGAGAGCTTCCTGGAGGCAAACGAACTGCAAGGAGTCCCAGACAACCGCAAAAGGGCTTATTTCCTGAGCCACTGCGGTCCCGAGGTCATCGACATCGCGGAAGCCCTGGCAGAGCCAACACCGGTACAATTGGTATCGTGGCAAACTCTGCAAAATCTATTGAAGAACCATTTCGCGCCTACACCGTCCAAGTACGAACGGCGTTTTGAATTTGGAGAGCGCAGACAGCAAGAGGGCGAGTCCATCAGCGAGTACATGGCCTCCCTGAGGAAAGCCTCAGGGGTAGATAAGGGTACCCAAAGATTGTGGGTACCGAGACTTGGACGAGGAGCTGTTAGAGCAACTCATCCGGGGGGTCAGAGACATTCGTTTGCGAAGGCGGCTGCTATCAAAAAGCAATCTAACGCTGGCAAACGCTCTGGACGAAGCCAGAGCTCACGAGATGTCCACCCAAGCGGCGGAAACCCTACAAAAGCCACTCACGCCAACAGCGAGCTCGAAGTCAACCCCGGTCCACAACGAAGAAATCCAGACCGAATCAGACGGCGAGGATGAGGAAGGAGTTTGCCTCACCGAGAGAAGGGGCAAAGAAGACCGGGATGAATGCGGAAGTTGCGGAGGGCAACACCAGCGTCAACGATGCAAGTTCAAGGATGCTACATGTCGGCGGTGCGAGAAGAAGGGGCACCTGGCTCAAGTCTGTCGAGCACCCCAACCTTCCCGCTGAAAATTCAAACAGACCAATCAGAGCGCAGGATCGGCAAGGCGACCCGCGATTGGTCAAAACAAAAAGGGCGCGAATTCAAATCGAACGACCGTGATAATAGGCCGTGCAGCAACCCGCGTCGAGAAGAAAATCTTCACAAAACCGAAAATCGAAGGAGTGCCGTGCCGACTAGAAGTGGACACAGGGTCAGCGATCACAATCATGTCCTGGGACACTTTTGCGAAAGCTTTGCCGAGAATCGCCAAACGCAAACTGCAAACACAGCGGCTACGAGTGCACGACTACCAAGGGAATCGCATCCCTGTTCGAGGGACCACCTCCGTCCGCGTCGAGTACGGACCACACAAGAAGACCCTGCCCATCACGATAGTCGAAGGGACCCTGCCAAGTTTGTTGGGACTAGACTGGTTCCGGGCATTGGGCATGGGAGTGACTGGCATCTACAGAAGTGACTTTAACCTAAAAGACACACTCATGAACAAGTTCGAAGATGTCTTCAAGGACTGCCTGGGCAAGTACAAGGGGACCCCTATTTCCTTCAATTTAGACCCCCAGGTAGCCCCCATTCGGTTAAAGGCAAGGAGAGTCCCTTTTGCCCTTAAACCCAAGATTGACAAGGAGATAGACAAGCTCATCAGTCAGGGGATACTAGTGCCAGTCGATCACGCAAAGTGGGAGACGCCAATCGTCACCCCAGTGAAATCAGATGGGTCAGTTAGAATCTGCGCTGACTACAAGGCAACGTTAAACAAAGCCTTGCAAAAAAGCGCTTACCCGGTCCCCGTGGTACAACACTTGCTGCACTCGCTGGGGCAAGGGCACGTTTTTGCCAAATTAGATTTGGCCCAGGCCTATCAACAACTGCCTGTAGATGCCAACACAGCCGAAGCCCAGACAATTGTGACCCACAGAGGTGCGTTCAAGTGTACCCGGTAGCAGTTTGGGGTGAGTGTGGCACCTGGTCTATTCAAAATTTAATGGAGCGACTTCTGCAAGGGCTCCGGGTAGTCCCTATTTCGATGATGTATTGATATCAGCCGAAAATTTAGAAGAATTGGGGGAGCGTTTGAGAAAAGTTCTGGGCATTTTCCGGTCAGCCGGTCTAAAGGTTAAAGTGAACAAATGCCAGATAGGGGTAGAATCCGTAGAGTTCTTGGGCTACAGAATAGACAAGGAGGGAATTCACCCCACTGAAAGCAAGGTCAAGGCAATACGAAAGGCTCCAGCGCCCAAAAACAAAACAGAGCTACAGGCATTCCTGGGTCTAGTGAATTTTTACGCGGTCTTTTTAAAAAATAAGGCAACCGTTGCCGAGCCGCTACATAAGCTACTGGGAAAGAATACTGCTTGGTCTTGGGGAAAGTCGGAAGCTAGGGCTTTCGAAGCAGTAAAAAACCTACTCTCGAGCGATAGCTTACTGATTCAGTATCATAGCTCATTGCCATTGGTACTAGTTTGCGATGCTTCCCCTTACGGGGTGGGGGCTGTGCTCAGCCACAGGCTTCCAAATGGCACAGAAGCCCCAATAGCCTTCTACTCCAGAACGATGTCCTCGACAGAGAGGAACTATAGCCAGTTGGATAAGGAAGCGCTAGCCATTGTGTCAGGGGTTAAAAAGTTTCACGAATACGTTTTTGGTAGAGACTTTGAAATTGTTACAGACCATAGACCACTGTTAGGGATACTGGCTGGCGACCGCCCAACGCCTGTGGCACTTTCGCCACGATTGACCCGATGGACTATCTTCTTAGCCGCCTATTCCTACAAACTGCAGCATCGGCCCGGAAAAGAGTTGGGGCATGCGGACGCATTAAGCAGATGCCCACTACCAGGGGCGATCGAAGACCCCACTCCGGGGACGCCCATACTGTTAATTGACTCTCTGGACTCTGGCCCAGTCACGTCTAAGGAGGTGGCTCGGGCGTCATACCGACATTACTTTGAGAACTGTACTCGGTTGGGTACAAGAGGGTGGCCGCTGCGCGGGCGAGCGTTTTAAAGAGTTTGTAAAGAAACGTGGGGAACTGTCGGCTCAAGGGGGGTGCCTGCTATGGGGGGATCGAGTGGTGATCCCAGAGAAATTGAGGAAAAGGGTGTTGGATCTCCTCCACGAGGGGCACCCGGGGATCGTAAGGATGAAGGTTCTAGCGAGAAGCTATGTGCGGTGGCCTTTAATGGACTCAGAAATTGCTGAAAGGGTAGGGAAATGTCAGGCCTGCCAAGAGTCCAGACCGCTACCCCCAACGGCCCCGGTTCGGGAATGGGAGAGACCCCAGGGCCCTGGACTAGAATACACATTGATTTTGCCGGCCCCTTCCACGGCCAAACCTTCCTGGTAGTAGTAGATGCCTACTCCAAATGGCTGGAAATCATTCTCATGAGATCCATGACAGCCGAGGCCGTGATCTCAGTCCTACGGCACCTATTTGTAACCCATGGGTTGCCCGACACGTTAGTTTCCGATAACGGCCCGCAATTCACGGCAACCCAATTTGAGGAGTACTTGGCAGAAGAGGGCATCCGACATGCCCTCTCGGCGCCTTTCCACCCTGCGACGAATGGCCTTGCAGAGCGTTCCGTCCGGAGCGCAAAAGAGGCATTGTCCAGACTTAAGCCAGGCGACTGGCAAACAAAAATCGATGTTTTCCTGGCCGTCCAACACAGAACCCCCTGTGTCACAACCGGCAGAAGCCCAGCCGAATTATTAATGGGCCGAAAGCTCAGGTGCCCCCTAGACCGTTTAAATCCAAACTATACGCCGGAGGGTTACAAGGGGGAAATCGGAAAAACAAGAGAAATGGACATAGGAGACCGAGTGTGGGCACACAACTATGGTGAAGGCCCAACCTGGATAGCAGGACAAATCCTAAACAGAACAGGTCCAAAATCATACTTGGTGGAGTTAAAGGACGGCCGAGTATGGAGGCGCCATATAGACCAAATACGGAAACGCATAGCCGAACAATCCGAATTAGTCGAAACAGGCCCTGACCATACAATGTTTGATTCCACAGCTGACTCAAACCCGGAAAAATCGCAGGACTTATCTGAAATTCCGGAGGTCCAGCGACGCCCACAGGTTCCAGTAGAAAACAGCAGGGACGACTCTGCTAATAATCCAGGGCCGGATGGCCTAGAGGAGGAGCTGAGAGGAGCAAACAGCCCCTCCGGTCAGCTCGACCCACTCCCAGGGAATGTACTGCGCAGGTCCGAAAGAGTCAGGAGATGCCCAGTCTATTTGCGTGATTACGTGGAAAAATAATATGTAAATATCATGTAAATATGGGTAAAGTGTTTTCTGGGAGGGAAGGAGTGTAATGTATCTTTAAATATTTTGGCGGGAAACAAGCACGTTGCTGATTGGTTGAAGCCGCCGGTTGAACTGTATATAAGGAGAGGTTTTTCCCCAGCCGGGTTGCTGGGTTCACCATATAGTAAAGAGCTGTTGTCACTATCCTGGTCTCCTGCCTCGTTATTGCCCGAATCTAACATAAGTTGCCTCTTGAAAAAGCACCTTTGGGACAATGGCAGAAGCAATTGCAGAGAAGAATATTTTTATTTATTTATTTATTTGTCAAACACAACAATATATACAAGTATAAGCATGAAATAACCATACGAATTGGATACAACCAAAGGGAACATAAGGACAGGAACGGTAGGCATGCTGGTGCTCTTATGCACGCCCCTTACAGACCTCTTAGGAATGGGGTGAGGTCAACAGTAGATAGTTTTTAGTTAAAGCTTTGGGGATTTTGGGAAGAGACAACGGAGTCAGGTAGTGCATTCCAGGCATTAACAACTCTGTTACTGAAGTCATATTTTCTACAATCAAGATTGGAGCGGTTCACTTTAAGTTTAAATCTACTGTGTGCTCGTGTATTGTTGTGGTTGAAGCTGAAGTAGTCTTCAACAGGAAGGACATTGTAGCAGATGATTTTATGAGTTATACTCCGGTCATGCCGAAGGTGGCGAAGTTCTAAATTTTCTAAACCCAGGATTTCAAGTCTGGTGGCATAACGTATTTTGTTGTGATCAGAGGAGTGGAGAACTCTTCTTGTAAAATATTTCTGGACACGCTCAATTGTATTAATGTCCGAAATGAAGTGTGGGTTCCAGACAGGTGAGCTGTAATCGAGAATTGCTCTAGCAAATGTTTTGTATGCTCTGGTTAGTAATGTAATATTTCTGGAGAAGAAGCTATGTAAGATTAGATTTACAACTCTTAAAGCCTTTTTGGCGATGTAGTTGCAGTGGGCTTTGGCACTTAGATCATTTGATATGAAAACTCCAAGGTCTTTGATGGAGTGAGGTCATCTACAAGGTCATGTCTATCAAGCTTGTATTTAGTGTTCTGATTCTTTTTTCTAATGTGTAAGACAGAGCATTTGTTGGTTGAGATTTGGAGTTGCCAAATTTTTGACCATTCCAACACAAAATCAAGGTCAATATCCAAAGTCAATATCCAAAGTTGTTCCACAGTAAATACAGAAAAGAACCTAAACAGTCTATATTCAATAATTTTAGATAAACATTGACACTTGAAATACTGATTTCTAGAAGAGACTTCAGAAACTAACAAGAAGAGGATTTTTCCTCTCATTATATTTTGGATTTATTCTGCCTGAATTGTATTGGCATATACTCAGCATTGATTTGGCCCCTTAATATTAAAGAATTAATGCCATTGCTGTAAGATCCAATTGCTGACATAGCCACAACTTTCTGGAGGTGGTTTCACCCATAATGGAACCAAAAATATGAGTTTTCCACTTGGGAGAAAGCTGTAGTAGATGTGATGTGCAAGGTTTGATTCAGTTTTTTTGATCAATTCATCCCTGTCAGTGGAATAATTGAATTGCCAGATCACTTAGTTGAGGTGAATTATATCAGGTGACTTTGAATATATCTGAAAATTTGATGGACTTTTATCCGTATCTATATGTTATTTTATCAAATTGAATATTTAAATCAAATCAAATCAATTGGACATGACTCTTTTTAACAAATCCTGGTGTTTTGGTATGCTATCTAATAAGTGGAGCTTATGCTGAGAGATCTATAATGATGATGATGATGATGATGATGATGATGATGATGATGAAAATGTATATACCATCCAATTCACAGGGATTATGGGTAGTTAATATCTATACTAATGAATTGCACCTGGGTAAAACTAAGTAAGGATCAATGGCATTCAAAGTGGGCTGGATTTCGTCATCTTGTACCTATATATGGATTCTAAACTGATGCCTCGTTTAAGTCCTCCCTCTACTTTTGCCAGTCTCTCTCTTCTACAATAACACAGGATACTGTTGATTGCAATGTTGCCTGTTTTCTTAGTCACGTTTCCTTTTGTCAAAAGCAAAACTAACATTCAGCATCTTTTAAAAGATGCCCAGTACAACCATGCCGAGATGCCCATTGACATACTGTCTGCTATGCTCCTCATGGTCCCTGGTCTCCACCACTCATGCTGAGATTCTCTCTTTAAGTTATGTTGCCGGCACAGCACCATTTTCCTTTTATTATAGTGCCTCCAGTCCTGCATCTGGATCTGTGCCAACAGCAGCTGACCGGATTGAGGCAGCATTTAACATTTTCAAAATAAATTCTGCCTGTACTTTCTTGGGTTGCTGCCAATTAAAGTACAGCCTCAGAAGAAGTGGAAGTTTCATCAGGCAGCAGCATCTGGCCAATCCTTTGTGAGCTCAGAAGCTAAACAGGGTCAGGCCTGATTAGAACTTGAATGGGAGATCTCCATGGAATAGCAAGCTGTCAGAGAGACTAGGAGGCAAGCAAACAGGGGAAAAAGAAATCCTAGAAGGCAAGGAGAAACCAATTCTGCCTTGTTTCTATGAAATGACATCCATACAGGAATTAAATATCAAATTGGACTTGAAGAAACCTTGGCCCAGAAGAAGAATCTGGTCTCAACCTTCATTCACATATTCCACCATCCACTTTCAATTCCTGTGAAACATAAGGTTTGGAATGTTGCCCAGAGGGAGACTTCTAATCTAAATATTAATTAATAAGGTGACATTTTAAGACTAGAATCTAATTTCTCCCCTCCCACTTCTGACTCCAGTTTTCTTACTGAAAATGCATGTTAAATATTCATTCAAAAATGTGCAGATGCCCATCACTGTGATGTCAGTATTCTTAGATCTGGCTCTCTGAGATGCATGTGCTGTTTACCCAGTTGTTCGGCTATTATGAAAGGACAGCAATTAGTTAATTTATTATTGTATTTTTACTGTGAAGGGGAAGAGTGGTTGTCAGCTGCTTTAAAATTTGTTTTTGGGTTACAGTCATAAAATTAAGGTGATAAGCTTTGTGTATTGGTATTTTGAGTTGATGGGAATACATATCTTTGGTTTTAGATAGAAGGTAGCAGAAATCTTGAGCCAGCCCTGGCCCTGGCTGGATACTGCCCTCTGCTCAGTCTTTGAAAATATAGCAGGCAAAATATGAAGTTGGAATGGTAAACAGAGGAAAGAAAACTTAATCTTCTGCTGAAATAAAAGTGAGATATCCTTCAGGTCAGGCTCAACTCTTGGTGACTTAACATAACATAACATAACATCAGAGTTGGAAGGGACCTTGGAGGCCTTCTAGTCCAACCCCCTGCCCAGGCAGGAAACCCTACACCATCTCAGTCAGATGGTTATCCAACATTTTCTTAAAAATTTCCAGTGTTGGAGCATTCACAACTTCTGAAGGCAAGTCGTTCCACTTATTAATTGTTCTAACTGTCAGGAAATTTCTCCTTAGTTCTAAGTTGCTTCTTTCTTTGATCAGTTTCCACCCATTGCTTCTTGTTCTACCCTCAGGTGCTTTGGAGAACAGCCCGACTCCCTCTTCTTTGTGGCAGCCCCTGAGATATTGGAACACAGCTATCATGTCTCCCTTAGTCCTTCTTTTTGTTAAACTAGACATACCCAGTTCCTGCAACCGTTCTTCATATGTTTTAGCCTCCAGTCCCCTAATCATCTTTGTTGCTCTTCTCTGCACTCTTTCTAGAGTCTCAACATCTTTTTTACATCGTGGCGACCAAAACTGGATGCAATATTCCAAGTGTGGCCTTACCAAGGCATTATAAAGTGGTACTAACACTTCACGTGAACTTGATTCTATCCCTCTGTTTATGCAGCCCAGAACTGTGTTGGCTTTTTTAACAGCTGTTGCACACTGCTGGCTCATATCTAAATGGTTATCCACTAGGACTCCAAGATCCCTCTCACAGGTACTACTATTGAGCAAGGTACCACATATACGGTACCTGTGCATATTTTTTTTTGCCTAAATGTAGAACCTTACTTTTTTCACTGTTGAATTTCATTTTGTTAGATAGCGCCCAATGTTCAAGTCTGTCAAGATCTTTCTGTAACTTGAGCCTATCTTCTGGAGTGTTGGCTATTCCTGCCAGCTTGGTGTCATCTGCAAATTTGATGAGTTCCCCATCTATCCCCTCGTCCAAGTCATTGATGAAGATGTTGAAGAGTACTGGGCCTAAAACAGAGCCTTGGGGTACTCCACTGCATACTTCCCTCCATGTGGATGTAGTTCCATTGAGGACTACACGTTGAGTGCGGTTGGTCAGCCAGTTACGAATCCATCTGGTGGTGGTGCTGTCTAACCCATAACTTCATAGACCTGTCTGTGGCTTTCTTTTTATTTATTTATCTCTTGTCTTTATTATTTCTTGTTATAAACAACTCAAAGTGGTGAACATATCTAATACTCTTTCTTTCTTCTATTTTCCCCACAACAACAATCCTGTGAGGAGAATTGGGCTGAGAGATTATGACTGGCTCGAAGTCACCCAGCTGGCTTTCATGTCTTAAATGGGACTAGAACTCATGGTCTCCTGATTTTGTGCCTTAACCAGTAGATCTATTTGTCTGTCTGTCTGTCTGTCTATCTATCTATCTTTTTTCTTTATTTCTTTATTTCTTTCCTTTCTTCCTTCCTCTCTCTTTCTCCCTCCCTCCCCACTCCCCCCTCTCTTTCTGGTTTTGTCATTGCTATCTACTTAAAGTTTTTGCTGCTTCCAAGTCTAGTCATGACAACTTTCTGAACATCTCCTTTACGAGTATTGTCCAATTCTGCTTAGCTTTCAATCCCAGACAAGGATATTTGATAATATCTCTAAAAGTCCTCTAAGGGGAATGAGGGATATTTGGATTCTAGGCTTATGTTGGGTTGACCTCACTCAGTGATTCAAGCACGTGTGTTAACATCTGCTTGAACAGAAACTAGACTATTTATACACCTTTAATAGAAGTGTACGATTTGCATTTTCTCTTCCTCCAGAAAAATAGAGAATGAACTCTTAGCTTTTCCCAATCTGATGTGCATTCATGCTCAATAATAGAATATTAGTGCCATCTCTTGGTTATTAGCAGTAACCACACAAACACTGAACTGTACATTTCCTTATGAAATGTAACAAAGTAAAAATGAGCTGTTAATTGGCATGTCTATTAAGCCAGCGGTCACCAACTGGTGGTCCGTGGACCACTGGTGGTCCTTGAGAAGATTTTGGTGGTCCGCAGAAAAAATATTTGCATTTTATATATTACACTAAATCAGGGGTCCTCAAACTATGGCCTCTGGGCTGGATACGTGCAATGAATGTTTGTGTTGCCGCAGAGAGTCTCCCCTTTGGGGTCTTTTTGTGTGGGTTGGAGGGGGGCAGAAATTCCGACTTGGGGTCTGCTTTGGTCTCCAGGTGCAGGGCTTTGGGCGAAGGCTTGAGGGAAGTGCTGCTGGTGGCGAAGAGCCGGAAGGCCTTGTTCCAGTGGAACTGTATCATGGCCTGGAACTGGCTGACCATCTCAGCCCGCTGAGCCTCCAGGTGCCAGTACCTGGCCTTGCATTCCCGCAGGTCTTCCCTCTGCTTGGAAAGCCTATGCTCCTAGTCCTCAGTGAGGTGCTTCTGCTGAGCCTCCTTTTTGGTCAGCCAATTTAGTGGTCCCTGAGGTCCAAAAGGTTGGGGACCCCTGTATTAAGCCCAACTATGAAATTAAAGAGAGTGGAAAGTTGACTTAAATCTACTTTTGGGATGTCTTGCACAAAATTCAAAGCAAGACCTAAAGAAAATTTGTTAACCGAAAGTTTGTTTAGCTAAAAAAAGAAAAATTATTTCATATAATAACATTGTTATCTTTATCTTACTTTGTTCTGCTCAGACTACCTGGTTACATAATTATTTTTCTACTTTATGCTGGCATTTGTCTGTTTTATAAGCAAGAGTTGTTCCGTTTACAATGGGTAGAAAAACATTTTAGAATGAGTGCCTGGGAGTGTTATATGAGGGAAATAACTGAGTGCCTGGGATTGTTATATGAGGGAAATAATTGTTTTGATCTTGTATTAGCTGTATTTCACCTTGGAAATAGGTGAATAGCATGCATCTTCCTTTTGCTTTGACAGTTTTTGTGACCGAGTATGGCAGGTATAACTGACAATAACCATCTGAGACTGCCAGGTCCTAGCACAGAAATAAAATGCATCACTAATGCCTGAATTGTATTAAGCAAAACCAAGGCAACAGAAGAGATCAATGGTATGTCTCCAAAATCTTAATCTCTAAATGGATCATGGATAGCATCACATTTTATTTTTGTTTTTAAAACTCTGCTCCAAAACTGATGACTGTTCTGAACCTGCAAATCCAGATTATCATTAGGAGCTCCGAGCAATGAAAGGGAATGGTCTGATTCGTAGTAGAAAGACAAAACGGGGCTGCGTAATATTCCTCCCTCTCCAAGCCCATTTGCAAATTTCTCCTCTGGAGAGAAAACTGAGGGGGAAAGAGAAGGGGAAGAAAAGTTATCTAAAAGCTTCAAGGTATTTTTCCAAAGCTCAAAGCTGTTATGGGGAAGACAAAATAAAGCACATAGTATAATAAAAAGAAAGGAGACCATTCAATTATGTCAACTTAATGACATTTGCAATCAGTTAAACCATGAATAGACATCTTTTTAACAGCCTAACATTATGTGGGTGGCCAAGGGCTGTTGTGGGCAGTGTGAAGCCATAATCCTGTTGTGCTTGTTGAGAATTTTGATTGTCCCCTCCTCTTTATTTTATAAAGTTTTAAAGGCTGGTGTGAGATTTCACCTTTTGGGTGGGTAGTTCCTACTTCAGAATGTCAGGAAGTCATATGATCAATTTTTGGCAGCTTGATCAAAGAGGCCCCAAGGGCTATATAAAAGAAATTGGAAGGCTATCTGAATATTATTGGAAGGGGGGGCAGGGACTTGAACCCATCTGGCTTGCAATTGTTTTAGAAGACAAAGAAAGAAGTTGTAAGGTGAGAAGAAACTCTATCCCAAATAATATAGCCCCAGCAGAATTAAAGGAAACTTAAACTCAGCCTGTCAACCTAGAATGGGCAGAGATCACCAATGCCTCGGGAATTCAGACTCTGCACAACCTCTGGGAAAGTTTTCCTCTCTCTCTCTCTCTCTCATACACACGTTTTGTTAACAATGGCCCTCCTTTCTCTTTGCTGTTTGACTGCTTTTTAAATCTTTATTTTACTAAAGACACTGAATCTAAAAAATATCCAAGTAGCACATAAACTCTCTCTTCCTGAAACTATAGTATGCGACCTATCCCTTGACACTACTCTTCGATTCTTACTATGCTACAGAGCCCCCGACTATGACATTACCCACGCAAATATGCTAACCTCAATGCTAACATGGACTACCTCTTGCCCATACCCTCTCATCTTCCTGGGTGACTTAAATCTACCTCTCATTAACTGGACAACTAATGAATGTTCAACTGACCCAATCCATACTACACTATACAACACTGTTACAAACCTAGGTCTTGAACAACTTGTAACTAACAATACAAGACTCAACAACTGCCTTGACCTCATCTTCTGCAACAATCCAAACTCAATTTACGGACTACAAATTAAAGAACCTTTTTCAAACAGTGACCACTGCATGATTGATTTCGTCTCAATATCGTCCATACTTAAATCGTCATAACAACAGAACTCCCAACTACAACTTCAAAAAAGCCAATTACGACCTTATAAACAATGATCTTTCATTTCTGAACTGGCAAAATCTGTTTGCAACCTGCATAACCGCTGATGACCACTATAGAGTCTTCCTATTTGAAATCAATAGAGTCATTAAATTATATGTACCACGAATGACTACCATGTCCAAGAAAAACAAACTATCCATATCAATAAAAAAGCTTCAATCAAAAAAAAAATCCCTCTGGAAAAGAAACAAAAAAGGCTATGTTACAAACTTCAGAAACCGCTACAGAAACATATGCAACCAAATAAAAACTGAATGCACAAATTACCACACCAAGCAAGAAGAAAACCTTCTACGCACAAATTCCAATCGTGCCTTTTATAATTTTGTTAACAATAAACTTAAAGATTCAAGATCCATCCCACCACTAAAAGATTCTAACAACAAAGAATGCAATGACGAAACAGTCAAAGCAAACCTCTTCAACATTTTCTTTGGCTCAGTTTTTGTTAACTCCGATAACACATATCCAACATTCCAGACTTCCGGGTGGCTCCACCTCTTCGCTGAGCCCTAATTAAAGGGGCTCCGCACTGAACATCGTAAAAGCCAGGAAAAGCCGGCTTTAATCTTTTTCTCTGGATGAAAGAGGAAAGATAAGAGTAGCAGGAAATGTTGGTAGACCTCCCCAGAGGCTTTGTTTTAATTAAGCAGAGCTTCGAAGGGTTGATGGGTCCCATAAATATTCCTGCCATTCTCCGACTTCAGTGCGCTCCTGCAAAAGCAGGAAAAGAAGAAAGTGTCCATCTCTGCTAATTGTCTTATCTTTATGGATCTCTTTAAGCAGACGGAATGAGTGCCAGCGGACAATTATTGGATTGCAAGTATTTTTGACTTCCTGACTTCTACCTTCTAAAAAAGAGAAATTTTTTTTTTCCTTTGTTCTAATTGACTCTTAAAGATGGCGCCTGAACGGGAGTGAAGTGACGAATGGAATTTTAAACAGTCTGTCCAACTAAGAAGATAAGAAATGTTATGTGTGGATTTTAATGAAGTGAACTGAGCTCTCCTATACTTAAAGGGAAAAGAAGTTTCTAGACTTATATTTTGTGAATTTTAAAACTGAAATGGCTACTAAACCACCTAAGACTGGGGGCAGAAGGGGTTCTGAACCAGCTTTAGAAGATCTGATTAAAGAGCAAGGGAAAGTGTCTGAAGAAAGGTTTAAGGAGATTATGGATAATAATGAGAAAATAAGAGAAGAAATAAAAGAGAATAATAAAAAAATAAGAGAAGATATCTTGATGGCTTTTCAAGGTTTGGCAAAAAGACTGGAGGTGGTGGAGGAGGAGGTGCAAGAAATTGTTCAGTCAAATCAACAAATAGAAAATAGAATGGGGGGAATGCAAATCAAATTGGATAAAAATGAAGATCAAGTGGTGGTGATGCAGTATAGAATGATGGAAGGAGCTCTGAGAATTAGAGGTTTGAATGAGGACAAAGGGGAAGATTTAAAAAAAATTTTATCAGAAGCTCTGGCTGAATTTATTGAACTTGATCCACAAGAGGTTGCTTATCAAATTGACAAAATTTATAGAGTTAATTCTTGGATTGCTAGGCAAAAGAAACTTCCTAGAGACATTGTGGTTTATTTTTTGAAAAGAACAGTGAGGAATCAAATTTTGCAAGTTGCTTTTCAGAAAAACTTGAAAATAGGGAACAGGAGTTGAAGGTTTTGAAAGAGATTCCTCCCAAGATGTTAAGGGATAGAAAGGACTTTACATTTTACACAAGAACTTAAGAAATACCAGATTCAATTTAGATGGGAGGTTCCAGTTGGCTTGACAGTGTATTATCAGGGAAGGAGATATCGTATTGACACAGTGCTTAAGGCCAAAGATTTTCTTTCTACAGTGCTGAAACTTGAAATAGAAATAATAGAAAAAAGAATTCAAGAGACTCAAATGGGTGTGGAAGCTGAGGTGATTCCAGTGATGTTACCATCTGAGGAACAACCACAAGAACAAAGACTGACGAGGGGAGCCCTTAAGCGTAAAGAAAAGGAGCAACAAACTCAAAGTAAAGTTCAGGATTCTGCTACAGAAGCGGTGGAGGAGCACCGAAGATACGGGAGGACGATCTTCAGTTGATTGCTCAAAGGCTTCAGCAGCCCAGTAATGGCAAATAAAATCTTGACTTGGAATGTCAATGGTTTGAACTCAGCTCAGAAGAGAAGAAAAATATTTCATTATTTGAAACAATTTAAAAATGATGTTATTTGCTTACAAGAAACGCATATTAAATTATCAGATCAAAAGTACCTAATAAACTCAAAGTTAGGTAAACATTTTGTTGCTTCAGCTTTGGAGAAAAAACATGGCATAGTGGTTTATTTGAGAAAAGATATACCAGCCAAGTTAATAGAGGCAGATATTCACGGAAGATATATTGCTATTGAACTTACAATAGAAACAAAAAGGACTCTCTTGCTTGGTATATATGCACCCAATCAGCAACAAGAAAATTTTTATAGAATGTTATATGATAAGTTGAATCTATGGGATTATAAATCGTGCATTATATTGGGAGATTGGAATGGAGTAATAGATACACGAAAGGACAAGAGAATTTCTTCCAAGAAGATACCTGCACATGCAAAGCTGCCTAAATCCTTTTTTGATATGATAGAAGATTTTGAATTAAGAGATGTATGGAGACTGCGAAATTTGGAGGAAAGAGACTATACTTTTTTCTCTGATAGGCATCAATCCTTCTCACGTATTGATTTTATTTTAATTTCTAATGATTTGCTTTTTAGAGTGAAGAAAACTAAGATATTTCCAAGATGTTTGTCTGATCATAGTCCTGTTTGGATGGAATTGCAATATGGAAAAGAGGGTAGAAGAACTTGGAGATTAAATGAAAATTTGTTTAGATATCAGGATAATGTAAATCAACATTCCACAAACGAACCAGCAATGACTATGATGATTTAACTCATATAGATTTCACAGAAGACAACGTTGGTAAAGCTCTTCACAACTTAAAACCATCGCTTTCTATTGGACCCGATGGACTATGTGCATATTTCTTAAAAAAACTTTCCATTAATATAGCTGAACCCCTAAGTATTATCTTTGATAAAGCTTTCACTACCAGTTCTCTTCCCAAACTTTGGTCACTAGCCACAGTCATCCCCATCTTCAAAAAAGGAGACCCCAGCTTAGTCGAAAACTACAGACCGATCTCCTTTGTCACCTGCAAAGTCATGGAATCTATCATCAACCAATCCATTACCTCACACTTAGAAACTAACAACCTACTCTCCAACAAACAATTTGGTTTCAGGAAAAGTTATCATGTAACTTACAACTTCTCCACTGCAAAAACATATGGACTTCAAATCTAGATCAAGGCAAATCAATAGATGCAATCTACATAGACTTCTGCAAAGCTTTTGACTCAGTAGTACACGATAAACTTCTCCTTAAACTAACATCCTATGGCATCTCAGGACCCCTCCACAAATGGATATCTGCTTTTCTGTCTAACAGACAACAAGTGGTCAAAATTGGCAATGCTTTATCAAATCCTGTTCCTGTCAAGAGTGGCGTTCCTCAAGGCAGCGTCCTTGGACCAACACTCTTTATTCTATACATTAATGATCTTTGTGACCATATCTCAAGTAATTGTGTTCTCTTTGCTGACGATGTCAAACTATTTAACACCACAGACAACACTTCTATCATTCAAAACGACCTTGACCATTTAACCGCTTGGTGTAAAAATTGGCAGCTCCAAATTTCAACCAGCAAATACTCAGTCTTACAGATAGGAAAAAAGAACTCTAAAACTAAGTACATACTAGATGGACATTACCTTACAGACGACCCCCATCCCGTTAAAGACCTTGGAGTTTTCATGTCAAATGATCTAAGTGCCAAAGCCCACTGCAACTACATAGCAAAAAAAGCTCTAAGAGTTGTAAACCTAATTTTGCGTAGCTTCTTTTCCAAAAACACCACACTACTAACCAGAGCATATAAAACATTTGCTAGACCAATTCTAGAATACAGCTCACCTGTTTGGAACCCTCACCACATCTCTGACATCAATACAATTGAACGTGTCCAGAAATATTTTACAAGAAGAGTTCTCCATTCCTCTGAAAACAACAAAATACCTTATCCCACCAGACTTGAAATCCTAGGCTTAGAAAACTTGGAACTCCGTTGCCTTGACAAGACCTAAGTTTAACTCACAGAATCATCTATTGCAATGTCCTTCCTGTCAAAGACTACTTCAGCTTTAATTGCAATAATACAATAAACCAATAGATTTAAACTTAATGTAAACCGCTTTAATCTAGATTGCAGAAAATATGACTTCTGCAACAGAATCATCAGTGCTTGGAATACTTTACCTGACTCTGTGGTCTCTTCCCATAATCCTAAAAGCTTTAACCAAAAACTTTCTACTATTGACCTCACCCCATTCCTAAGAGGACCATAAAGGCGTATAAGCGCACAAACGTGCCTACCGTTCCTGTCCTATTGTTTTTCTTTTCTTCTTCCTATATATGTTTATATGTGTATATACTATATAATCTTTTTGTATGATGTTGTGACAAAATAAATAAATAAATAAATCCATCGCATCAAAGGATTCATCTTTCATCTTATTCATTGTTTGCTGCCTTTTTAAAATGTTTATTTTATTCTGCCTTTATTATTTTTATAAATAATTCAAAACAATGAGCATACCTAATACTCCTTTCTACTTTCTATTTTTCCCGCAACAGTCACTCTGTGAGAAGATGAGCTGTGCTTTGGAGATTTGAAGAATCAGGAAAAAAAGAAAGAAAGAAAGATAGAAAGAAAACCAAGTCATAGACCGTATTGGAGCCAATGTGGATTAGGATTTTTTGTCCATTTATTTTAAAGATCTGAACTGTGCTTTTGGTATCTTAATCAGAGGTGATATGCTCTTGATTTGGACCCAATCGCCTGATCTGGTAGCGATGGCAGCGGGTGGTTCAGAGAACCGGTAGCAAAAATCCCTGCCGCCCCCGCATGCCCAGCTGAGCCGCGTGATCATCCGAGGTTTTTTATTTTAACTTTTAAAAGCATTTTTTCTTCGGCCAAAAGAATGCTTTTAAAAGTAAAAAAAAAGCCTCTGATCATCGTGTGCCCTGACATATGCCCTGACTGAAGAAAAAAAAGCCTCTGACAATCAGGCAACTCAGCTGGGATTGTCAGAGGCTTTTAAAAGCATTTTTTCTACAATCTCTTTGGCCAAAGAGGTTGTTAAAAATGCTTTTAAAAGGCTCTGATGATCCCAGCTGAGTTGCCTGATTGTCAGAGGCTTTTTTTTCTTCAGTC
Organism: Ahaetulla prasina; assembly: GCF_028640845.1. NCBI lineage: Eukaryota > Metazoa > Chordata > Lepidosauria > Squamata > Colubridae > Ahaetulla > Ahaetulla prasina. Next base: position 258,414,166 of record NC_080539.1, on the reverse strand, counting down.
AGGGCATATGTTCAGTCAGGGCATATCCTGTACTAGAGGGAACAAATAAGTCTTGATAGGTTTTCTAAATCCCAGGAGAGATGGAGCTGGCTGAATATCTGCAGGGAGGCAAGTACAAAGAGTATCCAAAAAGCTTGCTTTTGAGGTTCTGCCACATGGCAACATCCTGTAGGGACGGGACCTGAGGGCAGTTAACTCTGAGCTGGTCAGACAGAAAGATGAATATAGGACAATGATAGTGAATCTGTGACGTGTGTCAAAGATGACATGCCAGGACATTGTAGGGGTGACACAGGTTATGCATTTGACACACTGATCCCCCAAAATTTTCCCCTAGTGCTATAGGAGGAAATGGTCTGTTGACAATGTTCTTTGGACAGCCCAGGGGTGAAATGTAAAATTTGTTACTACTGGTTCTGTGGGCATAGCTTGGGGGGGAATGTGATTGGGTGGGCGTGGCAAACTTTTTTTTCCTTTTAAAAGCATTTTTTCTACCACCACTTTGGCCGAAGAGGTTGTAAAAAATGCTTTTAAAAGCCTCTGATGATCCCAGCTGAGCCGCGCGATCATCAACGGGTTATCTACGGGATCGCCTTCTGCCACCATTTGCCTCCCACCGACCCGTGCGCTCCCATAGGGAGGGCTTCCTCAGGATGCCGTCAGCCAAACAATGTCGGCTGGTGACCCCCAGGGGGTGGGCCTTCTCTGTGGGGGCCCCTACCCTCTGGAACGAGCTTCCCCCAGGACTTCATCAACTTCCTGATCTCTGGACCTTTCGCCGCGAGCTGAAGACGTATTTATTCTTCCGCGCAGGACTAGCATAGAATTAGTATTAGTATTTGTAATTTTAAATGGGGTTTTATGGTTTATGTATTTTAATTTAGGGACCAAATTTAATAAGTTTTTAAGCATTGTTTTTATTTGTACTGTATCCATGGATTGTTGATTTTATCTGGCTGTGCACCGCCCTGAGTCCTTCGGGAGAAGGGCGGTATAAAAATTAAATAATAAGAAGAAGGGAGGAATTATACTTGGTTTCAATATGGGCAAATAAGTGCTAGATGGAAAGAAGATCAAAAAATTGGTATAATGCAAAGGGAGGAAAATTTAATAAAGCAAATTAGAAATCAGATCCAGGAGCATATAAAGAGATTGTATAATGTGTTGCTTGAAATAGATTCGGAAAAGGATTTGGTAAAGGACTGTATGATAAAATGGGCACAGAATATTCAGGAACCAATAATGTTGGAAACATGGGAGAAAATCTGGATTAAAAATGTTAAGTTTACACAAGCACAGAATTTAAGGGAAATTTTTTATAAGATGTTTTATAGATGGCACTTAGATCCCAAAAAATTATCATGTATGTATCCTGATATCCAAGCGAAATGTTGGAGGTGTGATTGTGATGACGCTATATATTTTCATATTTGGTGGACTTGCAAGAAAATTAAGGCCTTTTGGATAAGAATTTGGTGGATTATTCAAAATGTACTGAAGAAGAAAATAAAGTTCCTGCCGCAATTTTTTCTTTTGGGAATTATAACGGATTGTACAGGGATTGAGACTAAATTGATTCTGAATTTAATAACAGCAGCAAGACTGTTGATTGGACAATACTGGAAGAAAGAAGAGGTACCTACAATAGAAGAATGGATATTGAAAGTCATTAATTTGGCTGAGATGGCTAAAATCTCAGCTTTTTAAAAGACAATCATGGGAAAGATATTTAATTGAATGGAAAAAATGGATTGATTATCTACAAAACAGATATCAGATTAAGAAATATCAGATTGCCTTTGAATAATTAGGAAGTATTATTTTATGTAATGGGGAGGGGGTTGGGAGATGAAAAGATTTGGATGAGGTTAATTGGATTAGAAGGGAAAATTTTACTCTCTGTTTGGTTTATGTATAACAATACCTTGTGATTGACCGGGAAGCCGGGGGAAGGAGGAAGGGATTTTCTGGGAGGGAGGGGGAAAAAAGGGGGGGAATGTTTTTGTTTCTTAAAACTTTTTTAATTAAAAAAAATTAAATAAGAATAATAATAATAATTATCATCATCATCATCAGAGGCTTTTTTTTTACTTTTAAAAGCATTTTTTCAGCTGAAGAAAAGCTTAACAAAATCTGATGATAGTCTCAACTGAGCAGTTAATTTTTAACTTCTAACCATGTAATATAATCATCTAAATAGCATTTATGTAGACATGATTCTTTGAGCTCAAGTAGGAGGTTAAATTGCAAAACTATCTCTGAACAGGAGATAAAACTTCACTCAGAATCAAAAATGGTTTTTATTTTGCATCATTAATGAATGGTATAAGATCTAATTTAAGCTCCATTTGAAGATCTATCAGAATAAAAAATGTTGTTTGAAACTATCAGACAAGAAAGTGAGAAGCAAAGATTTATAAAGAAACAGAATGTAATATCACATTTTAAGTGGTAAGAAGCTTGTAATTTCTGTCAATGATTGCATTTCCTCTTAATATTGATCTAGGAAAAATAACCAATGATGAAATTTTATTTCACTTTTGTTTTTCATGCATTACTAACTACACACCAAAATGAAAGTGCTGACAGTGATGAGGACATGTATAAACAGCATGTATGATCACATCTGGATCTACAAACTCATTTTTTAAACAACCTATTTGGCCAAAGAGGTTGTAGAAAAAATGCTTTTAAAAATGCTTTTAAAAGGTTAAAAAAAAGGCTCTGATAATCATGCAGCTCATCTTATGTGAACTAGATTTCTATAGTTTATAATGCCATCTAATCAACTGATTAACTAGCATTTCATGTAAATTTTATAATTAACTTATTTGTTTTATTATGACAAGTTATATCAGCATTAGATGTATTAAATCTTGTTCACCAATTATTAAAAATGTATTTTCTCTTTCAATTTAGAATGATGACTTATAACAGAAAACAAACACTGGATTCTCCCAAACATGTAAAAAATAACTTAACATAACATAACATAACATAACATAACATCAGAGTTGGAAGGGACCTTGGAGGCCTTCTAGTCCAACCCCCTGCCCAGGCAGGAAACCCTACACCATCTCAGTCAGATGGTTATCCAACATTTTCTTAAAAATTTCCAGTGTTGGAGCATTCACAACTTCTGAAGGCAAGTCGTTCCACTTATTAATTGTTCTAACTGTCAGGAAATTTCTCCTTAGTTCTAAGTTGCTTCTTTCTTTGACCAGTTTCCACCCATTGCTTCTTGTTCTACCCTCAGGTGCTTTGGTGAACAGCCTGACTCCCTCTTCTTTGTGGCAGCCCCTGAGATATTGGAACACAGCTATCATGTCTCCCATAGTCCTTCTTTTGTTAAACTAGACATACCCAGTTCCTGCAACCGCTCTTCATATGTTTTATCCTCCAGTCCCCTAATCATCTTTGTTGCTCTTCTCTGCACTCTTTCTAGAGTCTCAACATCTTTTTTACATCGTGGCGACCAAAACTGGATGCAATATTCCAAGTGTGGCCTTACCAAGGCATTATAAAGTGGTACTAACACTTCACGTGGTCTTGATTCTATCCCTCTGTTTATGCAGCCCAGGACTGTGTTGGCTTTTTTAACAGCTGCTGCACACTGCTGGCTCATATCTAGATGGTTATCCACTAGGACTCCAAGATCCCTCTCACAGGTACTACTATTGAGCAAGGTACCACATATACGGTACTGTGCATTTTGTTTTTTTGGCCTAAATGTAGAACCTTACTTTTTTCACTGTTGAATTTCATTTTGTTAGATAGCGCCCAATGTTCAAGTCTGTCAAGATCTTTCTGTAACTTGAGCCTATCTTCTGGAGTGTTGGCTATTCCTGCCAGCTTGGTGTCATCTGCAAATTTGATGAGTTCCCCATCTATCCCCTCGTCCAAGTCATTGATGAAGATGTTGAAGAGTACTGGGCCTAAAACAGAGCCTTGGGGTACTCCACTGCATACTTCCTCCATGTGGATGTAGTCCCGTTGAGGACTACACGTTGAGTGCGGTTGGTCAGCCAGTTACGAATCCATCTGGTGGTGGTGCTCTCTAACCCACATTTTTCTACTTTATCTAGTAGTAGGTTATGGTCTACTTTATCAAATGCTTTACTGAAGTCCAAGTAAATTATATCAACAGCATTCCTCTGGTCTACTAATTTTGTCATTTTGTCAAAGAATGCGATAAGATTAGTCTGGCATGATCTGTTTTGACAAACCCATGTTGGCTTTTGGTTATTACTTTGTTTGCTTCTAGGTGTTCGTGATTCGTTGCTTGATTATCTTTTCCAGAATCTTCCCGGTATTGAGGTCAGACTGATAGGTCTGTAGTTTCCTGGATCTGTTTTTTCCTTTTTGAAGATGGGAACTACATCAGCTCTTTTCCAGTCCTCTGGCAGCTCCCTGTGCTCCAGGATCTTTGAAAGATATAGTTCAGTGGTTCTGAGATCACGCCTGCCAGTTCCTTCAGAACCTTGGGGTGTAATCCATCCGGTCCTGGTGATTTGAACTCGTCTAGGGTAGACAGGTGTTCACTTACCATTTTCTTCCCTATTTTAACTTGTGTTTCTAATCTGTTTTTTGTAGTGCTGTTTTTGATAGGTTGGATTGTTTTTTCCTTTTGTGTAAAGACAGATGCAAAATATGAGTTAAGTAGATCTGCTTTCTCCCTGTTGCTTGTCATCTTCTTGCCACTTTCTCCCAGCAATGGGCCAATTGTTTCCTTGACTTTTTTCTTGTTTTTAACATGTTGGAAGAAGCTTTTTTTGTTATTTTTTATTTTTGTCGCTAGCCTTTGTTCATTGTGAGCCTTAGCTTTCCTCACTTCATCTTTACAGGCTCAGGCTATTTGCTGATATTCTGCCTTAGTTATTTGCCCCTCTTTCCACTTTTTATATTTGTCCTTTTTGTCTTTCAATTTGTCAGATAGTTCTTTATGCATCCATGCTGGTTTCTTTTGAGATCTACTATTTTTTTTCTTCATTGGTATTGTGTTAGACTGTGCTTTTATAATCTCACTTTTCAAAATTTCCCAAGCTTCTTGAGTTGTTTTCCCCCTGAGGATTCTCATCCATTGAATCCTTCTCAAGCTCTCTCTAAGTTTATTGAAATTAGCTCTCTTAAAGTCCAAGACTCTAGTTTGACTTTGTTCTACTACTTGTATTTGCTTAATGTCGAATTCCAATATTGCGTGGTCACTTGCCCCCAAGGTTCCTGTAGCTTCAACACCTTCTATCATTTCATCTCTGTTAGTGAGAATTAAGTCCAATATGGCTGATCCCCTTGTCGCCTTCTCTATTTTTTGGGAAACAAAGTTGTCTGCTAGGTTTGTTAGGAACCTGTTGGATCTTCCACTTGGTGCAGAGTTTGTTTCCCAGTTGATGTCAGGGTAGTTAAAATCCCCCATTACTACTGTGATGTGCTTCCTACATACCTTAGTTAGCTGACTAGCAAAAAGTTCATCTACTTCCTCTGTTTGGTTGGGTGGCCTATAGTATAGACCTATGGCAATATCGTTTTTCACCCCTTTTATATTGACCCAAATACATTCAAGATGATTTTCATCATTGTTGTGCTCTATTTCTGTAGAGATGTAGTTATTTCTTATATATAGTGCAACTCCACCTCCTCTTTTATTTGGTCTATTTCTTTTAAATAATTTATATCCCTCTAGCTGTATGTTCCATTTGTCAGTTTCATCCCACCAAGTTTCCGTAATGGCAACAATATCATATCTACCCTCATTTACTTGGATTTCTAATTCACCCTGTTTATTCCTCATACTCTGTGCATTGGTGTATAGACATTTGAGTCCATTTGGATTGATCTTGTGTTTACTGTCTACATAACCTGTGTTGACTGCCCCTACTTTCTTGCCACCTGTTGGTTTAGTGCACATGGTATGGCACTCACTGTTAAATGCTTGGTTTTGCTTGATAGCATGGTTGATAGTCTTACCCATACAGACATCTATGTTACATGCACTGATAACCCTTTTAGTTTTCGATTGCTGGGGACAGAAATTTTCTATATCAGTTAATTCTCTGTCCCCACTGTCCAGTTTAAATGTTTATCCAGAAAATCTGTGAATGTATTGCTGAAAACTTGCTGCAGTTCATTTTTTTCCAGCATTTAGGGCTAGAGATGAAAACAAAAGCAGACTCTTTGGAGTGTCAGCAGTCCATACCAAGAACTGAAAAGTAAAAAAGTAATGTCTCAAAATAAAATATCAAATCAAGGAAGAAAAGGGGTCAGGGTGCAAGCAGTTTGCACCAACAGTACATTCTTCATTATAAAGGACAGCTCTTTTTCCCCCCTAGAAAGCTGTTCTTTAGATTAATTCATTTTCTGAGTTTTGCTCCTGAATTTTCTTTTATAAAACAAAACTATAAACATAAACAATTTTTTTAATCCTTATGGACCACCTTCAGATTACCCCCCTCCTTTTCATGTTTTTCCTTTTTCTTCCCCTCATGTTTTCTTTCAAACTCAATAGGCTATTTTCCCTACTTGGGAAGTATCTGACCCTGGTGTTTTTTGAAGTAAAGCTTTCCAGTATGAGAAACCAGATCCGTGCCTGAAAAAGAGCCAAATCCCAGCCAAGCAGCAGCTTAATGAGGGAGTCTATTTATACAGGTCTTGATAAGGATAATTGCAGCAGAAACGTCCTCTACAAGCTTTTCTTTGTAGTGGTGATATCTGATGTCTCCACTTTCTTCTCCAACCCCCATACCTGCCCTTTTGACAGAGCAGCCCTTGGCATAATTGGTGGTAGGGTCTCAAACAGGCTTTTCCCAGAAGTGCAGGAGGAAGTTGAGAGATTGTTAAATGCAGGATCTAAAAAACTCCTTGGGGAATAAGGAGACCCGGTCCACCTCATTCTTGGGCCTCTGTTCACTTACAAGCAGGACATCTTATTATAAAGGGGAGAAGGAGGCATGTGGAGGTGTGGAATCGTTGGCCGAGTTTGCAGGGAGATTGGCTGAGTGGATGCTGCTGGCGAGGAGGAAGACATGGAGTGGTAAAGCCGGGGTGGGGGCAGCTTACTCCCTTCCCCAAAGCCCTGCCATGCTTGATTGCCTTCCACGCTGCCCTCCCAGCAGTCCCCCAGGCCCCTTGCCTTCCCCTCCGTCTTGGGTCCCACTGCCTGCATCCAGCCCATGACGGGGGACACTTTCTTCCTTCTCCTGCAGCAGCCACTACTCAGATCAGATGTGCGTGTGTGTGTGAGAGAAAGAGAGAGAGAGAGAGAGAAAGACAGACAGACAGACATGAGTGACGTCATGTTGGTCACACCCACCCAGTCACAAGGCCACCAAATCACGCCCACAGAACCGGTGGCAAAAAAATTTAGATTTCACCCCTGGTACAATTCCAAGCTTTAGGTGGAAAATGAATTCAAGGCTTTTGAACCTTCACTGGCATTGACCCATTACATTGCTCTACAGGCTAACCAAAGAACACAAGTTCATTGGAATAGAATAGAATAGAATAGAATAGAATAGAATAGAATAGAATAGAATAGAATAGAATAGAATAGAATAGAATAGAATAGAATAGAATTTTTTATTGGCCAAGTGTGATTGTACACACAAGGAATTTGTCTTGGTCTATATGCTCTCAGTGTACATAAAAGAAAAGATACCTTCATCAAGGTACAACTCTTACAATACTTAATGATAGTCATAGGGTACAAATAAGCAACCAGGAAACAATCAATATCAATATAAATCGTAAGGATACAAGCAACAAAGTTACAATCATACAGTCATAAGTGGAAGATGTCCTGCTTACAAGCAGGACATCTTATTATAAAGGTACACTCACAAGCTTTAGGTGGAAAATGAATTATTTATTTATTTATTTATCATTCAAATTTTTATACCGCCCTATCTCCCGAAGGACTCAGGGTGGTTCACAGCCTTATAAAAAACATAAGAATAAATACAAATTAAAACAACATTTAAAAAACTTATTACATTAGGCCGAATTTAAAACTATCGTTAAAATAATACAAAACCCCATTTAAAACTAACTTTAAAACTGAACTCTAGGCCAGCCCTGCACAAATAAATAGATGTGTCTTAAGCTCGCGGCGGAAGGTTCGAAGGTCAGGAAGTTGGCGAAATCCTGGGGGAAGCTCGTTCCAGAGGGTGGGAGCCCCCACAGAGAAAGCCCTTCCCCTGGATGTCGCCAGTCGGCACTGCCTGGCGGACGGCACCCTAAGGAGTCCCTCTCTGTGAGAGCGTACGGGTCGGTGGGAGGCAGTCGGTGGCAGTAGGCGGTCCCATAAATAACCCGGCCCTATGCCATGGAGCGCTTTAAAGATGGTAACCAAAACCTTGAAGCGCACCCGAAAGGCCACAGGTAGCCAGTGCAGTCTGCGCAGGAGTGGTGTCACATGGGAGCCACGAGGGGCTCCCTCTATCACCCGCGCAGCTGCATTCTGAACCAATTGAAGCCTCCGGATGCTCTTCAAGGGGAGCCCCATGTAGAGAGCATTGCAGTAATCCAAGCGAGATGTGACGAGTGCATGAGTGACCGTGCATAGGGCACCCCGGTCTAGGAAGGGGTGCAACTGGTGAACCAGGCGGATCTGGTAAAAAGCTCTCCTGGAGACAGCCGTCAAATGATCTTCAAAGGACAGCTGTCCATCCAGGAGAACGCCCAAGTTGCGCACCCTTTCCATCGGGGCCAGTAACTCGCCCCCAACAGTCAGCCGCGGCTGTAACTGACTGTACCGGGGTGCCGGCATCCACAACCACTCCGTCTTGGAGGGATTGAGTTTGAGCCTGTTTCTCCCCAACCAGACCCGTACAGCTTCCAAACACCGGGACAGCACTTCGATAGCTTCATTGGGGTGGCCCGGGGTGGAAAAGTACAGCTGAGTATCATCAGCGTACAGATGGTAACTCACCCCAAAACCACTGATGATCTCACCCAGCGGCTTCATTTAGATGTTGAATAGGAGGGGCGAGAGAATCGACCCCTGCGGCACCCCACAAGTGAGGTGCCTCGGGGACGACCTCTGCCCCCCCGTCAACACCGTCTGCGACCGATCAGAGAGATAGGAGGAGAACCACCAATAAACGGTGCCTCCCACTTCCAATCCCTCCAATTGGTGCAGCAGGATACCATGGTCGATGGTATCAAAAGCCGCTGAGAGGTCTAATAGGACCAGGGCAGAGGAATAACCCCTATCCCTGGCCCTCCAGAGATCATCCACCAACGCGACCAAAGCCGTCTCCGTGCTATAACCGGGTCGAAAGCCGGACTGGAACGGGTCTAGATAGACAGTTTCATCCAGGTACCGGGGTAATTGACATGCCATTCAACCTTCACTGTCATTGACCCCATTACATTGCTCTGCAGGCTAATCAAAGAGCACAAGTGCAATGTGAAGGGGAAGGAAATATTGGTGAGCTTCTATTTGCTATTCCTCCACAACTGAAATACTTACAACAAACAAACAGAATGTGATTCACCATCCCTTTGTAGCTATCTAGAAGCATCTCGGATTTCTAACTTCCCATCACATTCCAGTTCAACCCACTACCAATTATACTGCCAAGATAATGCTGAATCTTTCTGTTTTCTGAATGGTTTTCACAATCCATATATCTTAAAAGTTTCCTTTGCTGCAGATGTTATATTCACCATTCCTAAGAGGGAAGATATTCAGAAGCCTCCTGGCAAAATGGTAGGCATCAAATAATCTACCATTTTAGTGTCGCATATAGTTCCCAAGTTATTTAAATGTGTCACTCCCAAGAAAGTGGTAATCCCAATCTACAGCTTACTTAGCAGCTCTCATATGGCTCATAACAGATGTTTTCACCCCCAGAATGTTGCCTTCCTATTTTACAACTTCATAACATATGCATTCAGAGAATGTTATTTTATATTTACAGAAGAGTATAATTTTATTCAATTTTTCTCACTGGCATCATAGCATACTAATTTGGAACAATATAAGAAAATATGAGGGTTGAACTGGGGAATTCTTCGTGCTCTCTAAATTGAGTGTTTGCTTGCTGATGTTTTATTACCCAGCTAGGTGCAACAATACCCGCAAGGCTCAGAAAGCATTAAGAACTCCACAATTTAGATCAGCTGCACCATCCAATTTCCACCATTTTGTTCAAGGGAAAAGCATAGCAACTTCAGAACTTCTAGTGTAAACAGTCGTGTAAATTACTAATGTGAACACAATTTCAGTCCTAATAAACAGCCTTGTATTGATTTTTGGCATAGTCAGTTAATAGACATTATTTTCGGAAAGCTTTGCATCTTAAATGTTATTTCTGGGATTAGTTACATGACTATGCACTCAGGTTTCTGTATTTTTCCTTTTCCTTTAATTTGCTTTTGTGTGTGTGTGTTTTGATCACATTAACTGTGGTTTGTGAGTGTAGGATTAAAACCACCACTATTAACATTATTATTAAATAAATTATTATTATTAACACCATTAACAAATTGTCCTATACCTACAGTGAATTATGTCCTGGGAAAACTAACCAAGAATGTTAATCGTAGTACCCTGTATGTTTATATGTATATGTAATAAAAAATAGGAAACACAAGAGGGTGCCATAACATAGGAAAGGAGTTTAAGATAGGAAGTTTCCCAAACTTTGCATCTTCCAGATGTGATGGGATTGCAGCTCCCATCAGACCTGGAAGGATATATTATTCAGTTTTGAGAAATCTCAAGGATTGTGTGCCACATACAAATAAATCAATATATTAAAATATTGAACAAACATTAAAGGGAAAGAAGAACCTAACCACTGACAAGGTATAATTTACTAATGATAAGCCAACTATGAATCTGATTTGGAAGAACTGCTTTGTACCGTGTTAGATCAGATGATGGAAGAGACAGACACAGCTCTTTCAGTAACAACAGCTCTTTATTAGTAAACCAGTACAACCCAACAACTTGCTTGTCTGTCAGTGTTCTCTTTTATAGAGGGCTGTCAGACGGCTTAACCAATGAGCTTCAAGTATTTTTCCACCATTTTGGAGGACCTGAGTGAAGCCTACTGCTCAGGGGTGAAATCTAATTTTTTTTGCTAACGGTTCTGTGGGCGTGGCTTGGTGGGCGTGGCTTGGTGGTCATGTGACCAGATGGGTGTGGCCAACTTGTAAAATGTGGTGAAGCTCACTTAACAATGCTCTTGCTTAGCAACCAAAATTTGGAGCACAATTGTGGTCATAAGCTTTCTTTCTTTTCTTTCTCTCTCTCTCTCTCTCTCTCTTTCTCTTTCTTTCTTTCTTTCTTTTTCTTTCCTTCCTTCCTTCCTTCCTTTCATATCTCTCTCCCCCTTCCTCTTTCTTTCTCTTTCTCTCTCTCTTTCTCTCTCTCACTCACTCTCTCTCATAAACGCAAACACACACACACACACACACACACACACACACACACACACACACACACGGTCTGGGACATAGACACAGAGCCCTTCCGGGGAGTTTTCCTGCCCGGACACAGCAGCAATAGTGGCAGCAGTGGCAGCAGCAGAGTTTGTCTGGGCTGCCCCACCATCCTGGAACTGTGCTGCGCCAGGGAGTTTTGCCACATGGACGATCCCGGCAGCAGTGGCGGCGGCAGTAGAGCTTGCCTGGGCTCCTCCGCCATCCTGGAACTGCACTGTGCCAGGGAGTTTTCCCATGTGGAAGCTCCCGGCAGCAGCGGCGCTGGCAGTGGCAGAGTTTGCCACGGTACCGACTGTACGGCGTTGGCTCAGCCAGGATTCTGCGTGTCGAAAACTTCTGGACCGCAGTGGCTCAGGAAATCGCTCGTTTCCTGTTGTCTGAAACTCCTTGAAGTTCGTTCGCCTCGAGGAAGCACTCGAAACGAGCCATGTATGACCCCCATTTTTCCTTAGCTGGGTCGAATGGCGCTGGCGGTGTGTAGCCGGACATCGCTGCTTTCCGCCCCTTGTTTGCTGAGTTCGCGTCTTCCTGGTGAGTTCAGCTCTTTTCCTGGCGCTCTTAGCCTCGAGATCCCACCTTCGTCGCCAGTGTTAGATTCAGGCAATAACGAGGCAGGAGACCAGGATAGTGACAACAGCTCTTTACTATATGGTGAACCCAGCAGCCAGTGCTGGGAAAAACCTCTCTTTATATACAGTTTAGCCGGAGGCTTCAACCAATCAGCAACGTGCTATTTTCCCGCCAAAACTTTTAAAGATACATTACAGGTCCCCCCGAGGCCGAGCACAGTGTGTCTCCCCCACACTGCCAGCATTGGCTTACCTTCTAGATCCTCTCCCTGCAGCCCTGCCATGCTTTCCTCAGTTTCCTGCCTTCCACTTGTCTGCCTTCACACATAGCTGCAGGCCGCAGACTGGTTCGGGGGCATGGCCAGCCAGAGATTGCTACCAGTTGTCTGAAACAGCCCCAATCTCCACTATCTACTCGCCCGATCTAGTCCGATCCAGTAGCATTTCACCCCTGCTATAGCTCATTCCTTATATGGTACATAACACCCTGCATCTCAGCTATTCATGAAAGGAGGCACAGCTTTTCTCAGACTTCTGCTTAAAGCAGAAAAAAATATATCTGGTTTATTGATTGATTGATTGATTGATTTAATCATATTTTTATACCGCCCTATTTCCCAAGGGACTCAGGGCGGTTTACAGTCAAGTAAAACATAAATATAAATACAAGGTAAAACCCCAATTTAAAAAACAGATCATTGAAGAAATGCAGCTTTAATGTGACTCTGAAAGTAAATGCTTTTCAGGTTTGCATGTTTTAAAAACCAGATAAAAGCACTATGTTCACACCACCCCTTCTGAATAATTTTCAAAGGGAATGTAGCTCTACCTGGGGACTAAAGTAACAACTAAAGAAAAAATGGTGACTCTCCAGTTGCTGCTGAACTGCAATCTTTATATCAGGACTTTGGCAGGATAAGGAGTGCACCTAGTTTCTAATACCACTCCTTAGTGGTGGTCATACTTCTGAGAGCTGCAGTTTGGCAACATTTTGGGAGCTACAGGTTCCCTATTCTGAATAAGTTTTAAGTGCGCCTCCTTTGGGGAGAAATTCTATTAGTATCACTCTCCTGATTACTGTCTCAGAAAATAGTTGACTGGCCGATAATCTTTCTCTCCCTTTGCGTGAGCTACCTGGGCCCAACTCATATTGTGTAACATGCTAAAGTACAATAATTGCATTTTCAGACATTGAATATTCCAAACAGCAGGGGAAAGTTGCAGAAAAAGAGAGAATGCAAATGTTTTCTTTCCTTACGAAGTCTTCCGTTAGGTTGGTCTCTTTTATAAATGGTATTGTGCTTGCCTGCCCCAAAGGGCAGGAGGGCATGCCAGCCAGTTGGTCACATAGCATGAAGAAAACCTCCTGTATTGTCCCCTTTATGTTTTGCTCATTAAGTTCTCAGAAAGTTGCCGTTTCCTCCCTCCTCTTTAATTAATTAATGTTTCTCTGGTCAGAATCTGTATTTAAGTCTTTCTTTTTTTATTTGTTCAGGTTTACATAAGCTAACCACTTCTTTTTCTTTTTCCTAGCCATTTCTTCCAGCCTTAGTCTCCCCTGCTCCCCACTGTGTAAAGTTTAAAGGCTCCTGCAGAGATTATCAACTGAATCCAGATTAAATAGAGCTCTGAGACAAGGAGCAGTAGGTGTGCTCACAGCTTCAAAAAAAAGCAGGAAATGGTGTGTCTCTCATTGTTTTCCTCTCACAAGCAGCTTCCTGGTCAGAGAATGAACCCAGCTGGGCCAGTCTGTAGCTTTCTGTTAAGGGAAAGAAAGTAGCCATTAAGAGGAGTGGAAGGATGTCCAGAAGTAAGAGGTTGGATGACCCTCAGCACAGTGACTAAGCCAAATACAGTTGGCTCTTGAGCTTTTTTCCCTATGTGGATATACCATTGCCAAGCTATAAATAAATCATCTCATATGGCTTAGTTGTGTTGCCCTAGCTTTTTTAAAATTATATTTTATTGCCAAGTTAGTCCAGTTTACTTTTAAAGATACACTAATTTTTATTTATCAATAGAAGTAATGTTACAGATAGTCCTTGAGTTATGAATGTAATGGAGCCTGCCAATTTCATTCGTAACCCGAGGATTCATGGGAATGAATTTCTATCTTGAATGGGATCACATCCTTTCGCCCACACATTCACTTATCGAATGCGAGGCTTGTTAAGTGCACAGGAAGTACTCCAGGGTAGGGAAGGCCATGGGGGCCCTAGTGATGGAACACACTACCTGTCTAAGACCACCCAAGGCCTCCCTGACCCACTGAAATATCTCATGCTTCGCACAATTGCTTTCCCCGAAACTGGGTCACTTACCGTGTGAAGATCTAGCAAGCAGTCACCTCTCCAGCCTCTCAGCAGTATGCACTTCTCTGCAGCTCCATTTGGGTCTCCGCAGGGCTCCCCTGGCATGTTGCAGGTCAAAATGGAACTTTGGAAGGGCAGCTCCACCATGCCAAGTAAGCCTGCAGAGGCCTAAATTGAGCTGCATAGAAGCGCATGTGGCTGAGAGGCTGGAAAGTAGACTACTTGCTAGATCTTTGCATGGTAAGTGACCCAGTGTGGCAGGTTGGGTGGGACGGATCCGCCCCTCTGAACCTCCATTTTGGCCAGCAAAGTACAGGACAACTGTTGCAGAGCCTCTGAGGTTGTGTTGTGACTCCAGCCCCCAAACCTGGCCCCATGCCCGAAAGTGACTCCGAGAGTCAGGGGGAAGGGACGGTAAGGCTTACCTCGGGAGCACCAATGCCTTTGGCCCGGCTCCAGGAGCCAGAGCCAGACCAGTCGGAGGACATAGTGAGGCCGTCAAATCCCCTGATTCCTCCCTTCCCCCAACTACGCCTTCAGACACAGCTGATAATAATCAAAGGGAAGGGTGGGGCAGGAGCCCCACCCCACAGGATATATAAGGAGCTTTGGGACTGCTCGCACTCCACGGGGAGCAAAAAATTAGCTGAACCGTTTCAAAGAGAGCTGAAGTCTTACTCTACGAGTCATTTGGTTTGAACTTTGGCAAGCAGCTGCGATTTCTCTGCTAGGACTGATAAGAGCCGTGAATCCACTGGCTGAAGGCCAGCTCGTTACTCAGAGGTGGGGAAGGAGACAGAACATATGGGCAAACAACTGCCACGGTGCTGCAAAGTTCATAGTTTTGGGACATTTTTGTAAAAGCTAGGGAGAACTTATTGCATAAGTTTGAACGTTCCCTAAGGGAACACTCGTAATTTGGGGATTACTTGTATCTGTATACATGCATACATACTCTTTTAAATAAGTAAGTGATCTCCTTTTGGCTGAATCTTTAAAGTATAATTCAACAGAAAACTGCTGTAAAACAAGAAGGGACTTTGTACCATCTACAGGACAGGTGATAAAGAAAAAAAAAGGAATATGATTCATATTTTAATACAGAAAATTTTGAAGATGGAGATAAAGATGAAACCAAAACTTTTCCTTTTATGTCTAATAAAAAAAGACCTGGAGAAAAAATTAGAAACTTTGTTACTATATATGTTGACAGCAGCAAGACTATTGTACGCACAAAAATGGAAGGACACTTCGATTCCTAACATGGACAAATAACTGCAGAAGTTGATGGAGTTGGCTGAAAGGGCAAAATTGACTATTTTGATTAAAGAAAAGAATATACGGTAAGTATTTTTTCCCCACATGGAGACCGCTTATGAACTTTGTGCTTAAAGTGGAAAAGAATGAAATTTTGATCTTGGGTTTTACCTATTAGATTGACAGATCTTTACAGAAATGACTATTATGAAAAAAAGTAGTTGTGATTTGATGTTAATGCCTTATTTTACTGCAACAGAGAGAGTGAATGTCAATGTTTCTTTTTCTCTTCTTCTCCCTTCTCTTCCCCCCCATCATTTTCCTATTTACTTTTGTAGTTTGTATCTTATTTTATCTCATAACCCAATAAAAATATTAAACCGAAAAAAGGAAAACTGCTGTGAAGCCACTACTGTAAAAATTGGCTGGGGAGGGAAGCATTTTTGCAGCCCTAAAAAGGTCTCTCCTCTTCACTTATTTTTCTCACATTCCAGACAGTCAATTGTTCATCTGGTTTTCATTAAAACAAAGTTTGCAAGGAACGGTAAATGGAAGATTGTGAGAATGTTTAGTTTAGCATAAATCTAAATAAATATTTTTAAAAATATGCCCCTTGGTTTTTTAAAAGGATATTTAAGAGATCAAGGAACTATCATTTCTCACACACCTAAATCTTTTACCTTCCTGCCCTGATCAGGAGCAAATCCATATATTCCTTTTATCTTGCAACTGCCCTGCCTGGTTCAAAGCAATTTTAGAAAACAGAATTATTAAGAAGGTATATTGTTTATGTTTCTTCTTTTACGGATAGCTCAGATGAAAAGTTTGTTAATGTGTCCCTAATTTTTGTGTTCTTAAAATCTGGAACAATGGCTGTTGAACTTTACGGGGTTTGTTTTCAACTTGTATTTTCTTGTCTTTTCCCAGAGGAGGAGATATAATAAGTTGCCGGACGTCTTCCCGGAATCTTGTAGAGTTTGCCAAGACTTACTGCATCCTGCTCTTTTGTCTTAAACAGAAACCCAAAATCACTGCTAGGAGCATATAACTGTAGAAGATTTTAATGCAATGAAAAACTTTTAACTTCTCATGCTCATATTCTGTAACCTTTGTTTGAATATGCCCAAATATCTATTTTTTAGTCACATCCTCATGATGTTGCTTTTGTCTGATCTCCAACACCTAGCTAAAGCAGCTGAAAGAGAATTCTGGGGCCCAAACTAAAAGCCCCCAATGTAGAAATATATGCTTATGAAAAACAAAGCACTGATGGGGCTACATGGTTGGCCACTACCCCTATTCCTAAAATTGCTTTCCGGGAAAATGAAACTTATCAGCTCAGCCATAAAACATTCAGAAAGCCAAGGAATGCTGATAAACTGGGAGAAGGACAGTGACAAACAAACAGAAGGGGGGAAAAAAATCTTCCCTGGATACTGCTTTTGTTCTTACAAAACACCATTTGTCCTCCTGCCCCAGTATCTCATAGTTGCATTTTAATAGTCTGACTTCACTAGGCACATAATGTTATATCCAAACTCATGTATATTCTAATATGCAAAATCTATGTACTTTAACTCCACCTCTCTTTAAACCTATTTTACCCAAATCGTTGGGGTCAATACGTTGACTCTGTAAACCGCTTAGAGAGGGCTGTAAAGCACTGTAAAGTGGTATATAAGTCTAAGTGCTATTGCTATTGCAATCTCCAACGCTGTCAATAAACCAATTTATGATTCAGTGTAATCTCTTTCTGGTCTCCAGTCCAAATACACCCATAAAAATTTCTACTACAGTTTAATATCTTTATTCCATTTTTAAAACAGTGTTTTCCCTCTGTTCGGGATTCAAGTTTTTAACAATACAATCTGGCATATTTTATTAATGATGTAGATAAGAAGGTGAGGGATTAAATTCTCTCTAGACCCGTGATGGCGAACCTATGGCATATGTGCCATTTGCGGGCACGTGAGCTGTTGCCCTAGTTCAGCTCCAGCACACATGAGCACGGCGGCCAGCTGATTTTTGGTTGGCCCACCCACACCCTCACCTCCCAGGAGTCTCCACGCAGCCCATTTTGAATGCCAGGTAAGTACAGGGCTCGTGCGGAGGCTCTACGAAGGCGTTTTCAGCCTCCAGAGGGCCTCTGGGAGTGAAGGGGTAGGCCATTTTTTGGCCTCCCCAGACTCCAGGAAAGCTTCTGGACCCTTGTGAGGACGAAAAACGGGCCTACTGGGCCTACCAGAAGTCTGGAAACGGGCCGTTTCTGGCCTCCGGAGGCTTCAGGGAGGCCTGCTAGGCCCAAAATGGGGCACAGGAGGGGTCATGCATGCATGCGTGGGGGGCATTGAATTATGGGTGTGGGCATGCACGTTTCCCCCGCTTTTGGCATGCAACGGCAAAAAGTTAACCATCACTGCTCTAGACAATACTTGCCTCCCTAAATTGCAGTAGTCACACCCCTGTCCTCTAGCAGTTGGGCATTGCTAGGCTGCTGAAGATTAACCATTAACGACTGAATATTAGCTTCTGGAGAGACATTTGCCTGTCTTAATGCCCAACTGGCACTTTCTGAAGCATTTTTCCAGGCTTACCTCATACACCTTAGAGCAAGGGTGTCAAACTGGTGGCCTGGGGGCCAGATGCATCACGGCCAGGCCACGCCCACTCCAATTCAGCAAAGGGGTAAAATGTCACGAAATGTCACATGATGCCAAAGTGACACAGCAAGTTTGACACCTATGCCTTAGAGGAAACTTAATTTCATTGAGGACCGCATCAGAGTTGTGGCCAGCTCGACATCACTCGTGTCGGAGGTGCCTGTGGTGGCTGCCAGCGAAAACAGGCTGCTGAGCTCCATTTTCAGTGCGACAGCCTCCTGCAACCCTTTACCAATGAAAACGGAGCTTGGAAGGGCCACCTGCAGCCCTCCTGAGCTCTGTGTTTACTGGCAGAGGCACTGTGGGCCAGTCCTTTGCTATTTCCAGGGTGGCCTGTGGGGCCACCCTGGAAAAAGCACCCCGTGGGCTGGATTCGGCCCCCAGGCCTTTAGTTTGACACAACTGCCTTAGAGTGACACACGTTTAGTAAATGGTAACAAAGTCTAGTTGTCTTTTGAAAAAGCACCTTTAGGACAACCATGACTGGATGACTCTCCATAGACAATAGGGGAGTATGTGCATTGGTCCTCCCCCTACCTTCCCCTTGTGCATGTTCAGTGCTGGAATTTAGAATGCAAACTCTAAAGGGAATTCTGCTCCCGTTCATGTGAATGTAATTGGAATTTTCCTTTGTGATAGATTGACCAGATATTCTGGTTTAGGGAGGAGCATTCTGGGCATCAGCAATACAGCCCCGCAAACAGGAAAAGAGATGTTTGGCAGCATACAAGTTTAATAGATGATGATGATGATGTCACACTTTCTAAGAGGTAGCAGTACAGTAGCACAAGCAGCAGGGTGCTCAAATGGTCAAAACAACACAGTACAGGGGAGAAAACTTTTTTAGTTGCCATTAGTTCAGTCATGTATATAGTATCAAGGCTAGAAAACTCCACTACAGAGTTTTCAGTATAGTATCTCATTGCTGCCATGTAGAAAACACTATGTCTTACACTCAGACATAGAAGTCTAAATTGAGTTATTTCAAGTACTTGAAATTATGAACATTAATCAATAGATTATACAAAGAAAAGTATCCCTTTTATTCTTGGAAATTTGGAAATGGTGTGCTATCACCTTCTTCAAAGATGTTTTTACTTCCCAGCCTAGTATACAAACTGGCATTTCAAGCAGTCTCCCAATTACTAACCAGGCCTAACCTTGCTTAACTTTTCAAGATTGAATAGTTGCTGTATGTAGCTAGGCAACATATTTTATAAAACCAGCCAAAGTAGCACAAAAGGATATGCAAACCTTTGTGTTCTCCAGAACTCTTCCTAAAACAGCATGTTACCAAAAGTAGGCCTTCTATCAAATCAGGAGATAAATTGTTGCTTCTCCAACTTTGGAAATACTCATTAATAGCTACCGTATATACTCGAGTATAAGCCGAGTTTTTCAGCACGTTTTTTGTGCTGCAATACTCGAGTCTACAGAGCCGACCCATTTGCCCTCGAACAGCTGGGCCGGGCATGCTTTGCCAGCTCGGCCGGCTCGTTTTGGCGGCGGCTGGCCTCCGGCGTTTTCTTCCGCCGCTTTTGATGGCGGCGGCGGTGGTGGCGGAGGCGGGCGGAGGGGCGTTCGACATTTCGCCCCCTCTCACTCGTCCTCCTCTTGCCAGCGGTGGGGGCGGAGGCGTTTATCACGAATACATCCCAATAAAATGCAAAGGTTTCAAAGCATGTTTTGGAAAAGCAGCGAGGATGGGGGAGAATGCTGCCTTGAATGTGAAAAGCGTGGAAAACTCCAACTACAGTATAAAAAAACATTTGCACTCAGTACTTTTTATTTTATTTTATTTTTGCCAAGTTTTCCCCAGGTTTTTTCCCCTATGGAAATTGGGGAGGTGGGGAGAAAGAGGTGAAAAGAAAAGCCTCTTG